>NW_028094648.1:10631058-12002152 GCF_014824575.4 Sturnira hondurensis
CAACATAAAAAGAATTATATACTACAACCAAGTAAGATTTATCCCAGAAATGAGAGACTGGTTTAATATCTAAAAATCAGTTATAGTAATTCCTCCCTTAACCTCTTTGATAGATTTTGGAAACTGCAATTTTAAGCAAAACTACATTTAGGAAACAAATGTTACTACAGACTAATTGGTATAAACAAGAGTTAAGTTCCTATAGCATATTTTGGTCACAAAAACATCACCAAGCTTCTAAATAAAGAATCAAAAGATTTCTAATATTAAATGTTGAAATATATATGTTCTATACATACATTCAAGAAAGATTAATAAAAACAGTAAGATAAATATTTTCCAATGTGCTTATTCTTCTTCCGGGCCATGGTTGGCCTGAGCCTTTCCTGACAGCTCCAGGCAAAGGCAGGATGCTCCAGGCAAACCCCGACAAGAGGCCCTTTCACTGCAGGACACACAAACACACACTCTCAGGCTGGGAACACTTAATATGCAAATTTACCTAACATACATACCTTTGGGGTGTAGGAGGAAACTGGAGTACCCTGAGAAAATCACATAGACGTTGGGAGAATGTGCAATTCCTTACAGACCTAGTTCCTTTCCAGCCTGGAATCAATTTTTTCTCATTAATGCTATAATGAAACATTTAATAAAATGGCAATATTTGAGGATCTGCTGAAATATAATCATCACATCAATGAACTAAAAAAAGAACAGTGACACAATCATATCAAAAAATGCTGAAAAAGTATTTGACAAAACCTAAGACCCATTCATGATAAGATGTTTCAGGAAATAGGAATAGAGAACTTCTACAACTTAATAAAGACTTCAAAAAAACCTCTACATTTAACATCACTCTTAATGGTGAGAAACAAGAAGCTTTCCCATTAAGATCAGGTACAAGGCAAGGATGGCTCCTCTTACCGCTCCTTTTCAATATCTTACTGGAAGTCCTTGCTAATGCAATAAGACAAGTAAATAAAATAAAAGATCTCCAGATTGGGAAAGAAGCCATAAAATTATCTTTACAGCCAACATAATCACTTACATAGGATACCCCCCCAAAATAACAAAACTCTCCTGGAACTAAATAATCAGTTAGAGCAAACCACATACAAGGTTAGCATACAAAAGTGTAGGAGACTGGTTTGTCTTGGCCTGGCAAATTTGACTCAGCTCTGTATGGAAAACCTACAGATGCGAAGTGGTGGGCAGGAGCCAGACCTTCAAACCGAGTTTTACCGTGGGAATCAGGCCTAGAAAATGCATACAGATTGTTATGGCTTGCTCTTGCTAAAACTCCCTCACCCTGGTCTAAAGCAACAGATGTGCATTGTCTATCTTCAAGATATAATTTCCAAAGCCTGTGCGAGCTCTCCTGAGGACAGAGCTAATCAACTCATTGCCATCCCCCTCTGCATGTTATTTTTATTTCCTTGATTGTACCTAGAATGTAGACAATAATATTCTATGTGATAGATAATAAATCTTTCTTTGGTGTAAGACCCCAGGAAAATAATAAAAGCCTGTCTAGGCAAGGGTCGGGGGGCTCCCCTCTTAAGGGAGTGGCTGAGGCACCCATAGGCACTCTCCCCTTGAGACAGTAGTCGTGCCTGTTCCCTTTTTCCACACAGGATTGTGCCACCTGTGCATTGATTCTCGTCGTCAACCACAACGGGCAGACTCTGCTGGGCAGAGTCTGCAGCACAAAAATCTATACCTTTCCTAGATACTGGCAATGAACAAGAGGAATTTGAAATTAAAAATACAATACTGTTTACACTAACACTCCCAAATTAAAATGCTCAGGCAAAAATCTAACAAAATATATATTAGACATATTTGAGGAAAATTACAAAAATCTCATGAATAAAATCAAAGAGGAACTAAATAAATAGTGAAATATTCAATTATATTGGGTAGAAAGACTCAGTATTGCCAAGTTGTCAGTACTATCCAATTTGATCTGTAGATTCAAAATGATCCACTTTAAAACCCAGAATAGTTATTTAATGAAAATTGACAAACTAATTCTAAAGTTTATATGGAGAAGCAAAAGACCCTGAATAGGCAGCACGATATTGAAGGAGAAGAACCAAATTGGAAAACTGGCTTTACCCAAATTTATGATTTAGTAGAAAGTTACAGTTATCAAGACAGTGTAGAAAAACTGAATGAAGAGCAATAGAACAAGGTAACAGAATAGAGAGCCCAGAAATAAACCCCTGTAAGTACAGTTGACCAATCTTTGACAAGTGAGCAAAAGCTATACAATGAAACAAAGATAGTATCTTCAAAATGGTACTAGAACAACTGTATGTCATATGCAAAAAAAAGAATCTAAGCACAGACATTACACCCTTTAAAATATTAACTCAAAATGGATCACAGACCTACATGGAAAATGCCAAACTATAAAACTTCTAACAGGTGACATAGGGAAAACCTAGATGACCTTGGATATGGTGAGGACTTTTGGGATACAATCGCAAAGACATGATCCACTAAAGAAATAATTGATATGCAGGATTTTATTAAAATAAAAACTTCTACACTGTGAAATACAAGAGCAATCATTAGAAGACTGGGAGAAAATATTTGCAAAATACACATCATATAAAGGGCAGTTATCCAAAATGTATAATGAACTATCAAAATTCAACAATAATAAAGCAATCAGATTTTTAAGTGGACCTTAACAGACACCTCATGAAGGGAAGATATGTAGATGGTCACTTGCATAAAAACGTTGCTCCACGTCATATGTCTCCAGGGAAAGGGAAATTAAAAGAACAATGAGATGCCACTATACACCTGTTCGAATGGTGAAATCTGAACATTGACAACACAAAATGGTGACAAGCTTGTGGAATAATAGGAACACTTGTATTTTGTTGGTGAAAAGCAAAGTGGTACAGCCACTTTGGAAGATGCTTTGGCCTACTTTTAACAATGCTAAACCTATTTTTGTCATACAATCCAGATATTGTATTTCTTGATATTTATGCAAAGTAGTTGAAAACTTATTCACACACAAAAACCAGCACATGCGATATTTTTAGCTGCTTTATTCATAATTGCTAAACTTGGAAGCAGCCAAGAAGTTCTTCAGTAGCTGAATGGATAAACTATGGTACATCCAGGCAATGGAATATTTAGTGTTAAAAAGAAATGAGCTGTAAAGCCAGAAAGACATGGGAGAATTTTAAATGCCTATCACTAAATTTAAAAAGCCACTTTATAAATTCTTATATTGCATTAGTCCAACTATATGGTATTTTGGAAAAGGCAAAACTATGGAGTTTTTAATACAACAAAAAGATCAGTGTTAGCCAAGAGTGGAGGAGGGGAGAGAGAATAGGCAGCACAAATAAGATGTCTAGGGCACTAAAAATATTGTGTGTTACTATAATAATGAACATGTCATTATAGTCATTATATTTTTTCCAAAACCCATAGAATATTCAACACCATGAGTAAAACCATAGGTAAACTGTGGCTTTTGGATGGTTATGATGTGTCCGTGTGGGTTTGTACTTGGTAAAACACGTGCATTCAGTTGAGTGGTATTGACAGTGGGAAAATCCACGCATGCGAGAGGACCAGGGTTACATGGCATATCTCTACACTGGCCTCTCAACTCCAGCATAAACCTAAAACTGCTCTAAGAGTAGTCTTTAAAGAATAGTTTCATCACGGATGTAAAACCAAACTTATTTGTAATTATATCATATACGTAAATAGGTTAAACATTACAATGAAAAGGTAGATATATGTCAAAATGTATTTAAAAACTACTCACCTAATTGTTTTCTACAATACATACACTATATTCAAAACACAAATAGGTTGAAGCTGAAAGAATGGAAAACCGTATATCATGCAAGTAGTCACAGAGAGCTGAAATACTTACACCGCTACGAGAAATATTAAGTTCCTGCTCCTTGAAAACAAACAGCTAATTCAGGACTACAGCAGAAGTTATATGAGATGAGTGTAGAACATCTTCTAATGGGAGAAAGTAAGGAAGTTCTCAAACACACACACACACACACACACACACAAATAAAAGGGAATGTTAAAATTGTCAAAGGGACACCAAAATCAAATGAAAGTTTCCAATGGTCAAAACTGGAACTTTAGCAACAGAATATATAAAATGTTATACAGTTCTCCATATCTATCAATATTACAGCCTAGTACATTCAAGACTATGTGTGCTATACTTCATGGGGAATTCAAAGGATTTTTCAAAGGTGTTTTAAATTTGAGATGTTCCCCTAATTCACTGACTCTGCATTTTTTCTACCGGAGTCATTCCTCACCAGATTAGGCCAGTGAATCAAAATTTAGTATTCATGCAACTTTCTAGAAACATGAGACAAATAAGGAAGTTATAACTTGTTTAAAATTCAGATTATAGATTGCTTCCAACACCTATTCTGACTGGGTTGATCTCTGGTAGCAATGGTTCTGGAGATGGTCATGTTGATTACCTTCAAAATTCAACCTGAGAATTAGAAGTTTATTAAAATCTCCTTAAAAACTAATTATCTTGCTCCATGAAGATATGGTTCTAAACACATATAGACCTGCTTTCCTGGAAATAGAGAAATACGAAGTAATGAACCTATACCAACTTCTGAAAGGACAATAGTTTTTATTGTTAATTGTATTGTATAGGAATCCCATATTTTTATTTAATTTGATGAAATATTGGAGACAATGAGAGAGACATTTGAGAGGAAAAATTAGTTTTCAATTTTAAGTATATGATCAAGGGTCTGAAAATTCTATTTTACATAATTCTGACATTCTACAAATTAATTCCATTATATACAATGAATAAGTTCCAGAAATTTGCCATACACATTGCACCTATAGTTAACAATACTCTGTTCTGTAATCAGAGGGCAGCAAACACAAGAAGAACCAAGGTCAGTCATGCCTGCCAATTTTGCTGAATTTTTATGAGAGTGGTGATTAGATTAAATGACTCTGAAGAGAGAAATTCAATGGAAGAGCTCATTATTTCTGTTATTGATACAGCTGCTAATGGTCGTGTTCACCATGCAGGTGTACAAGAGAAAGAGAAAAATAAGTCCCATTAAAGCTTAGAATTCAGTTCATGGTTATAAATTTGGCCAAATGCTCTTATCAGATATAAACATGAATTGAGTATTTAAAGCATTTGTTCCCTTTCTACTTTTCATATGTGTTTTCAAATATATATATACATATAAGTAAAAAACAGAGAAAAGTTTCCTAATCATTATAAAATATATTACTTTATGAGTTGGATCATATCTTAGTATATTTGAGACTGGTTCAAGTTTATCCTCAGAGGATATACACAACTTGCAATAGGCTTACAATAATGGCTTTCATTTTTAGTATTCAATAATAGAAACTATTTAATAAGAACTAAGATAGATCTGCTTTTAAATTCACTCTCTTCAGAAAATCAAGAATATTAAGTTTCATAGGATGTGGACATTCGTGCCTGTGCTATCTCTTTGACTCCCTATCCAACACTAACAGCGGTTACCACACTGTCACTTGCATCAGAGTCCCCTGCAGAGCTTGTGAAACCTGTTTCTGGGCTTCATTCACCTCAGACCACGTAGGTCTGTGGTAAGACCTGACAATTTGCACTTCCAACAAAACCTGGGTGGCGCTGATGCTGTTGATTCAGCGATCACACTTTTACAATGCACTCAGAGAAGTAGGAATTATGTCCGTTTAAATCTCTCTACAGAAATAATAAAATGTACAGAATCTTGAGTATTGGCATATGATTAGATATAGAATCTGATTTGAAGAAAAGTGCAGCCTCAGAGGGCACCGATGTTAACGAGATCTTTAACATAAATAGATATTATGATTGAATTTATTGTAGGAAGTTTAGAAAATTTTATTGTTATCAGTAAGTTAGTGTGGCATCATGTTCATACAAGAATAAATGAAACACAACCAGAATAGGTATTTTCTCAGAGTTCTGGAGGCTAGAAGACCAAGATCAGGGACACAGCGTGGCTGGGTTCTGGCTTAGAGATGGCCACCTTCTTACTGCGTCCTCACAGGAGAAAGGGGTGGGAGACGAAGAGAGCTCTTCTTAGGAAGGCAGTAATCTTACCCTCTTCAAAACTTACTGACTGCATCTAAACCTAATTATCTCCCAAAGACTCCCATCTCCCAATATCATCACCAGCAGCATCACATTTGGGGTTAGGAATTGGATATGCAAATTCTGGAGTGGACACAAGTTAGTCCATAACAAGCCCTAAGATGAAAAAAAACCATCTCCTGACTTTTACTTCTAGTAGTTTTTGCAAACAATGTCAAAATTGCCACAGGTAAAATAGTTAGTGGCAAAATGGCACCAGAATATTACCTGCAATAGGACCTCAGTTCAGCAACCTTGCTTACTGGAGTTAGGGCTAACAAAGGACTTAGAGCCAAAACTCAAATACAAGCAAAGTTTGTTTAGAAAGGCACAGAAGTAGAACAAATGAGCTGTGGAAGAAGTGAGCAAGGAAATACAACACAAAGGGAAAAGAAAGGCCCTTAATGCTTAGGGAAGAGAAAGGCAGAAGGCATGTGCTTGAGGGAAGAAGGGGAAAAGTGTTGACATTGGCGGGGGCGGGGGGAGAGAGGAGAACGCTCACCCCTGGGAAAGAAGGGCAATGGGGAAAGTCTTGAGCATGCTCAAGAGAGAGAAAAAGTGTGTCATGGGTTCTCTACTGTGAGAGTTTTTACCTGGAGTTCTCAGGAGAGAATCTCAATGGAATATTCAACAGCTTTCCAGGCATGTCCTCTCTTTGTCGTGGTCTCGACCGATTGGTTGGTGCCTGGAGTCTTTAGTCCACATAGCTGGTCCTGTTGTCAGCCATGGTGTTGCTCTGTCTGGTTTCGCTATTCTACGCCTGCAGCTGAGGCCTCGATATTGTATCTCTAAAGCTTAACGCTTAAGGGAGTGGTTGTGTGAGGGCTTATGTGGGAGTCATGTGAGACTATTCTCTGTTCCTCCCTTGAGGGAATCTACTGCATGACTAACAACACGCCAGGGGAGGAAAGATCAGGGAAGGGTCCGAACCACATCACCAGTGACTTGAGAGGTCAGGGGATGATCCGAACAGTGTGGCCAGCGCTATGAAATGTCAGGGGCTGTAAACTGCATGACCAACAATATGCTAGAGAGAGAAAGGTGACTCTGGGAGTGAAGTCCTACCTTATAATTTTTCTCCGCTAGGCAGATGGGGCTTACCACCCTGGTGACATTCCATACTTGGCCTATCGCTCCTACTCTGCTCATGCCTGCCTAACTGCTGACTACACAACTATGACCCAAAATAACCTCCCTTTGCTATTCTCCCCACTCTTCCTCCCACCAGTTTCCTATTTCACCTGACAGACACCATCTTTCTTATAAGATCCCAAACTTGGGTGTCATCTTTACCATCCCCTCATTCTTCACAGTTCACTCTGTATTGACAAATGTTTATCCTAGCTTCAAAATAGACTTGGGCTATGTGATGTCTTACAACGGTCACTTCCACGCTGATAGAAACCACCTCCATCCCTCCACCATCCCTCTGGTTGCACTGCTCTGACCTCTGACCTGGTCTCCCTGCTTTTGTGCTGCCCCTTTCAGTCTATCATCGTCCTTGCAACAGAATGACTCTTTCCAAATATAAGTCAGATATGAGCTGCTCTTTTCAAAACCCTTACAAGAATTCATTCCCTACCTCAGTTGTGTATTAGTTTGTTAGGTGTGCCCTAACAAATAACCACAAGCTGGGTGGCTTAAAGCAACAGAAAATCATTCTCTCATAGTTAAAGAGGCTAGGAGTATGAAATCAAGGTATTGGAAGGGCCGTCCTCTCTCTCAAGACACTGGGGGGGTGATTATTCTTTTCTCCTTTTTGGTGTCTGTGGTTGTTGGCAGTTCTTAGGAGTCCTTGAACTTGTAGCTGCAACACTTCAATCTCTGTCTCCATCTTCATGTGGTGTCTCTTTGTCCGAATATGTCCCTTCTTATAAGGACACTAGTCAATGAATTAATGCTTCACCTCAGTCTACTGAGAATTTAGCTTAACTTGATTCTATTTGCAAAGATCCTGTTTCCAAATCAGTCCATATTTATAGACATGGGGAGTTAGCACTTGTTTGAACATATCTTAGAAAGGGTGGGAAGGGAGGCACAATTCACCCGCAAGAGTCAAGGTAAGTGCAAGTCCTTACAATGGCACCCAAGCCCCCATCGTTTGCTATTCAGTGTGACCTACAGACCATACTGTAGATCACAGTGGCATCAGCATCACCTGGGAGGTATAAGAAATCCCAACTGCACATCCTAAATAATTTTAATCAATTTATTGTGGCACCTAGGTGACTTGCTTGCAAATTAAAATGTGAACACTGCCCTTCAGAAGGATCTACCTACTTTTCTGCTCTCCTCATCTGCTACTCACACCCACATCTCTGCATTTCTCTGCTTTGGTCGTATTGGCCTTTTGTTGTTTCTGAGTTGCTTGGAAAAATCCCTCTGCCAGATGTTCGTTCGCATAGCTCAGCCATTGACCTGCTTCATATCTTTATGCAAAATATCACTTTAGGGACTTTTCCTAGATATTATATTTTATTTTTTAAAGATTATACTTATTTATTTTTAGAGAGGGGAAGTGAGGGAGAGAGGGAGAGAGACATCAATGTGTGGTTGCCTCTCACACACCCCCTACTGGGGACCTGGCCCATAACCCAGGCATGTGCCCTGACTGAGAATCGAACCAGTGACCTTTTGGTTCACAGGCTGTCACTCAGTCCACTGAGCCATACCACCCAGGGTGATATCCCATTTTAAATGAACATTCCCATTACCCTCATCACTCTTCTTTTACTTTTTACTATGGAACTTCACATCATATAATATGCTAAGTATTTTAATTAACATTATTTATCCTTTGTTCTACACTAGAATGTAAGGTTCTTGAAAGGATTTGAATCTGTAAATATGCAATGCTAAATTTCAGGTACCTGAAATGGTGTGAGACTCCTAACAGAGGCCCCCCAATAAATGTATCAAAAATGAGTCTAAGTTCATTAATTTATTTGCCTATGTATACTATTTGACTCTTGTTATTGGAAATCAACTGTATTATTTGCATCATGTAAAGCTATACAAGACATATCATTCTATGATTTAGGATATTAAAACATTATAATTTACCTATATAGTTGTGAATCAATTTGTTTTAATCCTCACCAATCCTCATGGTCAGGCACATCTTAGCCTTGCTACACACAGTGAGAATAAATACATACTTCTATGCATTCAAACTTTATCTCTTTTGAGCTTTCAGAGAATGTTCTCTTGTTGTATGAAATAGAAATATAGTCACCAAATACGTATGTACCATAACATGCTTTTCTTGCATTTTGTCCCTTTTTATATATTTTCTTTACATTTTATTCTTTTCATAATGAAGATTTTGAATCTTTTTTAGGTGGCCCTAATATGGCGGGTCTTCTGGGAAATTCCTTGTTCCCACAATTTTAATTAGAATCTCACAGATAAATTACAAAGCATGGTGAAGAGAAAGTATGTTAATGCCTTCCCCTCTCCATGTCCCATCAAATCAAACTGGGACAAGATTGTTTTTATCTTTGTTCCCCCCCAGGAAAAAAATACAGTCTCTGCCATGAAAAAACTTGCAACCTAATTTGAGATATATCACTTTAGAGTAGAGAATTTCTTAGTTTTGAATTTGGTTATCTTACCTTCAGATATTTGGAAAGGTCAAAGTGATTAATACTCATGGGCTGCAAGCAGTATAATTGGGGAAAAAGTAATAAATGTACATTAGTTGATAATCACTTACTAGAGAAAATTTAAATCAAATATTACTAAATATGTAAATAAGAAAAAGCAACTGAGCCAGTAAAGTTTAGGCCTCGGCATCTAATGATTAGATGTGGGTAAACAATTCAATGAGGATTAATTCTCTATTAGTGGTGCGCCATTTGTAAAGTTATTGGTTTGTAAGGAACCAGGAAGAAATGAAACAATTTAAGAAGACTGAGGCCTTTTCAAGGAATAGAGAACATCCTCCTTGTTCAGACGAAGCTTTGCGGTACAGCCAGTCCTTTTGCCTCCCTCTCTTAGAACAAGCGCCAGCCCTTTTGGGCCGTATGAACCAACATCCACAGAAGAAAGTAGAGAACTCAGTGTTTAAGCATGAACTTCATGTGCACGGTTTTAGGCACTTATACACATTCCATGGTTCAATCATAACAATACTGTAAAATAATCTTTTTCTCCATCTTACAGATATGGAAACTGAGACCTAGACAAGAAGTTGAATAATACGTCTAATTCATACAACTAGTAGCAGGAAAAACAACAATTTAATTTTAAGACTTGTTTTCTCTTGTTTAATACTTTTTTAATTTTAAATAATCTGACTCATAATAAATTGCAAAAATAGTAAAGAGTATTAGTGTCATCTTCCCCCACCTTCCCCCAATGGTCAAATTTTACATAGCCATAGCCAAAACCAAGAAATTGACATGGTCCAATAACATTAACTCTCATTCAGACCCTATTGAGATTTCAAAGGTTTTTACATGCAGTCTTATACATTAGTGTAGGTGTGTGTGGTGTACTATAGTTCTACAGTGTGTAGATTTGTGTGACCTTCACTGCAATCAGGATAGAAATCTTTATGACCATAGAGAAAGTACCACATGTTCTCACATTACCCATAAATAGTCAACCTTAATCTTTGTCAACCAATGATTTGTTCTGCATTATAGAGTTCTGTTCTGTAACTCAGGTCATTCTGAAACCATAGCCCATGAAATTGTTAAATGAATGGTAATTTTTTCGTAAATATCATTTGCATTTTTCATAAATGGTGTATTGTGGCACAGACAGGGAAGGGCAAAAGTAGGTTTACAGTTGTCTGTATGGAAAATAACACAATAATTAATTAATACTAATGCAAGAATATAACCTGTTTTGTGTTCTCACAATTGTAAACTTCCTTTTGCCCCACACTATAGTCAAATGCACATATATATACATGTTTAGGTGAGCTAAAGACTGAACATAAATTTATATACACAAAAAAGAAAAATAGCATATATTTTCATCACTATATCCCTACTTACAATTCTTTTTAAAAAACTAGTAATGGGGTTTTAATTTTATTTAAAATATCTATCTGAATTATTGTCATTTCAAAATAAAACTATGCTTAAAATTTTATGTATATGCCCAAGTCTCTCACATTTGATTCATAACAAAATAGTGTTAAAATGTTATTTTTATGTTTAAACACATCTAACTGAAGGAAAAGGTACAAATAAGTGATTTCATAAATAAAATATAATCCTGGGACTACTGTTTTTTTCATTTTGAATACCACTCACTGTTAGTTTTTAATAATTATGCAGATTCCATGTAAAAGGATGGTTTCTCAAGAGGCAATAGGCAGTAGACATCAGGCCCATTATAAAAAAATTTTAATAAATAAAAGTAATTTTTGCCATCCTCTCTTCTTGCGCCAGCCCCAGGTAGTCTTTGCCACTGCGTGACCCGCTTCTCTGTGACTCGCTTCCCTGCTGTGGAGAGTCAGATTACCATCTGACTGCTCCTCCCTTGAGAAGCCAACAGAGTCAGCCTCAGCCGGACTTCCTTAGTGTCTGGCTTCACATCAAATTTGCAAGTCCTCTTAGGCCCTTGAAGGACAATGCATAATACATTTCATGCTAATTCTCTGATGAGAACCACTACGTTAATGTTTTATCATAGCAGGTAAAATATCGTTAGATCTAGTAGTACAAAAATTTCCAATTATGTTACTCCTTTGGGTTAAATTTGGAGGCTAGTTTGAGGACTGTGCGACAGCAATGGAAATGCTAGAGGCAGGAAGTGGTGTGTGTTCTCAGCTTTGATTGGACTTTTCCTCAGACCACCTGCCACTCATCATTACAGAGTGGTTTTCAGGTAGCAAAATAAATGCGTTAAAGTGGAACTTTGTCATAATCTTGTGTGACAGGCAGGGCCAATATTATTATTCATAATTTACAGATGAATCAGTTACATTCAATAGTTTTAAAAGATTTGTCCCAGGCTATTGATTTATTAAATGACAGACTAGGATGAAAATCAAATTATATATACTCAAATAAGATTCATTTGGTGAACCAAATGAATTACAAACTATTCTTACAGAACCAATACCAATAATTGATTATCCAATGATTTCTTTAATAGCCATAGGAATGAAAAGATGGATGTGAGAAAACCAACACAATCCATTGATTACATTTGGGCACTGTCTTTTTTTATGACTGTGCTACTTTAAATTACGTTTCATCAATATAGAGGGTGCACTGATTCATGTATGTTTTATATTCTGATTAATTCACCAGGTTTTTCCATATTATTAACTAAAGGAACACCATCTTACAGTTATATTTATTACTACATAAATCGCTCTTCAGTATGCACCTTTTGCAAAGTGATTTCTAGGCCCTGGAATTATGAAAGAGAGTAGAACAGAGTCCTTATTCTCATTTGTTTTATATTGCAGTTGATGAAGGTAATGTGTAAATATACAAATAATTTAGGGAAATAACTGCATAATACATCTGTCAGTGATAATAAATACTAGGGGAAAAAACAAAGCCAGGTAAGAGGATACTGAATAATAGGAAATTGCCCATTTCAGACAGGGTAGTCAGCAAAGGCCTTTTTGAGGTGGTGACATTTGAACAGAGACCAGAATGACATGATATGGGGAGCATGTAAACACCTGCCAGAAGATCTTTCAGGGTGAAGTAACAATAAGTAGAAAATTTTCTAAGGTGGAAATTCATTTGATGTTTGAGTAAGAGCCAAAAGGCCAATAAAGCTGATTCAGACTGAGTGACTGGAAGAGAGAGAGAAAATGAGGTAAATGAAGTAACCCACATTCATGGTGTACTCACTTGTAGTACTGAGGGCCTTAGGACTGTGCTCTAAGTTTTGTGAGAATCTATGAGAAAACTTGCAGGTGTGTGTGTTGGAGTGCTGGGAAGGGGAACAGGTAAATTAAGATATGACTTAGACTTTTAAAGTCTTAAAAGGTCTCCCTGTCACTTGTGTAGGTAATTTTATTAGTTTGCTAGGGATGCCAAATAAAAGTACTGTAGACTGAGTAGCTTAAAAAGCAAAACTTTGCCCTGGCTAGTTTTGAGTATTGGCCTGCGAAACAAAGGGTTACCACTTTGATTAACAGTCAGGGCACATGCCTGTGTTGCAGGCCAGGTCCTCAGTACAGGGCATGTGAGAAGCAACCACACATTGAAGTTTCTCTCCCTCTATTTTTCCTTTCCTTTCCCTCTGTCTTAAAATAAATAAATAAATTCTAAAAGAATTTTTTTTCACACTTACGGAGGCTGCAAGTCCAAGATTAAGGTGTGTGTGAGGTGGGTTTCTTGAGGTCTATTCCCTTGGCTTGTAAATGGCTGTCTTCTTTCTGTGTCTTCACTTGGTCTTGTCTTCGCTGTATCTGTTTTGTCCACATTTCCTCTTCTTACGAAAACTCCAGTCAGGTTGCACTAGGACCCACCCAAATGGCTTCCTTTTAACTTAATTAACTTCTCCAAATATAATCATGTTTTGAGATATTGGGAGTTAGGACTCAGCATATGGATTCAGAGAGAACAAGGGAACAAAATTCAGCCTGCAACAGCAATAAAATGTAAGGAGGCAAGGGCAAAACTGGAAGGTCCTTTAGAAGGCCGCTGCATTATCCAAATGAAAACAGTGCTATTTGGACTACAATAGAGGTCTTGAGACTCAGTCATCACAAAAAGTATATAAACAATAGAATTAAGCTGCTCACTAAGATTATCTCATGAAATCCCCCTAACAACATTTAGGTCTGTTACTGTTTCCCACATGTTGGCAACATTTCTAAGGTCACACAACTAGAAATTCTGGACCTAAGATTCAAACATAGATGTGTCTGATTCCAAAGATTATATACTATCCTCTCTAGCATGCTTCCTAAAGATTGAATTTTATCCATTTAGAGTTATTTTACACTATATGTATAGAAATTATTTTATTTTGAAGGCCTTTGAGCATAAAATTAAAAGGAGTAGGAGATTACATGTTTTTCTAAAGAGATCATGTATATTTAGCTTATGATTGTACAGAGCACATATCAGTAACTAACCTGGAATGGAGTCTCCTTATTCAACAGTCACTGATTTAGTCTCTATTATTTATTTAGTCCCATAACAAATTCTGTGAGAAGTCAACAGAAATAGCAGTCTTTGCTTTGAAGGAATGTTTCATCAAGTTGAGAAGCAAAGTGATATGCACATAAAAATAAGTATTTGCTGAATACCAAACGTCAACTGACAAATAGTGCAAGAGGAATTCAAAACAGAAAAGTCACTCCAAGCTTTAGAAGAGTAAAAATGGTTGAGGCTTAACTACCAAGAATTTCTACAAATCCAATCAATAAATATGGCAAAGCCGAATAAGTTCAAGTTCACAAAAGTAGATAGTCTTGTTTTCCTTTCTTTCGAGCTCATAAAATATCTTCTCTTTGAAGTCCTATGTAAAAATTAGGCCTAGCATTTAGACATCCAAGGATTGCTTTTATATACTGAAAGGGGATTTTGTGTTTTGCCTTTCTAGAAGTCCTCATATTTTTATTTTGTTTGTTTGTTTGTTGTTAAAGTCCTGCACTCATTGGTACTTGGCAAGTATCATGAAAGCATGGAGAGATTATACCTATTATAATTCAATTTTTACTTATTTTTCCCTAGCAAATGAAAAATACTGTGGACTTGAAGTCAGTAGATTAGGTTTAAAGACATAAAAAGTGATAAAATAGTAATCAGATTAGATATTTGTATGTAACAAAACAACTTGATGGTGATTTTTGAAGTCATTTTTCTTATGAAAATGCGAGATGTTGTACATACTATTTTATAGATGTTTTGTTTTGTTTTATGGCTTAACCACAAATTATGAATGACTGTCCATAAAATAAATATCAATAAAATCATTATAAGGGCTCTATAATACTTTATTTTGTAGTTATGCCATAATTCACTCAATGAATTATTCACTCAATCTATTATTGAACATTCTACTCTTTTTGATTATTTCTTTTTATTAAAAGTGCTACATTGTTCACTGTTGTAGACACATTTTTAAGATGTTTATTGCTGGATCAGAAGGTGTGAATAAACTTAAGGTCTTCGGTAACTGCTGTCAGAATTCTTTCCAGATGGGGATATAGTGAAGCATCTTTATATACCAGGTAACAAGAGCAACTGCCATACACTTCTGAGAATTGCTGCACCATTTGGTGACAGGATTTCTTGTTGTTTGGTTGGTTTGGGAAATTTGTTTGCCATTGTTTTAGTTGCTTTTTTTAAAGGGGGTTGCAGTGTTCTTTAGTATTCAGTGGTCGCGGATATTTAAAGAATAACTTCTCTCTTTGACAATATTTCTCCAACGTCTACAAATAAATACCCATGTGTTCTTTCTCTAAAGGAAAATATAAAGCAGAGAGAAATTAAACGCTGCTCAAATTCAGAAACTATGAACATATAACAATGAAGAAAACAAATAGGAAGTTTTTAAGCTGCACAGTGATGCTAGCAGCTGGTAGATCCTACCATGCCTATTTTCACACAGAACGAAAAAGGCACAGCAGGCTCCTTTGGAACATCAAACTGAGAAAATTGACTGCAGCTTTAACAGCCTTAAAAGAATTTTTTTGGCAGAAAGAATAAGTATGCATAATTGAGAAAAATACTCCAATCTGTAGAAAAATAGATACAAAAAGAGGCTAAACAAGAATGTGCTGCCTGTTCTTTTCACAACAATGGTCCACGTGTCCCAGACTAAAGAATTTAGGAAATGGGGGATGGGAGGGTTGGGATATTAAGATGAAGACAGTGTAGCGCTGTGTAGATTGCCGAGGGCTCAGAGTTGCGGGGCAAACAGTCATGCGTGGGTGGGTGGTGGAGTCAGGGCTCCTACTAAAATCGCATCTCAGCTATGATCCTGGGCAAATAATGAATCTTTTTTCTGGCTCATTTTCCACATTTTTAAAGGAATAGAGCAATAGGGCCTAGCTTTCTGTTTCTTGTGTGTGACATGCTTATTCATATGAGCCATGATTTTATCATATAACTTGATGTGTGAACTTAGACAGTATGTTTTGAATCAATTTTCTTCAACTATAGAATGAATTGTTTAGATGATGTAATCATTTAACGTCACATCTAGATGTGAAGGTCTATGTTTTCATCAGAATAACAAAAACAGCAACACAATGCACTGGATGCTGTATCATCACAGTCAGTTTGGGAATGACTTGAAGCCAGAAAAGTGACCATAAATGAAGGAATCAAGCAAAGTGGAGGACACAAAAGGTCACTTTTTAAAAATAGAGATTTTATCCATATTGACCATTTCATATTATAATGTAAGAATCAAGATACATTGCACAGAAAGTAAAGCTACTACAAAACAATCACTTGTTCATTTTAGCAATAATATGTTTTTTCCAACTTTTGTTTTCCAATACATGTAAAGAACCCTCATAGATGCCTTCTATTTTCAGGCATGTAAGTGTACTCATGGTTCTTTTCTCCTCTTAGGTCCAGAATACCTTAGTTATACACATAATTTTGTTCCATCTTAAGTACAAGACTGCTTATGGTTTGCTTATAATTGAAAAGTGACTCTTTCTCGTTTTTAAACTCATTATAACTTCAACCTTAAATAAGGGTTTTGTAAGCTGAAATTTTAGTTCCAGGGAACACATAAAATGAACATTTTTGTATACATGTTGTAGGCATCTTTTTGGAATAAAGTTTGTAGCATTCAAAAAATTTTAAATGCTCCCTGGCTGGTGTAGCTCAGTGGATTGAACGTAGGCCTGCGAACCAGACAATCACGGTTCAATTCCCAGTCAGGGCACATGTCTGGGTTGGAGGCCAGTTCCCAGCAGGGGACCCCCAAGAGGCAACCACACATTGATATTTCTCTCCCTCTCTCCTTTCCTTCTCCTCTAAAGATAAATAAATTTAAAAAAAGATTTTAAATGCAACTTTGTGACCAAAAACATAAAGAATCTTTGTCAATAAGAATTATTTCTTGCAAACATGACCATAGTTGTTACCAAACTATCAGACTGGCCAATCCCTGTCAGGAGTGCACTGAATAAACAGTCAGAGATGAATTAATATATCAAATAAATCATTGAATAACATTGCTCAGCAATTAGGCCTCCCTTGACACCCTATATAAAATAATTCCCCAGTTCCCTATATGTCCTTTAATATCCCTGTTTTCACCATAGCACTCATAGTCATCAGATGTACCACATATGTATATTTCTTTATAGCCTCTCACTTACTACTAGATTATAAGTTCCATGAGAGAAGAAATATCTGTATTTTGTTTTGTATTGTTTTTTCTCAATGCTGAATTACAGGTGTAGATAGTAAACTTTCAATAAATATTTGTTTTATGGATGTTTAAGCAAATTATTCACTTTGCCCTGTTTTCATCTAAATTATTCATGTCATCTTGAACTTGAAATGTGTCTTGTACAAATCATTTCCCTTTAACCTCCACTTTTAGTACGTCATCCACAAACTCAATGAGTATATTCTCTCCAGATTAATAATGAAAATCATTCAGCAGAACGGGGTCGGAGGGGATCTATCATGTAATGTCTAGTGTGATCTTGATACATGCCATACATTATTTGACATCTAAAATCTGTAATCTTTTTTGTTAAACAGATTTGATTCAGGTGTCTCATAGCTTCCTTTATAGTGCAGATACTGGACAAGGGTTTAACAACCTGCGCTCCAAAGCGCTTGGTAAATGGAGACAAAATGCAAATGGCAGAGGTGGCTAACTCTACTACTTAATATGCGGTAGGAGCTCTGATTGTTGCTTCCCCAATCTGTAGGTTTATTCTTCCCTATTTCAATGCTAACAATAGCTTTGCAAAGCAGGCACGTATCTTTATTTTCAGTTAGAAGTCTCATGTTTGAATTCTTGTTTTACCAGTAACTGATTGTAATCTTTGACAATGATTCTAAGTTTCTGTTTCTTTATAAATAAAACGAGAAACATAATACTCAATGCCTATTAAAAGAGTGGGGACAAAAATTTAAAGAGATTATTTGTGTGAAATTTCTTATGAGCTCCAGATATTAGTTATTATTTTCCATCATCCTGTACACATTTGGACAGAAAAATCAACATTTGATTATTATATCTGACTCTAAGAAAAAACGTCATACTTAAAACTTCAAAAACATTAATTTGTCAACATTTAGATCATATTAATTGCTTTCTTCATTCAAAGTAAAACTGAAATACAAAAATTATATATTGTGATTCCCTAACATAATCGATTACTGAAAATAGGGACTATTAAAGAACTTAGCAGGATCTATAATATTCATTTTACTTCTTCAAGCTTTGCACTCAATAATGTCTTAGATACTTCATCAAATATGTATCAAGTGCATCTCTGTAATGATACTGTATGAGGTATGTTATATGCATAACAGTTTGTATTAAAAGAACCTAATACAGAATTTTTAATATCATAATTTTAGGGGTAAAAAGAAAACTAATTAAAACTAACTAAACTAACTTACTCAAAGTTAAGTCACTGGTGAAGATGTGAATCAAACCTTTATCTCTCAGAAGTCAAAGTCCATGTTAATCAGGAGGCCACCCTACCCCCTAGTTTCTATCGTTGTTTGACATTTGGGGCTCTTAGTTCTTGAATTCTAGCACCTTCCATTCAGGCAATGTAGACTAGAGTTGAGCTCCATTCCTAGTTTGTAGCCTTCCCTCTAGATTCAAATCTAAATTTTCTCAACAGTCTGACCATGGAACATTTCTGGAACAGATTTTCCTGTGTTAAAAGAAAGCTTTCCACAATTTACTGATTTAATAGGCTTTAATTCGGCAATTCAGTAATTAGGCAGCATCCAATCTAGCACACAGAAAGGAGCTCCGAACTGCTGTACAAGAAGAGAGATTTTAATAGACCAAACTGAGCGGGACCATGGGAGTTAACCTGGGCATTTGCTGGTCGGTGATGCAAGACTGGTTTACTTTACATGGAGCAAAGAGAAGTTTTGGAAACTGGTTACTCAATGTGTCGCTGAGTGGGCAGGCACTGATTAGTTGACGCAGGTCTTTCTTTTCTTGGAAAACTAAGCATAGAAACTTAGTTAAGATTTTGTTTGCTGTCGTGAAGTGAAGCTTAGCGTGAACACGTAGATGCCTTCTCACAGTGCCCACAGATGGCGGAGAGAGCAAACTCTCTGGTGTCTCTTCTTAAAAGGATACTAATCCTACCAGATCAGGGCCCACCTCTATAACTTCATTTAACAGTAATTACGTCCATAAAGGTTCTGTCTCCAAATACAGTCACATTGGGGGTTATGACTTTAACATGAATTTTGAAGGCAGACACTTCAGCAGATACTTAAAAACATTACTCTCCATGAAATGTAGGTCAGTTTCTCACTACACTCTCAGTCGTGTCCAAATCAAACTCTCTTACGCAAGGTACACTAATGATCTTTAATGAAAGACAAATAGAACAGTTGGTATTGGTAAAGGTAGAACTATCTGCTTTAAAGGATAGACCTCTGTGGCGCTTTAAAGATAACTTTAAAGTCTTTATCTTTAAAATAGAAAGTGGTCCACAATGATCCCTACATTCTGTTATTCATACTCTTAGTATTCCCACTCACATAACATTTGTGAGAGTGATAGTATGACACTTTTGGGAGTAGATTTTAAGACTGTGTCTTCTGTGCTTTCATCTTAAATGTTCTCCATCTCTCAACCTCTTTCTCTCTTCATCTCTCTCTCCACCCCACGTCCTTTCCCCTGTCTTCATTACTATTCTAGTGGAAGTTAATTGCCATATAAGGAGACTTTTCCAGTACCTGTACAGAAGTTCATCTAGCAAGAAACTGGATTCCAGCAAACAGCCAGTAAGAAACTGAGGACTGCCAACAGTTTCTCTGCGAGAGGACTTAGAATAAGATTGTCCAGTCAGGGAAGCTGGGTTAAAAAGGTGAAAAAATAAGCAAAAACAACAACAACAACAACTCATAGACACGGCAATCATATCATGATAACCAGAAGGAAAGAAGGGTGGGGGAGGAAGAAGAGGTAAAAGGGGAATAAATGGTAGTGGAAGGTGACCTGATCTGAGGTGGTGAACGCACAATACAATATACAGGTCATGCATGATAGAATTGTACACAGGAAACCTATATACTTTTATTAATCAGTGTTAGCCCAATAAACTTAATTTTAAAACATATCAGATTGTCTGAACCTAGTGGAGTCTGGAAATGAGGCAGCCCCCGCTGACAAGCAGACCACAACATCACGTGAAATCCAGAGTCAGCCCTGATCAGCTAAGCTGCTCCCAGAGTCTTGACCCTTAGAAACTATGAGAGATGATAAATGTTTGTTGTTTAAGCTATTAGGTTGTGTGGCAAATCTTATGCAGAAATAGATAACTATTACAACCCCAAATTCTCCAACTTTCAAAATAGGAGTTTATTTTATACTTTTAAGGTGTCCAAAGCAAATGCTTCTAGTAAACAGGTAGCGCTCTCCCTTCCAAGTGCTGATTTAGTAGTGAGACAAATTCTAAATGTAGACCCATCACATCACGTGCCTTCTAAATTCACTGTGTTCATTTGCCTAAGGCAAATGAATGGGAAATACACCAGAGATTGCTACTTGGGAATCGTTTATAGGCCAGACCTGGAAGTGTTGCATGTAACTTCCTCTCCAATGTCATTAATAAAAAGAAGGTCACAAAGACTTGCTTAACAGAATGGAATGTAAGAAAATAAGCTTGCCTGTGCACCCTGTGAGCAGAAACAATGGATTGGATAATGAACTGCTGGCCTCTTCTAAAACTGTGGCTCTAACATTGGTCTCTCCACTGAATTCCAGACTTGCATATCAAACTGCCTGTTTATTGGACATGTCCACTTGGAGCACAGTTTACCAAACTCAATGTTACTGACCAGATAAGTCTTTGAGGTCAGATCCTTCTTTGTTGAGGATATATTCTATATGTCATGGGATTTTTAATAGTCTTCCTGGCCTTATTCACTAAGATGCCACTCACCAAGGCCCCAGCTATGTGACTGAAAAAAAGGTCTTGGACACTGACAAATATTGCTTCGAGGCAAAAATCTCCAGTTTGATAGTCAGAGGTATTGAAATTCACCCTTTTCAACAAGAAACGCATCATCTTTTCAACATATTCACTTTTCTTATTGATTTGCTTAATCCTGGAGATGACATAAAATTTATGTAGTGTTTCATCATTTCAACACCAAACTGATTTTATGCCTGATTCTGTTGTCTCCCTCGATCCCGGAGCATAAGCAATGATGAAATTCTTTCAGTTCTACTTTCTTCATATCTCTCAAATTATTTTTATCCTCCTATCAATGCTGGTATATTATTCTATACCTCATCTTATTAAAGGCTTTCAGATTAGTCTCCCAGACTCCTTTCTCTCTTTCCTCTGCTTCCAATAATTAATAATTTAACATAACTTTTTAAAATGAGAATTTAGGGTGCTATACAATAAATAATGTGAGACACCAGCAATTTTAATGTTATGCTTTGCCTAAACTGCCATAAAAACAACAAACTGAAGAAAGAATACTATTTAGTGAATAAGAAATTAAAATAAAATCACAAATCATATACTATAAATAATACTACCAAAGATAATAAAGTTTGTCAAATTTAAACTCACAAAATTTATAAGTCTTACATTCCTCTATGCAAAGTTGTAATGGGATTTTTTGAATGAAATTGAGCTTTCCCAGTAAGAAAATTTATAAATTTATTTTGCTTGGAACTCGGGCTTAATGAAGAAGTTTGACAGACTAGTGATAAAATTCTATTTTAGAAAAGAGACATAAATAAAATATTAGATGAAGTAACCACATCTCTTTGCAGGTGAGTCACAGGAAAAGTTGGGGACACTCTATAATTACCTAGTTTTATATCATTGGTTATCTCAGATAAACTATCATTATTCATCAAATAAATGATCATTACTCCCTCCTATTCCACAAAGTTTTCAAAAGGACCTCATCATGAATAAGCAGCAGAGGCTGTCTCTAAAAGTCTTCCTCTCTGGTTCTGGAACTCAGTTCAGATATGTTCTGAGTGAGGGTGGGAAGCACATCAATGACAAGCAATGCTCTGCACACCAGCTGTTGGTCCCACAATTCAACTCAATTCTAACACAGTTTACCTGGAGATAGCTTCAGATTCCACAGGTTAAGGGTTCAATCAGACAAATCTGCCTTCCATCCCCTCTTCAAATGTTATTGCCAAGTCAAAGTTGTTACTTGGACTTCTGACCCACTGACCAAAATCAGAGGTTCTCACAACTCACAGAACTCAGAGAAACATTTTACTTGTGAAATGACCAGTTTATTATAATAGGATGCAACTCAGGGACACCCAGGGGGAAGAAATGCATAGGGCCACATATGGGGAATGAGCCCAGATCTTCCAGCACCTCCACATGTTCACCAACTCAGAAGATCTGTCGGTCCTGTCCTGTTGGGGTTTTACAGAGGTGCCATTACATGTGCATAATTGATTAAATCCTTGGCCCTCCATGATTGATTCCACCTCCAGCTCCTTACCCCTCACTGCAGGTCAGGGGAGAGAAACTAAAAGTTCAAACCGGTTCCCCTGGCAACCAGCCTCCATCCTTGGTGTGACCCAAAAGTCACTTCATTAGCATAGTAAAAGACATGTTTATAGCTTTCATCACTTAAGAAATTCCAAGAGTTTCAGGAGCATGGTGCCAGAAATGGGGAGGAAGACCAAATATATTTTTATTATAATCCTCAATATTGTAGTTTCTGAACTAGGTTTATTATTATGGCATTGTAGAAAGACTGCACTGAATATGAAAATTAGCTGTGGTCTCCACCTTTGCCAGCAGGTTACTTTCATGTCAGAAAAGAGGAAAAATTCGAAGTCACAAGACACTCTCTCTGCACAAGCATATGTCTGTCATCTAGAGAGAAAAATGTATCAGGGGAGAGACCAAGATAGAAAGAAAACAAACTAAAGACCCCACAAAAATCTGCAAGACTTCACTCTGAATCCATGGGACTTTCAATTTACAAGAAGCTGAATCAAGGCAAAAAGGCATGGAAACTCGAGCTGCCTGTAATAACTGTTTGTTCTCCAGGCATAGCTTACATTATTTATAGAAGAATAAATTATCTGATCCCAGAAGTACAACCTCAATTCAAATATAAGTAGTAATTTAAAAATATCTATATAAAATTACCATACTGAAAAGGAGAGAAAACTCACAAATCAAAGGTAGCTGATGAGCACTTGAGAAAAAGTTTGTATGTGACTAGTGAAAACTGTGACTAATATTTCTTGAACTAAAACACGGCATGGGAGAAAACATTATATGTGTAAAAATAAACACTTAAGGTGGAGCTACAAGATATCGACAAAGAAATTATATAGCAACAGACAGACCCCCCAGCAAGGAGTGTTATTTGGTAAGAAAAAAATGCAGGGGCAGAATTTCAAAACTAAAGGAAAAAACAGGATTTATGGATATCATGGATTTACACGTGGCCTCCGCAGCAGAACAGTTTGCTTCTGTGGACACTGGTTGTTGCCAAAGAGAATGTCTCAAAATGACAAGCTGAAGCTTCATGGCCTTTCTAACCTAGTCTTGCACGCTGATGGTGAAGAGCTACACACTATGTTGGCCCAGAGTCGAGGGGAGCAGGAATACCGTGCAGGTTGACAAGGTCATATTGTAAGAGACCATGTAAAATGAGAGATATTGTTTCATCCATCTTTGGAAAATACAATCTGCCAGGGCAAGATACATAGGGCCCACCTAGAAATAAGTTTTCCACTCACAGGGGACATCCATCAGTTGTGTTTTACAGAGAGGACAGAAAAGTAATGTTAAAAAAGACATATTTATAAGTGAAGGTCAGTTTGAACATCTTTTACTATAAAAACATCCATTTTTTCAAAAAAAGCAGTGAAAATTCAATAGAAACTACATAAAATTATTAAGTAAAAGGAGTATATATATTTTATTTAAGGTATAAATATCACCATCAGGAGAGCTATAAATGATATAATCCGACTGTGGAAATTAATGTAAAACTGTCTAATATTCTCACTTGGCTCTCTTTTGGAAAAGAATAATATGCAGATGCTTTAGGTTAGTGTCCTCATTTCTTCCTTTCTTCCCTTTTGCTAGTTACACATCACAGGTGAGAAAACAGCTCTTGAATGCTAGAAAGTGTTGTGTTTATCATTCACAGAAATAATAACACTGGAAACAACACGTTTCTTGCATCTTACTCCTGCCTGTTGTGTTTGGTTTGTAATAGATGCCCTGTCTCCCAGATTCCATGTTTCTTTCACATTATGTGAGATTACTTTGTGATAACTCAAGCTAAGAAAGAGGTGAGTTAAGTTAGAAACTAAGATACATATGGCAAAGGGCCATCCTACTCTCCAGCAGCATTGAGCAGATGAGCAGAAAGTGATTGTTAAAGGAGAGAGGAAGCAGATGGCAGGCTTCAGGTATGGCAATGTGGTAGAATGGGGCATTTGTACGCACTCAGTGATAGCAGCGAACAGTAAGGATTTGGGGAGTGAAGATAAGTGTAAATATGGAGATTGACATGAATTGCAGAAAGTTAATCAAAAACCAAAAATCCCTAAAGTAATGTTAATGGAAATTGCTAGGAAAGAATATCAGGTAAACCTAGCATTTATAACAAATAGTACTAATAATCATACATATCTGATTTCTTTAAAAGTTACTTATTCAGCCCTGGCTGGTGTGGCTCAGTGGATTGAGTGCCAGCCTGCAAACCAGAAGGTTACTGGTTCGATTCCCAGTCAGAGCACATACTTAGGTAGCAGGCCAGGTCCCCAGTTGGGGGGCGCATGAGAGGCAACTGTACATTGATGCTTCTCTCACCCTCCTCTTTCTCCCTCCCTTCCCCTCTCTCTAAAAATAAATAAGTAAAATCTTTTTTAAAAGTTACTTATTTAGGAAGAAAACATATTCTCTCCCATTTCACCTAAAAAGTGCCAAGACTAACTAACTGTGAAAGGCTCAAAATTTGCATAATGTCTTGGCTCAATTTGTCCTTGGAGTTGCCTCAGCTAATTGCTTGAACAGAGCATTCCACAAAAGCTTTGTGAAATCAGCCTTTCAGAGCTGTAAAATTTAGGCTACTTATTTTTGTCAATGTTCAGTGTAAAATGCATTAGTGCTGGTGTAGTATACCTGGAAATATCAAAGCATAAAATGTAAATAAGGCAGCATCTAAAACATCTCTTTCTACTTCATTGTTATTATGTGCATAGTCATAACATTGGGAAGAAGAAACTTAGAAGGTTATTCAAATATTTTAACCTGCAATCTTTACTAATGTGGGCCACTCTGACTCAGGCTTAGTGCTAGAACAAGGCCTGGTGCCCTTAGAATAACAATATCTTGTGCCAATAAAATGTCCCCCAAAATTCTGGCCAAGAGTCGTGGTTACAATAAAAGGAGGAGGAGATTCCATATTGCAAACAAATGTGAATATGACTAAGTTAGATCCAGATCATGGAAGCCTTTAAAATGTAACTACCAAAGGAGATAGCATCCTGACCGCCATTCTTTGTGAGATGGCAGAAGCCAAATTTCAAAGTTGTCAATTACAAACATAGAATGCCTAATCAAGTAAAAAATATTTTTAGACTCAGGAATAACTCACTGGGCTGGACACATCCCATTGGTCTACCTCCATCCTAAATTCTTCTACTACTTTTTCACTAACTAACCCTGGGGCTTAAAAAAAAATTCCACCTGTTCTTGCAGGGGAGTTGAATTCAGTCTCTCTCTCCTGTTGCAATGGTCATGAACAAAGTCTTCTTTGTCCAGTGCTCTTTTACTTTGAGAAACCCAAGGTGAATGCAATATGGACCAGAGAACACACAGACTTAGCCGAATATACTTTGTGAATGATACAGCTTTTGCCAAATGTTGAGAATACTTAAAATTTTTTAACAACTCTCAAAAATATCTAAGTATCTAAGTCATTCATTCATAATCTGTGGTAATCAGCAATGACTAATGGCATAACCGTGTAGATACCCAGAATAGCTGCTAGGTAAGAGGTGTAGCAAGATGCTAAGAAAACATGGACTATGAAGATTGTGTATAGTTAGGAGACTTCTAAAAAATAGGAGTAAAAATATCAATGAACAGCAAAGAGTTGTTTTAGTTTTGAGTGATAAAAATACCATATTTAATATTAGAATTTTGACTGCTTGGCAGCAAACTATAAACTAATATTCTATATTTTATAGAAGTAGAAATGCTTTATCTTAATTATAGATAAAGTTAACCAAATAAAAATTTGAATTCTAATGTTATCACCAGTTTAAAAAGTATGCTTACTCAAAGTATATATTGCTTTATTTTATGTGCATATTTTCCTTCATTAAAGACCTTAATAGCTATTTCTATCTGATACTATGGTTGGATTTCATACCATATAATATTCAAATTAAATTTCAAAATCTTTTTAGAACTATATGAATCATGGATTTTTGCTTTGTTTGTTTGGTGGGCTCACTTCATTATTTTTTAAAATCCTCCCCCAGGTATGTTTTTATTGAGTTTAGAGGTAGAGGAAGGGGTGGGGAGAGAAAGAGAGAGACACAGTGATTGGCTGTCCCCCACATGCTTACAGGCACTGACTAGGGATCAAACCTGCAGCCCAGATCTGTCCTCTGACTGGGAATTCCACTCAGAGTCCACAGCCTTTTGGTGTACAGGACAATGCTTCAATCAACTGAGCCGCCCAGCAAGGGCCAGTAAGCTCATTTTCTTGGGTACTAGCAAGGATGCAGCAGAAACTATTTTGAATTCAGGCGTGTCTCTTTTTACAAAGGATTTTCTCCATGTTCAAGCAGGGTCAGGTAAACTTCTCCAAATAGGCTGCAAATAATGTGTATTCCACTTTCATTACTCAAGTCACAGTCTCTAATGGTGTGTTACAGATGCTGCAAGTTTTTTAGTAACACTATTCTGCTAACCCCTTTTGAAAGTTTCACTGTATAATGTATTGCTACTCTGAATTATTAAGGTTTGCTTTGGTCTAAAAGCATCATTGCAAGTATGTCTCCTGCTCATTATCGTATACCAATGAAAAGAAATTATACTATCAACTGGATAAGACTTAAAATAACATATTACATAATCTTGAAAGTACTTATTTATATTGTTTACCTGAGTGAAGAAATCTTTTCAGGTTTATGAAACCTACATCATGTATGTCCTTGTCCTTTTCCTTTCTATTATTTATCAAGGATTTATGCAAAGTACCTTTCAACTTGTGTAGTTTTTGCATCATGATGATATTATATCTCAGAAATCCAAATACCTAAAAACTTGAAAATGTAAGATTTTAATTGCTTTGGCACTTTTGAATACATTAATAAAAAGCATTAATCAAGCTGTCTAAAGCATCTGTATTACATTTACTCACAACAGTTGTTATAACTCAGGGGCTTGGGGCACGGCACGCTTTTATCTCAGTCACTGAAGACAATATTCATATTGCCACTGCAACAGGAAACTGAGCAGGTGGATGAAATGCTCAACTGGGCAAATGAAAGCTGATCTGGAAAGGTGCCGATGACTGAAAACGCAAAATTCAGGAAGGATAGATGAGAAGCCATTCTTGAAGACAAGGTGAGAACAAGAATCAGTATCTTGGGCAACTAATCTATGTATAGAGAGACAGAGGAGTAGTTGAAGGTAGAGTGTGGAATCCAGCTCCAAAGAGGAAAGAGCTGTCAAAAGCGAGAACTGTCAGGGTTCCAGAAAACTGGGCTGGGACTAAGTGTATGATTCCGGACCCCACACCAAAACTAAGCAAGGTACTTCACCTACCCATAGTTTCACCATCCCTGGTGTGAGTTATTTCAGATCTCTTGTGCAAAAGTGCCAAATGGAAAAAATCTAAAAATAAATAAATCATAAGTTTTAAATTAGGCACCACAATTATGAGTAGAATGATGGAATCTTGGGCCCTTCCACTCTGTCCCACCCAGGACATGCATCACCCCTTTGTCCAGGGTACCCATGCTGTACTGCTTACCTGTTAACCACAGTAGCTGGCTCTGTCATCAGATCCGCTGTCATCATATTGCAGTGCTTGTGTTCACATAATCCCTATTTTACTTAATAATGGCCCCAAAGCATAAGAGTAGCCATGCTGGCGAATGAGATATGCCAAAGAGAAGCTACAAAATGTTTCCTTTAAGTGAAAAGTTAGGTAGCATAAGAAAAATATATAATACATAGAGTTAGATCCTACCCGAGGCTCCAGACATCCACTGAGGGTGTTGAAACACATGCCCCAGAGATAAGGTGGGGTTACTTCAGCATAATGTGAAAGTAGGCAGAATCTCATTTTGATTTGGCAACAATGGTATAAAAAAGGAGATATTGTATGACCGAATACTTAAGGATATTCTGGGCTTCCTCTATAAATACGAACTCAGCAACAACACAATGGAGTTCAGACCTCCGTTAGAAGGCTCAGGCCTTAGATCAGTGGTGTAAGGAAGTATGGGTTTGAACAGCCAGGATGTCCAGTAAGTATGTGCACCTCTTCCCAATTCCATGCACTTTAACTTTGACAGTAGCTTTAAATTGTCTGTGGCAGGAGTACGCGTGCGTTGAAATGGGTAAATGCTATAAATACAGGCTTTAAACTTTTCCCCCCAAGGAACATATTATGGAACATTTACCAGCATATGCCTGCTATTTATATATGAGTATATTTACCTCTTCCAGGGTTAGCTCAAAACCTGAGTTTAACAATGAAAATCTTCATCCATGACTCAAATTAAGAGGGGCTGGAATGAAAGATCTGTCTCCCCCAACTACAATACTATTTGGCACGCCAAAATCAGCATGGAAATAATAACCACGTGAGCATCACATGAGTGACCCCCCAAAAAACAAAGTTACACGACAATCAGAAGAACATGTTAAATCTTGTTGTCATGATGTGGTAATAATTGCATGGACCATGTCAAGGTATTAGAGAACTGTTTACAAATATAATCAATATAATTTTTATTTACTTTAACATTTACTTACTTTTTAATTTTAATCCTTACTCAAGTATATGTTTATTGATTTTAGAGAGAGAGGGGAGGCGAGAGAGAAACATCAATATGAGATGTTTCCATATGCACCCCAAAGGGGATCAGACCCACAAGCTTAGTATGTGCCCTGACCTGAGATCAAACCCGAAACCTTTTGGTGCACAGGTCAACACTCCAACCAACTGAGACACCTGGCCAGGGCTCAAGATAACTTTATGTATTGCACCTTATAGATCAACCACTCACGGGCTGATTTATTTATTTTTCTTAAAAACATGTATTTTAAGTGAAAAGAAAGTTTAAATCTTTAAAATGCTATTTTCCCACATTTTAAATGAAATTTATCCCACTAGATTCTCTGAGATTAAAAAAGAAAAGATTCCCATTGTTAAACTGGTTTGGGCAATAGAATTGACATGGCTCAAATAAGTATTGGTGCATTCAGACAACTTGGAAATCTTGGTAGTTACAAAAGCAAAGGTGGGTTTTTCTTCTCATGTCAGTCCACTGCAGCTCTCTTCTGTGTCATCTCCATCCGGAGGCTCGGGATGAGAGAGCAGCTCTATCTGGGAACTGCTGGGCTGGTGACAAAAAAAAAGAAAGAAAGAGAAAGTGGAAGCACATGATACACCTTAAACTTTTGTTCACAAATGGCACACATCCACTCAATTATTTTTTTCCTGCAAAAACCAGGTCAGTGAAGTAGGGATCATAGTCCTCCTACATGACTCAGAAATAACTGGAAAAAATACAATCTAATCCATTCACCCCATTATATTCTCCTCTTCAATATTCACGTGTTCTAATGTTTCACAGAGTTTTGTCGTAACACAAAAAAAGCCCTTCTCCATTATAAGTATGTTGCCATTTATCAGAGGTTGCCACTGTTTCTAATATATAATTAAGATTCTAGAGTCACTAGTTCATTGTCTGCATGTCAGATTAGAATTTCCATAGAAAAACAACAAAAAAAATCCTTGTTTTCAATTTCATCCAGAATACTTGAATCTTTCTTTTTATTAGGAAAAAAGAAAACTTTTCTAAGGAAATTTGAAGTCAGCTAGTCCAACTGTGTCTCACTTCACTGTGATATTTAATTAATACCCCAGAATGACTTCTTTTCATCTCTTTCTGGTCCCACTAAGTTTCAGAGTTGCACTGCTCTGTGCAATTTCTCAGTGTTCCACTCGATTTTTTTCTCTGACCTGTTTAGTCCTTGTCTCACAATAACAACTAAATCTCAATCTTGAACTCATTGCCTGATGTCCTTTATACCTCCATATCTTCTTATCTTCTTGTTGATATTTTCTGTTCACACTCAGTACTAATCTCACCAGCAAAGCAGCCCACCTTCAAATATCATAAGAGATAAAAGTGAGAAAAATTATTTCCATACTTCATTGCCAGCAGGGTCCTTGATTAGAGTCCACTAACCAGAGTCATTTGTACAAAGGCTAGAAGAAGGGTAGTGTGGATTGGGGTTCTGTTGACAATGGATGGGACGTATCTGGTAGAACTAGGGTTTTCTCCTGTTGAATCTCCTACTTCAGGTCTTGCAGGCAGCGAAGATTACCAGTAGTAGTTTCTTCGCTTTTTTTCTGTAGTAATTTCCTGAATGAACGGAGCACTTCCTCATTTTTGTAAGCTTCTAATTTTCCATTTTAAACCCTTTCTTGAAATATACCACTTAGCTTCTGTTTTCCTGGTGGATGGCTGGCGGACAAAACACTGCTTAAGCTAAAAAACCCTATTAAGTGTGGTCTTCTCATATTTAGCTTTCTTTGGAGTCCAGAAGCAGGAAAATGCAACACAGTCACTGGCTTCCTGATGAATAGACTTTCACTTCCTGGTGCACATTCACTTTATGGTGAGCAGTCATTCTCTTCATGGTGAATAGTTACTCACTTCATGTGTCCTTCTGGACCCTAACACTTCACGATCCATCATTCCTTCTCTGAATCTGTGTAGCTTCCTATCACTCTAATTTACTACTCAAAGTTTTTAAAAAACATCTATCACCATCTTCAGTAAACTTAAGGACCAGGTGACAACATTATCTGACTTTTGAGCTTTTCATTTCTGGTTTTCCAGAATTCCAATCATTTCATGCACATTCAATCCCCTGTCCAATAAAACTACTGATATTTCTTGAATTCCAAGGCTTTGTACCATTACTGCAAATTATTGATAGTTGGCCATAAAATACCTATAAAATACATAGCCACAATTGTGTCTCAGTGAGGCCACCAGCAGTTGTCAACCCAAACTCAAATGCTGGCACATCTGTGGTGACTGATTTTTAATTGGTGTTTCATTATTTAAAAGGAGTCAATATCCTCATGGATGATAAAGGTACCTGATATAAGACATCTTATTAGACCAAATGAATGCACATGTCAATGAGTGTTTGAACCTGTAACAGATGTCTGGAGACTGCAGTAATGACAGGATAGGCAGTTTCTATGACAACCATGTGAATGATCTGTGCAGAAGGGCCCACATTTCAAAGATAATGTTAATTCTGCTCTGAACCTGTACGTCAATTATATTAACCATATTTTTGTCTCTCTTCAGCTAATTGCTTTATGGCTTACATAAATCATAGTTCTGTCAGAAACCATAATTACTTTAGATTAAGACCATAACTTAATTAGAATTTGAGAAGGATTAATATGCAACAATAGGTTTACAAACCTGTGACTGAGGTTTCCCAAAAGGGGGGTGCTGAGGTCAGACCTTGAACACGAAAACACTCAGGGACTTGTCTCTGCACCCCAGTCAGCCAGCAGAAAGGCAATCATAAAGACTCCATATTTTCCTCCAGCCTCATTGTTAATATTTATAATACAGCAAATCTCTTAATGGTTAAGCCTAAATTTTGCATTTAATTAAAAGTATAAATCTGGATGAGTTTCCTCTCTATTAAGTTTTGGAGCAGACTATTACAAGTAGAACAGAGAGTAAGCATGAATATCACTCATTCAGTCTGGTATTTGGCATGCTTTTCCTCTGTGCCCTTGTAGAAAGAGGATGTTGGGATAAGAACAAGAATTCAGCTCTCAAACACTGATTTATAGCTCATCTAATATACTGCAGTTACCCTGATCATTTTTCAATTGCGTTTGGATTCTTCTGTTTAGAATAAACAGATCTGGCATGATGTGTTATAACCAGTCTAAACTACAGTTGACCCATGAACAGTGTGGGAGTCAGGGATGTAAAAGACCCATGCAGCTGAACAACCACGTATAACATTTAATTCCCCCCAAATGTAACACTAATGGCCTACTGTTGATCCGAAGCCTTACCAATAACATAACTAGTCAATTAACACACATTTTGTATGTTATATGTGTTATAAGCTGTATTCCTTAAATATAAAGATAGAGAAATGTTATTAAGAAAATAATCAGGAAGAAAAAACAACACATTTACAGTATTTATCAAGAAACATCCATGTGTAAGTAGGCCTGTACAGTTCAAACTTGTGTTGTTCAAGGATCAACTAGTTCTTTCAGCAATTTGTAACAGTAAATATGTCCTTTCTCTATCCTTTCTCTAATCTTCCGCATGTCTTTTCACAGAGTTAAACACATGATTTGTTACACTCCTTACGGACAGGGCAAAAAAATGCAAAAACTTGTCATTGATAGCCTGCAAACTCAATGTGTAAGCAAGCCTCTCACAGTGAGTGGCTGTGTGTTATTAGCTACACTCTGTATAATGAATACTATACCTGGAATAGTGTAGTAAACCAAACAAGCACTTGTCTTCAGGGAGCTTACAGACTGAAGGGCATTAATCGGAGCTCTTCACTTCTGCAATACTAAGAACCTCATAGAAATAAAAATATATTTATTGTTTTCACAGATGCTGGGGGAACTAATATGAAAAACGCTTGCAAAACTTTCCAAAAGACAAGTACACAGACTCTAGAGTCTATGAGAATGTTGTGGCTGAAGCACCAATGTGAGTACAGAAGTCTGAATCCTTTGGGTTTGAAATACTTTTAGAGGTCAGTGTCAGGAAATCTGCACGGCTGTTTATGGGTAAACTCAGGACTGCTTCTCATACCAGAGTATGTCTCACTACAGTGTCTTTTCTGCCTTTTCGCAGGCATGAGGGACATAACCTGACATCCATAACACTCTTCAGAAGAGGAGCTATTTTTCTTAGCCTTTTCTTCTCTGCTCCTTTACAAAGGGTCATATTCATTGCTAAGACTATTATTATAATTTGTCACAGGAACATAAAAGATAATAAAAATATAAAAAAATTAAGTAATTCACAAAGCTTAAGACATAGTACAGACTCCCTGGAGAAATGACGCCAAGTGAATTCCTTTTGACCTCCTGGCTTTGGTGGTGACAGAAAGCCTCCTCTGATTCTTAAGCTCTGCTTTTCTGCTTGGATTAGAAGCAGGAGGCTATTCCCTACATCTTCTCCGCTATCCCAGTGTTCCTGACCTTTGTCCTGAATTTAACGTCAAAGTCGAAAATGTAGTGAAAATATTTCATTCCTCCCATTGTTTCAGTTGGTTCATTTTCTTTATGAAGATCTCAGAATTGAGCATTATTTATTCCTCTCTACATGAAACTTATATAACAATATAGACTAGATTTCAAAAGTTTGTGATAAAATTCAAATTTTAAAATGGTACAACAAAGATAGAAAAATAGTAGCATTATTACTGCCAGACAACAAAATTGCTCCACAATATTTTACAGATTGATTAATTTACCAACTATCAAATAGCCAGACTGACATCAATTTCTCTATTGTGAGAGGAAGATGTTGAGGACTAACCAGACTAGGACAGCTAGGAGAAAGTCTAAAAATAAAAACAAAACACAACCCACCCCCCAAAAATGTTGAAGAAATGAATAATAGGGAATCTAGCTGTAAGTAGAAAGTCATCCAATTAGGCAGAGTCAATTATTTGGAGGATAAAACTACAGTTAACAAGTGGGCAGTGATGTAGAGTAGTTCCGATAAACTCTGAATGGGAGATCCAGCCAATGAGTGACAAGGTGCCTAAAATGATGATAAGAAGTCAAAGGTTATGCTGGGCAAAGAGCAGTCAGCACATTCTAACATAGCAAAACTCTAGTAAAGAATGGGCGCAGGATATTTGTCGTGTCACATGTGGGTGGGTGGTGGTGGGCAGGACCAAGTGGGTGAAAATACAGTATCACTCATAGAGGAAATTAGTGATAATAAAGGAGAGATGTAATTTATAAAGACTTGGGGATGTAAAATTGAGTGAATAAAAGGCTGAGGAGACATAGAACTTTAGTCCAAGTGCCTCCCCATAACATATGTATTACAAAGAAAAAAATGGCAAACTTTAATGTGAAAAAAACAAGCAGCTATCACTTTAACCAGGGTTCACATCATCACTGAGACAAACCAGCATCATCTGTGATGATACAAAGTAACTGGTCTGGACCTCTAAAAGTGTCAATGTTAAAAAGGAAAATAAGTTTAAAACACCGTACCGGATTAAAGGAGCCTAAAAAGGTATGAATGATGGATGCAGTGTACTACCCAGGATTTTCTTTTGCTATAAAGACCATAACTGAGACAACTGGCAAAATATAAATAAGAACTGTAGATCAGACACTACTATTTGACTATGGTAATTTTCTGATTTCTATTATTTACTGCAATTATGCAAAATGATGCACCCGCTTTTTAGGAAGAAGACTGTAGGGATTTAGGGGACAATGGGCACATGTATGCAACTTAGTCTGAGTTTATACAAAAATAAATCTGTCAAGAGACAGAAAAGCATAAGAAAACATCATAAAATGTTAACATTTGAATGATCTGAGTACAAAGAAATCCTCTCTACTATTATAAAAAAATTTTTCCTAAGTCTGAAAATATCACAGCAAAAATAAAAAAAAATAACTTACTGGGCAATTTTTCAAAGCAGAAACCCAAGCACAGGGAAGCAAGATAAGGACCCACTTACTGGAAGTAGAAAAAAAGCCCTGAAGTCTCAAGAACAAAAAAAGTATTATCAATGATGCTTCATTTTGTTAGTAACAGAAATATAACTAGAATTCATCTAAATAAGCAATAAAAAGGGGGTTTTAGAGGGATAGTAGGAAAAGTCACAGAAACAATGCAAAAACTTTAGAAACCAGTGAAATTACAGTAATCTCAGTGAAGAAATCAGCAGATATCACTGGTAACCGCATGTCTCAAACACTCACCACCCTTTTTATCTCCCAGTATCTGCCTTATTTCTAAGATAACTTTCTCCTTTCATTATACGTATTCATCCTTGGGATAGCATTGGTCACTCATTGGACAAATCAGGTTAGAAGGGAGGGTCAGCATTATCATCCACCCACTATGTCCTATATCCAACCCTGGAGGTGGAGTGTAAAAGACACTACCACTGTGAAATACTGTGATTGGAAGCTCCACAAAGGATACGGTGGCACTTGTTCAGGAGTGAAGCATTATGGTCTCAGTGAGGGCTTACTCCAACCCTATATCAAGTGTGGGACCTAATTTTTCCAGTTTAATGTATTGGATAGCAAGCGTTAGATGAGGAGATTTGATCAGTATGAACAAGCCACACAATCAGAGTCAATATAGTACAATGGAAATTCCACTGTGGCTTGGACGATTCTGGCAATACACTCCTCCACTGAGCTTGAATTTGGAAGTTTGTGAAGGGAGCTTCTGCTGTCAGCATTCCACCACATGCAGCCCCACAGTAGAGCCAATGCATTGATGAGAGCTGAGCAAGAGAGATCTCATTTGAGTTTAATGAAACCATACTTGAAGCCAGTACTACCTCTGAGTTTTTTTATAACATAGAAAACAGTTTTATTTATTTATTTATGTATTTATTTATTTTTAAAAATTTATTTAATTATTTTTCAAGTACAGTTTTCCGTCTATTACTCCCACCCCATCCCACCCCCTGTGCTCCCCCCTCCCTCCCATTTCCACCCCTCTCAGTTGTTGTCCATGTATCCTTTATATATGTTCCTCTAAATCCCTCTCCTATTTCCTCTGAAATTCCCTCCCCTCTCCCCTTTAGTCACTGTCAGCCTGTTCTCTATTTCAGTGTCTTTGGTTATATTTTGCTTGCTTGTTTGTTTTGTTGTTTAGCTTCCTGTTAAAGGTGAGATCATATGGTATTTGTCCTTCAACACCTGGCTTATTTCACTCAGCATAATGCTTTCCAGTTCCATCCATGATGTTGCAAAAGGTAGGAGCTCCTTCTTTCTTTCTGCAGCATAAAATTCCATTGTGTAAATGTACCATAGTTTTTCGATCCATTCATTTACTGACGGGCACCTAGGTTGCTTCCAACTCTTGGCTATTGTAAATTGCGCTGCTATGAAAATTAGAGTGCATAGGTTCTTTGGGATTGGTGAGCTGTTTTTTTTTTAATTAAAAGAGCTAACAAACTTTTTTGGTTTATTTTCATTTGATTTGATTACCTCTCACTTGTGTCAGAATATTTTGATACAAGTATACTATTAACAAAAGAAGACAGAAACAAATACTTGGCTGCCCCCAACACACACACACACATACACACAATAATGTATACAGTACATTTCAATGGAGAGGTTTTATCACTAGGAGTAGAAAGCAAGATCAAATCAAAATCAAATTAAGTTTGCTTGATGGTGATAAAATATAACTCAATGGTTCTCTAGGTCCACCTGACAGATATTAAGATTGATATCAGTGTATGGGGTGAAGCCATTTTATAAATGAGTAGAAAAATCTAAAGAGCTCTGAGAACAGGGAACTAAACATGTGATAACACAATCATTTCAACTTGAGACTTGAGTAATTATTACATTCCTAACTTTATACGAAGGAAATGTGTGTAGATGACTCTCAAGGGCTGTACACTTCCCTTAAGCCATGAACACCCATTCATGTGAACAAAAAATCAAATCAGGTCTAAAGGAATGCACTGATTATCAAAGTTCAAAATCTGTCTTCCTGTTGGCCACTTCACTACCACCCCTAAAAAGAGACAAACTCATGGTTTGAACAAGTGTGAGACATCAGTCTTTCACTGTTCTCAAAGCTTAATAAGAAGATGTGAAGGCTGGTATTTTATTGAGTTGGCCAAAAAGTCCATATTTTTCCAACAAAATGAAAGATATATTTTTCATTTCACCAACAATTTTATTGACTTGGACATTTTGAGTATGCCAGCTATCTCCCACTATTGTCTGCTAGTGGTTAGAGGCTGGGTGATGCTAAACATCTTCCATTGCAGAAGACAGCCCTACAGTAAAGAATTATTTGGCCAAAATGTCAATAGTACCAGGAAACTTTGCAAACCACATTTTGACACATTTTATCAGTCACAGAACCTTCTCCAAACACTGCACAAATCTTTTTCTGCATTTTAGTTATGTTTTACCTCTCTATAAATAATAAAGCATAATACACCAAAAAGGATGCATATTTTCTTCCATGTTCAATATTAAAATGGCTGCACAAAAATTCAACAATTTTGATGAGGTTTTTTCGTAATGCATGCTGATATGTAGTCACACTACAATCTAACAGAATTGTTTTGAATGAAGTTAAAGAAAACTAACTAGAGCCATTTTATGGGGAAAAACAAATGTACTTTTTGGCCAACCTAATAAAAATGAATATGTGACCTACTACATCTCTCTAGACTGGTTATTTAATATCTATTTCCATTTTCATCTGTAAATGGTCTTAATTATACTCGCCCACTGGAATCATAGGATAATTACTGTTAGTAAAGCACTTGTGTTTCCATGGATAAGGCAACCTGTGTAAGGGCAACGTATTATCGTCATCATTATCATTGCCCTGGGCAGCTGCTCATTAATGACTGCATCTGAGTAGAAACCCATGAAAGGTTTAATTGATATGAGACAGAAATTGGTCAACCTCAGCCATATTCACTGCCAAGTTTAAGTCCAGTGAGAAAAACTTCTATCTAATTATATCATCTCAAATGTCATCACAAAAAAAGGAATACACCAACTAAAATGTTTTAACAATTCAGCATTCACAGATTTAACAAACACTTATTGATTATCTGTTATGTGCCAGACACTTTGCTGGGTTCTGAACATATAGTGCTGAAGAAAAAAGATTGCATGTATGGAGCTTAGATTCTCAAGTTTAATATTTATATGCATCTAGACTATTTTTTCTCTCTCTTTTCTGACCCAAATCCCACTTATCTTTCAAGTTCTTTATCAGGAACTCTGTTTTTAATACTGCCCTTTACAGCCCATCTGAAACCACTGGTACACTTTCTGTCTCTGGAAGAATATGTTGTAAATATTTTTCTAAACAATCGCTGCCCGTTATGTACAACTTTCATGTTTGCATGCCATTTCCCCCTAAAAATTATTGGATATTTCTCATTGTCCAAGGCACTTAGTGCAGTACTACATACATAGTGCATTCATAAAGTATTCCTTAATTAAATATTCAATACCCATTATTAATATTTCTCTCATTTACTAAATAGTAAATAGGGGCTCATACAACTCCATGTGAGTTTGGAAATGATTCCCAGACTCTTGCAATTCATTTATCATATGGCCAAGCAAGACCAGGCACTGTAAAAGGGTCAGATTTAGGAAAATACATTTCTTAGCTCTGCTCTTTCACTACCTACCTGTGAAAGGCTAATTGCAGGCTTTCTTATTTTAAGCAAAATATTTCCTGCCAAAATGCCACCATTCATCCTACAGTATATTTCCTGAATATCATGTCGATTAACAACCACAGGGCATCCAGGAATTATTTCTTCTACTCTGGACCTTTCTAATACTGTCAGTTACTGAGGCCCCAAAAGTGCCTAAAGTGACATGAAGATATTTCATATCTTAAATTGTGCTTTCTTTTTCCAGGTACTCTCAGTGCTGCTTTGGGGAGCATTGTAGCTACTCTAAAGCACTGACGACCAAGTGATGTTTAAACTACCTAACAGTAAAGTCTAAAATGTGGGTTGTATGTTCAATAGAAAAAAATAATGCTAATTTCATTTCAACCCACCAAGGACATGCTTGACTCCCCATGTCTCTGGACTCTTCAAGCAAAATATCTCCAGCAGTTCCCCTACCTATTGGTCGATTTTCCTCTTTTCTCTCTTACCTCCCCAATTCCTGTTACTGCTCCCCAGATTATATGAGACTGTGGTATCTGAACGCGATAAATAAACACCATAATATGAACAGATTCAATTCTGATCTCTGAAAATGTTTTATAGTTTCATTCTTTTAAGGTAGAATTATCTTCTGCAAAGTTCCTCTGTGAAAAATAGTTTTGGGGCATCATTCTCATTATCTGCCCTGAAGTGAGCACATCTCAAAATTAGCCTAAGTGGGATTCAGACTCAACAGAACAACTTTTCTCTCTTCCTCACTGTTTTGTTTTCATTTGTTTGTTTGTTTTTTTGTGTTGGTTTTTTTTTTTTGTCAGTGCACTTGGAAAGTACAGATCAAGCAGTCACACTGCTTTGGTCAATTCACCCCACATATTTTTCAAATATTTGAAGGTTTTGGAAATAAAAGTTAACATTTTTGTGTTGTTTTTAATAAAGAAAAACTATGAAAAGGTAAATTTATAATATTTGCAAGCTATAAAGTTATAATTAACATTAAAAGTTAGAAATAATGAATTTTGAGTGAAGTTAGATGACATAAAAGGAAGAAATGGCCAGTTATTTCTCTTGTCAATGAAACCATTGCACCGAAAAATTCTACCCATTAACTTTCTGAAAGCATTGTAGCAAAGGAGCAGCAGCATAATGGGAATCTAATGCTACCTGGTGCCCTTACTGCAGTGCTCTGCTAAAGGCTAAGCCCAAACACCTGTTTTAGTTTGGGGATCTAAACAGAGACTTCTACTCTCCATCACTTTCACATTCCTTCCTTTTCCAAACCCAAGTGTTGAGATATCACCACATTACTAACAGTTGCATTGAAGAAAGAAAGACCTAAGGAATAAAAAAGAAGCAACATAACCAAGTTCAATCTTAGCAATGCCAACTTTTTGGACAGGTTAAATTCTCTGTGTTTCATTTTATGTCTCATCTGTGAAATGGGAATAATCATATCCATTCATACTAAAGTTGTGAATAATGAATGCGTTAATGTAAAATGCTTCCAACAATGGGTGACAAAGAAACATTAGTTATCATGATGATAACCATTATCATCATCACCACTGTGACAGCTTCAATTCCACATACCAGGCCCTGGCTCTACCTAACTGCTTATTTAAATGCAAAGAGAAAGGAAGAAAAAGAAAGAGGGGCTGATTCTGAGTATTTCCTTGACCCACTCATTGGCATGATAGAATCATGAGCAGATGATAGAATCTTCCACTTAGACACAGTGTCCATCCCAATGTGGCCAAGTTAATAGTTATAAATTTGAGCTAATAAAAATGGCATGACCCTCTCCTTTAAAGAAAGTTAGCAAGACCTGATCAAGTGGAAGGTTCTGAGTGTGAAGAGAGACAGAGGAATAACCCTCCTCTATGGATCAGAATTGTCAAATAATGATACGGGGATGCCTCAAAGGTATTGCATTAGAAATTGGAAGGGCAACTCGGGAATGCTGAGGCACAGATGCCTGAAGTGGTATGTTGCTGAGTTAAATGTTCTCAATGGAACCAGTGAAAAGAGAAGGAAGGCACAAGCCCTGGAGGCTAGAGCTACGTGTGAGAAAGGGTGGGAATGGCAAGGCTGGACCCAGGAACAAAAGACTCACTGTGAGTAGAAGGAACATCCTTGCAGATGGTCAGAAGGCTTTGGTGTCAGGAGAAGCACATCCTCTCTCTTAAGTATCTTTATATTCACTTCATTCTGTTATGTGTCTTTATTATAATAAACAAGAATATAAAGGGAATATTAGGCTATGTCTAATAATAACAGTTAATCAACACAAACACTGAAGAAACATATGCTGGTCAATCTACAAATTGTTATTTTTAGCAGTAAACTTTCAAGCCCTCAAAAAGCCTTAATACTTCATAATGTAGTCATAGATTTCACTGCTAAGCACAAAAGACTGTATTCTAAGGACTACATTGATTGCACACGTACCACTCTTAGCCATCCACAAAATTGCACAGGCCAATGGAAAATAAACAGATTAATTTTTATTAATAAAAACAAGAAAGTTCAGATTCCTGCTTCTTACAGAGATGCATCTCTGAGACCAGAATGGCTGCCCCATGGACTCTTGCAGAACCACCTCTGGTATAAACAACAATGGTACCGAGAGAGGCAAACGAATGTGAGCGGGTCCTACCTTGCTAATGAGTGTTCCCTGGGATCGAATCAGACTCAGATTAACCATCTGACCTCCCTCTCTCTGAAGAACACTCAAGGGGACGGTGCCAATGGTAGAGGGCCAGCACAGTCTTGATGGAACATCCAAATTTTGTTTCCCCCCACTCAAGACAAAACAAGCTGTCAGAGTAAGAACGGAACCATCACCACAGTGCAGACTGTTCTCGAATGGGGTGCAAGTGAAAAAGACGAGCTATTTTATTTTCTTTGCTTTGAGCTAGTCTTATTTTCGCATTTCAATTCCTTCTTAGACAAGTGATAGATTAAGTGCTTAGTGTGTGTCTGTGCGTGTTTCTAGGGCAATCATAACCCATTCACCTCAGTAACACATTTTAAAAGGCACAGGGCACAGATTTTCTTTGAACGGGAAGGTGTTTCTTTTCTTTGCTTTCTGATCTCTGCTTGCACCAAGGTGAATGTGACTTTTGGTCACACTAAGGTAGAACTATATGCTATTGTTATATTGTTCGGTAACCCTTACATAGCACTAGACCATCATTAAACTAAGGTATTTTTCTTATCACCCATACGTTTCACAATATAGCTGTTTGGAAGTGAAACAGAAGAGAAAAGTATGCACCAACATTAATCGCAAAATAAAAAAATCTTTTTAAAAAGTTAGTATAGTATCATAAAGAGTTGATATCTGGTTGAAAAATAAAAACAAACTATTATTATGGTAATATATGGCCAAGGATTATTTTCTCATAGTATGCAATGCTAAAAACTTTTGATTATCAATCCAGTGTGTATTAAAAAAACTCGATATCCTGTATTCGATCTGGTGAAGACTTCTCTCTTCCACAACATTCCTTTAAAAGTAAAATGAAACTAAGTTTTTTTTTAAAACCACCTTTTGAGAAATTTAAAAACACCTCCATAAAGAAAGATAATTTAAAAGACAGGGTTACCACTGAGTTACAAAAAACGAGGGAAGTGTGCTTTTCTCCCGCTTCCCTTACTTTCTTTGTCTGGATCACCATTTTTCCCTCTTATAGAAACTAACATGAACAATTATTTCAGGTACCTAGCCGCTATTTCTTGTAAGGTTTTTTAACTCAATGTACATAAAAGTGCTTTTATAAATGATTTTAAAGATCAGATTGTCAGGCCAAAGGAATCATATTTAAAAGACTATGTATTTGATCATGTCATTTACAACTTTTAAGCAATCCCTAAGACAATTTAATGTATATATTACATTTGTGCACCAAGATTATTCTCTTCCTAGTATTCTGCAATTGGGTAAAGGGCAGTTCTCAGTAAGTAGCCTCACGTGCAAATATGTTTTACCAACCCAACAAGAATGCAGAAGTAGTTTGACATATCTAGCTATAATCCTATTTGTAGACAGCATGGCTCAGTTTATGGAATGGTGGGTAGTGGTAACCATGATGGAAAATTGCAAGGTGGCATGAGCTCAAGACGCTACAAATGAAATCTTGAATAAATAAAATAAGAGCTACTGTTCCTAACAATTGTTTAATTGTTTAGTGGTGCGTGCACTGGCTCACAGTGCCCGCGGCATCGTGAATGAGACATGACACAAATGCACATGTCTCAAAATAAAATAAGACAAAAATAAAATAAAATAAGTAAATACAGTAAAAGTGGAGCAATGTTAATGTTTCTACTTTATTTACTTAAGTCAGAACCATCGCTGCTAATTACACTAATATTATTTTGTACTGACTTTATGTTGTAAGACTTGAGAGGTGTTTACACTGGCCTTGATTCTTAATTATGAACTGCAAGATAAACTTGAACAAGTTTTTTAGTGAGCAAACCTTGCACCTCCCTGTGAAACTTGCTTTGTTTTTATCTGAGCACTTATTAATCATGATGTGGCCCCTGCTCCTTCAGTAAAGTAATTGCATTGGTTCCATTGTGTGGAACCTGAATGTGGGTGTCTCCCTCTGAATTCATATGTTGAAGCCCTAATCCCCAATGTGATGTTATTAGGGGAGGGGTCTTTGGAAGGTGATTAGGCTTAGACAATATCATAAGGGTGAGTCCTTATGATGAAATTAGTACCCTTAGAAGAAGAAACATCAAGGATATCTATCTATCCATCCATCCATCTATCTATCTATCTATCACCTACCATCTATATATCCATCTACTCCCTTCCTGTCCCCCACTTTCATCGCCCTCCACCATGTGATATTCAGCAAGACGGCAGCTGTCTGTAAACCAAAAAAAGGACTTTCACCTTTGTTCAGAAAACAAATATTCCAGCATCTTGATCTTGGACTTGCAAGCCTCCAAAACTGATAAATGTCTGTTGCCTATGCCACCCGGATTACGATATTTTGCTTTAGTAGGCAGAACTAAAATATGGTATTAAAGAAATTTTCATAGAGGAAGTCCATTGTACTATGACTACAATGAAATTTAAAAAATAAAACAATCTTAGGAATTGTTCCCCAAAATCTCATAAAAAGGAACCATCTTCTGAATGACAAACATGTTTTTTAAAAATCTAGTCTTCAGACAAGAGGATGTCAGACAGTCAGAATATCTACCCTTTAACTTTCTCAGTGAACTTCCTATTTTAGTTAATATTGAGGTTTATGCAAATATTTAACAGTCTCTAATAAAGCAGGTCAAATTTTAATTACCAGCGATGCATCTTGCTCCCAGCCACACAAAAGCTGCTATGTAAAAATGCTGGAAAAGAATATCTTTTTCAAATGAAACCTTTGTAAGTTTATCCAAATATCTGAAACAGAGATCATTCATCTGAAGAACAATTTATGATGATAATTTTATCTTCTTTGATTGTCTATATAAAAATGCATAAGCTGATTCTGAACTAATCCTGTATATCACATCATTGGCTTATTCAAAATTACATATTAAATGTGTCAAGCATAATGCTATGGAAACAGGTTAGGTTATTAGTTTATAATGTCATAGCTTACAACATAGTATGGCCTAAGGATTCAACTGCTCTTTGTGAAAAATGGAATATCTAATTTTCCCTTGTTTAAAGAGTCCATATGTCATCTTTTTTAAAAAATTAAATACATTGAAGGCAAGAATCCTTAACATTGTTAAGGCAGGGGAAAGTAAAACAAAAAGAAGACACTAGAAGAAATGGAGCATAAAGTGAAACAGAAACTTAAGAAAATTCAGTCCACAAGAAGCTTTCATGGTATGTCCTTTGCTCGTGGATCCTGCTGGCTTCAGTTAACAGCATCCGTCTCTTCTCTTGGCTGTGGGAGGCATTTCCTAAAATGCCTCAGCTCTTGTCCCAAAGCCGCAGGCCTACTTGCTCAGCTGTAAAGTCATCCCACCAAAGCAATACTTGGTACACCAACAGGCTATCGCAGGTTTGAGGACCGCAGGCCTCAGGGATTGCTTTTCTAGCACCAAGCTCACTGGGCCTGCAAGATTCACCCCAATGATCCTCATCTACCTGATATTCTTTATTTTATATTTTTATTGAAAGTATATGTTGAAAAAAGAAAGCTATAGCAATTATTTTTGTAAGGAGAGAAAAAGACTCCACAGCATACAAGAGACCGAATTTTCACTTATATTTTGTGTGTATCTCATATATCACCACCCAGTGTTTAAAATAGTATATACTCCAGTAACATTGAGAAACATTGGAAACATTATACTTACTATATAAATAAAATAATGTATCTAGAGAACATTTAATAAGTGCTTTAAGGTACATAATTGTACTTAGTTTTTGCAGCAGCCCTGTAAAAAGTAGTTTTATTCCTAATGTTTAGTTAGAATAATAAAATTTCAGGAACATGCTTAATTGGTAAGTACTGAGCCTGAGCTGGACCCAAGTTGCCTGATTTCAGCCTAGGCTTCTTTCTATTATGTTCCAGTCACTACTCCTTTCTAACAATGGCAGCGTGATTCAGCCTGGAACAGAAATTATAGAAGTAAGTAGACAAAGTAACTGAAGTCTGTCATTAACTGACCTCAGATATGTCGATCGAATCCATTCCACAGACGATCTATGGGAAGACAGCACCACTCAGGAAGTGAGAGTCGTAGGTTTAAAGAAGTCAGAAGCTATCTGACAGCCTTGAAAATTATTTGTACAATGACGAAACATGACTGAAACCACCTGATGCCTAGAGAAGCTATACCCTAAATCACTCAACGAGAGCTCCAAGTAAATATATATATTTGCATGATTATATATATGATAGCTCAGCCAAAATGAAAATCGTCTTTAGAATTGGTTATTCAATACAGTTAGCAAAGATAAATCACTTAGGACAGAGGAAAGTTAACAGCACAGAGGGTATTTATGAGCCCAAAGGCAAAGAAATATTCCAGGGCAGCAAATGAAGCATCTTCCACAATCACTCAGGATGGGCTGAAACCTACAGAAGACCCCTGCCTCTCCATATTCAGAGAGAGGATGTTTTCCCCACTCACAGAAGGCCCAGAAATGGAAATTAGACTTGTAGGGACAAATAGGCAAAATCAAGAATAGGGATGCAGAAAAAGAGAAGAATAGGGATGCAGGGATGGTTATAATCTTGGAGTCCAATACTCAGGATTAGATTACCAAGTAGGGCCTAGGGAAAACTGAAACTTTTAACAAATTAAAAACTATTTGCTTACTTGATTTATTGATGATGGCCATTCCGATTTTACCATGTGTGACATGGATAGACCTAGAGGGCATTAGGGTAAGTGAAATAAGTGAGACAGAGAAAGACAAATACCATGTGATTTCACTTATGTGTGGAAACTACAAGACAAAACAGAACAAAACGAAGGAGAAATGAGTCTCAAAATATAGAGAACACAAGGAAGGTTGCCAAATAAAAGCATGGTTAGGGGCTGGGTGACAAAGATGAAGTGATTAGTAAGTACAAATTGGTGGTCACAAAATAGGCATGGGGACGTGAAGTACAGCATAGAGCATATAGTCAATAATGCTGTAATAACTTTGTATAGTGCTCGGTGGGTACTAAGCTTACTGGAGGATCACTTTGTAAGTTATATCAATGTCTAACCACCATGCTATATATCTGAAACTAATATAATATTGAATAACAACTTTAGTTAAAGAATAAAATTTAAAAATAATTTTAAAGTATTTATTTAGTATCTCTACCTGGCACTCTTAGCTTAAATTTATTTCTTTTGTGCTTAAACTAATTTAGAAATTTTCTATTGATGACTGTTGTATGCTAACAACAATATGCATGTTACATGAACAATTTTAGTAGCTTTACTCTTTTATTTTAGTATTAATTAACAAATCTAATTTAAAAAACATATAAGCTGATATTTCTCTATTAGAGAAAGTTGACTGTTGTGACAAATAAACTCCAAAAGACACGTATATAGTGACTCAATCAAAAAGAGGTTTAGACTGGATCAAAAAGCTATGGTATATTTACACAATGGAATTCTATGCTGCAGAAAGGAAGAAGGAGCTCCTACCCTTTGCAACATCATGGATAGAACTGGAAAGCATTGTGCTGAGCAAAATAAGCCAGGAGGTGAAAGACAAATATCATATGATATCACTGTTAACAGGAATCTAAACAACAAAACAAACAAGCCAGCAAAATATGACCAATGACACTCAAATAAAGAACAGGCTGAGAGGGTCCAGAGGGTAGAGGAGAGAGAATCACAGGGGAAAAGGGGAAGGACTCACATGAACAAGTATAAAGGACACACGGACAATAACTAAGGTGGGGGCAGAAATGGGAGGGAGGTGGGGAGCACTGGTGGGGGTAGGGCTTGGAATATAAGACAGAAAACTATACTTGAGCAAGAATTAAATAAAAATAACAATTTTAAAAAACCCAAAAAAGAGGTTTACTTTTTGCTCACATCAACAATCCAAAAAGGTATTCCTTAGTCGAATCAGAAACAGGTTCTTTTTCCTCTGTGGCCCAGAGATCCCTTTAGGAGTTCTTTCATCCCCTGGGGCCCCATCAGCCCTTGTATTTAGCCAGTGAAGGGGAAAGAAAATGAAGAGAAGACATATTAATTTCCAAGGCTAGAGCTGGAAATGCACACATCTCTCCTTCTCATAATCCTTTAGCGAAAAGCAAGTTGCGCAGCTGCAGTAACGGTGAGATAGGGAAATGTTATGTAGCTGTGTCCCCGAAATAAGCAGAGAGAAGAGAAAAATGTGCATTTGGGGAAATATGTATAAGTTTTTGCCAAAGTATGTTGTTCTAGTTACATATATGGATAGCCAGTGCACTCTAAAAGCTGTGGGAGCAAAGACAAATTTTAAAACAAAGACCATCCAAACAAGAAGTGCAGTAAGACAGGCACCAACCAATTCACAAGATCTGAGCAGCCTACTCAGCCCAACAAAGATCCACAACATGAATTTCTGTTTTATTCTAATATATAAATACTTGCTTTTGTCCCCTCATTTATTGTATGACAATATCTGTGGACAGGAACATTCATGGATAAACTATTTCTCTCAGTCACATATGTGTTGCCTTTTTCTAACTTGATAAGAGGAAAAAAAGACATCATAGTATGGACATCAGGGAAGACGTACACATCCAGATATAAGTAGAACTATCTGCAAACTTCCCTGGCATTGATAGACTGATATAAATGTCATAATTTGTCATAGCCCAACCCTAATAATTTCAATTAAATTCTTAGTAAAAGGGTGATTCAATGAGACCCACTGAGGATGTGCACGTCCAAACAGCAGGCAGGGGTCCATGTGGAGTGGGGAAGGAAGGCTACACTTGCCATTGAGTCCTCTGGTTTTCAACGATAATCCTATATCTATTGAAGCTGATATAGTTGAAGGACCTAAATGAGAGTTTATCATGTCCAGCAGACAGGGATTTAATATGTAAAACTCCTACTTTGCAGTGAGTTTGAGACGTTGTTTTGCCAATGACATCCGCATGACATCAGCAAATATCAGAAGGTCAATAATGTTCACTAAGATTGTACAAGCCAATTGGTGTTGGTCTTTTCAAGGGCTTCAAAGCTAGGAAAGGCAGCAGCGCCAATAACGTGAAAATGTCCAAAGTCTGGGGAAAATGCTTTGGTTCAAGCAGAGAATGAAACATCAGGGGCTAGAGAATTGCAGCCCCCAGAAGAGGCCAACCTCCCATGGCACTTATACACAGGGTTTTGAAACACGATCACTTGTCTGCACTGCACACATCTCTAGTCAAGGAGGGTTGCCTGACTAGTGCAGGGAGAGGCAGCCCAGATGCAAATTTAGAAGTCTCACTTTCAATGCAGGAACCACAGAGACTGAATCAGTAACAAGTATTTTACTTGTACTCTTACTTCCTGCCCCCTCTTTTTTATTTGTTGTTTGTGCTCTTAAGATGTCCCCATTTTCTCCCCATTTTACCCACCCCAACCAGCCCTCACCTCCCCTTCCTTCTCTGGATGTGGACAGAACTAGAAATCTGGTCACCAACATTACAAAAGTAAATTGTTTTCATTTAAGTTTCCCCCAGCTCCATCTTCAAATATAGAAAATATATTTTTAAAGTAAGTGCATTTTATGTCCATTGCAGGGCAGCAGGAAATATAATCAGAGTGGTGAAAGGAGGCGATTAGAGAATACTATATCATTCCTAGAGATAAACAGAGACACCTTGAGGTGTTTTTTTCAATCACTTGAGTTACATTCAAGACTTGCATTCGCCAATTTGAGATATTTTTCACAGATTTATATCACTTTAATTCATATGTAGACTTTACTATGGAGTTTTAGATAAATTGGACTTTTGCCTGAGTTGCCCTGAGAAATGTTACATATGAGAAGGATCTTTCAAGCTCATGTCAATGTGAAATTTGATATATATATATATATATATATATATATATATATACACATATATATACATATATATATATTTATATAAACACATATGTGTGTATATATATACATACATGAGTAAAAAGAAATCTTAGTAAATTGGCTCAAAGGATGGTATGGTTTGAACTTAGACTGGTACATCCTAAGTACCTCAAGAAAATTAAATTTGGTAAAGTATCCATCTAACTACACTGGATTTACCAATATAGCTAAATAATGTTTTTGTCAAAAAAATTTAAAGGACACTGAAATAGTCTGGCATTTACAAAATATATTTCAATTTTAACTTTTTATTTTCTTAGAAAATCTACTCACATGGAAACCATGTAAAAGAGGATCCAAGGTTTCGAGAAGCAGAATATGATGTTTTAACAAAATGCACTCGTGCAAAACAATTGGAATTTCAACCTGCTTCAGTAAACACTCCAAGGAAGAAGCTGATCTTAATATTTTAAAATTTCAAGTTTTAGCCCTGGCTGGTGTAGCTCAGTGGATTGAGTGCGGGCCTGTGAACCAAAAGATCAAGGTTCGATTCCCAGTCAGGGCACATGCCTGGGTTGCAAGCCAGTTCCCAGCAGGGGACCCACAAGAGGCAACCATACATTTGCCGCTGCCCGCAGCAGCAAGGGTGGTCGTGAGGTGAGGCGAGGGACTTAAAAGAATGGAGAGGACCATAAGCTCTGCTGGCAAATGGCAACTTTATTCAAGGAACTGCTGGCTTATATGCAGAACTGCAGTGGCCTGAGAACAATGTTGTTTTACAAAAGTTTGTACACTCCCGAAGGCTATCAAGAGGGCAAGATGCTCTCATATCCTGAGAACATGAGCCCAAAGATAACAGTGTCCTCATGACTATCACTTTCTTGGAACATGACGCATATGCCAAGATCTTGTTCTTTCCTTCAAGGCTGAGAAGGAGAAGGTCCGGAAGATGTCAAGATACCCGCCGGCTCCAGGGACCAGAAACCAAGTCCCTCCACCATTTTCACAGTGGGGGACTCTGTCCTTGGTCCCCTGCGGCCTGGCGGGCTCCCACATACATTGACATTTCTCTTCTTCCCTTCCCCTCTAAAGATAAATAAATAAAATTTTTTAAAAGCTTAAAAATTTGTTCAAGGTTTAATTGTTCATGTGTTTAGGCATAACTGTATACAGAGCTGTGTTGTGTAAGTTAGATGGACATCATCCATAACTGCATTGTGGGCAATATAACTTTTGTTCACATTACATACATATTATAATGTTTCGGTCTACTTTTCATAGTATTCCATATCAAAGCAGTAAAAACATTATTTACTTCTCCATTTCTTTGATCTTCTCTAAAAGACTTGTGTGTTACACACTACTGAGTCAGCTCTGACTTAGAGTGAAGTTAGGACTGAGTGATGTTCCCGATATCCTGTGCTCAGCAGCCCTGCTCAGCTCCTGCAGATACCTGCCTACAGTTTCTTCAATGGTGTCAATTCATCTCATATGTGATTTTCCTCTTCTCTTGCTCCCAGCAGTATCATCTTTTCCAAAGAGCTCTGAATTCCCAGGATGTACCCCAAAAAAGATAGCTTCAGTTCTGTCCTTTTGTAAACATCGATTCAGGATTAACTTGCCCTACGATCACTTGGTCACCTTTCTGCAAGCCCAGGGTACCTGTAGAGCTCCCCTCCTGTACCATATCTCAAATGATCTATGTACACTTCCTATAAGCCTCCTTCACTGGCCAATTTTCACATCTGTATTTAGTAACTGGGAATACAAGGTTGTGGGTGATCTTAGGCTTGGTGTCTAAAGGCACACATATGCTTTCCACGATCTTTTCAAATTCTTCCTTTGCTGTCCTTCCAAGCCCCGCCCTTCTCTTGAATTCCTGGCTGCAGTTTACATTTAAATTGATGACTGGACCAAGGTAAGCAAAATCTTTAATGATTTAAGTGTTTTCATTGTTTAAGTTAGACTACTTGAATTGAAAATAAAAATGATTCAAATGCAAGTGAAGAGAACTTGTTACCTAAAATATAAATTCTTGTGGAAAAACAGCATGTCTCATATTTGTAGTAGATATCGATAAATATATGAAAATGTTTAATGTTAATACACACAAAACTTGGTTTTAACTTTAAGGTCAAAGTCCACTTGGTTTGAATAATATTTTATTGTTACAGAATAAAATCTGACTCCCTAGAAATGCTTTTATCATCAGCAAGAAACATTAGCGTTCCATACACTTAAATTGCTCAATTTTAGAATTAAAAACCTATAACCTTCCTCACCCATTTATTATGGTCATCTGCTCATTTCAACATCTGCAGTAACAGAAAGTTTCTCTAATGTGGTATAATAACAACAGTGTTAGAATAAAAACCTTGCATAGATATTGTAACATTTTTCTTCATGACTTTCAACTCATTGAAGCATGAACATCCTTTGGGCTGTATAATTGGGTCTTCGTGTGAAAAACAAAGTTTTTGAGCCAGCACTAGAGTACAAATTTAATTAAAGATGCAATTCCTGTAATGATCAGAACATCTGTGCCATGGCCAAAGAGTTCTTACTGCTTACATTTCTAAGACCTGTATTTGAGAATCTGCTTAAGCTTCATTTAGCTCCTGATATTGGACAGCTCTTTGCAATTTTGAAATCTACTGAAGCAATTTAATGACAATATACAGTCCATGTAAAGTTAATTACAACAAGTAACTAGATTTTTTAAGTCTATTTTAACGAATTACTGATAATAAAAATAAAACTCAAGGCAGAGAAAATTTCGTTAAAATAATCTGATCTAGAAAAGCTGCTCATATTTAAAAATCAATTTCCCAGAAAATTACTACTGATGAACCATAAAAATTTTATATAGAGAATTATTTCTCCTTTCATCTTTATAATGGAAAAGAGAGAGGTCTTAGTATGTGAAAATAGACATAAACACGTATTTAATATGGTTAACGTTCCTATATTCCAAATAATAGTCAAGTTTAAATTGTTTGGAAAAAGAAAAAGTAAAAATGTAATATAGAATATTTGTTTGGGGGGATAAAATGTGTATTCAAAGGAGGAATATGGAAAGGTAAACACTAAATTTCTGAGGCAAGAAAACCAGAGAACTTTGTGAATGAAGGTGAGGAAATAGGGCAGTAGACCCTATTTTGTATCTTCTACCTATATTTTAAAGTTTTTACAATGCCTGTAAGTTCTTATTTTTAGTCCTAAAATTATATTTTTCAGTGTATAGATGAAAACAGACATCTTTAGAAATAACACACCCTAAAGAAAGTCAGTAACTGAGAAAGTGTAGGAACACACAAGGGTATCGACACGGCTGAAGCCGCAACATGTAAACAGATGGCATGTAAAAAACTTGGCCTTGACAAAGCACATTCAATTGTCTTCATAACAGGAAGCAGCTATAAAAGAGGCGGTCAAACAGAAAAATCTTTGATATAGCTATCTATCTAGTACTGTCTAAGTCATAAGGACACTATAGAATAAATTCAGCAAGCAGCATGAAGTGAAAGAATTTATTTGAAACAGCAAAATATACTTAAAAATGTTGACACTATGTATCATTTTCTCCCACTGAAATCTAAGCTTCATGAGGACTGGGACTTCTGCTTCCTCTTTTTTAAAGATTTTGTTTGTCTATTTTTAGAGAGAGGGAGGGAGGGGAGGAGAATGAGAGGAAGAGAAACATTGATGTGCGAGAAAATCATCGCTAGGTTGCCTCTCATTCACTCCTGACCAACCCCAAATGGGGACCTGGCTGGCAACCCAGGCATGCACCCTGATTGGGACTTGAACCAATGACCTTTCAGTATATAGGAAGACACACAACTCACTGAGCCACACTAGTCAAGGTGGCACTTTTGTTTTCTTCATTGCCATATCTGTAGCCCAGAAAAGAATGCCTAGTATTAAGATGTTCAGTAAATGTTCATCAAATGAATGAATTAACAAATAAAATACATACTTGGGACACAGAAAACATATTTGTCCTTACTATGGCCAAATGAGATAGTTCTCTTGACATGCTATCTACTTCCAGGCTCAAAGACCATTCCATTAATGAGCCATCCTCCTGGGCAAAATCAGTCACTGGAAAGTTATAACCTCTGTGATAACTTATGCAGTTGTCATTTAATTCAATTACTCAGTAATTCAAAATATTTCCTTTCAAGCCCCAGTGAAGCATGTCTGGTGGTTGGTTTTTAACCAGTCTATAAACATCAGCAAAGCCAAGAATTATAAGCCAGAACCTTATCAAGAAAGAAAGAGCTATGATAATCAGAGAAATTAAAGAGTTCATGTAAACTGATTATTGTGAAAAAACCTGGAATTTTTTCTCTTACTCACTTGATTTCACATTATGTGTCCAAATGAAATTGTTGCTCTGTGTGATATAATTGAGTGACTCAGTTCTACAAATAAGAAAATGACATCATGTTCTCGTCATTCACAGTACACTCATTGACTTGGACCATTATCTCTCAAAACAGAAACTTGGAGCCATGATGAATTCATTTGCTTCCGATTTTCTATATCAGATCTCAAAGAATTATGGGCATATCTAGAATATTCAGGCCATACTCTTAGAGGTCTTTGTTATTGATGAAAAAGGAATGCTAAGGCAGATGACAATAAATGATATTTTTTGGTAGGTCATTTAATGAAATACGACTTTTGATCCAAACATCCCAGAATATCAATAAGTGTGGAGAAGTCTGACCTGCCAGCTGGAAACTCAGTAATTAAATAACTGTCCCAAGTAGCTGGAAAACTGAAGCATTTTTATATTGGGTTATGCCATGCTATATGGTTTACAGGTCTTTAATACAACTCGATATATTATTATTTTATTTATTTATCTTTAGAGGGGAAGGGATGGAGAGAAATATCAATGTATGGATGCCTCTCATGAGTCCCCTGCTGGGAACTGACCTGCAACCCAGGCATGTGCCCTGACTGGGAATCGAACTGTGATCGTGTGGTTCACAGGCCCGCACTCAATCCACTGAGCTACACCAGCCAGGGAAACAACTCGATATTTTTACATTAAAACTAATTCATTAAAATCACTATAATTCAGCAATGGTTGTGCATGTCCTCAGTTATACCAGGTTCACCCTACCTCAAAACTTTGCAATGACTGTTTCCACTGCCTGAAATCCTTTTTCTTGAGTCTTGTAGCTCACTCTCTTGCTTTCTCCAAGTGGTAACTCAATAAAGTCTTGCTCTAATTTCACTAGCTCATTGAGGATTTCCCTAGACTTTCATTAAAAAATTAATAAATAAAAAGACCACAGGCACTCTTTCTCAATTCAACTTACCCTGTCATATTTTTCTCCACAGGTCTAATCATCATGTAATTTACTTTAAATTTTTATTACTTCTTTATTGTCTGCTGTTTTTTATGAGTGCTGAACATTTTTTTAAATATTATATTTGTTTATTTTTAGAGAGAGGAAAGGAGGGAGAAAGAGAGGAAGATAAACATCAATGCATGGTTGCCTCTCACACACTCCTTATTAAGGACCTGGTCCACAACCCAGGCATGTGTCCTAGGCGGAGAATCGAACTGGTGACCCTTTGATTCTCAGTCCGGCAATCAATCCACTGACCCAGACCAGCCAGGGTAGGCTGAAATTTTTGTCTACAGTATATTTTTCTGTACCCCGGGTACCTAAGCCAATACTTAGCACATGGCAAAGCACTCAGCAAGATTACTAAATGAATGAAGGAGGGTTGTCCGTTGAGAACTTGGCTGCTTCCAAAAGTGACAACTAGATTTGTGAAGGAAGATCAAAGCCCTGGACTGCAGAACCGACCTGAGGTTACTACCACTTTGTGAAGCATCTCTGGGCTGCCAGCTGCCTTCCTTAAGTGAAATCCCTTTCTTAGTGTTATAACTTTATCAAATTATATGGTATGTCCTACATGTTTGCATTGCATTTGAAATGTTAGTTTGCCATTAGTCTTGATAAATAAATAATGAAAATGGAGGCATATTTCTTGAAGCTTGTAAATATCTATTTCCACATTCATAAAGCATGATATAAGAAGAGTTTTTGAAGCACAAATAAAATAACACAGACAGAAATGCTTCAAAATTATCATAATAACACATCATCTGATATTGTTATTTTAACACATTTATTGGAGCAAATTTTCATAAATTTTATTCAAACAGTTTTCTCACATTTTATCATTCATTTACTAGGGATTTATTTTCTACCTGCTGCATTTAAAAATATCTTAGGGATGGAAAAGAACTGAAGAAGATGAATATTTCATTCTCTTTTGAGATTTACTTCTAGTCTGTGTATATATAGGGAGTGGGGAGACAGACAATGAGAAAAATATATACTATATGTATTAGTTTACTATCCGTGCTACAAAAAAATCACACAAACTTAGTGCCTTAAAGTAATACAAATTTACTCTGGCTGGTGTGACTTAGTGGACTTCGTGCTGGCCTGTGAATCAAAGGGTCGCTGGTTCAATTCCCAGTCCAGGACACAAGCCTGAGTTGCGGACCAAGTCCCCAGTAGCAGGTGTGTGAGAGGCAATCACACATCGATGTTTATCTTCCTCTCTTTCTCCCTCCCTTCACCTCTCTAGAAATAAATAAATGAAATCTTTAAAAACTACAAATTTACTATCTTAGATTTCTTCTGATTAAATGGTCAACATCGGTGCATTCCTGTCTAGAAGCTCTAAGGATCAATTTGCTGTCTTTTTCTTCTAAAAATGCTCTCATGGCTCCCTTCCTCCATCTTCAAAACTGACCACATTGCATCCTTTTGGCAGTCTTCCCCTAGACATCTCTCTCTGACTACAGTGGGGAAAGCGTTATCTCTGCTTTTAAGGACCCACAGGATTAATTGAGTTTACCCAGACTTTCTAACATAATCTCCCCATCTCAAGCTCCTTGACTTAGTCACATCTCCAAAGTCCCTTTTGCTATATATGAGAACATGTTCACAGTTTCTGAGGATTAGAACATGGGCATCTTTGGGAGCCGTTATTCTGCCTTCCTCAATTTATCAGGGAAGGTAGAAGGCTATGAGTAAAAAATGAAGCAAAGTGAGAGTAGCCAGGGAGTAATGGGGGCATATTCCCTTTCTCAGCTCCCATGGAAATATCTGAAATGCCAGACTAGTACATTTCACACAGATTTATTTTTCATTTAATAAACAGAAAGTTGGTCGTAATGTTTATCAAACATATAAAGGGTCAGCAGGTGGCAATTACTGCCTATAGCTCCCTCGCCCATCTTTTGTTAAGACCTGTGCCTCTTGCTTTCTTCTGTAGATCATGCATGGCTACCATACTCCCATGAAGCTCCAACACACTTAACATTTGTCCTCTTCAAGACATCACTGACTTTTTGGCATGAAGCTGTCTCCTGCATACTACGGAGCAATTTCCTGTCATAGCTCCTTACCAGAAGACTAAAGCCCCTGAAATAATTGTTGGCCATTTACTTGGATCTTCTACAAACCAGAACACAAGTGCTCTCCAAATCTCTGCATGAAAGATGGGCAAAACTTCTCAAAACTGTTAGCACCCTGCTTGTCCTTTTCTTCCTTATTTGCCCTTGTAACTAGAATGTCCCATGTTCTCAGTTTCTCTTAATGATCCTTCATCATTTAACCCAAGGATTGTATGACTTTGCTCTCTAATAGATTAAGCCTTTTTGCAAGAGTCCTTTTATATTGCATACGACTGGCCACCATTAGGGAATTAGGTGGTATCACTGATGCAATCACCAAATAGCTAAAGCTTAATTCTTCATGTACCTTGTTTTTCAATGAATAAGTTTTAATTAAAAAATATAAAATGCATTATGTATTTTACTAAAATAGAAGATATTAAAATAATTGTCCTTTCATTGAAATAGGACACTATTACTCCATTATATACTGCATTATGCTGGAATAGAGTGGGATGTGTTCCCACTCTTTTCCCTAGTTTAACCTATCTGCTAATCCGTTTACAATATACCTGAGTGTTATAATCTCTAATTTCTGGTCTGCTATTATCTGAATAAATACATAATCATGTGCATCAAAATAGTTTGTAAACATCCACAATAAACAAACAAAAAATGACCTTAGAGATTTCATGTAAATATAGTGTATGAATGTGCATATGCCCAGCTCTCTGTGAAAAGAGGAGTTTTATTATGTTATATAATTACTTCTATTGTTAAAACTGTAGCTTCCACAATTTCTCCCCCTGCAATATTAACTTGCACTGGCTATATTCCTACCGCATTGTGAACGGAGGGAACAAGTAAACTCTCCTGCACGGCTACTTTCCGAAAAACACAGGGGAGTACTGTCACAGTCTCTGTTCAGAAGAAAAGAAAGCTCTTGTTTCTCAGAAGAAGAGTTATTGGTCATGGGGGAGAAAGATTAAGGGGTTTGTGAAAGAATTAAAGAGACCAGGCTGTACAATGATGAATATAGACCAAAAACTAAAATGAAAAACTAAAATGAATCTAAGCAGTCTTAAATTCTAAATGTTTGAATTATTCTAACTTGTTTCATCACTTCAAGGAAAATTATAGAAATCGTAATAATTTAGAAGTTAAATAATAAGAAAAACATGGACAAAAAATGACAAGTGACATTTGAAATTTCCTCCTGGCCTTTGCAGTGTATATAATATGTGCTAAAGTGGCAACATGATTCGTGAGGCATGAAGTACGTACGTGGTGAGCTGTTGAAGCTCCGTGAGCTCCTCGAAATCATGGCGCGCTCTGAAAGCCCAGTCCATTCACCACATATCCCCTCCTTCCAGAATGTTTCTCATCTCCATTAGCTTAGTAAGCACTGGGATTCCCACTCACTTCTCAGATGCCGACCTAAGTTTATTTGGTGTAAGAAGCCCTCCTGCTCCAGCACCTTGCTCTAAGCACAGTCGTGTGATCACCTGGCTGCTGGTGAGTGTTCCTCTCGAGAATGTAAGCTGCAGGAAGGCAGGCAGGGCATTAGCTCATCAGCAGCATCACACCTATAACAGGCACTCAACACCCGGCACGCACTGAATTCTCAATATGTAGTTTTCAACAACGTGGACAGAGTGATTAAATGCGTATTCTCCTCCTTGTAATTTAACTTGACCTTAATGTGTACTACAGACCTCTGAAACAAAGATAAGGAGATTTGCTGAAATTACATTACCTGGTGTGGGGAGGAAGAATATGTTACTGACCATGTGTTCCTAAGATTTGTCCTCCTATCATGATCCTTTTCTATGTTTAGAAAAATTGTGAAAGACTTTGACATGGATGAGAAAACGTGTCTTTTATCATCTTTCAGCTATTTAAAAACTTTATAAAGAAAACCAATAATAATGCAAATGAATTGTGACCAGTTGATTATTTCCATATAGATATGGACCGATTTGGCATCTAACTAAATGTACTCAGTATTCCTGACTGCCCACACTTGTACATGTTCTTTAAATTTTCCGTTACTAATTTCTCAACTAGTAAATGACATACATTTACATTTGTATGAAATGTATAATTTGACTTTTTAAAAAAATGGTCCCTTTATTGTCGTAATCTATAGTATAAACTTTATGACTGAAAAATTTTATACAATGCTGCAATAAACATTTTGCTTTTTTAAAGAAGTATCTTTAACATCTGTAAAGTTACATTTTTAACTCTTTAAGAAAATATACTGAACTTGAACTAAATGAAAGGCCAGAAAGTGTAAATGTTACACGACACATTTTTCTGAGTGTCACGTGGTGCTGGTACAAAAACCAAACCAACCCAAACACGAGGCTGACAAGCCCCCTCCCATCATTTTTAGCTTGGTCTCCATAAGAGTGATACAATCACCTTCTTGAACTGACAATAGCATTCTAGGTGCACATTTTAAATGACCAAATAATATTTAACATTTTATTTTTAAAGGGATATTAATAATGCAGTTTCATAAGAATAAATGAAGGTAACACATGCTTACATCAATTTACAACTTCCTTCTGTTTAATTAATATTATTGTATGTGTTAATTTGAAGTGTGTTTTGCTCATCATCATAAAATGTTTAATTTATATAAAACTCATTCGAAACAGTCCTCTGGAGAAGCAACAATTTATTCCAGGCTATGTACACATATTTTGAATAAAGTATTCTATTCAGTCCGCAGAGAACTTTGTGGAGAGCATCGTTCAAAATTAAGTTGAGTGCAAACTGATACAGGCCTGTCCTTGGAAAACAAACTACTCAGACGTGATTGACGGGAAACGAAAATGGGGCTACTCCCAGCCTCTGATTGATCTCCAATTCCTATCAGTCCTATTGTATCATTTAAACCCACTTTCTTACTAATTTCAGTTGGCAACATCCTGATTGAAAGTCCTCATCGACTTTGCTCCAATCAAAGCAGTAATCTTCCTAGCCTCCCTAGTTCTCTTTTTCCATCCTTTGCAACACAACCACACCAGAGTGATCATTTATTTCATTTACATCAGAAGTTTCTACATGCTCTTGTAATTCCTGACTTTTACCTTTAGAAAGACCAAATCTGGAAATGTTAATAACCTACCTACAATATTCAAGTGGCTCCTCTTGTCACTTTCCCCCAAATTTCCATCCTAAACTCTACTGACCTGGTTTTCTTTGGAGCTTCCCCAAGCTGTCATAATTTCTGTACGTGCTCTGCCTCTATGTCATGTTCTACAGCACCTCACTGTCCTCATGTCCCACTGTGTGAAATGCCCCATGGTAATGGCCTGCTATAGGTCCACTCTTCAGACCTTTCAAAGAGCTCTGTCTGTAGGTGGTCCCTTACATTCCCTAAACCTCTCAAGGACTGGGACCTTGTTCATTTGTAATATTCTGAGCTGTTTACCTGGATATTATGGCAAAACAATAATTCAAAAATCCTGGTGAATGTACTTTTAATAATGGTGAACTTGCTGTACTTTATGCAACAACATTCAAGTCTTCCCTTTTACTTATCTACATATAAGAATATTGAATAACTATGTTCAGGGTTTTGATGGGAAATGGAAACAAATTCAGAAGTGGGTAACACAGAGTGGTGGATTTATCCTCCTAAACCTTTTATTATCCCCAAGAGATTATTTGGGTAAAAGTCTACCAAATTACAAAAATGTTATTATATAAAAGAAATATCCAATTTTGTAAAAATTGACTTAGCCTTCACTGTCTATCAGACTTTATCATTTATGAGAACACAAAAGTCATTCAGATCCCTTCCTTCAAATGGAACTATTTGAAATTATAATATGACAATTTCATATATTTCAAACTAACATTATAAAAATAGATGTAGAATTTATAATATCAACAAGTCCTTCGATGCAATAAAACATGTACTAAGAACAAAGAGGAGAAAAACAATTCTAACTTGGGAAGCCACAAATGAGCAGAAAGACTTGAGCTAGATTATGAAGTATTAGCATAATTTCAACAGATAAAAATGGTGGGAAAGGCATTTTAATTAGAATTTAAGGATTAAAATATTAAGGCTTACTTAAATGGAAGTGGACGAGTTTCAGTAAGGTCTTTTTGGATAAACAAATTAAAATGAATTCACATGAGTTCAATTAAAAAGAGGTTGTGTCACATGCCATGTACCTTCACAAAAATCCCCAGCTAAGAAACAAAGTACAATCTGCTTCTGTTGGGACCTGGACCGGAAACTGGCATAGAGTCTTCTCTCACTCTGTCTTGGGCACCGACTATTCCAGGGGAACTAGACTTTCTGGGTTTAAGTTCCAGCTAAGCGACTACGTAACTGTGTGACCTGAGGTATGTCATTTACTTTCTTTCTGCCTCAGTTTCCTCCTTTTAAAAAGAGGGAAATAGAGTTGTGAGGATTCCATGATGTCAACATATGCAAAGTGATTAGACATTGCCAGGCAGACACTAAGTGCTACATCAGGATATACTATTATTCTTTCTGGCCTGCTGCATTTTTTTCCTGCACCAACTAGATTCTAACAATGCATTTTGTTTGTGACTCAACACTAAACACTCCTGATTCCTCCCTACAGCATGAGATGGCTTTTGCTCTGTCAAGATAATGTACTGGCCTGTGTTGGATCATTGTGTGTGTGTGTGTGTGTGTGTGTGTGTATCGGACCCTATTTGCTGTGGGTAGAAAAACTAATGATATCCTAGGATATGAAGAGCTTGAAGAATAATGAACAGGTCAGAGAATATAATATAGCTTAACATAACTGTGCACATTTTAATGTACTAAAAGTACTAAAGATGATTGTAGCTTTGTGATATTTCAAAATGGCTTCTCATGCGTAAAAATGAGTAGGCAAATCAAAGCCCATTTCTGAGGGTATGACTACCCTGAGAAGGAGTTTAGATTTCACTCCATGACACAATTGCCATTGGAGACTGCATTATTCTTGCTGTTGAGGCCCCGGCGCATTTTGGAGTGGTTGGCAGCCTCCCTGGCCTCTCGCCCCTGTGTGCCAGTTGCAACCCCTCAGCTGTACTAACCAGAATTCACATGCACTCTTCTGGTCAAAAGCACCCTGGATTAAGGACCACTGCTTTGGGGTCAAGGACAGAGATTTTTTTCCTCTCAATACAAGAGAAAAAATTGAGGTCAAAACCAGAGACTCAGAAAACAAAACCATATAAAAAAAGGGAAAGGCAGTATGTAGCCATAAACCTGATATAAAGTAAAAAGTACCAAGGATAACTGATACACATCCAGAAGCAAAATGTCGGGGGGGGGGGGCAGGGAGAAGGAGTTAAAAGAAATGCACTACTTCCAATTCCAAGGCCCCATTTTTTCCTACCACCCACCCTATTTAAGAATGGCAAGAATTCAAACTATTTTTCCAGCCTACTGAGATAATAATTGACAAATACCAATTGTATATATTTAGGGTGTATGATGTGATCATTTAATATACATATATATTGTGAAAACTCAAAATATTCTGAATGAAATCTATAACAAAAAATGAAGTTTCAAAATGCTTCATGTTCATTACAGAGCAAAATGAGACTTATCTCACCACTCCCTCATTTTCCACCAAGGACAGAAGGTGCCAAAAGGTGTCACCTCTCCATGCTGTGGCCTTGGCAGATTTCATTAGTCTATGGCCATGCTTTCTTGCCAAGGTTAGATACAGCCTCAGGTCCCCCCTCAGCATGGCATTCCAGGCAGAGTCTATCACTAATCAGAGCTGACATGTGAGATGAAATCAGTTTTTTCACACATGTTATTGCTGCCATGTTTCTCTGGCTAGATTCTAAGACCATCATAGCCATTTAGCCATCACGTAAAAGTATTAACTCATGGCAAGCATATCTTCCACAAGGCACCTAAGCATTCTTTCATCCACGTTGACATGAAGTCATGCCAGCAAGTGCAGCACATTATGGAATTTCATCTTCCTAGACAAGCTCTGACTTTTACTTGTACTTAAACCTATAGAGTCATTTGAATCAGGCTCTAATAAAACGGACTTCAATTTCATTTCTAGCCTCAAGTCATTTATAAATTGGATAGAATTATTCTTTTCTTCCTCAAATAAATTAATAAAATTTTTCCGTTCAATAGATTCTTGTTGCTTGAGAAGACCCATCTTTGGGCGCCAGTGTCTCAATACAATGCATCTACAGATGGGATGTCCTTCTTTAAACAGTTTTTCCATTAACTATTAACTGTCCAAGTGTAACTTCTGATCTTTTACTTGACGTCATGAGTTCCTGTCAGAAGTCTTGCTGATGTCCACGTGTGTTGAATATGCCACCTTTCCCTAACGCAGTCTCTAAGACAGAAATAAGGCTCATATCACATGATTAATTTTAATGGATATTTTTAATGAATTCAGATCTTCACAATTTCCTCTTTTCAGGGCTCTCAAGCTGTAAGTTTATGCAAAGATCTTAATATTCCAAAGAGGAATCATAATGTATAACCCTGTCAAAAGGGATCTGCCAGTTCCCTGAAATGTAAACAAGATCTCCCTAAAACTCCATTCTAAACCCTGTATAAGACAAGCCCTCCCACTATTTCCTTTGAATTTCAGGGTGGAAGGACTCACATTATCCCCTATAGGCTGACTTACACTAGTAACTGATGGTCAGATGACCTGTCTGTTGAAATGACTCTGGCTTCTCATACAAGTTTCTTGAGCCACACTGTCCCACACTGTACTCCTGGGGCTACAAAATCTTCTAGAATTATCTCTCCCTTTTCTCCTTTCCCTTTCTGTTTCTTCTCTCTCCTTTCTTCTCAGAACTAGAAATCAAATTCTTTTCTTGTTTTCTCTCTCCATTGAACTGTATCTATTTGCTTTGGCTCCTGCCCTCAAGATACACATTGTCTTCTATAAAGGCATTTATTCTAAAACAGCAGTGAGTGAAAATGTACACTTACCAAAGAGAAGATCATATGAATGACTAAAGTGAACCGGCTGTCAGCAAGAAGTGATGCAAATCCAGTGAAATATGGCAGCTGACACCCTGCCTCAGCGCTGGGAAGCTTATAGGCACTGACCGGCATCACGGCAAACGGCAAAGGACAGGCTGAGTCTGAAGGGGACAGCCGCGACATTAGCCACTCAAAGTGTTTGACACATGGGCACCTAGCTGTGGCCTGCTGTGGAATCTGGAAGACAAAATTTATGTAAAATTTAGAAAAATAGACCAAGTTTAAAATGCTGGCTTATTGTAATGTGTCTCACTCACATCAATGTGTCTCACTCCCGTTACTGTGTCTGTGGGCCTCGCAAGGCCTCGGGGAAAGCAGTGGGCAACCTCTTCTAAAGAAAAACGAGTCCTCTCAAGTTGATCTGCTGCCAGCTGTTCAGCAAATTAAAGTGGCACACCCACCCACAGTATCTACCTTTTAAATGCCAGGGCAAGCGGTGCATGGAGATGTAGCTAGTAATTGGTGAATTTCAAAGCTAACGCAAGAAGACAATTTAAAAATGGCCATAGGATGACCAATTTTGCTTCATTCAGTTCAGCTTATTTTGTGTGAGCATACGTTTTCTTTGAAGAAGCAGATCAATTATTAGCACTGGTAGCACAAAGATGCATTAGCCGTGAAGTGAAGCCATGAGGCAAATTGACCACTCCTTGACATTTTCATTGTTATTTTTCTCAGTAGTAAATGTTATTGCTGTGTGCTGATCATGTAATTTTTGCCCCTTAAGGACTGCTGCTTATAATGTGAGCAGCATTTAACTGTAATGCCATGAGTCAGTAACCTGATATGCATTATGACCTCTCTGAGTGTCACATACAAGTGAAGCTTTTGAAATACACCAAGAAAAAATAAAGATGCTCTGTAGAACCTTTTAAAAGATACTCTTTTCACATCCCCGGTCCTGTGCTTTCCTACATGTCCCTACCTTTCGGCACTGCGTGTCTTGTGTCTTCTCCCCTATTTGGTCGTCATGCTCTTAATGTATGAAAGGAGAGAGCCTTCGATTCACATCAGTTCTCTAAACACTATTTTGATCTTCCTGGTAGAAAGTACTGCATGACTTTAACAAACAGGCACATTATGTAACTGGAATGAGCATCTCCTAAAACATGTATGCAATTTATAACAGGCTCCCATCACAGGTTAAGCCCAAGCCAATACAGAACAACTCTTGATATCTTTTTTTAAATCACACTAAAAATGAATTTGTACAACCATTACTTTTTACCTAAGAATGAAAAAAAATACTTCGCAAATATATCTGAGCCCTCAAGAGAAAGAAATGAACATCATATCATACAATTCCTCCAAGCTATTGTTTTTACCCTCTCTTCCTCCCCAAAATATCCTTTGCATTTTTAAGTACCCTGATCATTTGTGTAGCTAATAATAATTACAATCATCATAATGACAAAAGTCTTAGGCAGTAAAGGAAAGATTAGATTAACTACTGAGCTTCTGGAACAGGGGGTGGATTATTTCTGGCTCAGGGTTAAGGAGAGAAGACTTGCTGTTAAGGTCGATGTCTAACACAGTTGTGAGCATTTCCCTGCCTCCCTCCCAGAGGCAGGAGGAAAAGACAAGCCAGAGGCAGACCCAGTAAGGAGGCTAAGTTTCATTAAATTCACTTTCATGTTTGTTAACATATTGCCAGGTTTTCACAGGGGTTTTTGTGTATGTTATCATATTGAATATATTACAGGAAAACAGCGTGTGTTTCTCACAGCTGAGTAATATGGAGATTAATACAAAGAAGTGAACACTGGGTTTGGTGACTCTAGGTTTGCTCCACTGTAGGCCTTCAGGGATCCTAGTTTCCAAGCCTTTAGTTGACCTCCTGCTGCAGTTTAGTGTCTAGTTGAACACTTGGGAACCTCTTTACTGTTTGGGCCCGTATAATGCATGGTACCTGACAAGAGAATGAACCCTAATTATTGTTATGCTACAAAAGCGAGTCCTGGAGGTTTCTGGGGTTAATGGGCTAGAGCAAAGCCCATGACTGTTTAAGCAGAAGTCAGCAGCACAGTAATGCAGCGGTCTGTCGGGCTTTGTCTGGTCCTAGCCTCCATCCATCTGTTCGGAATCCACATCCAACTCCACAAAGGTCATCGTGAGCTTCTCCTGGAGACAATTAGATGGAACTGGACATTATTCCCATAGCTCTCACCCGTGAGCATACACAGCTGTGGAGATGATTAAAAATAGCGGTTCTTCTTCCTTATCCAAAGACTAAAATTCCTGTTTATATGATTAAGACCATTGTCTGTGAACACATTTCCCAGACATAGATGAATTTCCTGGAGCTTTGTCTATGACTTGCTGCCAAACGTTTCTCCTGCCATGTTCCATTAACCTGCCAATAAAGCCACCTGCCTGCCTGCCTGTTCCTAGACTTAGTGATGACAGTTGACCTGCCTGATTTCCCATCAAGAGGCCGTTGGTGTCTCTGATTTCCAGGCTGGCTCATCTCACAACCAATTAGAGACTAACATTTAAGGAAAACCTGCCATTAAATTTCTAAGGTGGACCTAAAAAGGCGTGATGATTTAAGGGTCTTGACTCTCAGACAAGCCTAAACTTGTTGGTAGGCCTGACTCAGAAGCAACCAAAGAAGTGTCAGAACTTAGCCCATAGCTGATTTTTAAATGTATATACCTTGTCTATATCCTTGTTGTAAAGCAACAAGACCCTCCATCTAAGGCAGTATGACTAACGTTTTGAGAACTGTTTATAGCTATTTGAATAAAAGACTATCCATTAGGATGAGTGTTCTGAATTTTCAGTTTCCATACATGTTTTACAAAGCGAAAAAAAAGCACGGATAAATTCCGTAAATACAATGAACAAATTACAGAAGATTTTAGAAAAACACACATATGGACTTCCTCAAAATGTCAGTATCAGGTCAGAGAGGAAAGAGAATATTGTCGTGTCTTATACTGCCACCAGGTGGACAATATAAGTGATGTTCTACAAACACTTAGAGTCATTTCTCACTTGTTTTAAAATTCAGATGAACTTAACCATCCTAACGTGCCCCCTAATAGGCCAGGTTTATATTCTTCTCACAGCATAGTCAATAATAGAACCACTTCCTATTCACAGAAGACTTGTCATTTAGATGATAATTCATAACTTGCGTAATAGCCTATACAAGACTACATCTAATACCCTGGTTCACTTCACTCCAGCCACACTGGCCTTTATGTTCCCCAGTGAAGCCGGGCTTCTCCCCTTGCTGCTCATTCTACGGGAACTCTTTCTCTGGGCCCCCAGAATGAAAAGAGGCTGCTTCATTCGGGTCTTAGCTCAAACATGTGATTTCCCTTTTTGCAGACTAACTCTGCTGCCACTCTCTCGAATTCAGCAAGACTAATCTCCTCAGGCCCTTTAACCTAGTTCATAGCTCTCACTTCAAGAAGCCCCAGATTTCAGAGCACTCCTCATTTCTCATACCCTAGTTCTCATGAGGCAATTAGGGCTGCGGCTTCTACCATGAGTCCGGGTGGCCCTTATTTTCTGCCTGCTGTCCTGGCATTTGCAGCAATGGTGTTCCCTTACCCCTTAGGAAATACCCTGTGTGGAGGACACAGTATATATATATATATATATATATATATATATATATATATATAATGTGTATATGTATATGTATATGTATATGTATATATGTATATATACCATCCTGCCTCTTGTGTATCTTCTTCCCATCCCTATTCAATCCCCAGCCATTTCCATTGTACCCTCTAAAATATATGGTTCACCATCAGCAAAAGTCCTCTGAATTCCTTCTCAATGCTACTTTTATTCCCTTTATTTTCTTGCTGAAGTGGAAATGAAGTTCTCTCCGGAGTGGGGTGCTTCTCTACAGCTCTCATAGCATACGGAGTGGCTATTCTAATCCCTTCCACACTCAGGCGTTGTGCCAGCAGGTCTGAAGACAACATGCTTGTCCTTCTTAGTCCTCATTACTATTTCAGACACTCTTGCTCCCTCTCCCTGAATAATACCAGAGCTTTTAATCTCAGGCCATCAGGTGATAACTCACTGTTGCTGTCATCTACCACCTGAGTAGTTTTGTCAAATTTTCAGTAATCATAAATCTAGCTACCACCATGGTCTGAGCCACTCTGTCAGTTCCTAGAAATAACTTGACATTCTACTGCCAGAAGACCTGAATGAAAATGTTACATGTTACCTGGGAGGAATTTATAAGCTGCTGCCTTGCCTGGATCATTAAAATAGCCTCCAAGCTTGTCTCTGTATCTACCTTGGTTCACACAGAGCTTGTAAAACATAATTTGTTTTTTTTACCTTGGTAGAAAGTAAACCCCACAAAAAAGATATTTCACTTGGCAAAAAATATATATCCTGAACATCTAGAGGAGAGCCCAGAAAATGGAAGATGTGAAATAACTATGTTTAAATAGATTACTACCACAATACCTCGGCTAATTTGGAATTCTCATTCCCAGTGGAATGCAAACACAACCAGAATTCATAGATTTGTCACAAACTTTTCATCCTTTGAATATCACCATCGATCCTACCAATCAGATAGAAAAATGTGGGGTCATGGAGATCGAGTTCTGGGCTCCTTGGCTGCACTTTAGAATTGGCTGGCACTGAATTTTTAAGTTCACATTTGAATGCCATGAAGTATTATACTCATACATATTTTTCAACCTAACACAGTCCCCACAATTCGTCTGAACTTTTAATCAGTAGGCACCACTGATTTTAACCCCTCGGTCCCATGCAAATATTTGAACTTGTGGGCCTGGTCTATGTCCCTACCAGAGTGGTCAGAGAAGGGCCTGTCCTACCGCACCGCAGGGTGTCTTCCGTCAGCAGCCTCCAGCTCGCTTTGTTAAAGAGCAACTTGAGTTCGATGTTTACCCCATGTGTGATCCATTTTATGAATGAATGAAGAAGAAGTGTCATCAGGATGTCTTTGCTGTGGCTTTGGAGCTTGGGAACGGCCGGAACATAGGGTCTACATTTCATGAACCTCTGAGGACTTTACAGTCTCTAGAAGCATGTGACAGACATAAGTGGGGCCCACACAAGCGTTGTGCTGTCTTATTCGACACTGTGTCCCCAGGGCCTAGCGATGGCCATGCATACAGGAGATGTCATATGGCTGAGTGAAGGAAGAAAAGAACAATTTGGAAGTTGAGCATATGCTGAAATGGGTGAAATGCCCTTTTTACTCTGATCCCCAAATGGCTGACCTATCACCTTTCCTCAGTTCTTAGAAATACTTGAACACTTTATCACAAGATAAGTTTAGTGAGAATGTTACCTGTTATCTGGGAGGAATGCCTTAGAAGCTACTGTTTCTTAATAACACAAAGTAAAGGTTAGTTTATCCAATTAGTTCACTGTCACAGTTAATGGTCGATAAAAGTGCTCTGATGCCGTAGGACACCCATCAGAGATGCTTAGTGAAAGCACTGTGAAGGCGGAAGCTAGAGGGTGGGGCTCTCCAAAGGAAGATCCACTGCGGGTCGGGATGGGGTGGGCGAGTGCGGTCCCGGAGCCAGTGGGAGGGGCAGAGTGGGCACGGTCAGGAGTGGGAGTCAAAAACAAGCATGTATCAGGGGTCTCCACACCTGCTTTTGTTCCTTACCTGTTCCGAAATACATTTGCCTAAATTGAACTCCCATTTTTTTCGTTGTAATCATGTTTTTTCATGATCTAGAGGGTCATAGCAGACTCTGCTTTAAACTTTGGCATCGAATACATGGGAGCAGACAATGACTGCTTTCAGTGTCGTTAAACAATTCAAACGTGCAGTTCAGTGGCTTCAGGGTGTGCTAGATAATGCCTTTATAAAAGAATGTGCTAAAAATAGTTGTGGGGAGGATCCATTGCAAAGTTGTCCGTAATGTGTTTATCATGGTGCTGGGCACATGGTAGGTTCTCAATGATTCGTAGTTATTTATAGTATGACATTTTTCTATTTAAATACCTTATATTAAATTTTCCATCAGGCTACTAAATGAATCCCCAAAATTCTGAGGTGAAAGTTGTATTTTCTTTTGTACAGTGTTTTGCTTTTCTTCTTTTTTTAAATTTTATTAGAAGCTTCAGAGGAAATTAAACTCTGTGACAACAGTGATAAGCAGGTGAGGCTCAAGGAACAACAGGAAAGTACAGTTTGGCCATGTCCTTCTAAGAACATACGGAGGGTCAGTTACCAGGGAGAGGCAAGGGGACCACCTGTCAGTAAAATACTTTATAGAGAGATTATTCAGAATTCCTCAATTCCACACAGGTTGGCTACCCAAATAAATATAATTTCAAACATACTAAGCAAAAACACTTGAATATATTACTTTCTATTAACTCTAAGTGTTATTCTGAAACAAATGTTTCCTTTCCTATTATTTTGTCAAATAAATGGGTGCATATGGAAGAGCAGACTTTACATCTCATAAAAATTCCACATAGACTCCTAAAAGACAGTATTTTATTATTGCCAAAAGAAATTTTCATTTAATTGAGCATTACCTCCCATTTTAAAGAGAGAAATACCAGGTGAAGAGTAGTAAGTGAGAATTGTTGGTCATTTCTCTTTAATTGTGTCTATAAAGCAAAATGTCGAGTTGGTCATTTAGTTTATAAAATTAGACATAGTTATCAATTGAGATGTTCATAATTAAGATAGATATTATTTGAAAGCCTTGCTGTACTTAAATATGTGGTCCTGTTTTTGTTCTGCTGACAACCGCACTACAAAACCATGGCACTGGAACCAAAGTGAGGAGCTACAGAGTATTCTGTTCCCTTCTGTGGCTAACCTCATTCTCATTAGTTTTTTAAAAATATTTTGTTTATTTATTTCTAGAGAGAGGGGAAGGGAAGGAGAAAGAGTAGGAGAGAAACTTCAATGTGAGGTTGCCTCTCATGTGTCCCCTGCTGGAGATCTGGCCTGAAACCCAGGCATGTGCCCTGACTGGGAATCGAACTGGCAACCCTTTGCTTCACAGGCCTGTGCTCAATCACTTAGCTATCCCAGCCAGGGCTGATTCATTTTTATTAGACATCTACCTCAACATTTTATTACAAAGATGAATCCAGAATTAAGCAACTTCAAAAAGCAGTTTTCTAGATAATACAATCAGTTCTTACTATGGAAGTAGACAATCGTATTCAACAGAAGTATAAAATACACATGGACAAAAACAAGGGTGGGTGAAAACAGGAGGGAGGTGGGGAGGGCTGGGAGTGGGCTGGGATGGGAGTAAAAGGCAGAAAACTGTACTTGAACAACAATTAAAATATAATAATAATATAATAAATAAATTTAAAAAAGAAGTTGTATCTGTATAGTGCTTGCGGTAAATCTAAAGACGAAGAGACAAAATTTATAAATAACTAAATTTTTTTTCTAGTTTTAGTGGTTCATTTCAGTGTTTGACCCATATTTTATTTAATATCAACTTTCTTATTAGCATATCCTTTGCCAGTGGACTTTGCCAGTGGACCCACATTCCTTGGTCTAAACAGTTAAAGGGAAGACCAAGAGAAGAAGGAGGAGGTGAGTGAAAGCTGAGCAGGAAAAAGGAGGTGGAGGAAAGGAGTGAATGCTAATTAACTTTCCTCTAACAGTTCGATTTTTGCTATACTTCACCCACAGTCCTTGGGGAGCACTCAGTCATTCCTTTAACTTATATCTTGCCTGACAGAATTACTTCTGCTTAGGGAAGCATTTTCAAGGTTTAAAAAAATGTATAAGTGGATATGGAGAGGAGTTTTAGATGTATAAAGAATCCATTCTCTTAAAGTTGTTTTCATAGTTTAAAATGTTCCAGAACATGTAAGGAGGTTTCTTTACATATGTGTTTTGAGCATCTAACTGTGTTTTGGATTCCAGGAAAGGGAAGAGATAAAAAGGTTTATTAACAAGCTTTTATGAGAATAAAGCAATCCATGAGACGGGCAAAAACTTAAAGAAAATACCATCAAAATGGCAAGTAATGAAGACAAATATAGGTATTTTTAAAGTGAAATCAAATATGATTATTGATAAATAATTATATACGCTCAATGGCAGATGAGGAGGAGTGAATGACACCAAGGACAGAAATCTAAGTGACCAATGATCACTACCTAAAAGAGGGAATACCTTTGGAGAAGCAGGATGGAAGGGAAGAATGACAACTGAGACTTGGACATAGCGGTTCACAGTGTGACGTCCAGGTATGGTGTTCTGTGCAATGAGCATCACCAGCCTGAAGTCTAAGAAAGAGACTGGGCTGCAGTCATTACTCATTGGTATGGGTGATACCAGTGGGCGGTCTGTAGCAAACACATCTCCTGGGTTCTAGCTCAAAGAGAGGCTAAACAGAAGAGTTCTCTGAAACCTAACTATGCCAGTTAGAAGGGCAACATCTTTCTTTACTAAACCATTACCAAAATACAAAAAAAAAAACTTCAAAAGGAGGATTTATTATATATAAAATTGTAATTATATGTTAATCATATTTTATTATAAAGTTAATCTTCACTTTAGAATACCAGATTTAAGCAGGTATTGATTACAGAAAAGATTTAAATAGTTTCATATTGTAGAGTTTCACCCATTCATATTATGACTTTATATTTTAAGAAGTTATTTATTTTTGGAATTTTTTAAAGGATATTACACCCAATTTTTTTATTTGTGCGTAAATTTTATTTGTGCACTATGTTTTTAATGTGGCCAAATCTTAATTTTTCCTTTAAAAATTGATTTCATTGCTTTTATGCTTAAAAGATATTCACCATTTTATATCAGATATATTATCCTATGATTTCTTCTTAATTTTTATGTCTTTTTTTTACATTTACCTCTTCAATCCACCTGAAGTCGGACTTCTATAAAACTTCTGTGAATGTATCAAGATTTAATACCCAATCCAAACTTCTTCTCCCTACACTTTCTACAAAAATAATTTATCACATACTCCTTTCTTTGTCAATTTGATACTACCAAAAATCAATTAAAAGAAATACTATCATCTACAAATAAAGCACACAAAAGATTTTAAAAGTCTCCATCTGTACAGGCCTCATATAAGTCAATGGGATTATTATAAATCACAAAAAGAAAAATGGTAAGATAACATGAAAAAACAGGTGGCAAAAGAACATATACAGCAAAAATACACACAGAAAAAATCAGTCTTTCTTCACAAATAAATGGAAAGATATTGCATGTTCATGGATTGGAAGATTTCATGTTATTAAAATGTCTGTATAACCCAAAGTGATCTACAGATTTAATATTATGCCATTAAAGTCCCAATGGTATACTTTACAGAAATATTTTAAAAATTCAAAAATGTATACAAAATCACCAAAAAAACAAATACCAAAGTAGGCTTCAAATTAAGAACAAAGCTGGAGGCATCACACTTTCTAATTTAAAATATATTGCAAAGCTACAGTAGTCAAAATAATATATAGTACCAGCATAAAAAGACATACACAACTGTAAATGAATAAAGAGAAAGTCCAGGAATAAACCTGCAAATATTTAGCAAACTAATAGTTAATAGTTGACAAGGATGTCAAGAATATACAATGGGGCAAAGATACCCTCTTCAATCAACAGTGTTGGGAAAAGTAAGTATCAAACACTATACCCAAAAATCAACTCAAATGTATTAGAGACTTAAATATAAGACCTTTAACCATAAAATCCTAGACAAAAAAAAAAGATTTTTGATGTTGACCTTGGCAAAAATAAAAAAAAAGCACAGACAACAAAAGTAAAAATAGAAAAGTGAGATTATTTTACTAGAATACCTGGCAAAGAAAACAACAGTATGAAAAGACAACCTACAGAATGGGAGAAAAAAATATTTTAAAAACATACATTTGATAAAAGGTTAATATCAAACTATATAATGAGTACCTACAACTAAACAGCAAAAATAAATCACCCAATGATAAAAATGGGTAAAGGAACTGGATAGAAGTTGCTGTAAAGAAAATACACAAGTGCCAAGTATATGAAAAAGTGTCCAACGTCACTAACCATCAGGGAAAAGCAAATAAAAACCACAATAAATCTTAGCTTCACCTGTTAGGATGGCTACCATAAAATAAAAAAATAATAATAAATGTGGGAAAGTGTAGAGAATTCTGAACCCTTGGTCATTGTTGGTGAAAATCTAAATCAGGGCAGTCACTCCAAGAAAACAGTATGCGTGTACATAAATGAACCAAAAATGAAACCACCACAAGAAAAGGTGAAATACCGCCATTTCTGACAACACGGGGCACCATATGACCCAGCAATCTCACTTCTAAGTGTTTATCCCAAATAACTGAGATCAGGATCTCAAAGAGCCATCTGCATTCCTGTGTTCACTGCAACTGTGTTCACAAGGCCATGATGTAAACACAACCTAAGTGTCCATCAACAGATGAATGGACACAGAATTTGCTATATACAAGGAGGAATAGTATTAAGCCACAAACAGAAGAAAATTCTGCTATTTGTGACAATATGGATGAACCTGAAGGATATTATGCTCAGTGAAATAAGTCCAACACAAGAGGACAAATACCAATTATATAAAGAATTTAAAATAGTGAAGCCATGAACTGGTTCAGCCACTGTGGAAAACAGTATGGCAATTCCTCAAAAATTTATGAATAAAGTTGCTGTATGATACAGCAATCCCTCTTCTCGGTATCTACCCCCAAATTTTAAAAACATTTATTCACTAAGATGTATGCATCTTGTTCTTCGTTGCTGCATTATTTACAGTGGCCCAGACATGGTGCACAGCCAAGGTGTCCTTTGATCAAGGACTGGACGAAGAAGATGTGGTACATATACACAATAGAATGCTGCACAGCCACGAGAAAAGAGGAAATACTGCCACTTGTGACAACACAGGTGAATTGGGAATAACATGCTAAGCAAAATAAGTCAGAAAAATCACAGGATTTTACTCACATGTAGGATATAAAACTGAAACTCATAGTCATAGACAACAGTAGGTTGGTTACCAGAAGGAAGGAGTTTGGGGGTAAAGGGGACCAAATATATGGTGACAGAAGATGGTTTGACCTTGAGTGGTGGGCACACAATGCAATATACAGACCATGTATCACAGAAATGTACACTTAAACCTTAGATGATCCTATAAATCAACATCACCCCAATAAGTTTAATTAAAAATAGAATTAAAAAGTGGAATTTATTGAAGCAGAGAGTAGAATAGTGATTGCCAAGGGCTGAAGGCACCTGTTAATGGGAAAATATTAGACAAAGGGTACAAAGTTTTATTTATACAAGATGAAGTCTGAGGGATCCACTCTACTGTACAGTGCCTATAATTACAATAACATATTATATACTTAAAACTTGCTAATAAGGTAGATCTTATGTTAACTGTTCTTATCACAAAAATTATAGTAATGAAAAATAATGTAGGAGAAAAATTTTGCAGGTGATGGGTAGCTTTACGGACTGAATTGTGGTGATGGTGTTTCACCAGTGTATATTTCCAAACTCATCAAGTTTTACAAATTACTTATATACAGCTTTTGTGTATGACAATTAAGTTAACTAAAATTTAGTCTTCTTTTGATCTGAGAAATATCAATTTAAACAAAAATACGTTTGAAGGCTATGATAATGGCAGGAAATTTTTAAATACATGACAACCTACTATTGTTGAATATGTAAAAAGACAAAACATTATTGACAGAAACATAAATTTGTACATTACTTCTGAACAGAAATTTGGCAATATGTACTAAGAATGTTTGTTATTTTTAATTAGTAATTAAAGTTTTAGAAATTAGTTGCTAGAAAAAATTGGATACATACACACATATTTATATACATGGAGATTTATAATAGTATTATTTAAAGTAGTAAGGAGTTGAAACTACTTAAATAATCAGCAGTATGTACATTTTAAGTACCTTCATGATAAATAAACCTTGTTAAACATTTTATATATATTAAAATAGTCCTAAGGAATAAGTATTAATAGGAAAAATATAGATATTAAAAAGAGCTGAATGCATTCATGTATATGCCAAGTAACTTTCCATATAAGTACACACAAATGCTCAGGACAAAAAAGAGTTCAGATTGTGAATGTTCCCTCCAAAATGCTAGTAGTGCCTGTCTCTGAATGTTAGTTCATATGATTTATACTTAATATGTTATACTTTTCTGTCTGATATCATGTTTTACAATGCCTATATTAGTTTTATACCCAGAAAAGAAGTATTAATTTTTAAATAAGTACCATCTAAAAACAAAATAACCAATGGAACATAGTAGTTAAAGAACTATAACTGGATTTACTGACTCAAAATGCCTATAAAATTATAACTCTTAAAAGTTTTTGTTTGGATAAGGGGATAATTAAGGCTACTGTAGATATGGTCGCTCACTAAATACAGTCTGGAGATTTTTCATTTTGTTAGTTTTAAAGAAACAGCAAATTTGCATGTATTTATAGAACTCCTAAATAACAACAGGATGTGAATTAAGGATATTACCAGCCTTCTATTTGCCACTGGATCATAGTAATGCAAATAAGAACTAGTCCATTTTAGTAATATTTTCCCTAAAATGAAGACTTTTAGAGCAAATTCCTGAAATACATATATGTATAATTATATAGAGATATGTACTTATTCAAGAGTTGGAAATTATTCCTGACCTGTGGAACTCACTTGGTTGGAGCATGGCTCCCTACACAGAAAGATTGCGGGTTTGATTCCCAGTCAGGGCACATGCCTACAGGCTCAGTCACTTGTTTGGGGGCAAATGAGAGGCAACATGTTAATGCTTCTCTCACATCAATGTTTTTCTCCCTCTTTCTCTCTCTCTCTTCCCCTCTCAATTAATAAAATTTTGAAAAAAAGGAGTTTGGTCCTGGCTGGTGTGGCTTGATATATTGAGCACCAGCCTGTGAACCAGAAGGTTTGATTCCTGATAGGGGAAATGCCTCCGTTGCGGGCCAGTATGCAGGAAGCAATCAATCGCTGTTTCTCTCACACACTGATATGTCCCTCCCTCTCTTTCCCCCACCTTTCCCCTTTCTGTAAAAATAAATAAATACAACCTTTAAAAAAATGGTTGGAAATTACCAGAGAAGTTACTAGAGAAAGGCTGAAGGAAATTCCTAGATAATTTTTTGCCCCAGGTATTTTACATGCTCTTTTTTTTACATGAAGTGCTGCTCTACCCCCAACCCTCTTAAACTCTAAGACCCTCAACATGAGTGACTTGAGCTCATGCTTCCACACTTGCTTTAATTATTATTCTCTTCTGTGAACCTGCACATACACTCTAGGGTAACTGGCCTTGCTACAGTCGCCACAATGGCTCCTGTTCCTGCCCAGTGTTTATTCTAATTGTATATATACATAGATATGTATTATGCATATGTTATATAGTTATATATCTACATATGTATGATAAATGACATATACTAAATAATGTGCATGTGATTGTACATTCCTGAAACATAACATACACTCAGTTAGTTAACTAGATTGATGAATGACTGAATCCACACCTGTAGTTTAGAGGTCACCCAACATGACATTCGTATGCCCTCTCCTAGCACTCATAACAGTCCTATGAAGCTTCAGAAAAACTTCAGTTCCATTTTATACATGAGTACATAAAAAATTCCAGTGATTAAATCCTCACACAAATGCATATGGGTGAAATAATATGATATTAAAATGCTTCTATTTGGTGTGGGTTTCAGAATGGCTTAATAATGAAACAATGTTGCTACATTCACTCATTCACTCTCGCATTCATTCATTCACTAAAAGCACTTGCTTTCGTAAAATGTCTTCTTCTGTTACCTGTGGCAAATACTGTGGCGTACAACCAGAACGCTTATACTTGGAATGAACCCAGCCTTCTCCTCCGCATTGTCACGACCATGGATAATCAAGAGTTCAGCAGCTTTTTCCCCGACACCCTTTGTTGAGATCACTATCCTGCTCAAAGTTCTGAAATCTCTAGCCTGCGGGGTCCCCTTACAGCTATCACAGCAAAGCCACTGAAGCGGCAGACGATTTTCCAGTGCTAAAACTAGCTTGATTTGATTGTTCAAGTCCAGGTCTTGACAGGCTCTAAAGCCCACCTCTAGCCTTTATCCTAAAGAGAAGCAGATAGACATCTATGTACAATGCTAAATGCAGCGAGGGCCTGAGTGTGCTCAGACTCTTCCCGTAATCCCAAACCTGAGGAACCAACTATAAAGGGCTTTTTAAACATGTTGTCAGTTATGTCTGCTTAAGATTATTTTTTTCTTTTCTTTAGGAGGATGGATGATCTCTTGGTTTCATGGGAACTTATCGGCTGATTTTTTGAGGGGCAATAGACTGTGAAAATGAAATAAATTGTTTAGTGTTTTTACTGTTGATCCAATTTGTATCGGCAATCAGATTTAAAAACCAATTAACAGTCGTACTGCAGGGAAAGGAGGGAGTCTCACCCTAAACAGAGTCCTAAAGGGCATCTGACCGTATGCTGTAATAAAATAGAAATGAAGAAAAAATTAATATGTCAACTTGGTTTTGCTTAATGCATCACATGGTATTATTTTTAAAGATTTTCATTATGATTATCCTACCCTGGAAAAAGAAGTAAGGGTGTCCTGAAATCACTTTTCACTTGTCAAGTTGGCAAAGATTTAAAGTTCTATACCAAATGTTACTGATACTGTGGAAAATAGGCCCTGTTCATGAGATATGATTTGTAATAGCAATGTTATGACATTTTTCTATTATAATTGAGACCTTGTGTTCCCTCTAATCTTGTATTTCAATTTTCCGTGCACATTCTTGCAAAACAGAACACCTGAAGGAGTCATGTTCAGAAATGCTTATGTGGCTTTATTTGTAACAATAACAATTGGAAATAATATAAATGACAATCCGTAGACAAGAGTATAGCATATCTTAGAATATAGTACAACAGAAAAAATAATGGTGTAGATCTTTACGTTCTGGCATAATATGATATATTGTTGAGTGTGAATGGGGCCAAGCAAATTACAGAGCAATACATTTTTATGTAAAAATACTTTCTATATTTTATACTTATGTGTATTTATGTAATTCAAATATGAAGAAAAAGACACTAGAAAAATACAGAGGAGATGTTATTTTTTAAGATTTTATTTATTTATGTTTAGAAAGAAGGGAAGAAAGAGAGAGAGAGAGTGAGGGAGAGAAACATCAGTGTGTGGTTGCCTCTTACATGCCCCCTACCAGGGACCTGGCTTGCAACCCAGGCATGTGCCCCATCTGAGAATCAAAGCAAAGACACCTTGGTTCACAGGCCAGCACTCAACCCACTGGGCCACACCAGGCAGGACAGGAGAAATTATTTCTATAGTTATTTCTGGAAAAGAATGAAGAGGGCCACGATTACAGTCATGATGAAAGAGATTTAGATTTATCTGTTATGTTTAAATTATTAACAAAGGCAAAGGAAATGCAATTAATGGGTTGCTTATATAGTTAACATATCAAATTTATTCTAAATATAATTTGGATTTGGATTTTATTTCTCTGAAATAAATGTTTCAGAGAAAATTTTGAGCCTATCATCAATAACTGCCGACACAAAAACCAAGTTTTTTTTTCATAAAATTGTTTTCTGAAGTGATATAAAGCAGTTGATCCAATTATAGAGCCACAGGGGGCAGGGCTGGGAATATAAGACAGAAAACTGTACTTGAACAAGAATTAAATTTTTAAAAAAAGAACTACCCTTTTTTGAGTCCATCTTAGAAGACTATGAGAAAAGTCATTATTATCTAGAGTGATCATTTAAGGATATTGGATCAGTGAAGATCAGCTAATTCTTCTGTTCACGAGGGGGAGGGGCAGACAGGAAGAAGTCAGTGGGCTAAACTAATGGATTCCCGTCACCTGTGAAACGTAAGTGCCCACCCTGAAGAAACACCTGCTGAACAGTTTTCTTCCAGTATGCCAGAATGGGAAAATCAGGTGAATAGGCAACTTCCACTTCCTCTTTCTCCTTTTCCTTCATCTCTCACTAGATGGAAGAATAATAGTCATCTTGAGTATCATTAATGATGAATTTGAAGAACTTATGAAGGCAAGTTGAAAGAAGTTTGGTTTTCTTACACTATTTCTCCTTGTTAACACAATTAAGTAATCCAGAGCAAGGGTAATTATTAAAATTTAGGTTTTTAAAATCATATTGTATATTCTTACCTTTAGATCAAAATCATCTTTCTATATTAACTCGTTTTTAGCATTGGAAGTGGCATGATGCAGTAAATATATTTGGGAGATAAATGAAGTAAGACACATTACTGCATAGTATTTTCTAGGAAGCCAAACACTGTTGGGTCACTAAATTAGTTTTGCTCTGCTTTAAGAAAAGGATGCAGGGCATTATTCCTGACAATGATCTCATTTGGTCTTTTTAGGGATGTACTTGAACAACAATAAAAAATCAGAATACCAGAAAAAAATCAACTGTAGGGAGGGGAGTGGGGTGGGAGTGAAATTAGAAGAATGTATTGCACCAATTTCCAGTTCCAAGATACGTAAGCTCTAGTGATGTAATGTACATGATGACTATATTAGCCAACACTGCTGCATGGTACATGTGCAAGTTGTTAAGACTAAATCCTAAGAGTCCTTATCACAAGGGAAAAAGAACAAGAGAGCTTTAAAATTGTGAATCATTGTACCACTTATAATTAATAGTAGGTTCAGTCCAGCTGTGTTTTAGAAATATAAATATTGGGAATGAGAGAGTAATGAGAAATAGAAAGGAATATTCCAAATACAATTTTGTAAAAAAAAGTGTCCAGTTCAGAGGTTAAAAGAATCAGGAACCCAGAAACATTTACTCCACTTAGATAAGTTTTATATAGTGATGATTCATGGTCTTTAGTTTTTGAACCAACACCCCATTCAGTTAAATATAGTACAAAGAGCATGTTAATGAATATGTAGAAATAAAGGTGTAGAGTGTGTACAGGAACACCTGTTGAAGTTGCAGTATCTCTGGAATTCTTGAAGATCTTTCCAATTGCTTGAGAGGGAAAGTAAAGAAATACATCAAGAGAAATGAAACTAGGGTGAGTTTTCTAGAAAACTAATTTTAGTTGAAAATTTCAAAAAAGCTTTTAAGTTCCAGGAGATGCACAGCTATAATTTTAAAACTTAAAGAAAATGACAAAAGATTGCCACTAAGAATAAAGCCTCTGCTTGAGTGAATTGTCCCCTATCCAGACAAGGAAAGAGGGGAGGATGATGGCTTTTTGGATGCAAGCGCTGACACAATCTTGTGAGCTGACCTAGATGGATGCCACTTGCAGTCGCTGACTCCCAAGATACAAACTGTCACTATACTCTTTTAGCTTGAGGAGCAAAAAACAATAGTGTATTTCTTATTTTCTGTGAAAATGGAGACAAAACGTACTTGCCTCAACCAAAAATATTTATATACCTGATAATCATCACAGTAACTAAATTCATAGTGTTTTTTATGGTCCACATACTACTCAAACTACTCTATATTTAATCATCATAAAGACTCTATGAAATACATACTATTCCAGGTATACACATATAAATACATATATGCAAAATACATATATGATTGCAAAATGTACAAATATTGATACATAATTTTATATTTGGTTTATATTAAACATATTTCCTTTTCATCACTTAAATACTAGAATATAAGTTTTTTTAAAAAAAACGTATATAAAATGCATGAAATTTAATGCCTCAACTCATAGAACAATATGGTATGGGTTCATTTCATTTTTATAGTTTTCTTCATCAATACATACTGCATAGGTTCCCTGTTTACACTATTTTTTTGTTAAAATAGAAAATAATACATTGAATTCAACTAGAATTCAACTAGATTGAGGCTTACAACTGGAAATGAGGCTTAAAAACATAATAGTTATTAGCAATTTACCAAGTATCTCATTAAGCTTTCAAAAACTACAAATATTGCTTCACCCACTTTTGATCACTAAACATTTTGCCTTCTTCCAAAAAAACATTTTCCTCCACCAAGAATGAATAAGTGCTTGCAAAATTTCTGACTTTTTATTTGTTTATTATGTCAGTGTCTGCAGTGCAGGCTCTTTGCTAGACACTGGTGATTTAAGGAACATTGCAACCGCGGAGCTTGCAGAATGGAGGGGAGACTAATGTGTACAGCTACTGCGTAGCATGTCATGAGCTACAATAATGAAGTTCAAAGTACCATAGGACCAGAGAGCAAGGACTCTGAACCCAGCCTGGGGTGTGTGTGTGTGTGTGTGTGTGTGTGTGTGTGTAACCGCAGTTATAGTGAAGATAAGTAATTAGGTGGTGGAGTGCGGGAGAGGGTCACGTGACCTAGGCACAGAGCATAGATTGGGTGAAATACTATCTGCTCCTCAGAAGAGTCGCCTTTGGTGAACAGGAGTTGCTCCTTTCTAAAACTGAGGACGTACGTAGGTGAAGAAAGTAATGTGGGCTGGTTCAAAATCAGTAGAATCTGCGAAGTTCCAGGAATCACAGTGATAATTGTAATTACTCTTGAAAAAAATCTAATTACTCTTGATGTCCAGGATCCTAAAAATTCAACTTTTAATAACTGCGTTTAATTTTGTTCTAAAATTCTAAATAAAGTAGTTGCTCTTCTTAAATAAGGGAGTTCTATTGACATTAAATATATAAGTAAATATATAGTGAACAGAGTACCATACATGCCAGGGATACTGGTAAAAAAAAGACGTAGAGAAGGTAGGTGTCATGATTTGGTCTCAATTACATATGCTAATAAAATTAAACATAGAATCCAAATGTCTGCCATCTAATATACTGAGCATCTTAAAAATTTAGATTTTTGGACCTCAAACAATTACTTAAATTCATATTAAAATTAGATATATGAAACAGCCAAAGATAATAGAGTACAATAACCAAAACCCATTTAAAGGAAGTAGGTAGTTCATAAAATTTACTGTGCATTGTCTAAATACTGTAACTTTCTGGCGCTGGTCATACTTATAAATTAAGATTAGTATACTTCTCAATAGCATACCTCTTAATAAATGTAGCAGATTAGGGCATAAATATGAGAAGCCTGCTTGCATTTTTAAACATTTTGGTTTTATTTTTCAGAGCAAACCCAGTTATTTTTAACCTAGTTCTCCTATCCAGTCTTACTCAAAATACAGCTAAGGACTGAATTTTAAATTAACATATAAATGACTTTGTGTTGATTTAGAAAGACTAAGCTGAGCCTCAGGTCCTTTAGTAAAGACCAATAAAATAGAGAGTATTTTAAGTTATGGGGAAAATGTCACCAAATTTTCATTGATTTGTTCAATAAGTATTCACAGGACATAGTTCTGGAGTATATAAAAAGTTTCTGAACCCAGTGTCCGTATCATGCACTGAAAGATATAAACACAACAATTTTACATGCTTAGTAAGCGTTCTCCACAAAAATGGAACAAATAGGGTATATGTCAAGTTACTGTGGATTTGTCTGGGGTCATAAGGACCAGATAGAGTACCAGGAAACCAAGAGAGACATTCAGAGGGAGTGGCATTCACCCAAAGGAGAACTCCTACTCATGCCAGAGTCTGGGTGAAGGATAAGCTTATGGGAAACAGTGGTGAGAATTTCAGTCAGCATTTTTCCCAGATGGTTATATAAACATGTCTTATATATGGCAACTGTCCATAATAAATTAGGTTCAGATGCCCATCTGAGAAGCACTGGTGGTGAGAAACCTGTAAAAATAATGAATGTGGAAAACATTCCAGAATGTTCTCCGTATAAAAGAGAACTCAATCAGAAGAGAAATCCTACAAATTTATTAATGCAATTTACTTTCAACTAGGGCCCGATCCTAAACATATTGTGAAACTTCATAAGCAAATAAAGCAATTGCATGTAAAGAATGTAGGCAACCTTTAAACCAGAGGTTATCTCTTGACGAACTCAGAAAGTTCCTGTTGAAGAGATTCCATATATATGTAGTGCAACCTCCCTGAGCACAGGCCAGCCTCAAAACAGAAGAACGCCTGAAGAAAACAGCATAGAATTTCCTTTAAAAACTAAAACTGGAACTGCCTTTTGACCCGGCAATTGCACTGCTAGGATTATACCCTAGGAATCCTGACACAACAATTCAAAAGAACCTATGCACCCCTATGCTCATAGGCAGCACAATTTACAATAGCCAAGTGCTGGAAGCAACATAAGTGCCCACCAGTAAATGAGTGGATCAAAAAACTATGGTACATTCACACAATGGAATACTATGCAGCAGAACTCCTACCCTTTGCAACAGCATAGATGGAACTGGAGAGCATTATGCTAAGTGAAATAAGCCAGGCAGTGAAAGACAAATACCATTCAATCTCACCTGTAAGTGCAACCTAAGCAACAAAACAAACAAGAGAGAAAAAATAGAACCAGAGACATGAAAATAAAGAAAAAACTGACAGTGACCAGAGGGGAGGGAGGAAAGGAATAACAGGAAAGAAGGGGAAGGGTTGTCAAGGAACATGTACAAAGGACACAAACAAAGCCAAAGAGGGGTAGGATTGAGGGTGAGAGCTGGAGAAGCCATTGGGGTGGAAGTGGGGACAACTGTACTTAAACAACAAAGACAAGAAAGTGGAAAAAAATTTAAAAACAGAACAGCTAAGGAAATTCTGTGCATGTGATCAAAACGCAATCAGGATACCAAATAGATACAATAGATACAATTTTGCAAAAATAAATACCAATAGATACATTTTGCAAAATACAATGAGGATACCAAATAGATACAATCTACAAATCTTATTCTGACTTCCCTACTCATTTGTGCATGTGTATGTATGTATGTAAAGGGATGTATTCAGTTTGATACAATATTATCACAATTATAGGTTTGTACAAAGATAACCAAAGATCCCATCATTACAAGAATTACTCATTTCATCCTTTTATAACCAAGTCACCTCCTCCTACTGATCTCCCATTTCTTACTCCTAGCAATTTTTTGTGTTGTAATAATTGAAGAAATATAGTATTTCACCTTTGAGATTGGTTTATTCCATTCAGAGTATTTTCTGGAAAGTCCCCTGAGTTGCTGTGAAGACCAATAGTTTGACTAGTATTCCAAGGTATCCACATGCCATTTATTGTTAGCCATTCATCCATTAAAATGGATGGATTCCTTATTATGGTTATTAAATAAAACTGTTTTTAATATCTGTGTAAAAAATAACAGAACCAAAAATAAAGATTTTAGTAGAGTTTTGTCATCCTGTGAAATGTATATGACCATTATACATATATACTGGGCTCATCCAGCTTATGGTACTATTTGTACTCTAGGCACTGTTCAAAGTGATTGAAATCCTTTCACCTTTACAACAATTCTAAGTGTTGCTGTATCCCCATTTTATGGGTAAGAACATTGAGGCAGAGAGTGGTTAAGTAGATTGCCTAAGGTCAAAAACATGCAAGTAGCTAAGCTGGAATTTAAACCCAAGAATGCTTCCAGAGACAATGATCTTAATCACAATTCAATGCAAAAATTAATAATAATAATAATAATAATAATAATAATAATAATGAAGGAAGGAAGGAAGGAAGGAAGGAAGGAAGGAAAGGAAGAAGGGAGGAAGGAAGAAAGGAAAGAAGGAGGGAAGGAAGGAAGGGAGAAAGCAAGGAGAGCAATTAAGATGTAATTATTCTTTAGCTTTTTGTATCTATTTCCTGCCTTTTATGAGTTTGATCGTGGTCATGTCATTTGACCTCACTAGACCTAGACATATTTAAGGGTAAAATAGGGTAGATACAACTCATTGTACATAGGCTCTTTTTCCGAGCTCCTTCTTTAGAGTGTACTGTGGTTAAAGGACTGCCTGCCTGAATGAGAGACTCAGGACCGTTAAGTTAGTAATTCTGTTGGAGACGGGAGGTCTCCATTTCGGGGCACTGAGATTCATATTTGAATACAAAGCAGCATACAACACAGTCTGTATTTTAACTAAAACAGTATATTTTAGAATGTTTTTATCTGTGGCAAATGCATTTTTTTCTGAGAAACATCTTAATTTTTATGTTAAGGCAAGTATTTTACAACTATTTCTGCCAACATGTTCTAAAATAGCATTTCCAAAATTTTATTTATTGCAAAAAGGGAATCAGAATAAAACCTTCTCTTTTCCCAACTACTAAAATTTAGTTTTAAAACCAACGGTGATAAACATATTTTTCTTCTCATTATGAACATTCTCCTTTCATCAGCATTAAAAAGACTGATTTTGTCTTTTTTGAGTTTCACTTTTTCTCAGAATTTATGGTTTGTTGGAGGCTTTTAAAGAATTCAAAATTATTTCAGTTGTATTAAACTGCAGTATATTGTATAAATGCATAAACTAAAATTCCTGTACACCTTAGTGGTGGGCTTTTTTATCTTTGTCAAAGGAGATGAATACCGTAAACTTGGGGCAAAATGTTATATTTTAAATTTTAATGGACAAGCAAGACACTGTTGTGAATAAGCAACTGTAAATTGTATCCTAATCTGTAATAGCACTTAACTTTCATTTATTTTTAAATGTTTTTCTGATGTAAGAAGGGAATTGCCCTTAAATCACAGAAAATAAAGCTTGAAATATGTCCTCACAGAGAAGTTCATATACTTCATAAAAGAAGGATTTTCCAATGAAATCCACCTTTGTTCTGTTCTTGTAGAATCTAATAAATCCTTGGTCAGGAGAAGATGAAGCTTCATATAAAAGGTTAGGAAGAGAAATCGACATCATTTTCTAATAGTCAACAATTTGACAAACAGCATGTCAAAATAATGTTTTTTGAGCATCTCATAGAGTTTCTTCTAAAATGCACACACACACAAATCATAGCAATTGTATGCTGTGCACTTGCAGACACATAAACAATTGCTTTTCCCAAAGGAGTTTCTTTTTTTTTATTAAATGCTATGCCCAATTAAGTTCAGTTAATTGTTTTGGTGTAAAATGAGTTGCTGTGGAGTTGTTTTCCCTGAGGGAGTAAGCAGCTCTCTGGCTTTGGATTATAGAATAAACAGCTGAGAGCAATCAAACATCATTCCAGCTCCACAAGAAGTTTTCTCATGATATAAAATCATTTTGCCTAGATACCACTGACTGTTAATAAGGCTATAAAGTGTTTGTTTAAATGAGGGGGCATGGTATGGTTTTTCTAAGTGTCTAAACGCCCACACTACTCGTGCCAATGAAGTAAGGAGTCTCACCAGCACTGGTGTTTCTGAAAAGGCGTAGTCTTAAGTCAATTTATCTTGAGGTCAAATAATTTAAATATACTTATGCCTCAGTCTCCCTATGTTTTGCATCAATTATAACATATAGCAATGGTGTCACATTGCTTTACATTTGCCTAGGAAATTGGCTCTAAACACTTTTCAATCACACGAAGTCTGTCCAGAAGGTATCCATCCATGTCATATGAAACATAGAGTAATTCATCGAAAAAGATATGAGATACAAGCAGCATTATGCATAGGACAATGATGTCTCAGTCTCCTTCAAAGTAGACACCTTGGGACTTTACACAGTTCTCTCAGTCACCATGAGCCCCATCATATTTTCCTGAATCTCATCCATGGTCTGAAATCTCTTCCCTTTCAGAGGTGATTTTAGTTTGGGGGAAAGCTGTAAGTCACAGGGTGCCAAATATGGGCTGTAGGGGGACTGAGTCACCTGGGCGATTTGATGTTTCACCAAAAAACCTCCACACAAAACATGAGGCATGAGCAGGCATGTTGTCACAATGAAGCTGCCCATCACTGGTTGCCGACAGCTGCAGTCTTCTGAATCATTTTAATAGTTTCCACAGAAGAATGTTCAAGATTAATGTCAAATTTGATACAGATTTGTTGCTCTACTCACTCAGTCATTTTGAATGCAACAGCCACACGGTACCCATGCTCAGTCAACGGTGCCTAGTGCCTACCACCCCCACTACCTAATACAGTGAAGTTGTCATTGTTCCCACATGTACACTGTAGTCCACTGGGCTGCCAGGTTACATCAATGCTGTGCACACTATTCTTGTTATATTAATAATGGCTGGACTTTCCCTGGACAGGCCTTTTTGTATGCAGCATTTATTATAAAAGGTTCTTAGTCATCTTCACTATAGTAATGAAGATCAAACTGCCAAACCAGGCATTCTTAAAAGACGTGTAATTGAAAACAAACTACTTTTATTCTAACAGTGATGGGAATCTGAATTTTAAAAAATCTTCCTGACCATTAACCCTCTAAAACAGTGTGCATAGAACACTCCCAGCAAGGTAACACAGTGCAATTCACAGAATGGCAGCATTTTCCCTTATATTTTCTACACTACTCTACATAAATAAGAATGTATAACATAAAGGTATTGCATTATTTTAATATATGATCTTTTTAAGGAATTACAAATTAGTCATCATTCTTCAAAATATTCTGCTTATATCTGACTTTGTGTGCCTGGAACCCTAAAGAAAATTGGAATTCTTTATGTGAAAAGTGATTTTCAACTACATATTTTCATAAAATGATTAATTTCAATTTAGTAGACTAGAATAATATAGTGTTGTCAGAATTAAAATACAGCAAAATGGTATATGAATGCCATAATACAGCAAATGCTGAAATTTAAGTTTTTAAGTCAGATTGTCATGTAAAAAATGTGTAGAGCTGGGTCTGTGAGAAACTTCAAAATTTCTAAATTTACTTTACTGAGTATTGGCCAAATGGGAGTGTGGGGATTATGGAAATCAGGAGAACCCAAAAGTAACATGGAGAAGTGAGAAGGAGGGGGCTTTTAGGTTCACGCAAGACATGCACATGTATGTGAGATGTTGAGGTGATACAGTCTCAGAGGAAATCTGTATTTATTTGTTTGTTTGTTTATTTAAATTTATGATTGTTATTCAGTTACAGTCATCTCACATTTTTCCCCATTGCTTTTCCCAGAGACAAACTCTGGAGCAATGAGTTTTATCTGCCTTGTAGCATTCATGCTACAAAGTCATCATCACTAATAGCCCCAAGCACATTTATCCTTTTGAGTGATGCCAGACTGTTGGAACCATCTAAAATGCAGTCTCAGACTCCTTCTATAAAAGGATCATTGGCTTAAGTCAGCTGTTCAATTATCTGTGGCAACCAGTGGGACAACAGAGATATCTGAGTAATGAAAAATAACTGGAAGTCAAACAAACAACCAGTGATTTTTGTATTTCTGTGTAAAATAGAACTGTATCAAAATATTGCTAGGATAAAGCTCCAGAATAGGGAGGGGAACTGGAAAAATTCAGTGGGTCACTTAGTAAGTTTGTAAGTCTATTCTGTTAAAGATCTGCAATATTTTTCCATGTGTCTCTGGATCCTCTGTATGTCCTCCTTGCAGAAGTGTCTGTTCAAGTCCTTTTCCCATTTTTTAATTGGGTTAGTTGTCTTCTTAAAGTGAAGTTGTGTGAGTTCTTTGTATATTTTGGAGATTAAACCTTTGTCTGAGGTGTCATTGGCAAATATGTTTTCCCATACAGTGGTTGTCTTTTTATTTTAATGCTGTTTTCTTTAGCCGCACAGAAGCTTTTTATTTTGATGAGATCCCATTTGTTTATTCTTTCCTTTATATTCCTTGCTCTAGGGGACATATCAGTAAAAATGTTGCTGCGTGGAATATCTGAGATTTTCCTGCCAATGTTCTCCTCTAGGACTTTAATGGTGTCATGGCTTATATTTAAGTCTTTTATCCACCTTGAATTTATTTTGGTGTATGATGTAAATTGGTGCTCGAGTTTCATTTTTTTTGTATGTAGCTGTCCAGTTCTCCCAACACCATTTGTTGAAGAGGCTATCTTTACCCCATTTTATGATACTGCCCTCTTTGTCGAATATTAATTGAGTGTAGAGAGTTGGGTTTATCGCTAGCTATCAGAGAGATGCAAATTAAAACTACAATGAGATACCACTTTACACCGGTGAGAATGGCTATCATAAACAAAGCAATAAACAACAAATGTTGGAGAGGGTGTGGGAAAAAGGGGACTCTGGTCCACTGTTGGTGGGATTGCAGACTGGTACAACCATTATGGAAAACAGTATGGAATTTTCTCAGAAAACTAAAATTGGACTTGCCTTTTGACCCAGCAATTCCACTGCTGGGATTGTATCCTAAGAACCCTAAAACACCAATCCCAAAGAACCTATGCACCCCAATGTTCATAGCAGCACAATTTACAATAGCCAAGAGTTGGAAGCAACCTAGGTGCCCGTCAGTAAATGAATGGATCAAAAAACTATGGTACATATACACAATGGAATTCTATGCTGCAGAAAGAAAAAAGGAGCTCCTACCTTTTGCAACAACATGGATGGAACTGGAAAGCATTATGCTGAGTGAAATAAGCCAGGTGTTGAAGGACAAATACCATATGATCTCACCTTTAACAGGAAGCTAAACAACAAAACAAACAAGCAAACAAAATATAACCAAAGACACTGAAATAGAGAACAGGCTGACAGTGACCAGAGGGGAGAGGGGAGGGAATTTCAGGGGAAATAAGGGAGGGATTTAGAGGAACCTATATAAAGGATACATGGAGAACTGAGAAGGGTGGAAATGGGAGGGAGGGGGGAGGACGGGGGATGGGATGGGATGGGAGTAATAGACAGAAAACTGTACTTGAAAAATAATTAAATAAAAAAATTGGGGAAAAAAGATCTGAAATATTTGAAATGTAAGATGTACAAACCTACTAAGGACAATCCTTCTGAGATTTTAAAAAGCTTTTGCAATTCCAATGAAAAAAATCACACAATTGTCATTTTAAACAAATTTTCATTGAGCCTGTTATGCTTCTTTAAAGACAGATTATACAATACTTTTGCTTTCTCTTTTAGTTTTTGATTTAATCTTCATTGTATTTTTTCCATTACCATGTAGTCTCCTTATACCCTCTCCCTCCAGCAATCACCACACTGTTGTGAAATAAAATAAATTTAGTATATGTAGTCAGATGTACTGTGAATATTTTCTATTGAGATTTTATCTACTGATTTTAACTTAGGAAGTCATAATTTATATAGAGATATAAAATATGTAACAACTTTAAAAATATTTTTTGTTGTTGGATTTCTTTAAACTCTTATTTGCTGGGAGTCTCGGAACAAAATTTATCATCCAGCTTTAGCAACTGCATAGTCCCAGAAGCCAACAAATATATACTTTGATTTTTATCCCACCTTTGTTGGCTATTCAAATTTATGTTTCATTTTACATTTCTAGTATATGTATTTTCTATAAGCCACTTCAAATATTTTGTCAAAAAGGCAGGTTTTGAGTAAATAGATTTTTTCCTCTTTAGATTAATTTTCATATTGTTTTTAAGCAGCAAGTAGAGAAAATAATTATTCACTTAATGTAGTTTTTCACATAAAAAATTTTAAAATATAACATCAATTTCTTAAATAAAAATATTGTATCTTCTCTATCATATTTTATAGCATTCTGTTTGCCTTCTTTTGAATATGGCAGAAAGGTGTAAGAGTCAATATTTTTCAACAGCCAGTGTGCCATAGATCTGGCGGTCAGGACGGATGCCAGCTATAGTGCTTGACTAGATTCCTGGCAGTGTTGTGCTATGCCATTATTTTCCATGTAGGTGTTATATTGAAGTTGGCCAGGAAGGCCCTGAAGGGGGAGTCAGGGTTGCCAACACAGTGGATGAGTACATGGGAGCTTAGAAAATAGATGCTCCCTTTAATAGATGCTTCCTGTAGTAAAGAACAGTAAAAGTCCTCATGTCGTTGATAGATTCTTTGAAACCGCAACTTTGAGCAAAATTACTTTTAAAAAAGTTTACCACAGGTTACTTTATATAAAGATGAGCAAAATTCCTATGGCATATTGCTGGTTACAAAAATATCATCAGGTTTCTAAACAAAGACCCCAAACAGTTCATAGAGTGATGTTACACATCCTACCTGACTAGGATCTGATTAGAACCAAGTAAACTAACTACCTATCTCAGACCAAAGCTAAAGAATATTTATAGAATGCAAAAATAGTCAGCACTCAGTAATGTAACACATTCACTCATGTTTGTTCAATTTTCCTCCAGGAATGTGACCAGGTTCTCTTAGTAAATACCTAGGAAAAAATCTCTTCATGTTTCCAGCAAGGAGAAAGACAGGAACTACTTTGTGATATTAAACCAAACAAAGCCATGGCAAGAAAAGACAACTATAGTCCAATAACTTTCATAAAACTGATGCAAAAATTCTTAGCAAATTTTATCAAATAAAAAACATAGAAAAAGTATAATATATGGTGACCAAATAGGGTTTATTCTAGGATTGTAAGACTAGCTTAATATTTGAAAATCAATCGATGTAATTGACCATATAGAGAGTATGAAATAGAAAAGCCATATGATAATCTTAATAGATGCAAGGAAAACGTTTGACAAAATGCAACATCTACTCCTTAAAAACAAACAAAAATAAACAGGAAGAACTCTTAGCAAATGATGAATAAAATGGGTGATTCTCACCCTCAGAAGGGCATCTATAAAAAAGTCTAAGAATAAATTTGGAGTGCTAACACTACCTGACTCTAAACTTACTGTACTAAAATGCTATAGTAATTGAGGTAGTGTACTATTGATGAAAGAATAGATGAATAGATCAATGAAACAGAAAAGAGAGCCCCAAAATACACTCTACTAAATGTAGTCAAATAATCTTTTAGAAAGGAGCCATGGGCAGTACAATGAAGCAAAGGTATTCTTTTCAACAAACGGTTCTGGATCAACTAGACAACAGTCAAAAAAAAAGAATCTAGATAGAGACTGGATTACAGACCTAAATGTAAAACACAAAACTATGAAATTCCTAGATGATCTTGAGTATGGTGGAAACTTTTTAGATACAACACCAGGGGCATAATTCATGAGAGAAATGTGGTAAGTTAGATTTCATTAAAATTAAAAAAGTCCTGCCCTGGCTGGTGTAGCTCAGTAGATTGAATGCGGGCCTGTGAATTAAAGGATCGTGGTTCCATTCCCAGTCAGGGCACATGCCTGGGTTGCAGGCCAGTTCCCAGCAGGGGACGCACGAGAGGCAACCATACATTGATATTTCTCTCCATCTCTCCTTCCCTTTCCCTCTAAAGATAAATAAATAAAATCTTTAAATTTTTTTAAAAGTCCTGCTCTACAAAATACAATGTCAAGAAAATAAGAAGACAAGCCACATAGTGGGAGAAAATATTTGCAATAAACACATCTAATGAAGGACTGTTACCCAGAATATACAAAGAATACTTAAAACTCAACAGTAAGAAAACAAACACCACAATTAAAACAGATTACAAACACCTTAACAGACATCTCACCAAAGAAGACATACAGATGGCAAATAAGCATATGAAAAGATGCTTCACATCCTAAGTCATCTGGGAAATGCAAATGAAAACAACATTGAGATACCACTACAGCTCTATTAGAATGTCCAAATCTTGAACACTGAAAACACCAAATGCTGACAAGCATGTGGAGCAACATTAGTGCTTATTTGCAGCTGACAGAAATACAAAACACTACAACCCACTTTGCAAGACAGTTTGGAGGTTGCTTATAAAACCAAACGTATTCTGACCACACACTCTAGCAACAGCACACCTTGGTATTTAGCCGAAGGAGTTGAAAACATATGTCCACTCAAAAACCTGCCCATGCGTGATTAGAGCAGCATTATTCACAACTGACAAACTTGGAAGCAATCAAGATGTCCTTCAGTCGCTACATGGATTAATAAATATGAAATATCATTCAGCACTAAAAAATGATCTATTAAACCATGAAAAGATATGGGGTGGAAAAGTACATATTGCTAAGGAAAAGCAGCAAATCTTAAAAGGCTACAAAATGTATGATTCCAACTAAGTGGCATTCTGGAAAAGGCAAACCTTTGAAGACTAAAATTACCAGTGGTTGCTAAGGGTACGTTATGGGGAGAAATCACTAAGTTGAGCACAGAGAATTTTTAGGCCAGTGAAAATACACGATGTGATACCATAATAGATAAATATCATAATGCATTTATTCAAGCCCAAAGAATGTACAACACCAAGAGTGAACCTTACTGTAAATTCTGGACTTAGAGTGACTGTGAGTTGTCAATGTAGGTTCATAAATTGCAACAAGTATTGGCCGCTCTCATGGAAAAAGCCCATGTGTGTGTAGGAGTAGGGAGTAGATGAGAACTTTCTGTACCTCCCCTTCAACTTTTCTGTGACTCTAAATTTGCTCAAAAAATTGTCTTAGTAAAATAATTAATTTGAAGGACTATACTATCTAATATAAAGTACTATTATAAAGCTATAGTAATCAAATCAGCATAGTATCAGTGACAACACAGAGTTCAGTGAAAAAGATATGGAGTACAGAATAGATTGATTTTTGAAAGGCATGCAAAAGTAAATCTGTGAAGAAAGAGACATACTATCTTCTCAAAAGATAGTACGTCTATATTTTTAAACAATAATAATTATTTCAATCTTTAGCTCATACCATATATAAAAAATTAACTCAAACAGATCATAGACCTGAGAGTAAAAATGAAAACTTCCAGAAGAAATGATAATAGAAAGTATTTTTGACACTGAATTATAAAAAGGATTTCCAAATAGAAAAATATTGATAATTTGTCATCATAAGAATTAATCATGTATGGTCTTTAAAAAACACTAAAAATAAATAAAAAGAAGAAGACTAGAAAAAAATATTTGTAAATCACAAATTGGATAAAGAATTTATATCCAGATTATGTAATGCATTTATGTAACGAACTACAACTGGGCTATAAAGAAAGAAAAAATTTTACACTTTTGACACCATGGATGCATTGAAAGAAAATTACGCTAAATGAAATAAGCTAGTCAGAGAAAGTACCACATGATTTCACTCATACATGGAATCTAATGAACAACCTGAACTAACAAGCAAATTGCAGACAGATTTATAGAGAATGGGCTGACAGCTCTGGGGTGTGGGCTGGGAGGAGTGACGGGATTGAGCAAATGAGAAAGATGAGAAAAAGTTACTCGTGAACATGAACAAGAGTGTGGTGGTTGTGGAGGGGAGGGCGGAGTGGTAGAAGAGGCTATAAGGGAAATAAGTAGTGATGGAAGTAAATAAAGAGGGAAATTGTTTAAATTGGACACTTAAGAACATATATGGAAGGAAACATGAAGATAAGCTCATGTAAAATGCCTAACCTCTTGAGTCATAAAAGACATGCACATTAAAATCTCTATGAGATGCCACTCAAGACTCGAGATGTCTGACTTGGAAAAAGAGTGGCTATACCAAGTGTAGTAGAGAATGTGGGGAAACTAGAACTCTCACACGGTGCTGGTAGAAATGAGAAATAATCAATACTCTGGGTAAGGCTGGCCGTTGCTTACAAATCTGTATATGCCTCTGCCCTATCCAGCAGCCATTCCAGGGGAAGCTGTTTACCAAAGAATAGGAGACCACACGTCCACACACAGACTTGTGAATATAAAATGTAAATATTAGACAAGGATCTTCATAGCCTCATAGCAGTTTCGTTCATAATCATCATCAAGAGGTAGAAATGACACAAATGTCCATCCACAAATGAGGGGATAAGCAATTTATAATATATGCATACACTAGTAGAATATTATCACCCAGCAATAAATCCAAATGAACTATTGAAACATGTTATAAAATGATTTCTCAAAGTAAGTATTTTGAATGTAACTGTACAAAAGACCATGTTTACTAAAATTGTATAAAATTATAGGTAGTATAACTAGAATATAGTGACAGAAATATCAGTAGTTTGGGGTTCGGAGTGGGAAGTAATTAGAAAGAGGGGAAATCACAAAGGAACAAGAGGAGACTTCAGGGGATGCAGGACATGTTCATTATCCAGATTAAGGTAATGGTTTCACAGGATAGACACATATCAAAACTCATCAAATTTGTAGAGTTCGTATATAGTTTATTATGTTTCAATTATACTTCAACAAAGCTATAAAAAAAGAAAAAATATAGCATACAATATGTATCACAATGATTTTTTAAAAAATCCTGACTTTTAAAAAATTAAGGATAGTGCTTATTTAAAATTTTACTTTAAGTACTTCATTCCAAATGAGACTAAAAATTCCATGAAAAAAGTGTGAAGTCATGGCCTACTTATGCATATAGTATTGAACACCATGCATGGCACACAGTGCTTGCTTAATAAACATTCATAAACTGAGTGTATTTACCATTTCGCTTACAGTGGCAAGAACACTGGGGAAGGAAGCACATTTAAAACTAGCCAGCTATTGTTTAAACACCATCTTCAAGCTGTCTCATATCAGAGTCTGCAGAACAAATAAACAACATCTGCCCCTCTGTACATTATTGGTTTAAAGAATTTTGTGTTTAAGGAATATGATGTGCATTAAAATGCAAATTATTTTCCATCTTGTAGAAAGGAGAAAATGATTAAAAAATTAATATGAATCAACTTATTGGAGTCAAGTTCTTTAAACATTTTAAATTAAATCACAAGAGTTTTTTTTTTATTTTTGCACAGAGGAGATAAAAATGTCAAAACTCTTTGTTTCTCTCCACAATAAAATAATTACATGCAAAAGGCCTTGAAGCAATGTTTTAACCCCTCATATTGAAAACATTTAACAGTTCTGCCCATATTCACTGGTTAAATCATAAATTATACCAATTCAACTGAGATACAGTCACTTTTTATGTAGCTGTATTTCCCACTTCAAATTGTCAGATAAATTAAGGAAAAGATAAAATGGTTACGCTTGAATTATTTTTCAAATTCCCTACAAATTCCCCGTACACCATCTTACATTAAGCTTGATAATATATAATTTGTATAGGGTATTTTAATTGTAAAAAGCATGCACATCCAGCCCTGGCTGGTGTGGCTTAGTGGATTTAGTGTCAGCCTGCAAACCAAAGGGTTGCTGGTTTGTTTCCCAGCCAGGGCACGAGCCTGGGTTGCAGGCCAGGTCTCCAGCTGGGGGCTCATGAGAGAGAACCACACAGTGATGTTTTCCTCCCTCTCTTTCTTCCTCCTTCTCCTCTCTCTAAAAAATAATAAATAAATAAAAGCCTTTTTAAAAAGCATATATATCCATCTTGCTATGGATCCAAAACATGCCTTTATTAACCTTTCAGAAAATGAAATATTTTATGTACAAACAGAACACTGTTTTCGAAGCTGTTCTGATATGAGAGACATTTAAATTTTCAGAAAAATCTATTCTTTTCATTAAGCAAATATAGTTACTGGAGGAGATAGAAAAATCTAACATTTTTGTAAATGTATTTTCGTTACAAAATAAACTTCTTTCCTGCCAGAATTAACCTTCTGTAGCTGTCAGCCTGTCTTGACTTTAAACTGAAACTGTATGTCTTCGAGGAAGAGACTGGTCATGGGTTCAAAAGGAACTGTCACCTGGGCTTTTTGCACATGATAAAGTGGAATGTTTCCAATCTCTGAAATCATTTCCAAAATCAGAACAGATGGCGCCTCAGAGCAGAGCCCCCCCACCTGCTGTGTGCCTGAGATTTAAACCAGTGCTTAACTGTGTGAGAAAACAAGCATCTACTCCTGCCTGCCTCCTGCTGGGCCGGAGTACCTTGCTAGGGCTCAGAGAGAATACCACCAACCACGTAGGAAACAGAAAGAGCAGGAAACTGTCTGTGCCCAGAAGGTCCACGTTTTTAGGGCCCCAGTTTCTAGTACAGTGTTTTTGTTTAGTTTTCTCTCTTGACTCTGAATTCAGAGACCAATGTAGTAGGAGGAAAAGCAGGTTTAGAAGTTGGGGGCTTGAGTTCCATGTAGGCCTACCATTTGGCTTATTGCCAAATCATTGTGCAGAACATTATTAAGTTATCATTACAATTTTTCCCATGTTTGTAAAATAAAACATGAAAAAGTATATTTTTAAATAAAATAGGAGATAAATTTGCAAACTGTATTTTTTTTTTCTTTTTAGCCAACATTTTAATTGTATTTGTTGTTTAAGTGTTCTGGTGGCTATCAAACAGTTAAGTCTAATAATTCAAAATTGGTCATATCTGTTTACATTTGGCATGACCCAAGAGATCCTAAACAACCTGGGCTCCGGGCCCAGTTTCTTCCATGCCCCTCTCTCTGTGTGTCCTAGACATAAAATTGCTTTTCACTGACCAAACACACCATGATCTCTCCGTCCTCGGGGCCTTAGCAGGTCAAGCTCCCTGTCTGGGCAGCTCTGCCCAGCTCCTCTGCAAGGCTTGTCTCTCCAGGGCCCATGAGATCTCAAGCATTTCCCTAGAGTGGCCTTTCCTGAAAATTAAACCTGAAGTTGATTCTCCCTGTTCTTCTCCCTATGGACAGTATTCCTCCCCTTTGTAAAACTGTCACAAGAAATTTTTATTTGTGCATTTCCCACTAAACTGTAAGGACCATTAAAGGAGAAAACACATCGATGTGTGTTATGGTCTTAATGCTTATGTCACCCCCAAAATTCACACGGTTTGGCCCTAATTCCCCATGTGATGATAACTGGAGGTGGGGACTGTGGAAGGTACTTAGATTTAGATGAGATCACGAGGGTGGAGCCGCAAGATGGGATTACACTCCTTACAACCAGGGAAAGGGCTCTACCTTGTTCTCCAGGTGAGGAGACAGCAAGAAGCTGCTGTCTGCAAGTGATGAAGTGAGCTCTGTCAGAAATAAGTAATCCAGCACCTAGGTTTTGAAATGCCTAGCCTCCAGAACCGAAAAAAAATTCATTGTTTAAAAAACTCAGTGTTTGATATTGTTATAGAAGCTCAGGCTGGTTGATACAATTGGATTCAGTTGTTCATATGCCAGTGATGGGCCTCGAACAAACACTTAAATATTTGTTAACATTAATATTTGTTGAAAAATATTAATAAAATAATTATATTAAAAACAAAAGACATAATATTTTTAATTCATCACAATTTATTTCTAATAGGAATATTCCATTATAACAGTGTTTAGGTTATGCTTCTAAAAATTTACCTGTCATTTAATATATTTTAGTATTTGATGTGAAAGCAAGACTTTAAAATAATGAATCTTTTATTCAGAACTTTCGTTTGAAAATTCTGTTCGAATTGAATTTCAATAACCATAGACTCATGAGTGTTCGATGACAGTGTATGAAGTGATAGCCAAATAACAGGTGCATAAGAAAAACATTTTTCTGCACATTCTTTCTGACTGTATGGAGATTGGAAATATCCAATGGATATATTTCAGAATCCTAGTATCCCTAACTACAAAGACCATTATTTTCAGTGAGAAAATCCCTGTTTCTAGCCCATAATTTACTACAATTCACCTATCTTAACACTGTCTGTCTCCTGTGGCTTTAGAGCGATGGATTGGCTTGTAGCTCTGACCCTTTTGAGGATCCGTTGAAGCTGTGCTACCAAACAGCGAGTGAGGTCTTCCTGCCAACTGCCACCCTCTAGGCAACATCTCGAAAGCAAAGGTTTGGTGAAATAGGAAAGGAGTCTTTGTTCAAAAGATTTCTCCCCAGTGATCTGATCAGATCTCTCTGTATCAACTATGAGGCTGACCTTGTATTTTCTCAAAAGATCTACAGCATAAGTTAGTATACCTCATACTCCCAAACCAAGTTATAACAACATTAATCATTTTCCCCTTCTGAATAGTAGTGTAATATTCATTCCAATAGATTAGAACAAGCACTTTGTCAAGAGATTGGGAACCAGAGTTCTTATCCTAAATGTAATATTTATTAAAGGTCTATTGGGGGAGAAAATTATTCCATACCATATACTAGAGTAGAGAGTTGGAGTAGATGACTTCTAAGTTCTCTCCAGATTTATGATTCTAAAAAATTAGTAAACAGTGCAACAGCAAGTATCAGATAAAAATTAAATGACTCCTCACGATGGTCATATCTATGCATATATATACATATGTATGCATATTCATATGTATAGATTATGGAGAGAGAAGAAGAGAGAAATATAAGTGATATAGATCGATATAGATGAAGGTATAACTATTTCTCTAGTTACCACACCAGCATACACCAGACATAGCCACATCCAGAAAACAGAAAAATAAAAAAGGTTAGTCTTCTACAGGAAAAAGAAATGTGAAAAAAATGAAACATGATATAACTAATAGGTGTATTTATATCTACACTTACATAAGATTGTCTACTGATTTCTTGACAGAAATGTTATAGGCAGGAAAGAACTGATATTGAAAGTGATGAAAAGCAAGCACCCACATCCATATTTCTCTACCCAGCAAAGCTATTATTTACAACAGAATCAAAGGACAAGTAAAGACCTTTCCAGAGAAGAAAAATTTCAAGGAGTCTATCACCACCAAATGAATATTATATCAAATGTTAAAGAGTGTCCTTCCAGAAGAAGAAAAGGAAGGAAGAGGAGGAGGAAGAAAAAGGAGGAGGAAGAGGAAGAAGAAAAAGAAGGAAAAAATGAACGATGGAATGGAAAATATACATATATATCATTAATTGCATCTAAAAAAAATAAATGTAAAGGCAGAACAGAATCAGACTTATAGATACAGAGAACATTTTGATAGTTGCCAGATGGAAGGGTATTGGGGGCATGGGTGAAAAAGTTGAAGAGATTAAGAAGTACAAACTGATTGTTACAGAATACTTATGGGGCTATAAATTATAGCATAGGGGATATAGTCAATGATATTCTAGCACCTATGTGTGGTGTGGATGGGTCCAAGATGTATTGGGATGATCGCTTAGTAAGATATATAGTGTCTAATCACTGTTGTATACAGAATTAACTAAATAAACAAAGTAAATAAAAAAGAGACTGAGAAGTCATCTTACTACAGTAAATGTGGTAGTTACAGATTTTCCTTGTCACTAGTGGAGAAACATCCAGAGATGTGAAGGGAAAGACTGCCATAAATCTATACCTAATAATCAACCTAAACCATGAAAAAATGCCAATAAGCCCTAAATGTATTTGTCTGCAAAACTTAATGAATGCCATTTTAGAAATACTATGCAATATGAGGTATAAATTATGTTGTTTTCTCTCAAAATTAGTTTAAGTGAAAGCTGGAAGAATTCCCTGTTTTTAGACTGATATAAAATTCTGTGAATACAGAAACTTTGAAGTAAAAGAAAATAATAATAAAGATTTCTAAAGGTTATGTGAATACTGCAATTATCTGTGCATAAATGAGAGCATTTTATCTTTCTTGCCTAAACAGAAAAATGAATACCAAAAAAAAAGTGTTTGCAAGAGAAAATTAGTTCCAAAACCATTCTGAGAAATGGAAGCATTTTCTGTGTATAAGTACTTAGATACCCAAGTTAAAATTTGGAATGGAATAACACCAATTTTGACACATGCATATTTTAATATCTTTCTTTAAAAACCTTTAGATTTCATGCATAAAATTACATATATTCTAAATAATAAGTAGTATGTCGATTCACAAAGCTTTCTAAATAGAGGCTCCAGCTTAGTCAGTGTTAGAAAATAAGATTTACATGGAGAGAATTAGGGAATAATAGATAATTAGAGTTAAAATGCTACTTGGTAGTTAGAAAAAAGGCTAATAGCAGATATGTTAGTCAGACTGGGGTATAAATGCCCACTCTATTTTTTGCTACTAGCTATGTGACCTGAAGCAAGACGCTTGTTCACAAGAAAAATTAGAATGGTGACAAAATCCACCTTATGGACTTGTAGAATTAAATGCAGTATTTCTATAGAGTACTAAGAACTCCATCTGATGTATAATTATATATTCAATAAATAGCGGTTATTATAACTACTCAGAAGTAACATTAATGCCTAAATTAGGAATGCCACATGTGTAAATGAGGTCAGAAGATTTCAAGAGCAGCAAATTGTTGCTGTTGGGGAGCATGGCTTGGGTCACCTGGCATCCACATCTGTGCAAACAGAGAGAAGAGATAACAGAGCCATCCCTGGAGTGGCTATTAGTGGAGCTCACTGCATTGCAGATGACCCTGGCTCTGCAGATGCACTGTCCAGGACCACTCCTTACTACTGGGTTTCTCTCCCTCCAACACCTGCAGCTCGTTTTTAAATATAAAGCTATACAATTACCTAGATGACAACAAATGTGATAGAACATTAAGACAATAGTGTACAGAACACTTACTGAAATGGTCCTTACCATAGGAAAAAGATGAATCGTCCAAAGGAATGAGTCTATTTGGAAAAATAATTAAAGTCATAAATATCCAACCCCCAGGAGGAATCTGAAATCCTGGATACCTCAGTGGGCTGCGGAAAAGCAAATTGGACTCAATTTTTCTACAATGAATATGAAGGGATATTCTGAGAAAAACATGCAGCCTGATAATACAAAACATGTTTTCTCCTGGCTTTCTTTCTTTGAGGATGGCCTATAATTTCACATACATAACAGGCATTCAGTAAATGTTTAGAAATGAATGATTCCATTAGGAAAGCCATATTAGGTTGCTAAGAATACATAATAAAAAACAACATAAGAATTTCAACTGCAATAAATTTGTCACTTTAATCTAATTTTCATGCTTCATATATTATGCCAGAAAAGAGAAAGAGACTTGTTCAGGGCCACTAGGCTAATTTTCGGCAGAACGGCCAACAGTAATCAAATCCTAACACCCATTTTAACTAGAAGACATGTGTGATTAGGATGCAAATTGGAATTGTAAAAATATGTATCAATGACAACATCTCCAGTGTGTGTCAGTAGACTCACAACAAGTAAAGGTTATTGATACTATAAGTAAAATCTTGTGATTCCATAATGTTTGAGAGGCAGTGAAAGGGCTCTGAGAAGGGCTTTAGAGACCCCACTGTTGGTCCTGGTTCTGTGGTGTGCATAGTGCTATGGGATTCTTGAATGGGGTAAAATAAAGGGGTTGGCACAAACAATCCACTCTGTTTATCCCTCCAAAATATAGTAGACACCCACTGTTTTTCATGCACGGAGCTAACAACCAATGATACAATGAGAAGTAAAGAAAATGCAGATCCTGTTGTGAGGGGCTGACCATGGTGGAGGCAAGCACGCACACAGACCACAGAGCCAAACTGTGTGTCTCGACTCCTGGTTCTGCACTGACTGGCCACGTGACCTTGAGCATTTGTTTAATCTCCCTGGGCTTCAGTCTTCTCCTCTGCAAAGCAGAAATAATAATAAACAATAAATCAATAAACAAAATAAAAATATAATAGTAAACACATTAAATTAATGACGAAATGTAAAGTGGAAATATTGATAAATTTTATTTATAGTTATGAAAACTAAGTTATTATATATATACAGCATTTAGAATAAACCTGTCACTTGCCTATAAATACTAGTCATTCTTATTCACCACAAGGAATCTATAAGGTAATAGGGAAAATGAGAATATATATAAAACTATAATTGCCACAGGCTAATATAAGGTTAAGTCACTAAAGTAAAGCATAAAATTATGTCACAAGAGTCTTCATAATCACTTTATTCCAACAAACAAAGGTAGGAATCAATGTAAGTATTCTTTTCCTTTGAAGGGCATGATGATTTTAAAAAAAACCAGCTCATTTTCAACCTTCTGAGAAATGCATTTCAATAGAAGGCAAATTATTAAAAAGTTGTAGAGAGAAAGAAGTTGAGAAATATATATACAGTAAACATGATCCATATTTTTAATTTATTTATTGACTCATTCACTCTGCAGCTACTTTACAGAATCTAAAGGCCTGCTGCACACAATATCCTGAGCACTATGGCACGTACCTTCTTATGGCGTCTAGTCCTCCGAGGTGTGCAGCCACATTATCCCTGTCCCCCCAAATATGAGCATGTACAAGAGGGAATAACAAATGTGAGAGACCTGAGATGTGTAGTATTTATGTGAGAAAAGACCAAGCTTTAAAGCATGCTCCAAGTAAATTGTCATTAGCAACATAGGGTGCTGGGTTCAGTTAAATTCCAGAGGTGGAGGAAGTAGATCAGGAAAAGAAAGAAATTTGGTGATGAAGAAAAGGAAGGGAATGAAAGGGAAGAAGGGGGTGATTTTAATATAACAGAGTGGGGTACAGTCGAAGACAATAACAGGGTGGGAGAGCAGGAATGAACCGGGGGCACAGTCGGGACCTGGCTGGGCTTACCTTGCCAGAATAAGTGGGAGGTCTCTGGTGAACAGAATACTTTTCAGGTGATCCCTGAAGTCTGATCGAGTTTTTTAGATTTTTTTTTTGTTCTGTGACCTCCTCTAAAGAAGAAAAGCAATTGTACAAGTATGTCTCAGTGTGTGTAATTAATGAACAATAATCTATCCTTAAGGTGTGGCCTTAGTGACCCATTTAGATTTATCCATTTCTGGTTTGTGATTAAACACAGCTGCTTAACCTCAAATGTCAAACCAAGAAGGAGCCTCAAGAGACTTCTAATTATCATAACTGCTGGAAATTGTTTGGAGTTATGACAAGCATATGCCACTATTTTCCAAGACTGATTTTTCATCATTTGAGCCCTGGCAAGTAAATTTAGTTTTCAAGAACAAATTTAGTAAGGAGACAATCAAGTTTTAAAAAATACATCCTAAAACATATGCAGATACTACGATAATAAAGTACCTGGTTTGTAATTGTGACGCTGCATAGCTCACAAGATCCTCACACTGGGAAAGCTGTTCAATATTTACCGTATACCCACTCAGGTTATATTACAATTGAGCACCACAATTTTGCACTTGCCACCATTACAGCTGTAATGAGGAGCAGAGCACATTAATCTCACGTCACAGGGCCATATGTTCCTTCTGATGTACCAAAGGAACTTCTGCAAGAGCTGAGGAAGATCCTTACAGGGTGTCAGGTGTTTGAGTTATGGAGAAGGGCTGTAACACCAGCAAAGAAATTTAAGGTTTGGTTCTTCAAAGTGGGAAAGAGTGAAACACATGCACGCACACACACACAATCCTGGCACAAGCACACACACATGTGTTAGACAATACATATGAGAAAACCATATTGAATTATAAGGAGGATAGCCCCTTTTTTCTTTTATCAAACGAACTGTAGAGACTTCTAGTTCCAAGTAGGATGTGATAACAGTAGATTCCATTCCATATAGCAGTATGCTCCCACTGTGAGTGCTGTATATCTATGGCAAAGTATTAGAGAGAGCTGCAGAAGAGAGGAACAATGAACTAAAACATCAGAATATCAGAAAGGGGAGAGCCTCTCTGAGAGAGCAGTCTGCTATTGAACACTTTCTTCTGTAGTAGCGTCGCCAGCAACCTTATTCTGTGGGGACACCTGCCAATTGTGGCTGCAGGCTGAGGAGTGCTTGTCCCACAAAGAGGCACTCTACCTCGGGAAAGAGAAATCAGAAGTCACGCAGACCTAGTCTAATAATTTGGAAATGCCACGAACTCTAAACATAGAATAAGATTTTCCCCATGGTACATCTATTTTCTTTCAGGGAGGGAAGAGTGACTCAGCAGAAACACATTAGACAGAAACACATTACAGGAAAGAAAAGTCAAAGGTAGACAGAGTCTCAACCAACCTGCAATCCAGCCCTGTACTAACCCAGTCCCAAAATAGACTGGGGTAATGAGCTCCTTGCTTAATAAAGCCAAGCCAACCCTTTCAGATAAAATATAATGTGATTTGGAGCTTCAACACTATGTCTCTTTAAACATAAAGCCCACCATACAGTTGAACATTAATAGATCTTCAACTACGAGACAGATGTTCACAGAGAGGTAGATGTTCACAAAGAGGTAGAAAGTGTGAAGGACCATCAAAAGAAACCCATACAACAGAAACACTCAGAAATCGTGGTGGTCACTTGCCAAGATGATCCCCAATGAAGCCTGCCTGCTGGTATTTCACCCTTGTGTAGTCCTCTCTGACACCACACAGGGCTGACTTTGTAAGCAATAGAGTATGACAAAATAATAAGTATGACTTCCAAGATTAACTCATAGAGGACTTGACAGCTCCAGACTTACTGCCTCTTGCATCATTAGCTCTGGGGGAAGCCAGTTGCCACGTCTTGAGGGTTCCAAAGCAGTCCTGTGGGAGTCCATGCAAAGCCTCCTGCAAACAGCAGCAAGGGCCAGCAGAGTCCTACTGCCTGCTCTGTGGGAGAGCCGTCTTGGGAATGGATCCTCCAGTGCCAGTCCAAGCTTTAGATAATAGCAGGCCTGGTAAATATCCCAACTGCAGCCTCAGAAAGGTACCAAGGCAGCACCATTCAGCTAATCAGCTTCTGAATTTCTGACCACCACCGCTGTGACATAGTAAATATTTATTATTGTTTTAAGCTACTAGTTTATTATGTATTAATAAATAACCAAACAGATTTTGGTGGAATCTTGAAATGGAGTCTCTCCATGCCCCTTCCCCCAAAAAATGGTTTGGAAAGAGTAGAGTGTATAGGAAATGGGCAAAAGCTAGAATGACTTTGAGGAGAGTGTTAGTAATGCCTACAGAGGTTTGAAGAAATAGACAGTAGAAACCTAATGGTCTTTTCATAAATTTCCAATGGGGGCACCATAACCTAACTTTCTACAAGTGATAATGCACCCTTCAGGAAACCTGGATAAAGGTACTACAGAACTCTACAGAGCCGTGATGGATCAGTCCCAGCTTCTTGGTACCTCTACTAAATACCAATAAACCTAACCATGCTTCTGTGCATGCAAGACTGTTCATCACCCCTGAGAGAAAATATTTTTAAATCATATATCTGATAAGGAGCTAATAACCAAATTATACATCAGAACTGATACATCTCATTCCAAGTATTTCCTATCACAATGGATCCGTGACCAGAACCACCCAGACTATCTTACCAGCAGCCTCCACATCACTATTTTGTCTGCAGCAGGGTTTTCAGTGGAGTGAAAGAAAGAGGGCCAATCTTGCCTCTCAGGACACATTTGATCTTCTCTGAGATATTTTTGGTTGTCATAACTAAAAGGGTCTTGGCATCCAGTGAGCAGAGGGCAGAGATGCTGCTAAGACAGCCCCCCTACAACAAGCAATTGTGTGACCCAGAATGTTAATAGTGCCAAAGTTGAGAAATCTTGGCCTAGAACAATCTATGTTTATCTATTTAGAACCACAGTTTACTCATTAAGCTTTTCTCACATCAAGCCTTTGTAACATTTTACAGATACCTGCCAGCAAAGACCCACTGTTAGGACATTTGTACTCTCACTTGACCTGAGGAAGGGACACTGCAGCTCTACAGTCCCTTCTTGGAGCCACTACAGGAGCTTCCAGAAGCCTCCTGCTTTCTAAATAGAATTTCACACACAGTTGAACTCGGAGTCATAAATCTCTTTTACACTGATTTGCATTTTTCTTAAGTTAACATAATGGCAAAACCATTGAAATAATTATGCTAATTCTGGGCACTTGTAAACGTGCATTATAATTGAAAAAATCTTGAGAATTTTTAATTGAAGTATTAGCATTTCTTACTCATTCTGAAGAGAAATGTTCTTGTGGTGTAAACTAATTTGTACTTAAAAGAGACTCTTTACCTCATTCATCTTATATGTCTCCTGATGAATAATAAATACCTTATTATACCACTCAGTGACTCATACAAGTCCAATAGCTGTTTATTGGGGACATTAAGAAGTTGATGTTTCCTAAGTGCAGGCAGAGTTAACATGATATAGTGCTAATTACACTAATTATACAAATGGTATTTGATTTGGCCTCATACATAAAGTATTATAAAGTTTTTTTTTCCTAGTGGCCAATTTTATATCCATTAAGAGAGAAAGACTATGACAGCAATATGGTGAACTTTTGAGATGCAATTATGGTAAAGATATTTGGATTTAGTGAACTTACAGTATAACAAGATAAATTTAACATACTATCTTCCAAAGCATGATATACCAATCTCTTGATTTGTGTTCTTACAGTTTCTAAGAATCAGAAGTAATAATGTAAATAGAAATCTGGAATAAAGATAAATATTTTCAATAAAAAGTTACAAAATTATTTTATGTAACCACATAGACATTGAGTTATTTCCTTTAGTGAATTTATCCAGTGCTGCACATTGTTCTAGAATCACAGATTTATAAGGGATCAAGGATCAACTTGTCTTACTTCCCTGCCTTCCTAGTGCTGAAATAAATCTGACTGAAATTACTTGGCTCAAGTTCAAGTAGAGGCGGAATGATTTAACTCATGTTTCCTAATATTCAGCTTATTAGTAACTTCACATTGGGATAAAATGTTTGGAAAACTTAATTTGGAGACTTAAGTTTTTTTAATTCAAAATACTGCCACATTTGGGGAAGAAACTTCAGGTAACGTTCAACATAGCATGAAGACAGTGTAGGAGAAGAAGAGTTGGTTCCCAGGATAAGCTCAGCAGCAAGTTCACAGGTAGCCTAGGAACCAGCTCTCAGGGCTGGGAGCTTGTGAATGGCCAGGCTTCCAGTTGAACTCAAAGCTGATATATCAGAAAACCGTACGTTTTCATGCCATCAAGGCTGAAACCCAGGTTATTGAGTTCAAATGATATTTCTCCTCCTCCAAATCTCTTCAAATACAAGAAGCAGCCAGGAAACTAGGTTTTCTTCTAGAGCAAAACCTGTAGCCCCACCTCACCCAAGCAGCATGCCTTACCAGCTCCCCACCTGTAAATTTCTTTGAGCCTAAACATATCTCATAACAGCATACCACACTATCATATATAAAGTACAGAATGTGCACATATATTCTAGCCATGTGAATATAGAATATGGCTCTGGGCACTCCTAGGAGCAACATCTCTACTTCAGCCCTACATTAGAGATATAATGTATTTGGTTTATTTTGTGCTTTCTTTTGAGAAGAGTGATGTTTTAGACAAAAATGCTTGTTCTTTCACAGATAGGTGAAAGATGTTCTCAGGGAAGACTTCCTTAACCACAGATCTCTGATATATAATAGCACCCAGATAGCTATCACTCTTCCCTGACTTTATAGTTTGTCAGAGCCATTATCACTGTGACATATTACTTTTTTGCTCATTTATTGCTTGTCTTTCTCCACTAGAACATAACATCCATAGGCAGAGGGACTTTTTTTCTCAGTGCTTTACTAATTTACAGTGACTAAAAGAGTGCACACAGCTGGCCCTTTGATACATACCTATGGAATGAAAGTTATAAATGTTATTATTCATTCATCAGACATGATTGAACTGGGGATACTCTTGAAAGTGAATCTTTCATATTTAGCATGGGTGGAAATTTACCAGATCTATAGGGAAGAGGGAAACATGCACTGCATTGAAAAGAGGTGATAATTAGAAGTGAAATTCCCTTATAAGACCCTGACATTTTATAAAATGTCATAGATTGCTGAATTTATTGTAAGCTTACACATGCATTTAATAAAACCATGTATGTGAACATCTGTATTTTTATACCTGTGTGATGCCTATGCTTACAAGCACAACTGTTTTTTGTTTCTTTCTTAATCCTTTGAGTATAGTATGTTATATGGTACCTATAAAATGGAAATCCACTTAGAGATATTTATTTCCCAAACTCACTCTCTTTCCAACATTTGTAATCAAGATAAATTAGAGCAATGAAAATTCAAGTTTATCATCAGCCTCTGGTGTGCGGATCCCGTGACTAATTTAACTAATGTGTAAATTCAGGGAAATAAATAGTAAGAGCTTCTGTAAGTTATGTTAAGGAGTGACATTTCTTTTGTGCAAAGAAAGGAATTGTTTTTAAAAGAAATCTGTCATTGCTTCTCCTTCAGAACAAAAGACGGAAGGTTTTCTCTTGTTTAATTTTTCTCAGATACTGGTGACTAGGAACCAGCAAAGATGAAAAAGAGTTAGGGGAAAGAAGTTATTTTTAAAAGGCCGTCTTGCCATTTACCATCTTGTAGCCAGATAAAAGAGTGTGAGACCACTCCAGGTAGCTAGTTATTGAGGCTGTCTACAGAGATAAGACTAATGATTCCTCCTTTATTACTGTCTAGTTTTTGTTGTCGATAAGACTCCTATGCCTTAAGAGATCAAAAGGAAAGCTGGTTTTAATGAAAGCCTTCATTCTGCCAACTGAAACAATCAGTTAAAAAATTAAAATACAATCTTCTGACATCTCTTTCAAATAACTCAAACAATATTGACTAGACTGTTCTGACTCCTTCAGGTTCAATGCCTAGATAATGAGTTTCCCTGGAGAGAAGAAAATATAGTAGCTGAGGGCATATGTGTGGGTTTCTCAGAAACCTGGATTAAAATACCAAGACTTTCACTGATTAAATGTGAAATTATTTAACCTTAGTAAACTCAAGTGTCCATAAGTTGTTGATAAGTATATCTAGAAAAAGATTGAGGCCAGAATAAATTTTAAAACCCACTTAAAACAGTGCCTAGCACAATGTAAATGCTAAAAAAAAAATGTCTGTTATGATCCTTAGCCCCTGATTTCTAATATCTCAGCTATTAACTTAGATAAACCTCTTGTTTGTTACCTCCTGAACAGACAATTAAAACAACCTCTTAGCTAGTATCCTTACCTTCACTTTTTCTTCTCTCTACTTTTTTTCTCCTTTACATTTACATTCTGTAAAAGCACGTAAAGGAAGAACACAGAGAAACAGAGACACAGAGCAGAAGCAGCCAGATGGAAATTAAAAGAAAGGATAACATGTAGCATGTATTAAGTACTCACTTTGTGGCTAGAACTTTTTAAATACTGTGCTAGTACTTATAAATTTAATTGTCACAACAGCCCCATGAGACACAATGTTAATTTTATCCCTCAGTTGAGGAAACTGAGGCACAGATGAATTAAGTAAATTATCCAAGGTCATAGAGCTGATCAGAGTTAATATTCAAAATATATAACAGCAACAGGGGCACTAGCAATCAGAGCAGAGAGAGAACCATCCTGATGTGTATCAGTCAACGTTCAGGTCTGAGCTAATATGCGACAGAGCTGGGTGCCAAGCCATGCACTCTAGATGCAGAGTTCAGAGCCTGTTACTAATAACCCTGTTGTTAACCATGTTATTAGAAATGAGAACATCAACAATGACAGGAAAAATCATCCTGTAGTTAATGGGGCCAGTCAGTTTGCTTCTTGAGGATAAGTCTCTCAAATTATGTAATTACTTCAAAGGATCTCATAGTGAGGACACAAGGGAGAAGATCAGTTCTTAATTATTTTTATGAAAACCACTATGCCTGTACTGAAAATAGCATGTGCTTCTGAACAACAAAGCAATTTTCAACCCACGCATAAATCTCTCTTTTAAAAGATTCTTATAACTTTTATAGAAATGAAGTAAGAATGATCTTTAGTTGAAGATAAATAATGCACCTTGTAATTTAATATTGTTAGTATCAATACAAAGACAACATATCTTGACAAGAAAAGAGCTTTCTGGAACATAAACTTTCTGACTTTTTTTTATCCTCATCTGAAGACTTTTTTAAAATTGCTTTTAGAGAGAAAGGAGGAGGAGGTTTAGAGAGAGGGGGAGGGAGGGAGAAAAAGGGAGAGAAACATCTATGTAAGGGAGAAACATCAATTGGTTGCTTCTCACGCACACTGCAACTGGGGACTAAACCTGCGACCTAGGCATGTGCCCCAATCGGGAATTGAACCTGCAACCTTTCAGGTTGCAGGAAGACACCAACTGACCCACAGTGGTCAGGGCTCACTTTTTGTTTTTTAGCTTTTGTAAGTAAGCAGCAATGGCTATTCGGATTACTGAGATATAAAAGGATATCTCTTTGTTCTCATACTTTTGTACTATTAATGTCTGTAGTTCTATAAGACTCATAGAAAGAAGTATATTTAGAAGTTACAGAATGGATCAAGGGTAGAATTACTGACTTTTATTATTTTGGATATATGTTATGTTATTTTTTGAATTAAGGCATTTTAAATAAAATACCTGATATAGATGGATAGATAGATAGATAGATAGATAGATATACACATATACTTCAATTGCATATATACTCAAGCTTAACAAATGTTAAACAGGACTAACACATACACTCAAATAAGAATCTTATTTCTCAAACTTTCAAGACTGGGTAGCGGCAGGTTAGAAAGTGGTATTAAGGGCAAATACATTGGTGAAAAACCATTATGAGTATGTTGTGAGCAACCCACAAGGCCCCATACACTAGGCAACTGCCTGCTACATTATTTTTTAGGTTACCAGTTCCCCAGTGACAGCCCACCTTTATTTAACCAAGACATTTAGATGGCCAACAGGCATATGAAAAGATGCTCAACATCACTAATTACCAGGGAAATGCAAATCAAAACTACAATGAGATAATATTACATACTAGTCGGAATGCTATTATCAAATTATATCTCTATATAACAAATGTTAGCAAGTATGTGAAGAAATTGAAAACGCTGGACACTGCTAGTGATGATGCAAAATGGTGCAGCCACTATGGAAAGCAGTATAAAGTTTCCTCATTTAAAAATAATAGACTTCCAGCCAAGATGGAAGGTAGACACCCTATGCCTCCTCACATAACCAAAATAAAAACAACAAAAATTTAGAAACAAAAAAAAATCAGTACTGACAGAAAATTGAACTATATGGAAGTCTGACAACCAAGGAGTTAAAGAAGAAACATTCATCCAGACTGGTCAGAGGGGAAGAGTTGGGCAGCTGGGTGGAGAGGACTCATAGCAAAGGGGCTGCGAAGTGGTGACTGGTAGACCCAGCGAGGTGGCGGATTGTGGAGGGGTGTGAGGTACAAGGTGGTTGGTGGAATAAGCAGTCCCACATTCACACACAGATAAACCAGGCAAAACTGGGGAGTGAGACAGACCACACAACCTAGGGTTCTAGTGCATGGTCTGTCCCAAAGCCTCAAAACACTGATTGAAAACACCTGTGGGGGTTGACTTGTCCTGAGAGACTCCCAGCCTTACAGGAGAGTTCATTGGAGAGACCCACAGGGTCCTAGAATGTACACAAGCCCACCCACATGGGAATCAGCACCAGAAGGCTCCAGTTTGCTTGCGGGAAGTGGTGGAAGAGACTGAAATCTGGCAAAGAGCAGAGTAAGCGCCATTGTTCCCTTGGGCCCATTCCCGGAATATGTGTCATAACCCAGCAACTAGGTTGACTCACCCTGGTAAACACCTAAGGCTCCACCTCTCCTACGTAACAGGTACATCAAGACAAAAAAAAAAAATGGCGCGAATGAAAGAACAGATCAAAGCTCCAGAAATAATACAACTAAGTGATTAAGAGATAGCCAACCTATCAGATGCACAGTTCAAAGGACTCGTGATCAGGATGCTCACAGAATTTGTTAAATTTGGCTGCAAATTAGATGAACAAATGAAGGCTACACTAAGTGAAATGAAGCAAAATGCATAGAGAACCAATAGTGATGGAAAAGAAACTGGGACTCAAATCAATAGAATGGACCAGAAGGAAGAAATAAATAACCAAACAGAAAAGAATGAAGAAACAAGAATTCAAAAAAAATGAGGAGAGGCTTAGAAACCTCCAGGACATCTTTAAACATTCCAACATCTGAATTATAGGGGTACCAGAAGGAGAAGAAGAAAAGCAATAAGTGGAAAAGTTATTTGAACAAATAATAAAGGAGAACTTCCCCAATCTGACAAAGGAATTAGACTTCCAGCAAGCTCAGGAAGCTCAGTGAGTCCCAAAGAAGTTGGACCCAAGGAGGAACACACCAAGGCACATCATAATTATATTAGCCAAGATTAAAATGAAGGAGAAAACCCTAGAAGCAGTAAGAGATAAGGAGACAGTTACCTACAAAGGAGTTCCCATCAGACTGTCAGTGGATTTCTCAAAAGAGACCTTACAGGCAAGAAGGGGATGGAAGGAAGTATTCCAAGTCATGAAATCCAAAGACCTACAGCCCAGATTGCTCTATCCAGCAAAGCTTTCATTTAGAATGGAAGGGCAGATAAAGCGCTTCTCAGATAAGGTCAAGTTCAAGGAGTTCATCATCACCAAGCCCTTGTTTTTATGAAATGTTACAGGGACTTATCTAAGAAAAAGAAGATAAAATATATGAACAGTAAAATGACAGCAAAGTCACAATTATTAACAACCACACCTAAAACAAAAACAAAAACAAACTAAGCAAACAACTAGAACAGAAACAGAACCATAGAAATGAAGATCACATGGAGGGTTAGCAACAAGGGAGTGGGAGGGGGAGAGAGTGGGATAAGGTACAGAGAACAAGTAGCATAGATGGTAGTAGATAGAAAATAGACAGGGGGAGTGTAAGAATAATATGGGAAATGTAGAAGCTAAAGAACTTGTAAGTATGACACATGGGCCTGCACTAATGGGGGGGCAATGTGGGTGGGAGAGGGTGTGCAGGGTGGAGGGGAATGAAGAGGGGAAAATGGGACAACTGTAATACCATAATCAATAAACTATATTAAAATTTTTTAATAATAATAATAATAAATATGATCCAATATGGTTCAGCAATTCTACATTTTACTTCCAGGTATTTATCCAAAGAAATTGAAATCAGAATCTCAAAGAGATATCTGCACGCCCATGTTCACTGAAGCACTATTCACAACAGCCAAGATGTGGGAAAAACCCAAAGGTTCATCAGTGGATGAATGAAGTAAATGCTGCATATGCAAAAATGGAATATTATTCAGACTTCAAAAAGAAGGAAATCCTGCAATATGCAACAATATGGATGAATCTTGAGAACACTGCACGAAGGGAAATGAGCCAGTTACAGAAGGATATATACTGCATGGTTCCAATTACATGTAGAATCTAAAATAGTCAAATCACAGAAGCAGGGAATAGAATTATGGTTACCAGAGGCTGAGAGAAAGAGTTGCTAACTGATGAGCATGAAGTTTCAGCTACACACAATGAACAAGTCCTAAAGATCTGCCACACAAAATTCTGCCTGAAGATATCACTACTTAAAGGTCTGTTAAGAAGGTAGATCTCATGTTAAGTGCTCTTACTAAAATAGAATAAAAATTAAAATGAAGGGAAAAAGCAATTAGGAGTACGGATGGCCAGCTTGAAAATCAAGAAAACATTGGGATGTGAAGAGTTAGCATCAGCTGCACTACCATCAAAAAATTGCTTATGCTTAACTTTTCCTGCCTCAACCTCCCAACCAGAACCTCTACCCAAATTCTAGGTCACACAAAATCAAATTGCTCGTGTAGTACTAATATTGCAAAAGATAGTTAATGACATAACACTGAGGTTTTTCTTAGGAGAACTGCTATTGCTCTCAAACATTCACCTGTGTAATTAGCTTTAATTCACAGTTAATTGTTTTATGTATTATTCAAAGCTTGGACACAATTTTAAAACAATCATCATCATTCTTAATATTATGTATTAATTCATGCATAATCATTAGGGGGGGTTAATATGCTTTCATGAACATCATTTCATCGAAATACTAACTATGATTTCTGATATACATAGAAGTGTAAGAAAGATATAATAGTCTAAACAATGTACCAACAAAAACACCAGATCTAAACGGTCTTTTAGGACTAATTTGAAGTACTTACTACCACTTTAGATTGTCTTCTGCCAAGATCTTCTCCCTCGCATCCATTCTCATTAGATTCTTCTCTTTCCACCCATAATCCAGTGTCTTTAAGCTGTTCCCCAGCTGCCAAAAATCTCTGTGAACCTTCACATTTGAACCCCGAGGGGTCCTGCCTCCAGGTTCTCCTCTAGTCTTGCTCCATCTTTATAGCATGACCTTCTTGTGCCTTAAATCACGAGGTCACTGGTATTTGCTACATAAAAATATATATGAATAGTGCCAACAATAAAGAAAGAAAGAAAGAAAGAAAGAAAGAACAATTGCTACATTAAAAAAAAAACACTCATGAATTTTGAGAGGATGTGACCTTACATACAAACATGGGCAAAAGTAGATTTATAGCCAAATATACATGAAAGAGTTTATTTTTATATTATAATTGATTATTATGTTATTTTCCATATGAACAACTGTAAACCTACTTTGTCCCGCCCCATATTATTCATTTCAGAGTTCATGCTGGCATGTGAAGAACTTTCTATGAACAAAAAAACTTATTATACAGAAATAACTTAATTTTTTAAATTGTGGTGAACTTTTTGGTTATAACAGTGCTTCCTACTAGTAGCTGAACTTTAGAATTATTAGTAATGCCATTTTTTCATTTGTTTAACCATATAATAGAGATCATAATAATCCTAAAACTTAGAGTATAATACTTCCATGGTTGACTTTCTGATGCTGTCATATCGTTGTATAACACACATAAGCAACAGCCGTAATCACTATAAAGTTCTTAGGAGGCTTCCTATTCTGGTCTCAGCCTACATTACAGCCCCTCTTCCCCAAAGATTCTTACTATGGCCAGCAGCAGTACAGAAATGACGTGGTAATCCAGACTGTTGACTCAAAGCCCTGCTAAGAACTCCGAATCCCTATTCATCAGGAGTGGAGAGGGAAGAAGTAAAATGAAAAACAGTTTAAAGGTATTCAGATGGAAAGAAAAGGATGGAAATCAAGAAAGAAATTTTTGTAACCATACATTTCTTTTCTCATGGAAGAAGGAAATGGGCTCTGAGGGCTATTCCAATAAAAAGAGAGTTTCAAAAAGGATCTGAGTAAAGATTACCTTTCTGGATTGAATTTACATCTTCCCCAAATTATAAAATTTATAAAATCTTAGAATTTTGAAGTTGGAAAATATCTTACTATGTATGTTGTCTAATGTCCTATTCAATGTAAGAATCTGTAATATCAGTAACTTAGGACCATTGAGAGTCTAGGTAAGGCCATGTTTGATTCTATTGGATTTGCCTCTCAATGATATCCACCAATTTCCCTCAGTTCTGACACCTAACGCTAAAAAAGGCCCAACCAAATACCTCAATCACATATCAATATTTCAAGTGACTCAAGGCAATTTCCATTTTCCTCTTATAAACCTAAAGTTGATCATTTTTCATCCATTACATTTTTACCTCTGCCATTTGGATATATAATCTTCAGAATGTTTATTTTAAAAAGCAAAACAACCAAAGTTCTTTTTTCTGAAATCAGTCATGTGAAATCCTTTAAATTTCCTAATGAAAGAAATCAAAAAAGCACTTTTATACAGGGACCAGAGGGAAGAGGAGAGAGAATCACAGGGGAAAAGGGGGAGGACTCACATGAACAAGTGTAAAGGACACATGGACAATAACTAAGGTGGGGGGCGGAAATGGGAGGGAGGCGGGGAGCACTGAGGTGGGGGTGGGCAGGGCTGGGAATATAAGACAGAAAACTGTACTTGAACAAGAATTAACTTTAAAAAATAATTGTAGTATAATGTTTAAAACAATATAGCATGACTTGAGATTCAACTCCCCAATTGCTTCAGTGCTATAAGAGAATTCACTACATTCTTGAGAGAAAAAGGATCAATGCATCAGAAAATTCTAAGAAACACTTGTTCACATGTTTTAATAACAGATATGTTTTGTGATATTAGGTGTGATATAAACCTTGTAGGTTTGAAGAACTGATAACAAAAAAAAAAGCTGAGATGGGAGAGAAAAGAAAGATTTTTTTTCTTTTCTATACCAGAAAGAGGGAGAGAGAAGCAAGTTGGTTTCTAACTTGACCTTGCCTCGGGAAATTGTACAACTACATGAGAATTGCCAGTTGTTCATAGACTGAACCTCTATGACTGTAGGTAGAAAAGACAAGTCTTTCGCGGACAGATCTTTCTTACTAGGAAAAAAATATTTAGTATCTCTCTTAGTTACGGAAGTGTAAATGTAATCAAAGTAGGCAGCCAGTGCCCTGAGGAGAGTATATAGAATTTCTCTCCTACGGTTCAGTAAATGTTGACCTTGAGTAATCCCTTTGAGTGAAGAAGTAGGATGGAACTGGGGACAAAAACTCTCTGCCAAAAGGTCTTTGACACCCTCTGGGTTATTCTTTTCCTTCTTATCATCATCTTAGCCACTTTTGAGGAGGGCACTGAAGAATATGCCCTCCTTGCTTGCTGAGCAACTTCACCAGCTGCTTCCCACAGGCTGGAATCTCAGTCTCCGTCTTAGTCCAAGTTGGCCTGGCTGTGCTTTTGTCAGTGCGTTCTTAACAATTTAAGAATTCACAACTGGTTTAAACACTTTAGCACGAATACACAAGGCACGGTGGTTTTATGGGTATTCCATGACAATGCTGAGACCTTCTTGTAACTCCTACTCACTGGTTCTTATTCAGTACTTCAGAGTTCTTTTTTAAAAAACATTTATTTATCTTTAGAGGTGAAGGGAAGGAGAGAGGGAAAGAAATATCAATGTCTGGTTGTCTCTCGTGAGTCCCCTGCCGGGAACTGGCCTGCAACCCAGGCATGTGCCCTGACTGGGAATCAAACCGCGATTGTGTGGTTCGCAGGCCTGCACTCAATCCACTGAGCTACACCAGCCAGGGCACTTCAGAGTTCTTTATTGCAAAGGACATAGTAACCTAGGAAAAGGCTTACAATGGAGTTTACACAGAAACATTCTCTAGCTGTTTTAGTCTGTAAAAATTAATGAGCCTATTAACACACAAAGGAATATTACCATAAGAAATCATTGTTTTCTCAGAATCACACTTAGACTTAGGAGTATTTGAAAACATAGATGGTTTCTTAATTACCTATTTAGTTTATCTTATGAATAAAGTCAAAATTTCACCTCTGAAAACGGAACGATTCTGTGTTATTTTTAAATCTAGGATTGATTAATATTGTGTTTTGTAGCACAAATAAATGTGCCACATGAGGAATGGACCAAAGCAACGAGCATCAAGATAGCAAATAGACATTCAAAGTTAACATTTGAGAAATGCATTGAGTGAGAGCTCACGATGTGTAAGCTACTGTATGGTTAACAAGCATTGTTCTCCAAATCACTTTTTAGGAGAAATTCCAGGTGGAGACAATATAATTAACACATTACTTTCCAGTAAAGCAAATTATATCAATTTCAGATGTTAATGTTGGGAGCCTAATGATGCATTTAGATGATTTGAAATAGCAGTTTATAAACACTTAATTTTATATAATAACCATTTCCATTTTAGCTTGACTTGATTGCTTCAAGTGGTTTTTTAAAAAAATTTTGTGTTTTTTCCAAATATTAAAAAAAACCCTGCCATTGTCTGTCTCTCATTTTCTACCTGGGATTTTCAAACTTGAATATTACAGAAGAAAATAAACTTTAATCCCCTCAATACTACTGATTATCGGTTTATCTGATGACTGGAAAAAATAAGGTGGTTTTGAAACTTGAGTTTATCATATTATTATAATCATAGAAATATACATAGAAACATAGAAATATACACTGAGATTTTATCTAAAAACTTCAGATAGTTTGAATGGTTTATAAGAATGACAAAAATCACAATCAAGAGGAAAGAACAAAGTTGTGTACCGCTATGTGGAAGTTTCTATCCCTGTGTGTTACCTCTGTGTCATCCGTAAATTGGTCGATTAGATTCAACATTAATACTAGAAAACCAAAATACTGGTTACATGGCATAAAGTGCAAACTCCTTGTTCTTCCATAAACTAGTGGTACTACTTTCCACTTAGTTTATTCTTCCTATTAAATATACCCTCAATTCCTCCCAAAATGTGTCTCATTGTTTTTGCAAATGTTCCATATGCTCTACTAGTTCTATACCTTTGCTAATTTTTCTCTCTGCATGGAGTTCCTGCCAATTTTCACTCATTCTTCAAGAAGTTTAACCAACTGTCATAATTTACCTGGGATTGAACCAGTTTGCCTGGGATTCCTGGTTTTAATAATGAAGGTCCTACATCCCTAGAAACTCTTAGGCCCAAGAAAACTAGGATAGTTTACCTTAAGACCAAGCCTAATGACATTCACTTCTCTTCCACTTATTCAACCCCCTCTCATGAACTAGAACTTGTCACTGTCACTAAAACTGCTTCACCCCTGAAAGCTTAAAATGCCTCACCAGAACCCTTACCATCTCCCCTCCTAGTACATGTAGTTGTGCCCACTCAGCAATCTCTCAGAACTTGTGTCAAACCAACCATGTTCTTCCTCTTTTATTGTCACCCTTGTGCTTGAACACAGCCGGTAAAAACCACATATTCAAGCAGATCAATAACTCTTCAAGTAAACAGTAGTCATTGGGCTGGAGAACCTGAGCTCTGAGGAATAGGCAGAATAGCTTCCCTTATGCGGGAATGAAATCCAAACCAATAAATAAGGTATTCCTGACCATGTAGGTGGGATTCGAAAGTGAAGAAAGAAGGAAAAAAGTAACAGGAAGAGACAGATAATGCCTGGATGAATTAGTCAGAATCTGACATCAACTTCTATCCACAGAACTTATTTGTATTCCTAACATAAAGGATAAATCAGAGGGCATAGAAGGAAAAAGAGGCACTACTGGGTGACACTAAATGTAACTTATTCCAAAAAGAGCATCAAGCCCTTTAAAAAACTGTTATCTTCAAGAAACCAGAGAAAAACTCTTTGCCCTAATTTAGAAGAGTCAAACAGTGAGCAGCTCCACAGAAATCATCTCTGCTGTTGACCCAAGCCTGTCTTTGAACAAAGGGACTCATATTCAAATCAGGGTATTTGTCGAGACATACTTGTAGAGATTTCACTAGAAGTGACTGCGCATTTTATTAAAAAGGAAGTTGGTTATGGATGCTCCCCAGAATTGAGATTTGGTCACCATCTGAGTAATACAAGGTAAGTTTATTTTGTTTTTCTTATCTAGTACAGGCAGAAATACACCTACGTAATTTAATTTATTAAGTGGAAAAGAAAAGCTTAAGGAACCAAGAATCTTGGCAACTCTGTTTACTACAAACACATTTAGTGTGGTTCCTATGCAGATTTCGCCAATAAGAGGCACCTGTTGAAAAGACAAAGGCCATTATCTTACTCCATCAATTTGGTCCAACAGGTGGCGTTTGAGAGATGGGAAGTTTTGCTAAACCCTCAGGGTGTTCCGCCACGAATCACCCGCCTTAGTGTTAAATAAAGCTCTTCCCGCATGGATGGTTTTCTGAATTTCCTGAACCAGATAAGTGACTTAGAATTCACAGAAACCTACCAGAGAACCTGACAATTACTAGCAGCCTCCCCTTGCTTTTACTCCTCCAGCTTTTCCAATAATTTTCAAAGCAGTTAGTCCTCTTATTAAAACCTTTCCTTCTCAAAATGATTATAGGAGTTCGTTTTCCTGACCACATCTGGAGAGAGTCAGGTCTCCTCCCTATAATCACACAACTAGCTCAACTCCTATTCTATAGAACACACTTAAAACCACTATGTAGAACACTAAAATAATGTCTTATATCTCAGTGGCATGAAAAGTGGGGCATAAAAAGGACAGCAGGTTGCTGCAACTTTCTCTCTAAAAGTAGAATGACAAAGACTAAGAATAAGCAGAAAATGTAAAAAAAAATTAAAAAGTTAATTCTCAAGTAAAATTGAAAAACAAAGTGTTATATTTAAAAGACTGAGAAAAAGAACTGGCCAAAAGGGTTTCTGTTCTCTAAGAGTCTTGCTCTGAAGTTCAAGTGTGGGTCATCTGCTTGCATCGAATTTGAAGTCACCTTTCTCCATGGAATATCATGGCTGTTACCTTGGTGGTCTCTTCGCCATGCTAAGGTGAGTATTGAGATGAGGTGAGGTACAGTAAGGACAAGTAAGGAAAGCACAGGTGAGTATTGAGAGGCTGTGTATGACGGAGGGGGGGAAAGGGCTACTTTATTGGCTATTAAGTTCCCTTTTGTGGTTATATAAATAATCTTCAGACTTAGAAGAAAATAGTAGAACAAGTATAATAATTTCTTTGTTGTGGGTTTTTGGTTTGATTTTCCTTCAATGGAAATAGAGAAATTATACAGATGTATTCAGGATTCAATAATAAAGATATATTATCCTTCAAATATTTCTGGTAAGAGTAATGTACCATATTCCTAATATTTATATTTTACATAACTGAGAAAATTGAAAGTATGAATAAATTAGCTCTTTAGTCCTCTGAACAGGACTTGAAAGTAAATGAAGCTATAAGAGATAAGTCTCCATTTCCACTTCTTATAATTAGCTTTGGACGGGAAGAGCAATTTACGAGAAGTTTTGTATCCGATAGGTCTTCGAGACTAGAACTGGAAGGGGGGAACTGCTATGAGCAAGCAACCCCCATCAGAGTAGACCGCTGAGATGCACATTTGGATAATGCCTTGAGACCCACCTCCGCCGTCCTCACTGCCCTTGTAACAATGAGAGCAGTGCACAGCACCCAGGGCTCCTGTGAAACCAAACCATGTCCCGTTCACTGCCAAGAATGGATATCCTGATGAGGAAGCTTCCCAGGCTGAGAATCAGCTTCCTTAAAGCCAAGAGTGAGAGGTGCAGGGGTAGGTTAATAATAAACTTACTTTTCTTTTTTTTTTTTTTTGATAAATAAATAGGCCTCTTTATCTGTCTGGTGCATGACTTTAAGATTGCTTAATTCAGTGGAAATGAGCTGTCGAATTAGATAGCGTTGAATTAAGCTTTTACACTAAGCCAGCCCAGGGGTCAATCTGCAACAGTTTACATATACATTTCTCTCTTTTGGAGTTCTCTGCCCTAGAGGTAAATGACTTTTTATAGAGATTTTTTAAAAGTACACAGACACATTGACACACACAAACCAGAAAAACTCCCAATAATCATCAGTTCATAGACAAGTGTCTAGGAAAGAATGAAACGTCATACAACTCTTGCTGGCCAGGCAGCGATAAAGTCGGTTTCCCGAGCAACGGGCAGTGGATACCGTAAGTCTTGCTTTTTGTCTCACCGAGTGCCTCTGCAGGCCGAACAGTTTGCTGGGTTTTCCTGCAGGTATCAGTTTCGCATGCTCCCTGTTTCAGGTTGGTTCTCCAAAAGCAGACACAGAGAAAGGGTCTGGCGTGCGGGATGACCATTTGAGCATGCAGAAAGGGAAGGAAGCAGGATTGAGCAGAGGGAGCAGCTGAACAAAAATGTGGTCCCGACTAAGCCTCCGCTAACCCCAGGCGGAGCTCTGCAGCGCAGACCGCCCCTTCCATGGCGGACCAGCATGGCCAGGCCTTTGTACGCCACCATGATTAGCCATTTGCTGCAGACTGCCTCAGGAGAGGCTCTCCCCTGGATGAGGCAGCTCTCCACGGCTTAGGCAAACCCGAAAGGAGCAAGGAAGACATCCAGCCAGTGCATTTTCCTCTAAACACAGTTCCTTCCGTGTATTTAATCACAGATGTTTCGGTAGGAATTAGAATTCAGTGGAAGATACTTCTAGTTATTTTTTACCTTCAAGATGAGAATCACTTTATTTATCTGGCTTGTCCTTAAATAAATAATAAGAATGTAAATTCTCGGCATCTATAAGGTGCTTAAACTTTCAGCGTTATTCTCCGTATAATTTGGGTATATAAATTAATTAAAATATTAATAAGTTCCAACAAAATGGGGCTTTTAAGCATACCTACAACATCTGAAAGCAAGTTTAATTTTACTACATAGCTGCTCTCAACTAACTCTTGGCTTCATATGGTTTCACTGGTTTCATCGGTTTCATCTACTCTTGGCTCTGAAACCTAGATTTGATTTATCAACCCTATCAATTCCAAGGTGTACCTGTCTTTTTAAAAATGGTTCTGTCTTGCCCTGGCTGGTGTAGCTCAGTGGATTGAGCGCGAGCCTGCAAACCACACAATCTCGGTTCGATTCCCAGTCAGGGCACATGCCTGGGTTGCAGGCCAGTTCCTGGCAGGGGACACACCGGAAGCAACCATACATTGATATTTCTCTCCCTCTCTCCTTCCCTTCCCCTATTCCCTCCCCTCTAAAGATAGATAAATAAAAATTTTTTAAAAATGGTTCTGTCTTGAGAGATGCCTGGAGCACGATTTCCTGGATAGTGGCATCAGCAACAGGTAGTGTAGCTGCTAACTCCACAGAACACTGTGCACTGAGGGTTAGGCAGACCCAGTTTCCACGTTTTCAAATGCTGGTGGAGCATGAAGAACCTGTGCTCACTGGCCCTGGTTAACTGTGCAGTCAACAGTGGACTGTGAGGTTGCCTGCTGAAAAGAGCCAGAGGGCTTGAATAGTGTCCTTTTAAGGGACTTTTTTTATCACAATATATTCTGATCAAGCTTTCCACATGAGATTGTTTTGTGTGTGAGTTGAACAAGGTGCCTAGGTCTCCTCCCTTACTGAGTTTTTATACTGGTCGAATAGATTGTTTTGGTCATCATTTCTATTTTTTTGATGTAGAACTCTACTTTGAAACATTCCCATTTGAATGGGGGTTATGTTCAATTTCCCCAAACATCTTTCAGTGCACAGGAATACCGTGCTAGTTGAGATGTTGTGCATTTTATTTTATTTTTAGGTTTGGCAATTCCAAACTAGACATTGCTATACCCTCAGCTCTAACTGAGATCATATTGACTAGAGTATGACTTTTCTTGGTAGTTCCTCAGTGTTTATAGTATCTCCATGCGATATGATGCTTCGTTTAAGAAATGTACACTCTTTCTGTAATTGATTCTCTAAAAGATCTGGCCCAATCCAATTTTTGCATCTTGGATACAGAATAATTGAGTACAATTGGTAGATACTATCATTTTAAAAACCAAATCTAAGTTTCGATTGATTGCAACGTAAACACTAATTTCAGAGATAGTAATATGTTTAAAACACTAACAAAGTGTAGTGTAATACCCTTGTTGCCTTCCTGGGCATCGGTTTTTTTTTCCTCAATAGGTTTTAATTAATGAAGTTGTTAAAGGAAATTTTGTTTGCACAATCCCTGATTTATTGCGGCATATGGTGAAATCTTACAAAGGTAGAGAAAGCTAGGAGTGGCCCCACAGTGACAAATGTTTGAGCAGACGTAACATGGCCAGTCATGAGAGCAGTACAAGTTTCAGTATAACCCACAGCCAGCTGACCTAGAGCAATAATGGTTAGTAGAACACAGTTACACAAATTCACATTATCAGAGAACACTAAGCAGACCTGGGGATCATTAGTTAAATAGGAAGCAACTATATTGACCTGGGAACTCTTGTCTAGAGTACATCTGGACAAAATATGGGGTTGAACATTTAAATGACCAAAGGTTTCAGAAAAGGAAACCTTTGGTCATTTAAACCTTTGCACTAAATTTTAGTACAAAGAAGAGCTCCAAAGAAGTTATTGCTTTCATTAAAATATCAACTCACCCTTTCAAAAAACTGACAAAGAGAGAGAGACCCTCCATAACAGACATTTAATATATTCTTGGTAGAACCATGTTATTTTTAATTACCTATAAATACTTTCAGCAAACATTATTTTCCCAGGAGATATAAATATCTCCTCTTCTTCCACCCTGGAAAATTTAGTATATAGTCTAGAAATAAAACAGTGATGTCCACTCATGACTTCTTTCATGAAAGTCAAGATTCTCAGAGATTTCACTGGACTAGACTCTAAAAGAGGAATAGTTCTGCCTTCCTAGAATGAGGCCCTGTCTCTTTAGTACCAGAGCCCTCATCTCAAGTGAGGAAGTTGTCTGCTCGAACAGGGCCATGGGCCCTTGTCATAGAAATCCCAACATTCATTTTCTTGGAGCAACATGTAAGAAGCTATGCCAGTGTCTATTGCTTATTACTGAGTCACTCCATAGTTTAGAACCATGAAGAAACATAAAGAAAAGGAAATATTTTCATTGTATATATACCAGGAGTGGCACCAAGAGTTGTAAAAAGATCTCTGTCTTCCAAATTACTGGAGACCATCAAAGAACTGACTGTGCATTTAGGCAAAGACTTTTACCTGTGACAATTTAAGGAAAGCCCAGAATTCTGCAATAACAAAGTAGATAACCTATCACAATCAGGTATATGGACCTATCATTATCTTCTTTTAATTAGAAGAAAGGTTTAAGATAAATTGCACAAGGCATTTTATTTTTACTTTAAATGAGATTAGAAAGGAAAATAGAAAAATATCAACATAATTTATTTAAAAATATAGAAGAGGCTACAGTATAAGATAAATATATAGTTCAATCATCTGTCATTAAACAATTGAAAAAATTTTAACTGCTCTTTGGTAAATATACATGCCTCATGTATAAGTGAAGACAACCAAACAAAATAGCATTTAAAAAGAGGAATGGAAGAGAACATTTCATTGACATTTTAAAAAATTATCCCTTCCAACAGAACTCCTCACGTTGTGTTTGATTTGTTTTCCAGTATTTTCATATGCATAGGAAAAGTGAGTTATGTTTTTCTATTAAACTATTGTTCCAAGTATCTTCTGTGTAATATTCACTGCTTTGCTATTGTTATTTTATCTCTGAGCATGCCAAGGAACAAATAAAATATGGCAACACACTATTTACAATAGCACTTAAAGGGCTATAAACGCATCTTTTGTGACGCATATTTTATCCAAGGGGATAAATTATGATAAAACTGTTTGTATTTATTTTACTCCTTTTCTGTCCTAAGTATGTCTGCAAATCTCTGTAAAAGAAGTTCAAATAATTACTCATTAGATTTTTGTCATAAACCATCTTTATTATTTAATATTTGCTTTTGGTGCTAAACTGATGACAAGTTTGACAATTTCATGCAGTTTCCAAAGTTATTGAAAAATAATTAGATCTACAAGGCTGTAAATATTCTTATAACAGGGATTCTATCTAAGCTAAAATAATATTTAAACCAATATATCCTTCCTGCTAATAGAGTGTATCCATATATACTGAACTCTACAGTTTCTAGAGAAGAAAATATGGCATAATGATGCTGACAACAATGCCATTATTCAAAAACAGGACCCACTTTATTTATATTTAGCCATTTTCTAAATAAAGATATAATGTTTAAGACACTGCATCATTTGGTGCATTGTCTGTCCTTTCCATTTCTGAACCTATTTATATTAAATTCAGAGAAACGTGTATACTTGTTACCATGTTAGCCCATCTAATCACCATTCATAAACATGAGCAAACAACTAGGTAAATCGCTGGAGATGATTTGGGGACTTCTTTATGCTAAAAATGTAATGTCAACATGAGCAAACTCTACATCAAAAGATCATTTGAAGGGTGAAAAAAACACCCTTTAAAAAAACAATTAAAAAACAATTCTGAGTGAATTACCACCAACCTTAGCTTGTTGGTATGGTAACCAGGACTCTGTCTGTTCCAGCTGGCTTCAGCTCCTAACTTGTAACTACACTCACACATTCATCTCCACATTAGCCAGGCTGGTGCCCAGACAAACAATGGACTGGGGGGAGCTCTACTGCCTGAAATCTGCCATCCAGCCACATCACAAGACTATAACAGCTTAGGAGAGGCAACCCCTTTGCCACCTTCAATAGGAGGAATGATAGGGAGCTTGTCTCTGAGGTAGTGTTTGTAGACCTGAAACCCACAATTATTGATGAAGTCTGTGTTGACACTTATCAGTGGCTCTCTCACCTTGAGTAGCCTATCGTTTTCAAGGAGAATTCTGCCAATAACTATGTGCAAGGCATTGTACCACTGACAGAAATATCATTGATATTGACTTAAACTTTGCCAGAATTCACAACTTGACCACTGAATTCACAGGTCTTTTAAAAATCTTGGTTTTTCACATGTTTGCTGTGGAACAAATTCTGAGTTTGTGTCCTGCTTATGGAAAGTCTCTGTTAAATAAGGTAAGAAGTCCAAGTTCACATTTTCCATTTTCTTAGATCCCAATAACTGTAACAAAATTCCAAGTCCCTATAACTCTATCCTCGCCATCTATACTACCCTGGATCACTAAGATTGTGTATTGCAGGTAAAAGATATATCTATTTATAAATATATCTATTTATATCTATATCTACATCTATTTCTCTATCTGTAATCTCTGTGTAATCATTTCAAATGGAAACAGGAAGTCAGAGAGCTATACAAAAAATTTTCCTTAAGGAGAAGATGGATCTCATTCAACAATTTGTATGGCTAAAATCTTGAAAGACTGTTACCATCATGACTAAACTTATATGGTATTTTGCTGCCCATAAAAACAAAGAAACAGAATTAGAAACTCTTTGGAGAACCAAAAGCTATCTGAGCAACCCACAGACTACATGATAAACATGTTAACATATAATTTTGAGCATCAAAAACTTGGAATGTTCTCTTTTGTTTGGCACAGTTTCAATTATATAGGATTATATCCTCTTTTCAATGAGTTCCAATACAGTACTTTGAAATAATATCTATAGGATTTTAATATTATTGTTTATGCATAATATTTACCATATTTACATAATATTAATGTTTCACGAGGTTGTTTTCATTTTTATATCAATATTTAGTGAAAACATAGATGAATAACAGAAAACTTGAAAAAATAAAGCAGAATATAAGATGTCATATTCAAAAGAATCTGTGCATCCCAATGTTCATAGCAGCACAATTTACAATAGCCAAGTGCTGGAAGCAACCTAAGTGCCCATCAGTAAATGAGTGAGTCAAAAACCTATGGTATGTTGGCACAATGGAATCCTACACAGCAGAAAAAAAAGAAAAGCTCCTACCCTTTATGACAGCATGGATGGAACTGCAGAGCATTATGCTAAGTGAAATAAGCCAGGAAGAGAAAGACAAATGCCATATGATCTCACCTGCAAGTGGAACCTATGCAATAAAACAAACAAGCAAGCAAACTATAACCAGAAACATTGAAATAAAGAACAAACTGATAGTCACCAGCAGGGAGGGGGGTTAATGGGGATAGAAAAGGAAGGGTCATTAAGGAACATGTATAAAGCACCCATGGACAAAACCAAAGAGGGGAAGGATTGAGGGTGAGAAGGGGAGGTGGGTGGTGCAGGGGAAAGTGGTGGCTAGAGAATGGAGACAACTGTCCTCGAACAAAAATGGGAAAAAAAGAAGAAAAAGAAAAAATACTTAGGCTATTAAGATCTTGAGTGGATTTATCTTTTCATAAGGCAGTTTGGCAGCATGTACCCATGTATCGATACACTTAAAAATGTTTCTTTGTCTATCCCAGATATTTTCAGCTGTTTATTGTACACATAACTATTAATTAGAAATACTGATATGCACAAAGATGCAAAATGTAGTGTTTTTTTTAATAACAGCTGAATGTGGAAATAGCCTAACATTTCCAAACATAGAGGAAAGGCTAGGCATATAGTAATGAATTCACTTAGTTAAATTGCATGCAGCCACTAAACATGTTTATTGTAATTAGGTAATGTTATTGGAATTACTAAAAAAAAACTTATTACTTGAAGATAATGGGTAAAAAAAGCAGAGCTAAAATGACATCTAATATTTTTATTGTTTAAAAATCATTACAAGAGAACACTGGAAGGAACTAGCCATATCATGAAAAGTAGTTGTGACTGAATTCTTATACTTCAGATAGAAGAGTTTTTAACAGTTATACTTGTTACTTAATAAATGTAACAAAAATTCATTTTTGCACCCTCCAAAAAATAATATGGCTGACAGAATTGAGGAAACAGAAAGAAAAAGGAGAATGAAAGAAAACTGTGAATACATTACTTTATCATATGTAATATGAAGTCAACAAGTACTCATAAATTACATGAACCAAGAAATATTTTTTGAAGAATATTACTTAAAATCATAAATATAATACTAGAAGACTCACAAATGATATAAATAATAATTGGGCACTAGAAAAAGGAAAAGTGGCAGTTAGTATGATAATCTAAAATCAGTAGATAATATATAGTTAGTAACTCAACAAATAAAAATAAAAACATAAAATTTAAAGAGGCAATGATAACCACAAATGAACTAAAACAAAAGTTCTTTAAGGTGGTTACAACTGCAAATTGCAGCTAGAAGTGAGGACAAGACAGGGAGAAAACTTTCATTTTTTAAATTTCATTTTAAATGTTCTTAAGATACATAGAGATAATGCAGAAAGAGAGGTAGGTAGATATAGACATTCCTTTTATTATTTCCTTTTTACAGGAATGCATAATGATTTCTCTTAAAGTTACCTTCATACCCACATCACTGATTAGTTCTTCTCTATTGACCTACATAAGTAGAACAGCAATTCCTCTTGGTTATTTTGTAATTATAATTATTATCTGACCCTAGGTTTTATAGCATTCTGCAAAGCTTTTATGCACAATTTACAGAGTAAGTTACTATCTCCATTTTAAAACTGGCAAGTTTTTGTTCCAGATTAAATTATTTCCTCCAATTATTTCATTTTTCAAAAAAAAAAAAGTGTGTACCAGAAACTGTAACAGACACAAGGGATTCAATGCAGATAGGTGAGTGGGAGTGGCCAATGGTAACCACACAAATAAATATTGAATTACAATTTGACAGAAGTTATCCAAAGGACCCATACAAACTAATCTGTTCTAAATGAGATAAATGGGAGTTTAAAAAGCAAGGAAAGGAGAGACATTTTAAAGAGAAATATAGTATAGGCAACAGTCCTGAGAGGTACAGCATTGTCTAGTAAATAAACTGTGACCCGAGGGGCTGAAGCAAACAGCACCGGAAGGATAGTACTGGCAGATGAGACTAGAGAAGTAGCCAGAGCTAGACCATGCAGGATCTATGGGCCATTTAGACTGCCATCTTTTTCAAAAAAAATTTATTTTTTCCATTATCATTTAGTCCCCCTATACCACCCTTCCCCCTTCAATCACCACATTGTTGTCCATGTCCATGAGTCCTTTTTCTTTTTGCTCAATCCCTCCACCCTAACACTTAGCTCTCATCCCACTCTCTATCTATGAGTCTGTCTCTATTTTACTTGTTAGTTCAGTTTGTTCCATAGAGTCCACATATAAGTAAAATTGCAAGATTTTTTTTCTGACTGGCTTATTTCACTTAGCATAAGTTCTCTAGTCCTTCCATACTGTTGCAAAGGGTAATCCTTAGGAAAACAATAAGCCATTTAAAGGACAAGGAAATATAACATAACCAGATTTGCCTTCTAAAATAAAGATTCTGGCTACCATGTAGAGAAGCCAATATTTGGAGGGCAGGGGTATCTGTGCACATATTTATTCTCCAAGTTTAGTGTCCTTTCCCCTAGAGCTATCTTTTGAGAGATATCTTCATATTGAACAAATAAATCTCTTATTTAGGTATGTCTTCTTTCATCTCACTTCCAGCAGAATTTGAATAATTGAATGCCACTATCATTATTAAATATTGTCCATAACACTACCTTGCACCCAGAAGAAAATCAGCAAATCCTGGGTGAATCGATGAATATGTTGCTTCCATATAACTTTCTAAATCAATATGCCAAAAGTTGCCATGTATCTCTTTACCTTTATTTCCCTTCCATGGAATATAAATTATTTATCTTTGCTCTTCAACTCTCCCAATAAAGAAAATGTGTCTTGCATATCATCAAGCCACAATATTGGAAAATTTCTGTAAAGTACAGAGGAATGACTTGGGAAGAAAGCAAGGAGAAGAAAGGGACCCTGAATTTTCAAGTAGTCATTTGCTCTAAGAAGGGCTGGCTTACACAACTGAAAGGGTTATGTGATCCTGCTGTCAGTGTGATGAAGTGAAAGAAGGAGCCACAAAATGCAAGAAGCATGAGGAGGTAGCAACTAGTGAGTGAAGATAATTGTTAAGAAGGACATGAAAGAAGACACCCAAATTCAAAGACATGGGCAAGGGCCATATAGATAATAAAATATGTAACCATATAAGCATGTGTATGCATGGGCACAAATATTTATGCAAACCTGCTCATTTACGAAGCCTGATTAGCAGTCAGAACACGGCAATTATACATGTGAGATCAACAAGCAGCCCCTAGCTGGTGCCAAAGAAAGCTGGTATTCCCTACAAGAGTTTATATGCTGATGTGCATAAAGATGAATGAGGTGTCATCAAAACATACAGCAAAACTCAGAACAAAAGCAAATGTCAGGAGGCAGTAGGTGGATTTCTCCTGAGAATATACTAAAACCGAATCTTCAACTGAAATATGGTCCACCAGTTTTGATCTCATAAGCCCCTGGTTCACCATGCTCATGTGATTCATTTACATGAAATAGCAGATTTAAATACCAATTAATCATTTAAGAAAAGACCTCAATACATCAATTTGGTACAAAAGTGTTTAGGAAGCATCTCACATGAATATTCTTATATTTTCTTCTCTGCTGATGGTCTCGAACACCTACACACACACTTTTAGTTAACAGTGTGCTGGAACTATTACCCTTGTTTTCCCCGTCCCACACATAATTGTGTCCCTTCTTCCCCTATGCTTATTTTTCAGGTTGTAAAAAGATTGGAACAAAATGTCTTTTTCTATTGGTTTCAAGATTAAACTAATAAGACATACTTCCAGCTGAGAAAGTATATTTTAGAAGTTGGTGTTCATGGTTAATAATAGTGGCATCAATAAGACTGAATCATTTGAAATAGATTTATGTTAAAGAAACTCTTTTTAACAAAAGATTTTTCATGCGTAGAAATCTTTCAGCATAAAATACACTCATAAATTTACAAAGGATTTTGACTTTCTCGGGATATTTTATGAAATATTTATAGTATGTAATAGTATACAAGATTGAGACATATTTTGATTTTTACAAATATATGACTGAATCCTGAATTTAAAATGTTGACTAAATTAACACCTTCTCTATGAACAGGAGCCCTATTAATGATAAGCCCACAGGATAAAGAATGCATAGTCTTTTAGCACTGGGTCTACTGTGGCAGGACCCGACCAATGAAGAGGTAGAAGGGGTCTCTCGTGTAGGTCTCCAAAGTCCATCTCAGGGACCACACGTCTCTTTGAGGAAAATGAGCCAATTGCCCGAGAGACCAGGAAACCACCACCACAAAAAAAGGCTCCTGGATTTTTTTTTTTTTAAGCCACAGAACACACGCTGTGTTTTATCCTTGGGTAGGAGGGTACTTATTGAAATTGGATATTTCAATTGGGACTTTCTGATGATGAAGAAAAATACCAACTCTGATTTAACTAAGAAGGTGGAAAGTTCTGGAGAAACTGAACACTCAGGCTGTGAAAAGAGCAGAAACCAGTGAAGCAACAGATATTTATAAAAAAACCATCCTGTGTACTTTTAGGGGTGTCCAACCTTTTGGTGTCTCTGGGCCACACTATAAGAAAAGTTGTCTTGGGCCACACATTAAATACATTGCAACACATAATCACAAAAAAATGTCATAACCTTTTAAGTAAATTTAAAATGTTGTATCAGGCCACATCACAGGCCACGCTGGGCTGTGTGCAGCCTGCGGGCTACAGGTTGAACACCCCGTAGAAGATGATCTTTTGAATTCGTTTCTATGAAGAAAAGAATTTCTGGGAATGACACCCGATTGTCCTTTGGTGCATTACCTTTCTGCTCTTGTAGACGTAAGGGCAGGTGAATTCAGAGAGTAGCTTAGTGTGGAACACAAAAGAGGCATCACCCCAGAGGAAGGGTGGTGCTACGAAAACAGAGAGCCTGGAGACAGAAACGCGTCATTCATACGTGACTCTGGAAGCCTGCCTCCAATTGGTTAGTAAGAAACCTGTATGTAGTATCCTGATATAGTATCCTGTGTTGGTCCTGGGACCAGGAGAGCACAGCAGAGTGCACGTTTGTGACTTCCAAACCAAGACCACAAAAGTCACTGAAACTTCCGTACTGGTCTCTTAGATTGTTTACTCTGGGAAAAACCAGCGGCCACGCCATGGGAACACTCCAGTGGCCCTCTGAAGAGCCCTACATGAAGAGAAACCGAGAGTTCACTTTAATGTACAGCATCAACTCACCAACCCTGGGAATGAGTCACCTTGGAGCGCATCTCCAGGGTTACTCAAGGCGTCAGATGACTGCCACCCCAGCCAGCATCTGACGGCCACCTCCTAAGAGGCCTGAACCGGAACCTGCCCAACCAAACTTTTGAAATTCCAACCACAGAAATGGTGAGAGATCATAAATAATGAGTGCTGTCTTAAGCCAGCAGGATTTGGAATAGTGGGTTATATAGCAATAATAACTAACAAAGTGGCTTAGAGTCACTAAAAAAGAACGACAATTTGAGAGGTTTATGAATAAGTCAAACCAGCAGAAATTAGAATATAGATTTAATTAATCAGGTATGTATTAATTACCTAGAAAAAAGTGTAGCAGTATGGGCTTTGAACCCAGACTGCTTCTTGTGTGGGTTTCAACAAATTACTTACTGCTTTGGGAGACAATACCATTTTTTAAATTTTATTTATAGAATGGAAATGATAAAAATGACACTTAAAGATTAGTTATGAAGATTATGTAACATGATCCAATAAAACACTTAGAACTTTGAGTGACAAATATACAATGCTGGTATAATATGTAATGTATAATGTTTATATATTGTATGCATACTTGCATACAGGCACTAACATGAAACTGTATACTCATTTAATTTTTGTAACAACTTCATAGAGTAGGCACTACTATTTTCCCATTTTACAGATGGAAAACTAAGGCCCAGCTGATAGAGTGGCTTTACATCTAGCCAGTTTGTTACCAGAGTTTTCACTCTTGAAAGAACTGCCTAAGTAATTAGGACATACACCATAAATGCTTGAGAAACCATACTAGTTGATAGCAGAACTAGTACATTAATTGCCTTTTTTTTCTTAAGACATTTACACTTTAGATAATAAAACATAATCAATAATTGAATAAAAGATTTATTAGGAGTATTTATGAGGAATATTTTTCTTTATAGAAGAGAAATATGTTTTTTATGGAAATTGAGCATTTATAAAATGTTCTCTAAGTCTTAGTAATGGGACAACAGCTTCACATAGACATGTTCTTGGTAAAATCATTACGTATATATATTTAGGGGGTTCTGATGTAATAATGAGTATGAAATATTCTAAGTCTGTTCTAGAGTGTTCAACCTTTCCCTCATTGTCAAGTTATCGGCCAGCACTTCTCATTGTTTTTCACATACAATTTCAGAAGTCTCCTTAACCTACCCTTTATTGTATTCCTAATTTTCTTTGACTTGAGAAAAGAAGTGGTCAGGCATAGTAGGCTGGTAGTATATCCCATAATTCAGAATGTGGCCTCATTTGGAAGTAAGGCTTTTGCAGACATGTTTAGCGAAAGTGAGAGGAGTTCATACTGGATTCGTATGGGCCCCAAAACCAATGACTGGTGACTTTGCAAGGGGGGAGGACACACAGAGACGCACAGAAGAGAAAGCCCTTAGACAGAGGCAAAGATTACAGTGATGCAGATATAAGCCAATGAACGTCACAGATCACTGGAGCTTAACAGATGCCAGGAAGATGCTAGAAAGGGCCTTCACGGGGAGCATGGCAGTGCCCACACAATGATTTAAAACACCTAGTTTCCATAACTGAGAGAATAAATTTCTCTTATTTTAAGCCTCCAAATTGAGTGGTAACTTGTTAAGGCAGTGTTAGAAAATGAATACAATATTATAGAAAACTCTGTTTAAAAAAGATCATTAAAATGCAGGAGAACACTTCTCTCTCAAAATGTGGGCTGAAAAAACCTTCCCAGGAAAAAAGCACGCATGTCTGGTTCTTTTGGAGGTTTTTGAGGAGTCCAAAATCTTTTACTTCTTCTGGGCTTTAAGTAAGAGACCAGAGAGTGACATTGTTAAATTGTCAGGAGAGTAAAGGAGACCTTTATTCCAAGGGCCCCTGCCTGGACTGGTAATAACATAACTAGTCCCTGAAATCTCTTAAATTCTAGAAGAAAATGAATGTGCGGTTCCACCTGAGAATCTCATTACTTGAACCAAATCCAAGGTCAGAGACTCAACATAAAGAATAGATGGGCCCCAGCTGGAGTCTCCAAGAATCACAAATGAGTCAGAGGTGCATTCAACCCCCTTCTTTACTGGTGGATGGTGTTAATGGGCAACAGCAGGTTAGATGATAGAAGTCAGTGGTGTGCTCTTGATAACTGAAAAGAAAAGGATACTTCACAATTGTGTGTTTGGAACAAGCTTCTCTCTACATCATATTCAACTCACTGCTTATTATTAGATATTTATAAAGAGGAGTAGCAGAGTAGCAAGAAAGTCATCCCTATGGAAAATGGGTGGAATCTGACTTCTCCCTACAAAGGTGACTAACATTCCTTGCTTCCTAAAATTCTTCAGTTGATTTTTGATGATTCACAGAATCACAGTGGCATGTGAGAACAAGAAACTGTTGAGTTTTTTTCACCAGAATTTGAGCAAAGAAAATCGGAGGAAGATGCTATTGTTCAAACCATACATACCAAGTTCCAGGAACACAGTGTAAGTACTCACTAAAAATTAGTTCTTTCTCTGGTTACTAAAATACCTTATTTTTCTTACTTTTCCATATTTTAGTGGAACATCCAGGGAAAGATTGCCTTTGCAATTCTAGAGTCTCGCAGCTATAAATTTGAAAACCACCCTTCCAAAGTTCCTGTCTATTTCGTCTTGACCTGTGATTAGTAGTACTACTTCCAACAATGAAGATACAGCACATTGTAAACTTTTAGGCAATTAAGTGTTCCCTCACTTTCCATTTCTGCAGAACATAAAGTCTCACCCCTTTCGAATATCTTCAGGGATATTTTTATCCCTGTTTATTATTTTATCATTCTCCACCAGAGCCACTTTAAATTTATCACAGCTTGTGAGAGCTCAAAAAGAAAATGAGAACCCCAAAGCCTGCATTGATGGTAGCAGTTGCATATACATCCAGGGGACACAAGAATTGACTACAGGAGCTTCTAATGATCAAAGCTAGAACAGTTTGAACAACAAAATAGAGTAGTATTGGGTTACAATCCAAAGTACAAAATAAATATCTTTGTGTTCATACTGATATGAATAAATAACTGAATAAATAAATTGGGAAGAAGACACAAATCTTCCATGCAGAAGAACATAATTTATGTAGTTATTGCATCCTTGAGGACGTGATACGTAGCCGCCCCCTCCTGAAGTGTAGGCTGCGCAGGGTGCCTCTCTTTCCACACACATGCTATGGGAAGAGCGAGAGAAGCAACCTAGTGGAGAAACCTGACAAATCCTACCGAGCCAGGTGGCCAAGGTTTACATTAACCATGACACCCGTGGACAGTACATACCCTTGATATGATGTTACGAGAATAGCATTTGATTTCTGTGGTCTTCCTCCCCAAACCCACAGCCCCAGTCCAAGCATGTGAAAAAGATCAGCCTAACTCAAAGTGAGGGACTTCTTACAAAATACCTGACCAGCATGCCTCAAAATATCAAGGTCATCAAAAGCAGAAAAAGTCTGAGAAATGTTCACAGTCTAGAAAAGCCTAAAGAATCATGAACACTAAATCTTATGTGGTACCTTGGATAGAATGCTATAACAGAAAAAAATATTAATAAGGCAAAAAACAGATGTGGGGAGAATGCTCTGCTCAAAAATTATGCAAATTTTTGTAAATAAAAAATAATTACATATATATAATACAAACACACACATATATACAAACACACACATATATACAAACACACAATATATATACAAACACACACACTTGATTTATATATATATATAGATAGATAGATAGATATAGATATAGATATAGATATATATAGATATATATAAATCAAGTGTGTGTGTTTGTATTTTGGGGGGAGTTCCTAGTTAGAGCTGTGTGACTTCCTCAGGAAGGTCTCAAAGCTTAGCAACTAAATAAACCTCACAAAGTTCTTATCATTCCATCATATGGCATTTTTGCAGATAAGATAAAGTGGGGACATTTAAGTAGCCTACCAAAGCCCCACTCAAACAGTGACCGAGCTGGAATTGGAACTTGGACATCTCAGTTCTAGAACTTGTCCTCTTAATCATGATCTTATACTATCTTATATGTGACAGTATATGCTGATAATATAAAACTATCCACAAATATATATTTAAAATTGATAAATTATATTGGAAACGTTATTGATTATAAGGTCAACATAGTGTAATTTTTTGTATTTCTGTAAATTCACACAACAAACTATTAGGAAATAAAATGTTAAAGTCATACATATAGTATTATCAATATTATGAAATATAGCAAATCTAATAGCAGATGTGTAAGAATTCTACATAGAAAACAATTAAACATTTACAGAAATTAAATAATTTCTAATTGGAGGTAGATATACAGCATGTCTCTTCATGAAAAACACTTAATATTATGAAGATATCAATTTTCCTCAACGTTCTAAGAAGTCAATACAATTACAACAGAGTGAATGCATGTGAGTGTGAAATTATAAATTATCCTAAAATTTAAATTGAATGCAATAGACTCAGAATAGTCAAGAAACTATTCAATGTAGAATAAGAAGAGTAGAGATTTGCTTTAATTCTTGCTATAAAGATTTATTTTACAGTGACATTTATTAATCCAGTGCCATATTAATACCAAAATATACAGGCCACCGGAATTGATATTAAAAAAGCCCAGAAAGGAACCATGCATATATAGACATTTAATTTACAATGAAAGTAGCATAGTAGACCAATACAGAAAAGGAAGACTTTTTTAATAGCCCCCAACAACTGGATAGAATATGGAAAAAAACAAAATGTGCCTCACATCATACATAAGTATCAAAACAGTGTACTGTAGATACAAGTGCAAAAGACAAAACTAGGGGGTGGGGCAAAAGTCGGTGTAGAGTTGTGAGTATGGTATGTGAAACACGGTTTATTCTTGTATTATTTATTCATTATTGTATTATTTTCCTTATGAGCAACTATAAATCTGTTTTTGCCCCACTGTACACAAATTTTGAAATGTAACATTAGAGATTTTCTTTATGACCTTAGGATAAGAAAGAGATTTTTAAGCAGGATACAAACAATACTAAACATCGAAAATATACTTAAAAATTAGGCTACACGAAAATTAAAAACTTAAATTTTTCAAAATGTATCAAGAGAGTGAAAGGCAAACCAATGCACAGAAGAGGATGTAACATACATTTGAATATATAAAAAACCCTCCTACAAATCCAAGAAAAAGGGAAAATAAGAAAAAATAGAACAAGTATTCCATAAAAAGACATACTAGTGACCAATTAATAAATGAAATATTTTAAATTTTATAATTATTCAGGGAAATGTAAATTAAAATCACAAAGAGACAGAACTAGAAATACTCTAATGGCTTAAATTAGTCTCACAACCGTCACCAAGTACGCAGAGCACCAGCAACTACCACACAGTGCTGGCAAGGTTGTACACTGAGATAACCCCTTTGGAATAGGTGGAAATCAGCTGCTAAAACTGAATGTATGCACACACTATAGTATGAGTTTTACTGTAAGGCATATGTCCAAGAAAAATGTGTGCACATGTGCAGCAAAAGATATCTACATATACGCATATGATTTATAAACATTTCAAACTGGAAAAAGCCCAAATATCTAACAACAGTAAGATGGATGATGAATTGTGGGATACTCAAGCAATAGAATATGACACATCAGTGAAAACGGGCCAACTATATCTACCTCAATACTAGGGATGAGCTATAAAAATGGCGCATTGAGCAAAATAAGACAGAAAAAAACAAACGATTTATTATGTGGTTTAATTCATATGGTGACTGCAAATTTGTCCTACAATAAAAAAAACTACAAAAAAGAAGTGAGCACACTTTTTGAAAGTCAAAGGGTACTTACTTTGGGAGCAGCATATTCAGGGTTTAGTAACTGGTAGTTGACATGATGTCCTGGTTGTTCGTTTTGCATTTTATAATAATTCATTGAGCTGTAAATGTTTATTTTCTATATACCTTAAAATATATTTTAATTATAATAATGTAATTTATTTTATTTTGTATTTAAATATATTTGATTTCATGTATCAAAAAGTTGTATAAGGCAATGTACAATGTTGTACAATGTTGTTATTGTTTTCATTCCCAATAAGACAGAACATGGATTTTTAGGACCCCACCCCCAGATATGCCTAATTCGCAAAATATTTAATCAAAGAAAATGAAAGTGGAATACAATTTTATACTAAGAAAAATATATATTTACCAAGGATGACTAGAACTTTAATTATAAGTTGCACAAGGCTTCCAATAAAGTCTTCTCAAAGAAGGCAAGACTATAATCATTCTCAGTCCTATACGGTGTCCCCATTGTGCTATTAGAGAGGATGGTAATTAACATGGTCACAAGCATGAAAGCAATGCCGAGTGTGTTTCTGACCCAGGTGCTATTGGCATGGGGTAAAAGAATTGAAAATATTGCCAAGAAAGCACTCTCTTCCATCAAAACTGAGCTGACTCTGAGCCATAGTTCAGTAGTTTTATAAGAGAAACACAAACATGACTAATTGCTACCTAGAAAATTAATACAGAAAGCTCTATTCTGCGTTTTGCCTATCATTTACGTGCAGGTGTTCTAAATGCCTGCCAACAGAGGACTCCGGTGTCTCAGGAATCAGGAAGGAAGTGGACGGCATCTTGCCAAGTACACGAAAGAAATCGAGGGACTGTCCCAACTAGTTTCAATCAGGACCATCTCTTTATCTGTAAGGCTTTTAATTCCATCACTTCCCATTTTCTAGACATTAAGAATGAAGGTGAGTATAACATCAAGTGGACAGTAGTGGGTGGCTGACATGGTCTGAGAGAAAAGTCAGATGCCAGCATTCTCTAACAGAATTGTGAAGGTGAGAGACAAGAAATGGACTGGGTTTGATTACGTCACCTGGTGTCTGACCCAAGGGCATGCAGAGCCTCAAGCAAGTGCTGTACTTCCTCCAACAAAAACAATTTGTTTAAAAAGCATTATAAAAGTGTGTGGATCTATGGGAGATATAAAGCAGAACTGGACACAAGAAGGATTTTAAGTACAATGCAGGCCTGAAAAAGTCTTGTCCAGCCTGGTGGGGAACTATAGAGGGAATATAAATCCCCTTTGTCCGTGTAAATCATCTGTACAAAGGAAGAAAACAGCAGCAGAGGATGAGGTCAGACCCCATTAAACAGGAAAAAAAAACCGCTAAACTTTCAACAAGATTTTAGAAAAGAGTTTTAGAAAATGCTTCTTCATGTGAAATCAAAACATGTCTCCCTGTTTTGCCTTGTGGGTATATAAAAAAACTCCTTTTTAAAAAAACTCTCATTTTTAAATTTCTACTATTTTAAACTTCTAGTAATTCTTGAATTTTAAAATTCCTATTCTAGATGCCTCCTTCTCTCTTTTCTTACCAAGTAAAATGCGTGGTTGATCATTTTAAATGCCCCTAGCTTTTACAGCATAATGTAACATGTACAAATTTACTCTGTAACACTATATGTATTTTTGTCTCACATCTTGTAATAAAAGTGATAATATTTCTGCTGAGATTTGCTTTTAGATTTCCTTGGCAATCACATATCTCACTTAATTTAGTCTTTTATGAAATGCAGCAGGGCTATTTATTCAAATTTTTGTTTCCTTTTATTTGTCAAAAATATTTTTCTATGCCCTGCTCTGAAGATACCTTAACTTTTAGAAAACTAAAAGATGTACAACAACCCCAGGTCAAGAATATAACTGTAGCTTGGACATCTGGAGTGTTCTAGGATGGTTCCATGGGAAAGAAAAGTAAATTTACTGCTATAAGTTTATTTTTCAAGAGAGTAATCATATTTCACAATGCAAAAGCAGTATCTTTGCCACAACAAAAAAACCATAGTATTATTTTTTTAGTTTTTTCTTTTTATGATGGGCTTTAAAACTCATAATGTCTCATCAAGTATAACTTAGGAATTGCGTGATTTACTTACTGTTAATTATAAGCAAACCCTCTAATAATTTAAATATTTCCTTATTTTTTCCTAAAATCTGGCACTTCAATAGTAACATTGAAATTTCTGCAGTTCTAGTTTTATTGGTGGGTTGTGCACTTTCAAACACCATAAAATCAAAAAGCAACAAGGTGGAGAAGGATTTACAGTAAATATGACAAAGCACAATCATACTCCTGAGCCATGGACAGAGTTCAGGCAGCTCACAAGAGTAGAATGGCAAATAATCAATAAACAGCTCCAAGGAAATGTTCTCCTTGGAGCAGATGTATATTGGATTAATGTAACATTATTTTTGCCCTATAAAGTTTGACAAAGATTATAAAAATGTAACTACTTATTTAATAGGAAGTCATGAACTGGCTGGAGGACAGTGAAATTAGAATAAGAATTAAGAATTAAGAATAAGAATAAGAATTAGAATTAAGTAATTTGGCTGTGTATCTCAACAGTTTTAGACTAATTCATACCCTTTGATGTAGTCATTTCACCCTTAGTAATGTATTCAAAAGAACAATTGGACAAGTACAAAGAATGATCATTGCAGATTTCTAAGTTGAGATTGTTAGAATTTAAATTTTCTGGTAACCTAACTGTCCAAAATGTGGGTATAAAGTAAAAAGGGACTACCTTTGATGACATGCCATGCAATTCAAAACTCACATTTTTCAAGACAATAAATATGAGTAAATGCTCATACTTTGATTCTAAGGGAAGACAAGGGAAAAAACCTACAAACTAAATTAAAAACAAAAAGCTAAATATATAGTTTGACCAGCTTTGCACAGAAAGCTCTTTCTTCCCTGGGAAACTGAGGGGGAAACGAATTGTCCTGAAAAGGTTACATTTTATTTATTTAGGTTTTATATTATTTTTTCTTATTTATTTTTTATCTTTTATGCAATTGCAGTTGTCCCCCTTTTTCACCCTTGAAGAGATCACATTTTACTTCAGGCAAATATTAATGCATGATCAATTCTGAAAAAATATGGATTATGAGCTACAAGACTGAGATTCACAGTAAGAAACCTATAGAATAAATATTGTCTGCTGGTAGTATTTATAAACAGCTGGAGTGTCTTCTTCAAGTTCAGCACAAAGAACATGGACCCACCTCTGCGCTACTCCAGTGGAGCTTGGTTGGGGGCAGGGCAAGGAGGTCAGAGCAAGGTGAAACTCATGCTGATTACTATGCAGAGTAATAAAATCTTTTGTCTCTGGCTGGGAGTCTCACGTTTTCTGCCACTTTCCAGGAAAATGTGGAAAGCTAACTTGTAAGCTTGCAGGTGCAATAATCTCTGAGACTTTACTTTTCTTGATAAACTTGCCAATTTAAAATTAATATTCTGGCACATACGATCCCGTATGACTTTAGAGAGTGTTCTGTATTGGTAATACCTCTTAATAATAGTGGGCACTGTAAAGATATTGATTCAGCGATGTCCCAAACTTAGAACAGCAGATTCCCTCCAAAGACTAGGTTCCTTTCTGAAATACGGCTAGTTTACAGCCAAAAATAAGAACCCTGATGGAATGGTTTTTTTCTGATATTATTTTCCAGCAAGAGACTCGGACTTTGGAGGACTTATCTTTTCACTTGCTTAGTTTTGGGGTGGACTCCAGCCTTCAGAGGAAACAAATGGCAAAAAGAAGGGTATTTCGGCCATTCTTATCCATGTCAACTGCAAAGGGATGGTCACCAGAGTTACACCACTGAAACTCTTCATAATTATCCCACTTTAGTGCCCTGGCAAGCTGTGTATGGCTTGTCTTAAAATGTACATTGGTCCATCAAAGCACTGCTTTGATTTAAAAAATCACTAATGATCAGGGAAATGCAAATGAAAACCACAGTGAGATATCCCCTCACACTTGTCAGAATGGTTATCATCAATAAACCAACAAACCGCAAGTGTTGGCGAGGACATGGAGAAAAGCGAACCTCATGCCATGCTGGTGGAAATGCAGATTGGCACAGCCACTGTGAAAAACAGTATGGAATTTCCTCAAAAATTAAAAATAAAACTACCCTATAATTCAGTATTTCCATTTCTGGGAATATATCCAAAGAAAGCAGAAATGTTAATTTAAAAGAATATATGAATCCCTGTGTTCCCAGCAGCATTATTTACAATAGCCAAGCTTTGGAGGCAGCTGGAGTGTCCATCAGTACATGAGTGGAACATTTCCACAATGGGATACTACTCAGCCATAAGAAAGGAAACCTTACCCTTTGTGACAGCATGGATGGACCTGGAGAGTATTATGCTAATTGAAATAAGCCAGTCAGAGAAAGGCAGTACCATACGACTTCACTTATATGTGGAATCTAATGAACAAAATAAATTAACAAAATAAAAACAGAGGCATGAATACATGGAACAGACTGACAGCTATCAGAGGGGAGGGGGTTGGAGGGCTTGGTGACAAAAGTGAGGGGACTAAGCAAAACAAAAGCTTACCGACACTGACTATATACTACAGTGATGACCAGCATCACCCCAATGAGTTCAATAAAAAATATATAAGTATTGTAGGGTGAAGAGAGTACGAAGTTATAAAATAGTCAAAGGGACATAAATTACAGCATTGAGAATATAGTTAATAATATGGTAATAACTATGTAGGGTGCCAGGTGCATACTAGAATTACCCAGGGGATCAAACCTGAATTATATAACTGTCTAACTGTACCTGAACACAGGTCTGGCTGGAGACTCCAGCCAGGGACTCCAGCCTGGGACTCCAGACCTTTCCAGAGTCCACATTGTCCAGGCTGAGTTACCAAAAGCTGTAACCGAATGCAGGTCTGGCTGCCTGCTGCTTTGAAAGCCAATACTCAAGAGGCAGTTGCTGATAGAAAGGAAAGTGGTGTATTTTCAGGTCCTGGCCACCTGGAAGATAGGGGACTTGTGTCTTAAAGCCCATATCCACACCTCAGCGGATACAGGTGTTTTAAGAGAGGGAGAGGGAAACAGAACAAAGAGGTTAAGGAAAGGGACAGAAAAGTTCTCTACGTGCAGCCCTGCCCAGTGTATCCCCAAAAGACAAGTGACAGTCTGGTGTGCATCATCCTGGTTTAGTCATGTGGGTCCACGTCATCCCAGCTGCATATCCTCCTGGTTCCATGGTGGAAGATCAGCAAACCTCTCAGAGCTGGTATGCCTGAAAGTCAGAGTCTGTATCTTTTGCAGTTAGTACTTACCATTCTTCTACAAACATGTTAAGCTACTATCAGTTGCTTAACCTGTTTACCTCCAAGCTACATATTAGTCAGTCAGCATTTAAAGAAACAATGTCAAAAGAATGGTGTGGTGGGTTGCAATTTTCCACTGTTACATAACCATTGTGCTGTATACCTGAACTAATATAAAATATAAATAAATAAATACGCTTAAAATACAAAGTGTCAAGGTTTTTTTAAAAAGATCAGTGTGATGACCATTAACCTTTCATTTCCCACATTCCTGGAGGGAGATCACTGGACCTGGGGATATGAACATCAGGACCAGTGGTAAATATTGGGTCCTCTATCAAGGGCTCTCAGGAATCTCTGAACTGATACACCTTGAGCCATAAACATCTCAGCTACTTTCCTTCCATAGCATCTTAATTTATCTTCTTGGTTTCACCATTGCCTTCCAATAATCTAGTGTACAGATTGGCACCAGAGTGATTTTATACATGAATTATACCACGAACCATTCCATAACCCAAATAATTATCTGGGATACACATTCCGTAACTCTTAAATGGCTTTTAATCAATAAGTCTGTAGAGTAAGTTAAGTCATTCAGTATTTTGGCATATAATTGGAGCACATACAAGAAAGGAATATTGCTCAAGGTTAAACATTCTATGATTATCTCACAGAAGCTTTATTTATAGTTGAGGGGAACGTTTTTTTTATACCTGCTTCTAAAGCATTCCAAGGTGAAATCATTGTGTTTCTGCTCTTTGCTTAAAATGAGTGAGCCTCAGTTGCACATTCGCCTAGATGCTGGATCAAAATCCAAACTACATTTTACCTGGAATGTTGCTATTTACCACAGGAAGCCTCTGCCCACCTCCATGCAGAGATATACGTGGTTTCTATCAAACACAGGTCTTTATCAAACTTCTCAACTTGAAATGTTTTATTCCTTTCAAAATGCAAGTTTTACACTTAACAACTCAGAAAAACTGTAGCCCAAGTACTTGTCAAAGAGTATAATCACACAATCACTGCAGATCAATAGCTATCATAGTTTGTTCAAACTAAGTTGAACAAACCTATTTTTGAATGAGCGTCTGAAGAACAGGTGGTCCATTCACTTACCTACTTTGAAGCACCTCCCTGGATTTTGCCACAGAACTCTGAAACTCTTGGCTTGCTCAGAACCTTAATGTGGGAGAAATGCAAGACATTAGGCTATTACTTCATTTTGATACAATTGTTTAAAATACTAAACTATATTTCACTAATAATGATAGCTTGTTAATATGTGTTAACTGTGCTAATGACTATTCAAAGAATCATGTACATAAGATTTCATTTAATCTTCACATAAAACATTTGAATCAGACACTATTATTTCCCCCATTTCAACAATGAGGAAGGAAGCTGAGCCAAACAGAGATTGAGTAATTTGCTGGAGGTCACTCACTTGTAATGACAGTACGAAAACTTAATCCTAACTTTCAGAGCCCATTCATTTACTCACTACAGAAACAACTACTTCTGTAATTACTTTTTGGCTATAGTTAGAAATATCTCTTATTATATTTATATAGTGATCTCTCCATGAGGCCCCACAGCAGGAAGAGCTCCTTCATGACAGTAAAAAGGAATGTTAATGTCCCGTGGAGCCCTAAATTCTTTAAAATGGGGAAATGTATTTTTCCAGCACAAGGGACTGATAGAATGAAATGAGAGTCAATGGAGGTTTAACCAAGAACAACGTTCACCTCTGAGAAGAGTGAAATTCCCAGGTGAGATTCCACAGCAGATCATCGTACAGGTAAAAGATAAATGTGCAGGAGTACTGTGCAGGTTTCCAGGAGACTTTAAGACTAGCTAAGAAAACATGAAAGAATTCAAGATTTAAATATCATGAGGGAATTAGGACAACGACTCCAATGCCATCGGCTTCTTTCTCCACTTGGTGTCTGCTTCTCTCACTAGATCTTCCTCTTTTATGACATTTCCACAGAGAAGCTTTATCTCCTTCACAGTCTATTTGATGAAACAAATACCAATAACCCATGAGTCTTTCACATTATGATCTTGGGACCAAGGAAAATTGACTCCAATTTTTAACTCTATTCGTAGGGAATGAACTCAATAGCTCAATGGATCAAGGTCTCATTTCCAGTCCAACCAATAGTGATAATAAAGAATTCAACTGTGTAGCAATAATATGGCAAATCTCATGCGAATGAATGAGAAGAGCAAGTCTAGAGAAGAGGTTTTTAACCAATGTTACAAAAGCTAGACACAATGGGATAAAATACAACTAAGGAATACAATTACACTCAGCATGTACCCACCCTATCTTCTTTAGCTCCAAAACAGCTGAGGCATTTCCTTTCCTCACTCAGGAACTCACCATATCGATTCTGTAGGGTTCATTGAAATGCTGTGGAAAATAGGGAGGCTGCTAATAACCCTTGGAGGAATCAGTTGCTCTTGTTCTATGTTAATGGCAAAGTCATTGAGAAACTCCTTTAAAAATATTTTGGCAATATTTACCAAGAAACCCTATTAGCAGGCATACATCATCCCTTTAAATCTTTATAAAATAGGAAAGCAGGAATATAAAATAAGAACATTAAAATAAGAGAAAAAAGATTCCAAAGGAATAAACAGGAGGAAAAAAAGATAAACAACGGAGTGCATGTCAGAATTGCTGGCTCCTTTCACCACTCCCTCTCCACCTTCTCTCAAGCTTCAGTGATCTCTCCCTGCTCGGTCTCCTGCATGCACTTCTGCACATTCTCAGCAGCCTTGGTCTTAGCTGAAGCCTTAACACCACACTTTGCACGTACCTCAGATTTTTGCAATATAGTTTTCTAAAGACAGCTCCTCCCTAAGAGATATTTTAGTATCTATTCTTAACATTACTAAGACCATAAAAAATTGATAAAACTAAATTTTGAACAATAGGAACAGGAGGTCATAGCCGCGGCTGAGTTTATTTTAAAACTTAAAAAAAAAGGCACTGATTCTCAGAAACAAATGCTGGAATAAAAAGATTCTGAATTCCAAATTGTATCTGTGAAGTGAATGCAACCACTTAAAAATAGTATGAGTGCATATGAACCATAAATGCCTTAAAGGAACAAGAAAAATGCAATTGGAATATATTAAAATTGTTTAATATATGGATGCTGTTGCTATTATTATTTGCTTTGCATAATACATACATTTAAATAGAAATATGGTAAAAGAGGAGTTACCAATGAGGCAGAGAAAGTAATTTACCCAGATCCTTGGGCCACCATGGAGGGCTTGCACTGGGGGATCCTCGGTGCAGCCTCAGGCCTCATAGCCTGGCCCCCTCCTATACACACCCCACCATGTGGGCCTCAGTGTTGTAAGGAATAATTACAATAATAATTGTGGGCCATCTTCAGAAGGAACAGACACTTTCTACCCCTTGCTCACACATTCCTCCTTTTCTTTCCAGCTCTTTAGGGAGATAATTCCACTAGCCATGCCCTTTGGTTTCTAAACACAGACCTCTGGACTCCCCTTCTCTCGGAAGGCTTGGGGGCATGTACATTATGCAACCTGAAAAGCATGATGCAATTGCTCAAAATTCAAGTGAAGAGCAGGGAAAACCCACATTTCTCCAAAATCCCTATTAAATGGTAGTTCCCACATTTCATCATTTTTCCCTGAATTTTGTTCTCAGTCATTCCTCTTCAAACTGTTTATCTTTTAAAATTTTTAACCATTTCTCTCTCCTTGAATGCCATTTTCTGACTTATCAAAGCATTTTAATATTTTCGGCAACTTATTTGACACAATTAGACATTTAAGCTGATAGTGGTTGAATACTTTGAAATATTAAGATTCCTGTTTGATAGCATTTCCAATATAACCTCCTCTCTACGTTTTTATAAAAAGCAATTTTTACCTCCTAAACTCCAGTTTAATAGTTCTCTTTGGATAGGAAAGCATTCCTCCCTTACAAAAGCTAAACTAAAATAAACCTTGTGTATACTTGTATAAATAAAAAATCAAAACCAAACTTTAAATGCTGGGTTTTTTTTTTCAATTACATCTGACTCAATTGTTTGACTCCATCATTTTTATCATTTTATTTTATCTTACTTCATATTTGCTGTCTCTCTTTTGACAAAAGGATAATGGAAAAGAGAGAGAGCGAGGAGAAAGGATGCAGGCCTACACTTACTGAGCATAGAAGCAGAACCGAAATAACTTCAGCTATTACATTTTTTGTAGTCAAGGGCCCTTTCCACCTCCACCAAAGGTGATTTAGTTTTAGACCAGGAATGAGTTTTTCTGTTGGCTTTAGAAAATTCTCTCCCTTTAACTGGGACTGGTGTGTACATGGTGGGAGGGGGCTTGGGCGGGGGTTGGTCCCTATCTGTTCTGAATGTTCTTGGGCAGAATCATAGAGTTTAGGTTCAAAGAACCTAGGGATCGAAATACACCCAGCACTCTTCTGCATTTACAAAGAGAAAAAACACAGGTGCTTTTTTATAGCCTCACATGCATCTCCTTCTGTTTGCCCATGGTTTTCCTAGTAGCTCTCACGTTATTTTTAAACCTTGCAAAATATCAAAGTACTGACACCTTTCTCAAGGACAGGTGAGTCTTCATTTAGTCTTTCATAACATGTCAGTGAATTTACTTGAAACATCGTTTTTATTGCAGACTGGCTGTGTTTTGTGACGCTAGGTTGTCACTCTGTCCATGACACAGTAAATTCTCCACGTGGGGGAGATTGGGCACATTCAGTAGTTGAAGTAGCTACCCCACAGGCGTGCTCTTTTTGTAGACATTAATGTTGTAACCCTTAGTATGCCACATTATACCTGGCCAACTAACCAATTCTGAAGCAATATCTGTGGTGAGTCATCCAATCGCCATGGTGGGCTAAACCTGCCCTGGAGGGTATAGAAATATGAACACACCACCTCCTTTCCCCTCTTCCCCTTTCAATGCTCTGAGAAATGAGCTGGGAAAACAACCATAGTATGTGATACATTTTCAACGAATAAACTGATATCTAACATGTGTCACCAAATAAGTACTTGCATTTATTTGGGCAACACTGAACCAATTTGCTTATAGGGCTACTTCCTTTTTAAAATTCTAAAAAGACTGTTTTTCACATTTTTTATAAGTTATGGTTTACATTCATCATTATTTTGCATTATTTTCAGATGTGCAGCCCAGCAGTTAGACAATCACATACTTTACAAAGTGTTCTGAGTGTATGTACAAAGAAACCCAAAACACTAATTTGAAAGAATATATGCACCCCTTTGTTCATTGCAGCGTTATTTACAAGAGCCAAGATATGGAAGCAGCTGAGGTGTCCATCAGCAGATGAGTGAATAAAAAAATTTGAGGTGCGTATATACAATGGTACCATATTCAGCCATAAAAAGAATGAAATCTTACCATTTCAACAGACTACTTTTTTTAATTGAGGTAAAATTGGAAACATAGCATGTGTCATTCTTACTATTTTAAGTGTACACTTCGTGGAATTAAGTCCACTCACAAAGCTGCACAACCACCATCACTATCCACACCCAGAACTTCCTACTCTGTACCCACCAAACAGTGAATCCCCATTTTCCTTTCTCCTGACCTTGGCTAATCCCTATTATACTTACTGCTTCTGCGAATTTGCCTATTCCAAATACCTCATATCAGGGAACAAAGACATTTTTTAACATCTGGCTTATTTCAAACTGTACAATGTTTCCCGGGCTCTCCCATGTGGTAGCGTGTATCAGAATTCCATTCCTTTTTACAGCTGAGCCATATTTCCTTGTGTGTATACATGCATTTGTTTGGTGATGAACATTGGAGCGCTTTCTGCCTTTGGACTATTGTGAATGATGTTGCTATGAACACTGGTGAACGCGTACCTGTATTGTTCACTGCTTTCAATTCTTTTGGATGTGTACCTAGAAGGGACTGCTGGATCACACAGAATGTCTGTGGTTAACGTTTTGATCAACTGCCATTTTGTTTTCTGTGATGCTGGACCACTTTGCATTCCTATCAGCAGTGCACAGATTCCCAATTTCGTGACCACAACGGTGCTTTACTCCCCGTGTCTCACCTCCCCGCACACACACACACTCCCTCTCCTTTTCTTTGGCAAGCATGTACTAATTATTTATGGTTGGCAAGACACCAGGGTAAGTCAAGGACAAATGAAGCATTGTCACTATTCTTTGAACAATAATATTTAAACAAAAAAATAAGTCTTAATACTGAGAGGATCTTGGATAGTCCAAAATTAAAATTTTATGTTAATTGATTTGTAAAAAAGCAGGTATTATTTATCTGTCTAGATAATTTGCATTTATGGGGATCATTTCTTTGTTTTATTCTCGTACACATTATTTTTAGATCCTCAGAATATCAAAAATTAAGGGCATAACAATAAACATTAATAATATGCTTTAGAGAAAAGAAAGCAAATGTTGTGACCTGTTTTAGTCTGCCAAATGTACAACAACATCGGAAGATACAAGGAACAAAATAGTTGTTGTAGATACAGTTATTTTTAAATGCTTACTATGTGGTAAAAATTGGGGTAATGTTTAAATACACTATCTATAAATTAGAGACTGTGATGCCAATGCTAAGAATAAGGAAAATGAAACTCCAAACGCTGGAGGAATTTGCTCAGGGCCACAGAGGAAGGATGTGGCAGAGCAGAGATTGAAACTCCACCTGATTTTACATGTTTGGTATCAAAACAGCATTTTCATTTTGACAGTGTTTGGTAATGCTTAAATGCACAGTACTTATTATCAGAGGAAGTATGAAGAAATAATTTTCAAGTTTCACCCCAACTCCTAGAAGTAACTGACACTAACCCAAATGCCTCTACACACAGTTCAGAGCAGCCAGAATAGTTACATTGCTGTTCTTAATTCAGGATGCTATTACGTTTTACTTCTGGAAGATCAGACACCTCACTGAATAGTATTGCTCTGTATTTGTTTAATACATGAAAGTTTAGTTATGTCTACTTTTGAATATAAAGCTCAGCAGACCTGGAACTAGAATGCTCAATAAATGTTAGGAATTTCAGAAAGTTTAGAAAAAAATCTATCTAACACATTTACCTGCACATAATAAAATCTTCCCTTGTCTTCACATCTTCCTTAGAGTAAAATCCCAAACCCCTAACCTATGCAACCCGGCTGGCTCACACATCCCCCTCCAGGTTTACAGGACCCCACTGCTGTTGCAATAACACATAACACAAGGCGAGGCGGCCCCATTAGTGAATAATCTATGCCCTCTGCCCTTTAGTCTCCCTGAATAATATTTTAATTCTTCTTACACCAGGTGTGTTTTCCAAGAAATCGGTCCAATTCACCTAGAATTGTAGTTGCTTATAAATATTCTGCAACAATTATTCTTTCAAACCCGAAAATGTTAATTTTAAACTGTTTTTGGATCAATCTTGCTAGACTTATATCAACTTTATAACCTTTTTGAAAAACTGAGTTTGACTTGGTCAGTTTTATGTTTTTCTTATATATATATAAGCGTTTTAGGTAATAAGAGTGTGATATATATATATATATATCACACACACACATACACACATATATATATACATATACATATATATATACATGCTATGTAGTATTTCCTTTCTTTGATGTACTTTGATTTTTAACTGACATATTTTTCTAGCTTCTTACAATGAAAACCTATCATTAACAGCTGTTATATACATTTGAAGCTTAGATTTTTTAAAGCACTGCCCTCTACAAATTTTAATATTTCATACTTTTATTTTTATTAAATTCAGAATATTTTGTAATTTCTCTTTTGCAAGATTAGACTCCATTTACTTCCCTCAACACCCTGTGTGCTATTGCTGTGATGTATTTCATATATTTTACATATTTCATATCAGCCTATATTATAACCCCAAAATCAAAGGGCATAAATTGCATTAAATAGTCAGGTCTCTTTTTTTTGTCAGGTATCTTTTTAATAAATTGAGAAGAAATTGGTCCTTCGCATGTACCCTCACTGAAGCTCTTCATCACTGCCCATGTGCAGTTTGTATCTGTTGTCATTTCCTCTGACCCTCAGAATTTCTATGTTTCAGGTCTCTTGAAAGTAAATTATTTCAGCTTTTGTATATCTGTAAATGTCTCCGTGGCCTTAATTTTTTATTAGAATAGTTGGTATAAAATATTGAATTTACCCCTTTACTGTCAGTGACTACTTCAAAGTTAGCCTTTCATTGCCTCTATTTTTCCTCAGGGGAAGACACAGTCATAATCTGTATCATTTTTCTCCTGTATGAAATTTGCCTTTCTCCTACCCACAACTGCTTTCAAGATTTCTTTCTTTGCTTCTGGTTCTCAGTCACTTGACTGTGATATGCTGGGCGTTGTCTTTATGTGACTCACATCTACTCAGTTTCACGTTCCCAGAGCTTTATGCTTTTCAGCATATTTGGGAGATTTAGCCACAATTTCTTGAACTATTTCTCTCCTCCATTTCATCTCTTAACTCTTTGTAAATTCACTTACACAAATGTTTAGCAGCTTGATATATCCTATAATATAATGAGGTTCCATGAATTTTAAAGGTGTATATCTCTATTCTTCAGATTGTATAATTTCTATCAATTCATGCTCAAGTTTGCTGACCTAACTTTTCATTTGACATCTTCTATCTGCTATAAAACCATCAGCCAATCTATACTTCAGATATTATACTTTTAAGTTAAGTAGACTTTCAATTTTTTATAACATCCATTTCTCTACTGAAATTCTTCATCTGCTCAGACACATTCCCTCTATATTCTTGAACGTATCCATCAGACCTCATCTAAAGTTCTTGTCTTCTAACAGTTGAATCATCTAAAACAATGTTTCCAGGGTCCACGTTTGCATTTGACTGTAGGCCACATTTTCCTCTTTTTTTCATGCCTGCAGTACCTTTCAAGTATATGCTGTGCATTGTAGATTTCACATACTAAAACTCTGGATTCTAGAGTCTTTCTCTAAAATGTGCTAATGGTTGTTTAGAAAATACCTAAATTACTTACTAAATATCTTGAACTTGTGGAGGTTTGGTTTCATACTTTACGAGGGTTTATTTCGGTTGAACCATAGTCTCAGGAAGAGCGATTAGTTTTGAAGAAATAACCATTATTCCTAAGTTACAACCCTTCTGAGTTTTCAATTAAAAGCCCTTCTCATTTAGGCAAATTTAAATGTCGATTCCTGTTACCCGTGTAATAGGCAGCAGTTCAAATCTTCGTTTAGCATTTTCAGCACACAAGCTGTTGTTTTACCCTACATTTCTTGGACACATGCACCCTACATGCACACAACTGTCATGTGCATGCACAGTGCAGGGGTAGGAGAGGGGTGCGCACGCAGCTCCAGGCCCTTCCCTTCTGTGACTTCTTCCTTTTCTGTATTTCCGTCTTCAATCTCCAAGTGTTCTAGCAATCCTGATCTCTGAACCTAACCACTTAAGCTTTTAAAACTTTGGCTTTCTGCCTGAGTTTTAGCTCCCCTACTAAAGTCTCATGGACTCAGATTGGCCCTCAGTAAAAAAAATATGTATATACTGTACTTAACTAGTGGGCTTTTTTCATTCCACGGGTCAGATAATTCCCAGCCTTGCCTGCTTTGGCCTCTTCGCCAAAGTCTTAAAGTCGTTGCTTCATTTAATATCTTATCTGTAGTTTATAATTGCTAACTGTAGGAGAGTTAGTCTGATATTAGGTACCCTACCATTACTAAAATTAGAACTACATACAGATTTATGTAAAAGGTACACGGCTAAGAGCACAACAAAAGCAGGCCTCGTAAAATGAGAGACTTAAAATCGGTTTGTTATAATGATTGTGTCTTTAGAACATGTACCTTAAAGGTTGAATGAAAATTTTTAAAATAAATAATTAATAAAGATTTCTGTTGGAAACACAGCAGGCAATTAATAAGCATGGCTAACAAAGAAAGGGTGGCAGCTTTTAAACGTATATAAAAATAACCACGGAGAAAGGACATGGTGAAGCACTCACAAGAGTCCATAATGACCATCTGCTCTAACCTCTTATTTCACAGATCATCAGGAAGGAAGAGGTTATACCTGGGTAAAGTACACCCAGGTGGTAGATTCACATACAGAACCACAATTCCATCTCCTCTCCATCCCTACGTTGTTTATAGACAGGGTACACCTACATCATACTTGGAGCTATTCTCTATTCAGCAGTGTAGCCCTACTGATGACATCATATTTCTCTCTAATTTTTGAAAAGTAGTTAAATAAAAATAAGCTGCACAAACTCATGGTGATCCATAAATAAGGGATATTTGGTGGGAAGCCTAAGGCCCAGTTCTGCAACACTATACACGTGTGTAGCATGTCTGCGTTGTTCCGTACAGATACCATTAGATCTTAGAACAGGTCCACAGTTGCCTGGCTAACTTCTACTTGGTAGGAGAAATTATTATATATATAGAACAGAGAATTACAAGTTTTCACAAGATATGATAAGAACTAATTGCATTCTTCCAAAGGGATTCTGTCAGAAAGGAAAGTGTAAATAGTTCAGGCAGACAATAGGTATCAGAGCTGTATTAGGTTGGTGCACAGAGAAAGCTAAGGAGAAGAAAACCCAGAGGCTAACAATACTGAAAATCCAAGTACGTATTTGACAACAAGAATTTCTTAGCAGATGTGACCAGGCTTCCCCTGGAAGAAAAGTTCAGGGCCGTGTCTAGATCCTATGGAATAAACAGTTTGTAGTCTAACGGGGTGACCAGCTTCCACTATTCTTTGTTGCCTTCTCTGGGATCCCCACCTCGATGTCTACCCCGTTTTAAACTGGCCTGAGATAGGCTCCTCCTCCACACTTCTATGATTCTCTGTGCATCTGCTGTCAGAGCTCAGCCCAACCTATATTAGCTATTTGCCTCCCCTCTTCCCAGGTTATTACTACAAGCACACAGAACACTCAGTTTTGAGGGCCTTGAGGACACAGACACGATCTTTTATGTATCCCAAAGATCAACACAGTTCTTGTTGTGTTAAGTGCTAAATCATTATTTGCAGGTGATGGATAAGAGGGACAGATGAATGGATGGACAGTGTCTTAGTCTTCTATGGATTACCTAACAAAACTCTATAGACTGGTTGACTTAAACAACAAGATTTAATTTCCTCACAGTTCTGGAGGCTAGAAGTCCAAGACCAGGGTGTTGCAAGTTTTGTTCCCTCTTAGGCCTCTCTCCTTGGCTTGCAAATGGCCATTTCCTCTCTTTGTCTTCAGATGGTCTTTCCTCTGCTATAAGGATCCCTGCAATCTCTACACGTGTCCAAATTCCCTCTTCCTATAAAGATAACAGTCAAATTGGGTTAGGGTCCACCCTGATGACTGCATTTTAACTTAATTATTTCTATAAAGGTCCTATTTCTAAATAACGTTACATTTGAGGTACTGGGGTTTGGGCTTTAACACGAGAATTTTGTGGGGACACAACAAAGCCCATAACAAATGGCATAGTAAGACAGGCCACTAGTCCAGAGTCTCAAATGCGAGATAACATGTCAGAACGGAGAAGTCTACAAACTGAACTTCAGGATAACAGAGAACCTGGGTCTTCAGAAAGAAAAATAAATATGAAATTTGGTGGGTCAAGTCGTGATTAGCTTACAAACTGAATGTATCCCTTAGATAAATCACTTAGTACTTCCGGGTGATGAGCTCCTGACCTCCAAAGAAGGCTATAACAAGACTTGCTTTTTTGTCACAAGATTATTAGTCATGAAGATAAAGAAAAACATGTGAATTCTTTGTAGACTGCATTATAAACACTAATTTTTTATTTTTATCCATGTATTTTTTTAATCATTAGCAGATCTGAGGCGCAAGACTGGGGGGACTCCTGGCTTAAAGCCAGTGCTGAGCCTGGGAGCTCCACGACCTTTCAACCCGCCTCGCCCTGTGATCTCTTCTCCTTGGCTCTTCCTGAGTTATATACATTTATAATAAGCCACTGACTTATTAGTAAGGTAAAAAAATAAAACCTGGAGCTGAAGACTGAAACAGCAATCAGCCTGACAATGAAGGGTCAAGGTTTCACCTGAGAGTGAATCATTTTCTGGCCAAAATTTGGAAAAGAAAAAGAATCCAACAGCTCCTGGCCAGAAGTCTTTTGTATTTTGGATCAGTAAGAACCAGTTAAATATTTTTCATTGGCATTGGTAAAATATGCAGTCATTAAACAAAGCTGACTAAAGGCGTGTTAGTCAATCTTACCTAAAACGCGGTGACCGTCCCAGGTGTCACCTCCCTGCAAAAGGGAAGCTTCTAATGCGAGTCATTTCATTCAGCTGTCAGAAATCATTAGGCGCAGCAGCGACAACCACAAAATAGTACTTTGGCTGTTGCTATCTTTTTATTTGTCTATCATAGAAATGAAAGAGCAGAAATGGTTTCATTCCCTTTCAACTGAAAGCATTAAAATCTGACAGATACTGAGGAGTAATCTTAGAAAGACAGCACAAGAGGAACTATTGAGATCATGGAGTCGTCCACCTCCCTGTTACAAACAGAGAGGCTGCCGCTGAGGGACCTGATGAGGTCCCGGGCAGTGAGTGGGAGACCGGAGCAGAACCTAGCTCTCCTTCCTGCGTTCTGGGCGTGCCCCATCCATTTCCCTGATGCATGGACACAGTTCTCTGGGCCTTGGAAAGCACCCGGCCCTAGACTACCCCTAACTGGTAGAACCATTTTTTACCACTTTCTCCCAAAGTACAGGCCTGGTTATTGAACGTGGTTACTGTTTTGTTATCTCTGAATAACATCTCTACAAAAATCGTTAGTTCTGCAGAATCACTCAATTTACCACGGATGGTATTTTAGTCTCCAGGAATCCCTGTCTAAATTTAGCCTTTTCCTGCCTCAGTATTTCTCTAAACCGCAACCACGTACAAGACATTCAGTGACATCACCTGTAAGCGTCTGCTTTTTCAAAATATAGGTAAATACTGACACCCAGTGGCAAAATTTGTTAGTATCTGCAAAATAAAGAATTTCAATGAAAAGATTCTGGTCAGGGCACTGGTATGACTAATAGTAGAATATTTGTGTCCACTATACACACCTACACTAAAGAAAAAAAAGAAAGAGACTGAATGTTCTCTTCTTTATTTCTATGAACTATTTCTAACGAAAGTAGAAAGTCATTGTCTCCTGCTGTGCTATTAGATATTGTTGTTTCATTTTACTTGTAGGGACCTTTTTTCATTTACACTGTAGTCTAAATATTAATTGAATTTAAAATTGTTTTAAAAGCTGTAACTATTAACACAAGCTATTTTTTTAATCATTTACCTGAACTACATTTTAATGTTAGCATCATTTTCCAGCAAAGTCCAGACGAAACACAACCTACACATCTCGGCTTGCAGATAGAATGTGCACATATTTACTGAGTGAGAGACCAGTCGTAAGTGAAATGATTATTTCTTTGCTAAATAAACATTTCCCTTCCAGAGACTATAGGCTGAGGCTCTGAAGACTTCCAGAATTCTTAAATATTTTAACACATGAAATTTCCTTCATAGTGTCTCATAACTAAATGTAAAAATTCAGTGTCTTTTCACATCTTGATCGATGTTATAAAACATCTCTATTTCTCAACTTATGAAGCCACAAAAATTACCACTCACTAAAATAATTTCATGATTCACATTTTCACATTTTTGTGCAAACCATATGGTGGACTTGTTCGTGACATACAGCCAAGCCACAGCTAAATTTGACTGGTTGGTCTTAATTTAGCCCAAACTCCAATCTTCTAGGAAGTCATTTTGTGAGCTTACCTTCTCATTATTCCTAGCACAGCAATAACACTTCAGCTCCTTTGCAGATCCATGTTCCACAGACTAGAAATCCACTAAGTCCTGTGCCTGTGTTTGTGTGCATGTGCTCGCATGCATGCAAGTGGATATTCTATAAATAGCAAGAATCTTCTGTATTCTATGCAAAGTTCTTTGAATTATTGCTAGAATTGAAAGTCTACATTTTAAAAATTCACATTTAACCCTGGGTGGGTAGCTCAGTTGGTTAGAGCGTTGTACTGATATGCCAAGATTGCAGGTTCTATTCCAGTCAGGACACAAATGAATGCATAAATAAGTGGAACAACAAATTTCTCTCTCTCTCTCTCTTTCTCACATCGAAAAATCACACTCTTTATGTGGGCAATAAGTATTATATAAACTCTTGATTAGGATACCTGAAGTACCAAGATACTCTGGAATGGAAATCTTGGTAATATAAACACAAACTAATTTAGACAAAAGCAAAAGGCAAGCTACAGCATCAACTGAACCTGAATATTTACAATTTTACTGTGATGTGGTTAAGATACAGGAAAACTAAGTCTGACTTTGACAGTAATTTGTTTGTTCTGCTTAGTTCGTAGGGACTCCTCAACTGCCCAAATCATTTTGCTGCATGTGCTGTAGACAGTTCATTGGCACAGAAGGACCTATTTACCAATTAATAACATTCCATTTTGTAAAACCTGACAAGCTACTGCTTGGGTTTCTTTGTAGTTTTTGGACTCCTATTTCCAATGAAATGGTTATTCATTGAACGAATAATCATTGAGGTCACTTAGTTTCCCTGGGATATTAGCATAACAAAAGGATGAATAAAATACATTAACAGTTGATTTAACTCTAAAGAATATGTTCAGAATAAATTATCCCACTTTTGCTGCTGATTTCCCTTGTAAGACCAATACCCCATCAACAAGTCATTGAATTTCATAACTAGCAAGTAGAACCAGAATATACAAATATATTACCTTTTCATTTAATCAGAAGTTACATACTATTATAAGCTATTAGAATGCCACTACATACTATTGAAGTATATATATATTAAATGCCTGTTAGGGTTACATTGTATTGACTATAACTTTTATTCAGGATCATTTATAAGATTTGTAATAACTAGAATCCATATTAATAAACTGGAGGCCATGAAACATTAATCTGCAATGTAGAATAATTATCATGTTTATATAGTTTCTGTTAAGTAGGTAAAAAGTATGGATGACATGAATAACAGTGATGTAATAGTAACAACAATAGCTTACATTCATTGAGCATGATGTGCTAGCCATTGGTCTAATGTCTGTATTAATCATCCTGGCTAATATAATCGTATGAGATAAATTAGAGGAAAATATACTTAACAAGGTTATGTGACCGAGGTCACATAGGTGATAATTGGTAGAGATTATAAATTGAAGGTCACAAAGATGTTGTGTGGTAGAGGTCATGAGTCCAAGTCACACAGATGGTAAGCGGTGGAAGTTATGTGTGCAAAGTCAGGTAGGTAATAAACGATAAAGGTTAGTTCCTCAAGGTCAGATGAGTGGTAAGTAGTAGAAATTATGTGTCCAGGGTTACATCAACGGTCACTTGTAAAGGTGAGGTATTCAGGGTCCCATAGGTGATATGTGGGGTAGAGGCTCTATGTCCAAGATCACAAAGGTGGTGAGTGATTGTGTTTCTCTAACTTCTGTTCTCTCACTACTAACCTCAGGGCTCTGAGGACCCTGCTCATTACCCAAAATCAACTTCTCCTTTTTATGGCACAGTAAGAGAGTTATTACTGACATGACTACCTAACAAGGATTTCATTTCCCAGAGCCCTTTGAGGGCAGGTGTGGCTCGGGGGCTGACTTCTCACCAATGCCGTCAGAAGTGACACTTCGCACTTCCAGTCCTGGCCCATGAAACCTTGCACTAAGCTCCTGTATTCGTGCTCTTTTCACAGATCGGGTAAGGAAGTGCCTGGACCTAACTTCCCCCAAGCTGGTGAAGACAAAGCCCTCGGGGACCGTCCAGAATCAAGGTGGGAGGAAGCTGGGCCTGTAAAGCGTTGCCTAGAGGAGGGCTGTGTGCCCTCGGACAATGCTCCCCTGAGACTGTAACATAAGAAAAAAGTCAACATCATTTCCTTTAAACAATTGAAGTACTGTAAGTTCTCTTTGTTACAGCAGTCAACCCTTACCTTAACTATAATGAAAAAGTAAACTTTCAGTTGCCTTCAATACTGAAATTCTACATTTTAATTATAAAATTGAAAAGATGGTAATTTTATGCCCAGAAATTTAAAAGCACAGAGAAATTATGGTTTAGTAAAATTAGAATTCCTAGAACTGGACTTCTTTTACAAAGGTGGTTTATAATGGACATCAGTTCTGATATTTACCTCCCTGGATTCTCATGACTTTGTCTTTCTTTATATCATGGCATTACTAAGCATAACCTTAATATCTCCTGTTATATTTCCATAGACTTTTAATCCATACCATGTTAAGTGAAAACTGTAATAAAGAGATGATGCTATTTTGTTATGGATAAGAAATTGCGCCAGATCAATTTTCTAGCACTTGAAAAACTTTCTGCTCAGAAGCCATGACTGAACTGAAAGAGATTTTCTTTTTCTAATGCCAATCACCTGGCTTTTAATGAATATAAAAAGGGCAATACATTGTGAGAATAAATTGATTCATTCTTCACCCAAATAACAGCTTCCAGTAAGTAGTATTAGAAATCATTTATGTTATAAAAATTTGATATTTTCCTATTGAAATAGTTTCTTGTGGAAATTACTTAGTTTGGCAAAATAGGAGCAAATCTCCCAGCATGTTCCACATTATATAATAGTAGCAGGTATAAATCATTAAATTTACCAAAGTAGCATCATTAAATTCACAAAGGTTTCCGAGTGCTCCTATGGGTCAGGGTGTCACAAAAGGTGTAAGACACAAAGAAAAGGGTTGGAGGACTCACCCTTCCTGTCTGGGAATACAAGACAGAAAACTGTACTTGAATAAGAATTATTTTTTTTTTAAAAAAAAAGAAAGAAAGCTTAACACAAATCAAAACACTACAGCGTTGGGTGTGAGAAGGAGCTCAGGCTCTCATCCAATGCTCAACCCTCGCCCTGGACCAGGGGCTGGGGCTGAGGCAGGAGGGGAAGCTCCGTGTCCTCGGCTCCGACCAAACTTTAAAGGCCAGGGGAAGGACCTGCCTTGGCTCGGGGTTAGGGACCCCTGTTCTACAGCAGACAGGATCATAAGCATTTCATTCCTGCTTCAAGCATTAAAGACATTGATTTTATAAGAAAAGAAATATTAACAAAAACATATAACAAACATGAAGTCAAAACACAGTATGTGTGACTTAAACTTCACCACACTGAAATCCTGATTTTTAAATTGTTCTTGTGATCATTCAGATGTAACTTATTCTGGCAGAACCAGGCAATCTCTCCATGATTTTAAACATGTTGTGCTCTGAACTACTTCTTACTAGGGTTTTAGTCATGCTATCGACTTCCAAGATTTTTGAGATCCACATCGTCCCATAGTGTGACCCACAGGTGTCCTGTCCCCATACTCTGGCCCTTATTCAGGCCCGTCCCAATGGACTCCCTGCCTGCATTTATCCACCATCACTTTGAAAGTGCCTGAAGCTTTAGCATTTGGGACACAGAAAAGTAGGGCCTCATGCTTTTTTCTCAATGACTTCCTCTGTGTCTTTATAATGTCATAATCAACATTTATGATGTGATGTACAGTATGGTCAGGATAGTTAACAATACTGTATTGTATATTGGAAAGTTGTTAAGAGAGTAAATTTTAAAAGTTCTCACCACACACACAAAAAAGTAACTGTGAGGTGTTGCATATATTAACCAGCTTTCATGTGGTAACCATTTTACAATATATACATATACTAAATTATTATATTGTATACCCTAAACTTGCACAATGTTACACATCCATTTAACTCAATAAAGCTGGGGACATTTTGAAGTAGAAAATAAAAGTTTTAGTTTTATTCCCCATTTTCTGATATATTTCCCAAGGACACATGAATTCATGGACCTCTGTTGGTGGGATTGCAGACTGGTACAACCATTATGGAAAACAGTATGAAATTTTCTCAGAAAACTAAAATCGGACCTGCCTTTTGACCTAGCAATTCCACTGCTAGGATTGTATCCTAAGAACCCTAAAACACCAATCCCAAAGAATATATGTACCCCAATGTTCATAGCAGAACAATTTACAATAGCCAAGAGTTGGAAGCAACCTAGGTGCCTGTCAGTAAATGAATGGATCAAAAAACTATGGTATATATACACAATGGAATTCTATGCCGCAGAAAGAAAGAAGGAGCTTCTACCTTTTGCAACAGCATGGATGGGACTGGAAAGCATTATGCTGAGTGAAATAAGCCAGGTGTTGAAGGACTAATACCATATGATCTCACCTTTAACAGGAAACTAAACAACAACACAAACAAGCAAGCAAAATATAACCAAAGACACTGAAATAGAGAACAGGCTGATAGTGACCAGGGGGAAGAGGGGAGGGAATTTCAGGGGAAATAGGGGAGGGATTTAGAGGAACAAATATAAAGGATACATGGACAACAACTGAGAAGGGTGGAAATGGGAGGGAGGGGGGAGCACGGGAGGTGGGATGGGATGGGAGTAATAGACAGAAAACTGTACTTGAAAAATAATTAAATTAAAAAACCCAAAAAATAATTTAAAAAATGTAAAATTAGAGGAAAAAAACAAAAAAAACAAAAATGGAGTTGACAAGGACAGGAAGTGAGAAGTGCAGTTAGAACTCTGCTTCATGCAACGGGCTTTCGGCTTCCACCAAATGTATCACGTGAAGGAAAAGAGCTGTAAATTTGAACAGGTTGAAAGGTACTGCTTACTTATTTTTGCATCCCCTACTGTTCCAGCCACATCCCTTTTCCCTGTTGGTGGGTAGCCACGTGCATAAGCTGAAATTAGCGTAGTGTATAAAATTGCCTTCTACTTGCCAGGAAGTAATAATAAAGGGTTAGCAAGAATGAACAAACGTATTCAGTCATTGGCATATATTATCGATAATAGCAAAACCATTTGCTAAAAATAATAGAAGTGGCAAGCCAGCAAAAAAAGCATTGCTATAAAAGGTATTTGGTGGTGATGGGTTCAACCTTGATAAAATGGCCATAAAAAAATCATTCTCAGAACTTTCTAAAGTAATCAGAATGCCCTAAAATAAGTAGCAAACAGAAATGTGAGCAAATGTTGCACTGTAGTGCGTAGCCACCCCTGCACTCGGGATCTAAACAAATACCCATACCTATTCCATCTAGGCCTCTATGTTGGCTTTACCACTACGGTAGGTACAGTAATGTCTACACAAAATGTCCAGTAAGCAGATCCCTAGGACCTTTGAAATGTCACATTACATGACAAGAGTTACAGTTAAGGGTGTCAATGAGCTGAAGTTAGCACAGGAAATTACTCTGGATTATTTAGGTGGGCCAGAGTAAACACAAGGGCCCCTTGCACACAGAAGAGGGAAGAAGCAGGGTCAGAACCAGGAAGAAGCACAGCCAGCCTTGAAGACTGAACGGGGCCATGAGCCAGGGATTCCAGAAAAGCCCTAGAACCTGCACGAGGTAAGAAAATGGCTTCCCCCGAAACCTCCAGGAAGGCACGCTGCCCTGCCCACACCTGGATTTTCACCCCGGGCACCCCATTTCAGACCTCTGACTCCAGCAGGAAAATAAGGAATCGGTGTTCTTTTGTTTGTAGAAACGTTTTACAGCAACGGTAGCGAAACAGTACACCCCCCAAAATTGTTCCAACCCCCTCAGATGCTCAGAAACTGCTCCTTCCTTAACAGGTATAGTTCTTACTTCAATCACCTGTCAAACTCCCAAACTCTCTTTACTTGTAAGATGATAATTATAATTTGGTGCGATAGTGATGTTTTCTATAAATTGCTTTGTCAAAACAATTACTGGGAAAGATATTGCCAAAGACTTAATAAATATTTAAGTCGTCGTTATACAGCTATTTTAATTAATGTCACTCAGACACCAATTTAGAAGCAAAATATATTTTTAAACCTCAAATAGCACACGATTATTTTTGTGAGATTTTTCAGAAGACAGACTTGCTGTTTGTGCCCTGAGTGATCTCTTCTTTGGAAACAGACCATTTAAGAAAATTAGGCATCGTTTGTTTGAGCTTCCAAGGATGAGGATGCTGGGGTGAAACACAGAAGAATGTAGAGAGTACAGGTGACATCTCACTTCTAATACGATTTCACCAAGATATTTGAAATGCATTTAAATGTCTGCAGAGGTCAAACACAAATGGGACTCGGAAAAATGAAATGAATGTTCATGGGTAGATAGTTTCTATTTCAAAATGTTTTCATTTCAGTACCTCATGCAAAATTTGAGACTGTTTTAATCTAAACAACAAAAGCGAACAAAAAAAGTAAAATCATCACCAGATAAGACTTGGCAGTGTATTGTGAATCCCTCTAAACCTCAGGGGGGTTGTTTTTTGGGTTTGTTTTGGGAGGGGTTTTTTTTTTTTGTATGATTTTACTAGCCTACACCCCACATGGGTTAGTTCTGAAGATATAATAAGATAAGGCATTTAAAGCAACTTTTAGCTGTCCAAACCACTTTGTCTCTCAGTTCCTATAGGCCAAACAGCAAACTAGGCACACAGGAAAGAATAGAAAACAGTTCACAACTAACGTATAATATCAGACACAGAATTCTATGAGGATCCATGGCTGACTCTTGAGAGCCATCCTGCCTGGTTTCAGGGGCTGTAGCCTCATTAACAGACAAAAGGGCCCCACAGTTAGGGCTGAGTGAAGAGGCCCTGGGGCCATGAGCCACTAAGGAGGCAGCCCCTGCCTCCCCCACTTCAACCTGCTTGGCCTGGAAAGATGGCTGGTTAGTCAAAGATGGGTAAGATCCCTCAAGGGAGGGACAACCTAAGCCAGGAACAGCCACAAAAAGGGCCATCAGGGAAGAACTTAGGGGACTATAGAGAAGGGGCAGAAAGACCCGCACCCCTCAGCCACATCGTAGCCTGAGTCCTCATTCTACCAGTAAGAAGTCTCCTAATCTCTTGGCTGCCTTGCTTCCTTCCCTCCGCCCCGCCCCGCCCAGCCTGACTCAGCCTGAAAACAATGATGGCCTGGTACTGGCACAGATCGGCTCCTGGGGGCAAATCAAGCCAGAGAAAAAATCTACCTTGTTTCCTTTCAGGCTTGCTCTACCCTGTTGGTATGAATCAGACATTGGAGCTCAAAACATAGGGAATGAAACTCCCTACTTCACGATACACACCTCAGCAAGTGTCAGCATCTCTCACAGACTCTGACCAGAGACAATCCCTGTTTTTCTTCGATTATTATCTATAGATGATGTCACTTTTTCATGACTGTAGCTTTTCGGACATTGATTGGTCAGCTTTACGTGCATACTACGTATCTCTGTGAGCTGAACTCCACCACTACCCAGGGAAAGAGGCGCCCGAGGCTCTTCTCCCCGGAGAGAGTAGCCAGCATTCTCTCCCCAAGCAGATCTTCTCTCGGAAGCCTCGTTTCCTCCGCAACCGCCAGAAGGACTCCGCCTGACAGAAACACCCACAGCTGACACAAACTGGAAAATGGGTAGCAGGTATCCCCTTCCATAGGGAATCAGAATGCCTACCGTGTGCAGGCACTGTGCATATTACATCATTTAACCCTCACAATCATCTGAAGATGATTTGAGGTACTGATGAGAAAGACAGGAAATCAGTGAACTAACTTTTCTAAGGCTTGTGACAAATTAAGCCATAAAGCCGAAGTGTATTCACTTTCCATTCATTTAACAAATAATTATTCAGCACTAACAATACATAAGCCACAGTTAAAGGTTCTGGGGCTATAGTAGTGAACACAACAGATAAAAACACCTACCTAAATAAAAATGTCTACACACAGAAACACACACAGTCTGTCCAGAAAGTATCTAGCCATGCACTATGAAAAATAGACATGTATTGAAGATACAAGAACATTGTACATAAGACAATAGTGCCTCAGTTCCCTTCAAAGTAGGCACCTTAAGACCTCACACAGTTCTCCCAGCATCTCTTCCGCTGTTCAAAACACTGCAAAATCCTTTGTTGCAATTGCCATCAGCTCCTCCACCATATTTTCCTGAATCTAATCGACAGTCTGAAATTTCTTCCCTTTCAAAGTTGATTTTAGTTTGGAGAAAAGCCAGAAGTCACAGGGCATCAAATGTGGGCTACTAGGGGGCTGAGTCGCCTGGGTGAGTTGATGTTTCACCAAAAACTCTGCACTAGATGAGGGTGATGTATGAGTAGGTGAGTTGTCATGATGAGGCTGCCAATCACCAGTCACCCATAGCTCTGGCTGTTTTGGGTTGAATTGTGTCTCTCAAATAATGAAGAACAGTGAGGCAGCACTGCTTATTAATCGTTTGGCCAGTACTCGTGATGGATAACACCTTCCCAATCAAAAACCCATTAACATGGCTTTGCCCCTGCTGTGACTTGGCCACATCTGCTTTGGTCACAGAGAACCAGGTGACTTGCACTGGGAAGGCTGGACCTTTGTTTTCAGGTCATAGCCATTGAGCCACGATGTATCTCCCATTGCGACCTTCCTGGGGAAGCCTGGTTCATTGGTAGTGGTTTGAATCATGTCATTAACAACTGCACTACAGAATTATGTTCCTTCTGCTCTGGTAGCAGAAGCTATGGAATAAAATTTGTCATGAAACTTTCATGCCAAGATCCTGCATCTAAATCTTGGACACAGTAGTTTCTTGGAATCCCCAATCAGCTGATTGCAGCCCATACACATTCAACATTCTCAGGTGTTCTGCTTGGTGCAGATCTTCCAGAACATGGGTCACTTTCAACAGATTTCTACCATCTTTGAAGCATTTGTGCCCCACTTTGATTTGTGCTACAGTCATTCCATTGTCCTGAAAGCCTTCTGAATCATCTGAATAGTTTCTGTGGAGAAATGTTCAAGCTTCACACAAAATTTGAGGCAGATTCATTGCTCTAGTTGCTCAGTCATTTTGAATGTGGCAGCCACACAGTACACATGCTCACGCAACAGCATCTACCACCCCCACTGACTGGTACAGTGAAGTCATCCTTGTTCACACATGCACAGTCCAGTCCACTCTCCTTGGCTATCGGGTTACACTGATGTCGCACAAACCATTCTGATAATATTAACAATGGCTGGACTTATTCTGGACAGACCTCTGTATGTAATGGTAGATAGTGATAAATGCCCACAAAACCAAATAAAACATGGAAGACAAATAGAATGGGGATGAGACTGAATTTTTAAATATGGTGGTCATATGGAATATGTTAAGCTGGACATGTTTGTTAGACATTCAAGTATATTTCTCAAGTAGGCAGTGACTCTGAGAGAAGGTGACATATGAGATATTGCTTAATGGGGAGGGCGCTGGATGTGCAGACATTAATGGAGAAAGCATTTAAGGGCAAATACACAGTGAGTCTGGAGTTCCAGAGATGGGAGGGTGGTATCGCTGAAGCGAAATGAAAGAAAAGAAGTGCAGCAGATGATGAAATCTGCGTAGTAATGGTTAAGAGGGAAGTTCTTACAGGACCTTATAAATCATAATTAGGTCTTTGGCCTTTGCTTCTGAAGACAGTGAGGTTTGGGCCCTAGGGGGTTGTGTTGAAACAGCATCACTTTGGCTGCCGTGCTGAAAACAACCTGAAGAGGAAGCAGGGAGAATGGTTAGAGCACGTCTTCAATAAGCCAGACGGAAGGCATCACCTGGTACACATCAGATAGCAATGGAGGAGAGGCAAGGGCAGATTCTCGATACATTTCCATGTAGAGCCACGGGATTCGCAGATGCAGGGAATGTGTGGAATAAAAGAAAGACAGTAATCAAAAATGGCAGCAAGTTTGGAAGCCTGAGCGACCAGAAAGGCAAATTACCATTAATCTTTGGGCAGAAGAGATTTAGACATGATAAGTTTGATATCCTCATTAGACATTCGAGTGTACTCCTCATTTAGAAAGGTGGAGCTATTAGGCTGGCGTTTCGGGGAAAGTGTCTGGACTAGAGAAATGGATTTAGCTAGCATTACCATATAAATTCATTTCCAGATCTGTTTGATTTCTGAAGCCAGCTTCTGACTGTTAGGAGCAATTCTCCATTGGATTTGTACATGTCTTATATTAACTTTTCAGATGTGCAAACATCCTTGGAAACCACAATGAGTGTTTCCATCCAGGTGGAAGGACAGATTTGTTTCCTGATCAAGATAATAAAGGTAATGCCTCCCTTGGCTTGCAGCTTGCAAACGCCTCTTTATTAAGTTTTTTTTTTCCGTTCAGTGTTCCTGAGCTGTGATGCAGGCTCGGGTGTGTGTGTGCGTTTGCCAGGACTCCTTCCGCAGCATCCCCCTGAGAAGAGGGGAGAGCAAGGGGAGCCAGTGCAATCACGAAGCTTGCGCTGCCAGATGCCCCACGAGCAATCAACGATATAAATCCATTTAGGCTCCTTGTTGCCTTCCTGACAGAATCTATGGAAATGTGGGCAGTCCATCTAGCAGCTGAAGTAGTGGCTGCTGCTTAGAGACTGTTTATCTTCTTACCCAATAGCAACAATTTTAGAGAAACCACTAAAGATGTTGAAACACTGGCAGACGCATGACCTAACTTGAAGTTTGAAATGAAAATTCCTCTATTACCAGAAGGAGAGTTGGACTGAAGAAGAAGTGGGAGTAGAAGCAGATAAACCAGTTAAGCTGTTGTTGAAGTCATCCGTGCCAAAAAATTGATAAAGGCCCAAAGGTAGCAAAAGGAACTGCAAGAAAGAGGCGTATTCAAGAGATACTTAGGGAAAATTATTTGCCCTCGAGTATCCTTAGCAGCTCATGTCAGAATAATTTCAACTGTAAGATAATAATTTGAGGCCATGTTCTTATATAAGAAGAGCGGATATGGCCACAGCTGCCCCACCCATGCCAGACTCTCTGTTGACTTCGCCAGGCAGTCATTTCCTTTTTTATGGTCTCAAGCAGCAGCCTTCAGCATTGCATCTGCAAACAGTAGCGCCTAAACCGGAAGGGAAGAAAGAAGCCCACTGCACAGAAATCTCTTTGTTTTTAGGAAGATAGGAAGACAGTTCTCAGAAACCCTTAAGCAGGTTCCGCTCAGGTCCCATCAACAAAAACTGGGCCAAACATTCATGCCTTAAGTGCAAGGAAAGCTGAGAAATGAAATGTGGCCCCTTCGGCCTCCATAATGGGAAATAGGTTCCAAAAGTAGCAAAGAAGTGTTGGGATTGGGCTGTTGGGAGGGACTATTAAATGCTGATTAGATGTAGAGGCTGAAAAATAAGGCAATGTCAAAATAACTGCTTAGACACTGGACTTGGACCATTGTCCAGATAGTACTGCTATTCACTGAGCTGAGCGAGAGGAACAGATTTGGGTGGGAAAAGATTGAATCTTTTTAAGCCCTGGCTGATGTGGCTCAGTGGATTGAGTGCTGGCCTGTGAACCCAAGGGTCACCGGTTTGATTCCCAGTCAGGGAACATGCCTGGGTTGCAGGCCAGGTTCCCATTAGGGGGCGCTCAAGAGGCAACCACACATTGATGTTTCTCTCCCTCTCTTTCCCTTTCCCTTCCCCTCTCTGTAACAATAAACAAATACAATATTCTTTAAAAGATTGAATCTTTTCAAACATATTTGAATCTCTTAGTTGGAAAGCCCAGAGCCCAGTTTGTTAAGTTTGAAAGCTAAACTAGAGTTTCAAGTTTAGGACAATACAACTGAAGCCGCGCAGTAAAAGGGTTTGTCTAGAGACAATGTGCAAAGTTATTACAAAAGAGCCAAAGAAGAAATCTTGGGAAAAGAAGCCCATTTGAGGAAATAAAAAAGAAAGTCCGTAAATGTAATACAGCAGATGAGAGCAACCTTTTAAGATGAAGGAGAGGTCAGTGGTCCTAAGTGCTTCCCAGAGCCCAATTAATGAGAAGATTAAGAAAAGAAGTACCTATCGTTTTTCCCACACTCTATGTCCTGGTGACCATTGCTGAAGAAGAAACACACCGGGGTGGGCAAAAGTGGGTTTACAGTCACTCTGGGACAATAATTGAATACATGAAAATACAACAAATAAACTCCGTGTTTCATGTACTCACAACTGTACACTCCCTTTTCCATGATGCTGTATATAAGGAAGCAATTAAAAATGATTTTTTTGGTGATTTGTTATGTTATTTACTTTTTAACGAGCAAGGCGAGCCCCTGGGGAGAGAGGTGGGAGACCGCGGAATGGGGGTGACTGGCAGCAGCCACACAACTGTAGCTGCTGTAACGTACGATCGCCGTCATGCACAGTCGTCAGGAAGCGTCTGCGCCTCGGGTCTTCGGAGAATCTGCTCAGCCACCCACCCCGAGTCTGGGGTGGTCCACGGAGCTGCCTCCGCCCCGAGCGTAACCTAGGGGGCCACTTCTCCAACCCCATTCGTTCCTTTCATTGCTGCTCTGTAGTCTGAGGACGCAGTATTTTTATCAAGGGTAATTTTCTCACACTAAGTCTGCTACAAGTTCCTCACTCACCAAAATGAAGGAAAATGAAATTTAAAGAAATGCTGCCCAAGTAAAAGCACAGTCCCTCCAGCAGCGGCCGGAGACAGAGCCACACTCTCTATAGAAGATTTTCTATTGAAAAATAAAATTCTAAAATTTTACATTACTCTTTTCATGTTTTACTGTCTCAGTTTTTCTGGTAAATCTTTTAAGTAGTATAAATGAAAGTAAATACTACGTTTTAGGTGAAGGTATAGTTCAGTTGAATGTTTTTCTAGTTTTTACTGTCTATTACTGCTCTACCCTCGAGAGTCAGCCAGAGCAACCTGCCATCCAATAAAGCACAAGTGCAGAGAAACAAAACCCACAGTTTACAAGAAAAAGCAGCACTGTGGACACAGCCTGTCCTAACTCATGTTCAACCACGCCCTCTTGTGTGTAAGTGCGGTATAGCAGCTTCCATTTTTATGCTGAAACAAATTGAACACTGAATGAGTGCCCAGAATGTGCCAGGTTGTATGTTAGGTGCTGAGGATACAGTTGTAGAGAACACTTTAAAAGTCTCCACATTTGTGGAGATTATTTAGAACTTACTTTAATTATTAAAGAAATTTAAAATCCATTTCAAAACCTCTCTTTGAGGTTAAGAATACCTAAATTTATGGAATGCAGCAAAAACTTCCTCCAAGAAGGAAGTTTATAGTGATAAGTACCAACATGAGCACAGTAAAATAGGCATCTAGTCAAAATTATGGCATGGGTGGATGTGACACTCAGAAACAACCACGTGAAAACTACAACTTAACCACAGAACCACAGCATCAAGACTGGTAGGACTGGTGGAGAGGCAGAGCGGGCTGGGCCTGCACCCGGGGGTGGTGGCAAATATCTGGAGGGATATTTAGGTTTGGAGGTCCCCTCTAAGGAGCCAGAGGTCTCCGCCCCACATTGGCCTCCCAGCCCAGGCTTTCAGCAGTGTGAAGAGAAGGCCTCACAACTTCTGGCTATAAAACCAGTGGTGATTGTGGCCATGTAAGATGAGGACTCCTGGAGTCACAGTGATTCTTCTTAAAGGGCCAGCACATGAACTTACTCAGACTCCCTTGCCCTAAACTCCAGAGTTGAGGCAGCAGCCCTAAAGGCACCAGGGACAAAAGGGGAGGAACTGAACTGTGTGAAACCAGGCAAGAGCTTGAGCGGCAGCTTCCTCCCACACAAAATGCTGGTAAGGCCATTGTTCCTTTCTGTGCCAGGCGGCCAGTGCCATACCCAATTTCTGGGCCCACACAACTTTTGGGCCCACCCAATCTCTTTCTGATGGCTTTTCCATACAAATGCTCTGTCTTGGTTCATGCTGCCAACCTTCCTCAAATCTCTTGATGAAGCAGCATCTGGTCTCGACATGCACTCTGCTTCTTGCTAAGTGGCTTCAGGTCTTGTCTTGGTTCTCAGCTTAGCCTCTCCTGCGCACTTCTGAGCCAAGCACAAGTAGTAACCATCGGCAGATCACTTTGTAGCTCATGCCACCTGGCCCCGGACAGGGCATAGGTGGTGGCTGACCTTGGCCTGCACCTCCCAAGAGGCCACTGAACCAGCACTGGTAGACAGCTTCAGACCATCCTGAAGCACCACCCAACCACAACCAAACCAACACCCAACCACCTTCAGGAGCAACAGACCCAAAGGGTGGATTTAACAGGTCCCTGAGCCAGACTGAAGTGAGCTCTGTTCCTTATATGGTGTCAATCCCTGCCCAGCAGATCCTCCATGGTGGTTGTGGCAAATCCTTACAGTGAATTGATCTAGGACTAAATTTCTCCCATTGACATGCCAACAGCAATCAAGATTCGACTACTGCAGGGCCCTAAGGACACCCACTACATTAAGCCATTCTCTCAAGATGAGGAACCATAGCAGCTCTACCTAACACACAGAAACAAAAAAGGCAGGCAGCTAAAATGAGGAAGCAAGGAACATGCCCCAAATGAAAGAGAAGAGTAAAACTCCAGAAAATGAACTAAACAAAATAAGAGACAAGCAAGCTACCAGTTGCAGAATTCACAGTAGTGATATAAGGATGCTCTTAGGGGAAGAGTAGAGGAACTTAGTGAGAACTTCAACAAACAGACAGGAGACATAAAAATGGAGATAGAAAATATAGAAAAGAATCCGTCAGAAATAAAGAATGCACTAACTAAAATGAAGAATAATTTCTAGGGAATCAACAACATTAGAGTAGATGAAGCAAAGAATCAAATAAGCAATTTGGAAGATAAGGAAGCAAAACACACAGTCAGAATAATAAAAAGAAAAAAAAATATCCAAAAATATTAGGATAATAGGGGAGGGATTTAGAGGAACATATATAAAGGATACATGGACAACAATTGAGAAAGGAGGAAATGGGAGGGAGGGGGGATCACGGGGGGGTGAGATGGGATGGGAGTAATAGACAGAAAACTGTATTTGAAAAATAATTAAATTAAGAAAAACAATAAAAAGAAAATAAATAAATAAAGGAAAAAATATGAGGATAGTGTAAGGAGCCTCTGGGACAATTTCAAGTTTGCCAATTATTGCATCATGGAGGTGCTGCAAAGAGAAGAGAGAGCAAGACATTGAAAATCTGTGTAAAAAAAAATGGTAGAACAGAACATCCCTAACTCGGTGAAGGACACATACACTTCCTGGACACATACAAGTCCAGGAACTGCAGAGTACCAAACAAGTTGAACTCAAAGAGGCCCACACAGACACATCATAATTAAAATGCCAAAGGTTAAAGACAAAAAGAGAATCATTCTTAAAAGCAGCAAGAAAAAAGAAGTTAGCCACCTACAAGGAAGCTCCCATATACCTCCAGCTGATTTCCCAGCAGAAATTTTGAAGGACAGAAGACACTGATATCAAATATTAATAGTAATGAAAAGCAAGGACCTACAACAAAGGTTACTCTACCCAGCAAAGCTATCAAGGTGAATAATAAAATGGCAATGAATACATATCTTTCAGCAATTTCTTCAAATGCAAATGGGTTAAATACTACAATCAAAAGCCATGTAGTAGCAGAATGGATAAAAAAAACAAGACCCTTATTATTCTGTCTATAAGAGACTCACGTCAGATCAAAAGACACACACAGACTGAAAGTAAAGTGGTGGGAAAGATATTTCATGAAAACAAAAACAAACAAACAAAGAAACAAACAAAAGGTATTGTAGCAAAACTTACATGAAACAAAATAAACTTAAACAAATTCTATAATAAGAGACAAAGAATGACCCAGAAATTATACTTCTGAGTATTTACCTGAATAAATCCAAAGCACTAAATCAAAAAGACATATGCATCCCTATGTTTATACAGCTTTTTTTTAACAATAACCAAGATTTTGAGGCAATCTTAGTGTCCATCAATAGATGAATGTATAAAAAAGAAGTGGTTTATATACATAATAGAATATGATTCGGCCATAAAATAGAATGAAATCTTGCTGTGTGAAACATGATTGGACCCAGAGGGTGTTGAGTGAAATAAGTCAGACAGAGAAAGACAAATGCCAGGTGATTTATGTTATATGTGGAATCTAAAAAATAAATAAATGAATAAACAAGGGAAAGAGGGACAGACTGATACACAGAGCGTTTTGACAGCTACCAGATGGGAGAGGTTGGGAAAATGGGTTTAAGAAGCACAAACTGATACCTGAAGAATAATCATGGGGATACAAAATACAGCATGGGGAATGTAGTCAATAATATGGTAATAACTATAGAGGGTAACAGATGCTGACTAGTTTTATTGAGGTGATTGCTTTCTGAGTTATATAAATGTCTAATCATGAGGTTGTACACTTGAAACTAATATAATATTGTACAGTAACCATAATTTAAAAAGTTAAAACAATTTTTTAAAAGAGATCAAATAGTACTCCAGGGACTAGCACGAGAAGACTAAACCAATCCCGTTTAGCAGATGGAAGGAAATAATAGAGATTAGAGCATAAGTTAAAAAACAAAGAATAAAAAACTACTCAAAAACCCTCAACCAAATACTAGCAAACCAAACTCAACACTCCATTAAAAAAATCATATACCTTGACCAACTGGGATCCGTCCTTGAGATACAAGCACAGTGCTACATATGCCAATGAACTAATGCAATCGATCACATTCATAGAACAAAGGATAAAAATCACATGATCATCTCAGTAGATATAGAAATGGCATTTGACAAAATTTAAGAACCTTTCATAATAAAAGCTCTCAATAAACTAGGTATAGAATGAATTTACCTCAACATAATAAGCACAATATACTCATAAGCATGATACACTCAAAGCAAACATCATATTCCATGGAGAAAAACTGAAAGCTTTTAGGATAAAAAATAAGACAAGGATGCCTATTCTCACCACTTCTTTTGACAACACGATACTGGAAGTCACAGCAAGATCAATTAGGTAGAAAAAGAAATAAAAGGCATTCAAATTGTAAAGAAAAAAGGAAATTATCTCTGTTTGCAGAAAACTTTAAAGACTCCACAAACTGTTATAACTAATAAATAAATTCAGTAAAGCTTCAGGATATACAATCAACTTCAAAAAATTAGTATCACTTCTCTACACTAGTAAAAAATATATACAAATACAGAAATAAAGGAAACAATCTTAGTCACAATGGTATCAAAATAATAAATTACTTGAGAATAAATTTAACCAAGCAAGTAAATCACTTCATACATTGGAAACTGAAAAGCAGTGATGAAAGAAACTAAAGCAAACACAAATAAATAGAAAGACATTATGTTAATGGACTGGAAGACCTACTATTGTTCAAAAGTCCATACTAATCAAAGTAATCTACAGATTCAATGCTAACATCAGCAAAATCTCAATGACATTTTTTACAAAAAATAGAAAAACAAAACTATCCTAAAATTCATATAAAACCACCAAAGACCCTACAAAGCCAAAACAATCTTGAGAAAGAATACAAAACTGGAAGCATCACACTTCTCAATTGTGAAATACAATACAAGACTACAGTGTAACTGGCTGGAAGAGAGACATAAGGGTAACAGAAGAGAATTGAGAGTCCAGAAAAGTGTCCATGCATACACTGTCAACTGATCTTTGACATGGTAGCCAAGAATACACAGTGGAAAAAGGCCAGTTTCTTCAAAAAATCATGTTGGGAAAGTTGGATAGCCACATGCAAAATAATAAAATTGCACATAAAAATAAACTCAACGTATACTGAAAGCTTAAATATAAAACCTGAAATTCTAAAATTCCTAGAAGAAAAAAATAGAAGACCCTTGACATTGGTTTGGCAATGATCTCTTGGATATGACCCCAAAAGAACAGTCAGCTAAGCAAAATAAACAAGTGGGACTACATCAAACCAAAAATCTCCTGTGCACCGAAGGGAATAACCCACAGAATGAAAAAGGCAATGTATAGAATGGGAGAAAATATTTGCACACTATATATCTGATTAGATGCCAGTATCCCAAATATATGAGGAACTCCTACAACTCAATAGGAAATTAACAAATAACTCATTTAAGTAATTGTTAAAGGACTTGAATAGACACTTCTTCAAAGAACACACAGAAATGGCTACCATGACAAGGTGCTTGATATCACAAATCATGAGGGAAGTGTGAATCGAAACTGCAGTGAGATACCACAGTTTCTTACACCGGTTAGTGGGGTTACTGTCTTAAAAAGAAGATAACCAATAGTAATGAGGATGTGAAGAAATGGGCCCCTTGGACACTGTTGGTATGACTTTCAAATGGTATAACCACTATGGAAAAACAGTATAAAGACTTCTCTAAAAATTAAAACATAATTAACATAAGATCCAGCAACCTTACTTTCGGGTATCTGCAAAAGAACTATCCAAATCAGGATCTCAAAGACATAAACACACTCCCATATTCGTGATATCCCAAACAGGAAAACAGTCTAAACATCCATCAACAGATAAGTGGGTAAAAAATATGACACATACACACAATGGAATATCATTGATCCACAAAATAAATGGCATTCTGCTGCATGTGAGAAGATGGATGAACCTGGAGCTCATTGCGCTAAGTGAGATAAGCCAGTCACAGAAGGACAACCTGTATGATTCCACTTATACGAGGTATTTAAAACAACCAAATTCGTAGAAGTAGAAGATGGATTACTGGTTGCTGGAAGCTGGGGGCAAGGGGAAAAAAGTATTCATTGTTCAATGTTTATAACTTTTCAGTTATGCAAGAAGAATAGGATCTCAAGATCTGCGGTATAACTTAGCACCTATTACGTCTACCATACTGTATGATGCAGGTAAACATTTTGTGGAGAGGGTAGTTCTGTTGACTGTGCTGATGACACAGAAGAGGGGGTGGAAGTGTAAGGAAACGTTGCAGGCAATGGGAATGTCTGTTTCTGTGACTGTGATGAGGGTTTCATGAGTGTATGCAAGTGCCCGCACTCATCAAATTGTAAACATTAAATATGTGCATGTTCCTGTATCAATCATACCTCAGTAAATGTTTTTTAAAAATAACTTTAAGCATAAATATATACATAAATTAAAACAAAAGAATGAAAAATATTTTTTATTTGAACACTAATTAAAATAAAGTTGGAGTTATAATAATATGAGATAAAGAAGATTTCAGAGAAAAATATTACTGTGGATAAAGAAGAGCCCTTCATAATGATGAAGTGATTAGTTCCTCAAGAGCATATAACAAACCTAAATTTTTATGGAGTTAATAACAGAGCATCAGAACACACAAACCAAGCACTGACAAAATGCAACCGAAGGCAGACAAATTCACAATAACTGTAATTTCAGTACTACTCTCTCATTAATTGATAAACTAAGCAGACATAAAATCAGTACAGATATAGGAGACTTGAACACTATCAACCACTTTACTTAATCAATATTTATAAAACAATCTACCCCCAAACAGCAGAATTCACATTTGTTTTCAGGTGCACAGGAGTATATACCATATTCTGGGCCACAAACAAGACTTGATTCATTTTAGAAGAATTATGTCATTACAAAGAATGAAGTAAAATAGAAATCAAAAACAGGAAGATAGCTGAAAAATGCCCAAATATCTGGAAACTAAGAACACATATCTAAATAACCTACGGGTCAAGAAGAAGTCAAAAAAAATTAAAATTTTATGCTAAATGAAAATGAAAAGGTGAGTTGTCAAAACTTATGAGATATCAATAAAAATCAATGAAATAGAATACAAAAAAAACAATGCAAAACTGAATTAATCCAAAATTTAGTTCCTTGAGAAGATTAAATTAATAAACATCTGAACACAGTGATTAGGAAGAAAAAATGAAGGTACAATTTATCAACATCAGAAATGAGAGAGGGGAAATTCACTATGGGTTGCACAGCTAAAAAAAGAATATGATAAACAATGTGATGCCAATAATTTTGGCAAGAGAAATTGCAAAGTCCCTTGAAAAACCCACTGTCAAATATCACACAAAAAGGAATCTATTGAGGAGACCAACTAAAATGTAAGGGTAAGGAGATCCAAAAATTTGCTTCTCCATAAAAGTGAAGAGAAAACTGGTGAACTATCAAAATCAACATCTTAAGAATTCTAGAGACTGATTAAAGACTTTCAGTAACCAGGAGAAAGAGAGGTTATGCATGGAAGTTGTCTGAATATCATTAAAAGTAGTTAATTTTGTGTGTTTTACCTAGCTAGTCTGTCGTCTATTCCTAGATCAATGGTAGCCTTGTTGGGTGGGGGTAGGGGGAACAAAACCACTCTGGAGCGCATTCAAATGCTCCTTTCCAAATAATAGCCATTCCTTAACCTTTTTATTTAAGGTAAAAGAAAGAACCTCCCAAGAAGCTGTTGAAAGGCTTGTCGTTATTTGTCCAACTCAGAACTCCAGTGTAGCGCTAAAGCCACAGCCAGGGGGAAAGTGGTGTTTGTTCAAAACTTTACAGGCAAATGTATCATTGCTTCTGCCTGAANAGGTTATGCATGGAAGTTGTCTGAATATCATTAAAAGTAGTTAATTTTGTGTGTTTTACCTAGCTAGTCTGTCATCTATTCCTAGATCAATGGTAGCCTTGTTGGGTGGGGGTAGGGGGAACAAAACCACTCTGGAGCGCATTCAAATGCTCCTTTCCAAATAATAGCCATTCCTTAACCTTTTCATTTAAGGTAAAAGAAAGAACCTCCCAAGAAGCTGTTGAAAGGCTTGTCGTTATTTGTCCAACTCAGAACTCCAGTGTAGTGCTAAAGCCACAGCCAGGGGGAAAGTGGAGTTTGTTCAAAACTTTACAGGCAAATGTATCATTGCTTCTGCCTGAAAGACCATGACCATGGCCAAAAAAAAAAAAAAAAAAAAAAAAAATCATAGCCAAATCAAGTTTATCTCAGCAATGCAAGTGTTGATGGAAGAAACTTCCAAAACTGTAACAATTTTTATGAGCTTATTTGAGCCAAACTCATGACAGATCTCAGTGGATTGAGAAAATGCTGTGGAAGATGGCAGTTGTCCCTTTTTCTTTCTTTTTTTAATTTTATTTATTTTTAGAGGGGAAGGGAAGGAGAGAGGGAGAGAAATATCGGTGTATGGTTGCCTCTGCCGGAAACACACAATGTACCATGTGTCCCCTGCCAGGAACTGGCCTGCAACCCAGGTGTGTGCCCTGACTGGGAATCGAACTGCGATCCTCTGGTTCGCAGGCCCGCGCTCAATCCACTGAGCTACACCAGCCAGGGCTACCAGTTGTCCCTTTTTCATATACATCAGAATCAAAGGAGAAGAAGTAAGAGGGTTATGTGAAATCCACTGGTGATAGATCAGAGAGACAGGAGAAAGCAAGGGGGGAAATCTCTGGGACTGGATAAAAAGTAAAACACACACTGCTTTGGAGTGGTAGGTACAGGACAGTTAACCATCAGCATTGACAGCACACAGAGAGGGTGAGCACTGAGCAAGACAACAGTGCGGGGCTCTGTGGTCTCCCGCTCTAAGTGCAGTAGGTGTGCCCTAAGCAGTCTGGAAAAGGGGACTACTCTGGCACTTCAAAGGTATGTTATTTTAGATACAAAAAGACAATAGACAGGCTGTTAAGGAAAAGACTGACCTTTGTCAAGGAAGATACTGGCCTAGGCCATGGCTCCTGGCCGCCACCTGCTTCTAGTTAGAAAGTTTTAATTTCGGACCACCTTATATGTTCTGTCTTCAAGTTTGTGAGGCCACCATGCAGGCCTCCCCTGAGCTTGTCAGGTTTAGTATGCAGACCCCTTTTTGGTCCACACAAGATATATTTCGTATTTGAAAATCAATCACTGTATTCACCAACAGACTAAAATGGAAAACCATACCGTCATTTCCATAGATGCAGAGTGTTTGATAAATAGCATCCATTTTTTATTTTAAAAATACCCAAACTGTCAGTCATTAGTGAATGCTTAATCCTAGGGCTAGCCCAGGAAAAACACCAAATGAGGCTGCCCACTCACCTCCTACTCTCTCAAACAATCTGCTGGTCTTTCGTAGCATTCACGAAGCTTAAGTGGCTACTCATTGCCTACAGTATAAAGTTGAGCTTCTACACATAGTCTATAAGAACACAAAGTTTAACTCCTACATGTAGTCTATAAGATATCTCAGTTCTTGACCTTTCTTTCTAGATTCAATTCCTGCTTGAATCTGCTTGAAACATATCCAGCTCTTAGCTACATGAGAGTAATTCAAAATTCCACACGTGTGCATTTTACTTTCTTGCCTGCATCCCCTTGGCAAGCTGTTTCCTGGACTTCAAGGGCTCCGCTCTGTATTTTTTTAGTGGCAAAATCCAGCTTACCCTGATCTATCCTGATCTAACTTCTGTCTGTTCTTTGCAGGCATACAGGGTGATATTTGTTTTGCATACACATCTGGTCATGGTATACCCTGCTAAAATATTTTGTAACATACAAAAATTTCACAGGCCATAAATTCCCATAAGCCATTTCTTATTTTTAATATATCTATATAACATACATTTTTAATATAACTTTTATTTAAATCTTTTCTCAAGACTCTCTCATGTGTGCGAGAAACTTAAGCCAGCTGTTTTCAGATTCACTTAATTAATGCTTTCTTAGTCATTTTAAGTATAAGTGCTGTTATCTGTAGATATTGAAACTGGAAAAGCCAGCATCTGTGCTGCCTGACACCTACCTAACCCAATAAGCAGAGACAGGGATTAAATCTTTATGGACGCCTTATTCAGCTGCCTGGCAAGCTAAGAATATAATGGGTTTGTACACTAACAGACCATGTTAAATTTCATTTTCAACTGAACCTTTTTACCAGAAGAAAAGTGTAGGTAAGGGATTTAGAATTCAGGGGAAAAGTTAATCAGATATAAATCGACAGCATTCTTCAATCGTTGTCCTGGGTAGTGGTCATCTCACCCTGGACCACAATGGCTCTGATACCATCTCAATGGCTTGCAGTCCTCCTCAAGGCAAAGGTGGAACCGCTTATGGTCTCTTGGAGTCCAGGTGGGTCATTCCTTCAGTTCCTGAAACAATAGCTTTCCTATACACTGATTACTAAGCTCATTAGCTCTTACCTGAAACTAAAAAAACTCTAGCATTGGAGTCCCCCATCTGTATCATTCTTCCCAGACTTCAAGTCAAGATGGCATCTAAGGTGGGGAGGCTACTGGTGTCTACATCAATAAAGACATTTGTTCTGGGATCATTTTCTCTTCTCTGGCATCCACTGAAATGGGTAAGTATCTCCCTGTGGTTTAAGGTCGTAAGCATATATCCCAACTGGTATCTGCTGAAACATCCTTTGTCTATTGGCTTCCATTGTATAATGCACATTGACTGAAACACTATTTCAGGTTCTGTGTCAGTTAACTGAAGTTCTATATCAGCTACTCTGGATCACAGCATGTGACTGCTATCTGATGTTTCTCTCTGTGACCTGTAGTAGACCAGGGTTTTTATCAGGCATATTTTCCTGTCACCTACGTAGCCATCTCTACTCTACTGCTTTTATGCCACTCAAAGTCTGTCCTTGAGTGAAAGCTTATTAAAACCCTTCATCTAAAACCTTTGTTAAGGACCTATTAGTTTTGCCATTCCTTGGGGTTTTATTTGGAGGACATTCAGGTAACTCCAAACATAAAGGCATAACTCAATTAGAATCTCATGATTGAGACTACTTTGCCTTATTAGGATTTACTGCGTGATGTCTGTACCTCACAAGACTATTAGTTCACTGAAAGCAAGGGCTGTGTCTGTCTTACTCAAATTGATGTCTGGTACATAATAGGGTCTTGAATGGACAAATGAATGACTCAGCTTACATGCTCTGGCCTTTCTCAACCATAATTTTTCTACTTAGCATTAAATATTTTGCTCTTGATAGAAGTAACTACTTGCTTTAATCTTGGTACAAAGATCATGGCATTTGGGTTGCAAGAGGTAAGCAACACCAACTTAGAGAAAAGGCAGACGGAACATGATATAGTGTAATCACAGCAGAATTAACAATAGTCAGTACTTATAGCAGGAAGGAGCAGAACTTGCTTCTCTGGTGTCAGGAACCCATGAAGAAGCAAACCTGCTGGGAAAGAATGCATTCTTAAACATCCCATTCTGCTCCAATAATATTCCATGTAAAGCTCTTCTTATTACTTGCACGTCTTTTTGACCACAATAAACACACCATAGATTTTTGTTAAATGCCACATTGTAGTCCTGGAAAGGTGTTAAAAACTGTTTGGTTGATTTTTTTGTAAGCTAACTAAATGCTATAGTGCTAAGAAACTTTTGTAATACCAGTTTATAAGAAACTTTGCTCTTCAAAGTTATATCATTGAGAATGGAGCATCCTATTCTTGGCTAAAGAATGCAAGCAAGGGGTGTCATTTGACCCAAGGAAGCTGGATTTACACCCAGGTGCAGAACTACAGATGAAGAATTTGGAGACGCTACATTTCACATTCTCCCCAACTTTCTAGTGTCCGAGGAAACAGGACCTCGAGACCGTCTGTCACTCTACGCTGATGACAGACTGTATTGTTCCTAACAGAACTCTAAACAGCGTTCCTAGTGGGGCATAGAGAAGCCACACAACCCTCTTTTGGAGTGATTGCTGCTTCCGCCGCTTCCCTAGCCCTGCTTCCTCCCCCCGCCCCACTTCCTGAATAAAGATCTGATTCTGTTTCCTCTACCACATTTTCAGACTCAGCATAAGGCCTTAAAAATCTCATAAAAATCTCCTTCTGGGTTTACTTTTACTGAGCCACTGCAAGGTTTCCCATTGTAAATACGCTGCCTTTCGAAGCACTTAATAAACTTAGCTTTAATGAGCTTGTGGATGAAAAAGCTCTTAGCCGGAATTGTGCTTGCAAAGTGGAAGGCATCCAATTGCTTCGTTCTAAGACAGATGAAATCCCTATTTCCATTATGAGCAATAACCAAAGAATGTTTATGAATGAGCACTGTAAGTAAACCCGGCGTTCTAAATCTCATAAACTCAAACAATCTACCGCAATTCAACCTCTGAGAGAGAAAAAGAAAGGAGGGGCAGGAGGATAGAGACCCTCGGGACAGAACCCTGAAGGTCTGTACACCGCCCATCCCTAGCGGGAAGGAGCACGCGCATGCGCACCGGGCGCAGGCCTCGCCGCCCTCCCTTCCTCTCGTTTTGCATCCGGGGCTTAGGGTTCGCGCTCCTATTGCGGTCCCGGGTCGTTCGGGGGTGCGAAGTGCTGGATGTTCTGGTTGTTTCCAGCGTCAGAAGAGCTGGTGGGACGGCGGGTGAGTCCAGGGCTATTGGCTAAGAAGGAGAGTCGGGCGGTAGGACCCGGCTGGTCCTTGTCTCCTCGGTGGGGCTTTGTACCGAGAGAGGGACGTGGACCCCGGGGCGGTTATGGGGTCCGGGGACCCCGGAGGCGCGCGGGGGCGGGGCAGAGGAGGAAGGACGGCCGGCGTCGCACTTGGCTGGCCCTGCAGGTCAGAACTGGGGCTCAGGGAGGGGGCTTCCCTCTGGCGCCTCCTCTCTGGCGGCTTTCCTCTGACACTTGTCCGAAATTCGTAAATCCTCCTCACTTGAGTGTAGCTGTAGTTTCTGGAGTGCTTGGCCCGGCAACCGCGCAGTGTAAGTGGATCTGCAGCCTCAGACCTTTTATTTTTATTTTTATTTTTATTTTTGGCAGAGACCACACCCTTCTCTGCTGCCCGGGGCACCTTCTTTGGAGCGGGCACCCCGCCCCGCACGTGCTCTGCTTGGTTCGTACTTCTGGGACCTTTTCAGGTTAGATTCTGTGTGGTGTGGGGCAGAAGCCCACGGCCACGACCCTGGAAGTCTGGATCCTAGCATAGATCCTACACTGCCCGTGAAACCCTTGTTGTGTGGAAGTTCCCACCCAGCTCTGAAGTTCTGAGATTTGTGTTCAGCAGCCCTTTCTCCAAAATGAATCAGCACCTGGGGAAGATGAAGGAAGGTGTGGTGCTGTGTCACTTTTTGAGAGGTCTCTGGTTGTGGTGCCAGAAAATGGCCCAGGGCCATAGAAGTTTGGATCTCAGAGAAACCCATTTCCTAATTTGCATGCGTAACTGTGGCAAAACCTTTCTGCTTTTCTCTGGGTGAATTGATTCATTTTGGACTCCAGGCAGTTTAAAAAATAGACAAAACTTGCCTGTACCTGACTTAACTTGAACCTCTTTCCAATGCAGCCATCTAGTGTGGTGTGGGGTTCTTTTCCAAATTTAACCCGATAGTAAGAATCAGATGTGCTGTTTGTAAAGTGGGGACTCCCGGAACCCCATTTCAGAAATACTGTGTTCGGTGAGAGTGGCCTGGGAATCTATGTTTTAAATAAGCAAACGCTACTTACCTCTTGTTACTGTATCAGAGTTCTAGATGTTAGTCATTTTTTGTTGTTATGCCAGAAGCCTAAATTGTTATGTTCCCAAGGACATTGTTTAGGTTCTGTATATTCATTGTAATGTGACCTGCCCCTGTGGATTTAAAGAAGTTGACTTGTTATTCTATGTAAAGCGTGTGGACACAGAATTTGGGACTTCTGCTGCTAAAGCAGTTTCTAAAAGGATTGGTTGGGTGACAAGTCCATGTAAATATAAAGCCAAATTAAATCTGGGATTGTAGAAATAGAAAACTTGAGAATTAAAATGTGGAAGTTATGGTTATAGTGTAAATGTTGTAAATCTTGACAATATTAGAAAAGAATACATCTTACAAAAATCAGGATGTAAGAAAGTATAACAGTGCAATTTTTTCTTTCATTATACTAGGTCAATCCACATTGTCTAAAATGGAAGCATATAATTTTGAAATGATTCTGCTCTTTTAATATTTGTATAATTCCTGTTAACTGTACAGTACTCTTTTAGGAACTGAAATTGCTTTTTGTGAAGAAATAGTTTCCCCGAAGGTCAGCAGTTTCTTAGTTCACTTTGTTTTTCTTTTGTTTAATGCAGGGAAAATTTAGTGCTATGATATCTATTAAAATAGTATGTCAAAAATCAATATAATTTTATTAAGCAATGTCATCCCAATAAGTCTAATTAAAAATGAAAAAATTGTCTCAAATAAAAGTATCTTTAAACACTCAAAATAGCATGTATAGTATGATCTCAATATTAAAAATTATTTCTATACATTCTGTTTACTTGTGTGCATTGGATAACTGCAAGATGTAAGCCTAATAATAATAGAATTATTTATGAGTCATAGGATTTGGGTGGATTTTTTAAACTGTTTTTTACCTTTCTATATTGATTGAAAAAGTTTTAAAGTCCAAGTATCATTTTTATAAAAACATTATTTAATAAAGGGAGGTTTGATTTTTATATTATTTATAGGGAGAATTCTGGATGTTAGTAAATAACCAAAAAGTTGCTGAGTAATCATTACACCATTAACTTGCAATCAAGAAATGAGTATTGCTTTGTTTCCCTTTAGGTTTGTTTTATGTTGATTCATACAGTATCCTTGTAGAGACAACATAGTGTCCTTATAGTAAATTTGTCTTGATAAGAATTCTGGCTTCCTCACTTAGTAACTGTGTAAATTGTGTAAGTCTCTGTCCTCATCTAAAACTGGGCATTATATTTACTTTTGCGGATTGTTGTTAGGATTATTATATGTACTAAAATAACTTAGCCTACTGCCCAGACACCAAGGTCTGTTTAAAAAAGAACAGCTATTACTACTATTAACAAAGCACGGATTGTATTTGTATTCATGCGTGTCATTCTTAAGTAATGTCTGTTTTTAATTCATCAGGGTGTTACACTTCTGTTTAAGTGTCTGTAAGTTATTTCAAGGGTTCTGTAATGAAATTTTCTCAGGTTTGAACTTCTTGTCCTAGAAGCTGTTCATCACTGTGATGAGGCTTGTAATTCTCGATAACTATGACTTGGCTAGTGAATGGGCAGCCAAATACATCTGTAATCGCATCATCCAGTTCAAACCTGGACAGGACAGATACTTCACCCTGGGTTTACCAACAGGTAATACATCTTTCCCCCATTTTAGATATTTGAAATTATGGGATTGAAGGATTTCCTTTAATGAAATGTTTCTCCTTTATTTCTTATCACATCACTGATTAAATATATTAGTATATAAAGCCAGAAATCTGTCTACCTATCTATCTATTTATCTATCATCTGTCTATCTAGCATCTACATTTTGTTACTATATTTTGTTTAAATTCTCTCTCACCTACCACTCCAAAATACAGAAGGAAATACCCTAACTTAAGTGATGGTCATAGTATTTTTTGTACCTTTTTTTGTAGGTTTTTGTTGTTGTTGTTTTAGGGATATCACTTTCACTATTCATATAATTTCTATGAGATTATTCTTCCTATTAACCATGAAGAGGTACCTAGAGTGTGTGTTATTGCCTGTCACTTTCATCTTAGCTGCTTCATATTATTGTATTAGCCCTTTGCTATTTCTGTTTATTTTCCTTCTTTTATAGAAGGATTCTAAGTAAAAAATTACAGATTGGTATGTTTTCATGACAATAAGTACAAGCATTAATTACATATTTTATTGAATTTAGTTCTCTGTCAAGTTTTTTCTTAAAAAATAACCAAGTAGTGTCATTGGCATTGTGGCACTTTATTTGATACTGTAGGTTTCCACAGGAACAGTATTGGACCTGGAAACAGAACTGCTACTTTTGTGCTTTCTGCAAGGCGTTTGTTCTACATTCCTGGGCCTCAATTTCTTTACTTCCTAGAAAGATAAGGATACTGACAGCTTACAATCTGTTTGAGCACAGATAAGAGTGCACGTGCAAGTCCCTTATATACTACAAATATTATATAAATTTAAAGTTCCCATAAATGTGTTTTATTCAAACAGTACTTTCTCCTCCTGTTCTCCCCATCCCTAACACATGCCAACTACATAAAATGTACAATCATAATATTTTTTGCACTGGCATAATTTTTATGAAAGCTGATCTTTATTTACCAAGTTGACTTTTTTTGTCTGTTGTTTTGCTTTTTGCTTTTTGGTCCAGTGCAATAGATGGCAATGAGCATGGCAAATGGCAGAGGGGCACTTTATACAACCAGCCGCACACACCACTACTGGGTCTTCCCAGCGGCCACGGTGCTGATCCGTGAGCTCTAGTGGTTGAACCATGGCTTTCTTACCAGTTTGTACACTGCAGACCTGCGCTACATTCAGGCCACTTAACTCAGTCACTCTGGCTTAAGTATGGTGTGGAAATAAACTAATTTGAGTGTGAGGGCAAATCAGCTTCAGAGTCATAAATGCCAACAGTGCTAAACATTTTGGGGTATTTAGATATACAACTTTTGCTTTGTTTTGGCTAGTATCACTGCCTAGTAATGTACCTGCCAGGAATGTATCTCTGGAAATCTGCTGGTGGTGTTTCCTGCTTTTCTCCTTCATGGACCATTGGCCATCAACAGTGTTAATCATCTCCCCTACTCTTTGTGCTTTTGAAATGTGAGCACACGTTTCTGTAACTGCAAGGAACACGCTCTATTGTAATTACCCTCTAACCAAGCACAATTTCTGAGATGTATCTGCTCAGTGTATTTATTGAAGTGATTTTAACAAGCTTGACATTTAAGGGCATGAATGCTCTGGGCCTGACCTACTTCCCTGACTTATTCCCACTGTTCCTCTGAACTGAATCATGACAGGAAAATTAGCCTGCTTTTAGTTTAAGGAATAGGCCTGAACTTGCCGGCTTTGCTTTCACTCATATTGCTAGTGTGTTATATAATGAAAACTATATGAGCTCTGGAACCAAACTATTGGATCTCTGGCTTCACTGCCATGCGATATTTAGCAGATTCTTTCATCTTTTTTGACCCACATCTTTTATCTTCATAATGGGAAAGATAGTGCCAACTTCCCAAGGTTTGGGGTGTACATGAGCTAATGTGTGAAAACATTAGCATTGTATCTAGCACGTGGAGGGCATACAAAGGCTGTCTGTGAACCTCCTCCCCCATTTTTTTCTGTTCTCCACTACAACTTACCCTCTCTTTGCCTATTGGAATTCCGCTCCTTCAGGACTTAGTTGAAATGTCATCTTCTTTGATCCTTCTACCAACAAGCAAGACTATAGTTTTCTTGGATTCGTTACAGTTCTCTGGACTTCTTATAGGTTATTTATAATAGTTTTCTTGTGTTAAAGTTACTCTGTACTTGCTACCCCATTTTTTGAGTTCTCCTAGGATAGAAATAGTCTTAATCTTTATTTTATCAGAATTATAGTAAGCTCTTGCTAAATATTAATTGTTACTGAGTATTACAAAGCAAATATTTCAATGAATTTTTAAAATCAATATACCCTATACCATATCTTCCATTGTTTTTTTTCTTTAGCCACTTTGATTAAAAAGTGGAAAATGCATGTTTTTTGTTTTCACCATTGTGACAACTTCTCACTTTTTAATTTATATATCCTTAAATTAAAAGGGATTTCCATAGATATAGTTATAGAAAGATAGGCCCAGAATACTTATGCTTTTAGAGGAAAGAAGGAAAAGCATATTTATCTATTTTTTGGCCATTTTTCATGTTAGTGGGCTGTGGTTCTTTGAGAAGGAATCATAAAATTTGACAACATAAATTTTAAATTATTAATTGCATTTTAAAACAATGTGTATTCCTAACTTTAAGAAAATCTATTAGTCTTTTGTTCTCTGAATTGTCCATATGATATTTATTATTTACAGCCACTCTCTTATTGTCTTCTCAAAAGAGAGGCAGTCTTTTTACTATAGAATTTGTTTCTATGTGTGTATATATTCACATACATACATATACGCACATGTACATATATATTTATATGTATAAACATATACACTTTATTTTTTGCCAGAAAAATATAGTGTATATGTTTATACACTAAACTAAACTGTTTAGTCCTGCCTACCACTTCAGTAGAAATTTTGTGCACAGGTGCTTTGTTTTGCAATGATGGGTGGACAAAGAATCGGCACCCTAACCCAGAATGTGAAGACCAGGGCACTTGCTGTTAGAATGCAGCCAATCCTGCCTTCCAGTTTGTAACTAAATGAAAAAGCATAGTGTATTCAGAAAATAAAGGGAGGCCATTCTCAAGTGGCTAAATTGACTTATGTTTATTGTACTATATCATGAAGGATTTTTTAAAATTCTTTTGATTTTATAAACCGTATAAAGAATTACATTTATAAAATAATAAAATAAGGGACTCAGAGGAAATACCCAAGATCAAGATCCCGTTTCCTGGAAGTCATTTTACGTATGCATTCTGCTGATACGTGCTGAAGATAACATATAACAAATGAGGAACAGGAACTCCAGTTAAAAACTTGAAGACTAAGTTTCCTTACTCAATCCTTGCCAATTTCAGAGTCAGTTTAGAAAGTAGGTAAGGACAATATTTAATTTTGGCTCTAGTTTTCCTTTTGATTTTAATACATGGTCAACACTTGATCCATTTATATATCCTTTAGGGTACAAATCCTCTAAATTTTTTTCTCAAGAGGTAGATTTTTTAAAAATTCAAATGTGCTAAAAGTTTCTAATCTTGGAATATATATATATTAGTATATATGTGTATATATATGTGTATATATATGTGTATATATATACTAATTCCAAATACCTAACAACTCAAGAATAATTTTCTGAACTGTAATTTCTATTGACAGATTTCCGACTTTATCAGCACATTCTAGTTTAATAAAATATCAGTGTACCTTCAAAAGAGACTAATTAATCATATATGTGTTAATTGAATACATATTTAAATACTAAGAATTGTTTGCCTATTATAATAGAGATATAGGATAAAGTTAACCTAAACTTTTAAATTAAATTTTTGTTCTGTTAGAAAATAAAATTTTTATCTTTTAGGCAGTACACCATTAGGATGTTATAAAAAACTAATAGAATATCACAAAAATGGAGACCTTTCTTTTAAATATGTGAAGACCTTTAACATGGATGAGTATGTAGGTAAGCTATATTTTTAATATATTATTTGGATATGTTATATATATTATTTTTAAGTAGCGTGAATATATTTTGAGAATAATGTAATTTTGCAGTTATGTTTTCAATATGAATATACTTCTAGAGTATAATATATAGCTTATGATGAGGTTGGGGATTTATTATAAAAAGTCTGTGTTTTTGCAGTAATAGCACAATATAATAGAAGGAATGTGGGACTAAGAATCAGAAGGTCTGTATTCATCTTGGGCTCTGCAATTTACTAATCTTGACCTAATTTGCTAACTTTGACCTAATATGTTCACATTTCTTATTCTTTTAAAAAAAATTTCCTGAAGGCAAAGTTAAGACCAGTCTTCTTGTGGGGAATAGAGTAATAAATACATCAATATAAAAGTAATTAGCAAATTAAAGATTTTGTAAGTTTAAAGCTATTATATTTATAGCGTTAAAGTTTTTATAATTTATTGATTGTTAACTTGCTTAACTAGAAAGATATGTGATGCATATAAACAGTGCTAACATTTAAATATAATAAAACATGTTTATTGGTAGCCTAAATGATAGCCAAGAACTCTTGTGATTCAGTCTATTTTGTAGGCACGTAGGAAGAATACAGGAGGAACACGGACCATCATTTTAGTTGTGTGGTTAATTTACATTGAGTTTAACACATCAGTTCCATTGGTTAAAATTTTGCATGTTCGACAAATGGAATCTAGTGACTAAATGCACATGAATTAGACTTTGGTGTTTGAGTTCCAGCCCCTATATGGCTTATGTAACTGCAAGAAAGCTGTTTGCCTTTTCTGTGCTTCTGTTGTAAACCTGTAAAATGGGACTGATGATATTTTTATAGATGTACAAATTAATAGAGTTAGCATGCATGTACAGTGGTTAAAATAATACCTGGCATATATTCCACATAAAAGTGCTCTTATGTTGAATGTGGTGTAGAAAGATTATATGTTTTAAATAGCATTGAAAGCTTAATCAGAAAAGTACATTTTAGATTTATTTCTGAAAATAATTACACTTATATTTACTAACTTTACATTTAGGACTTCCCAGAAATCATCCGGAAAGCTACCATTCTTATATGTGGAATAACTTTTTTAAGCATGTTGATATAGATCCTAATAATGCTCATATCCTTGATGGAAACGCTGCTGACTTACAAGCAGAATGTGACGCATTTGAGAAGAAAATAAAAGAAGCTGGAGGAATTGATCTCTTTGTTGGAGGTATGTATGACATTTTGTCATTAGTCATTTATTAATACTTGGTTAAGGTGCTGTGAGTAAAAAAACTCACCATTGCATAGTGTGAAGAACACCTGTGTCTTCTACAACACACATTTACTCAGCTTCTGATTTCTATTTTACCTTATTTTCATCAAAAAAATAATCTTATGTTTGAGAAACATAAGAATCCTACGTTTCTTTTCCTAAACGATATTCTTATCCTATTTTTTTAAACATCAACCCAGCTTGTCATGTTAGAGGGTTAAATTTCTAAAGGTCACATGTGGAACAAGTGGATTTTAGCATTTCTCTACTAGTCACTTAATTTGCTCTATCTTACTAAGAAATCAGGTAAGAAAGATGTAAGATTTTATTATCAGCTGCCTTTGGTTAATATGATTAAGCAGTGTGATTATCTTCATAATCTGCCAAAGTTATCAAATGCTGAACTGCCTAATTCCACTAGAAACTTCTGTGTGGAGATGTCTGAGTGTACATACCTATCACTGAAAATAGGTGAAGAATTTCTTCTTTTGTGATAACAACATCGTTTTCTGTCATCAGTTCGAAGCATTTGAAACAGCTAATTTGTTACCAACAAAACAGTGTCTTAACATCAGAATAACATCAACTTCACTGAAATTAAAATAGTTTTTTGGCACATTCTTTAGTATTCAACTAAACATACTGAAGCTCAAAATTAACGTTAATACATCTTTGGATGTATCTTATAATTAACTGATTAGAAGGCTGCTGAAAATTACATGAATTAGCTCTTCACTAGAACTGTATGAGGTTAATTTATGGTTGAGGTGGCCAACTATGGTTGAGTCGGCTGGTTGCCCTTGGGGAAAATTGGGTTTTCCAGTCAAACATAAATTTTCATCCTGTTTTGGCTACATGTTGTCTGTATAACTTTGGGAAGTTAATTGAGGTTCAGTGTAATGAAATCATTTGTAGAGCAGAATTAATATTAACCATTCCAAAATGTGTGAGCACTAACTGTGTTAAAATGTATAAAATGCCTTGCACAATGGTTGATATGTAGTTGGTATTCTATTAAGTGTTCCTTCAGTCTTTTCTCTCTGAACTGTGGATGTTGAAATGATTGTTCCTTAAGTCACTACATTTCCTGCTTTTAAACTGAATAACCTACCTATGAAGGTATCTGGCAAAATTAAAATTCTCTCTTTAAGGGAAGAGGGAATCTCTGCCCAGCAGAACCACTATCAGTTACTTTCTCGTGCAGATGGAATGATTTTTATTTGAGCAAGAGTCTCACTTAGACTGTTTTGCTTTTCAAAATAGAAAAGTTATTTGCATTTTAAATAAAATTTGCTCATATTACCTCAGGATTCCTGGAAAACATTTGTACTTCATTTTTGTCCATCTGGCTCAATTCTGAGATAATTACTATTTGCACTTGCAAATATCAAGGCTAAGGAAGTAGATACTTGAGAATGTTTAAGGAGGCAACTACCCCTGTGTTCTTTAGATTTTTTAAACTCTGGACCAAAATCTAGTAAAATTACTATTATATAATATACCTAAACGGTTTACTTTAGTTATATCACGAAGTATTTTTTCTTACTGTTATACAAAAAAGACTATAGTTAGTGAGATTTTCATTATTAAAAATGGCTGCATAAAACATTTTTAATTTCATTGAAAACTCTTTTCTATTATTTTATTGACTTTACAGAAGGATCCATATGTCAAATTCCTTAGGGACTCAATGTCAGGAAGTAGAACTTACTGGGTAAAAAACTGGTAACTCTAACTCCAGTTTATCCTTTCGCACGCTTGCCAGAAAGCATCCATAGATCAGCATAATATTTAAGGCTGAATCTAATCTCCCTTGTCAAAGATTTCTGGTAGAGCTTTCTTCTTTCCTCGTAGCTTTAAGCCACTTCTCATTTCCTTTTAGCTAACCTTTTTTGATTCATTTTCTCACTATAAGTCACCTTACTTCTCCTGTTGCATAAATTATAATTATCATTCACTTCTACTACTAAAAAAGAACTTTATCTTGTTTTTAACCACTTTTTATCTTAAGCTTTCTGTAGTTTTTGGCCCACAGCAAAAACAAATAAATAAATAAAATTTAACAAGAGGATTTTCTTGCCTCTTCTATTAGCATCTTCACTGTAGTCATGTGATGGTCTAGGGTGCCACAGTTTGTATTTACCATTCGAAGGACGTAATTGCTCTGTGTATACAGAATGAATGGTTAGTTTATTTCATTTTCTTTAAACTTTTTCCTCTTTGGTACCCTGTTATTGGATGTGTACTCATGAAAGAATCTGATTTGATTCTTTGCCTTTGTTGATCTAGGTTTCTCATCATTGGATTTTTAAGATGAGGCTTGGTATCTGGGTCTTACCACTTACCCTTCTTTTGTTCCAGGGTTTGGTTAATAAAAACACTAAGAACTGAGCCAAATGGGATCAAAATATCAGCTTTATTAAAGGTAAAGTTGGATTAGAGATTGCAGGTTGTGCTTGAGGCCAACACGGGGAGTTTAAGGTGTTTAAGCCACAGTGCTCACTGCGGGAGAATGCAGCCGGAGCCCCCTTCCTTCAGAAGGAAAGGGGGAGGAGGAAGGGCCCTCACTCCCAAAGGTTCTCATCCTTCCTCTGATGAGGGAGGTGCTGAGATGCAAGTGAATCCTGCTCTCCCTGACCCACTGCAGCGATGAGGTACACAGACATGGAATTTTATAAGTAACACTCTACAGGCATTGTTAACTTTATTGTAAGACAATTTGTTTTAAAAAGAAAATAAGACAGTGAGGAAGACTTTAACACATTCCTTTGGATACATGATTAGAATGTTTTATTTCCTTTGGTTTGCAAGTAACCTTAAACTACTAATGGAGTCAAAGTTGAATGAATTGGGATGATTGTTGGGTGAGAAGAGTTGAATAAAACCAAGTCTTTGGGAGAACAGGAACCGGGGAGCCTCAGATCTCTGAAGTAGGGGCGACTCATCCACCCTTTCCCACATTGCTATCATCAGATGCCTCAGCTCCAGGTGCCTGTTTTCTTTCTGTTGCCCTCACCAAGTTTCATAATCCCCAGAAAGAAATTCTGATTTTTTCAGGTGGGGACAACTACTTACCCTAGACCACAGTCATTCTGCCTGGGAGACACGCAGGTATTAGGACTGCTCTAGCCCCTGTTCTGGGGGAGCAGAGCATGGCGGAAGCAGCAGGGAGAAACTATGAGAATGTTCAGGGACAGCAACCATCCATTCATTTATTCAGCCGTTACTTCGTGAGGACCTCCCGTGTGTCGTGTGTTGAGCTAAGTGGTAAGGATACAGTGATGGAGAAGATACAGTTGTGCTCTTGTGCAGTTCAGTGTACCCCACAAACTGTAAGGTACACTGGAAAAACAAGGTAGGACAAATGTAGGTTTGCAGTTGTGAGAACGTGAATCAGATTATTCTTGTATTATTATTTATTGTTGTATTATTTTCCATGCAAACATCTGCAAATCTACTTTTGCCCCACCCTGCATAATCCAGACTCTGAGGTTTTAGAGGTGTTTCATAAAGGTTCTGATATCCTAGTTTTGACTTAGACCAAATAAGAATTAGCCATGGTTTTAGATTTCATAATTATTTTTTAAAAAGTTTTATAAAGCCTTGTAAAACACTATGAACATTTTAAAACTGTAATGTTATATCAGAAAGCTCACCTTCTGATGGTTACTAAAGGAAGATATGGAGCCTTCTCCATTAAGAACTGGTGCTGTACACTCATGTGACCCAAATAACCGGTGAGACCACTAGTGTTGATCTGGGAGGACTTCCTGTTTCCCCCAGAATTTTTATTTTCCTGGTTCCATCCTTTCCTCTTTATACACACATGGAGAAATATAAATATTTGGGCAGAAGCATATTTAAGAGGTGAAACAAAATAGTTTTACAAATCTAGAAAGGCGGATGTTTATGATTTAAAACATGTTTTCACAAGCAGATAGATACTTAATAATGGAAACAGTCCGTATGAGCCACTTGTGGGTCTGGCTTTGTGTCTCCACATCAGAAACTCCTGGGTGGTTGTGCTTTGGTGGTAGTATATCTGCTCCCTAAGGTTTTCCTTTCTTCTTTCCTCCTTCAAAACCAGGTTACTCTTTGTCATGTTTTACCTTGTCACCTGGGAATAATTTGTCAGAATTGTGTATTAAAGAGTTGGTAAAATACAGTATCATTAAAGTAAATAAGCAAATTATAAATGTAACCGGATTTTTGACTCAGAGATCTGGTGGGTGTATTTTTTATTGGGATTGCCAGAAATCCAACTACTTAATAGGGTACATTTAAATGAAGCTTGATTTATTATGTTGTAGACAGAGTGTTGATTGTATAAAAAGGTATACCTGCAATATCCTTCAAATTAGGAATGTCATATTTTTACCTAAATTTTAGGGGCAAGCCTAGAATATTTAGAGCTGACAGATCTCCTTGAAGCAGTATTTTCAAACTATATGTCACCCACTATTAAGTAATGAAATCAATATAGTCAATCACATGCAGTATTTCCTTTTTGTATGTGTTGAATGTAATCCAAACTACATTCAAATGAATGTAATCCAGAGTAGCTTGTATGGCTCCTCGCAAGGCTGTTGTTCCATGCAGTTGTTTCAATTATATTTATGTGTGTGTGGGTGTGTACATGTACTAGATTGAAGCCTCAGATGTGTTTCTTACAAGAGTTTACAGTAACAAGAAGTTTGAAGGAAACTGCTACCCTAGGAAATATCTTGTCCAGTCTAGACACTTTCATAAGTGAGGAAACTGTACTACAGGGAGGAGGAGGAGTTAATTGTCCTGTCTAGACTGGAACCAAGCAAGTTCAAGTGTGAGTGAAAAAAAGACCACTGGGTCGGCATCAGAAAATTTAGATTTCAGTTGTTTCAGTAGTTACTGTGTTGCTAACTTGAACAAGTCATATATTATCCTGGAGCAGCAGTCTTTCCTTTTGAGTTTAAAAAAAGTTGGGGGCAATGAGGGAAATAGATAAATCTAACCTGTCTCACGAGGTTGTTAAATATATCTGCTGTTGAGGTGATGCATGTGAAAATGCTTTATAAATGTAAAGTATTAATCTAATATAAGGACATACTTAATTTTACTGCTAATGGAATTATGCCAGCTCAATGCTAAGCGTATAAAAAACATTGAAGTACTTGTTGAATCAAATACATACAGGAACAGATATGTTAATGCAGCATTAGGAATTCAGCTATTGAATAAACAAGGTAAGCATGATTGTAACTGTTTCTTTCTTCTTAAAGACATGTTGAACTTTGAAAGCCTTATTTACTTATCTACATGTGTGTGTGTATTTCTTTTGAAAGGAATTGGTCCAGATGGTCATATTGCTTTCAATGAGCCAGGATCCAGTTTAGTATCAAGAACAAGATTAAAGACTCTAGCGATGGACACCATTCTGGCAAATGCTAAATATTTTGATGGAGATTTATCGAAGGTGCCAACTATGGCTCTGACAGTCGGTGTGGGGACAGTGATGGATGCTAGAGAAGTAAGAATTAACGTTTTTCCTTTGATATTAATAGCTATTGGAGGAATTATGGTGCCTAATAAGTTATATTTTGGTTGCATCCTATTCACATTTTAAATTGTCTAGCTTCCAGTAACTTCTTTTTCTTATTGCCATGTTTAGAATTCAGCTAAATTAAGGCTTTTGAGCTATAAACTAAGAGTTAGGCACTCCCTCTTTTGGGGTACTCCTCCCCTTGCCTACTCCTACTTTACAATTTGAGGTCCTAAAATCACCCAGATTTTATTTATCTGTTTTTAAGTGACATATTCTTATAAAGAACTTTGCATTGCAACAATGCAGTGCTAGATGATTCTCACCTACTTTTGGAGGCTCAGGATAAGTTGGGGTAACATACTCCTTACTGTATGGGGATGTTGGTTTCCAGCAGGAAAAGAACTCCTCTAGGACTGAATCTGTTCTAAATTTAGTACATTTTTAAAAAGGTAAGATCTCTGAACTAATTTTTAAATTACCCTAATTTTTAAATTACCCTATCTAATTTTTAAATTTTTAAGTGGGCTATCATTTCCTTCCCTGAAAATAGCAAGACAGTCAACTCATGGGTAGAAGTGGTTAAATCATAAGGAAACACTAAACTCCTTTTGTTTCTGGCAGCCAGATGGGCAGTTTCAGAGGAATGATTACAGACAAGGGAATGATTAACATGTAACTCATCGTGACATAAATATGTCTAGATTTGAACTTACCAACCGAACTGTCATTCACAATGTAGTTTTTCATCTAAAGTTCATCAATATATGAAAAACCTTTCAAAGACCAAAATTTATTTTATAAATAAGTTGAAAAACAGATTTAGAACAGTCTTATTTCTCAAATACAAAACTGAAAATTATACAAATATTTCTTTTAGTTTAACAAGATTTAAATTATAATGCAGTTCTTATGCTGATTCGTAAAATGAACAGAGAATAACTCAAATACTGATTTTTCTCGTGGGTCAGTTTTTCCAACAAAATTACATGAGGCCATTTGTGCCCCAGTGCCCACTCCCAGCGTGATCTTGAAGAAAGCCATTTTGGCAGAGCTCTTCAGGGGCTGTGTCATCTCCCAGGGCTCAGTGCACTGATGTTTTTGTAGCATTCTTTTGAAACAAGTAGGTCATCATACTTAAGGATTTTCTTACCTTCCATTGTAGGGCTTAATGTGCACGGGTTTTTATTTACCTGTTACCTTAAAGAAGTGAATAAATACTTTGCACTTTGAAGAAAAGTGGAGCTATTTATTTTTGTTTTACCCTTAGAAGAATAGTGGTGCTAAAGTCATTTTAAAGGAAATAGAGGCTATCCATCATCTAGAATGTTTTAAGAATTAACAAGTAATGTTGATGATTTTTCAGGTGATGATCCTCATAACAGGTGCACACAAGGCATTTGCTCTCTACAAAGCAATAGAAGAAGGAGTCAGCCACATGTGGACTGTATCAGCTTTCCAGCAGCATCCGCGAACTATTTTTGTGTGTGATGAGGATGCTACCTTAGAATTAAGAGTTAAAACTGTGAAATACTTTAAAGGTGAGCATTGAAATTTCAAAAGCAGAATGTGAGAATTTTCCCTTATAGATGACAGTTAAAACTGAATGTGCTTGTAGAGTTACATCCTACACTGCGGCCTATTAAAAACTGGCAATGTGCTGACATACTGGCCAGTTATTTCAAGGATAGAAATGGTATTCAAGGAGTATCTCACCTCATATAAGAGCTTTCAGATAAACAAACAGCTTTCTGTTTGTTTTCATGAAGAAAACCTCTTCAGTCTATATTTTCAGTAGATTTTTCCTGAAATCCAAAATTTAGTAAGATTTTAAATTTCATATGGAATATACAAGATTAAATACCCCAAAGGACATTGTGTGTGCGTATCCCTTCTGATTTTTATATCTGCCCACCTCTCTTCTGGGCTGTGTTTAGAATGTAATTAGTGGGTAAGATGGGCTGCCCTCTATCTCATTTAATCTTCACAATTTCTAACAAATTATTCCCACATATTAAAGTTATAACTGTTAAACTGTTAAGTGTCAGACTGTGTGGCATAGTCTCTACAAGCAAGCAGGAGTTTGCATAGACTTGTACGTGTGTATTTTCTTCTTGCTTCTTCCTGCAGTCTGTCAGTGTATTTCGGTAAATCTTAAACCTCACCATACTGGGTTATATATACAAAAGGACCTATGCTTGATGTAACGGGTAATTTAGGATATTTTTAAGGAGAATTTTGAGTATGACACTCAGGTTAGAAACCATTTCCTGCTTGAGTTAATTCCATATACAAATACACGCACCTAAACAAGCTGTATAAATAGGTACTTTTTATAAAGCACCTGTATTTATATAGCTGATATAAAATATTATGTAATTGGTCATAATGTAGGTAAGTAATCCATAAAGTATGTCGCATGTGAATATAAATTTTTAATTTTTCCTCCAGTAACTAGGTATTTACTTAACATGTATTAATAAAATTATACTGAACCAATCAAACATGTATTTCTTGGATATAAAGGTTAAGAAGTTACCATATTTCATTGCCTCTTAGACATATTTTCTTGCACTTTTTTCACATTTTTTTTGTTGTTGTAGTACAGTTGTCTCCATTTTTCTCCCACCATCATTTTCTTTACTTTTATCTTGTTTAAAATTGGGATGTTTTTAAAATTGGTGGCCTATCCTAGTTTATCCAGTAGCACTTTTTTCTTAGTGGTACATAAAATAGTGGTATGTCTAAAAGTTTCAGTACTTCATGAAATATAGTACACACCTTAAAAATGATAAGTCAATTTAAAGGATACCAGTAACTCGTAGTTCATCTGAATGTGTGAGTACGGCGAAACTCCAAAAGCAGACACACAAATGCAAGTTTGGCAAACAATTAAAGTAGTCTAGTTCATAAAACAGAATTGTGATTATGTGTATATAGTTTTGTATTTGCACTTATGTGTTGTGAATTTTCCTGTTACACAATATTCATCAAAAGTATTTTTATGAAACGAGTATTCATTAAATTGTGTACCCAGAGTTACACAGCTTATGTGTGGGTGAGCCAGGTGGGATCAGTCTTACCTCAAGTCTGGGATTTGTCCACTGTTACAATGCCTTGCAGACGAGTGAGCCCTAGATGCAGTATGATGCAAATGATATTGCTTCCAAAAAGGCACAGGTATATGTTTAAATGTGAAACAGAAGGGAGGTAGATGGTTACATGTATTTAGTTCTTTCAGTTCACCTGCCCAGACTCTAGCTTTTCTGAAACATTTTGAAGTGTACAGCCAGCTAGTCAGAAAAGTGCCGCATTGCTTTTCTGATGGCACTGTATTTCCCCTGGGAGCCGTATGTATTTGAAGGGGTTCAGGATATTAGGTTCTGTCGGGATGCCTCTCTTAACATGGAGAAAAATGGAACTGAGATACTGTCTTGGGGCTCATATAGACCTCACCTTACAATAAAGTATTTTGATATAGGTAGAATAATCACTATAAAATGCATTTATAATACTATCAATAAATATAAAATCTATTAATATAGCTTTTATATTTGCTGTACCTTACTTGGGTTAATATATCACTTCACTGTGTACTGGAGGATATGAATCCTAGAGTTATCTATAATTCAAATTCCATTCTCATCATTACCATTTCTTCTGCCATAACTAAAAAGTACAACAGGAATTTAAAGGGTTTTGCTGATTTAGCTTCTGAAGAAAATGTAGGTTAACTCCATACAAAACAAAATCATCAGTAAATGGAAGTTTATTTTAACATACACCTTTTGAAACATAAGTCTATTACAGGAAAACATAGTAATACTTGTTTCTGTTTTTTTAAAATAAAACTTATATTTTATGTGCTTTATATATTTTTAAGACGAACACTGTTGTTGTTATTGCTGTTGCATCCTTTTTAGGCCCTGCTCCAATTTCTTGACGATGGTAAAATGAGTTTACAATAAGCCCAAACTGTAAAATTGACATTTAAAGTTTATGATATTTAACTTTTCTTCTGGCAACATGTCAGGAAGTCTGTACATTTTTCAATACTCATTAGAAGAATTTTACTTATTACTTAAGTAGCAGTTATTTATTTTACCAAATTCTTTTTTTGTAGAAAGTTACCAATTTTTACCTTAAGTCATAGTAAATTCTTGACTTATCCAAAATCAAGTAATAAAATTTTTAAGATTTCTAGTTGGGAAGCAGCTTTACCTTTTGTATAAAAGATAGCCCCAGTGTATAGTTTAAAAAAGAAAAAAAAGAGAGAATTTTATCAAGGAGTTGAATTTTTAATGTTTATACTGACGTTTTAAGTTGTGTTTTTAAAGCATTAATACATTCTTTTCCATGATCAAAGCTGTAAGAAATGATAGATAAATTGTATCAAGAATGATCCTTAAAAGCTGTTCCTCTAGAAAACAAAATATTTTGCGCACCACATGGTTGAAATTACAGTCTTTGTTGTGCCCTCTTCTTGGTTCTCTCCAGTCTTTCTACTGTTCTTTATATACTGGTTGTGGAAATGGATTAAACATCTCAATTAAATACTGTTTTAGGTAAGACTGGTTCTGTCTGGAGATATCATCTGGTAAATCTTTCTTACTAGCAAGTATTTCCTTTGCACTATAAAACATTGTCTTTTGATGTATACTTTTGGAAAATGTAAATATGTTTCCCAATTAATTACATCAGCCAAGAAACATGGGCGAAAGTATTTTCAAGTACATTGTCTGACACAGGGTTAATCAAACGTAAGAGTTATCCTTGCCTGAAAGTGGTTGACGTTCTTCTTAAAAAGTTGGCTCATTCATTTCCTGATTTGAGAAAATACGATGTAATATATTGCATTAAAACGAAAGTTTTGCAAAGGTAAGGACTTTCTTGACTACATTGTTTCACCATCTGGAAGTGGACCTGGTACACTGGAGGTGCTTGATCAATGTGTGGGTGGTGGGATTAGACCACAGGACTAGGAGACCCTACCAGTTCAAGCGCTTTATTATGTAAGTCACACAATGAGGTCCAGAGGATATTGAATGAAGGAGAGAATTATAGTCAGTCATTGAAGAAAACTCTAGTTGACCTACTGGTATTGAGAGCCCTGGAAGAAGGGTACATGATGTAAGGATGAGCTAATATAGTAGTAGAAAAAGCTATGTTAATGGAACAGAGAACAGAGAACATTAATTTGTGTTAATAAAATGGGCTAGATTAAAAGGGAATGTATAAATTAAGAGCAACAAGGCAAACCAGGGTTGACTTGTTAGTGATTCTTCACCTCTTTTAGGACATGGGCCACTTTGAAAATTTGGTAAAGAGATTGTCCTCAGAAAAATGCACATAGGTGTGCTCACGCATGCACATACATCATGCAGATGAGTTTATAGATTAATGCAGGGGAATTGAGGACTGCTTGAACCTTTTCTAGGACTCCAGGTTGACTGATGCTCTGCTTGATTTTTGTCAGGTGGACGGCTTCTGTCATCAGAGGTGGTTCAGTACTGACTACTTTTTCCTGCATTCTAAGTTTAACTTGTTATTTTTAAATATGGAGTGTTTAACTTTGTTTTTTAACAGTGATGTTACCCTATGTTTTGTCTTTTTTTTTAACCTTGAAAATTCCAATATTAGAATGTAGGCCATGGGAAAAATGGCTAGTTTAGTTTAAAACTAGCCTCCATGAAGAACACAAAGAACATTCACTGAAAGGGTGCTTGTGGAGTCATTCTGCTCTGGCTTCCCTCAGAACTCTTTGAACATCCAAGAGCTGATTTCTTCCCTATGAGGGTATAAAAGTAACTGTAGCAGCCTTTATAGCACCGAAAGGATATGGGAAGGAGGTTTTATTAATCCTGAGAAAAAGTTTTACATATTGAGAACTCAGTGATTTTAAATCCAGCCTCAGGGATACCTCTGCATAAAACAGTCTAATGAATGAAACAGTCATAGGTTTGTCCACATATTCATGGATTCTTATCACAGGCTTTTTGTCTTCAAAGCACTAGTAAGTATCTAGGGTCAGAGTTGTATAACATTATAGGAACGGTCACTATGGAAACATTCAAGTATTAGATACTATACTATTTAAGACATGTATAAACCAAACATGTTTTGAATTTTTGAGCTGAGATTGGTCATTTTATAAATAAGTCCAGATAGTTAAATGGCTGCCATATATCTGAGGCGGAGGCTGAACCAATGAAATGCCCTTTATGGTTAGTTTAGAATTTGTACAAAATCCTTTTATTTCCTGGGTTAGTTGTTGCTCCAGGTTTTGCAGTTTTTAAACTTTTCCCATTATTCACTTTAACTTTTTGACCCTTCTTTCCTTCCAGCTTCATGGAAGGCTTAACATGCGCCCCTCCAAAGCTCTATGTTCAAGACTATACATTTACCTTGATGCTTAGCCATCCTTTCCTTAAGGTCTAACCATTCTGTCAGTGCCCTTGACCTTTCCTGTCCTGCCTCCAGGACTATGAACTACAGAATCTCTGTCTCCTGTCTGTTCCTACTGCCTTCTTTTTAGCATTATATGTTCGATTGATTTTTAAATTTTAAAAAGCTACTAGATATCACCATCTCAGTAAATCTTCACAGACTTTTTAAAGTAAATGTTTATTGAGCTACTATGTGCAGTGACCTTTATAAACCCTGGACTTAAAGCAATGAATAGAAGGTCCTGGACCTTAGTTTCTAGTTGGAAACATGGCAGAAAATATTGTCTATGAATGAAAACTGCTTTTGAGAGCATAAAGTGGCATTAATATTGTAAGGTGATGTGTGGGCTGAGACCTGCATACCGGGGAGAGAGTCGTGCTTGGCTCAGGGAGAAGAGCATTCCATGCTGAGTCAAACAGCAACTGTAAAGGTCCTGCACTGGAACCAAGCCTAGCTTTTCTGGGGTAACAGCAGCAAACCTGGGGTTGAGTTCAGCGTAAAGGTGGCAAAGTGAGAGGACAAGAGATTATTTTCTAAACCTAAATGATTTCCTAAGTGACCAGAACAACTGGAGAATTTTAATCAGGGAAATGGTACAATCCAGTGTGTTTTTAAAAGACAAGGTGCATGCAGTCGTGGGGAGGGTGGGGGTTAGCATCTGTAGTGCCCAACTGGTCTTGCTGCTGAATTATAAAAGAGAAGAGAGAAAATAAACAGTAGATTGTAGTTGTCTGACTTTGATTCATTGAAGGGTAACAGGCTTTTCAAAGATATGGTTTGGAAGGGAATGGATGGGACTGGACCCTGTTGAATTTAAGGTGCTGAATAGTTAAGACAGTGGAGTGGGCTGTTGAGCGATTAGCACTATCTCACTTTCAGATCTAATGAGTTTTCTTTTCTCTCCTTTCAAGACTCTTAGCTTCTGGTTTTTCTACTACTACGTGAACACTTAAGTGTTCTTTGCATTTTCCTGTCTTTGCTTATTTCTTACAGGTCCTCCTCCCAGTTTAGATTTTAGGGTACTTTACAGCTTTCCTGACAAGGACTACTTATAATCCAACACTCACTAACCAAGTGTGCTGTCTCCCCAATCCAGTCATCCCATTTCCCGAGAAAATGACATTATGAGTCCATTTCCTCAGCCTCTTTGTTCTGGACAATCTGAAAAATTTAGCTAATTTCTTTAACTCTTGAAATAGAAAATCTTTAGTTCATTAATTGGGACAATCTTTGTTTCCCTCAAAGAAATACAGTATGTGTGTATGTATGTATTAAAGCATTAGTAACTGGAAGATATTTCCCCAGAAGGTTTAATAAGAACAATTTAAAGCATACCAGTTATAAGAAGAAATTTGAATTTGCATGGAAATCAGCAGTTAATGTAGGTTCTCTTCTGTTTTGGTTTAGTAAACCTCCCTCCGTGTGGTTTGTAATCAATCTCTATTGTATACACATGCCCGAACAGTGGGAAATCACTGCCAGATGGATGGATGCAATGACTTTTGGAGAACTAAAGCTATCCCAGTGTTAGTGGGCATTTGATCCCGTCCAAGAAGTCCGTGGAGACATTTGCTATACACCAGAAGGTCCTTAATTTTTGGTTCTGAGACATCCATGAAGACACTTGGACCATGCCAAAAAACGGTCTTTGAGAGTATTTTTCTATGTATTAGTTCTGTAAACCAAAAGTGTAAACATTATGGGCTACTTAAACCCAGGGATGTTTTCTAGGCACGGACATTTCTGATAGGGCCAAATTTCAAGGACCATTTGGTGTGGCCCGAGTGTCTCCGTGGCTGTTTTCAGTGAGACTGAATGTCCTGCAAGCCTATCCTAGTGGACGGAGAGTTCTAAGTGTTTCACTGGAGTCTGGCAGAGGAAATGACTGAGGCTCAAACTCAACGCTTCCGCGTATGATTACAGTGTATCAACCGAGTCCATGTTAAACTGTGTTATTTTGTCTTACCAAAGCTCTGAAGACAAGAACTGTTCCTACTCCTACATATTCCCAAAGGACCTGTACACATTCTGGAACTACAGATTCATAAATAATTGAAAATTGGCATTTACTAGGTATTTAAAAGTAAACATTCTGAAATATTTCTATTTACATTTTTAAGAAAACAATTTTATATCATGTGGGAACCTACATTCTCCCATTCTTCCACATCTTTTGTTTTCTAAAGTATATGAGACAGTTCAAAATTTCTAATGCAATAGAACTGTGCTTTTTTTCTTCAAGGTTTAATGCATGTGCACAATAAGCTTGTGGATCCACTACACAGTATGAAAGGAGGAGACTGAAAGCAACTGGAGCCAAATTCCACTTGAACGAACAGAACACTTTTATAATAGATGGATTTGCAGCTATGCAATATGATAAAACATGGAGAATTTTGAAGACTCATTTTTGAAGCCCAATATCTATATATTAAACATTCCATATTTAGAATGTATCCATTTTATAGTATGGTTTAGGAGTAGTTGGCTCTCATAATTAATCAGCTGTTAATTTTAAGGTACAGAAACCACATATTCACTGTAAACAGCAAAGAAATGAAATGTCTACCTGTTTAAAAATTTCAAAAGTCTTTTTAAAGATGAAGAGTCTGTTACATCAAGTACATTCATATTTCTCCAGTGGCATTGTTAGATTAACACTTTTAATCACATGAAAATATACTATCATTGCAAACCTTTACTGGTACTTTTGAAACGCTCTTTGTATTTTTCTGTGCATTACACAAGCTTCCTGCACGTGGTTGCCTTAAGTCATTTTCTGGCATTAGTATCTGGACATCAAAAGTCCTGCTATGTGTTGTAGGTACAGAAAATCTGAGGAGATGACAGTGCCTAAAAATACGTATGCGACCTTCTGACGAGTATGAATGAGGGCATGGTTTTTGTGCGCCTGTTTTTACATCTGTGCTCTTGTTTTTATTTAATGACTTGGGTTCTTGCTTTTAATATAAATATTTTGGCCACTATGAGCTTTATACCTAGCAACACACATAAATTCTTTTGAAGAAAAATTTTCTGATTATTGTTAAACTTCATAAATGATTACCTTTATTCCTTACATACATCTCTAAAAGGATAATATAATGAAGTATATATAAAAGTAATTATTGTAAACTATTTTACTTTGTCATAAGAACTTGAATCGTTAAAAATAAAAGATATTGTTTTCTATCTTTAACTCCAATAAAGCTTATAATAAACAAATATCAAATATATCTAAATTTTATTTCAAGACATGAAACTGAATATATGCATGAGGTTTTCTAACAATTAATAGTGGCTGTTGAGCCTGCATTTAATAACTTCAATTGTTGTCATCATGCAAATAGGAGAGACATTGTCTCAATTTAAATGGAGACAATGATTCTGCCTAAAATTTCTTAGTCTTGCTCCTTGAGAGTAAAAACAACACTCCCCTTTTCTCTGAATGTTTTGCATGTTATAAGCCTAGTTAGTAGAAGCAGCATTACTTACGTACCTGCTCAATTAATTGCATTTGTGATTGAAATGTATTTATAGTTAAGTTCCTTAAAATACTAAAATAGCAAATAAATTAAAAGTTAAATAAAAATAAATAAAACTATTAGGGTAAGAAAATATATACCACTTTAATTCCAGATAATGAAGCTGTAACAGCCTTAAGTGTTATAAATGGTTTTTTAATGACTAGTCAGTCAGTATCATCCTCCTCAAGTCACACTTAGTAATAAAGTACTGGTTACTGAAAACTACCTTAGAAGGTTAAGCAACAAGAGTGAAAAAGCTGAAGACACCAGTTTGGGTGCACGGCTCACCAGTTATCCCTGTGCTTTAAATGTGTTCGCTGAGACACAGTCTTCCTGCTTCGCGGCCCCTGATGTGAGGAGGGCAGTTTAGGTCCCTGTACTCCATCCAGCTCCTCGGTGCATGGCTTTCTGGCCACTCTCACTCAAGTTAGGAGCTAAGCTGCTGTGAAGGAAAGACTGAGAAACCACTGGGGGTATTTTCACAAGAGGCAGTAAAGCGGGGTAGCCAGGAATTGGGGTTTGGAGAAGGAAGCCAGTTTGAACCCCAGCTCTGTGAGAAACTGCTGTTGGATAGTACAAAGTCTCAGTTTCTTCCCCACGAAATGGGACTGTGACGTAGTTTAAAGGGGGAAGGCATACAGAGCTCAACACAGTTGCTATCACTATAAACGGGGGCCACTGTAACATTCATGTCCTAGTTTATAATTTTAATGTTTGCAAATTTCTTAGAAACATAAGGTCCTCTGGAGAATGCACTTAGAAGACATACAACTTCAAGTCATGAAAATCATCTGTTTGAGAGCATGGCCAAGGAAGAGAACTTAAGCTTATGCTAAAAATTTGAAAAATGGGTTTTGTATCATCATTACTACCAGTGAAACTTTCATAGAGGTTGAGAATGTGTTCAAATTGAAAGCACTGCACACATACAAAATATTTAAGGTTCACTGAGCGCTTAGTATGTGCCATGCACTCGTCTGAGTATTTTAACCATATTATCTCATTCAACAACTTATGGAGGTAAGCAATAGGAAAATCTGACTTTACTAAGGGATAAACAGACTGAGAGAGGTAATTTACCCTGCTAGTAAGTGGTGGAACAGAAATCTGAAGCCCGGAAATAGGGTTTCAGAGTACAAACTCTTATCCACTCACTATTACCTTTCAAAGAAAAGCCAATAGGTTATTTAAATCTGAAAATGCTGAAAAAGTAACAAGCACATTTTATAATGTTCATTCTATGTCAACATATTATAAATTTATAAGAAAAACTAAAAGATAAATCATTTTTAATTCATAAAAAATCCTTTTATTTTCATACCCATTATTTATCAGAGTGTGCCTTCAGAACTTTTATAAAAGCATCTTTTGGAACTTCAACATTGCCAACTTTCCTCAGTTTTTTCTTTCCTTCTGCTTGTCTCTTCAAAAGCTTCATTTTTCGGGTAATATCACCACCATACTGAAAAATATTTTAAAATTTGGAAGTGCAAATCACTCCACAGAAAAATAATCTTACAATTACATATTGACATCATTACAACCACGTTACAATTACCACCCGTGAATCATGAGGAAGACATCTACAAATACGCCTCTCTGTCCCTCTCTGGCAGATCCGATTTTTACTGCCTTCAAGGATGATAAAGGCTTTATTTTTGGATGGAGATGAAGATCCACAAGGAAACGCAGTACTAAATCATGTGTGTCAAGGAAGAACTGTCAATCTCCTTACTGATTCAAGACTCCAAATTTTGGATTACATAGCTGTAGTCTATACATAAACTTGCACAGGTATAATTGTGTTAGTCCCTATGCAAGGGATTTAGAAATAGCATCATTTGATTCTCAAAAACTGAGCTAGGGACATTTTTGTTGTCTCATTTTAGATGAGACAACAAACTTGGCAAACCAACACAAGAGAGGTGGGTTTCAATCCCATATTCTTTCCTCTGTTTAGCCATTGTCTTCAAAATCTTTCCTTATGAATTAGATCAACAAATGCGTTACCTATTCATAACTGTTATAAACTACACAGTCTGGCACAAATAACGCCTTTTTACTACAAAATCTTTCACAAAATCATAAGCATGTAATTCTGTACCATAACAATATCACACTCTAACACACTACACGATGACATTTTAGGTGAAATGTTCGAATTAAAACTATAAATTATTATACCCATATTGTTACCCTACCAACCACACCCAAGCAGGCCTTACTTCTGCCAGACCCTGTGCTTAGTGTTCCACATAAGAACATTTTTATAAGTAAGATGAAAAATACTTAAGGATATTATCAAAACAAGTATGCTATTTTAGTCAAGCTGAAATTTACTGATTTAAAAAGAAAACTTGGAGATGAAATAAAGGATATTATAAAAATGAACAATGGAAACCAATGTATTTATACATCTTTAATTTTAAACTCATAAAGTAGATTTATTATTTATTAGGTAAATACGTACACATTTTGCCAAAACATTTTTCCTATAGGCTTTCACACTGTAAAAGACAAAAATGTGTTACCAGTGCATAACAACTTCATTATACTGTTTAAAAATTTATTTTCAAAGTCTCACCTTTATTAAAGATTTAAATGATAGTGTCAGACCTATGTAAAACTGTCATAAGCAAATCATTAGGTAGCTCAAATACTCTTATATTTATGTATTTGGGATAACATAGGGAAAGATTCAGCATGAGTACCAACATACATTTTACTAAGAATAAAAAAGGTCAAGCTTGTAGGTAAAGCTGAGGCCAAATTTGAGCATGGTATGACCTCAATTACAAGAACTGTATCAGGTCAATGCTGGCTCATCCTAAAAGTATAACCACTTCTATTTCCAAAACTCCACTGAACGTGGGGAAAGAGTGACAAGGGATATAAAATATATTAGTTTCATAAACCCATTTTAGGGTAAACTAAATTTTCATATATCCATCCAAGCACTTATAAACTAATCTAGTTTTACTCCTATAATGTTGCTGAGAATTTTGGAGGATGAGAAATTTGAAAATAGCTCCATTTTTATGTATTCCAAAAGAGAGAAAAATCTGTTTTTTCTTTATTATCTACCCCAGCATTCTTAATGTTTGCTAACTATTCTAAATTGCACTTTCCAGGAGGTTCCCAGTTTATCAGCTTCCCTCTGCCTCATGTCCGGGTGTTCAGGAACATAAAACGACTGCCTCTCAAGCAAAATGGCGTTAGAAAATTAAATTCATTGCAAATGTTGGCATAAAATTTATTCCAAGATTACATAAAAGTGACAGACCATCAAGGAAAAAAGAGGAACTGCTCCAGGATACCTCCTGCACTTTCCGTTACCAGGAAAGCAGCTCGTTCGGTGCCCTGAGCTACACGCATGTGCACCACAACGTGAGAGAGGCCAGCTTCTTACACACATTCCCCTGCCCCACACATCTCCTGTGTCACATGTGAAGTCTGTGTTCTAGAATGCAAAAGCTTAACATGAAATTAGCATTTCTCTCTCACCTTTCTGATTTGCAATCTGACTAGCTTTGGGGAATGTTTCAAGTAAAAATCATATCTTAGTTTTTGTCTCTTGGGAGAATGTCTCCAAAACCTTTTCAGTTTTGGTTACTATTAGCTTATCATCTACTTGAAGGGATAAAACAATAAAAACTTCACAGAAATTTCTTACCTAGGAAATTCAATAGTCATTTGATAAAATGAGTAGAAATAAAGCAATTTTTCAAACTCATATACACTCTACTAATCAATGTAAGTAATATTACTCAAAAGTGTTATATAGGTACCGTGTTTTTTAGACCATAACACACACCTAAGTTTTAAAGGAAAAAAGAATTCGAAGCAAAAAAATGTGGCAAAATATTTTATAACATAAACAACAATATTTCACAATGTAAACGTAAAGAGAACTCAACAGTCGCATTAACAACCATTATTCCTCCCAAATTGGGACAGGGTGGGGGAGAGAGGGAGTGCGTCTTATAGTCCAAAAAATATGTAATTAAAAGTAACAGTCATCACTTAAATTAGTGTAATTAAGACACAGGTTAATGTTTCTATGAGTAGCAATAAAGCTTACACTAGCAATTTTCAATCCTTTTCCTCTCATGGCACACATATACTAATTACTAAAATTCTTCAGCACACCAAAAAATATATATTTTTTGTTGATCTGACAAGAAAAATAGGCATAATTTTGATTCATTCACATCAGATGGCACACTGAATGTAAAATCACTGGCTTTGGCCAATGTTAAATTTTTCAGTATTTCATTTTCTAGGTATATCATTTCTAAGATCAACCAGGGAAAAAAGGAATTTCAACTCACGTTTCTCTTGCAATGATTTTACTTCCAATAGCAGCTTGAATTGCTATCTCAAACAGCTGCCTAGGAAGAGAATCCTTCAGACGTTCACAGATGGTTTTGCCAACAGTATGTGCTTTGTCTCTGAAGTGGAGAAAATTTAAGTATTTACTGATACTAAATAAGAATGTTAAGTAACTTTCTAGACCATATGCATAATCAATGGAAAGGTGGTTCCTTAAGGATGTTCGAACAGATCTAATTTATCATAAACATCACTTGTTGAATAAAGAACTTTTCTGGCTGCAAAAATAACATGATCTAATACAAAAAATAGAGAAAAATATACATTAGAGAATACAAAGCATTCTTGATGCCTTTCCCTCACCCATACAAAACCACTGACAAACATTTTAGAATGGTCAGGTTAAACATACCCTTCTAGTTATTTTTCTACATACAGATACTTTTTTGTACAGTTTGGACTATAGTTGATTGTACCATTTTATTTAATAAGCACTTTTATGTCACTAAACAATAATCCACAATATAGTTTTAATGGCTTAAAAGAAATTACATGAGTGCCCCATAAGTTATTTTAACCAATCTACTATCTGTTATTTCTTGAACAGCTAGGGTATATTTCACTTTTCATTATTACAAATTATTATGAAGATAAAAAGCTTTTTATTTTCAATTCTAAACTGATCATTAAGTTAAAAAATTTTTCTTTTATTTCATCATACCTGGTAAGGGAAATATTTCTTCCCTGGCCACTATTCGTTTTGACTATCATACATATTCTCTTTTTATGTTTTAGTAATCTTGAAAAAGCATGGATAAAAAAATGGAAGAAAAAACTAGTACTAGTAAAATTTAATTACCTTTTAAGTTTTCAAAATATAGCTGGCAAAATAGAGCGACGAGTAACTGAATAAAAATATGTCAAAAGTGGTTACTGTCACATTCCATGATCAGTTTCTACTCACTTACTTGTGTACAATAGTTATTAGCTCCTCTACAACATTCCCATTCAGCAGAATATCCATTTTCACAAGTTCCGCAGTTTGGTAGCCTGCATCTTCATAATCAAAACTAACGAGGAAAAATGTCCAACCAATAGATAAACATTATACTTCCCAAAACATTATATATTTTTTTCTTTTCAAAATACCTTCTTTTTTTGTACACTGCCATTGTCCCCCAAAAGATTTAACTTTCCTTCAAAATGTTACATATACATTTCAGAAGAATGTATCTAAATAATCACAGTAAGGAATAAACCTCACCATCTTTACATTTATGAGATGAGGGGTAAAGGCAGGGGAATATGTTCTAAAGGGGAAGGAAAAGATATTGGAAAGCTGGTCTACGAAAATGGATAACTGAAGGCAAATGTCACTTTCTTCCCAATGTTCTCACCCCATAGCTGGCTGGCTATAAATATTATTATATACTAATGGGTCATTCTCAAATTCATAAGCTGAGTTTCTGTTTAGTTTTCTATTTTCAGTTAAATAAATGCTATGGCATTGACAAAAAGCCATTAAGGAATGAGACATGGATTTCAGATACGGTTCCTCGGTTTGACCCTTTACAGGGTTTTTTTGAGGATGAACTAAGTTAATGCATGTAAAGCACTTACACAGGACCTAGTGCGTAACACAGTATTTACAACAGAGCCTAACCTAATGAATATAAGCATTTAATGCCATCCATTAATAAAATCGTCAAATCAAAATACAGGTTTAACTCACAAAACAAAGCCTAATAAAGTTACAATTATGCTTACATGTCTTTCCAATTAGAAATAAGAACATATGTATTCTTACTGTCCTAATTTTAAAAGAGGCTGGTACCTAGAGCTACAAGTATGTTTCATTTCTAAACCATGAAAGTTGAAAGGTGATAGTAATACTCTCTAAAACCAGATTATGGCCTAAAATGTTGCTAAAAATTCTTTCTCTCTTCAATGAACATCATTAAATATAACGTGTTAAGTACTATGCAAAATACAAAGAAGAGATTAGATATTCTTGCTGGTCAATATTTCAAAAAAAACTGTTCAAGTATCTGAACTGCCCATTAAATATTTACCTAGCATATCCAGAAGACAGGGACTTCAAAGAGTCATAAAAATCCACCACAATTTCATTCAAAGGTAGGAGATATTTAAGCATAACTCTATTTTGATCAATAAACATCATATTCTTCTGAACTGCTCTTCGAGCCTAAAAATGGCAGAATAAAATGTGTTTAATGATCACCTATTCAAACAATGATTTGAAATTAATATAGTCAGATGCCAATTACCAACTTAAGTATTATCTTACAAATGTTAATAAAGAGTAGACAAAATAAAGAAATATTTCCTTAATTGTGTAGTAAAAATTTGCAAGCAATATTTATAACACAGGGAGAATGATTCTGTATTTCAGTTTCAGTATACACCAAAGGTTTTAATTCTTTGTATTTAACAATTTTATCTTTTTGAGTTATGAAGTATTTAACAATGAGTCAAATGTAAATACAGATAAAGTAAAAAGTTTAGTTTCATATTTTACAAATAAACAAACTTAGGTTCAGCAAAATTAAGTGACTAACCAAAGTTATAATCTGGTTTATGATAACAGAATTAAAACTCAAGTCCACTAGTCACCATTTAAGAGTTCTTCCTAATATATGTCAAAGTATTTCAAAAAGGTATTTTTGAGGACTATCATTATATCCAGTATTTGGAATAAATCATGTATTACAATATGGTAAGAACTAAAGCAAAATGGAAAACACCTTTCAATTAAAGGTATATCAAGTATTACTATTACATTTCAAACTATATTCTATATCACATACTGAAAGTGTAAAAGAAATTGTCATTTTATCTACTCATGATAAATAAATATAAAACTTCTTTCCTTTGGGGTAAAATATTCAGTGAATCTACAAAGGTGATCAAAATTCTGGCTCTATTTTCTCTTATATGAAATCAAAATAATTTTTAGAGTATGTGTATCTGTATTTATATATAGATAGATATTTCCATATGGAAAATAAAATAAAATATGTATATATGTATGAAGATACAGATCTGTAAGAAAATTTGTTCCAAATTCTAAGAAATCTGTCAAAACCGCTTGAGAGGATGAAAACTTAACTCTTACACTAAATTACATTACATTTACCTGGCAGAGCATCATTACTTTCCCAGTGTATTCATCTGGTGTTATAATGGTGCCCAAAACAACCGGCTCCAAATATTCAGACACCTTTGACTTGTCAGGGAACTGTGCAGGGTTGATGATTGTAATCTCCTTTTCTCTGTATTCCTAAAAATAGGAAATATCACCAACAGTTAAAAAGAAGTCTCAATAAATAATTACCATGTTTTAATTTAAAGTACATGTTAAAATTTATTGTTATTGAAATTATTAGAATAAAAACAACAGAATCCCTAAAAGTTAGATTATCTTAACATGCTTTAGATTTTAAAACCCTCCAACTGTATTATTTAATAAGCAATATATTCTGGTGATATATATTTACTAAACATATTTCATGTATCATGTAGAAAAACAGGATGTTAATAACATATTTTAATCTCTCCTTTACAAGGCATTATGATCAGTTTTCTAAGTTAATTTTGTTGGAAATACTTACAGATGTCAAAGTTATTATTTCTTTAAAATAAACGTATTGCTACTGAGCTGTAATACAGTGTTGCCCCCATCATTAAGTTAAAATCTAAGGTTTCCTGCAGCCAGGGAGGAATGAATGCCTCATTCTTTTAATAAGATAAATTACTTATGACCAAAATGTATATTCATTATTTTTGCATTGGATTTAGAACAGTATTTTCATTATTAATTCAGTAACAGACTAGTATTTATAAAAATGGGTATTTTATCAAGTAAAATGCTGTGCAAATTATTTTTCACAGCTTCTCCATCACTAATCATAAGGTAACTCAATTTTTATTGCTATGCATCAGGAAATATGTAGTTGTAATGGGCAGTCAGCTGATGACGTATGTAGCAAGCGGCTCTGGCATTCTGCACACACATGCACACATTTGGTTCTTCCCTGTGTCCTGACTCACAACAGTACCTTTATCAATTTGGCTGATGAAAGAACAGCTTTATATGGAACAGTAGGGGTTGTCAAAATGACTGAAGCATTATATTCTTGCTCTAGTCGCTGGTTGAAAACTTCCATATGCAAAAGTCCAAGAAATCCCAATCTGGGGAGAAAAAGCCAAATTCCAAAATGTTTACCTCCCACGGGCTCTATATATCATTACTTTGTGGGGAAGGGTGGAATCAAAAGTCATTCAGCAATTCACATCATAATTAAATGCCAGCATAATTTCATTAAGTAAGATTCCAATGTTGCATTGGATTCTATTTAAAATTGCTATAAAACTTGCCTAGAGAATATGAACCCACAGTGTGAAATAGGAAGACACTTATTTTATTTCATTTTACACCAATAGGAAATTCATCTTCAGAGATGACCAAGAGTAATACACCATTTAAACTTCCCTCTTCAATAAACACGGAGCCGTACAATGTAACTGAATCTTACCTCCAGCCAGCACCCAGAGCCAGGCTGCTATCCCGGTGGACTGTCACGCTGGAATCGTTCAGAGTCAATTTCTCTATAGCGCTCTTCAGGTTATTATATTCAGACTGATCCACAGGGTACATTCCTAAGAATATAATAATTTCTAATTTTCACATGTGAAAAGGTTTTTTTTATATTTCATTCATTAAAATACTAGTTTGTGAAAAACTATGAATATTAATTTACACTGACTTTAAAGTATCTTGCAAGTCTCACAGCCTTAATAAATTTATAATTGGATTCATACTGCAAGTGGTCTTTTTATGGTTTTGCAAAAATATAAAGAAAACTGAAAAGAACCATGGGAATTAGGGCTAGGAAAACACATTGTGTTTATTTCAAGAAAAAAAAAAATGGAACGCATTCCACAAGCACAAATGAGACTCCATTAACAGTTAACAAAAGGAGTAGAAATGGAAACTACACCGAATTCTTAATTCTCTATATTATCCATCAAAATCAAAGATAAATTTTGCCCTTTTCAATTCACTGACAAAAACCACAAAGAACTGATTTATCAGATTCTCTTTCATCTGATACCTCAAAGCCCTCACCTCCCAAATCCTCAAAATCCAAATGCTAACTTTGCCTAGCTGTAGAGATAGACAAAGTTCACAATTCCCAATGAGAGACACTAGGGGAGAAAAACAAAGTCTGAATGGACACCCAGCACTGAGTAACTTCACGCCTTTCAATCGGGTCTTCCTTTCCCAAATGTCTGTAATTCCACACAGTAGTTAAAAGCTTGTGAAGTTACACACATGTGAGGTGACACTATTCTCTGCCATGTCTACACTAGTACAGTGGTAAAGAAAGTCCAGCTCAGGGGAGGGTACGCAGTAATAAATCAGAAAAATATTTTAAATATAACGACCTACTCTCTAAGGAAACAAGTAGGAAATCCATAGTGCTATGCTCTCCCATGTACCAGAGAGCTCATTTCCTAAAAGAAACTATGAAGTTATTACCCATATTAAGTTTTATTCTACATATGAAATTAGCTAATATGTAAATAGTACACACACATACAAAAAAACAGAGTATCCTGGAATTAACTGTTATTTAAGATGAGTATTTCTGGTAATTTTTATTTCAAATGAGAGAAAAAATTTGACCCTCATGCTTTGAATATGTGAGCTCCTCACCTGCAAATACCATTGGTTTCGCTGATTTAAACCCAGGCAAGGGCTCCACTGGTTGTTTGTGTAAATATAATGTATCTCCTATTTGTGCTTCAGTGACATCTTTCATCCCAGCAATCAGATAGCCCACCTGTCCTGCATATCTAAATAAAATTATTATATGGAAATATTTACTGCTTTAATGTTTCAAGTGCAGACTCACAATAAGCTCTATTCTTCCTGCAAATGATCACCTTCCAAATAAAACTTCATGAAACTGAAACTAAGTTCTGCTTATCAATTCTCAACTCTAAGGATAACCAGCAAAAGCACATAGCGTGCCTCAACATCCATTACTGACAATACGCCTAAGGCCTTCTTCATGACTCTGCCCGCCTCTGCATGTTAAATGTCAACTAAATAGAATGTGAACACAGGGAAAGGAGTAAATGCAAAAACATAAAACACTTGTTGTAAAGTGCTATTTATCGATTATGTTACAAATATTCTTTTAAAAAATAAGCAGAAATAAATGAATTCTCAACAAATTGGGACACCTATTTGATATTCCTTTTGTAGAAAAAGAGCAAATCATAAGATTCCAGAGTTTTAGCTTAGTTTTTATTTTTTAAGCAAAGTTCCTACATAACAACACACTAAAGTAATGGTCAGTATGTCATATATGGCAGAATATGGACAGACTTTAGAAATGTTTGAGTATAATTAAGATAAACTACTTTGTAACTCTCAAATGAAAGGTGTAATGAGCAAAATGTGCTAGGTTTAGACATGTACATTAAACTCTCAAGCATGACCCATAGGGTCACTTTGTTCAGTATCTTAATTCTTACACATAAAAAGACACTGACCACAGAAAGCTCCAACTATGTGTCCAAGGTAGTTTACCTCGCCAGTATCCAGGGTACTGGTGGAGTGGCATTCAAATATTTACAAGTGAGCTCAGAATTTAGCTTTTCCAGTGCACACTACCTTGCTAACCCCGCATGCAGGAATTCTAGTTAATCAAAGTTCTGCCATGAACCCCACACCAATTATGGAAAGAATTATGACATTTTCTTTACTACTTGTATATTGAAAAATCTAATTATAAAAAATTAAATGTCAAAATACTGAGTATGAATATAGATATGGACGAGGGAACTCTTTTTCCCTGTCTCATCAAATACATCAACATAGAATCCCATCTGCACTGGATCACAAAACTAGTTATGACTAGACAAAAGGCATAAAAATGCATCAAATTTCTACTATCCTTCACACATTGCACTCCTTTCAAAAGATTATTCACTAGGTAGTCGCGTTTAAAAATCAAGTTTTTGTTTTTTACTTCTGAGTCTCCATATTAGGATCATTCTAAGTATACCAAGCTGAGAACGGACAGAAACGTATAAGTGTATTTTCATCACTCCTGTAGAATACTTACAATTTATGAGTTGGCTGCTCATTAGGATTCAGAACTCCTACTTCATTAACTTCATATGCCTTTTGAGTATGTGCAGATACAATTTTATCTCCTTTGGAAACCACTCCATCAAATAACGCTACACTGGCTACCACACCCCTATACTGGTCAAAGGTGGAGTCGAACACCAGGGCTCTCAGGGGATCTTTGCGATGTGCGTTAGGACTATCAAAAATAAGTAAATACACATACAATAAATTAAAACCTTAATAATAAAATGCCTATTTTAACCCAAATACTATGCTTAATTTATTCTAGTCCTTCAGAAAGGTTGAAAACTGAAAGCTAAAATAAAAAGATCTTTCCATAAAATAAGGTATAATGTCTATTTTCATGTTTTAATTCAACCTCAAACTTTAAGTAAATGACTATATTATAGTCACTTATAAAACTGATGAAATATATTTGTTCAGCATTAAAGCAAAGAACAATAACTGTCACTGTAATCAAGTCTCCTACTGCATTGTTACAAAATTCCCATAGTTTTTCCTTTATTTTTCTGTACTGTATTTGCTTTCTATAGTACTATAAATTTAAAAATTCATTTTCTTTGATCACAAGAGTATATTTTCCATATCTACTAAACTAAACAACAGATCATATTGATGGTCTTTGTTCTCTTAAAGATAAACAGTAGAAAAACAGCAAAAAACTTACGGGGGTATTCTTTCAATGACTGCCCGAAGAACACTTTCAACATTTGTTCCAATTTTAGCAGAAATCTAAAAATATATATGTAAAAAGACAAATATTTAAACTTAAAATTCTGCCTTTCTTCTGTCCTGGTAATGGAGCTTTATGAGCAGAATAAATAAAGAATTCTAACAGTTACAAATTTGTTTAAAGAACATCGTAAAGGTAATAAGCACACAGCATACTGACAAATGTTGCCACAGTACAGCTAGGGGACTCCGTGGTCCTTGCGTGAAATGACAAGAGCGTTCTGATGGTGGAGCTGTAAGAGTAGTGGACTAGGAGCTCAGGAACCCGAGGCAACAATCATGACTCTGCATGGACTGTAGGATTTTGACCCATATGCATTTCTTTGAGCTTCAAGTTCTTCATCTGATAAATAGAGTAATTATTCAAATTTTGCCTAGATCTCAAGGTGGCTGTGTGAACAGAATAAACAGTATGTGTGGCTGGCATACAGGTGATACGGAAAGCATATTATCACTGCTGTTCTTGAACTGAAAAAGCCAAGACTCCAAACACACGTGCATGCCTGACCTATGCCATCACGGGTGACTGCACTGTCTCTGAAATTTTGATTTTAAACCCAGTCCCAGAACCACACCTCTCACCTTTCAAACTCCCTCTAGATCAGTTTTCCAACTCAGCAGCAAAGGCGTATGGGGCTGAATAATTCTGTTTGGGGGCATATTCTGTGTGGGGCATTTAGCAGCATCTGTGGGATCTCACTTGTCCACAAGATGCCAGCTGCACCTACCCCTCACTGTGACAAGAAAAAAATGTCTCCAGACATTGCCACAGGTTTGCTGGCGTGCAAAACTAATCCCTAATGAAAACCACTGCTCTAGTTTCTAGTACCTTGTTTGAACAATCCTTTAAGATCACAACCTCTAATCCACCGAATGGATGGCTTTTTAAAATTATCCGTTATTCCTCCACTCCCTCTTTTCCAGCTGAGACTTCAAGGTCCACTATTTATAATCACTGTCCAACCACCTTCTATTCTCTATGATAAGCAGATAGTAAACCCTCAACCGTGACCGTGCCCAACTACACGCCTGTTCTATGCTTATAGCCAGAGTGCCTTAACACAACTAGAGAAAAATCAAGTAACTGGTCTGGCTAGTTTCTGTGAATTCATGACCACAGATCTCACTAGGTAGTTAACATTTCCTGGCCGTCCAAGGATGCATCCCTAGTAAATTCACATTACCACACTCAGTAAGGTAATGCACCCCATCTTCCTTTTTTCTACACACTTTCTCCTCTCTCTTGAGAACTTTTCCTCTCATTTAAGAAAACAGAAAATATCAAAAACTTACTCAGATTCACAAATCTATTTGCATCCTCTGCCTTCTCTCTTGTTAACAATCTAAGAATTATTCCCACTTTCTTGAAAACTCAATCCTTTCACACTTCTATTCTGAATCATACTTTTTCTAATCCTTCTCAAGTTCTTACTCACAACGCTGTAAAAACTGACAATAATGTAGTCGAACTCCTAGGACTTCTTCTCTAAACTGCATCCGCTTCCACCGCCTCAATAGCACGTGCATGCTAATGACTCCTAAACAGCTACCTCTGACCAGCCCTCTCTATAAATGCCTGAATTGCAGATTTATGCAATTATCTCTACTTGGACAAGACATTTCCAACCTATGTCCAACAGAGAGCTTTTTATTTTCCCCTATATCTATTTCTCCACAGATCTTCTCTTTTAATATAAATATTAGATTAGGTGCTCAAACCCAAAGCCCCCTGATTTGTCCTTTTATTTCACTGCCTTACATATAACCCACAAGCAAGTCTATTATATCTACAAAGTATTACAAAATATACATCAAATGTGCCCACTTCTCCAACATCACCATCAATCACATACTTAGCCACCACCATTTTGTACCTGGGCTATTACTGCAAGCTCACTGCCCTTATCTCTGCTCACTCTTTTCCAATCAATTCTCTATAAGGCAACCTCAATGATCAGTTTATTTCCTCTCTTGCTTTAAAATCCTTTCACTATCTCAAAATGATTTTAAGACGCTGTAGTGCAGCCAGAGTCCCAGCATGATTTGATTCCCATCTACTGCTACGAAGCCATCTCATCTAAACTGCCTCCTTTTTGTTCCATCAGTATGTCAACCCTTGCCAAACATGTCAAGCCTTTCCACTTACTCTTTCCTCCTCCTAGAATGCAACTGCCACAAGTCTTAACTTCTGCAGGGCTTAGTTCACCAGAGAGGACTTCCCTAAGTTACTCCGTAATATCTTCGTTCCATTGTTAACTACCGTGTCCCACTTGAAACAATATAAGCTGTTGAATGAATTTCCTTGACAACATCTGTCTCATTCAACAATTAATGTTTACTACTTTCTTTACTTATTTAATGACTACCTTGCAAGTAGAACATAAACACAATGAGGTGGGATCTTGTCTGTCCTGTTCACTGCCCCTAGCTGCCCCTTTCATTCAAACACGTATCTGAATGAATTTTGTAAAGATATATTAAAATTCAAATCGTTCATTAAACTTTAATATAATGATCCAAGTTATGAAGCCAAAATTTCAGAACTGCTTTATAATAGGTTGACTTCATATTAAAAAACCATTGAATTCTGAGTGTATGTGTGTGTATTCAAGAAAAAAAAAGATTGCTTTTTCAGTCATTACCAAGTGGTATATAATCATCCACTGTGTTAAGCAAACAAAAAAATTGCATCACCTGAAATATGCTTTTGGGAAATTTAAACAAGATCGAAAGTGAGAACTAAAAATTCTAATGTTGCACTAAGCACTGACATACTTACTACACACGCATGTAGCAAAGCATAATTTGACTGTGGCTATTTAACACCCAAACCAGCACTAGAAATGTCAATTTAACAATTCAAATTCAAAATAGTATTAACTTTGACATAAATAAAACCTATTGTTTCTAAGATTTTTACTCTAGCGAGCTCTTTTATTAAATTTTTAAAAAAGTTGTTTGTCAATTCCAAGAATACATACAAATGCTTGTAGCTAGTTTGAACCTGCTCTTCAAAGACAGTATTTCCATAGAGTCAAAATGGCATACAACAAATAATATTGCAATGTGTTGCACAAGACTTACATTTTAGTCCGGGCACACTAGCTACCTATATCCGTAATCTTAAAAAATGATATAATCTTTGAGCTCGTTCTTTCAACTGTATAACAAGAATAATTTCTATCTGTCCATGTCCAATTTCTAACCATGTAATAAGAATTTTTGGTGAGGATCAAATGAAATACTAATAAAAACAACTTTGTAAAACTATAAAAACACTATGTAATGATGAGTTATATCAAATAGAGTACTGTGGAATTTCACTTAGGCCAATTACTTGAGATTTTCAAGAAGTCTTGGGGAAAAAAGTATTTTACCTTAATACATTCATCACTTGGAATATCAAACAGCTTTTCAATTTGTTTTTCAACCCTTTCAGGATCAGCATTCTTCAGATCTATCTTTAAAAAAAAAAAAGGAATTCACTGCCTTAATTTAATAAAAATAAAGTATATTACTCATTAAATCATAGCATTTGGAGGCAGCTGAAAGCATAACCAGCCCCTCTATAATTTTTATTTCAAAAGTATTAAAATAATGCAGGGATAAGGAATACAACGTTAATAAACACGGCGCCTGACAAACAGGGCGGGCTGCGGAGTATGCCAACAATTCAGGCTGCACAGAGCAGAGTTCCAAGTCAACTCCTCAGTTAACACCATGTAAACAGGTTTCGTAAGGTAGATGTGACTTACAACCAACTGTCTCTCATACAGGTCAACTTTGCTTCTTTTAAAGTTAACTCCAATCTCAAAAAATATGCTAAATGCAGTACAGATTTTTAAATTTTCTTAATTTATTATTTAAAAAATCAAAGTTAAGCTTTTTCACAGTGCTTAGCTTTGCGCTTTAACTGTTTTATGACATCTGTCCAGAATAAGTCCAGCCATTGTTAATATAACGAGAATGGTTTGGGCAACATCAATGTAACCTGGCATCCAAGGAAAGTGGACTAGAATGCACATACATGAACAATGATGACTTCAGTGGGAGTGGTAAACACAATTAAGAGCATGTGAACTGTGTGGCTACAACATTCAAAATGACTGAGTGAGTAGAACAATGGATCTGCATCACATTTTGTGTCAAGCTTGAACATTCCTCCACAGAAACTACTCAGATGACTCAGAGGGCCACAGCTATGGGCAACTGTGATTGGCAGCTTCATCACAGCAACATGCCTGCTCATGCATGTCTTGTGCAGAGTTCTTCAGCAAAACATCAAGTCACCCAGGTGACTCAACCCCACTGCAGCCCAGGTATAATACCCTGCGCCTTCTGTCTTTTCCCACAATTAAAATCACCTTTGAAGAGGAAGAAATTTCAGACCACCAATGAGATTCAAGAAAATACAATAGGGCAGCTGATGGCAACTGGGAGAACTGTGTGAGGTCCCAAGGTGACTTCTATGAAGGGGATTGGGCCACCATTGTCCTGTGTACAATGATTCTTGTATCTTGCATTTTCAATAAACTGCTCTATTTTTCATATTATATGACTGGATACCTTCTGGACAGACTTCATATTTCATCCATAACATGTAGATCACAAGCTTCTTTCCTTTTCCCATACATACAGTTTAGTGTAACAGATATATTTTAGCTGTCCTGTATGCATCCTTTCCTATAGAACAGCCCTCCATCACTGCATGTTATTCAGGGTAATTATTTTCTCAACTACATGCAAGTTTGTAGAAGTATGAGTTACAATTCCATCACTTACAATTCAAAGAAATAGTATATTTAATAAATAGTGAAGTCCCTCATGCACAGAAATAGCACTCTTGACATTCAAACACTAATTTTAGAAAGTCCAATAATAAACAACATTGTTGTCTCATTATAATTACCTTGTTTATAACCGGAATTACTGAGAGCTGTGCTTCAAAGGCAAGAAAGAAGTTTGCCACAGTTTGGGCTTGAATACCCTGGAAAATCAAGACACAGGATATTGAGATGCTCATTCTACCATCTAGCACAAAACTTGTAATTCCAGACCATTCCACACACCAACAAAAGCACAGGAGTGAGGCAAACTACAGTAGCTACACTTCCATGCACCGACTATTCTCTGTGCGATTCCTTTCATGCCTGGGAGCATTCGTCAGAGGGAACCGCGTTAGGCAATAGAGGCACAAAGGTGACATGAACCCTCAAGGTCAGCAAGGCCTCCCACGAGGCACAGCCATGCCATGCAGTTTATAAAGCCCAGTTCTGTGTACATAAAGTAGAGGCTGACTTTCCTGACAGAATCAGGGAAGGTTTAAGACAACAACAAAAAAAATCTCTGGATTTTGAATGAAGAATTTGTGAGAAACTGAATATGTCAAAAGCTTATTTTAAATAGTATGTCATAGCTCTTACGTGGTTATCTCCTAAATTGGCTTTTATGGATTGTTTATAACACTAAAGAAGATGGTAATATCACTGGCATGTTTCTTTAAATCCAACACTTCCCTATTATTACCTTAAAATCACCCAAAATAGCCTCAAAAATAAAATTATTTTCCAGCTTTGCTAAAAATTAATATGGAAAACTCAGATTAAAAATTGTTAAAAATTGAGGGTATTTTTGGTAGGATATATGTATGACATGCTTCACCAAAAATACAATTGAGCAGCCCTGGCCAGATGGCTCAGTTGGTTGGAGCATCGTCCCATACACCAAAAGGTTAGGGGTTCAATTCCCAGTTGGGGCACATATGGGAGGCAACCAATAAATGTTTTTCTCTCCCCACCCCCTTCCTCTCTCTCTGAAATCTACAAACATATCCTTGGGTGAGGATTAAAAAATACATATAATTAAACAATTCCTCTGATCAGCTTAAAAATTTTAATAGACGAATTAGTCCGCTTCACAAAAAGCTTCTAGTGTATTAAAACTTTATATTAACAAGACCAAAACTTATGATTTGGGTTAAGTAATACAATAAACCTTAGTTTTTTAAACCCCAAAATTCTATTTCCAAAACATATTTTAAGGAAAACATCTTGAAACAACCAAACAGTATGTCACACGATGTCAAATTAAAAGTACCTACCTCATTCGCATCAACCACAAGTAAAACACCCTGGCAAGCAGAGAGAGACCTGGATACTTCATAACTAAAATCAACATGGCCCTATGAAACAAACAAAAAAATTGATACCTCTAAATATTAGCTATAATTTTTTTAGGAGGGAGCATTATGGCAAATCTGTTGATTCCACTTGGTGGAAGACAAATACCACATGACACAGGTGGCGAACCCAAGGCCCATGCACCTTGTTTTATCCGGCCCACCACCTTATTTCTACCCAGTGGCAGCACCAAGCTCTCACTTAGCTATTAAGGAGTAGTTATGTTTATACAGTCCTAAAATGACATTCGGCCCTTTGAAGGCAACCACAAGGCTGATGTGGCCCCTGGTGAATGTGAGTTTGACACCCTGGCCATATGATCTTACCTATAGTGCAACCTAATCAACAAAACAAACAAGCAAAATAGAACCGGAGACACTGAAATAAAGAACAAACTGACAGTAACCAGGGCCTGGGGGGAAGTGGATAACGGGAAAGAAGGGAAGGGTCGTCAAGGAACATGTATAAAGGGCCCCTGGACAAAGCCAAAGGTGGGGGATAGCATCTAAGGTGGGAGGTGGGTGTGGCTGGGGTGGGGGAGAGTGGTGGCAGGAACTATACACCCACAACAACAAAAATAACAATAATTTTTAAAAATGTTAGTAGGTTTCTTCTGTTTAGCCCATGCTTGTAAAACAATTTATATTAACCAAAGAACAATGAATGAGAAAACAAAATGCAAAGTTAGGTGTTAAATGTTCATTTCAAAAACTAAATAAGGATCTGTCTACATTATTAGTACAGTCTATCTTCTAACAGTGGAGACAGAAGTGATATTGACCTTACCGGTGTATCAATGAGATTTAAAAGGTACTGCTTTCCTTCATGATTATAAAAGAGAGATGCTGTCTGCGCTTTAACAGTGATTCCTCTTTCTCGTTCCACTTGTAATTTGTCAAGAACTTGCTTATTATTCTTTGTTTTATCAATTGTCCCTATAAATAAAAACACATATTTATATGGGCTTTTAAAAAGAAATTCCCTGGCTGTCGTGTCTCAGTGGATTGAATGCCAGCCTGCAAACCACAGGGTCTCCAGTTCAATTCCTAGTCAGGGCACATGCCTGGGTTTCAGGCCAAGTTCCCCAGTAGGGTGCACGTGTGAGGTAACCACACATTGATGGGTTTTTCCCTCTCTTTCTTCCTCTCTCCCCCCTCTGTCTAAAAACAAACTTTTAAAAATCTAAAAAAGAAAAAATAAAAAGAAACAGTACTGTATACAAAATTAAAACCAAATTTAAAAAGCATGGAAAAGTAACTATCAGTTATTCATTGCCATCAATCAAGTGTATAATACAAAATGAAAATACCTGTTAACTCCAGGAGCCTGTCAGCTAAAGTACTTTTTCCATGATCCACATGTGCAATGATACTGAAATTTCTAATATTTTCAACAGGGAATCGAGACATGTCAACTTTTTCCTAGAAAGCAGAAATATTATACTTATGACTGTAAATTTCACACAATATGAAATAAGTATACTAATTCAGAGTATTATTTTAGCCTTCTTTGAAAAACTTCATTTATAGCATCTATATCATTTATATTATTACTCTGACAATAAAGTCACATATGGCTAAACTCATAAGCAATGAATTATAATATGCCTTACTGAATGTTAGTTTCACCGTCAAAGGTCACTACACAGTTAAACAAAAGTTTTTTATAAAATTTCTACCACTAAAATGGTCAATGAGGAACAGAATTTTCTTGAAAGGAGAACATGATACGTAGAATTCATGAACTATTTTAGAATACAGAGTCTAACAAAGTCCCTAGAGCCCCCAAAAAGCTACAGAAAAGCTGGAAAAAAAATGGAAATCCTGTGCCCACATCACACATTTAATCACCAGTTACTCTATTAAAAAATCTGTGCTCCTAACTGAGTCTTCAAAGTTTAATTTAGATACTTTGTTACTCAGCAACTTCTCTGAAGAGGGAAAATGATCACATCTGCAAAAACAAAAAGCTCTTATTTAATATAAAAATTCAAAAATATTTAAAACTATAACTCAATTTTTAGTTGCATACATCTTTAACTTTTACTGGGATCCATTATAAACTGTTAGAAATTGGTATTCAAGTAAAATATGTCAGGTTTTTTTGGTACTCTAAACATTGTATTTTTCCAATAAAATCGTTATTTTATGATCAGCAAAAAAAATCTCATGAAATCACAATGAAAAACATTCTCATAAGCTTTAAGTTTCCTGTTTTATAAATGCTCCTATACAAGGCAGACGATAATGGTGCAACTGCATCTGAAAGAAATTCTACAAAACTAAAATTGATGTTTGCCCTGTAAGTTTCCTTTTTCCCCACCAAACAACTCAAGAGCTATAAAGAAAGGACTGGAACATATTTAAGATGCTTCAATTGTAATACAGTTTTAAATTCCACATTTTGGAAATGGTCAAAACTAATTTTATGTAGTCTTATTTTTTCAAGTAACTCAGAACTTGCAATCAATTACTTCACTTTTCTTCTAAATTATATCTCTTCACCGTATCAGATAGGGTAGTTTTTAGAGTTGCTGAACCCCAACCTTCTCCAACCACAAGAACAAAGAGTCAGAATTACACCTGTTTGCTTTGGCTGATGTAAAACACAACAGAAGTTAAGGCATACCCAGCACTTCTTATATTCTAGGAATTAGACTAACAAGTTCTATGCCTTCCATCGTGCAAGGCTTTCGATGTTTTATTAGTGTATCATCTAACAAATTTAGAAACATTTACATAAAGGTCAAGAAGCTTGCCCAGGTCGCATGGCTAATAAATTTCAAGAAAATGAAGGGTATACTAGCAGCTTCCTCAGTAGGATTTTAGTAGTATTAAAGTAATACATGCAATCCTAGTATGTTCAGCCTAGTACCTCGCATAATGAATTCGTTACTGACATCACCCCTGAAACCACACAGAAGAGTGACTTGTCCAAGGTCACACAAGTGAGCGGCGGAGAATTCAGAAACACCCAAGGCGCGCGTGCTCTGAGCTCCGTCTCCTTTATAAAATCACTACCTGCGTTCACTGGTAGTCTTAGGGAGCCCTTCAAATCTCCAAATTCTTACGAGGACGAATTTTTTCCAGTTTTTAATACGTGACTAATTAGAAACGAAGGGTCGGTCACCTTGCGCTCTGCAGAACTGTAGAGCCTGCTCAGACCCCAGGACTCGCCAGCAGCACCCAGGGTTGGCGCGCAGGGAGGCCTCGGCAGCCCCAGGCAGGCAGCCCGAGTAACCCACACCGCGAGCGCGCGTCCGCGCCACCAGGCCGGACCCGCCGGAGGCCACATGCCCCTGCGCGACAACAGAGTCAGGAGGGAGTCCCGAGACGCGGAGGCGCCATCCTTCGCTTGGCCCTGTCTTCTCCAAGATACCGCGCCTAAGGTCCTGGGAACAGATTTCAACTAAACTTTCGGACGCCTAGAGAACATCATAGAGAGTGCGCGGCCTGGTGACGTCCGCACGTTGAACTACGTCACGACGCTAGCGTGCCTCCGCGCGGCGGTTTAAGAAAGTCACGTGAGTGGAAGATCTCCCAAATGGTTTTCCTTGTGCTTTTAGTATGGCGTTGTGGTGTAGCTTCTTACCACCTAGCAGAGTAATGTTCGATTATTTTAAAATACGGAAGTCTAAAGGTATTCTTCGTGTTGTCATGGTTATTGCTAATCTTTTAGTGCATCTGAAAGGAAACCGGTGGTAAAATTATTGTAATGTATCCTAGAAAAGTTTCTATCAAAAGTGAAGGTGGGAAAAAGTTACACTCAGAATGCCCTAATGTCCCCATCATCTTCAAGTTTATTTCCACACTAACATCTCCTCCGAATGTCTAGGTTTCTTTGTTCTGCACCTTCTGCAATAGCAACTGTCCTTTACTTTTAAAATTCATCATTATCATGTATAGGTTTGGCAGGCATTATACCTTGAAATGTCTCTCTCTTCCATCAAGCTCTCTGCTATCCACTTGGACACAGGATACACACGTGTGTCCAAAAGGCACAAGGAGGGGGTCCGTCTTCAGGTTCAGTATTGCTTCTGTTACCTTCGGCAGGCTTCTCCGTAACTCCTGTTTCTCAATAAGATATACCACTTCACCACCAAGAACTGTGGTGTTTGAATCATTCAAGAGCAGGAATCTTCTTTTTTTTTTTTAAATGTCTACAATGCATAGGAACTTAACTTTAGTTCCAGTTGTGTGTTCAGGCTTTTTTTCTCCATATAATTATATTCTGCTGTGCAACTTGTATGACCATCAGTCATTTGCAAACAGCATTCTTGGAGCACCCTGAGATTCTCTGTTATCCTTTGACACAGCAACATGGTAAATTGAACTTGCAAAACACATGGACCCTCAAGACTTTGCACCTTTCTTGGCCCTGTCATTCTCTGGGGAGGAATTTCTTGCTAATTGTTCTAAAGTCTGTATTGAGAACAATCAGGAAAATGTCATTTATACTGACTTTGTCAGGAGAACTTGTGCAAGCTTCAGTGACTTCATCTGAGAGATACCACCCTACCTTGGACAATGTCATGCCAGGAACCTTGGCCAATCTTCCCATGTCAATCTCCCTCGATTTTTAATGACATTTTATGCATTTTATTTATTTTTATTTTTTATTGTTTTTCAAGTACGATTGTCTCCCTTTTCACACCACCAGGACCATGCCCCTGCACCACCCATCTCCACCTCCCACCTACTCCCTTCTAACCTACTCCCTTTGTCCATGTGCCCTTTATAGATGTTCCTTGATACCGCCATTACCCCCCTCGCCCCCTCCTCTCTGGTACATTTTATATATTTTAAATTTTAATACTGAATACATAAAGACTATTTATGCATTTGTAAGTTATAAAAATACAACAACAAACCAGAAAAGCTAAAAATTCCAAGTCAGCTTAAGAAATAAAATATTATTACTAGGACTTCTGTTATCCCAAAGTGACCCTTCTTCCTCAATTTCCCTTTCCCCCTCTCCTTCATAGGAAAAATTTTATAGTACCTAGTGTTTCTTTTCTTCTATCTACTACTACCACATTTACAAATATATCATGAAACAATGTACTGTTTTTTGTTGCATGCTTTTCAACTTTATGTAAATGAAATAATACTGTATGCATGTCTCTGATTTACTTTTCCTTCCTCCAAGATATTTTCACTTGATTTATGTTGACATGTAGCCTTAACTCATTTCTTTTTATTATTGAACACTATACTATTTATCTGTATCAATAGACACATATAAATCTATATCCATCCTCCTGTGATGCTCTTCTGTAGTTTAAATTATTGCTATCCATTTTATTTTCCCAGAGAGAGTCAAGGCTTCTAAAATATCTCACATGTTTTAAAATATACATAAATCATTACTATTTTATTCATCCTATACCTAATTTAAGAGTACATGCAAGAAATTTCTATATGTAACTATTTATTAAATAGAGAAAACTTTGTATCAAAAATGTAAAATATCAGAAGAGTTTTCAGGTACATGGTTAGTGCTCAGTAAATATTTCCTAGATGAATGAAGTTGCAGGGTTCAATATACATACATATTGCAGAATCTGTGAAAAAATTCCTGGACTCAGAAGAGATAAACTAAAGGATTTAAAAAAGACTCATCATGTACCAAATTACAAATACTCTCTCTATATGATATATGTATGCATAAAATATTTTAAGTAGTTCCTCAAGATAATTTTTATTTGTATTTGAGATGTTTATAAGAGTGTTATGTAAACTACAATACCTTATATTATTCATCTTGATAGTGCTTTTACTAACGTACCCAGTGCCAACTGAGTATGATGGCAGAAATGGCATCATATTCAAGCCCAGAGGGAACGTAGTCTCTGGGAGTCGCTTTTCCACCTAATTCCACGTTCCATCAAATACGTGTTGAGGTTACAGAAGATGGCGAGAAAAAGGAAAAGCGCCTGAAGCCTCGCCCTCGCCCTCGCTTCAGTTAGATCACCTGATCTTTGATCTGTTTTAACTGCTGGGATTTTGCAGAAAACATCCTTAACTTTCATTTAGGGTATGTAACACCATATACTATTATCAAAAACTTTCAGAGTTAAGAAATGGACCTTAGCGATTCCCTATCCCAATCCATTTGTTTATAAATATGTAAACATCCAGCTCCACCGTAGCAGAAACAGCTATCAAAGTTCTCTGAGCAAGAAACTAAATATATAAAAAGACATAACCCAGACCTTAAAATACTATATGACTTTCCTAATTTTTAAGACTAGTTAATTGCTATGTTTGGCCAGAAAGTTTCTAGCCTTACGTTACAGGTACACTGGTGCCGTTTCTATAATTGGGCCACTAGAACAAATTTTCAAATTCAAGGTTTTTGCCAAGAGGAGAGAGGCACAATGGATAGAAATTTCTTTGAAAACGTACTTGTTGACACCAGTAACTTGGCAGATTACATCTTTACTTCATATGATTTGGAAGAATTCTTTACATGGGTGTCAAGTAGTACTCAGAGAAGCAGACACGGGCTTACCCGTGATCCTTTTTGCAGTGCTTCTACAATGCATGGCATTGCATCATCTCAGCTTTAAGTTCACCCAGAGAAAACAATGTCACCATCATCTGCTTCTAATTTAGCATTGTTTTCTAATGGAGTTAAAAGAGTGGCCACATTTTGGGTTGAATCACTAGAAAGTATTGAAAGGTAAAGAGATGGCTGAAAACATAATAAATGTGATTTTTATGGTTTTATTTGTATTCAGATTTAATGTGATATTTAAGTTCAAAAGGTGATAAGGGTAAGTTCAAAAGGATTTTTGTAGCAAGGTGATAAATAATATGTCAAGATAAATGGTAAATTTGGAAACATTAAAAGCAGTCTGATGTTCACAGTGGGAAAACCACAAAACCAAATAATAAACTTGCAATCACTAGGGGTTTTGTGAGAAATGCCAAGAGTATTGTTTTATTAAAAAATAGAAAAGGAAAACCCATCAGACTTATATTATGAATGGTTTGCCTAGCGGGAACACCTAGAAGCAAGCATATGTAGTCCCCCACTCTCCAACCCTGCTTATCCACAATTTCACTTTCTGAACTTCCAGTTACCTGCAGTCAACTGTGGTCTGAAAAATATTAAATAAACAGTTCCAGAGATAACAATTCATGTTTTAAATTGTATGCCATTCTAAGTAGGGTGATGAAATCTCAAGTCACCTCTCTCTGACCTGCCCAGACTGTGAATGATCCCTTGGTCCTGTGTATCCATGCTTCGTATAATGCTGCTTGCCTGTTAGTCACTTAGCCGTGTTCGCTGTCAGATCAATTGACAGTGGTATCACAGTGCTTGGGTTCAAATGACTCTTTCTTTCTTTTCTTTACTTAATCATGGGCCCGTGGCACAGGGGCCGTCATGCTTATAATTCAGATAGGCTACAAAGAAGCCATAAGAGCTTCCTATAAGCAAAAAGGTATGTGTGTATTAAAAAAAGAACACAGTATACAATATATATGCAGGGGTGGGAAAAAGTAGGTTTACAGTCATAATACAAGTAAATAACAATGGTAATTAATAAATAATACAAGAATAAACTCTGTTTTCTGCACTCAGAACTGTAAACCTACTTTCCCCCATTCCATGTAACTGTCTGTTCTAACTTGTGTATTGAAGTTCTTAATATTGTGGGACATTTTCAACACTAGCAGACATTAATAAATTTTTTAAAAACATCAGGATAGCCATCGCAAGCACTCCCGCAAATTTACAGCGTGTTTACATCAGGTTAGTTCTGGCGCTGCTGTTCCGGCCACTACAATGGCACCACCGTGTGTCTGGAGCGGAAAATACAACATGGGAACCACTTTTTCTGTCCAGTTTTTAAAATCTTCTGTAATCTTTTCATATATTTTCAAATTGTGGAGGTGAATTGGGGCTTTATAAACGTTTTCATATCACAAAGTAGAAAGTGCTTGGAAAAAGAAGGAGAGAAGTGGCAAGAGTTCCATATAAAAAGAACAATTTCAGCCAAGTTTGTGAGAGGCCTTGAATAGGGTCTTGCTTACTAATATTTCACCATTATCTATGCAGAAGCCACTGGGAGCAAGGAGAAAACACACGAGGATTTTGCTTTAGAAAGCTCGTTTTGACAATGGTGTGAACATGGACCGAAGAGGAAGGTGGCTGAAGTGACCAGAGAGGAGAGTCGTTTTAATAAAGTGGGTGAGACACAGTCAGGGTCTGAATGAATTGCTGACAGACAATAGAATTGAAGGAGTGACTGATACACATTTTAGAAATTGAAGTAAACACAGTTAATTTGCTGTAAATATATATAGAGAGAGGTCCAGGATAACTCCAAATTTCTAGCTTTGCTAGAACGTGAAATCTAGAAATTCAGTATCTAACAGGTCAGATATGATGCTTGGGGAAAAGTTCAGGGCTAGTGGTTTGGAAACTATGTCTAACAAAATTGTAAAAAAGGTATCGGGTGAGTTTTTGATGTCTGAGAATAGGAAATAAAATAGTGGAGAAAAGACTCGACACACCTGAGGGTACCCTTTTATGAAATGAAAGAGGCCTTACGGTCCCAGAATAACATGTATGAGGAGCGTTTTCAGTTTTTCAGAAACTTTCCCATGCATCCAAGAGCACAGTATGAAGCCACGGGGACTCAAAATGAGAACAGCGTGGCTGTGCTGCTGGAGGGAGTCACGGCCGGGGGAAGAAGCCATCGCACAACAGGTAACTGCATTACCCGATAGGTACAAAAGCAACGTCCTTACAGTAGGAGGACAGCTGCTCTTTCTTCTACTTTGTGTGAAACTTACCTCTTCAGGGGTCTTGACTCTTACTGCTTCTATTTTTAAAAGCAAGCTGTTCTGTAGGAAGGCAAGAATGGGACAGTCAGACATTATTTTCTTGCTATAGACTCATCAGTTTTACCATAGAAGTTTTCCCAGATTCTGGTAGCAGGTAAATTCCAAGGATTTTTTTTTTTTTTTTTTTTTTTAGATTGCAGAGTATTTATCCTTTTAGAAACATCCATGAGTATTTTTCTAGGAATTGTCAGGCAACTTTCTAGTCTCGTGCCATTTTAAACTAGATACCTAACAATTGTTTTTAAGAGAAATTATATTCAAAATACAATTTTGTTACTCCATATACTACTTCCCCTAGTTCATGTTTATAAATGAGTATATGAATGCTACAAAGTGCAGAGTTATCCTTAGAAGGGCTCCTTTATATCGAGGCAGTGTTTGAGTAAGTGCCCCATGAAGTTAGAACTCTAAGCTGTAAGTAGTTAGTGAGATCCCAGTGGAATCTAATGAACAAACCGGACTAACAAGGAAATGGGGACAGACTCAGAGATGGAGGGCAGGGTGACAGCCAGTTGGGGCTGGGCCAAGGGGTCGAGGGATTGAACAAAAAGGAAAAAAGGACTCATGGACATGGACAACAGTGTGGTGATTGCTGGAGGGAGGGAGTATAAGGGGACTAAATGGTAATGGAGAAATACAATAAAATGTTTTTAATTTTTTGAGGTAAAAATGTCAAAGAGAATTATTGTAGTATTAATGAAGGAAAACACTGCAATTCTTCTTGCCATAGAGCACAGTAAGGTCTTTAGAATGAATGCATTAAGACAGAATTTTATGCCCATTTTCATGTGACTCTGTAATATTCAGGGCTGCAGTTTTAGGCTCATAAAATAGAAGCAGCCTGGTCTTTAAAGGTTAGATGTCAGAAACAAATCTTAGGTGGTATTAACAAAAGAAGCATGCAGAGAATACTGATCAAAATACATTTAAAATACACTATTATAGCAGGATACACTGTATTTCTCCATCTAATATGGGGAGTACTTTAAGGCACAGTGGAATCAATGCACATTAAATTACAGTACAGATTGCCAAAATAATTACTATCAAAACATCAATAACAAACCACCCCTTCCTCTGTCAGCGGAGGTAGAAAATGATGATGTATTTTTCTCTTGATTTATTGGCAGCCTTGTTCAGTTGAAAAATATGTTTGGGAGTTCATGAATAAATATTATTTAATGTTTTCAAACAGGTACATTTTTAACGCCAGTATTTTGGACAACCAAACAGGCTTTTGGCAGAAACAGTGTGAGTAATGAAAGGAAACTGGGCTGAATGAGAGAACTATTTTTCCAAACTGGGTTCTGTCACATACTAGGTGTGTGACTTTGCACAGGTCACTTAGCCACATTGAGCTTCCTTTTTTATATCAAAGGATTGCAGTAAAGGATGCCATAATCTTACATGATTCTTATTGGTACATGCCACTAGAAATACAGAATTCCAAGTATTAAACATCAGAAGTAGTGGTCATTCATTCATCCACCTAGCCTATCCATCCTCTAATTTAATACACACATGTACACACAATTGTTACATTCAGAGCAAATTCAGACACACAGACAGAGCTGTTGAGCAGCTCACAGTCTTCAACACCTGACCGGTTACCAAAGAGAATCTAAGAAAGTACAGAAGGAGGTCATTCTCTTGTTCTCTCTGCTAATTGTAGTCGGCAACCACAGAGGACTTTTTCCCTGATTTTGACAAGTCACTGTGCCATTAAAGTTATAATGTTTGGGCCTGGCTGGTGTAGCTCAGTGGATTGAGCGCGGGCCTGCGAACCACACGATTGCGGTTTGATTCCCAGTCAGGCCACATGCCTGGGTTGCAGGCCAGTTCCCAGCACGGGACTCACAAGAAGCAACCATACATTGATGTTTCTCTCCTTCTCTTCTCCCCTTCCTCTCTAAAGACAAATAAATAAAATATTTTTAAAAAGTTATAATGTTTGCAGTCCTTATTATGTAACTTTATTACTATCAAAAAATTGGCAACTTATTAAATTTCTATTTCTTTTTTCTGTAAAATGTGGCAGTAATACTTCATTAATGTTGTTACAAATATTAAATGGCTTACACCTTAAGTTCATAGCATGATGCCTGGCTAGTCAGTATTATTTGTTGTCTATGTAGTGGAATCAATACTAAAATGTAACTTTTTAAAATGCAGGTCTGTTTAATTCGTCCACTTCTGTAATTATGGCATTTACAATGCAGTCTGGTACTCAACGGTAGACTCTCATTAATTGTATGAACTAGTGTTGCCTGATTAAGTGACCTGGTTAAGGACAACTCTTAAAGAAATTCAAATTCCAAATGTTTTCCAATAATGTGGAAAACATTTTTTCCCATTCTCTCTCTGGCTCTAGTTGAAAATTCCTGGCTGCCAAATAATTCACCCTTAAACAACAGATTTTAGTTACTGAAATCTGGGTACATGCTAAGTCTCAAGCCCTAGATGCAGAATCAGCATGAAGTGGATTATAGGGGAATGTGACCTTGAGCCATGAGCCTGATATTAGGGACAAAAAACCAAATCCAGATAGGAATCCAAAGCCAGGTTACCTGGGTCCCTTCTGGAAGGGACTCACAGATGTAGAGGAAAACAACTCAGGTAGTTTCCTGGGGTAGAAATCGGTCTAATACCTTCTACTCATCAGGACTGGCTGGAAAATGGAGCATAACATGCCCACAAGTGAAAAGTACCACTAGATCACAGTAGTGTATCAGTCTTGGGCTCTGCTGGATAAGTAAAAAGCAAGGAAAAAAACCAGACGTAGATCATAGGTAGCCTTCCTAAATATTGTTTATGTAAATTGAACAGTTCAGATTTGGATCAAAATAACAACTCTCGGTTTTCAGATAGTCATTACCATTGCAGTCTAGGTTGATTCTCATAGGCTGTAAAGTACAGGGGTTTTCCTCTCACTTTCCATTGTCTGCCTCAAATAAATGATCCTAAGTCAGAGTTGAATGAGACATGCCCACACGGAAACTGAACCTACCATTTCACTTTATCATATTTTATGTGTCTACGCCTCACACTGTGTTAGTAAACTTTAACAAGTGTTATAAGATACTGTGTCTGGCTCTGGCTTTTGGCAAACTTCTGGTCAATGTCAGAGTCAAATTTAGAAACCTATATATAACCAGCAGGTCATCTTTTCACGAGCTGATTTGTTATAAATGTCTCAAGTAAAGCAACATTTGTTGGAGGATCTTCTGACAAAAAGTAATATAAAGGTACGTGTCTGATCCTTCTAAAAGAACTTGGCATTTAAGGAAAATATAAGGCTGGGTTATGTAAGGACTCTGATAGTCATATTACATAAAACTTTGCATGTTATGAAAACTTAGTGTAGTTTCCAGTGAAATTGCTCTCTATGCTTTATAATAGCCTTTTAATGGGCTGAGAAAGTCATGCTATTAAATTTTAAATTTTTTAAATTATAAGTTGTTAAAAGATTTAACATTCTCCTAGTGATTTTAGCTTACATAATTTATAGATACTTTTGTACATATTACTAATGAAAAAAATCTTGATTTATTAAATCAGATATGTGAACCATTGCATCTAACTTTAGAAAAGTTTTCTGTGTTTTTATTGAACTAAGATTTTTTTTGTTTGGCAGTTGTTATTCAAATATTACTGATTTCTGATTAATGAGGCTTTTAGAGCTATGATTATGCAATGCATTTGAAATATGTTATAAGTAGTATTCAATAGATTATTATAACTATATGAATTACTCCTAGTGATTTTAAAATTTGCTCTTTTGAAATAAAAAGTTCTTCAAGAAAAAACAAAGATTAAAATGTTGAATTGAATAACCATATCTGTCCAGTTGAAAAGCTTTTCTACTACATTCTCTAATTTTTACCCAAAAGCCACCATTCTGTCCTATTACTATCCCCCCCAACTTCTCCTCCTCTCTGATATTCCTATTTGTTAGGTATAAATCAAGGTCATGTATTCCCCTCACGCCCCACAGTGAATAGAAGCCATGCAGAGAGTTCGCAGGAAGACAGACGTTCTGGTAGCAAAGCTGAACCTCCTCCCCTGACGCAGCCGGGAGGGAGTAGGGAGGCCTTCGGCAGACTTGAAAGCTCTGGGGAGAATCAGAATGAGACACTATTATTGTTATCAGTCATCTGCTTTCTGACATGCAGCAAGACCACATATGCATATATGTAAAAAGTTCACATGTAAATGATTATGCATAATTCATTAAAATGAGGAACTATCATTGTTTAAAATAAACCTTCTAGATGCCTCCTAGCTGTATACCAAGGCTTAAATGTTTTCTCTTAAATTGCTGAGGATAAGGTATTTGGGGAAGAAAGCCAGTTCTTTCAGGTCAGTTAAAGTCTGTTTAGTTGAAGTCTGTTTAGTTTCCAGTGAGTGAAAACCTCAGAAAAGTTCACTGGATTTGAAGATGCACGTTGAAGATGTGAAAGGCTTTCTAGCATATATTTCCATATTCTTCTCCCAACCAAAGAATATACCCCATCCAAAGAATACTTTGTTCTCTGATAGTAATCTATCCATCATCACATTGCCAATTGATCTTTGTAATGTACCTAAAGAAGTTTTATTGATGGAACCACCTTTTGCTCCAGCAATCCCACTGCTGGGATTGATTATGCCCTAAGAATCCTGAAACACTAATTCAAAAAAACCTATGCATTCCAATGTTCATAGCAGGATTACTTACAATAGCCAAGTGCTAGAAATAGCCAAAGCTCCCATCAGTAAATGAGTGGATTGAAGAACTAGACTACTACACAATGGAATACCACACAGCAGAAAGAAAGAAGGAACTCCTGCTCTACATGAGAGCATGGGTAAAACTGGAGAGCATTATGCTAAGTGAAGTAAGCCAGGTGGTGAAAGACAAATACCATATGATCTCACCTATAAGTGGAACCTAATCAACAAAACAAACAAGTGAACAAAATTTCCAGAGACATGGAAATAAAGGATAAACTGACAGTGACCAGCAGAGAGGGAGGACAGGGATAATGGGGAAAGATAGGGGAAGGGGAAAGTCAAGGAACGTGAATAGAGGACTCGTGGGCATGGACAATGTGGGGGGATTGACTGTGGGACCTGGGGGTGGGATCAGGGCATGGGAGAGCAGAACAACTATAACTGAGCAACAATAATGAAAATAAAGTTATATTGACTCCTAAACTTCTCAGTGAAAAAACATTCATATTTTTCAGGATGTCAAACTTGGAACAATTTGACTCTAATTTTTACCAATCTAATTATACCATTGATGATCAAGAGGAGCATTACAATGATTCTGATACCTATGGAAGTCCTTATGGACCTAGAAAGTAAGTACTTTGTGGTGAGAATATAAGAACAATAATATTATGACAAGGGGTTACAGGTAGGGAGGTTCCCTTGGAGGAAACAAAAGCATACCTTTGTGAAGTGCCTAAGAAGAAACATCAGGAAAGGGTAGAGAAATGAATTTGGTTCTCTATGAATCCCCTTGATAACCAACCTCAAACCCATTCATATCTGAATGGCTTGACTCTCTTTTCAAAATATCAATCACTTAACAGGGAGCCTGAACACAGGGACTACATTTTCTGAGACACTGCTTGAAAAACATGTTTTATTCAATTTAATACATATTTATTGAGCACCTGCTGTCTGTCAGGAATAAAAAAAGGATAAGTCTAAAACCAAACATAAAAATTCATAATCTTCTACCTCACAATATTTAAGAATTCAGGTTGCATAGAGGTGCACAATTAAATATGCCATTATAACCCAGTGTGAAAGAAAACTCCTAAATGGAAGCAAGATAAATGTATTTCAGACTGTGTTAGTTATTTGAGTTGACAGTTCAACTTGCATTGAAGATAAAAATAATTAAGAATTTAGTGTTCATCCTTTACTAGTGCCCCAAGTAGGCCAATTAGAGGGAGAAGAATTTGGTTCAAGTTTTCTGGTCCTTGCATCTGTTCTCTGTGACATTGGGAAAGATATAGCTTGCTTGATTGGTGTCTTGACTGAGAACTGAGGACACTAGTAACACTCACTTCATGAACTTGTCATGAAGAACATTTGCAACAGTGTGTAGGAAAGTGGGTGTTGAAGTAGAGCTGCTATATAAAAGTTATTTATTTATGTAATTATAGTTTGCAAATTTACATTTTGTTGCCTAAAGTTACCTAAACTTGCTGTATTGGGTTATAGAGTTGTTTCTTCGATATCTTTTATGGGTTTACATGAGTGAACCGTGAATAGAGTCAGACCTTTCAACTTTCATAATAACTAACATTCACTGAGCTCTTACCATGTGTTAGGAACAATTCTGAGCATTGCATATACTAACTCATTGACTCCTCAAATAACCCTGATGTAAGTATCATTATAATTATTAATTATTATTATTATTTAACATTTAAGCATCTCTTTAGTGTTTCTCTAAGCAACATCTGTTCTAACTGATGCTGCTAAGGCAAAGTTGCCAAACTACACATGTGCTAAAGAGTTAGGTTTCTCTCTGTTAAAGTTCAAAACAAGTCTGATTTAATTAGTCTTAGCAAATACACATATGCTCTCAGACACGAGCAAAATTCACATTTTGAAACCTATTATTTTCTGTGTTATTATTTTACTTATATATGATGACCAGGGATGCAGAGAAAAGAAGAAAAATTTTCCAAAGTCACATAGATAGTAAGAAATGAGGTTCGGATCTTAATGCAGGGTTGTTTGATTAGGCCCATAACTAGAGTAGGCATATGATTCATTGTAAAATCAAGGCATTTTTGAAACTAAAGACAGTACTATTGACAATAATATTAGTAACATATGAATATTAGTAAAATACTGAACACCTTGGGCAAATTGAGATATGAGATTACTATGTTATTCCAGAAAGCTTAGGCCAAATAACCACTTAACAAACATTTCAAATTTGTTAATTCTTGAAGTTTACTTTCCTTAACACAGATAAGTACCTTGAAAGGTTCAGATGTAGGAAGAAAAGACAGAGTAAATACAACAGGCAATGGGGACTCCTTCGCTCCACCTGTGCCCAGGAACGTTTGGACGTGTTTTCACGCCTACCTATGCAGTCAGAGAGGTGCAGCTCACACACACGCTGCTTCCCAGCCACTCCTTCTGAACCACTGCTCTCCTGATAGACAAACACATCGGAAGAAAATGTTTTAAAAACTGCAACAGCTAAATATCTGGAATTTTACCTCGTGCATGCCCTTATTCTATATTGTCCAGCATCAGATTACTATAAGAATTTAGTAGTGGGAAACAGTCTATGCATCCATCTATCTATTGCCTGAATAGTATCACAGGGAAAATTAAAATATATTTAAAATGGAGGAAAGGGACAAGGCTATGTGGAATTGACTAAATCACTGTGGAATTGAACAACAGAAAAAGAACATTTTATTTCACTGATGATTTATATCTTGAAAGGTCAAGAGAAAAAACAAACAAACAAACAAACAAACAAACACTTCCGGCAAAGGGAGTAGTTTCAGCCCTGAGGTATCACAGGGCAGTAACTCGAAATACATCACCCACGGGGAAAGCTACCTAAAGGGATTTTCAGCTCTGTTCTCTTGTTTCATTGAAAGAAACCAGTCACCCTGGACTTCCGTTTTTCTCCCTCCTCTGCTCCACACAGGACGAGCACAAAGGCAGCATCTGCAATCTGTGTGTTCAGGCCAAACCTCATTGAAATGTCTAATAAGAGGGAGACAGAGCTTTTCCCTTTAAGTAGGGACTCGTGGATCGCACTTTTCTCCCCTACTCCATTGAGCCCAGTTTCTTCTCCATTTGATTGTACATATCAGTGTTGCCCAGAACTCAAGAAGACCGAGAGATGGCGGTCAATACAACCAAAGGAGGAAAACTCTTGATTACATTGTATCAGGTTAACAGCCTTGCCTGCTTAGCAATGAAATCCAAGTCCTGATTTGGATGTGGTAACATTTAAATTCTAACCCACACTGCAGGTCTCAGGAATTAGAAAAGGGCATATTAGCTGTGGTGGTTTTATGAGGTACATAAAACATGGAGTCAGAGCAGTGATTTATTAGTGTACATCAAACAAACTCCAGAGATTTGACCTTTTATTCATTCAGTGAATAGTTCAATTAAAGTACACCCCGAGTCAAATAATATGCTGATCATCCTGACAAAAGATATAGCAATCCAGAGGGTAGTTATAATCAATCTCTCTCTTAGAGTCTGTTCTCCCCCACATCCTGCCGGCTGCTCTAATATATGGGAGCTGGTTTTAAAAAGCTTGTTCAGCTCCATGGCGTGCTAATCTAAAAACTGGCTGACTGTGCTTACTAAGACAATGAGGATATTTCTATTTTTAAAAAAAGTTTACTTATTTTACAATGAACAAGAAAGAGCTTTCTCGTTTGAAAACTACTATCCAGTCATTTGGGTAGTCACCATTTCCATTCACTGGTAGTCAGTTATGTAAGTTATATTTCCTCACTGTATTTCTCCAGTTTTTGAAATGGGATATTGAGTCAAGTTATTAAGAGAAAGAAATAGATATTTCTGCAGGAAGGTGACAACTAGAAAATTCCCTTTGTATTTTGAAAGTACATTTGAATAGGACCTTAACAGACGAATACCGAATCATCATTTTTTTTGAATCCCCAAACGCGATCTTTCTCTAGTGTTTAAACATAGCTAATGGCATGTCAATGACATGGTTACTGTTCACTCGCTAGACCAGCCAGGATTTGGAAATGCTATGTATGCTAACTCCCCCAGCCACAATTCCCTAAGTGACTGCACTACCGAATGGATCCTAACGATATGTTCTAACTAAAGACACTTAGAAAGCCTGATGTTATTGGCTTGATGGGAGACTTAGGTAGATAAAAAGTTTCTGCGGGTTCAGACTAAAATTTTAACCAACAGCACATTTGTGTTACAAATCTGTCATATCATTTGTTGTCTTAGGCCATTTCCACTGATGGTGTTGCAAATTCTGAAACTCTTTGCCGTCTGAGGTTCCTGCAGGAATACAGTGTCACCTGATTGTGTGAAGTACAATGTACTCGAATGGGACTCCAAACGTGGAAACAGACTTACAGTGGCTGGGCCTGACTTGGTGGTGCATTTTCTAGTACTATCTGAATTATACTCTGGCTCTCCGTAGGACGCTGGGAGTGAGCTCAGCCCNAGCCTGATGTTATTGGCTTGATGGGAGACTTAGGTAGATAAAAAGTTTCTGTGGGTTCAGACTAAAATTTTAACCAACAGCACATTTGTGTTACAAATCTGTCATATCATTTGTTGTCTTAGGCCATTTCCACTGATGGTGTTGCAAATTCTGAAACTCTTTGCCGTCTGAGGTTCCTGCAGGAATACAGTGTCACCTGATTGTGTGAAGTACAATGTACTCGAATGGGACTCCAAACGTGGAGACAGACTTACAGTGGCTGGGCCTGACTTGGTGGTGCATTTTCTAGTACTATCTGAATTATGCTCTGGCTCTCCGTAGGACACTGGGAGTGAGCTCATCCCCTGAAGCCGTCCAGGGGCCAACTGACAAAGGAAAGCAGCTCAGCTGACCATCATGATAGAAGCCCAAACCTATAGTTTTTTAAAAAACAAACCTCTAATAAAATAGGTAGCTAGTGATTATGTGATGGGCTTCAGAAAACTGTGTGCAACAAACAAATCTGCAACCATAGAAATGAGAACCGAGTCTTCTAACAGTGACCTTCTACATTTGCATTGGAAGATGAATGTTAAGTCTTGTTGATTCAGAAACAGGTCAAAAATTTCCCCAGCCAAAGACTATGCATTACCTTAACATAATATCATATAAAGGAAGACAAGCCTCTGGAGGCTAGTTGGAACAATATAAATCCAGGTCTGGATTTATATTTATAAATATAATTTATAAATATATTTATATTTATATCTGAAAAAAGAAACATTAAAGGACTGGTGAATATACAGAGGGTTTCGCATGGGTCAGGTGTGTGGCCATTGCTGTGCAGCTCCGAGATAGAAATCCTGACATGTGTGTAGTGGAGGTTCTTCTCGTAGGAAAACACGGACTGTCTGGGATGTGGTCAGAGTCACTTTGAGTATCTCAGGGAAACCAAAAAGGGAGAAAGCTAGAGATGGTCAGCACAGAAGGGATACAAATTCTTGGCCTCCCATTAATATTGTTTTCTTTGAGAAAGTGGCTGACAGGAAGACAACTCTTACAAATATAGAAGACACTCTTCCAGGGTGTGTGAAAGATGTTGAGAATATTTTAGTGTAAGTCCCAGGAAGGAAGACGCATACACATACTTACCTAAAGCTTATTGATCACTTTTTGTGTGCCCAACACTATTCTAAGTGCTTTGGTTATTTTAGCTAATTTAATTCACAACAACTTTATGAGTTCTTTTATTATCCTCATTTTACAGATGAAAGACTGAGGCACAGCATATGAGGTAATTTGCCTAACACTGTAAAATTGGAATTCGACTCCAGGCAGTCTGACTTCAGACGCTGTGTTTGCTAATTACTCTACGTGGTTCAGGATAAACCTACCGTCAGGCTATCATTTCAGGCCGAACTATAACTCCATGGAGTCCGGAAGCCATAGAGGGGAAATATGACCAAGAGCCAATTGCCAATTTGAAAGGGGGATTTTGTAATCACCTCACAGTTGCTTGAGGTGATGGGTATATCAGTCTGACTCATGCAATTGCCTTTAATGGGTTACTAAATTCATGGGTGTGACAGCATTACTAAAGTGTCCAGTCCCATTCCTTCTGAATTTTATTTCTTTACAAAAGGATTGTGTAGGCTTGAAAGACATCACTAAAAATATGAAAACTTCGTTGGCTTAGTCATTTAGATTTGGAACCACCGAGTTAAAAGGGATAGCACGAGAAGCGTGGGACTAGGTGCCAATTCAAGATATATGGTAAAAATGATGATGGTTCAGAGTCATTTTTTCAGAGAAGAACCTAAAACATGGAACTCGGGTATTTGCAGAGTTTTCAGGTGGGAGTATAGATAAATAATGTAATTATTTTGGTATTGCTTAAACTTTTTTCATTGAGATACAGTGTTAATCACCATAGTCAACATGTACAAAGTCAAAGTTATAAAAGAAAAGAAAATTTTAATTTAGACACTGATAAAAATGACCCTAGTAATTACTATAGAAAAGGTATTTTGAGTTTTTCTTTATAGGAACATTTTTTAAATGTTGCTTCTTGAGTGAGAGTGGGGAAGTTTTATATTATGCATCCATTGTAACAAGGTCAATAGAGACCAAACTCCTGATGAATGTGTTTTATTGGATAAAGTAGCAGAGAGAACAATAGGAAGAGAAAGAGATAGGATTTACTTGGCACTGGGGAATTTTTTTTCTGTAAAAATGTATTTTGCTCTTGACAGGGGTGAGGATGAGTCCCATATGAAATCCCCTCATTCACAGAGATTGCTTTGTCTGGACTGGAGTAATTGTGAACGCTGTTTCCTCAAGCCTGGTTATTAGTACCTAGGCATGAGTTTTGGTGAGGCCAGATAATATGTCAGAGCAATAGTCTTGTTTAGACACTGGTTCATTGAGTCATCTTCATTTGCCCCTTTTACTTCTCTAGAAATAGGTACAGTAAAAAATACATATATAGGAAAACCTTTATCATTCGACAGTCCATTTACTTTCTTAATTATGAGTTGTTTCTACCAGTACTTTTGATGGCCTACTTTGTTGGAAAAAAAAAGATTAGAAATATACTACATGATTAAATGAACAATACCAGAATCAGCATGTGCCGTGGGACAGTGATTTTCCATCTTTTTTCATCTTACGGCACACATAAGCTAATGACCAAATTTCTGCGGCACACCCCAAATTATATTTTTGCTGATCTTACAAAATATTGTATTTTGCAGTGTATAGTACACACTGTGTTGCCCAAATTGTTGAGGGGGGGAAAGGATGTGCATTATACACAGGTAATACTAATTCCATATCTATATAAATGTTTTTAAATCTTTTATTTATGCTTATGTGTTAAAAGCATAACTCTGGAAAGCAATAACAATATCCTTATGTTCAAAAATAAATGCTCAAATATCTTGATAATACAAAAAAACAAGTATCTAAATAAATTAATAAATAAAACGTTGAATTAAAGAACTAAAATCAAAGATTTTTTTCCTTGAAAGTTTGGGCCAAGAATGTGGGTGTGCGTTATACACTGCAAAATATGGTTAATACGGTTGATTCATTCACATTGGACAGCTATGGTTGTGTTAGCTGTTGTCTTTTTTTTGTTTGTTTGTTTGTTTGTTTGACTACTTAGGGGAAAAGAGGCCAGTACCTCTGACTACATAGTCAGGTATTGCACATTTTAAAAATTCTTGCAGCACAGCAGTTAAAAAATCACTACTGTGGAGGATTCAAGAAGTATTGCACCAGGTTCCTGCCCTTAATGAACTTGTGGCTGAGTTAGTGAATGATTAAAGGTTGTATCTCCTTCTATCTCATAGCTTTATTCTTCAAAAGAGGTTATTTTCTCTGTCAGGCTTATATAAGGGAGGGTGATATGTTATTCTCAGACTTCATATTAAGATTAATGCTGGAAGGAAAGTCTGAAAAGCCATTTTGTAACTATTGCAAGATAAACAGAGCATAAAGAGCTACAGAGTTCAGAATGCTGGATTGTGTGTTTGGCTTGGTTTAGTCTAAAAGCTTTGATGGAAGAAATTTAACGAGCCTTAGTAAGGACAACTCCTTACATTTCTCCCCCCTCCTTCAGGAAAAAACAATTACAAAAGACCAAATAACCTCACACACTCTCATTTTCCTTCTTCCTTTCTCTAGCTTTTGCAATAAAGTATTTCATAAGATTGTTATTTTCCAGGTTCCTCCCACTAATGATGAAATAAAAAAACAAACAAAAGCATGTTCAAGGAGGTATCATGTGGGCCAAGACACATGTGAGGACAAACTAAATTGCATACTTCAAAAGAGGACACTAAAGCCCACCATCAAATACTTTTGGTTAGGGAGTCAAAGATTATTTTTGTCAATAATTGTTTGGGAATCGCCGGAGCAAGAAAGTCTGCTTCTTCACGGCCGATAGTCAGTTCATGCACTTATTTTTCCTATGAATTGATTATACTACTGAAATTGCGGTTTTCGCCTTCCTGCGTCCACGCATTTATAGGGACTGCCCTCCTCCGTGGTTGCCCCCGGAGATCGGGGAAAGCAGCGCGAGTGAGAAGCGGGGCGCTGCTCAGACCGTGGCAGTGCGCAGTCCGCCCCTGCAGTGCTGCGTGACCCCGGGCTACCATTCGCTCTCCGGGATCCTCTGTTTTATTCCGTAAAATGGCACTAAAGTCACAGCTTTTTCATTGCTGAGTTTAATTTTATGAGAAAAGGGTCCAGCATATCGTACATAATCAATAACTTTAGGGGGTATGGGTCAGTCTTCCAGAAGTCTTCATGACCCGTTACTTCATGTTTTTAACTAAAGTTAAACTTTAGGCAAGTTAGTTTTTTCATGATTAAGTGTTCATAAAACAGGACAGTCCATGAAAGAACAATTGTGGTGTCTTCCCTTGATTTGTCCCGATATGCCTTTCTCGGACGTATAAACACCCGCTTTTCCTTCCTCTAGCCCACGGGCCAGCGACCAGCCTCAGCCTGCCTTTGTGCCCCCGGAGGCCGTCATGTCAGCGGGGTACACCGGGCAGGTTTTCCAGCCAGCATCCACCTCGGCGTATTATTCACCGTCTCCCTACGTCGACGGGTTTGACGAAGAGCCTCCCCTGCTAGAAGATAAGTTAAGGAAGTGCTAGTGGTGTGTGCACAGCTCGAGAATGATGGCAATAATCCGCACTTACTGCGCGCCGACAGCATGCGGCGCACCGCGTTTCCCGTGTGATCGTTCCACGTGTAAACACGCCTGCCAGTTCAAGACGCTAACGCCGGTGGAGGTCTGTTGCATGTCTGGGTGGGGGGAACTGCAAGTAGGTACCTGCTCTTGCTGTGCCATTGCTGCAGTTGGTACATGTGTCCTCACTGTTTCTCCAATTTGAACAACAGTGAAGGCGTCTCGTCTTTTCGAAAGTGTTCGCATCAAAGTAACCACCCTGGCAACCCCAGTTAATGAAACTATTTTTTTAATGAAACTACTTTTATTACAGCCTATTTTATTTTATGCTCTATTTTCCTGGAAGCAAAAGGTGTAGTTTCTGAACTTCCTAGTGTTTGTTTGTTATCATGAAGACAGGCCTAGCTCATATGTGCCTGCTAATCTCAGCTAGGCATGGCTGGATGAGGATTATGGTTCCTGTAAGTAGCACTATTGGTTACAAGGAAACACAGAGACCCTTGCAGTTGGAGATCCTCAGGGGATTTCAGGTGTTGGGAACCCCTCTGCCTGGTTTCAGAAACTGTAATCTGCCCCCATGGCTAGGGCTGAGTGAGCAACCTTTAGACCATAAGCCACTGAAGAGACAAAGCGTATCTCCCTGGCAGGAGCACTGCTTCTGCTCCTTTTACTTCATCCATAACTGGCCTCCAATGCTTGGTTGGTTAGCCAATGACGGGTAAGAGGGGAATGACCTAAGACAGGCACAATCATGGAGAGGCCCCCAGGGAAGGACTTGGGGGGCTATGGAGAAAGGGAGTGATGGACCCTAGCCCTTGGCTTTGACATAGCCTGAGTTCTCATTCTGTCTGCAAGAAGTCTCCTAATCTCTTGGCTGCCTTCCTTCCTCTGCCTGATTTAAGCCTAAAACAATGACAGAGTGTGGTGCAGCCCTGTGCTGGAAAGGGTGGGTTCCCTGGGTGATCAGGCCTAAGAAAGAATATATAAACTCCTATGAAACCTGCTTTGTTAAGAATGCTCTCAATTCAATGATAAAGGTCCAAGCAGAAAAAGAGTTTGTTTCCCAAAGTTTTGTAGCCCTTTGGTTAACAGATCCTGACTCAGAATAAGTCCTCATAGTTCTTTGTATGTTATCTATTGTTTGATCCTTACTGCCTGATAATGATATCCCTTTACCTGTATTCCTGTGCAAAATGAACCTGACAAAAGCCCATTGAGGAAAAGGCTCTGGGCCACCTTTTCTCCCCAAGCAGATTGTGTCTTGGTAGACTTATTCTCATCCACGGTGGCCAGTGGGGGGGACCCTGTGGGGGGAACCCCACCCCACATTCAGGGGTGTTTTCTCTCTCTCTCTCTCTTTCTCTCATATATATATATGAGAGACACATTGTATATATATATGTATCTACAATGTGTATATATATATATATATATATATATATATATATATACATTGTGTTGATGCTTATATCTCTCATTAGTGTCAACAGAATGCTTTAAGTATAGGTGCTCGAAAACTGAGACATGAGAGCTAAGGAGAAATATTCAGGGTTAATGGCTCCAAAGCCTTTATTTGTTGTCAAGTGAAAAGGGATAGGTTAAAATTCCCTGTATTTTGCATCAAAAGATCTTTATTTGCTTTACAGTCAGCCAACTGGCATTAAAATATTCTTTCTTTGCCTTAAAAGTTTAAAAAGTTGAAGGGTTTAAATCATTCAGTAAAGCACAGAAAATTCTAGTACATTTTTTGGCTCATTTAAAGCCAGTTACGTTTTGAATTGTTTTTGCTTAACCAGTTCATTCTAATTTGTCTCTGTGATTAATAATCAACACATGAAATTTACATGCTACTCTCATTAAACATTTTCCTTGTCTCAACCAACAGCTTTATTGTTAAAAACTGACAGTTGTTGAATTATAAAGTAATCAGTGTTCATTACAGAGATTTGGAAAATAATGGAAATACACAAATAAAAATAGAAAAATCACCTAAAATTTTATCTGAGACATGACCTCCATTAACAATTTGATGTATTTTTAAGACTATATTCTGTTTTCCTATGTATGTGTATATATGCATGACATTATGTATCTTTGCAGTTACATTATATCATGAGCATTTCTATACATGTAGTCTTTAAAATCATTACATATTACTTGAAAACATGATGTACAATACACTCCATGCATTTTGCTAAGTGAAATAAGTCAAAGAAAAACAAATATCATGATATCACTATATGTGGAATCCTAAAAAATGAAATAAATGAAAAAGGAGAAAACATGATATGGAATGGATTCATAATACTTTATCACACAGAAATGCCATAATTTAAATTTATCAGAGTGTTTTAAAAAAATTTCAATGGTTGTTCAGTAACAGTTGTCCCCACTTTCCCCCTTGCTCTACCCTGCCCTGCCCCCCATCCACGTTCAATCCTCGTCCTGTTTTTCTTTTTTATAAAATATGATATTTTGGCAAAGTTCATGGTAAACAACTTTGACCTGTACCATTGAGCCTGCCGTTGGGATGGAATCGTACGGTGGGATTACTGGTCAGTGTGCACGTACACCGGACACTGCCCCGCAAACCCATGGAAACGGTTTCCTGCTACACCTCAGGAGTAGAATGTCAAGTGTTTTTGTTAATTTGCTCAGCAAAAAGGCACAAGTTAATGCTTTGCATTTCTTGGTTACTAGAAAAGACAGACATTTTGCATGCTTATTGACATTTTACTTCTATCTGCTTGTCACATTCTTGGATAGAATCATAATTTTCTTTGTTTATTTTTAGAGATATTTACAAAGTAAAGATATTAACTATTTTCTGGAGTATGTATTTCAAACATGTTTTCCTAGATTGTGTTTGCCATCTAATTTGTTTATGGGACATTAGGGAATATAGACATCTTAATATTTATGTTTTCAACTCCACAATATTTTCCTTGATAACTTTTAGTTCCAATCGCTATTCTGTTTAGAATATATTCCTCAAACTCTAGATACTGCTTATATCCTTTTATGTATTTTTAAATTTTTAGATTAACTTTTGGTTTTGCATTTAAAATTTGGAATAATTGAACATTGGGTTAGTATGCGAAGCAGGATTTAACTGTATTTTCTTTAAAAATTAACCATTTTGGGGTAACATTTATTGAAAATAATTCTTTTTTACTTAACTGAAATGGCTCTATTGTGGTCTACTAAACTGTAATACATCTGCCCCTAATGTCTCTTTAAGTTTGAACAAAAACTATGCCAGATTTGCCCTCTCTTTATACAGCTCAAAGGAAATTTCTCAATTATTCTTTTCCTTTGCGATTATCCCCCCCAAATGTACAGTATATTAGAAGACAGAGAGCTTAACATAATTTTTCATTTTGAATCTATGAAATTTCCAACCTTTGATCTAATATGCTCTTCAGTCCGGAGAACTTTATGAGTCTCAAGCTTCATCTCTGTAAGAGCTGTGAAAGGGCCATAGGCAGAATTTCTATAATAAGGTGGCAAATGGCATTTTCTAGCTTTTATTTAGTGTACACTGAAACAACCCCTAAAATCATGAATCTACAATAATTAATATACCCTGCACAAAAACATGCTCTTTGAAGCTGTGCTTGTTTATTCCTTAAATACTTTGTGTCTAAAAGACTTTTTGGGCCCAGGCTGGTGTGGCTCAGCGTATTTTGTGCCGGCCTGCAAACCAAAGGGTCGCTGGTTGGATTCCCAGTTGGGGCACATGTCTGGGTTGTGGGCCAGGTCCCCAGTAGGGGGCACGCTAGGGGCAACCACCCATTGATGTTTCCCTCTCTTTATCCCTATCTTCCCCGCTCTCTAAAAATAAATAAATAAAATCTTTAAAAAAAAGATTTGTTTGGTTTTATGTAAGAATAACTTTTGCTATTTTGATAATGTACAATCAATATGTTAACAAATACACTTTGAAGACTAATAGTCAATTTAAATCTATCAAACTAGAAAAATTACTGTGATATTTGGTATTGGTATTCGTATCTGTGGCATAGCCTGATGTTTATATTAGAAAAGCCAATGACACAATTCGCAGAGAAAATAGATACACTGACTGATCCTATAGCATTTATGTCACATACTTTACTACCACTAGATGGCGGTAAAACAATAATTTTGTATTCAAATTTCACAGCAACTTTATTTTTCATAATAAGGTTTTATATTACATTATCTAATAATAAATACTTATAATCTCATTTGCATACCTTTTAATAAATTTGAAAATAAAATAAAGGGTTAGGCAAAAGTAGGTTTACAGTTGCTCATATGAAAAATAATGCAATAATTAATAAATATAGTATAATAATAAGCTGTATTTCACAAACTCACATCTGTAAACCTAGTTTTTCTCACCCTGGATTATGTCAGTATATTTTGGTAGAAAACATATATCTTAAGAAAATATATGTTAGGTCTTATTATGTTCATTCACTGTTTCATGACTCAATGTTGAAACCTGTAGAAGTTCTTTGTGCCATCAAATAAGTTTTAGAAATCAGTAATAATGTCTCACAAAGTATTTTTCATCTCAATTTCTTCAGGGATAATTATGCTCTTCTGAGAAAAAGATACTTTGAATTGAAGGCCATTTTATGTGGTAAATACTGAAAATATTGTTAACATACACACATAAAGTGAAACTAAAGTTTGAAAGCAATGTAAGTCTCAGGTAGAATTAACTTACAGTACTTCTCAATTTTCTAAAGTCTGCTATTTTAAAAATTGCATTGGACATTCTAACCTTATTTTAAGCTTGGTGAGCTACTCATATTATCCAAAGTGTATGTTCATTAAGAAATATAAAGTGGTTGCAACCTGGATGTTGTAAGTAGCTTGTTTGCTCACAATTGAAGCAGCTAATTTTTTTTCCCTTTTCAAGCTTGGAATAGCAGTCATCAATCTGAGCATGAAATCAGTGAAAGAATATGCTTTCTACCCTAATTCAGACCAACTTCTGCCTGACCTTCTGAAAGATGTCTAGGTCCCGAGTAAAGCAAGGCCCCTCTGTGGCAAGGCGATTATTAAAAGTCCATCCAGTCTTCTGCATATAGAATGTCATTTGCAAGTTATTTAGATGGTATGAGCCATTGTAAAAGAATTTGAACTGTACTCTGTATCTGACTGGAGTTACTAAATCCTGAGAAGGGAAGTTGAAAGCCACAGGCAGGAGATTGTAGGAGACCATGTTTCACATGGGAAACTTGGGTTCAATTAAAAAAATACAACCATTATCAGATTAGATGCATATTGACTTGATTGAAAGCATGGGTTGTTTTTTTTTTTGGTTGTTTTTGCAGGGATTGAGGTGGAGTGGTTGTACCCTTTTACCAACCACTCCCTATGTCCCCCACCCTTAGCCCCTGGCAACAACTTTTATACTCTGTTTCTATGACTTTGACTATATATTTTTTAAACTGTTAGATTTGACGTATTATTTGTACCATGTAGTACTTGTCTTTCCTGGCTTATTTCACTTCACATAACCTTCAACCACGTTATTGCAAATGGCAGAATATTTTATTCTACCTCCATCACTCATAAAAAGGAACATATTCTCTCATTCAAAAATTTAATCTTTAAATGCATGTATTCAACCACATAGAGTATTTAACTTATTAAAATATGCATGCACATATGATTGCTTTCTTGCCTTTTCTCCTCAGCAGCACTCCAGGCAATTAGCATAGCATTGCTCTTCTCATGGAGCAGTGTGGGAGTTAAATCCAAGACCTGGGAAGAATACTTTCATGTTAGATACCTCTGCTAGGTGAAAATCTATGCTGTGTTTGATAAGACAATATTCTGACAGTGTTATCAATAGAATTGCAGGCAATAGAAATGTCTAAATGGGCAATAGGAAGGGACTTTGGGTCTGTTAGCTACCATTTTATTTTATTTTATTTTTTACTGTAAATTATCCATTTCCCAATTTCCAGCTAGATTTTAAACTTGCATTTGCTACATACATCATGGATATTTTTCCCTATAGAATTTTTTGTCTAAAATATATTTTGGCTCATTGGGAATACAAATCTATATTTATTTACTTATTTTTGGTTTATATTTTACATAAAATTTTAGATTATGAAAGTACAACAATCAGATTAGAGCACCGAGTAAATTAACCAGATGTTAAATTAAAGAATATTGCTGATTTTTATTTTTCTATATTTATATTGCCTCTTTTTCCCCCTTTTTGCAGAACTTGGAATTAATTTTGATCACATCTGGCAAAAAACCTTGACAGTGTTAAACCCACTGAAGCCAGCAGATGGCAGCATTATGAATGAAACCGACTTAGCAGGGCCCATCCTGTTCTGTGTTGCCCTGGGAGCCACCCTGCTTCTGGTAATGGACAGCGGCATCAGATTTTAACGTGTCCTTTCCAATGTCATTTTTGCAGAGATTCGTTGTAAATACAGAAGGCAGTGTGTCACCGTATACAGTGAAACTTGTTTGTTCAATTTATAACTACATTGTTTGGCGGGGGGTGGGAGGAGAGACACATTTAACCGAACTAGAAGTAACAAAAGAGAAACTGCCACGCAAAATTATCAACAAAGCAGGAAATCGTTTACGTCGTCCTTGTTATTAAGAAAAACTGTCAATCTGGAATCGTTGAAGGAGCACATGGGTTTGGGAAATATAAGGCTTCGATTTTCTTTCTTGCTTCTTGTGAAACTTGGGTTATGGCAGTAGAGAAATCCTTTTTCTTTGTCCATCATTTTCTTCGCTGGGGTGTCTCTCCAGAGTGTTTCTAAGACCCTGTGATGTATGAGGTGGGTCTCCTTGTTGCTTTCTGGCTAGGCTACTATGGGTACATTAACTTGTATCCATAACCTATGATTTGTTTATTCGATCAATGTATTTATTTCCCTTGTTATTTTAGTTTTATGCTTTTTATGAGGACATTTTTTCTTCCTGACTCTACCATTTTCCTTGTGGAAAATATACCTTTTTCATCCTTTATATGTGGAAGTAATGATAGTAAAAGACACCTCAAACATTAAAATGCACATATTTCCTCCCAAATTAAGTTTAGATAGCATCCTAGCTCATAGTTTTGAAAAGTGTTTCATTTTTTAAAAAATGGAAGAAAAAGAAGAAATGAGAATAGGTCTATTATTTTACACCAAGATGGGCATGCTAAAATATTAAAAACAGAGGATGAAAAATATGATTGAGCTAGTCTTTTTTTATCAATAAAAAATATATATATATATTTTTAGCTTTTTTTAAATATATTTTATTGATTATACCATTACAGTTGTTCTATTCCCCCCCTTCAATCCCTTCCACCCGCACCCTCCCTCCCCCCCTTAGTTTATAACCACGTGTCTCAAGTTCTTTAGATTCTATATTTCCCCCACTATTCTCGCCCTCCCCCCTATCTATTTTCTACCTACCATCTATGCTATTTTCTGTGCCTTCTCCCCCCTTCTCCTCCTCCCACCCCCCTGTTTCTAACCCTCCATGTGTTCTTCATTTCTATGGTTCCACTCCTGATCTAGCTGTCCTCTTGGTTTGCTTTTGTTTTAGGTGTGGTTGTTAATAACTGTGTGTTTGCTGTCCTTTCACTGTTCATATTTTTCATCTTCTTTTTCTTATATAAGTCCCTTTAGCATTTCATATAATAAGGGCTTGGTGATGATGAACTCCTTGAACTTGACCTTATCTGAGAAGCACTTTATCTGTCCTTCCATTCTAAATGAAAGTTTTGCTGGATAAAGCAATCTTGGCTGTAGGTCTTTGGATTTCATGACTTGGAATACTTCTTTCCAGCCCCTTCTTGCCTGTAAGGTCTCTTTTGAGAAATCCGCTGACAGTCTGATGGGTACTCCTTTGTAGGTGACTGTCCCCTTATCCCTTGCTGCTTCTAGGATTCTCTCCTTCATTTTAGTCTTGGCTAATGTAATTATGATGTGCCTTGGTGTGTTCCTTCTTGGGTCCAACTTCTTTGGCACTCTCTGAGCTTCCTGGATTTCCTGGAAGTCTATTTCCTTTGCCAGACTGGGGAAGTTCTCCTTTATTATTTGTTCAAATATGTTTTCCACTCGTGGCTGTTTCTTTCCCCCTTCTGGTACCCCTATAATTCGGATGTTGGAACGTTTAAAGATGTCCTGGAGGTTCCTAAGCCTCTCCTCATTTTTTTGAATTCTCATTTCTTCATTCCTTTCTGGTGGGATGTTTTGTTCTTCCTTCTGGTCCATTCCATTGATTTGAGTCCCCGTTTCCTTTCCATCACTATTGGTTTCCTGTGCATCTCCCTTCATTTCAATTAGTTTAGCCTTCATATATTCCTCTAATTTGTGACTTTGTTCCTCTAATTTGTGACTATAATCTACCAGTTCTGTGAGCATCCTGATAAATAGTGTCCTGAATTTTGCTTCTGAGAGGCTGGCAATTTCGTGGTCGCTTAGAGTTATTGGCTCTGGGACTTTGAGTTCTTCTTGTGCCATCTTTCGGGTTGTTCGTGCCTGTTCCATAGCAGGATCAGAGCCCTAATGTGTTCACTAGAACAGGGCAACTAAGTCGCTGGGTTGTGACGCTGTATGTGGGCGCGGGGTCAAAGAGCGACAATGGCTCTCACCGGTATTGCAGGGCAACTAAGTCGCTGGGTTGTGACGCTGTATGTGGGGGCGGGGTCAAAGAGGGACTATGGTGTCCTGTCCGACGCCTGCCGCTGCGGCCCTCACCGGTGCCGCAGTTGCTGCCGTCACTGAGCCCACGCGTTTCGTCCCACTGCATGCGAGTGTGCCACCGCCGTCAGCCCTCGCCCCCTGGGGCCTGCGTGGTCTGTCTCACTGTGCTCGAATATGCGCCCACGGTCTGCTCCGCACCCCAACTGGTTCCCGTCTGCCTGCGCGCCTGAGTCGACCTGCTCGCTGCTGGATCCGCCCCTCTTACCGTCCCGTTGAACGGTTAGATGTAGTTGGACTACCGTATAATTCAATTTTCTGTCCTTTGGTTGTGTCTTTGTTTCTCCAAACCTTTGTTGTATTCAAACTTGGTTGTGGGAGAAGGCACAGTGTTTCCACCTATGCCTCCATCTTGGCGGAAGTCAAGCTAGTCTTAAAAATATAGTTTTATTAAGGCACAAAATGATCCTTAATAAGGCAGAAGAAATAATATAAGAAATTAAAGATTTTAGGCCTGTTTTACTTGCTCCTCTTACAGCTACTTCCCATAATTGTTTTCCAATGTAATTACAATTTTTAAAAGTAGCTTTAACATGTTATTTGCAATTAAATAAATGTTCAATTTTTATTTATTAACTACTTAATACAAGTATCAAAACACTGACAGCCATCTAGTTTCTGCTTGATAATGGGGTCAATAATCACAGTATATTTTCTCGGTACAATAGTATTTGGTAGCAGCATTTTATTTCTTTCTTTGAACTACAACAAATACAAATACTCTGTAAATCAAACAGTATCTCAACTAGAGTTTTAATTTAGTCTCTAACTTCCCTTCTGTCTTTGTCACAGTAATTCGATAATCTTAGATTAAGCTGCTAAGTAAAACCGTGTCAATTAATCAAATAGTCAGAAACAATCAATTTAATATATTAACTCATCTTTCTTTTTCAAGTAATTTGCAATATAACAGCTGTTTGTTTTTCTCTAGAAATACTCCCATTACCATCCTTTAAAGGAGAGTATTAATACCATTAAGATCTTTCTAGGGTATATACAATTTTAGCCAGGGCTGTTTAAATATTCTCTGGTTTTTTTCTTTTTTTTAATCTCTCTTTTTTAAATTTAATTATTATTTAAGTACAGTTTTCTGTCTATTACTCCCATCCCATCCCACCCCCCAGTGCTCCCCCTCTCCCTCCCATTTCCACCCTTCTCAGTTGTGGTCCATGTATCCTTTATATTTGTTCCTCTAAATCCCTCCCCTATTTCCCCTGAAATTCCCTTCCCTCTTCCCTCTGGTCACTGTTTTGACTTAAGCACAGACCAACTTAGGCAAAGAGCTCAACTACCCCTAACTTTGCTTCAAGGTGTGATCTTGAATCTTTTGTTTGCTGTTTCTAGGGCTTCATTTCTTAATTTTGAAGACAAATATTGTTCATTAAATGGCTACTTAAGCTGTCTTTCAGTTCTGATATTATGGGGACTATTTGAAAAGGAATATTTTTGAAACTTTTTAGGAAAACATTATTACCATATTTTTGGACCATAAGATGCACCCAGGTTTTAGAGGAGGAAAATATAAAAAAATTGCAGCAAAAAATGTGGTAAAATATTTAATAACATAAATAACCTAATATTTCAACAATGTAAATGTAAACAGAACTCAACAGCATCATTAACAACCATTATGCCTCCCAAATTGGGGTGGGGGTGCATTTTATAGTCTGAAAAATATGATACTTCAATTTTTTACCATGAGTATATGGTTACTTTGGAATTTATTCTAATATATGTAAAGCAATCAGATCCGAAACAAACAAATAAAGTAGATGTTGGTGAAGTCAAATTTAACTCACAATTCACTTGAAGTTAAGTGAGCCCTGCCATGTATCTCAAATTAAAACATAACGCAAAACAGAGACAGACTCATAGATGGAGAACAGATGACAGCTGGTGGGGGCAAGGTGAGTGGGGGAGGGATTGAGCCAAAAGGGGAAGGGACTCATGGACCTGGACAGCAGTGTGATGGTTGCTGGGGATGGAGGATATAAGGGGGCTAAATGGCAATGAAAAAATACAATAAAGATTAAATTAAAAAGCGTAAAGGATGATTTTATGGGCTGGAATATATATGTACTAGAAAAATCAATAGGAAATCCAGAAACAATGTCCCAGTCCATTCATGGTCTCTGGAGGTAGATGGTTCGCAGTCATGTACTCATCACTTTTCCGATTTTGAAGCAAAAAATGTGGTAAAATATTTACCACAGCACCTTTCAGTGGGCTTTCCTCATGTTGAAGAAGGCCAACCTGAACAAACAGCTTCACACACTTAAACAAATTTAATTTTACTTATTATTTCTCTCAAAATTATGTTCATCCCAAATGCAATAAGACAACTGGTTTAAAGCTATGGTTTTATTTTGTATGTATTTATTTATATGTTTATTAATTTATTTATTATGGAAGTAAGAGCGTGATCTGAGAAAGGAATATACATGGCCAATATAGAAGCATAATCACATGAACAAGTATTTCGTATAAAGATTTAGTAATGAAGGTGGTACAGGGAGAATTCTGAAAATATCGAGGTTAAGAAAATGGTACTTTTCATTTTTCTTTCTTTTTAAAAAAACTGAATATGTTCCAGGAGTACAACACCGTAATCCGACATCCGTACTCACTAAAACGATCACCCCCAGAAGTCTAGTTACTATCACCATGCGGTCAATACCTGTCCTCCCTTTAGTCCACTCCCAACCCCCTGCCTTTCTGGCAACTCAGCTCTGTGATCCCTTCTCTGTGGGTATTTACAAAAAAGGAGCACTTACTTTTCATTTTTCAAGCCCTTGTTACAATCTGAAACAAATTAAACGATGGCAGCAGCCCTTGCCAAGTGGAATCAAAATTTAAATTGAATAAAGTAACAAGAGAAAATTATGAAGAAAAATGCCAACAACTGACCTGGAAAGAGACAAAAGTATTTTTGCTACCAAATTAGTAACCTTTTTTCTTTACTGCTTCACCACTTATTCACTCCACGCCCTTCACAAAACTTCTTAGGACCAGGAAGGGCCAGCTATGTGTCCTTTAGGTGTAGAGAACCTGCTTTTCACCATCACAACTATCACTATCTCAGAATTATCACATTCAGTTCAAGTAGTACATACAATATTTTTCTAACACATCAAAGTGATTTGAAGTGTCACTGTTTTCCAAGTGGAACAAACTCACCCAATGGTACGGTACAAAACTGATGTTTTTTTTTCTCTTAGCATGTCCATTAATGTTATTAGTGTTCTTTCACAAAAATACCCCTAAAATACAAAAGATGTTTGGTAAGAACTTGTTATGACTAATGCAGGAGAGAATTCTGCCAGCATAGCCCAGGGACGTTTTGTGAAAGAACTTGGTAGGGAGTGACTAACCTCCTTAACTGCAGAGGAAGAAGAAATGAAATTAGCTGGACAATTCTGAACATTAAAGTGGCCATCACCTTCTCCATCACCCTTCATTAATCACAAAATACCCATCCTTCTGTTCTCTGAGGCACAGGGATTTCATGGATAACAGCTATGGAGAGGGAAAAAATGACAGCTGATGAACTCTTTCTGAATCACTTTTCCAGATCCTTGGCTGTTTTTGCATAGCTGCTGAGGGAATTCCAGCGAGCTGATCCGGCCTTTATCTAGAATTTCTGATCAGATGAATGCAAATATAAAAACTAAATTCATTCTTTACTGGAGCTTTAGCATCCTCTAGTAGCCAATGGTAAAATGGCCTCTATTGAATTAATAGTAGACTGGGACTTTCCCTAGACTGGTTTAATAGAGATACGTAGTGAATAATGGCTGTTTGTGTAAGTTCTCAGAAGATCAGTGGTCGATTCTGAACACCACTGAATTCCCTTAACAGTAGCTCTTCTATGATTCATTACCAGGTAGCTCATATAAATCAGCTTTTCATGAGATGTGTCCAGTTAAACGGGCAATGAAAACAAAATTGCCTGTGGCCAAATGAGTTTGGGGTATGCTGGGTTGTTAAAGGTTAAATGAGTTCCTTTATTTTAGGACTTGTGAAAGCTCCTATAGATGTTAAGGACCTAAATTTTAGAGCCAAATTGCCTTGGTTCAAAGCCAAGCTCCGCCAATTGGCATTATGTTATTTTGGGAAAGTTACTGAAACTTTCTCCCTCTCACCTTTCTTCTGTGTAAATTGGTAAAATAATGGTACCTATCTCATAGGATTCTTGAGTGGATTAAGTGAGTTATAAGTGTTAAATGCTTATAATAGGTCCAAACATAGTAAATTCTATAGATGTTTGCTTATTTTTATTATTATTTTCTTTTTCACATTTTTTTATTTTTGCTCAAGTACAGTTGCTCCATTTCTGCCCTCCACTGCCCCACCCCAGCCATCCCCACTTCCCACCCTTGACCCCACCTCCCCTTTCTTTTTGTCCACGTTCCTGAAAACCCTTCCCCTAGGTGTTTGCTAATATTACTAATATGCCTTGTACATCTCCAGGATTAAATTGGAGTTTTTTCACCAAGTGATTCATTTATTTAATTATTTGACAAATATGAAGAGAAACTATATTCTTACCTATGCCCTGTATCTCTAATAGGCAACGTGTGATACAATACTTTCTGTAGCAGGCTTGTGCCATCCCCAGTATAGTCGGGGGTGTTTGTTTTCAGGAACTGAATTCATATCATAGCCAATATTTTTTCCTGATAATTGTGAGTACGACAAAGAACTGGAACAGCACTGAGCTGATTGATTCTAATATGCTCTCTGATTTGCTGACATTCTGATTTTTCCCTTGATGTGTTCAGAGCGTTTTCCTCTCATCGTTTCAGGCAGGAAAAGTGCAGTTTGGGTACCTCTACGGCATGAGTGCCATCGGCTGCCTGGGGATGTACGCCTTGCTGAACTTGATGAGCTCTTCCGGCGTGACCTACGGCTGCGTGGCGAGTGTGCTGGGTTACTGCCTGCTCCCCATGGTCATCCTGTCCAGCTGTGCCGTCTTCTTTTCGCTACAGTAAGTGTCTGCGCTCGCTAATCGCCCCCTCCGCCCCCCCCACCCCCACCCCTTCGCAATCACCGCCAAGGCTCGCCACACCAGTCCAACAGTTAAGCTCTTGGTGGTCATTTTGGGAGTGGACTTGGGGAATCCAATGACTCTTAAAAGCTACAGGCAGACTCAGGACAGAAGGTCAGTTTTGGCTAAGGTGCTGTTTCTCTTTTAATAATTTAAAAAATGGATTCAACGAATCTTTAAAACTGGCCGTTTGTAATTTGTCACATTCTTCAGTATGAACTATTGTCATGGGTAATATAAAAAGTAAAGAAAATTCACTTGTTTGATTTGGGAAGAGTAAGTGCCTGGTGAACACTGACTGACTGCCTCAGCTTCCAGGCACTGCGTCTTCCAGGCTGGAAGCAGCCGTGCCCAGGAGCTGGGCTCCACGCCGTGCAGAATTCCCAGGAACCCTGATGAGGATGTGAACGCGAGAGAACTTTATGGCATATATGCTCAGTCAAGAAGCTGCCTTTGTTGCTTTGACTCTTTCTCTTTGTTGCTTCCTGAGCAGTTAGTGTTTGTAGTTCAAAACTGTTACTTAGAATGCATTAGGTAAGTTTCTGTCCGGCGCTGTCTCAGGGCATTTGGATTCACGACCACTTTGATTTGGGGAAACCAAGCAATTAAACCCTCCTTCGTCACTTGTCATGTTCTAAACCCAATTAGAAATAAACATTGGCTATCCATGTTCATTATTCCACATCCTGATGCGACACCATTTGCATTTTTTTCTTGGATGATACACATTTTTAGTTATTAACCCTACACTAGATAAGGTATTATATAAAGAATTGACCAAAGCCAAGTTAGGCATTTTAGAAAATCCTTTAATGTTTTTATTTAGATATACTCTCATAGAATATGTTTCATAGCATTATTGAAAATGATTTTGTTGTAAGTGTTTTTACAGTATGGTCTTATTTTTACAGTAATATCCTTAACAATAACTTAGAGTAAATTCTTATTAGAAAATACTCTTAACATTTAAAATAGAGGAACAAGGAAGAAATGAATACTTTGAATTTATAAATACAAGTGAGTTGGAAGTGTATTTAGTGAGTCCCATCCATGGAAAAATTCCACCTTTTTGCATATGGAGTTCTTTGGCAAGCAGGCTGCCCCATGTACTATGTTGTTTGGTATAAACATAGATAGACCCGTCGTTCTCACAAATAATAAACTCAGTTCTCAACTTCAGATTCAACCAGGATCAGGGGAGGCAGTGCAGTTTGATGGTGAAAACCACCGTGTGCCAGCAGTTAGGAGATTCTGATTGGATGCCCATTCTACTGTGCAGGTTTTGCTAAGGCACTTCTTTGCTTTTAAGCCGGGAACTAGCTAAATCCACAATCTCTTCTAGGCCTTACGTCTTATTTTCCTAAATAATGCACTCGGCTTTGCACATGAGAAGATAAATCCACTGGCTACCACCCGCATCTCCTTTTTTATGTCCAAAGTAGACTTAACTACCTTATCCCCCCATTTCTTCTTAAATAAACATTACCCCATGGTTATTCTTAAAGATACCAACTTCAACAAAAAATCTACACATACATATTAAGGGGGTCTTCAGCAATGAAGTGGAAAGCAACACACATAATATGTGCATCGCTGTTCCATGTATTCTCTCCTTGAGCTGTGTCAGGCTTTGCCATCTCAGACAACCTGGGCAGTGGGCTTGGGAGCAGGGGCAATGAGGCTCCCTCCTGAAGTACGAGTCCAGAGATCTTTGTGCTCCTACTGTGGGTACATTTAGGAAGAAAAGGCCAGGGATAGAAATCTGTAGCTATAAAGGAAGTTTGTGCACACCATTTACATAAAAGAACTTCAAGCGTTGTGATTTGAATGTCGACATATGAGAATTCACATGAGTGAATTCTTCAGTTTCTGTTAATTTGAGTTTTACTGAAATAGCCTCTGATAGTGAATTTAACTTAAATGTTTTCTAAGTGGCTAAGACCTTTGACTTTGTCTGGTTCCTTAGTCTTATTTTCCAAATGGAGAAAGTAGTTATAAATATTGTGCCAAGGACATTTCAGAGGCAGCTCTAATTCAATAATCTCTTTTTCTCCTGATGTAAGGTAATCATCTCTTTTGTCTTTGCTATAGGGACACAATTGGAACTGTGTTGGCTCTGGTCATCATCGGCTGGTGCAGTCTCTCAGCTTCCAAAATCTTCATTTCGGCCTTGGACATGGAAGGACAGCAGCTTCTCATTGCCTACCCATGTGCCTTACTTTATGGGCTTTTTGCCCTCCTAACAGTTTTCTGAAAGACATTTGAGATGGCATTATGAAATGTTACTTATTTGCTGTTCAGATTATTCAGGAAATTTATCAGCATTCAAATTTGGAGATATGATTTCTGTTTTGTTGCTATTGAGAGAATAATAAGCAGAAAAAGGTAACACTTAAGGTAGATGTTCTAGTAGCGTGTTTGGTTTGAATGATGTTTTACTTTTCAAAGTTGGTGCATTCAAATATTTAAACATACTTTAAAATTAAAGGGATAAAGCTGTAATGATGGGCCTTGATTTCCCAATAGATACATTTCTGAGATATTTTAAGTAAATAAAATCACATGCCAACTGGACAGTTAGCCTTTTGGGAAAACATCGTGGCTCAAGTTGTGTATGAATGGTTCAAGTCACATTGTCAAGTCCCTTAAGGGAATTGTTAAGAATTCTCTTACCAATTTATGCTGGGTTTTATTTACCCGAGATTAAATAACTCCTGGCTTTCCACTCCATTACTTCAGCAACTGTGGTAATTTCTCCTTTGTATGTATCTAAGTAACTTTGTCATTTGCTCCCTAAATACTTGAATGCAACTGGAGGAAACTGCACCTGTGTTACTTCAATTGTATTACTGTACCTTAAAGAGGTCCTCAGTACTGTCTTTTAAAATTCTACTCCATTAGCCTATTGAATTTACTTTCACTCTTTCTGGGATAAATATGTTACACCATTTCTTCACTGCTCAAATTGCCAATGTTCCTTTTTCGTTTATCACTGTTAGTTGTTGAACCTCCTTCTTATTTTATTGAAAATTAGAAACATCCAGAAGAAAAACGCCTGTATTCCCACCAACAGATCTTCCGGTCTACATGAATCTTTGTAACACACACACACACACACACACACACACACACACAAATGCTTCACATTCTTTCTTGCCCCGCTCTCTCCTCCTCTCCACAGCCAGCGCTGGCACTTGCATTGTCATTGTTTTCCATTTGACCTATTATTTGTATCAGCACACAAACATGTTTCAATATCGCCTATCTTAAAAAGAAAATTGTTTCACTCAAAGTTATTCTCCAGTTATGGCTCATTTTTCTGTTGGAAATATTATTGAAGGGATTGTCTATTGTCTCCACCCCCACTTCATCACCACCCATTCTGGTTTTTTAATTATATTTTCTTGATGATGCTATTACAGTTGTCTTAGGTTTTGCCCCTTTGTCCCCCTCCACCCAGCACCTCCCACTCCCTCAGGCCATCCCCCCACCATTGTTCATGCCCATGGTCAGGTGTATAAGTTCTTCAGCTACTCTGTTTGCTGTACTGTACTTTACACCCCATGGCTCTTCTGTAACTACCTATTTGTACTTCTTCGCCCATGATATTTGACTGAGATGGTCTTACTGACTCTTTGTTTAAGGAAGGTGAAGCAAGGGTTTTGCTTATTGTAGTGATTTTCTACAATATTATTCTATTTCTTAGAGATATATTTACATTATGGACTTTAAACTTTTATCTTTTAGAAAGTGTTTTTACTAAAAGTAAGTTATAGGTAAAAATTTATATAAATGCAGAATGAGGGTTGAAGCTATTCTATGCATAAAAGGCCATGCACCAAAAAAGGTTTGCTTTTTTTACTATAAAAATATAACATCTGTAGAAATAGCTACTAAACAAAATACTAAATATTTCCTAATAATAATAAATAAGAATATATTCTATTTAAAAATCCTAATGGCAGAATTATGAATTATCTAAGAATTAGTGTAAAAATCAGTATAGATGGTCTGTATGAAAATAATTACAAAATACTAGAGGCATTTTTAAGACAACAACATGTAAATAGATGTACTATACCCAGGATGAGAAAATTAGACTTTGTAAAAGAGACTCCCCAAATAAATGTATATAGGTTTGATATAATTCCAGTTAAAATTCCAGGAGTATTTTTCTTAGAAGTTAGCAAAATGATTTTAAGGCTAATCTGAAAATAAGAAAATATGTAACTTAAAATTTGAAAACAATATAAAAATTCATTATAAGAGGCAGTGAGTTAAAGTCAACTATTGTTCATCTCTATGGCTGAATACTAAGTAACTACATAAAATATTTTGAAAGAAGTATAACATGAGAAAATTCATGTATAACATTTTCACAATTTTGAATTTATCAAGGACTATGTACCATGGGTCGCCCTGGATGCTTTACATTATTAACTCACTTAAACCTCATAATTAGTCCATGAAGTGCACTTACCACCACATCCATTTTATGGATGAGGCCGCTGAGCGATAGACAGGCTAAATCGTTTGCTCCCCATTTTTCAGCCAATAACCATGATTTGAACCCAAGAAGCTTGATTCTTGGGTCCATTACCATGACATAGCACTACCTGCTACTGAGCAAAAAACCTCATTATATCTTCATGGTCATCACATGCCCATTATAGATTCCACTTGGATTTATCCTTTCCCCTTGACCTTGGACAATATTAGAGAGAACCAAAAATAAATAAATAAAACCTTTACCTGCTAGGGAAAATAATACTGTAAAAAGACAGAAGGAGGATCTAAATTTCTTTTGTTTTGCTTGGTTTTGTTTTTATTTTTATTGTTGACACTGTTCTACAAATCTCCACTTCTCCCCTCTTTGCCTACCTCCACCTAGCCCCCACCCTCCCTTCTCTGGCCATCACACCATTGTCTGTGTCTACGGGTTATGCACAAAGGTTCTTTGACTAATCCTCTCACCTTCTCTCATCCAGCCATTCCTCCCCCTCCCTGCTGACAACTGTCAATCTGTTTCATGTGCCCATGCCTCTATTTCTATTTTGTTCATCAGTTTATTTTGTTCATTAGATTCCACGTATAAGTGAGATCACATGGTCTTTTCTTTCACCAACTGACTTATTTTATTTGGCATAATACTCTCCAGGTCCATCCATACTGTCTTTTGCTGCCTGTGTTTTCTTCTAAGATTTTTATGGTTTCCCAACTTACATCTAAGTCTTTTATCTTAAGGGGACTGAAGCGATAATCAAGTCATTCCTGCTTACCTTTCTGAACTCTAGTCAAAATAAGTTATGCATATTCAGATCTAGTTAACATTAGGATAGAAAAATCTCACAAAATATAGGTCACTTGCTTTGTTTCAAGTAGTGTTTACATTATTTAGATTCATATTTTTCTTTTTGAATAAACTGCGACATTTATTTATGGAAAGTAGGATGTGTGACAGAACAAATGCTGAAATGAAAGAAAGCACAATTAGGATGTACAACTAGAAATGCATCTTTTTGTGTATAATAGACCCTGGCAAACTTTGGCATTTTCCCTTTTGCTCAAATGCTTTCAACTTCTTTTTCTGTGAGAGTGTAACATGTTTCTAGTTTTCTGTCTCTTCTGGTTGGATGAAAATTACAGACTATGTGCTAAGGGTAAATGGCACATTTGGAGTCAAGAGGTGGCCTTCATTTCTACAGGAATGACTGGGGACATGTGCTGAAAATAAAAGTCCTGAATTACTCAGATTCAAGTGCCCCAGGTCACAACAGTTTAACTAGAGCAGTGGCCTTAGCAGCATTTGATGACAGGTGCTTTTCTACTCTGTTCTTGTTCCCAGGGACAGATGCCAACTGTAAAGCCACATGGACAATTTCTGGTATTTTCTCTTCCTTAAAGAGCACTGTAGAGTGTATTCTGTTTCTCAGGGACACAATCAGAGATCTATAGCTTTGAAAATCAGCTTTTGTTTTTGAGTAGAAGTCTGAAATGCTTTAAATGGATTTTCTGGGACCCAAACTTCTGTGTGCAGATGCAAGGAGAAGCTCCCACAACACCAGCAGCACATCGTGGACACCATGAGGGTACACAAGAATTAACTCAACTCAGAGCCAACATATCCAGCTATAGCACCGATTCCACAGGTTAACAATCCTTCAATACTATTCACTCACCTTCAATGAGCCCACTTCAGAGGCCCGTCCCAAGTTCACATTGCTGGCTGTAATTTTGACCTTGACTGACTGGCTATATACTTGAGATTCCCATAACCCTTTCTTGGGTTTGATGAACTAGCTAGAGTAGCTCAAAGAGCTCAGAGAAACATTTTATTTCAAAAGGGTGTGATAAAGGATACAGGTGAACACTCAGATGGAAGAGATGTGTAGGACAAAGCATAGGAAAAGGACACAGAGCTTTCATGTCTCCTATGAGCTTATCACTCTCCTCCAATCCCCACCTGTTCACCAAGCTGGAAGCTCTCTGAACCTCATCCTTTTGGGTTTGTATGGAAGCTTTATTACATAGGCACAATTGATTAAACCATTGGGCATTTGGCAACTAGCTCACCTTCTAGCTCTTCTTATCCCTGGAGGAGTGAGGAGGAGCAGGACCGAAAGTTCTAACCTTCTAACCACATGGTCGGTTCTCCAGACAACCAGCTGCCATCCTTAGGTGAGTTCCAAAGGTCACCTCATTAACATAATAAAATACACTTTTATTGCTCTCACCACTTAGGAAATTCTAAGGGTATTAGAAGTTCTGTGCCTGAAATGAGTCCTAAGACCAAATATCTAGTTATCATTATACATTGTAACATCACAGTGTGATCAAACGCAGCTCCAGCTGTCTGCCACCACAAAAGCCAGTCTCTCGAGACAGGTGCAGGTGAGAAGGAAAGAGGTTCATTCAAATGTCAGCAAAGTGAAAAAATGGGGGACTTTTTCCCCAAAGCCGATCTTAACATCTCAGTGCAGGCAGATACCTTTACAAGGAGGAACAGAGGAAGCAGAACAACGCAATCAAGATGAGGGAGTTGGAAAGTTTTCTACAGGCAGACCAGCATAACCTGTTCAATAATGGCCTTGAAACTGGTCAAGCAATGGTCTGGGGTCCATCATCCTTGTTTTTGTCATCCTGTTACAGTTGAAGGTCAGTAAATCTCCAGACCTAGGATGACTGAAGGTCAGAGTCTGTATCTTTTGTAGTTAGTTCCTAAGATTCTTATACAAATATGCTGTTTATCTACAAGCTACATATTGGCCAGAGTCAGCATTTATAGGAACAATATCAAAAGAATGGTGGGATAAGTTATAATTTCCCACTGTTACAATTGCTTTTTTTTCTTTTAAAAGCCAATCAGTCTGTCTTACAGAGAATCCATGATGCTGGTGAATAAATACATATTTTGTTTAAAAATAGATTTTTGTGAAGGTAATGTTCATGGGCTTTTACACTGCTGATTAACAACACAAGTGATGATAATGCTATGAACAAGAACTTTGATGTAGAAGAAAGAAGAGAGGAAGGAAGGAAGGAAGGAAGGAAGGAAGTTAATTCTAGATTCTAGTCCTTGCTCCACACAGAAACAGCCTAATGACTTTGAGACCACTTTATACCTTTATGAATCTCATTTTCTTTATATAGGAAATGAAGTGAATGATACAAAGTTTGCAAGGTCCTTATGAGAACTAAATAAATGATGCATATAAATTACCTAATCCAGCACTGGAATACAGTAATTTCTCAATAAATGAAGCTTAACAACAGTGGTAATACATCCTCTGGGATGAGATTATAAGGCATAGTCTTTATTTTTCCATTATATCATTAATAAAATTTGGGGTAAATCATGATGAATTTAACTGACATACATATTTAGTAAAAAATAATTATTTTGGTGAATGGGATCATGTCAGGTCAGCTAAACTTTTTTGAAGTAATACTAAAATTAACACAATTTTGTTAATTTGAAAGAAGGGTCTTTGTTAAAGTTTTATTATTTGGCTACCAAGCACCTGAAACTCCTTCTTATATTGAAATTATTCTCCATCTCCCAAAGTAGAAACCAGAACAGTTAAACCCTCTCTCTATCTCCTCCCTGGCAGCTAGTGGCATGTGAACTAGAACCAGCCGATCAGAACCTCTTGTTTAGTACCTGGAAGGAAGATAAAATAATACAATGAAAGGGCATTTAGAAATACTCATGGAGACAAAAGATGAGACTCCAACAGTGGTGGTGGCCATGCACATGCTGTTGAAGTTATACCGGCTAAAATAGACTTTCTCTCTGAAAAGACCTATGTTCTCTGGTCTCTTGCATTATGCCTTTTTTTCTAAGCTTAGTGCTCTTACTTCAAGGTTGATTCTATGGTCTATCCTATATCCTTCTTATAAATAGCGTTTTCTTTGTATAGTAACCAGGGTCAAATTCTGTTTTTTGCAGTTAAGAACTTCTACGGTATTAGTAAACTAACGACCATTTTCTCAATGTGGTATCACCAAACCTCGGGAGTGCAAATTAAGTTATAATAAAATAGAAGGTTTAAAAAAGTATATTCTTTATATTGTTCAAGAAGACGTAACTGTCGTACTGTATGTGGCTCTCGCCCGTGGAACACCTAGCACCTAAACTCTCACTGCAGAGGCATTATCACACATACGAGGAACTTGTGACTGTAGTTTGGGGAGGGCATTGGTAACTAAGGTGTGATTCCCAACTCTGGGGGTCGATTGAGAACATGGGTTTTGTCTGTCCCACCAGCAAACCTGAGACTGTATTTGATGCTCTGTACTGTGGCATAGAGGGACCATTTCTGCCAGAATAAAAGCAGCGTGTGTGGAGGACCAGGTGAACTGTTTCCTAGAGGTAAGAAATACTGAACTGAGCTGGGGCAGGGATGCTGAACACCAGCCAAAGGAAGAGCAGCGTGAGTGAAAAGCGCACTTGACCTCAGTCATGCCTAAAAGCTAATGGTCACTGCAGTCAATAGTGCCTTTTAGAGTGTGGAAACTAGGGAATTCATTTGTATTTAGTAAAAAGGTGGGCCTTGTAGATAAATGATCATTCTGAACTTCCTTCCACAAGGTCTTTTACTGAACAAGACGGGTGAGAGAAGCTGGTGTAAGTACAGCACGGTTGTTCTGGTTTCAAGCGTATTAGAGGAGCTTTTACAGAACACTCTCAATTTTCTTGGATTCTCTTGAAATTGTTTGTAGAGGCCCCAAAATGCTGTTTAGTTTTTCTAGGTTTGATATTCTTTATTTTTCAGACAGATTGCCGGAGTGAGTCCAACAAATATATAGATTATTCAAGGATATTTTTATTCCTACCATTATCTTTGTAAACACTGCCTACAATACACACACACACACATACACACATGTGACCCTGGGCTTGTCTTTCTTCAAGGAATCGGGAGCCTGGTGTAACATTTTGCTTCCCTATAATCCAAACACTATTTATCTGCCCTGGGTCATGAGTTTTATTAAGACATAATGTTTAATTAAAACAATACATCAGAAATAAAAACAACCCCTTGATGAATGATATGCATTCATGTTTACTTATTTTTATTAGAATTACCATTTCCAGGAAGATTTCCCAAGTTCCCTTTGGCATGAACTCTTTTCAATAAGCTTTTCATTATTTAGAAACCTTGATTAAATAAAATCTATCAATAACCATTAATATTTGCTTAAACATTATTTTTTCATTGATTACTGTATAAAAATAATGAGAAATCCTATTTACTAATCTTTGTTCTCCATCATGTTTAAACTAACATTGAGAAGACTTTTTTTTAATGTGAACACAATGAAATGATCCAGAATGTTTTCCGATTATCATCAGAACCGTCCTCGATCACAGGCACAGCCTCACTGAACTTCAGAAGCAGCAACCATCTTGTTGCGAATGGCTTTTCTTCAAAGTGACCTAAAGCTGCCCCTGCCAGGCCTCTGCCCCAGCTCTGGTGTGCAGCCAGTGGAGTTCTTTTCCAACTTTTCCACTCTGGCTTTCTACTTTTTCATCCATGGGTAGAAGGAGAAAAACATGTACGTACACAATAGGCATGAAGGAAGTAGCTTAAAAAACCCTATTATATAGTGGACATCTATTACACTTCAGTGTTTTGTATAGAATGTCTCATTTACCATCGGAAAAAGCAATGAGACATGCTAAAGGAAAATATAAGCTAAGAGAATACCATACCCTTTTTACATGTCCCCATGGAATCCTGTGTCTGCCTACCCCTGTCACAGATATTAGAAATTTCCACTTATTTATCTACCCCTTCAGTGGAATTATGTCTTGAGGATGCTGATTGTAGTAAGGCTGCCATCACAAAGTTCCACAAACGGGGTGCCTTAAAAAACAGATTTATTTTCTCACAGTTCTGGAGGCCAGAAGTCCAACGTCAAAGAGCAGCATATTTGATTGCGTCTGAGACCTCTCATTGGTTTGCAGGTGGCTGCCTTCTCCTTGTGTTCTCGCATGTTATTTCCTTAGTCTGTGTTTTCTAGGTCCTAGTTTCCCATTTTTATAAGGATATCAGTCATCCTGCATTAATGTCCACCCAAATGACCCCGTCTCACCTAATTACCTCTTTAAAGGCCCTATCTCCAAATATAGTCATATTCTGAAGGACTGGGGTTAAGGACTTCAATAAATAATCATTTGTGTGTCTCACCACAAAGTCAGTGTTTGCTTCTATGATGCCACCTGTATACATAAGTAATTTTCTAACCCCCCTCTCAATCTGCTAAGAAGTGTCCTTCATACCCTTCTTATGACTCTGCCACACCTCACCCTCTTGTGCAGGATCTCTCAGGAGATATGGCTGCTGCCAGTACTTCCTGCTCTGTCTACACACACGTGCTACTCCCCTTCCTGAGTCTGGGCTTCGTCAGACTGGTTTGACCAATATAACATGGTCAGAAATGGTGCTGTGCCCATTCTGGGCCCAACCTTTAAGAGGATTGACTACTTCTGCTTCCTGGGTCTTGAAGTTCAAGTCCCTCTGCTGGAATGAGGAACCAGCGGAAAGACCACTGAGATGCTTGAAATGTCAGTGAGGAAGATGTCTTAGACAGATAGGCTTTACCTGTTGATGGGAGCTCTAAGTAGTAGTACTGTCTCTTTCCTGATGCCCATCCACTGAGCAAAACTACCACTATGCTTATTCATTCACTGAAGCCCCTGCCCACATTTTGCCACCTGGGGACAGATAGATGCCATCACCTTAGAGAATTACTTTGCACTATCCCAGTACATAAAGTAGGCAGTGGGTGCCATCTTATATTCTGTCCTCAGCTGAAAGGCCTGCTGTCTCTGTCCAAAGGGAATTAAGACTCTAAACAATTTAACACAATTAATGCATTTTTAGGACAAATGCTTGCACTTTTAACATAAAACCAATTTCACATAATTTGAAATCTGTTCACTGGAGCAACCATCCACTGAATGGTTCTCAAATATTCTTAAACCTGAAATGCCTGTTAAGGTACAATTGGCACTGTCAACATTCCCTGCACAATTTAATGAGAAAAAAAATTGAAAGCACACTTCTCCATATGGCCAGTCATTAATCACTGTAATGATAGCAGGGAAGTAAATTAACTGATAATATAACCTCTTACCCTTCAGAAGCTAAGTAATCATAAATGTACCACAGGAAAATTGGTCACATCTGAACAAATTTTGTAAGGAGTAATGATAATTAAAAATGTTAAAAATCAAAGAGGTTTTTGAAAAATTTTTTAAATTTAAGAACGAAACATTTCGAGAACCCAAACTTGGAGGCACTACTGCTGTTCTGTCTTCCCCCCGCCGACACTTCCTGTGTGATGCTCAGGCCGTGCCAACTCTCTCTCTGTCTTGCCACCCCTTCCTCCATGGGTCCCCCTTTGCAACCACTGAGGACTTAGGGTCCTTATTGTGCCCGGCTCTTTTCTCCAAAGACCTGCCCATGGAAAATACGTCCATGTGGATGGTGTGTCTGGCACTCCCTCCTCTGAGAGCCTGGATGACTGGAGCAGCCTTTATGTCTTCTCTCTCCAACACCCTACTACCACAGCAGCACGCTGGGCCTTGCTGCCCCCTCTCAAAAGAAAAAAAAATCATTACATTCTCCCTTTTTTAAGTCTTTCCTTTTCTTTCAGTAGTATTTTCCCATTTCAAGGAATTTCACTTTTGTTTCTATTCACGCCAGATAGCATTGGTGTCTCACATTCTCAACTCCTTAGGCCCTTTATTCTTCTGCTGACTTGCTTTGCTTAGCTGCATACAATCATAGGTTACTACAAACTCCTAATTTCCTACTTGGTCTTAAGGGAGCTTTCGGAAAACTGGAGAATCAGACAACTAAATTTATTAGTTTGATTTCAAGTTTATAAACTACAATACCAAATGGGTTCTCACAGCAACTCAATTTTTACAAGAGTAAAACATGTTTATAATAGAACTCATGAAAGCAAAGAAAAAACAATAGTCTGGGAGAAAAGGCACAGTGTATTTCATTATAGAGAAAAACTGCTATTAAGATTTTGGTGCTTCTGCTTTCAATTTGATTTCTATATATGTAACAGACAAAATGTGTATATCATTTTATAAAATGCCCTTACTATTATACAATGCACTTACTTCATGTCATGGAATTTATTTCCAATATCCCATTTTCATTGACTTCATAATAGTCCCCCTTTTATGTATGTGTGAACATCAAAAATGGAGTCACTGATGTCAAAGAGCCCTACCTAACTTGGAGTTGGGAGGCCATTGGGGAAGTTGGACTTATTATATCCTTGCCTGGATAAGACTTGAGATTTGAACATTTTTGGTTGTTGTTCTCCTTGCAAGGCTATGATCTAGATCTTATTTCTCTGTTAGCATGCCAACACCTGCCAGGATCTCTCCAACCTCCCCTCACTAGAAGGCTGTGTTAGCCAATAGGGAAATTTCAAAACAACTCATGGCTTTTGACTTTATAATCTCTAGCTTTCTTTGTCTTTTCAAGAGCAAATTTCAGTTTACTACTGGATCTGTGACTCCCAATCTGAAGCCTTAGAAACCCCAAATCAAACTTTGTTTTGCTTTGCAATCTTAGTTCTTTATTCTTTGACTTATGTTGCAATTGATTTTTAACTTTGCTTTACTGGTGATATTTAGGTTGTTACTAACCAGCAACTCAATTTTTTTTCTTTAAAATGAACCAGGAAGAAATATTACACTTCCTGCTCAAGGTTAATTCATTTTCTCTGCCATGTATTCACTCATTCGTTTAAGCATATTTATTAAACATCTGGTGCTATGTTGTTATCACTGATACTGTGTTAGTTCCTGGGAATATAAAATGAAGATTTGGTCTATGCCCTGAAGGAGTTCATTGTCTTCTCCTTGAGACACAAAGAGACAGATGATTACAATTTACAAGTAATCACAGGGCATAAGGGCAGGACGTGAGTCCCATAGGACTCACTGTCTTTATAAGAAGAGGTGAAGACACCAGGCATCTCATTCTCTCTCTCTCTCTCTCTCTCTCTCTCTCTCTCTGTCTGTCTGTCTCTTCCCTCCTCCCTCTCTCCCTCTCTTTCTTAGTCTTATTTTTGCCCCCATCCCCATGTACACACAGAGAAAAGATCATGCAAGGGCACACAGGAGATACATCTTCACACCAAGGAGAGCTTTCTCACCCAAAACCTACTATGCTGGTAGGTCAGTTTTGGACTTCTAGTCTCCAGAACTATGAGTAAATAAATTTCTGTTGCGTTTTGTTATGGCAGCTTGAGCAGACTAAAACAAACCTGAAGGAGGAAAGTTAGTGGCTCTGTGCAGAGTAGGGAGAGAAGCATATCCAGGGAGGGGAAACAGTAGACGCAAAGTCCAGGATGCTGAAAAGAGCCTAGCATGCCTGGGCGACTGAGAGAACAGTCCACCTGGAATCCTACAGACCCATTGTGCATATCTCTGAGATATTTTCAAAAAGTGAGTTCATGATGATATGATAACTAATTATGGAAATAGTAAACAGATCTTGCCTCTCTGGTGGGTGTGAGTTCCAGTTCCAAGGAGTACAATGTGATTGAGACAGGAGAAGAGGCCAAATTTATAGATGCTGGCAGTGACTGAGGCACAGCCAATGACTAAGTTCAACTTTTGCATGTCACAAGCGTCAAAATCAAAGCACAGGGATATAAAGAATATTAACAGGGCTTGAACAGATACATAACAGATTAGCATGTTTAATGAATCTCAGTCTTCTATATCCCTTTCAAGTACATTGAAACAATGGCATATAAATGAAACCAATTTACCATTCCCAAAATTATGTCTCATAACTGGATTATTGCACCAAACCTGGCCATTTAGAAAAATGGTCCCCATGGTATCTTTATAATCCTGAGGAAAACTGAAACTGCAATCTAGAAGTATTAACTGTGAACACTCTTATTGAGTGTATTTGCCTCTATATTTTCAGGAGTGTTGATCAAGCACTATTTGAAGGTGTAGGGTTTGCACATGTTGTTTATTGAACTATATTGCTCAAAAATCTCACTTTCGTAATTGTAAAATAATAATAGCAATGCACATTTATTGAGTATTTATGATGTGTCTAACAGGTGGCTAGATGTTTTATAAAACATATTTTGCTGTTGTACTAGGGACTTTCAGTACCAACAGATGAAGAAAATAAAGGAATAGCTGGAGAAGGTGCTTGAGGTTATTCAGCTGAGAAAATTAAGAAGCTGAAAATGAAGTGATTTGCTGATGAAGGTTTAACAACCAGCTTTACGAAAGTAGAGGGAGGGAGGCATTGATCTCTAGCATCTGAGGATTTCTGTAGTGCTGATGTGCTCATTGTGATTTCAGTCTGCAAAGGAGATGCCACTGAGCTGGTAACAGATGTGCAGTAGCAAACCATTGTGCCGTCGGCCCTTGAACAATGTGCATTTAAACTGTGTGGGTCCACTCATACCTGCATTCGTTCAGTAAATCCACTTGGCCTCTCCCTAGATTTCAAACCAACCACAGATGGGAATTTTTTTCACATTCCCAACCATAGTTTCCCAAACATGGATTCTCAGCAGTCTATCAAAACATTATGTTTTTTTAAAATTAAATGTATTGGGATGACATTGATAAGATTACATAGGTTTCAAGTGTTCAATTCTACGATACATCTTCTCTGTACTGCACCATGGGCCCGCCACGCAATGTCAGCTCATCTCCCCTCACATTGACCCCCTTTATCCCTTGACCTTCCCTTTGGTAACTACCACACTGTGGTCAGTGTCCATACACTTTGTTTAATTTTTTTGTTTGTTCATTTATTGCTTTCGATTTTATATCCCACATATGAATGAAATTACATACTCTTAACTTTTTCTGTCTGACTTATTTCACTTAGCATGATATTCTCAAGGACCTTCCATGTTGTTCAAATAGCAGTATTTTATCTTTTGTTATGACTGAGTGATAAATAAAGAAAGAAAGAAAGAAATACGAATTTCAATCCACAGATGGAAAATACTGTTTTCAATGAGTATTGAAATTCAACCAATGAGGATTGGTTGAATCCGAGATGCCAAGGGCCTAGTGTAGTTTATGGGGAGTCAAGAGTAACAGCAGATTGTGGATTTTTGATTGATTGGCATTGGCACCCCTAATCACTTCATTTTTCAAAGATCAACTGCATGGCACTTTCATCCTAACCATCCATTCTAGTGAGCCATTTCCACGTCCACTGTAAAGGAGAAGTATGAGTCTAGAGTTTGTACATCTAAAACTTATGCTTATATTTGTTCTCTTTGCTACTGGGCTTTCAAACTGGTGCAATGAGTATAACTTGCCAGGTATATAATTTATAAGCATTTTGATTGATGTTTTATAACTTCAACTTCACAGCAAAGGATGGGTTTCTTTAGATTTGATTGATATTGTCAAAGATTGCATCCATTTGGAATGACATTGACTTCCTATGTGAATTCCCATATCTTCAAGTAGATTGGGAAATGGGTTGTCAAATTCCTCTAATAATATTGTGAGAAACACATGAAACCTGAAACATTAATTTTTGGAGAGAATGTAGGTAAAACTGAGGCTTGTTCATACAATGCAGAGCCTAGATTTTTTCTGGCTTTGTATCCCAAGGTCCCCATGTGCTGTGGTAAATACCTATGGTTCTAAGGCAATTTTCAGGTCCCATGAACTTTGGCAATGATGGGTTTTAGTTTGGGCATGTTACCCAAAAGTGGCCAGGGAGATATGAAGCAATGTCTGATGCCTGAAAAATGCTTCTGAGCCCTTAAACACAAAGACAAAGGATAGTCACTTTTCCCACCTCTCTTCCACTGGCATAAGAATATTTGATAGCAGGAGCCATAGACAAATTATGAAAATAGGATAAGCTCACTAACTGACTGTGACAGAGTAGGAAGATGGCAGAAACTTGGGTTGTTGCTAATGACTTTGAGCTGTTAAATTAATAACTTTAGAGTTTACTTCCTTGGGGCTTCTTCTTCTGTAAACTAATAAAACCCCTTAGTTGTCATTTGAGTGGATTTTCTGTTTCTTGGATCCTCATATCTAGTCCTGTGCTATCTTTACACCTTCATTTTTTTAGTCTCCCTTTCTTCATCATTTTTTTTGTTTTATCTTGTCCTATTTAAAACTTTATGACAGGATACCCTGGCTGATATTTGACCACAGATTTGGAAAACTTTGAGTAACAACTGAGAGCAAAATAAAACTCACATTTTCTGCCTCTCAAGAGCTGGGGGCATCAATGATCTTTTAAAACAAATTAGTCTAATAAAAACGGTAAATAATTGGTATAGACATTTTATTTGTATACATTTACAGGCAGTGCCCCCTTATTATGCATGTGAAAAAATAAAGAAACACTACTCTAGAAGATTCTATCTGTGACCCATAGCTTTGACCCTTTTTGTAACTTCGTGTTCTGTCCCCACGGCTGGTGTCTTTGTTCTTTAACTTACAAAGTCTTTTCATTGCTTCCAAAATCACTTGGGAGGGTTTATTCATTCTGCCTAGACTTTAGCTTATCTTTGTTGTTAATAAAATACAAATTTCAAACTGAAAAGAAAAACGTCAGCTCTTTTAAAGTGAAAGTTCTCTTTCTGTAATGCAACTTGTTGTTTGGGACAAGGCAGTGCTCTGTCATGGTAGGTATTTTTGTTGGGGAGGTACTCCATGTGGAAATGGAATGATCTTTTCCCTATTTTTCCCTGTGTGAGTATTGAGTGCACTGCATGTGTAAAGTTTTGCATATTCTTATGGAGATATGTATCTGTGTGGGTGTGCGATAACTGGGTGCTCACCAAGAGACAAGCACTGAGATGTAGGGAATAGGAGGGACCTGGGACCTGTGCCTCACCTCAGTGTGAGCTGACGAGACAACTTGCCATGAGAACAATCATATTTTCTGAGTTTTTAGGCTATCATGATGCTTTCAAAACACCACAGTCTGTTAAGGCATTTCTCTTTCATGCAGAATCTCTACTTATACCCCTGAGTTTGCCAACTGACTATTGATGGAACCTTCCAGAGCCTGAATGAGAGCTGAAGTGCTGCATTGATCAGCATGCCTTTTAGAGAGTGCATTTCCTGTGTCTTGATGACGCTGTTGGCAAGGTCTCTCTGCCTTTGAATTATCCATAGTACTGATATGAGAGGTTGCTCCCTTAATTTGTGAGCTGCATTTCAGTAGGGCTGTTAGAAATGTGGGATTTGGCTTGGTCGTATGTGATGTCCATTGAGAATGATGCAGTTTCCTTTGCCCCCCTCCCACACCATTCTGGGTTAGTATTTACAGTGCCCCTTTGCCAAAGGATTCTCATATTCTCTGCAGGCTATTGATAGCAGTTAGTGCTGATAAGAAATATACTTTCAATCATCCACATATTCATAAAATGTTAGTTCCAGATGAAGCAGAGATGGTATCTAATTTCAGCATATAGTTAGACCTTGTAACTACTAACCCTAAAACAGTGTTTTCTCTTCAGGACTCTTAACCTAGCTGTTTCAGGACAGATTATTGAGGCTCTAAGTACAAAGTTTAGGAAATAGGCCAGCTGATATTAAACTCTCCAGTATGCCCCAAGGCTGTTATCTTAAGCACAGATTCTGCTCAAATTCCAACATGGAGACTATATTCAGTTTAATTTCATTTTACAATCCAGCTTTATTTTTAATGTTATTTTGTCCTCTGTTAGAAGATTGTTTATGTGAATTAACAATGCAATTTGACAAAATCATTTATTTTCAGAAAAAGATAGCCTGGTTCAATCTCGCCCTATAAACCTCAGAAATAAACCTGATCCATCAGATGATTTTAACATGAACAAAACTACTCTAAGCTTAACCTGGAAGGCTTGAGAAACATTTTTTTTAATTTAAATGGTTCTTTGAAAGAACATTCACTAGACACAGAAATGCTGATCTGCTTTTGTGTGAGGTGAGGGCCCCCATGGTGCATGATTAATTTTCAGTTTCTTTGTTTTGTGAGGTGAATATTTCTTTAAAAAAAAAACACTTTCAGGTGTTTTCTGATTTAATTCATGAGCATGAGCTCCATTGTTTAGAAGCAAACAAGGTATGTGTGAATGTACGTATATATCTATCATGTTTTATCTTTCCGAGGTTAAACACTAATGTTTTAACTGAAGGAACTAAATCATGATATGAAAGCTACACAACATAACATGAATTATCGATAGTAACTTGTACTTATAAAATATAAATATATATGTTTTAAACTTATTTAAGAATATATGCACATGCTGGAACATTTTTGGAGTGTTATTTATTAAATGAGTGCTACTGATGTAATGAATAAAATCAAGTTGCTTTTGATTAGGTCATTAAAGAGCATTTTAAAAATAAGAGTATTGATTTGAAATAATGGTACTGTTAATTTAAGAGAAAAGATAAATATGGAAATTTTATATTTTATTTTCAGGTAGGACAAGGGAGAGAATATGGAGTGATCACAATAAATCCAGGCACATGCCGTATCAACTATACAGAACTATGCATGTGTTGTGGTTTAGAAGAAAAATGACATAACTCTTCCCCATTAAAATCTTGTAATTCATGTAGTGAAATTTTGTATATAAATACAAGGTGGGACAAAAGTAGGCTTATAGTTGATTCTGTGTAAAAACAATATAATAATTAATAAATAATAATGTAAGAATAAACTCTAGGTTTCACGAACTCACAACTGTAAACCTATTTTTTACTCACCCTATGTTGACTGAATGTATTTAGCTGGCTGTATAAAATATAGTAGTGTATCATGACCTTGCTGCTACTTATTCCTAGGGAAAAATGACGAATGTTGTCGTGACTTTCAAGGCCAAGTGTGTATTAGTTTATTCACCAAGATTGATGCATTAGGTAGAGTTCTGCAGATGTTTGAGTTAGGATCTTTTAGTTGAAGGAAACAGAGACTCCCTCAAGTTGTCTTAATAATGAAGGATTGATGGTAAGGAAACATTTAGGGCAATTAGAGAGACAGAGATGGAATAGGACTTCAGGACGGGAAACTGTAGTACAGCTGGCCATCACACAAATGGAACTTGATCCAAGGCAGCACTAATAATTTCAGCAGCAGAAGTTCATGAATTCTCAGGAACTTGACAGCACTGCTATGTTCTTTGTATTGACTTTTGTTTTCCTTCCACTACTCTGCCTTCTAACTTTGCTGTCTCAGTGAGCTGCTATTATTTGCAAAGAATTGAGACCCTGTAAGACCCTAACATGAAATACTTCTTGGTCATTTGATCCACATGGCTTCTCCTTCTTCTCAAAAGTTATCATTCACATGGTTAATTTCTTTAATTTTTCTTGGTATTTAACACATACAATTCTTGAGATCTAGAACCTTACAAGCTTTTGTATTAGGATGCTTATTTTTATTGATATTTGAACAATTTAATATATCAGCATTAACTTTGGGTTATATTTACAAATAGTTTCCCAATTTATTTTTGTTTTTTAAATTTTGATCAGTGTTTCCTGACATGCACTTTGATTTTAAATTTTTACTTGTCAAATCTATCCATCGTGTCTTACTAGATTTTGCCTTTTCTAATGGGCTCAGAATGGTCTCCTCCTCTACAGCATTATGTAATCATTCCTCAGTCATTAGTGTTTTTCAACAGTGGTCTACTCACCACCTGAGCAGAAGCACCTGGGTTTGCTTATGCAAAATGCGGAATCTTGGTACCCTGCCCTAGACTTATTTTATTAGGTTAGATTTCAAGATGAGACCAAAATAATCTGCCTGTTTCAAATCAAGAGAAAGGGTTGATCATTTTGCATATTATAATTTGACACAGTTGACATATTTTTTGAGTACTCCATTAAAACTACACATTATTCTTTAAATAATTAAAAAAGGAGATTGTTTTTTGAAACTGTCATGCAAAACAGTGTATGTAAAAATAAATGTGAGAGTTATGTTCCAATTCATTCTTTGGGACTAAAATCTATTATTAATAAGTTTGCTTTGAGTTTTTCAGGACATGTTTTCTATCACAGTGAAATTTTGACTATGTCTTACAAGGTGGGACTATATCACCTTAAAGACCAAAAACTGGTTTATAAACACACGTGATAGTTTTTCTTTTCACAGAGGAATTACAAAAAATTAAAATGAGCCCTGGCTGGTGTAGCTCAGTGGATTGAGCGCGGGCCTGCGAAGCAAAGGATCGCGGTTCGATTCCCAGTCAGGGCACGTGCCTGGGTTGCGGGCTGGTTCGCAGTGGGGGACACATGGGAGGCAACCACACATTGATATTTCTCTCCCTCTCTCCTTCCCTTCCCTGAAAAATAAATAAAATATTTTTTTTTAAAATTAAAATGAGGTTTTTTGTACAGTTGATGGATTCTTCCATTAATACCATATTATGCATCATGCTATGTTCTAAACCTTATAAGGATATTTATATATACTTATATAACATTTTAATGCAGCTTGCTTTATATTATTTAAAAATTCTAAATAAAAATCACTCACTAATACATGAGCTGGACACAGTAGTAAAGCTGCTCATATTTTGTCCTCTGTCAAATCTACCAAGTTCTTTGAAAATTGTTATAGAGTACTTTTAAAAGTTCTAGTCTTGTACAGTTAGATAAAAATTTCAAAAGACATTGAATGTCCTCAGAAGTGGCAGTTTTACATCAAGTGCCAAAATACATGTTAATCTTGGATGACAGTTTGTCTTTTATCAGGGTTTGCCACGTATTACTAAACTTGAGTTTGAGGATAAGCAGGCTGTCTTACTCCATTATTTGACTAGGAAGGGATTTATAATCATTCGGTACAGAAGTATGGAGCTTTTTATATTCTTACCTGGGGATATCACCATTGATTTCAGAGAGAGACAGAGAGAGAGGGAGAGAGAAACACTGATCAATTGTATGGGGGCTATAGTATGGGCCAGGACTGGGGGCTGAATCTGCAATCGAGGCATGTGCCTTGACTGAAATAGGACCTGCAAGCTTTTGGTGTATGGGTCCAACCAACTAAGTCATCTGGCTGGGGTGCAATTAAATACAAAGTTGAATATAGGCTTTTATTATATTTTAATTGTACTACTTTATTTAGATACTGTGATACTGAATTCCCATTAATGTATTATTAAAATACTTTCTTCTGAAAATGTATCTCAGGCTTAACCTCTCTTTGTTAGAATACATGGACTTTTTAGCCAATGGCCTTTCTGACCATTGGCTGAGGCTGTGAAATTTATATAAAAGAGAACTCATGGCTATTGTTCTACCCAAATGCTAATTTGTTTACATATCTGGTTGTGTAACATCAAGCACATTTTTTAGACTTTTTTCTTCTGTATCTAATACTTGTTCCCAATGCAGTAACCTCAACCAGCAAGAAGCTTTAAATTCAGGTTTAAGCCAATGAGTCCCACAATTTCTGGCAATTAGGGGCTGGAAAATCAATGCTATATCCGCCTCCCACCCCTGGGTTGAGTGAAGGACCCCGAGAGAGCCTTCCCTGGGCGTATTGCTAAAGAGGCTGAGACGTTCCATGGCAGTTCCTAAATGAAAAGTAAACAAAGAGCATCTTGGGATTTTTTGCCATTTTGTGGGGTGAACTAACTAAGAATATAACCAACATAGAGAAATGCATCAGCTAAAGATGAATTTTCAATTAATTCAATTGAACACACAAGCCCAAACAAGCTAACTCCTAATGTTTTCAGTAACCTTTCTATTTATACAATCCAAACTGTATATTTGCCTGGCAACTCTTATTTGCCATCATTTTTAATAAGGTCTCAATTCTTTGCAAATAAATCAATGACACAGAAAATGAATAAATAATGTCACATGGTAAAAAGCCACATAATTTTTAAATTTCTAATGTTATTTCAGATGGTAAAGCATATGCAAAGAAAAACAAAAATGTAATTCTCTCTGGGAAATAGAATTATGAGTGTCATGTTTTGGTGACTTGTTTCAATCCTCAAACTTTCTGTAAGCATCTATTATGTTTATAGTTAGAAAAGCTGTAAGTCTGACTTTACAAAAATGAGGTTTTCCATATTATGAATGCCGTTATTTCCACAGCATTATTACTAACAATTTTTTTGTGTTTAACTATGGTTTTGCTTGAGATTTCAATCTGTATTTATTTTTATTGGATGCATGATTTCTAGTTCATTTAAAAAATACCTAGCTAATAGCTTTAACCCAGTTTGTAATGATTGTTGTTTCCTGTTTTATTGTGTGCTTTTTTAACACATGAGTTTCACCTCTAAATTTCTAAATGTTCTTTTCCTTTGATTGGCTATGGATTATCTCTCTACTTCTTGTTTTGCGGTGTTCTAGTAATTAGAATTCTCTGTGTCTTTGCTTTTCAGACTGCGGTATCATTAATGTATCTTCTTCTAATGGTTGTTTTAAGTGCATTGAAAGCAATATCTTTCGAATATTCTCATAAAGAGCTGTGATGGACGTGTACAATAACTGCTACAGGAAATGCTGCTGCTACTCGTGTCTCTGTAAAACCACTAGATTGTGAAGCCTTTTTGTCTTGAAACAGAAAGTTTGCAGACAACCCATGCATGATGTGAGTTGGCTCCTACTTTAGTTGGCTCCTATCTTGTATAATTCATACAAAATTATCATATTAAAATATAACTAAATATTGAATAAAGTTTTTATCTAAACAGAAAGAAACTGTGTGATTTATTATAAATGAGTTTGTCCAGTATGTGAAGTACTGGAAAATGCAGTGTGTAAATAGCTAGTATATAAAAATGTATGCAGAGCATTAATAAATAAGAGGCTTTTGAATGTTAAAATGCCATGTAAGAATATAATTTTTAATATTGGGTGAAGAGTTTTATTGAGCATGGAAGTCATTTTCTAACATTTTAATGTTCTGTCAAATACCAGAGGGCTCTTCAGCAACAAGAAGAGAAACTATAAAGGAGCAGCAACACCCCCCCGATGGAACCTCCACACAGGTCCTCAAGGAGAGAAACACTCTCTGGGAATTCTCACACCCAGGCTGGGGAACATTCAGCAGAAGAACAGCATATTGAAAGTTGGCAGGTTATAGGAGCGCAGTTGAAAAAGTTTCTACATTAAACTCAGCTTGAGTCAGTTACGGGAGAGACTGAAAATTCTCTGAAACGTGTATAGAGGCTCTTATAAAAGGAAGTAATTAGCCTGACATGAACCAGTTCAGGAGCAGAACAAGGTTAGTGGATAATTTGAAAAACAATGGTAAAAATAGCAGAAACAGATCCAGACCAGACATTCCCATGGGGACTTCAAATGAAGAGTTTCACTCTGTAGAAGTGAAACTTCTACAGTAGAAGGCCTGATCATTCACACCAAAGCCATATACTAGCCTTACTGCTTCGATATTCTTTGTTATTATTGTCATGATTAAGACTATGTATTCCATAATAATGTTCAATTCTTCTCAACTTATTTGTCCATGGTAATAGAGCTTTAGGGATTGTCAAACTGAACTGAAAAGAACCTGAATTCCATTCAATTTAGTAGAACAACTATTTCTCAAAGGCCTGGTAAATGTCAGGCACATGACTCAGTGAGAAAGGTAATAAGACATCAATTGTCACCTGGAGGGACACAGACAGCATAATGCAGGATGCTAAGTAGCGTGAAGATGAGATGATATAAGGTCACTTGAGCCCTCAGTGCTGCAGGGGACAAGGGGTGGGGGGCAGGTGAGTCTTGCTAAATAGGTGATGCTAGAATGAACATCGAAGAGTAAGAGTGTGTTATGCAAATGGTGATGTTAGACATGGTTGAGAAAGATGGGGGTGGCAGAATAATCTGAAATCAGAGAATGAGATTAGTAGAGGCATGTCGAAATCCTGTGGCAGAAGTAACATGGCTTCTGTGACTTGGTTTCTTAATGTTTCCTTTTTATTGAATTTATTAGGGTAACACTGATTAACAAGATTGTACAGGCTTCATTCCCACAATTCTTCAGCACATGTTCGGTACACTGTGTTGTGTGTTCTTCACCCTAAGTCAAGTCTCTGTCCATCATATTTGTCCCTCCATATCCTCCTTCACCTCCTCACCCCCTCCTCCCACAGCCATCACCACACTGTTTCTTACTTTTTATTTTTTAAATATTTTATTTATTTATTTTGAGATAGAGGGGATGGGAGGGAGAAAGAAAGGGAGAGAAATATCGATGTGTGGCTGCCTCTCAAGCACCCCCTACTGGGAGCCTGGTCCACAACCCAGGCATGTGCCCTGACTGGGAATCAAACTAGTGAGCCTTTGGTTTGCAGTACAGCACTCAATCAACGGAGTTACACCAGCCAGAACTATTTTTATTTTAAGAGTATTTTATTGATTATGCTATTACAGTTGTCCCATTTTTTCTCCCCTTTATCTCCCTCCTCCCTGCACCTCCCCACCCTGCAGAGTCCCCCCCCTCCTTAGTCCATGGGTTGTACATACAAGTTCTTAGGCTTCTCCATTTCCTATACTGTTCTTAACTTCCCCATCTATTTTGTGCCTACCTACCATGCGTCTTATTCCCTGTACTTCCCCCCCATTTTCCCTCCCCGTCCCCGCTGACAACCCTTCATGTGATCTCCATTTCTGTGCTTCTGTTCCTATTCTACTTGTTTCCTTAGCTTTTGTTTTTGTGTTTTAGGTTCAGTTGTTTATAGGTGTGAGTTTCTTGTGCTTCTTCTTCTTCTTTTTTTAAGTAGAACCATTGGTTAGACTTAGGAAATACATACATTTGTAAAAGAAAGATATTAGAAGCTTAACAAATACAGGTATTCCCAGCTTTTCAAAAGTTTATATTATGACATGCCACTTAAATGGAAGACCTACTTTAACATACATTTTCACTAATTGAAAGAAATCCAAAAAGGATTTTTGCTTTTATTTTAAAAAGGCAAAAAGCAATTACACTGAGCATCTCAGCATCAAGCCACCATAGCTTTGAACTGAATCTGTGGGTGTCTGCACCTTACCTCGATTTACTTTGTGCATCCATTAGCAAGATGTGCCCTAATGTATTGGAAAAGCCTAAGCGTTCATGGGCGCTAGGCTTAGTGAAAAACCAGATGTAATTGTTAAGGTCATGGTGGAAACAAAACGATATAGTGCATGCATTGAACTTTGGGTCTGGGAACACTCAAATATTTTTCATATAAATTAATGAGAACTGCTCCTTTTACATCATTTCTGCTTACACAGTTTTCATAGGAATGTTCTACTTTTAGATAACGTGGGTAACCTATAAATCAATTGCTCAATGATTATAAATATTTACTTATGATTTTGTACTTTAAAAACGTGGAAATATATTCTTGGTTCCATATAGTGTATTTGCAAAAAGCAAGTAGAACTCACCCATTATTACAGACATAATAAGAGAGCAGGAGAAACACAGGACAGGAAATGGAATCAAATTCTATCACCTGGGTGTTTTTGTAATGCTAGTGAGCCAGAAATGTCAAAAAAATATTACAAACATCTGAGTTTGTTCAAAGAACAAATCTCTCCATCTCAGTTTGTTTTTTCCTGGGCTCTATTTTGCTCCCTTTCTTTATTCTCCTCTTATAGCCAGTACATGGAGAGTAGAACCTTAGATGTTTTAGAATTTCAAAGGTTTCTCTGGGTTTCTTTAGAGATAAACTAATTTTCCCATGGCACTTAAAAATTAGAATCTATCAGAATGCTAGCTACTGCTTTTGTTTCTAACCATTTTATTTCTAAATGCTTCAGCTTCTATTTCCTGAAATACTATAATTTAATTAGGTCGGTGTTATGAAGATCTCCTTTGATTAGCATTGTTTTGTGATTCTTATAATTCTTTGGAAGTGCATTGAATTTAGTTATGAATGCATACATAAACTTTTTTTGTAGTATATGTCATTGAAACTTTCTGTCTTCAGTGGTGAAGATTTATACTAAATGATTCCAGGTAAAGTACCTGGATTTATTTCCTCTCTTTGTTCTTTGTGTCTGCAAATTTGCAGTCAAAAATTAGTCTGCATATTTTTATTATTTCTAATCTTTAAGATTAGATTTGCTCTCTTTCTAAGCCACTTACCATAATGTCATTGCTTTGTTTATCTTTGCAGCTATAGCCAAAAGCTCTGAGTGTTTTATTTCCTTACTTTATATGGATTGGGAAGCTTTCAGTGACAATAGGTTAGCTTTATTGACTCTATTATCTAAATTATAATAATTTTCCAATTACCTCATCTGTGGACTAGGATGGCTGTGTGCAAAAGGAGAACATAATTGTGTTTACTTCAAAAGAATAAGAGTGTTTTAAATATTTTATTGTAGCAGTGTTTCTTCTTAGTTTTATATATGGTTGCTTTACTCTTCTAGAATTATTTAACTTAGTGTTTTGCAAAAACTAAAGACTCTAACACAGAATTTTTTTAACCAAAGTATTACAACTAAATTACCTTGTATTAAATTTCCCGCCCTCTTCTTTGAGATAATATTCAGACTAGAACTAAATGAAAATATTGCATTGCTAGGGTGTAAAGGTTACCTATGATAAGAACCTCTTAATGGCCTTTATTTTAAAAGAAAGGAAGCTAAATACAGATTTGAATAGTAGGAGTGTAAGGAAGAAGTGTAAGGTTCCAGAGGCAAGGGACCAAAAATAGTAAGGAATGGAGATCTTGCAATGAGGTGCTAAGTAGGGAGATTCAGATGTTTCTTGAGCCAGAACAAGGCCGATGGTCCTTTTGGCATGAATATGGCCTTAAAAGTTATGGGATCTCTAGTCCCAGAGAAGAACTAATGAGAGATGACATTCTCCTGTCAGTTGTTCATGTCCAGTACCTAGAAGCATCATTGCTCAGAGGGCCAGGTCTAGAACCAAGGATTGGAGCAGCCTGTCTGGACAGGCTGTTGATCACATTACTGAAGTATATTGTCCCAGCCATTCCCTTATACCTTACCCAGCCTTATCGTTTCACTTCATGAATGGCACCAGCAGCCTACTATTGATATAAGTTCTCCAAAACCAATGCCTTATCTATATATCCCAGGCATTTCAGTTGCATATCTTATTTGTCGCTTAATCCTTCTTGCCAGGCATAGTGCTTTGGACAGAGCATGTGTATAATGAATGAATGAATGAATGAATGAATGAATAAGGGACACTTGAGATAACTTAAATGATAGAAGGCAAAAAAATTCCTATTTGTCTATTAGGACATAATGGAAAACTTTAGAAATCCCCAAGTTGAGTATAGAGGTAAAGGGCCATCCTATTTATAGTTTAATTAGGGCTGTTTCTTTTTTAAAATTTAATTCTTGTTCAAGTACAGTTTTTTGTCTTATATTCCCAGCCCTGCCCCCCATTGCTCCCCACCTCCCTCCCATTTCTGCCCCCCACCTTAGTTATTGTCCATGTGTCCTTTATACTTGTTCATGTGAGTCCTTCCCCTTTTCCCCTGTGATTCTCTCCCCTCTCCCCCCTGGACCCTGTCAGCCCATTCTGTATTTCAGTGTCTTTGGTCACATTTTGCTTGCTTGTTTGTTTTGTTGTTTAGATTCCTGTTAACGGTGATAGCATATGGTATTTGTCTTTCACCGCCTGGCTTATTTCGCTCAGCATAATGCTTTCCAGTTTCATCCATGATGTTGCAAAAGGTAGGAGCTCCTTCTTCCTTTCTGCAGCATAGAATTCCATTGTGTAAATGTACCATAGTTTTTTGATCCAGTCATTTACTGATGGGCATCTAGGTTGCTTCCAACTCTTGGCTATCATAAGTTGTGCTGCTATGAACATCAGGGTGCATAGGTTCTTTTGGATTGGTGTTTCAGGGTTCTTAGAGTATACTCCTAACAGTGGAATTGCTGGGTCAAAAGGCATGTTCATTTTTAGTTTTCTTAGAAAATTCCATACTGTTTTCCATAGTGGTTGTACCAGTCTGCAATCCCACCAACAGTGAACTAGGGTCCCCCTTTCCCCACAACCTCTCCAGCACTTGTTGTTTGTTTCTTTGTTTATGATAGCCATTCTGACTGGTGTTAAGTGGTATCTCATTGTGGTTTTAATTTGCATCTCTCTGATAGCTAGCGATATCGAGCATCTTTTCATGTGTCTCTGGATTCTCTGTATGTCCTCCTTGGAGAAATGTCTGTTCAAGTCCTCTGCCCATTTTTTAATTGGGTTGCTTGTCTTCTTTGAGTGGAGTCGAGTGAGTTCTTTGTATATTTTGGAGATTAAACCTTTGTCTGAGGTATCATTGGCAAATATGTTTTCCCAAACAGTTGCTTCTCTTTTTATCTTGATACTGTTTTCCTTAGCCATGCAGAAGCTTTTAATTTTGATGAGATCCCATTTGTTTATTCTTTCCTTTATATCCCTTGCTCTAGGGGACGTATCAGTAAAAATATTGCTGCGTGGAATATCTGAGATTTTCTTGCCAATGCTCTCCTCTAGGGCTTTAATGGTTTCACGGCTTATATTTAAGTCTTTTATCCACCTTGAATTTATTTTGGTGTATGGTGTAAGTTGGTGCTCAAGTTTCATTTTTTTGCATGTAGCTGTCCAGTTCTCCCAACACCATTTGTTGAAAAGGCTGTCTTTACTCCATTTTATGTTATTGCCCCCTTTGTCGAATATTAATTGACTGTAGAGAGTTGGGTTTATTTCTGGGCTCTCTGTTCTATTCCATTGGTCTATGTGCCTGTTTTTGTGCCAGTACCAGGCTGTTTTGATTACAGTGGCCTTGTAATACAGTTTGATATCAGGTATTGTGATCCCTCCTACTTTGTTCTTCTTTCTCAAAATTGCAGCAGCTATTCGGGGTCTTTTCTGGTTCCATATAAATTTTTGAAGTGTTTGTTCTATGTCTGTGAAATATGCCATTGGTACTTTAATAGGTATTGCATTGAATCTGTAAATTGCTTTGGGTAGTATGGACATTTTGATGATGTTAATTCTTCCAATCCATGAACACGGTATATGTTTCCATTTGTTTGTGTCTTCTTTGATTTCTTTCTTCAGTGTTGTGTAGTTTTCTGCATACAGGTCTTTTACCTCCTTGGTTAGGTTTACTCCCAGGGCTGCTTCTTTTTTAAAGACACACACATACATTCTTTCCTGTCGCTTTCTCCCCAGGACCAGGGGCACAGCTTCCTTCTGCAACTCCATGCCTGGAGCTTCCCAGAATGACTCTCTGGCCCACATTACTCACTCCTACTGATTCTTTAATTAAAATTTTTGAGGTATCTTTGCTGAAAGTCCTATACAACCATAAAATAAAATAAATTTAATATGCTCTTTTTCTAGGTATTGAAAGAGTCAAATTCAAGCAAGAAAAATAAATTTCAAGACAACTTGGAGGGCTCTGAAAAAACGCTTGAGCAAAAAGTATATTCCAGAATACTTAAAGTATATTAGTTTTTTAAAAATTTTATAAGAATATAAATGATTGTTCAGTTTTCTGTTACTGTGTAAAGAATTGCCCCAAAACATAATGGCTTAAAATGTTATTTTTATCTCTAAAGTTCTGTGGGTTGCCCAGGACCAACTTAAGAGTTCTCTTAGGGTCTCTCACAAGGTAAGATTGGAGTCATTCAAGCCTTGACTAACTTACGGAGTCAAAATGGCTCACTCCTAAGGCTGGCGGGTGATGCTATCTGTCAATTAGTTGCTAAAGACCCGACCCCCTGCACAAAGGACTGATCTTGTAGTTATGTCTTTTTGTAGCACAATGGCTGAGTTTTCAGAGGATAAAACCCAAGAATGAGAATTCCAAGAGGCCCAGGAAGAAACTTAGCTTCAGAAGTTTCCACATATCACTTTCATAGAATTTTATTAGTTGGGCAGTAGAATCTGGCCTGATTCAAGAAGAGGGGAATTAGACTCAGACAATTGATGTGTCTGTGTAACATGGGAGTATGAGGAAAGGAATAAATGGCGTCATATTTGGAGACAGCCTACCACAGGGTACACAAGTTATAAAAGAAATCAATTCATCAATTGCAGTTATGGCCACTGAAATTTGTCAGCAGCAAGGATTACCCATTCGCTGATAAATAAAATTGATTAAAAATCGAATCTTGCCACTAATATGTAAAATTATCCTTTTAACCAGTATTATTGCAGACATAAAGTGATAGAATATGAGGTTGTCCAGAAAAAATACAGCCATTGTTAATATAATGAGAACGGTTTGCACAACATTGATGTAACCTGGCAGCCAGGGAGAGTGGACTGGAATGTGCATGTGTGAACCATGATGACTTCACTGTACTCGTCAGTGGGGGGTGATAGAAGCCCTTGAATGAACATGTGTGCTGTGTGGCTGTTGCATTCAAAATGCCTGAGTGAATAAAGCAATGAATCTGCATCAAATTTTACATTAAGTTTGAACATTTCTCTGTGGAAACTACTTGGATGTTTCAGAAAACTGAAGCTATGGGCAACTGGAGATTGGCAGTTTCATCACGATGGGGCAACTGATGGTGACTGGGAGAACTGTGAGATCCCAAGATGCTTGCTTTGAAGGGGACTGAGGCTTTGTCTTACATTTCATAGGGATATTGTCCTATGTTTCTTGTGTCTTGTATCTGCTTCAGTAAATGCCTCGAGCTTCCATAGAACATGACTGTGTACTTTCTGGACAGGCCTCGTATGCTTTTTATAATGTAAAACACAGGAGGAAAAGCATAAAAGGCCATCCCTTATCTCTCAAAAATATTCACTTTTATCATTTGATATCTCTTTTTTGTTGTATATATAAATACGTTCGTGTTATTTATATATTCCTATAATTTCACATCAATATACTGACATAAACATGATACTTCATAACTTTTTAAGAAAATGATTTATTATGGGACTTAATTCCATGTCAAGAAATCTATAGCAATGTTACATAATGGATGTTGTTTGAATCTCTGGTGGTTTCATGGACAGGTTAGCACTTACAGTGGGAAATAAATCAACTTAATTTGTTTTCTAACATAGTATAAGTTTAAACTATAAGACCAATTGTGATTTTCACAGAAATTTTATGTTGTAAATAAAAATTAATGTTCCCTAGTTTTGTACATATACATAAGGGTCACTTGTTTCAGCTTGCATTAAATTAAGAGTCTAATTCTTGGTCAGATTATTTTCATAGGATTTGCGTATTAATGTTCACACTTATTAAGTTGGCAAACTTTATGGTTTTCTGTTGTATTACAACACATTAATGGGTCAAAAGTTTTTTCCTGAGGGTAAAAGAAGTGATGATAGCCCTGGCTGGTGTAGCTCAGTGGAGTGAGCACGGGCCTGCGAACTACACCATCGCGGTTCGATTCCCAGTCAGGGCACATGCCTGGGTTGCGGGCCAGTTCCCAGCAGGGGACACATGAGAGGCAACCATACATTGATATTTCTCTCCTATCCTTCCCTTCCTCTCTAAAAGATAAATAAATAAAATTTAAAAAAAGAAGTGATGATAATGGCGACAGCAAAACTATGATTTAGAATAACATAAAATTTTTAACTCCTGTAATCCAGTATAATGTTGTTTTCATTGTTAAACTTGGTCAGGCCCCTTTATAGTTGCTGGGATTGCACTTGGGCAAAAGAGTGGGAAGACTCAAAAGACTTGTGCAAAGGGCATAGTGTGAGGAACTGAGACTATGGAGGGAGTTCAGCTTCCGTTGTTGCAAAGATCTGGTGAAATAAAGAGAAAGGTCATTGAATGGAGGAAAATAGTGATTATCATCGAGAATGGTGATGGAAATTTAAAATATAGAGGATCATTCTGGGGCAGAAGATTAAAATTCAATCGCTTTAAACAGTTCCTGCAGAACAATGTTAAATAATATTGAGCCTAAGGAAACGATCTGGTTTTGTTCTTAAATGCAATAGACATGCTCCTGGATATCACCCTTCAACATGGTGCTAAGTGTTGTTTTGAAATTCATCTTTTTTTATAATCTATTTTAGAAAATGGGTTATTTCTACTTTTAAAATTCAGGGGTTTTTTTGGCACTTAGCTATAAGTTCACATTCTTTCTCTTGATGTTTTCATATTCATTTATATTTGAAATATATTTGCCCCATAATTTCCTCTTCTTTCTATCTTTCCTTCACTACAATCTTTTGATTCCCACCAGGACCTATAAACCAGGGATGAAGTCACCTTTCTATGTCCCTCATCCTTCTTACGTCATCAATATCTTCTTTAAACTCAATGACATTATAATTCCAATCTTGGTGAGTGGCAATGTTCTAGGGTTAAACTTACATAGGATGGAAAAGGGTGCCCTTTGGAGTTTGCACTCGGAGGAAACAAGGCACAAAGCATATCTGCTGGGATTAGTTCATTCCTGTATGTAGTACCCACCAATAGGGCATAAACATCTTGCATTAATACCTCTTCTACAGAACTGTCCTTTTAGATGATACAAAAATCTTACCTTATGAAAATGATCTGTAGAGTTATAGTAAACTTCACTATAAGTAAATTTCTGATAAAATGTTCCAGTCTTCTAGCCCCTGACATAGAAGGATGGTCTATTATAGGAGCTACAAAATCAGAACCTATACTTTATCTTATCTATTTGTATTTATAACATAAAGTGTTCTTTTGAAAATTGTTCAAAACAGTCGATATTTTGCCACCATTGAAATCATTAGTCAATATTCACTAAGCCTGTGCAAGAATCTATTTTTAAAAACTCCATATTCTGAGCACAATAAACAGAAAAAAAAATAACCAGGAGAGCTTTGCCAAATATTACCTGCTATTCTTTTTTCCTTGGAATTCTTATTGAAACTTTGAGAAAAGCATAATTTATCTTTAGCAGTATATGCATGCTCTTTTACTAAAACCTGCTTAAGTTCCTTGTCTGTGGGGTAGAAACTGTAAATTAGGGTTTGCCCTGGTAATGGATGAAACTTTTAAACTGGATAAATATAATATACAATAAATATTCTGGACATGAAAGCTAGTAAAAACTTTCTCACATGTTTTTAAAGGGAGGGGCCCATTGGCATGTCAGTTAGGTGTGCTTTCGGTGCCAGGGGCAGTGGTCAGTATACAGAGGCTTAACAAGGACGTTTGTGTTTGCACACAGCAAGCTGCCTGGAGGTGAGACATCAGTATTTGTGAAGTGTCTTTGTTATGCTTGGTAATGTCCTGGATCCTTTTATCATCCTGATGTGCCCTCCTTAGTGGAATGATTTTTTTCTTCATCTTGTGATCATGAAAAACCAGGTTTTCTCAAGAAGAAGGAGAAAGGGATATTTGGTCATCATTTGCAGTTTTTCACAGGGACCCTTCTTCTCATATGAGATAGATGACTGGTGCCTGACATTAGGCAACTGGACTTATCCACCCCCTGATAGAAATGGACAGGCGGAACTGTCTGTGGCCCTGGGGTATCTTGGTGAGAACTTGAAAAAGGTTGCATGCTGAGGGAAGCATGAGGGAAGGCAGCTGTGTGTTGGAGCACATACCTTGGTGAATGGAGCAGGGCTTTGATTTTGGCCTCCACGTAACCATTTGCCAACCCCCTGTGTCCAGTGAACAGCCTGAACAGCTGTATGTGGCAGCAGTAGGAACAGGACAGAAGTAAAGCAGAAGGGGATTAGTGACTGATTTTAGCTTCTTTGACATAGATCCTGTTGGTTCTAACTGCTCAGCCGTCTTCCTTTGGAAGCAAAGTTAACCATGGTCAACGTGCGTTAGCAGAATCTGTGAAGCAGATGTATGAAATAGTGTGCATTCTTAATAAAATCCCCCTGATGGCTTGTAAACTTTTGACGTAAGAAAAAAGGGAGGGAAAAATCTACCTCCCAGGGATATTTAAGAAAAAGTTTAAGCCATTGAAGAGTCAATGAGTAGGTTACTAAACAAATATGAAGAGATACGATTATTGTAGAAGTGCATGAAAAACTATCTCAAGAAAACGACTTTCTCCTGTGCAACTTTCTCCTGTTGACATAGTCAACAGCTAAAAAATGGAATACTGAGACCGTGATCATCCATCCTTCACTGTCTTTCTGCTGGATTTAGAAGACTTACCCCCTCAGGGTAGAAGAATTTAACAACACCCAAAAGAAGCCCATGATATCCTTTAGCTATGATTGTATGTACTCCATCTTTCCTGTTTCATCTTGATAAAGACGCTGTTGCCATCATTCTAAATGTGATAGGTTTCCGGAACATAAGATGTGATCCCTCTTTAAATAGAATGCTTGCCAATCATCCTTAACTGCTTTCTCTTCAGCACTGTGTCTTTTAGGCAGGGTTATCAAGAGTACGCTCAGCTCCTTCTTTGAAGGTGTCAGATCTTATATTACCTCATTACTCCTTGCCCTGTCCTCAATTCAGCTCTGCTTCTTTTGCTCTGTCTTCTATTTAAAAAGAAATGTAGCGATGGGAATACATTCTGATTAAGAAAATAGCCTTCAAAATAAATACCTTACTTAAATAATGTCAAGGCCACACAGAAGAGACTTCAGTCACCTGCCTCAGTCCTTATTGCACTTTGTTCTTTTTCCAGAGGTTTGTGATCGGATAACCACCTTTCTTGTTATTGTTTGTAAATAGTCTACCATTTTTCTTCATATTGTTTGGTGTTAATTACCTTTGTGTAAAAATTTTCCATATGTTCATTCTCTCATTCATTTGCTATTAATTTCTAGTTTTATTGTATTATATTCAGAAAGTGCTGTTGTGGAAAGCAATTCTACTTCATAGATCTTACCAGTGCTTTCCTTGTGATCTAATATAAAACTGATCTCTGTGAATGTTTCTTGAGACAAATATGTGCACTTTATTATTAGGGTATAACTTTCAGTATACATTTATAAAATCTACTTTGTCGATTATTGGTATTGTGCATATCTTTCATTATTTTGGGTCCACTTGATCATATGAATGATATAGGCTTATTCTTTTTTTAAAGATTTTATTTATTTATCTTTAGAGGGGAAGGGAAGGAGAGAGGGAGAGAAATATCGATGTATGGTTGCCTCTGCAGGGGACACACAATGTATCGTGTGTCCCCTGCTGAGAACTGGCCTGCAACCCAAGCATGTGCCCTGACTTGGAATTGAACTGTGATCCTCTGGTTCTCAGGCCCGCGCTCAATCCACTGAGCTACACCAGCCAGGGCTAGGCCTATTCTTATTTATTGATGTGACTGACATTTTTGAACTAACCCTTCATATCATTTTATAACTTCCTATATATATTACATTTTCTGAATTTCTTTATCTGTTTGGAAATTTTCTATGTTTTTAAACTTTTTTTTACCATGTTTTCTTATATGGACAATTGCTAGCTGGGTTGATAGTGTTTAGTGTCAATATTCAGTGACTCCCACCTATTGCTTATACAATGAGTCAATGCAGTTATTCAACTTTCTTTTTCCCTCTTCACTTCTTCCCAATTTTTACTTGAAATATTTCCTTTTGAAAGTGTATAACATTTCTGTATTATTCTTTAATCTTATCTCTAACTTTTGGGTTTTTTTAAATCTTAGATGTATAATTAAATATACACTTTCTTGACCACAATTTCTTTTGCCAAAGTTTCTCCTGTTCTCTTTTGGTTGGATGAAGTTCAGTCTCTACTTTTACCCAAAAAGAGCTCATGGGTACAGAAGTCTCCCAGTTACTGAATGTTTAATATAATCTTTCTATGGCTTTGGTACTTGAAAAACAGCTTAGCTGGGAATAGTAATCATTGCTTCACACTTCCTATCCTTGAGTTTCTTGAGAACGCTGCTCCACTCCGGCCTTACTTTGGAAGCCTGGCGCTAGTCTAACTTGTTTTCCCTTGTAAATTCTTCGGTGATATGGGCCACTTGTATTGAGGATTTTTTTATCGTTAAGATCTAATATTTTAATAGTATACATCATTGACTTGATTGCTGTAGGCAAATTTTCCCAGAAACTTGGTAGGTTTTTTCAATATATAAATTGAGGTCTTCTTTTATTTTTGAAAAGTAGTCTTAGATTATATTTTTAAATATTACTTCTGTTCCATTGTTTTATTTTGTTCGTCCAGAGTCAATAATAATGTGCCTGTTGAATTTTGTTGGATAGCTTCCTGCTGTTTTCTTCTCTTTTTTTTTCTTTTACATATTTTATGATTAAATCTTCATCCTTTTGACTGTTTTCCTCCTTTTAGTGACTACTGTGCATTTTCTTTGAATGTATTCTCCTTTGAATATCTTGTAACTTTTAAATCAATTGAATATTATGTTATCTTTCTCTTCCATTTCTTTTCTGAATTCAATCATTTATCATTAATTCCCTTCTTGTTGTTTAATGTATTTTATTTTAATTGTTGGATTTATGCTTCACAGTCTTTTAATTTCATATATTCAGTTCAATTTTATAGCTATTTAATTCAATGTGGAGTGTTGTTTTATAGTTTTCTTACACTTTGGGGGGTACAGTTTACTTATTAAAAGAAATATTTAATTCCATTTTCTAGTTGATTATTTTTAGTAGCTTTGTATAATAAAAACTACTTGCAGGCCTAAGTTTTCTGGACATCTGTGGTGTTTTAAGCTTGTTTGTGTGATTATAATTCAAGAATGTATTTTGTCAGATTAAAAGATTGCAGTCTCTTTAGTGGATGAATTTTTCTTTTTTTCCATAAATGAAAAGGTCATTTTAAAAAAAATGCTATATTTTTATCTCGAAAGATTCCAAAATCCTCCCCCCCCTTTTTTCCCTTTCACCACCCGGCCTTCAGAGTGTCTCTCCCTTCCTTTTGGCCATTGCTGCCCCGGAAGTGGTACCTTTTCAAGACTGTCTCCTTGAACCCTGCATGTTCGCTTCATCCCTTTTCCATAGTGTTCTAGAGGACCAGAACTCTTTTTCAGTATTTTTGTTTGTGTGCACTTTCTCACACTGGAATTGGTGCTATCTCATTTTTCTGTTCTCTATTTAGCACGTTGTTTCTGGGCCTTCCTACCACTCTGCAAACAATTGTGCCAGGGACTTGATAAATAGGTATGTTGGGAATTGGTATTTATTTTATTTTTATTATTTTTATTTACAGATCATTTCAAATTTTTTATGCTGAAAAAGGAGGGGTTGTATTGTTTGTTTTCTGTTTGTGCGTTTTGGCAATGGCTGGAGGGTGGGAGAGGTTTGGATTTGGACAACTGTGCAGCTACTTGCAGGTCTTCTATTGTTTCTCTTTTATAGATCAGAAAACCAACACTTAGTGAATTTATATATATAAACTGTATATATAGTTTACATTTCAGTGCATACAACTCACATGTCTTATTTACAGCAATTACTGCAGGAAGCAAGATTGATACAGTGGCAGAATAGAATATCAAAGTGTCCAAACTGTTTAGGCAACAGCTTTAAAATGATTTGGGCCAAGCTTTAGGGGAGGGAGAATAAGTGAATAAGGTTAGAACAGACAAGACTGTCAGGAGCCTAGGTTAGTGATTCAGTCTTTCCTGTAAGTCAGCTGGGCAAATGCTCAGCTAGCTGCCTGCTGAGCAGCCCAGCACCAAGGAATAGACAGGAGTCACACACAGTAACTGTGCTGTTCACCCAGCTTTTATTGAATGCAGATTCACCCAAAGTAGAACATCAACATACATTAATATCCTACTCACACTGTACAATCTAAAAAAAAAACATAACACACATGCAGCAATCAACAGGGGATAATAAGCCCGAGTTCCGGAATCTCAGTCTGCAAGGTCGGGGAGACAGCACGGTGGGCAAGGGAACTGTCAGCATGTTGCAAGGAAGGATCTCCAGAACCAGGGTGGGCAGAGGAAGTCCTGCAGGGCAGAGCCTCGGGCAGCGGATGTCGAGGGAGATCAGCATGTCTTGGAGCAGCACTCTGATGACTTGGTATGGAGAACTTGGCTGTCTGAGCACTGGGTTGGAGCCTGCCTCAGTTATACCTTGAGAGTGGTGTACTCCCCCATTCTGAGTCTTTTGATAAGTGCCTTGGCACCCCTGATGCCAAGTGGGGAATTCTCCCAGGAGCCTATCTATGGGTGGTCCCACTCTGCAGACATGGCTGTTCTGATAATATGTGCAGATATGTTAGTTATGTCTCTTCCCCAGATGTATCTGCTCTAAATTAGATAGTTTTCCTCTTGAACTGAAGTGTCAAGCCATCTTGATTGACATGAGTGACTCCGCTTTGTTTTATATTTTTTATGCTATCCTGATTGGACAAACTGTGAAAACAAGCAAAGTGAAACAGATTGGTTCAGGATAAACACCCAGTGCGAGAAAGCAATTTCAGCAATAGTAAAGAAGTAAAAATGGTGGTGGGGTTAGAGGGATGCCATTTGTTTCCTGGGAAAGAAATTAGCATAAGAATTGGCTTAAGTCCAAGGTAAGTGCAATTAGGGAGATAAATTTGCACTTTCCCAGAAGCATAAAAACCAAAGAAAATTAATGGGCTGTAATTAATCTTTTGGATAATGCATGCCATTATTTACATCTAGAAAATTAAGATTTGTATTTGCTTGGGTACATGTCATCTTATTGTGAAATGACAGGGTGGATTTTCAAGGAGTAGCCACTTTCAAATACCTGAAGATTCAAAAATGAAGCTGCATAGAGGGCAGTTAATTACTATTTCAAGGCTAGAGGAAGTGGACTATGAACTTGCAGAAAGAGAATTGCCTTTGGAAGAACTAAATATTCCCAGTGATACATTACACTTCTGCGCCTCAGATGGATTCTGAGAAATGAGTGTTAAATTCGACTTCTGGTTCTAGGGGATGATTAATATGAAATAAGTATAAGTTCGATATGTTTTTCAAGAAATCTTAAGCTTCCAAGATATTAAGAGACTACCACGCAAGTCTAAAACCACATCTGCCTAATGTCCACGTTGTATGTTTCTGGCAAACAGGCTTAAAGTTTTGATTGATTGATTGATTACTTTCATATTCCTCTCAGGGGGAATGTGGCCTGGTGGAGTAGACAGGTAGCTAGCTGGTAATTTTGTAACCTCAGGTTATTTTATGTTTTGGTGCTTTATTTCATGTTAAGAAAATATTTCTTCTATGCCTATTTTTAAAAATCAGTGAGTGCCTAACTCATAAAGAACAGAGATGTAATTTGTAAGTGAATAAACCTAATTCTTGGGAACACCAGCAACATTTAACATTTTATTCTCACTGAAATGAGGGCAAGCGATTTTACTGGAAGGTGTACAAAAATGTATTGAAATTAAGGGAAAATGTTCTTTTTTTGTCATTTATAATGAAATAAATCACTTACAGCATATACCACCTATCTCATTTGACTTCATTGTTAATTGCTCTCTCCATCTTGAAATTTTCCTTGTTTTCACACTCTCCCCATCTTTCTCTGTCTTTTTTTTCCTCTGGGCAAAAATGTGTATTCACCTTAATTTTAATTTTTTAAGTCGATAAAGCACACATAGCATAGTGTTTATCATCTTAACCACTAACCATTTTAGGAGTGCAGTTCAGTGCTATTGTGTATATATATATATGGAGATATATATATATATAGTGTGTGTGTGTGTGTGTATGTGCAAAGATCACTGCCATCCATCTTCAGAATTCATTTTGTAAAACTAAATCAAATTTGCATTTCCCCCTCCTCTCACCCTTTGGTGAACTACCATTTACTTTCTATCTCTAAAGTTTTGACCACTCTAGCCATCTTATATAAGCAGATCATACAATCTTTGTCTTTTTGTGACTGAGTTATTTCATAGCAAATATCCTCAAGACTCATTCATGTTATAAAATATGTCAGAATTTCCTTCCATTTTAAGGTTGAATAATATGTGTATGTATGTATTATCCACACACATATATATGAAGTCTTTTTATATAAAAAGTCTAGCCATCATTAATACAACGAGAATGGTTGTGTGACATTGATGTGACCCTGGCAGCCAAGGACAGTGGACTGGAATGTACATGTGTGAACAATGACGACCTCACTGTACGAGTCAATGGGGGGTGGAAGATGCTATTGCCTGAGCATCTGTACTGTGTGATCATTGTATTCAAAATGACTGAGAGAGTAGAGCAATTAATCTTCGTCAAATTTTTCATTAAGCTTGAACATTCCTCCACGGAAACTATTGGGGTGATACAGAAGTCTGTAGCTGTGGGCAACGGGTGATTGGCAGCTTCAGCACAATGACACACCCACTCAGTCATCACATCTAGTGCAGAGTATTTTGGTGAATCTTCAAATCACCCAGGTGACTCAGCCTCCCTACAGCCCAGATTTGGTGCGCTGTGACTTCTGGTGACAGATGTCTCTCTCCAGGACTTTGCTTTCAATTCTTTTGGATGTACACCAGAAGTGGAATTACTGGATCATTCAGTAATTTTACTTTTAAGTTCTTGAAAAACTGCCAATATTGTTTTCCATGCTACTTTACATTGCCATCATCATTGTACAAGGGCCCAATTTCCCCACATCCTTATCAATACCTGCACTTTCTTTTATTTTTTGATAGTAGCCATCCTAATGGGTGCGAGATGGTTTCTCATAATGGTTTTTATTTGCATTTCTCTAACAGTTAGTGACGTGTTGAGTATCTTTTCATGTGCTTATTAGCTCACTAATCTTCTTTAGAGAAATGCCTATTCGAGTCCTTTACCCATTTTTGAATGAAGTGTTTTGTGTTCTGTTTTTGTTATTGTTGAGTTTCAGAACTTCTCTATATATTTTGTATATTCCTATTTTTTTCTGAGCATGTTGTTCTACCTCCAATGAATACACCTTTAAGTGTAGTCAGAGAACTATGTAATCAGAACTACCTGGGATATGTGGTTGGAACACAGTTTTTCTGAATCTACCTCTCTACCTAGTCAATCAGTGACTAGATTAGGGACCCTGGATAGCGCATTTAACAAACTTTCTGAGTGAACCTTCACAAATACTCAAATTTGAGAACTATTTCCTTAAACGTTAGATCTTTCTGGGGTTTCTTTCCTAACTCGCTGTTCTCAGTTTCATGGTTTCAGTACCAGCTACTGAGGCCCTGAGAGATTTCAGAGGTGTTATATCAGTTCCAACCATTTATTTTCAAACAACCAGCAGACCCAGACACCCCAAAGTCAATGCTTACAAAAGGTAACTTGTCTCTCCCCACAAACCTGCTTTTTTATCTGTAGTTTCCACGGGTAGCACTTAGTCATCTACTTAGTCAGCAACATTAAAAATGTGAAAGTTAGAAAAGTAGAAATGACCCTTAATTTTCCCCTCTGCTGCTCTCTCCAACCACTTAGTCAGTACATTTGACAGATTTTATCTCCAAGTATTTCTCAAACACTCCTGCTTCTCTGATACAGCCATTATTGGTACAGGTTAGTCCTGCACCGTGTCTCAGCCAGAACACCTTTTCTCTCTGCTTTTGAAATCATTTCCTTTACAGCCCTCTGTTTGGCCTTCCTTCCTTCCTTCCTTCCTTCCTTCCTTCCTTCCTTCCTTCCTTCCTTCCTTTTGCAGCATGAGTTTTCTTTTTTAAAAAATTATTTTATTGTTCAAGTACAGTTGTCTGCCTTTGCCCTCTACCACTCCACCCCACCCCAGCCATCCCCACCTCCCTCCCTTGCGTCCACCCCCCTTGGTTTTGTCCATGTGTCCTTTATAGTAGTTCCTGAAAACCCTTCCCCCCATTACCCTCTCCCACCTCCCTTCTGGTTACTGTCAGATTGTTCTTAATTTCAATGTCTCTGGTTATATTTTGCTTGCTTTTTTGATTTTGTTGATTAGGTTCTACTTAAAGGTGAAATCATTTGGTATTTGTTCCTCACCACCTGGCTTATTCTAAAGGTGAAATGTATCAGCTCAGGTCCCAACAGAAAACAATGGGCATTTTCAAAATAAGATCATATGAGGAAGTTTTTTTCACAAAGAAACAATTTTCACAGGTTTGCATATTGAGCAACCAACTACAACAGATGGTATAATTATCTAGTCAAGTTGTTATCACCTTTAAACTTCGTAGGATGAGGTGAGGGAGCGGTTACTGGAATATGGACAAATTAAGTGGGTAGTGCCAGCTGATTTAAAAGAAGTACAGATCTTCGATTAGTGAAGAGACATCCCAGACCAAAGTGTGTCCAGGTGTCACACACCAGGTCAATACTCTGTTCTCGCTTCTACTCTCTCTCTGATCCCCTAACTAGGGTGCCTATTAGCCAAAGCAACTGAAAATTAGAAAGCGAGAGAACCCTGTGATGCAGTCTGTACTGGTTAGCCTCCAGGGCAGAGCAGAGAACTGAGAAAGATGGAGGCTGGATCTTGAAAGGCAGTGGAACGATCCAGCCTACAGATCTTACAGTGCAGCCTCATTGCTTATAAGCACTTGGATTTCCCCATCTCCCAGAAGGCAGCATTTCTGTTCTTTAAAATGGAACACAAACTTTTCTTTGTCGCCTCACTGCTTCTTTGGCAGCCTCTGCCTGGCTCACCATGTCACAGAATGCAAATTGTGTGTGCTTCCATATTAAGATCCTAGTGTTCTCACCTCCATGTTTGGGTTCAAATCTTCTCTTCTGGAGGAAATGCTCACTCCTTCTAACTTCTTCCCAGAAACAGCTGCCATATTCCTAATAACCCTCTTTTTCTTTTTTTATAAAATCCTGATTTGGCTAGTTCCTGGTTTTCAGCATTGTCTGAATCTGCCATTGGGTTTACGACATTGTTTCGTCACTGTGTATGTACTTGTGAGTTTCTGTTCTGAAACACACTCTGAATTCCTTGAATTCAGTTTATAGCCTGAGGGCTAAGTCCAGTGCCTACTGGTTGAAAGAAAAAATGAATTAGTAGTTTCTCCTTGTTTCTTCTCTCTTGCTATTCATGTGTTAATAGTCAGAGGAATCATTTTCAGATTTCTAACAAATGGTGTGCATCTAAGTACCTCATACCGGGGCTGCAGCCAGCATTAATATTGAAATGGTAAGTAATGGCCAATTTTGTTCCCTTTGTAATGGAAATTGATGGAAGGAAGATTCACTGTGGATAATTAGATTGATTTTAGTTTTACCACTTTAATATCCAGACAGTTCTTGAAAGTGATTGTTGTAATTACAAAAAGACAAGCTGACACAGAGAGCCACTTTTTATTTTCCTCTCTCTAGTCTAGATTCACTGTGCTGGTAAAAAGAATTTCTTAATTCTTCTAATCTCCGCGTTTGGCATGCCTTCTTTAAACCTTCACGTGTCTCAGATGGGCTTCAGAGTGTAAGGGGCTACTTACCAGCCCAGCTGTGATATCTAGAATGGATAGAGCCTCTTATTCACTGTAGTGCTTTCAGTCAAATAAAGTGCCAAAGAAATAAATGCTGGCATCCATACTATGATCAATTATTTTTTTATGATGACAGTGTTCTAGGTGCTATTTCAAATTTTAGTTAAAACATAGAAAGAATTTTTGGGAGCAGGAAGAAATTTTCTCCCCCTGCCCTACTCCAAACAATAACAGCCATTACATCTTGTTGCAATTACTTGATAAATTTTCCATTAGATGGTGAATGCTGTTAATGGAAGACATCAGTCTGATTGCTTCCCTGCTATATCATTAACACTAAGTACAGCGAATGACTTATGCTAGGTGTTCAACACATATTCAGGAATGACTCCATGAAGAAATAAATGCATCCACTAGCTCCAGCCTCTTGGACACTGTAACTGTGCTTTGTATTGTGTACAACAGAAAGTTATAAATCATGCCATTAAATGTTCAATTATCATTCTATTGTTGTGCATCTACTTGTGCAAGAAACTACTGTAAGCATTTTACATGCACTAACCCATTCAGCTCTCATAACTATTCTAGAGGTAGGTATTAATTATCATTATCACTGCTTTAGCTATGTGAACTGAGACAAAAAGTATTTATTTTCCAAGGTCACATGTTAGTAATTACAGAGCTAATTAAGCTGATTCAATGCTCACCAAAAACCTGATTGTAATTTGGCTCCTGTATCTTACAGACAAAGAATGGATGAGTCGTAAACAGGATATCTGTTTATTGCTATTCACATCATTTGAGGTGATGAAATTTTTGACCCTCTATTTGTAAATTAGGTAGAAATATGTAATATTCTAAAAACTGAAGTTACAAAGCATACTTTGTTTTTCTCTGGGGAGAAAGGCAGGGATTATGGCATAAAGAGAGCATAGATGGACGTGGTAAGCAGTCGTGGGTGTGCATTCTGACCTGGACACTTTCTATGTGACCTTGCTTAGGCTGATTAACCTCTGAGCTTCAATTTCCTCATTTGTTAGGGGAATAATTTGGATCACTTTGCATAAAGTTATAAAGGTTAAATGAGATTAAAATGATCAAAAGTCCACTTTTACACTGACTGTCACATAGTAGCTACTTGATCACAGTGGATTGGTGGCTACTAAGAGTATATTATTTAAGAATGCACATTGCATTCTGCTAATTGACACATCCCAAGGAGGTGAGGGCTAATTCCCACTGCTCCACTTACTTCACCTTCCCCTATTTTCTGTTATTCTTTCTCCCATACTTCAGCTATTGAGGATGCTTGGTCTTTCTCTCTATATGAACTAAAGGTCCCTTTCCAAATCTAAAATATAAAAGATCATAAACATTATCCTACCATGAATTACCCCAAATATATTTTTCTTTCATTTTTAGATCATTAGAAAAACAATAACAAATATTACTTAGAATTAGAGGAAAAGAAGTTCTTTTAAGATCTGGATTTAAGTGTTGCATTTATTCCTATTGGACTTTGGAGGAGGTTCTTTTAAATTAAAAAGTAATAAGAATATCAAAGTTTAAAGAAGGTTGTTGGATGTCTCAATGAATAGGAACCAAAGTGTTTAATTCCATTTACTATGTCATATTTTTAAAGCAAGATTATCACAGAAATAGATTACATGGACTATAGCATGTGTTCAGATGGGCACATTAACTTGTTTTGTATTAGGAAAGTAATGGTGAATTTTTCATTACTAAATGATATCATTTTAGGTTACAATTATTTCCACAGTGCCCCCCAAACTACTTAATAAAAATATTCCTTTAGCTTTTTGCAGCTTATTAACAGAATGTAAACTGGGGAGATCTAAATTCAAAATACAATTTATTGTTCTGTAATAATTTAAAAAATGAATGAAAGGGGAATGTGTTTTCTGTGTGTATGTATTATTGTGGATTGAATTATGTCCCCTTAAAATTTCCACATTGAAGCCCTAAGCCGCCATTGGCTGTGTTTGGAGATAGGGCCTCCAAGGAGGGGATTAAGGGGAAATAAGATCATTAGAGCTGAGCCCTCATCCGATAAGACTGGTGACCTTATAAGAAGAAGATGAGCTCTCTTACCCTTTCTCCACGTGCACACACAAAGGAAAGGCCATGTGGAGACATGGTAAGAATGTGACTTTCTGCAGGAAAGAAAGGCCTCACCAGAAGCTAAACAGGCTAGTACCTTGATCTTGGATTTTTAGCCTCCAGACCATGGGAAAAGAAATATCTATCTGTCTTCCAAGTCAGCCAGTCTTTGGCATATTTTCATGACAGCTTGAGGTGATTATATATATATATATAGTGTATATAGTGTATATATATATGTGTGTTATATATATTACATATATATATACATATATATACTCAGTATAACTTTAGCTGGTATATATTATGAATAGCCAATATCAAGTTCTGATCTTTTTAAATATCCACTCTAATCATATATTCTAAAATAATGCATGTTTTTATTTCACAAATTCTACATCTCCTCATACTGCTTTGAGTTACAAATGGTATTTTTTGGGGGGAAGTATACATAATATGATATACCACAATGGTTAATATCTTCAATTAATTCTTCACAGAATTACTTCATTACAATTGTGAATCCATCTAATAGTAATTGGATGTCTATTTTCATAATTGCTATATAGCACAATGTTATGGTGATGTTCAATTTCGTCTAGAGCCCTTACATGACAGAAATATAGTGGATGTCTTCCTAATGGTACATGATTATAATTATAATAATTTCAATTTGACACAACATTATCTTTTCATGAATTCATCACAGCGTATTTATATTAGCTTCTTTACTGGAGTTTAGGTAATAAATCCCAATGCATTACAAGAACCAATTTGCTTTTGAGAGTTTTGTCTTTGTCTTTCTGAAGGTAAATACACTGGCAAGCTTCCTAGTAATGTCCAGAAGACAAATGCCAACCATTCTAAGTAGATTTCCCTCATGTTTCTTCAGTATGTGCTTTGCCTGAATAAGAGCAAGACTGCTGCCCCTTTAAAGACAGCATTTTAGTCAATGATTGGTAGTGGGCACAACTTGAATAATCAAATAATAATTTTTATGTAGCTTTAGAATTTTGCCATAAACACAAGTAGAATCTCAGGGAGACGCTGTACTCTTAAATACTCTATTTCCAGTCCCAAAGCCCTCTGCCGTTACCTCGTGTCTAAGTATTGTAGGTGCCACATGTTGTAGATTTCTGAAGTAGAAACTCTGCAGACAAACCCTGTGTATGTTCTATATTCCGTTTCTTTGGATTTCACTTTCACTGCTGCAGGTGCCTCTGGCTCCTTCATGCGCTTATGTCAAAACACTGAAAGAACACTTAAATTCCCAAATGAAAATTCACATCAGTTCATGTATTTCTAGGGCATAAATGAAAGCATTATAACACTGCAAAAATTCTGCCCAGCTCCTGGAATGTCAGCTGTCCGTGATGTTTCTTTGTGGGCAGCCCAATAATGTGTCAGGAACAGAAAATGAAGGAGTTACCTGGTGTCCTTGGGTAGCCTACGCCGTCTCTGAGGCTTTCTCTAATAATTCTCCTTTCTATTCAGATTTAGCTACTGTATCCCTGTCAAGACCTGACAGTTGATTTTCAGGACCTATGAAAGACCATGTATTAAGGAAAAGAGCTATTAAGAGGCCATTTTGTAGGAACACAGAATTAGTCAGTGGTAGGAGTTCAGTTTAAAGTTGCTTCCAAAGAAAAGATATAAATAAAATATTATTGCATAGATTCAGGGTGGCAATAAAAAGATTTTCTAAAAGGACAGCAACCATTTCTTGAGCATTAGTCCTTTGGGGTTGTTTGTAGAGAACTCCAGCTTGAAAGTCTAGGTCCTGAAGAAAAGGGTGAATGCTTTGGCCTGACCTCCTCACTCACACAGAGCCTAAATTCAGCCTGAGTTTTTCAGGATCTCCACCTTGCCCTGGCAGCCTTTGACAACAAGAGCGTGAGCATGGATCTTGCCCATTCATTTCAACTTCCAGCTTGTTATCAGGAATGGAAGTAACAGGTAGCGTGAAGTGCGAGATGCTGGACATCCACTATCCCCAAAGAAAACGAATGAAAATGGTAGATGGAGGAAAGTCTGGGGTTAATCCCCTAATCCATTCTTTCCAGCCCTCAAGAAAAAGGATCATTTTAAAATAAATAATTTATAATAGGGATCAAAAATATTTTTCCACACAAGACCATATAGTAAGTATTTCAGTCTTTCTGGGCCATATGTCCTCCATAACAACTACTGAACTCTACCATTATGACTCCAAGGCAGCCTCAATAACGCCTCCATGAATGGGTATGGCTGTGTTGCAATAAAACTTCATTCATGAACACTGAAATTTAAATTTTGTATAGTTTACATATGCACAGAATATTAATCCTCCTTTGAGTTTTTTCTATCTGGTCTCTCAAGATGGACATGTGCTACATGTGGCATCAGTTTTCCAAGTATATCAATATGAACCTGAAAAAGCAGTACATATTATATATAATGTATATTAAGACATACATAATTAATGTATGAATATACTCGTGTGTGTGTAGGTGTGTATGTATGTACATACACATGTGTAAAGCCTAGCCAGTGGTGCCTCAGGTAATGTTATATATCTAGATTTCTCCTCTTTCATTGCACTCTGTCTACACTGCCTTCTCGTCTACTATGCAGACTTTTAAACCCTGTATTAGTCATTTCTTTATTTCAATGTTAGAGCTGATAGACTAGTAGAAAATCATGCGGGTGGCTATACATGGAGTCCAACCATTCGAGCAGCAATTCTCAACATTTTCCTCTCATGGCACACATAAACTAATTATTAAAATTTCGTGGCACACCAAAAATATAATTTTTGCCAATCTGACAAATAAAAAAGGTTTAATTTTTATTCATTCACACTAGGTAGCTGCTGTTGTATTGGCTGTTGTCTTTTTTTTTTTTTAATTTGACAGTCAAGGGGAAAGAGGTCAGGGCTCCTGACTGACAGTCAGGTACTGCATATACTAAAATTCTCATGGCACAGTGCTTAAAAACTGCTGGCTTAGAGTAACATAGAAAGTGAGGTCAGTTTAAGAAGGAAATTCTTTTTAATTATACTACAACCTTAAAAATGTTTGACAAACATTTTCATGTGTATATTCTATTTCAAAAAGTTCTATGAAGCAAGACACAATGATTTAAATTTAATCAATGAAGAAACTGAACCTCAGATAAAACTAAATTTTCTACGTTTACAAGGTAGAAGCCTCAAGTGTGAGTATTTAAGTGGAATACTCACTGTGGAAAACTATACTTGGCTGCCAGGTTACAAGGTGAAGGATTGGAAAAAAAAGAAAGAAAGAAACTTGTTAGCTCTTCTCTCTTCTAGCACAATGTTTTTTCCATGTTTCATTGGCATCAGACCCATGATGGAAGACAAACTTCTAGAAGCTCTTGTGTTATCTCTCCTAATGGTTAATATTGTTTTCAGTTTGATGAGAACAAAATCCTAACCTAAACATACTCTAGATCACCAGGATGACCACACTACATTATTATTATTACAATCCAATAGCGCTGGCACTTTCAGTGTCTGGAATGACCGCGATCTTTATAATTGCCTTGAGTGCTGTATTCCACTAATTTAATTGTTGTGTACCAATTAGAAAACAACAGCTGTGAATTTACTACTGAATTGACTCTATAAAAATAAAAATGATATCAGCCTGCACTGGGTAAGTAAAATAATTCTTCCAAGAGAATGGTGGAAGATCTGAGCCAACACAAGAAACCTGGTAGTGCACGCAGGCTTGCTGACCTTAGAACACAAATGCAACAGTAATCAGGGCCTTCTTCATTTCCGGCCCAGACACCCAATGTCAGCACAGCAACTTGGTCCTTCCCAAGAACCAGTGCAGCACAGTGGACAAGTACATCAACTATATGCAACCAGATAAGCTGCTATCAGATCCCAGCTGGGCAACTTACTGGAAGGGTGACTTTGGGAAAGTGTAGTTAGCTTCCCTGTCCCAATTTTATCACCTGGGAAATAAAAATTGTAATTTTTCTGCTTCTTGGGGTTGCTGTAAAGCTTACACTAACAGATATCAAGTACAGAAAACAGTCTCTACAATATAGTAAACCCTAAATAATTAAGTTTAAAATGCAGTTTTTATAAATAATCACCTTATACTAATTTCAAAAACCATTTTATTGAAGTATTATTGACATAGAGGAAAATGCACACACAAAACATGTGACTTATTGCTTCCTTTGTTGTAGGTTAATTGGCCGTACACGCATGGGTCTGTGCCACTGTATTATTTAATGTAAGTTTCTTGTGGGAAAGTTAGCTGGGGTTTGCTTTCCTTTTTCCCTCATGTTTCTCATTTTGTTTTGTTTTGGTTTGGTTTTTATTGTTTATGCTGTTAGTTATTCAAGTATTCCCCCTTTATTCCTCCTTTTTTTATCCAATATGACAATCTCTGTCATTTAATTGGATTATTAAGAACTTTTACAGTTGATTCTTGATACATGCAATGGTTATGTTATGAAGTTAATAGAATCACTGAATTAGTAAATATCTAGGCATTGTTCCTGGAAAAAATACAGTTAGGTTTCTAGAGTTTCTAGCCATAACTGCTTTGTCAGCTAATCAGTATATAACCTTGTTTTGTAGGTGCCTCTTTATAAGACACCTTAATAGTATATTGTTGTAGACCGCTCTGCCTGGTTTTAGGAATTGTATCTCAACCCCTTGTGGCTATGGGCGAGGGATGACCTTTGGAATGCGAGCCACAGGAGACAAAGCTTGTCCCTGGTAGCAAACCCTGCCTCAGTTTCCTCACCCTGCCCCCAAAGCTTAGTTGGAAGTCAATGGCGGGTAAGACCCCTCACAGAGGGGGGCAACCTAAGCCAGACTCGATCACTTGGGAGGCCTTCATGGAAGGACTGGGGGGTTGCAAAAAAGAGCGAGCAATGGACTCTCGCCCCCCACCCCACCCCTGGCTTTGACATAGCCCGAGTCCCCATGTTCTCTGGGAGAAATGCTTCCTGGCTCTAATCCCCTTAAGCCTGAATACCTACTGGGAGAGGTGCAGCTCCTTGCCTTGCTAGAGTGTGTCCTGGGGAAAAAATCTAGCATCACAAAGACTTGCTGATAAACCTGTGAAATCTGCCCTGCTAAAAGTGCTTTCATTCATATGTTAAGGGTTCAAGCAGGAAACTCTAAAACTCTCTTCCTGACAGGCTGACTCATAGTAAGCCCTCAGATTTCTTTGAAATGTTATCTACTGTTTGATCCTTGCTGCCCTGTAATCCTGTGTATTAGAACCCCATACAAGGCCCTGGAGGAGGGGGCTCGAGGCCTTTTTCTCCTTGGAGAAACTGGCCGCTGCTGGCCTTTTTCCCCTGAGAAACCGGCCACTGCCCATGGCTTTTTCACTCTGGGAAAATGGCCACTTCTCTTCCCTAAGCAGATCACATCATGTCTCAGTCATATTTACTCTCATCCGTGGCACACAGGGGGACTTGCGAGGAAAGTCGCCCCCACAGTATATATAGCTGATTAATTAACATTGGGCTCATGGCATGCAGTAACATAGCTTATGCCTGAATGTAGCTAACCTAACACACTCAGAACCTTCTTGTGCTTGGCAACACTAATGTTGAGGAGCATTTAAATAGTTAAGTCACTAGCAAAAAGCACAAAACACACAAAAATGTGGCACAGAATAGAGCACGAAAAGAACGTTTGTTTACAGTATTAGAGCTGAAACGCGAAGACAGAGTGCCACCTTGTTCAACTTCATCTGAGAACTTGAATGTCTGGCACTGGCCCTTTTCGCCGTTTTGCAGAAGTCCATGGATTACTGGGAAGGAGCGACAAATATCGACTTGGGAATTATAAATAAATGTTAGAGAGTAGACAAGTTTGCAAATACAAAATCCAAAAATAATAAGAATTGGCTGTATAATTAATGAGATTATTGATACAGTAAGATTTAAATCTACCATTTTTTTATTTCTCTATTCTACTTTCTTTTGTATCACTCCACTTTATTTTATTTAATGTGTCTTCTTGGTTTAATAGAGAAAACCACTGTTTGTTTTTCCTTAAACTCTATTTACTGTTAGCCTTATTAACTATAGTATACACTTTTATTATATATAACCAATATTCTTGTAATGCTATACACTTTATGGTATTGCAGTTTATGGTATAGTAAATATACACTTTTGCCTTTGTGTTACTGTTATCATAAAGTTTACTTCCGCAGGAAAGAGAGGCCTCACCAGAAGCTCCACATGCTGGCACCTCGGTCTGGGACTTTCAGACTCCAGACTATGTTGGTTTTAACCAATTTTATAATATTATACATTGCATAATTTCCTTTATGTTTTCCTTGCTTGAGGTTCATTGAGCTTCTTATATCTGTGAGTTAATAATTGTTATCAACTTTGGAAAATGTTTGGCCATTATTTCTTTGAAAAATGTTTTTTTATTCTCCCTCTGTGATTACGTTTATGCATACCTGAGATTGCTTAATGTTATCGCACACCTAAAGGATTATTATACTTTATTGTGGATGGTTTATACCACTGTCTTCAAATTCAATAATGTTTCTTCTGTAATTTCTAATCTTCTATGCATTCCTCCAGGTATATATTAAATTTTAAATATTGTAGTTTATCTTTACAAGTTTAAGTTATTTTCAACATCTTTGATGTCTATTCTAAACATGTTCAATCTTTCCTCTTGCTTTGCACATATGGAATCTAGTTATGTAACTGTTGTAATATCTTCATATGCTAATTCTATCATTTATATAATTTCTGGGTTGCTTTTATAGTTTTACTCCTCTGTGGTCTTCTATTCCTTCCCTTTGTGGTCTTATTTTCCTTCTCTGCAGGCCTGATAATTTTTTGATTGGATACTGGACACTGCACATTTTACCTGTTGGACGCTAGATATATTTATAGTCCTGGATACATTTTTGAGTGTTCCGAGGTACAGTTAATCAGAAACGGTTTGATACTTTCCCTTCTGGCTTTGACACATTTTTGTGTTGGTCCACAGCGAGCGTAGCTGTGCATGTCTGAGTATGCTGCTGATACCTCGTGAATTATATTATCTTTCACTTCAGTTGATGAAAACAGGCGCTATTCTTACCTCTTTGTGTGTTCCAGGAATTGTTCCCTCCAATCCTGTGGGTGGTTCTCCCCGCCACCCTTCAATAATTCCTCACATGCTAGTCCTGATTAGAATTCACCTGAATCTTGAAGTAGATTGTCTCTAGATTTCAAGAGTTCTTTCCTTACCAGCTCTTTGCTCTCCAGGATACTTCCCTGCAAATCCCTGCCCACTTTACTCAACGTGGACTCCCACCTCCGTCTCGTAAACTCAGGAAGATGAGCAAGCTCTGCCCGTCTTCCCCGCTCTGCACTGCAGCCCCGGAAACTTTCTCCAGTTGGCAGCCTTGGGCATTTTCAAAGTTCCGTGTGTTTGTTTACCATTGCTCGTATAACTCCTCTTCATGTTTCAGACAGAAGGCCAACTCTTTTCTCAGCTACTTTATTTTGATCCAAAGCAAAAATACTCTGACATTGAAATAATTTTATTAATTTAATGTCTTTCTTTAGCTTTAAGTTACAATTTTAACTTTAATTTTATAGACATACAATACATACGAGCATAAGTAATATGACTTTAATATTTTTGTATAATTAATAACTGAAGCTACCCATATGAGTAGGAGAGAGGAAAGGAAAAATTTTATTCTTAAAAGGTGTCCATATAGCATTAAAATCATGAAACACTGTTCCAGTTTGAAGCAGAGGATGGACTCAGTATGTTTTACCCTTGAATGACATTTGTTTTTAAAATAAATGATTTTCTGGTCCTGGCTGGTATAGCTCAATCGATTGAGTGAAGGCCTGTGAACCAAAGGATGGTGGTTTGATTCCCAGTCAGGGCACATGCCTGGGTTGCAGGCCAGTTTCCAGCAAGGGACGCAAGAGAGGCAACCATACATTGATATTTCTCTCCCTCTCTCCTTCCCTTCCCCTCTAAAGATAAATAAATAAAATCTTAAAAAAATAAAAATAAAATAAGTGCTTTTCCTTTATTTGTTTCCTTGCTATTTGCCTTAGAATCCTTTCCCACAATATTTTATTTCCATGACTCTTGTGATGCAGACATAAAGTTCTCTTTCTCTAGTGCGTACTATCTATAAATTTTACAATTTTTATTTGTAGAGGCCGAGCATTAAAAGCACATACATTAGGTATTGACAATTCTGGGATGGTTGATGGTACTCTGAACCAGCACAACTTAGATGCACAGTAAACCGTGGGTAGTGAGAAAGCAAGGGAGCCCACTAAAGACCTCACCCTTAGTTCTGCCAGGTCCCGATCCCCTGTCTTTGGAAGGATGTTCTCGCAATGAAAAATGGGAGAAAGGTAGAGAAAAATATTCAATCACCAGGATTGACACATTTTTGTGGAGGTCTCTTTCCTTGATCCTTTCTTAAGATAGCAAATTAACTACTTCCTTTAGACTGAGATATCCACAGGGGAGCAGCTATGTGCTTCTCATTTGCCACCAGTCCCAACACTGAGAACGTTGTCCAGCACACATGCTGAATATCCTAGAAACAACAGTACCAGTGCAATCTTCGGAGGTTGAAAACAAATCGAGTATCTGCGTCTTCCCTAATTACTTTTCATTCTCTAAGAGGCCAAGACTAAGGTAAGAAGGAAGAAAAGGAAGATCTTAGTATCTGTGAGCACAGCAGAGGTAACTGACAGGCATTCTAACTGGACTGCCCTCCACTGTTGTGGCTTCCCTTCATTGTTGTAAAACCTGGACTCCAATTTCCATGAGCAAACGAACCATACGTGTTTTGGTTCTTCCTACATTCTCAGGGCCTACAACATGTACGATACATATATAATAGATGCTCAATAGAAATGAAAGAGGAATTAGGATTCAGGGTATGAGATGATTATGAACCATTGTGTGATTCTGAGGGGAATGTGGGGGAGTTGTTTCTTACTGCCAAGTATCAGAAGAGAATAGTGAAGTTCAAGTTTAGAATTCATGGATCCAAATATAGTGTGGTATAACAAGGAAGAAAGCTATTTTTCATTATATATATACTACATATAATGTTTACAATAAATATGTAATATTTAATTACATATGTATTTGAAATATATATATATATATATATATATATATATTTGTCCTACCAACACTTGTTTCTACTTAGTTTCTTCATTCTTGTATCAATTCCTTGTACTATATTAAATTTAAATCCTGTCCTTTAAGGTACAGATTGAAAAAACAACAACCTTGGATAAACCACTTAAATTTTTTTGATGCCCAGGTTAGTCACTTCTATTTTCCTCCCTAGGATGGCACGAGTATTAATATTTAAAATATTCTGGCTGGTATTTGATGTGGCCAAGAAGCCAAGATGACTTTGATAGCTGAGTAAATTCCAGTGATAGGCACAGTGAAGAGAAAAAAAAAGAATGTAAACAGCTAGATGGGAGAATTTCAACAACAGAAAAAGGGCATGTCAAAAGTTGTGTTAAGCCCTTACCGGTGTGGGTCAGTTCTTTGGGTGTCCTCCCACAAAGCAAAAGGTTGCCAGTTCAGTTCCTGGTCAGGGCGCATGCCTAGGTTGCAGGTTTGGTCTGGAGTCGGCGTATGTACGGCAGGCAACTGGGAGGCAACTGATCAATGTTTCTCTCTCACATCAGTGTTTCTCTCCCCCTTATTCTCCCTTCTTTTCCCTCTCTTTGAAAATAAATAAATTTAAAATTTTTAAGGTGTTTTAAGTTATAAAAGGTGAATTACACGTAGTGCAAAGATTGGGGAGAATAGCACCTCAATCACCTATCATCTATCTATTCATTCATTCATTCATCAAACACTTGAATGCCTACTCTATGTCAGATTCTTCTAGAGGTCATTTTTCACATTGTTGAACAAATGATCTCTGCTCTCATTATCCCTTCTTACATTCTATCGAGTGTGGGGGCAAGTAGATATGAAGATGGCAATGAATAGTAGACTAAATAAATAATGTTATAAGGTGAGATAGACTTTGAGAGAAGAAAAATAGTAAAGTAAGGAGATTAAGAGGTAATAATGAAGAGGGCTGCTGATTGCAGTTTTAAACAGGTGAGACTTGATAAAAAGATTTGAAGGAACTGAGAAAATTATCCATGTACATAAGGACAGCTAAAAGAAAAGCCCAAGGATGGGTTGAGGAGGCCCAAGGAAAAGCCCAAGAGAAGGATTGAGGAGAAATAGATAACACAGGAAGCCTGACTGTGTGCAAATGCTTAGACCTTTGCATGAACTCTGCCTTTTACTCTTAATAAAATGGATAGCCCCTGCAGGATTGTAAGCAGAGGAGTGAGCTGGTCTGATTTTGGCTGCTGACTGCTGTGTTGAGAACAGACTTTTTGTATGTGGGGCACACATACTAGCAGAGACATCTATTAGGGAACTTGTGCAATAAAATAGAGGAGAGATAGTGGTTTTGACCAGGATGGTAGCAATGTATATGGGAAAAAACAGCGAGATTTATAGATATTTTAATGGTAGATAAAGCAGAATTTGCAAATAGATTGGTTGGAAGATATAAAAGGAGTTAAGTGTGTCTCCAAGGTTTTCCGTCTGCGCATTTAAAACAATGGAGGTTCCAATAACCAAGATGAGAAACTGCAGACAAAGAAGGACTGAATCACTTTTACTACCTAACTAGTCTGCACATCTCTAGTTTTACTTCCTTTTGTCCTTCATATGTCTAAAATGCAAACCTGACCGCATCCTTAGCTAATGAAAGATTACTTTGGGTCACCATTTATTTTAAGATAACGTCTAAGTTTTTTAACCTGGCTTCATTTAGCTTTTGCATATTTCTTCTCCTTGTTTTTTTTCTCCCCTGCTTTCTACCCTTATCACCACACAGATTATGGACGAGACAAACTTCCTTTTCATCTCCAAAACATTCTGCTTCCATTTCTCACTCATCTTCCAGTGCCCTCTTAGGTGTTACTTCTTCAGAGAAGCTATTGTTGTTGCAAACTGCCATCCACCCTCCATATACCCATATATTCAAGTGCTGCTGTTATTAGAACAATGTCTCCATGATGTCCTAATTGCCTATTTGATTTTTTAATCATTCACTTTCAGCTTCAGAAGGATGCAAATCTGACTGATTTTTCTCTGCTCCTGTTAGACATTGCTCTGTCACCAACCACCCCAAAATATAGAGCCACACACAGGGATGATCACTTATTTTACTCCTAAGTATGTGACATAGGCAGTCTCTGTGGGAACAGTCTAGTCTATGCCATGTGGCCTCTGTACGCTTCTAGAGTTTAAATTGGTTTGTGTATGTGACTGGCAAGATGACAGCGGGGTAGACGTTCCTCTCCATGTAGCTCTCTCCATGAGGTTTTTTTGATTCTGAGAACAAGCTCTCCAAGAGATTCAGGGAGAAACTGTATCACCTTTTCATGAACTAACCTCAGAATCTATGTAGCTGCACTTTCATCGTAGTCACAAGCTTGCCCAGGTTCAAAGAGAGGAAACATAGACCCCCCAACTCTCTATGGAAAGAGCAACAAAGTCCCGTTTTAAAAAAAGAGTCGGTATAGCTCTGGCCAGTTTGGCTCAGTTAGTTGGAGCACCATCCCATCAAGTGAAATATCGCCAGTTCGATTCCTGGTCAGGACACGTGTCCGGGTGCATGTGAGAGGCAATCCATTGATGGTTTTCTATCCCCAAATTGTTCTTCTCTCTTCCTCCCTTTCCCCTCTCTCTAAAATCAATAAGCACGTCCTTGAGTAAGGATTAAAACAAAGAGTATGCAGAGTGGGAGCTATTCTTGCAGCCAAGTTTGGAGTACACAATCCGCTATTGACACTGTTGAGCCTGTGTTTGCCACGCAGCAAATTGTCTGGCGTACGTGAAAGGCTCAGGAAATACCTTTGAAATACATAAATGTTATTATCAATAGCATTCTTTCCATCCACTTTAAGAAACTTCCCTTTTATTCTGGATAGTTTGGTATATTCTTTGTATTTTAATTTAAAAAAATTCCAAATAGCATACTATTCATAGGGAGTTGGTCTGTGTAACTAACTCTGTGTTTCACCTGGACAAAATGTTTATTTCTTCCACTTGAGCAATTTTATTTATGAAATGTTTTCAAGGACATGTTCCCAATATTTCTGTTTTTCCTTATTAGGATATTGCCATACTTCTTCAAAAAATATTACATAAAACAGAAACTATTATTGTGTTAAGCAATATAATTTTATGGAAACCAACTGACTGGTATTTTTTTTCCATTTGTCCTTTCTGTACAACTTTAGACTAGACATTACATTTTAGTTATTGCAGTAACAAAACTAACACATATATTGATTTGATAAGTGCTTTTCTTCCTGCAAAGCCCAAAATCTTTACTTAATTATTTCGAGTAATAAATTAAGAGCCTTCTTTGCCATTCCTGGAATAGTAGCTATTATAATTAAATAGGGGTTACATTAACAAGGTCTCTAAAAAGTGATCATTTTTCCACTGCATCTAAATCTACACATAGAAATGGATTCTCAACACAGCATAACAGGATGGATATTCAATACTCTCATTTCCTAAAGATGTGGAAGATGGGCGATAACACGTACTGAATGCAGTGGAATTTTATACTATGTGATTTGCAAATACACCTCGGAGTCTCAGAGAGGCCGTAGCTGGCTCAGCGTTTATCTGGTGCTGTAGTCTGTGCTCTTTTGACTGTAAAGAAGTTATTTTTCCCCAAAACCATACTTAAACATCCCTGATAATTCTATTTATAGTTGCTTATTTTGACACAGGGACTGGTCATATAAAATATATTTTGCTGATAATTTGTTATGTGATTTTAGATCTAAATCTTTAATGTTTGCTAGGAGGATTTTCTCAATTTCCCTAACAAAGACAATCCTGTTTTTATTAATATTTCCCTAATGCCCTTGTGCTTCTTGTCATACTTTTTCACTTAATATAATGAATAATTTTTTTAAAATCTGTCTTCTGCCCTGGATGGTATAGCTCAGTGGATTGAGCGCAGGCCTGTGAACCAAAGGATGGTGGTTCGATTCCCAGTCAGGGCACATGCCTGGATTGCAGGCCGGTTCCCAGCAGGGGACTCATGGGAGGCAACCATACATTGATATTTCTCTCCTTCTCTCCCCCTCTAAAAATAAATAAATTTTAAAAAATATTTAAAAAAATAACCTATAAAAATAAAAATAAAATTAAAATTAAATTTAAAAATCGGTCTTCTAAATCATGCTAAGAGCTTTAAAAAAGAACTAGATTTTCTTCATAGTTCTTTCCATAACACATAGCACAAATTCCAGGCACGTCATGTTTCCACACCTCCTATGAAGTAACATACCTTCTCACAGTACCAGAATTCATACCTGGATTCTCTGTTCATTAACTCAGATTCCTTTAGAACTAGAGTTTGCACTTGTCCTTCCAGTCTCTTTAGGAAGAGTTCTATCTGCTAGCTCTAGACTCTCTGATTATGGTACTGTTATCTTTGTAGACAGATTTCCCAATAGGATTTCAGTTTAAGATTCTCTCCATCATACTTCCTTGTCTTTTCTCAATAATGGTCCCAACCATCAACATTGGACTGTCCTTCTACTCTCTGATCTTTGGAACTTCCCTGGTTCTTTCTCCCCACCGAAGGCGCACCTACCTGGTTTCTCTGTGTCATCGTTGACAAAGATCATGTTCTTTCTTCCAGCTGCTTTTTTGAAAACTACTAGATTAAAATATGGTTTTTTTATGGCAGAAAAACGAACAGAAAATAATATAAAACATATCTTATGTGATTTAAATCTTATAAATACTACATGATCTCATGGGGTATTTATAAGATTTATAAATAGGTTAGGTTATGGTTCCAGTTAGGTTCCTTTAACTGGAACCTAACCACAAAAGAAAAAAGTAAACAAAACATAACCAGAGACTTTGAAATTAAGAACAATCTGACAGTAACCCAGAAGGTGGGAGGGTAGAAAGGGGGGAAGTGTTTTCGGAAACTATTATAAAGGGCACATGGACAAAACCAAAGGGGGAGGGTGGAAGCAAGGGAGGAAAGTGGGTTTGGCTAAGGTGGAGGGGAGTGGTGGTGGGGAAATGCAAACAACTGTAATTGAAAAAAATAAGGTAATTTTAAAAATAAGAATAAAAATCTTATAGAATAATACTTTCATATAGGTGATCAATAATTGTACTAAATAAATGCCTTCCCAATGTTATGCAACTTCTATAGCAGTTGTTTTAGAATCCAAGAGAGTGGCTTTAAAAAGTTAAAACCGCAAAGTGACGACAATTTATAGCTTCCCTTTATACTGCAAACATACTTATGAGTTGATTATGGTTTGCCACTCTGCCTCAGAGGGAAAGGTTGGCACCAAACCTTTGTTCAGAAAAAGCCACTCATTTTTTTTTCTTGGTTATTTTTTTTACTGTTGTTCCAAGTACAGTTTTCTGCCTTTCCTGCCACTGCTCCCCATCACCCCAGCCCTGCCCACCTCCCTCCCCTGTTTCCAAGCCCCCCTTGTTTTTGTCCATGTGTCCTTCATAATTGTTCCTGTAAACTCTTCACCCTTTCCCCCCCTTATCCCCTCCCCGTTCCCGTCTGGTCACTGTCAGCCTGTTCTCAATTTCAATGTCTTTGGCTATAATTTGTTCACTTGTTTGTTTTTGTTGATTATGTTCCAGTTAAAGATGAGATCCTATGGTATTTGTCCCTCACTGCCTGGCTTATTTCACTTAGAATAATGCTTTTCAGTTCCATCCATGCTATCACAAAGGATAGGAGCTCCTTCTTTCTTTCTGCTGAGTAGAATTCCACTTATTTTTTATTGCTTCACCCACTGATCATTGTGGTCCTAACGCACAGGCCTATTGTCTCTGAGCAAATATGAACAACCATCTCTGGTGAGACAAACACACTGCTTGTAAAAAATGCTGATGTGCTATGACAATAGTTGTTAAATGCTAAAAGCTCCTTTTTGTTTTGCTCTTGAGCCAAGTGCTTCAAAGCATTCCTTAAGACCATTGCCAAGTTGGGACTAAGAATGGTGAGCCAAATGAAGCGCAGCCAGCTTCTGCACTGGAGGAACCTGCTCCACAGCTGAATGAGCACCACCATGGAAACTCCAAGAAGACAAGAGGGCCATGCCAAATGATGGGGAGAACGGGCTGCCAGTTAGGAGACATCCTAGTTATAACAGATTTGACTATTGGAAAATGTCACATTCCTACATCCTAAAGAGTTCTGAGAAGGCTCTGTGTGCAGACACCATTTCATTATTTATCACATCCAAAACTCTAACCTAGCATCAATTGATCCTTTCATCTGTCTGAATTCTGCCTCCTTTCTGGACACTGTCCTCCAGGCTCACTGGCCTCCTTCTGGTTTTTTGGATGTGTTCTTGCTGCAGGAGCTTTACAATGGTGCTCTGACCTTACTGCCTTCCAGACTCAGCTGAAACATGACTAAAGAGGTCTACCTTGATTCCTGATCAAAATAGCCTTCTTCCCCTGCCCACTCTCATCCTCCTCACCATGCTTTATTTTTCTATATACAGTTGGTATGTTATGTATGCATGTATTTGTTTATAGTCTATCTCTTCCCCCAAGGATTTAAGTTCTACAAGAACAGAGATTTGGGTTTCATTTTTGTTGAATGGGTACATACTAAAGGTTTTGCCGCACTGTATAATACATTCCACTTTGCTGTTCCAAACTTCCACTGAAGTCTGCTAATCACACAAATATGTGTGTGTGTGTGTTAGAAGACGAATCAAGGAGGAGGGTGATTTCCCCCTTTACACTGGCACAAAGCAGATATAAGCAAATGGCTTCAGGAGGATGAGCCATGAACTGGTTGAAGATTCCCACAGATATCAGAATCTTTAGCTAGAGGTAACTATAAATATGTAGGCTCCTCACCTAATTCATAGAAATCTTTGACTGTCAAGATACAGGGTAAGAAATTCAATCTGATTTTACTTAAAGTAAAAGATAAGGTGACCTCAGTTGACATCTACATTATAGCAAATGCTGCTGCTGCTTTATATTACTTGCTTTATGGTCTGTGCTTTGGATTGGGTGGGACAGGGGGCAGGGGGCAGGGAATAGGAAGGATGACTATCCATTATCCTTCTTAATTGCTGGACTTGTATAGTTGATTTTTTAATTATGCTTAAAAACTAACTGAACTAACAAGCAAAATAGAGACAGACTCATAGATAGAGAACAGGCTAACGCCTCTGGTGGACAGGTCAGTGGTTGGGGGTGCGGAGAGATCCAGCAAAAAAGAAAAAGAACCCATAGACACGGACAACAGTGTAGTGATTTGGGGGAGTTGGGGATGGGAGGTGGAGATGGAAGAGGGTATAAAAGGGATACACGGCAAAGGATAAATACACCAATAATAAACTATTGAAAAAAGGAAATATGAAATATCAAAAAATCACTGCCTACTGAGTTCAGTGGCAGAGTACTCCCTAACAGATGTTCTGTCATTCGTGTGAAGCATGAACTTACCCTGCCTCTCCAGTGTGATGTGACCTTCTTCCAGGTGGAGGGCTCTGCGAAGGGATGAGCCCTGCCAGTGGCACGTGAACACTCTCTCCGGCTTCACTGGCACATGGAATATCCCCGACCCAAGCTCTTCCAGGATGGAATCTCACACCAGGTCAGTCTGGAGGAGCAGTTCGGCTGCTTATTCCCTAAAACTGTTTATATTTCTGGCAACCAATTGCAAGCAGTCGCCAAGTCATCTGAGGTATTCTAAAATCAAACTGCCTGGACTCCAAGTGTTTTCTCTGGAAGGTAGAATTACCTTTACAGTTTTCTCTAAGTTCATGTTTTCTAGCCTTTGAAATACATTGCGCATTAATGAAAATACAATCTCAAAATGATGACTAAAGAAATGTATGAAATGTTTTACTTCTCTCCTGGTCCCCATCAAGCCTCAAGGCACTTTCTTCATAATAGTCACAGAACCATGATAAACAATTTAAAATAAATAATTAATCACCCTGAAAATCCGGGAGTTATTTTAAATGATTGAAACTTTAACAATAAGTGGTTAGAAACAGGAAGCTGAGCTATCACAGGAAATAGTGTCTATTTTTTTAAAAAAAAGATAGAGTCCAGGGCTGTTAGCCTATTGATATACGAGGTCTGTCAGGGAAAAATCTAGCCATTGTTAATATAACAAGAATGGTTTACGTGACATCAATGTAACCTGACAGCCAAGGAGAGTGGACCGGAATGCACATGTGAGAACAATGACAACTTCACTGTGCTAATCCGTGGGCACAGTACGCACCATTGAGTGAACGTGTGTATCATATGGCATCATCGTCAAAATGACTGAGCAAGTAGAGCAAATTATCTGCATCAAATTTTGTATCAAGTTTGAACATTCCTCCACAGAAACTATTCCAATAATTCAGAAGGCTTTGGGGAACAATACAGTGAGTTCAGAGTAAATAAAAGTGTGTCACAAACATTTCAAAGGTGGTAGAGAATCTGTTGAAAGTGACCCACGTTCTGGAAGGCCTAGAACAAGCAGAACACCTGGGAATGTAGAACGTGTACCAGCTGCCATCAACAAAGATAGGTGACTGACAGTGTGAGAATTGGAAGCTGTTCTGAGGATTCCAAACACCACTGTGTCTGCGGTTTAGATGCAGGATCTTAGCATGAAACATGTCGTGGCAAAATTTTTCTATGGCTTCTGCTACCAGAGTAGAGGAGCACTGTGCTGCAGTTGCTAATGATTTACTTCAAACCACTACCAATGAACCAGATTTCCTCAAGAAGGTCATAACCAGAGATGAATGGTGGGTCTATGGCTATAATCCTGAAATGAAGGAGCAGTGGAATGGAAGTCACATGGTTCTCCATGCCTGAAGAAAGTGTGGCAAAGTCACAACAAGATCAGGACCGTGTTAACTGTTTTTTGATTGGGAAGGTGTTTTCCATCATGAGTGCACCCCTCCAAACAACAAACAAGAAGTAGCACTACTTCAGTGTTCCTCATCAGTTGAGAACTACAATACAATGAACACTAACACAGCTGTTGACAATCAGTGATCAACAGCTTCATCACAACAATGCACCCACTCACGCATCGTGTCTTGTGCAGAGATTTTTGGAAACACATCAAATCACCCAGGTGACTCAGCCCCATTACAGCCTATATTTGGCACCCTCCAACTTCTGGCTTTTTCCAAAACTAAAATCACCTTGGAAAAAGAAGAGATTTCAGACCATCAGTGAGATTTAGGAAAATATATTGGAGCAACTGATGGTGATTCCAACAAAAAATTTTGCAGATTATTTTATACAGTGGAAGAGATGCTGGGAGAACCATGTGAGGCCCCAAAGTGCCTACTTTGAAGGGGACTGAGATGTCATTGTCATATGTACAATGTTTTTGTATCTAAGCCTTTGTTTTTTACTCTAAGCCTTTATTCAACAGAACCTTGAGCACAATCAGAAGATACTAATTTATTAAGTCTTGTGGATCTCAATATTTAACAAAGTAAAAGTGTGTCAAATCTCCAAAACTTGATATTAAATCAGCATCAACCAGTTTTAATTCAAAGCATAGATATCCATAGAACCTTTCCTTTAGTTTAGAATTTGGAGTCAGTTCAAGTCAGTGATTTTTCCTGCTTCCACAGAACCAGAATATTATTTAGAGGTAAGTGCTCCGTGTATCTGTTTAACTTAAAAGGATATAGAACTTCTGTGTAAGTTGAACATGTATAAGTACAACCGGAAATGGAATGCTCTCATTGGTCATTTTCGTAACTAAGTTAACTAGGACAGTCTCTGAAAGGAGCTCAGAGTCAGGTCACTGAACACTCTTTATATAGAAAACATTATTTTTTGATTTATGCCTAAAGTGGCTGGCAAATATCCCACTGGGCAGGTTACAGTTTAGCACTTCATTTTTCTAAGCAAAGGTTAGGGTTAGTCACATCTTCATGAAATGGCCTGGAAAAGCTGGTATTGTGTCATTCTCAATGGTACAACAGGCAGAAGTGCTGAGAGCCATGGGAACATGCCGATATTGTGGTAGCTAGGTAAGCAAAGAGGTGAGCAGAGATTCAATAGTACTATCATGTCACTCTGACCCCAGATGAAGCAAGACTGGCAAAAAATCACCTCCCCAGTTGCCTACAGTGCTTTCTCACCTCCTCTACCTTTCTCCTTATCTTCTCACCATCCCTGTGCTTTTCATAACCTTTAATAAAACCCTCAGTGACCCTTAGCCCCAAATAAATTGAGAAAGTGTCTTCAATGAAAACCATCATCTACTTGTTTAGCATTCGTTCCTGATTTTACTCCTTTTATTTTTTTTTTGTTTTTTTTTATTTTTACTTTATTTTTTAATATTTTTTAAAGATTTTATTTATTTATCTTTAGAGGGGAAAGGAAGGAGAGAAGGAGAGAAATATCAATGTATGGTTGCCTCTCGTGTATCCCCTGCTGGGAACTGGCCTGCAACCCAGGCATGTGCCCTGACTGGGAATCAAACCGGGATCATGTGGTTCGCAGGCCCACGCTCAATCCACTGAGCTACACCAGCCAGGGCTCGATTTTACTCTTTTTAAGTAACATGAGTGATATTTTGGCAAAAAAAAATGGACTCTCCTATTTCTGCATCATTCAGTTTGTTTCTTTTCTGAGAATTGCTACTGGCTTTTCAACAAACTCTTCCCCTCATACTCATTGATTCTAGAAAAAGACTAGACAGAAGAAGGGAAAGGAGAGAAAGAATATATTAACTTTAGCCAGAGGCTTTTGGAGAATGACTAGAAACTACCACTGAGAGCTTTAAATCATTTACATAACCCCATCCTGAAAATGTCTCATGGAACACAAATGTCAAGAATCACTATTGAGCACCTTTAGTTTTCCTTGTCACCTTTTTGCATGTATTCTATTATTTAATGAAAGAATATCAAGACAATGATCCCATTTCCTTACTCCAATGCAATTATACATCTACTGTGGGATGCCACGTCCAGTCCCAGCGCCAACCATGCTGTCTGACAAAGTCCGAGCATGGGGAGGACGACTTCAAAGAAGCGTGTTCCGGCCTGGCGGACGTGGAATGAATGGATATGTAGTGCTGATTTTAATCTTGCTGTCTCTTGGTGTTCTAACCTCTCCTTTCTGATAATTTGGAATCTCCTAGAAATGCTGACCATTCTCAGAGCTGAACAGCAACTAAGTCAGGCTGAGAACAATATCACCTTGGCCTTTCCCCCAAATAACACCTCCTTCCCTGACCTGATTAAGCAGCTGTAGGATATGACGATATCAGCTAGTAGGGGGCCTGGAATACCCAAGGCAGCCCCCTAAGTAAGTCCCCAGGCAAATCCCCTCTAATGAAATAGCCCCCGAATGTCTAAAGTTGTTGGAATAACAGCCCCTCCTTTACCTTGAATAGGGATATATATCTATGGTCAAAATAACTTTTGTTAAATATAATTGAAACTATGGGAACTTTTGTATTTTTCCTAATTACCTTTGTATTGATATTTTCTGCTTAACTGATTATACTATGCACCTGTAAATGTTAATCACTACCAGAAATGAAAATATAAAAAACCTGCTTGTACTTGCAATAAATGGAACAATGCTTCACCTGCCTTTGAGCTGTGTAGTTGCCTGTTACCCATCGCCGACACCTATCCTGACCTCAAGGGACCCCTGGACCCTGCTGCGGCCAGACCGTGGCAATGGGACAAGCTACATGTCCTAGTATGGGCCCAGGATTGTGGTGGTCATCACTGCTAAATAATCCAGCTTCATTTCATGAACCATTTGAGACAAAGGAAATGAACAGAGTGATTTCAGGGAGAAGAAAAAAATAAGTACAACACAAACAAAACCAAACAAAGAAAGATACACATTGGAGTCCCTTGAGTATTAATTGTGGAGTTTTTTATGCCAGGGTAAATTGCTCCTAGGAAGCAAGTGTGGCATCTGAAAGAGGCATGAACCTGGTTGGTGGTCTCTTCTGCACACGCTTCCTGTTCTGCCTACGACTACCCTGGGAGGGGAGGCCTCTTTACCAGGGATCGATATCCTTTAGCTCTAGTTGTTAAAATAGCCTCCGGTTGGTGGACCTGTCTTCATACTGGTTTATCACTTTAAAATTTTCACAAGTTTATTTATTTATTTATTTATTTATCTATTTATTTTTTGTTCCTCAATCTAGTATGATTTTAGCCGGTAGTTCCCATGTCTCTTCTAGGGTATGCTTAATAGCAGACTTTTAAGACAGGCCTGTTTTCCTTTTTATGGCTCGGTAAAATATATTTTCTATCATGTGCTTCATCTCAGAGTCTGCTGAGAAGTGTGAGGGGCTTAGCTGTCCCACTAAATAAAGCCTAATACACTCAGAAGAGATTAAAAAGTACAATGAGTCCTGTTTCTACCTCTATTTCCTATTTAGGGGACTAAATTGATTCCCTGCTCATCTGAGGAGAAATCATTTTTTTCTCATTATGTTCTTTATTTCAGAGTGTTTCTTTTATTCCTAAAGGCGAAAGTTATGAAATTCGAATGGAGAAAATGATTATTGTATATTTATTCCTAAACTGCTCTAAGAGTTCACTATCTTATCAAACAATAAATATTCTCCAAACACTGCCATAAAAATGAGAAAACTTGTGGGTCCTTTCACTATATGTTTTTCCAAAAGAAAGATATTATGAGTTTCCTTTCACTGCCTAAATTGCAGGATTACAAAAACAAGAGATAAAACATCAGTGGGTCCTAAATGTCATGCTGTATAGCACAGATAACTCTGAGAAAAAGAAATGGGCTACGAGAATCTCTAGTTATTTTAGCTTCCTTCTGGTTCAGGCTCTAAAGAGAATATGAGCCAGAATTTTTGCTCACAGATTTTGGCACCCTTATGATGTGAGGGAGATTTGCTAAGTGTTAGGGATCAATATGTAAGAGAACAGAGAGGTGGGGAGATAGGAAAAGACATTGTGGTGGAAGGAACATGAGTTTGGGGCTCATACTCTCCCAGTTTTTGCTGGGTGGCCTTAGTTGCACAATTTCCTTATGTATAAAATGAGCACAATAAAAGCTCTAAGAAGAAGTGTTTTGAAGGTTATAAATTACTTTTGTAAAGCACTATGATATGATTGATATTTAGAAAATTGTTATCATTATTATGATAATGGTTCCTGAACTCCAGGAAATTGCTGTTCACATAGGGAAGGAGATGATAAATACAAAAACAAACACAACGGATTGATTCAAGGTGTTATAGATTAAATTCCCAGGAGTGGTAGAAGTACTCCCTTCTTCTCAGGTAAGAAGAGGCTACTGTAGGGATGTATGAGTTGGAAAGTCTCTGAAGAGATGTTGTTGGCGTTTGCCTTTAGAACACGATGGTAGAGAGCCAGCCTGGGGAGGGTGTTATGGGAGTGAGCTACACAAAGAGAGGAGTAGGAAGCTCAGCTTAGCAAGGGGTACTGGTTTTAGAAAAGCACCGAACAAATCAGCAAATACATTTTTGAGGGTTTTTAAACCAATTTAAAATTGAAGAGCACGATTTTATAGAATTAAGTAAGTATTTATGGACATTAAATTCTTACTCCATGGGCCCTGGCTGGTGTAGCTCAGTGGATTGAGCGTGGGCCTGTGAACCAGAGGATCGCGGTTCCATTCCCAGTCAGGGCACATGCCTGGGTTGCAGGCCAGTTCCCAGCAGGGGACACACCAGAGGCAACCATACATTGATATTTCTCTCCCTCTCTCCTTTCCTTCCTCTCTAAAGATAAGTAAATAAAATATTTTTTAAAAATTGGGACTTCTGCCAAGATGGAGGCAGAGGTGGAAACACTGTGCCTTCTCCCACAACCAAGTTTGAATACAACAAACGTTTTGGAGAGCTAGGACACACCAAAAGACCAGAAAACGGAATTATACGGAACTCCAACAGCTACGAACCGATAAACGAGGATGGTAAGAGAGGCGGAGCCAGCAGCAGGGCTGGGTCAGGCAGGACAGATCCCCCGACCTAGGCGTGCAGGCAGCCCGGAACTAGTCGGGGTGCGGGGCAGACTGACCAAGGTTACACATTCGCGCACAGTGAGACAGACCACGCAGGCCCCAGGGGGAGAACCCAGTGGTGGAGGGCTGACAGCGGTGGCACACTCGCGTGCAGTGGAACAAAACGCATGGGCCTGGTGACAGTGGTGGCTGCGGTGCCGGTGGGGGTCCCGGCAGTAGGTGGCAAAGGGAAGCCATTGTCCCTCTTTGACCCCGCCCCCACATACAACGTCACAACCCAGCGAATGAGTTGCCCTGCTCTAGTGAAAACCTAGGGCTCCGATCCTGCTACTTAACAGGCACGAACAGCCCAAAAGATGGCTCAAGAAGAACTCAAAGTCCCAGAGCCAATAACTCTAAGCGACCACGAAATTGCCAGCCTCTCAGAAGCAAAATTCAGGACACTATTTATCAGGATGCTCACAGAACTGGTAGATTATAGTCACAAATTAGAGGAACATATGAAGGCTAAACTAATTGAAATGAAGGGAGATGTCAAGGAAACCAATAGCAATGGAAAGGAAACTGGGACTCAAATCAATGGAATGGACCAGAAGGAAGAACGAAACATCCAACCAGAAAGGAATGAAGAAATGAGAATTCAAAAAAATGAGGAGAGGCTTAGGAACCTCCAGGACATCTTTAAACATTCCAACATCCGAATTATAGGGGTACCAGAAGGGGGAAAGAAACAGCCCCGAGTGGAAAACGTATTTGAACAAATAATAAAGGAGAACTTCCCCAGTCTGGCAAAGGAAATAGACTTCCAGGAAATCCAGGAAGCTCAGAGAGTGCCAAAGAAGTTGGACCCAAGAAGGAACACACCAAGGCACATCATAATTACATTAGCCAAGACTAAAATGAAGGAGAGAATCCTAGAAGCAGCAAGGGATAAGGAGACAGTCACCTACAAAGGAGTACCCATCAGACTGTCAGCGGATTTCTCAAAAGAGACCTTACAGGCAAGAAGGGGCTGGAAAGAAGTGTTCCAAGTCATGAAATCCAAAGACCTACAGCCAAGATTGCTTTATCCAGCAAAACTTTCATTTAGAATGGAAGGACAGATAAAGTGCTTCTCAGATAAGGTCAAGTTCAAGGAGTTCATCATCACCAAGCCCTTATTATATGAAATGCTAAAGGGACTTATATAAGAAAGAGATGATGAAAAATATTAACAGTGAAAGGACAGCAAACACACAGTTATTAACAACCACACTTAAAACAAAAGCAAACCAAGAGGACAGCTAGATCAGGAGTAGAACTATAGAAATGAAGAACACATGGAGGGTTAGAAACAGGGGGGTGGGAGGAGGAGAAGGGGGGAGAAGGCACAGAAAATAGCATAGATGGTAGGTAGAAAATAGATAGGGGAGGGCCAGAATAGTGGGGGAAATATAGAATCTAAAGAACTTGAGACACGTGGTTATAAACTAAGGGGGGGGAGAAGAGTGGGGGAGGGAGTGTGCGGGGGGAGGGGAATGAAGGGGGGGAATAGAACAACTGTAATGGTATAATCAATAAAATATATTTTTAAAAAATTAAAAAAAATAAATTAAAAAAAAATTTCTTACTCTGTGGCTAGCTAGAGTGGGGAATAATAATACATGGTCCCCATCCACCGGAAGTGACTGTCTAGTGGGGCAGCCAATATAGCACAATAAAGCAAACAGGAAATGTAAAATAAAATAATAAAATTATTTTAGTTTTAAATCTACCTATTTATCTACAGTATATCTCTTAATATATTTAGAAATAAATGTCAAATGTCCACTGTAGATAAGTAGGCCAGTAAGGTAGTTTCCAGGAGGCCAGTTTCAATTGAGACCTAAAAGATGAGAAGGATCCCACATGCAATGCATAAGGAAGAAGAATTTTTGAGGAGGAGGAAACAGAAAAAAATCCCCAAAATTCAAGGTGTAGCAAAAGTAGATTTACAGTTTTGAGTGCATGAACAAAGTCTATACTAGTAGTATTAACTAATTATTGTATTAATTAATAATTATGAATAAATAATAATAAATTAATTATTAACTTTATTCATTATTGTATTATTTTGCCTCACCCTGTACAAAAAAAACTATAGGAGAAACAAAGACACTAAGTCTGAAAGCGCTTGCTGTTCAAGAATTGTATTACCACAGATGAGCAGTAGTGATACCATCTGGCACACTGCTGGCAAGATTGCATCTTGAGATTTACTTCCGATCTACTGAATCTGAATCAGCATTTAAAAAATATGCCCAGGTGATTTATATGCATGTTAAATTTGAGATAGGGGCATCAAATTAATTTTGAGTTAGGTCAAGTGGAGGTCTTCGGCTGGATTGATAAACAGTCTTTCAGTCCAGTGGGGTGGAGGCCAGATAAAAGGATGGATTGAGGAGTGGCTGGAATGTAAGGTAAGAACACAGCATGTGGACATGACTTGTGATGCAATTTTGATTTGAAACCGGCTGAACAGAGGATAGAGGCATTAGGTGAAAGGGAGTACAGGATCAAGAGAGACACTGTTTAAGATGAAAATGCATATTTGTGTGCATAAAAGGGTCATGTAGATGAGAGAGCGAGAATGATGATGAGAATATAGAGAGACTATCTGAGGACCATGGGCCTTGAGAACGGACGACAGACCAGGAGGCAGCATGGCAAAATTAGCCCGTGATGGGAGGAGTGACACTTTCTACACGGGAGCAAACGAGAGGATGGATTTGTTAATGGGAATATGAGCAACTTCTGGCACGCTAATTATCCTTTGTCAATGAAGCATACGGCATGAACATCAGCTGCAAACAAGGGGAAGCAAAGGTGGAGATTTGAAAAGTGAGAAGTTAATGAACTAATCTCTGCAGAAGAACAATCTGAAGAGAAAGCAAAATTACCAGATAATAAACCAGATAGTGTTCAGTAACTATACATAAATTTAGCAAACCAAATATACGGTGAAATCTGCCCAGTTACATGATTCTTTTTTCCCCTAGCTGTGCTCACTCTGTGGGCACAGGTGCAGAGGCAGCAGATGGTTGGGTTCACCTAAGGTTGGGGTTAATAATCAGAAGTCATCGTTTAACACTGCAACGTGTCTAAATCAGGTTTTGGCAAATGTCTCTGTCTACAGAAGTTAGAGGTTAGGTGCAGATATTTAGCTCAAATTATAATCACACAGTACCGATTACTTACTTCCACTGTGCTCAGCTTTTGCATACATTTCCCAGAAGCTTAATAGCAACGCATGAAGCCCCATTTCACTGATGGAAATTGAGTGAAAAGAGGGTTCAGTAAACCTTAAGTAAAGTATAATGCCAAGAGTGAAATTAAGATCTACCTAACTCCCATGACCAAAGTCATGTAATGGTAATAATAAAATTGTTTTAAAAATAAAAATGAGTAGATCGAGGTTTCTTAACTTGTTTTCTTTTGCTTTATCTTTTTGATTTAAAATAAATATTACTGGTTTTCACTGGATTTTTTTGGCCAGTGGCTTTATGGAATTGAGTGAAAATTTTTGTGTTTTCTCTTTTTAGCTATATACAATCAGCAAATAAATATGCACTCTTGGAGACATTGCCTCTTACACTTCCTTAACACTGTGTGAGAAGTCTAAGAAGGTTTAAGCTAAGCACCATGTAGGGATGGGGGATGAGGGTGGAAGTAGCCTTTATAAGTTTTTGAGAAGTCTACAAAAGGTTTATCTTAACTTGCTACTTATTTCTTTGTAAAATATGAGGGAGACAGCATTTAATTTGACCAGTTTAAATTGCAAACATGTTAGACAATACAATTTGAAAATAAATGCCGGAACAAAAAATCAAATAACCAACTCAAATGTGTACAGAGGCCTGGAAGGAAACATGAAAGAATAAAACAAGTCAGGCAGGAGATGGTGGAGGAATGCATAGAGCTTGAGGTAGACGAGGCAGCAGCTCAATTGAATCCAATTGATGCCATGCAGGGATTCCAGGTCAATCTTGTTCAATTCTGCTATTAACCAATACATGATAGCCTGAAATTTTGTGACATGTAAACATTTTAAAACATTTATTGGCAAAACCAGACATATCAACCAGTATTGTGTTAAAAGTTAAACTAAAACATATTAAGGCTTTTAAGAGTTTATTTCAGCAAAAATGAATTTGAATAGGTCAGTACCAAATCAGAAGTACTGATTCAGTTAGTAGAGCTCCTTGAACAAAAGCCAGAGGAAAGACAGTGAGAGAAAGTGCAGAAACAAAATAATGGCATTCTTTAATTGGCCTCTTTGATTAATTAATTTAACAATGGTTTGGTCCATGAGCTTCTGGTTTGTCCTTTCTGATAGAGACAGAGATACTTTTAAATCCGTGACAAGGATCACAGGTTACCAGTTGACAAGATATGGAAGCAGCCCAAGTGTCCCTCAGTAGATGAGTGGATAAAACAACTATGGGACATTTATACATCGGAGTAATACTTGGCCATAAAAAAAGAAGAAAATTTACCCTTTGCAACAGTATGGAGAGACCTAGAGAACATTATGTTAAGTGAAATAAGCCAGTCAGAGAAATAGAAATACCATATTATTTCACTCATATGTGGAATCTAATGAATAAACTGAACTAACAAGAATAGAGATAGACTCATAGATGAGGAGCAGGATGACAGCTAGTGGGTCGGGGGAGGTTAGGGGGTAGAGGGATTGAGCAAAATGGAAAAAGGACTCATGGACATGGACAACAGTGTGGTGATGGCTGGGGGCAGAGGGTGGAAAGGGAGTAAATGGTAATGAAAAAAAGGGCAATGGGGGGAAAGGTGGGACAACTGTAGCCGAGCAACAATAATTAAAAGAAGAAGTAGAAGCCAGACACACCTTAAAAACTTTTAAAAAAGATTCATTTGAGAAATATGACCCGCCAGGTGTAATTATAATTAGGCATTTTTTAATTTGTTGTTTAACTTGCAGAAGCTATCTGAGAGAAGGAACTACCTTCCACCTGATGTTGAGTAATGTAAGAAAAATATGCTTCCTTTGTACGAGCCACGGGCTCCTCTTTAATGAATGCAAAGGCAAAACAGCTTCCTCGTGAAAGAAAGTAGGGGATATGTTTATTCAGCAGTGGTTTTCATTTATGCACCAGGGAGTGCATAATAAATCTATCATAATGAACCTCCTAAGGGTAGTCAACAAGAGCATTATAAGCACAGCAGGTAAGTTTTCCAGCAATAATTATATTATGCTTCTTTCTGCGTAAAGAAGCAGCTTCGTGTTTCAGATAAGTACATACATACACAAATGCCACAGTGACAAAAATCCCAGCTTATTAGCTAAGACTCACATATGATATTGTCTAATTTCACCATAGGAGCACTGAACATGTGAATAAGGCTTGAGTGTAAGTGAATGGCTTGCTATTCCTTAAATATGCCTCAAGATTCAGTAACTCCGCATTTGGTGTTAGATCTCTCTCCCCTACACCTGACCAACATTATGCCTGACAAAATACTTTCCGTCTGCCAAGCCCAGGACCAAAATAGCCTCCTGCCCACTGTTCTAGTGAACGAAAGGCTCAGCTATATGTGTGTGCATCCACCACAATATCAGGTGTGCTAAGGTAGGTGGGTACAAGTAAGAAATAGGGACTCTAGACATGCTTTTTTGGGAGAATGCAAAAAGTCTCTTGGGAGAGAGAAACTGACCAAACATAGGATTTGATGGCCAATCCACAGAGCTAAAATACCCAAGGAATTTGAAAGAGTGGTAACTCTTTGATATCTCATGTTATGTCCCTGAGAGCAATAGGACCTCGACTGGCAACCATAAATAGCAAGGAGCGTGGGGCAGAGACAGCAGGGAGTGATGTGCCGCCAGCCCTGAGACTATCAGTCTGGGTCTTGACTGGGCTCATCTGGAAACTAATGCCTAACTCCTGAGAGGAGAGTGTAATAAACAAAAAGGATCAATTGATTAGAGGAGCTTAGGCCTACCTGATATCAGGGCTGTTCACTAACAAAGAGTATCTAGCTATGTGAGAGAACTGTGGTCTTAAAATAGAATTATGAACTGCAACAAATATGATCCTTTTCAAAGGTGCATTGCATTATTTTTTTCTGTTAAATTTGTAATTAACTCAGAACTCCCTGATAGGCTAATATCCAGAATCTGTGAATACGAACCTTACATGCAAAACAGACTTCAGACATGTGATAATCTACAGAACAGCTGGCTTCCCTCCTTTCATGCTTGCCCTTTTAGGTTTTATTCTCCATGCAACAGCTTTGGTGTTATTCCATTTTATTTTGTTTTAATGATTTTATTTATTTGTTTTTCAAGAGAGGGGAAGGGAGGGAGAAAGAAAAGGAAAGAGACCTTGATCAGTTGCCTCTCATACACGCCCGGACAAGGAACTGAATCTGCAACCCAGGCATATGCCTTGACTGGAAATTGAACCAGTGACCTTTCACCTTGCCGAATGATGCCCAACGAACTGAAAACACCAGTCAGGGCAGTATTCTTTTACAACGTATATCTGATCTCCACCCTTCTTGGGGAGCCAATGACATTCCTTCATACATAGAATAAATTCTGAAGTCCAGAATTTGTCCTACGAAACCCTGTGTAATCTGGCTCCCCTGTTACCTCTCCAGTCTTTCCTCTGCTATTCTGCTTCTTTTGTCCTATCTTGCCTTCAACTGAGCTTTCTTAATAGTCTCTGGACATGCCACAAGTACACCTTTTTCAGGACCTTTGCAGTTGCTGTTCCATGTTCGCGGAATGCTTTTCCTTGTGGTAGCCATCTGGCTTGCTGAGGCACCTCCTTCAGGTTCTTCTGAACCAATAGCACCACTAAAAGAACACACTCCATTTGTTTTATCCTTGCCCTTACCCCAACTTTGCTTTTCTTCATAGCACTCATTATTATCAATCATCATACTGTAGATTCATTTGTTTATTTGGTTACCGTGTATCTTCTCCACTGGGAAGGGTAGAGCTTTGTCTATTTGGTTCATTGCCATGCCTCTGGCCCCTCAGACAATGCCGATGCTTGCCCCACGAATAGGCACTCAGTTAATATTTATAATAAATGAATTGTAAATAGGCTAATGTTTCACAAAGGTTTTTGCTTTCTCTTAAAATTTCTTTGTTATGAATGTAATATCTAAAGAGTAAATTTTAGAGAATAACTTGTAATTGCTATAAGAAGTTTTCTGTTTTGCACTAATGTGTCTCAAGTGCCTAGAACAATGTCTGGAACATGGGGGACATATCATAAATATTTAAAGAGTGAATGAATAAAATGGAACCTGTATTTCATTTCTGCCATGTATAATTTACTCTGCAATCTTTCTAGGCCTTGGTTCCTTTGGATTTAAATTTGATGGGAGGGACTTGAACTTAACTCTCACAAAAATCCTTTCTACACTTAAAAATATGTAATTCTATCTTCTCTAAAATGACATTTTAAAATATATATTTTTAAAAATTTTATTTATTTCTAGAGAGAGGGCAAGAAAGAGAGAAAGAGAGAAAGAGAGACCTGGTATTTGGAAAATACATAGATCGGTTGCCTCTTGCACTACTCCAACTGGGGACCTGGCCGGCAACCCAGGCATGTGCCCTGACTGGAAATCAAACCAGCAACCTTTCAGTTTGCAGGCCGGCACTCAATCCACTGAGCTACTCCAGCCTGGGCCATTTTTTAGTAATGTTTTATCAGCTGTTTTCACTTTTGCTGAATGATCATTAGAGTCCCCGACCACTAAGATCTTCTCCAGTTTTGTCTTCTGTATTAGACAAGTAACCACCATACCCTGTTGGACTCAAACCAGACAGCCTTGAGTGTGTGACTGCAATGATTTCATGTCACTTTCCTTTCACCCTCGTCTATCTGCTCTCAATCTCCCACATACCCTCAGCTTTGTGAATCTTTGTATAAGAATCTTCTTGGCACAGGATCCAATATCCCACCATGCAAATAGGCACATCTTTCCATTTTCCTAGCAATCATATGTCCCACAGCCAGGACTGGGTAATTTTTGTGGGAACAGAGTTGCTTCTTTTTATTAAAAATGCATTATAAATGAAGACATCTGAAACTCCATTTTTCTTCTTTACTATGTTCTTTTAAGGAGTTTTGGCCATTACCACTATTTTTCTTACTTCTCTATAATCACATCTGTTTTTCATTATATTTTTTTCAGTTTATTTGGAAGTTTATTTGGAACATCTCTTCCCTTCTCTGCATTTGTTTGCAATCCACTGGGTCAAATTACAATGCCCTAGATGAAAATGTTATATTCAGTTCTCATGATATCATCATTGAGCATCTAATTTTCTTATATTAGTCAAATAAAAAAAACAATTACTGTCCTTTGACAAGTTCCTCTTAGTTTTCTCATCATGCCTGCTGCTAAATTCTATTCCAATCTATGGTTTTCAATTGAAAAAAAAAGAGGGAAAACTCCCACATTATTCTCTTTCCTTAAGAGCTTCAACATCAATGGAGATACAGTTCATGTTTATTCTGTGTGAACTATCTACCCTTTTATGCACCAAAAGAAGCAGAGAATAGTCAGGAGATTTGAGCGCTGGCAGATTTTCCATGTCTTTGGCCACATTCAGAAAGCAGCATCCAAAATTTTCAACTGTATCTTGCAGGCTTGTATTCCTCTCAGCATCTGTCTTTTTCTCAGGATTATTAAAAAGACGCCTTATAGATGATTGTGTATACGAATCCTTTATTGTCATACAAGGTGTGAGATCAGAAAGTCTGGATTCATACAGCCTTGGAAGAGGTCATAGCTTTCATTTATCAAAAATGGTTCTGATTTTTTTCTCTTTCTCTTTTTATCACTAAGTTTCAAACCCTGGCTGAATTTCAAACTCATTATCCTAAGTTTCAAACTCTGGACTCCCATTTTAATTCCTCTTCACCACTTTGAATTTCTTAAACTTTCTGGCTTCCTTCCCAGATTTTTTTTTTTTTGTCTAAAATCTTGTCTATGGTTTCTAGAATAGCAGAACGTATGCAATAATTCTTCAAGCATTTATGTTTTCTCTAATACAGACATCAACTTGCATCAGTAATACATTTAACTATAGTGACTTCTTCAAGCAAAGAGTTAAATATATTACTCCTAGAAAAGCCACATGTAAGCTTCCAGTGTCTCAGTTTGAAGTATAGTTTTTCCTGACTTCCTCATAACATTCCACTGCAAAAAAATGCTTCTTTGTCACATAGTTTACTAGCTGGAGTTCTTGGGAACTTGACCTGGAGGTTTTCCCGGTTATTCTCACAAACGCTCTACTACCCACTGTTTGTCTATGTTGTATCACTGGTTCTCAAACTTGAGGGCACTTCAAAATTACCTTGAGGTTTGTTAGGACAGTTTCTAAATCAGTGGGTGTAAGGTCTGACCCATGAATTTGCATTTCCACAAGGCTCCCAGGTGGTATTATGCTACTGCTGATTAAAGACTGCCCTGTGGGAGTCACTGGATCATGAAATCTAGAATTTATTAGTTCACCAGGCAATCAATGGCTTTGCCTGGGTTCTGGAGTCTAGGATGTTCAGCAGCACTTCTTAATGACTATTGACTCAGTGGGTATTTTGCCACCACAGAAACCTGTTTTCCAGATTTCTTTGAACATTTGGTGGCAGTGTCTGTAACAACATTCTTAATCTTCCAGTAATCTGACAGTTTTAGTAGGTTTAAGATTTTCTTCTTCAGGTTTTAGCTCAGGTTTTGAGTCTTTAAGAAGGACAGAGGGGGCAGGTGTATGCCACTAAGGAATGTCCTCAGTCCCTTTCTAGCTCCTCCACAATTGGGAGTGATCCCCAACCCTAGCTGACTTTGTTGACAGCTAGGAACGAAGCCTTATTCCCTCTACCCTACAAAATAGCATACTGGTAAACTGACCTCCTATATTCATTTCATTTCAAAATATTTTATTCCAGTTTTCCTCCAAATTCCAACATTAATGATTGACATCTTTAGTCATATGTATAAGGGTGGTGACTTCAGGGGATGTATTAATATTGGCAAACTCGAGCACTTTCTATGTTACATGCGTTGCAGAAAGCTGAACAGAGGCTTCCATCATGGGCCCAACTCAACTGATGCAGCCCCAGGACAGTAAGTTCAAGACTTTGCTCGCAGTCCACCTGAGCGCTGCTTCCGGAAACTAGTACCCACCAAATATGACAACTTGGTTGAGAGACAGAGATGAGCTTTTAAAGACTTAAAAAAGAAATTTGCAAGACTATCAAACAGCATCATCAACTTCCATGGTAGAAATTGAAAAATCCAAATTTTCGTAATTCTGTTTATTTTTATTTTGAATAAGCTGAAAGCACTTTAAAAAATTAGTGGATCTACCATAATTAGTGAAAGAGCTTCTGTCATCTCTTTTCTCTGCCTTGCTTTCACTGCCCTTGCACTAGAACAATAATAAAGCTAAAGTGTGTAAGCCAATGCATTAGACTATCATTTTTCATAAGCAAAAGATGTTTTCTCAGCAATTTGTGTATATCATTATACAACCCTTACTAATATCCTGTGAAAGTGATCCTATCCATGTTTTGCAGGTGAGAATCTTGAGACTTAGATGAAGGAACATGTCTAAGTTCATAAGCTACTAACCAGCAGCACAACAGAAGTTGTATTGGTCATATCCCCAACCCAAACCTTTAGTCGTGTCTCTGTGAGCATCACAGCAGTGTTCCTAGCCACTTTGTCTTCCGGTTCTACTTTTAGACTTCCCTACCACCCTTATATGGTAAAGGCCCAGACATGTGGGGCAGATTTCAGTCGTCTCTGTAGTAAAAGCCATAGTAGGAACCAGGCAATCAAAGGCACTGGTTGGATTATGGAGTGCAAGAGAGATTGGGCAGCCATTCCAAATAAGAAAATCCTGACACCATGTGTGTTTTGTGGTCCCTGGGCCATATTTCCCAGATTTTTTTTTTTTAGTATGTTGAGGTAGGTCCTCTAGCTATGTACTTAATCTTCCTGTAATCTAACAACTGCAGTAGTTCAGCTAAGCATTTTCTTTTTCCTTGCTATTCCTCTTCTTCCCCTCCCCCCAAACAGAGAAAAGAGTCAATTGTAATGGCTAAGCATTTAAATTTTTTAATCCAAACATATTTTGTTTTCCCTGCTCGAATCTTTATCATTTCAATTACTCTTATTTTTCCTTAATGATTTTTCTCTCTGTCTGATTGAAGCCAGAATTACGAGTTTATTTACATCTCTAGCTATAAATATGTATACGTGTTTCACAAAATCTTTATATGGATTGTTTCTAGTTTCTAGCTTCCAATAATAGGATTCAAAGCAACAATAGCCTTTCCCAAATTCCAATAAATATAGAGGGCTAATGGAAGACAAATACCATATGATCTCACCTATAAGTGAGACCTAATCAAAAATAAGCAAGCAAAATATAACTAGGGAGACTGAAATGAGGAACAAACTGACAGTAACCAGTGGGGAGGAGGTAATGGGGAAAGGAAGGGGAAGGGTCATCAAGGAACATGTTAAAGCACCATGAACGAAGCCAAAGAGGGGTAGTGTTGAGGGTGGGAGGCTGGCGTGGGAAGGGCTGGTGAAAGCGGTGGTGGGAAAATGGAGACAATTATACTTGAACAACAGTAATTTTTAAAAAGAACGCCAAATTGAATATTCAAATCCATGAACAGAACTAAAACAACACTTGTTTATCAAATTAAAAATATCTTACAACTCGGAATCCTGTTTTGTATTTTATTTACACATATCAAAGGGAGAAGCAGCTGTAGTGTACTTGACCCAACCCTGAGGGTGCTATGAAGGTTGATTTATTTATAAACAGTAAGTACAATGCAATAATAATACGAAAAACAACATTGGCATTCCATTTTACAAGTACTTTCACATATATCACCTGATCTGATCTTAATATAAAACTGGAGAATAGAAGTATACAGAGAATCTGCGAATGGTTACATAACAAGCTTAAGATTATTAAATTAGTACTTAAATGCTATGATTTTCTTGATTTTTTTCTTACATTATACTGCCTTCTTATCCTATTCTATTATAAAAGTTAAAGTAAGAGAGAATGCTACTGGATAATGTAAATTATAAATTAGGTGACACAAATTTTATAAATAAATAATATATAAACTTTAAAACATAGTCACTTTTTATATGGACTATAATCCCAATATCTTGAGTACTTCTTTGCTCTCTGTTTAGCTATGACTTTATGTTCATATTCACAAAAATAGGGTGAGACAAAATAGGTTCATAGTTCTTCCTATGGAAAATAATACAATAACTAATAGACAATAATACAAGAATAAACTCTGTTTCATGTACAACTATGAATGTACTTTTGACACACCGTATTTTAAATCATGCTGATTTATATTATATGGTGGGTGTTTTGGAACTTCTAGTGGGTCTCTATTGTAACCCCTTTCAAAACCAGGTGGTATATAAGGAGGGGACCCCCAAAACCCTGGAGTTATCTTCTGGCAGGTAGGCCCCTTGTAGTACAGGCTTCCCCTGCTAGATGAGTGTTCTAGAAACACTCCGTTTGTATCAGTGTACCAGCTGCCATTGTTGTGAGAGGCTGTGTTCAGCTCCAGTGAATTCAACAAAGGCCAAGAGGAAATGAAGAATACAGTTTTTTGAAGACTCTTTCACTGCATTTGCCCATTTCATGATGAGTGATTTACTAGTGCAAATGCCCACACAGAGCTGAGTGTTCAGCAGTTTTGACCATAAATGGTATGGCCCCCGTGCCCCGCCTTCCCTATTCACCCAATCTCACCCCAAACAGCTTCCCCCATGCCTGGTCCCCAATGAAAAAAAGTCCTCCAAAGGAAATGGTTTGCTGATGTGGAAGGGGTAAAACAAAAAATGGCAGAAGTATTAGAAGGCATCAAAATCGATGAACTCAAAAACTATTTACATTGGTGGGAAAATGTCTCAATAGGTATACTGCATCAAATAGAGAGCACTTTGAAGATGACTGAAGTTTAAACAGGTAAGAATAAATACACGAATTTTATAAATCAATTCTGTTGATTTGCGCCCCCCTCATACACTGGGATCTGAAAAGTCTTCAAGCTCTAATTAGCACACATTGGCCGTGGTGCTAGTGAGTCAAATTCCAGAGGATAAATTGGGTCTAGAACATTGGTTCTTTTCTTTTAAAAAAGATATATAAATCTACATACTATAAAATTCATTCTCTTAAAATGTATAATTCACTGCTTTTAATATATTCACAAATTGTGCAACCAGTACCATTGTCTAATTGAAGAACACTTTTATCACCCCAGTAAGAAACTCTGCACCTGGTAGCCCTCCCCATGTATTACTAATAGATTAGTAATGACTGATCAATTTCCATGTCTATGAATTTATCTCTTCTTAAAATTTCACATGAGTTGAATCGTCTACTATGGCTGGCTTCCTTAACTTAGCATAAGGTTCTCAAGGTTTATCCACGTTATAATATGTATCAGTAGTTCATTTATTTTATGCTGATTATATTCCATTGTTTATATATAGTACGTTTTATTTGTCCATACATCATTTATGAACATTCAAGTTATTTTCACATTTTGGCTACTATGAATATGCTGCAATGAACATGCTTATTGAGAAGAATGTGTCTTCTGAAGTTATTGGGTGATGGGTTTGTTCTGTATGTGTCTGCTAGGTTTATGGCATTTTTCAGATATTCTATTTCTTTAATGATCTTCTGTCTAGTTGTTCTATCCATTATTTAAAGTGGGGTTTTGATGTCTCTAACTACTATTTTTTAGTCATCTACTCATCCTTTCAATTCTGTCCATTTCTGTTTCATATATTTTGGGGATCTGTTGTTAAAGGCATGTATGTTCATAAATGGTATAAATTATTTATACATTGACTATTTATCACCATAAAATGTCTTCATCTCTATTAATATCTCTTGTCTTAAAGTCTATTTTGTCAGATATTTATATAGGCAGTCTAGTTCTCTTTTGGTCATGGCATGGGTTATATTTTCCATCAATATATTTTCAATATTTAGTATCTTTGAAACTAGCATTTCTGTTGTATACAATATACAGATGAATCATGTTGTGTTTCCTTTCCATTTGCTAATCTCTGCCTTTTAATTGGTAGTTTAAACTATTTACATTTAGTATAATTAATAATTAGGTAAGGTTCATGTCTTCTATTTTACTACTTGTTTTCTATATGTTCTACATAAGTTTTGTATTTCAATTCTTCCATTACTGCTCTCTTCTTTGGTGTTAAACAGATACTTCCATTCTATTATTTTAATTTCCTTGCTATTTCTCTTACTATATATTTGATTTATAAGTGGTTTTCCTAGGAATTAACATTAACCACTTTATTTATAAGCAACCAGTTCAGATTAATAGCAATGGCATGAATAATATATGAAAACTCAGCTCCTACCTAACATTGTTTTCCTGTCTCCTTTATTCTGCTAATTTCACAAGTTAAAATTAGCAAAATAAAGTTATGGGCCCAGCAATTTAGATTTATAATAATTGCATTATGCAATTACATTTTAATTTATATAGGACAGAAAATTAAATTTTAATGTATTAAAATACATTAAATGTTAATGTATTTAAAAATACATTATTACTTTTTTATATTTATGTATGTGGTGCCTATATAGATACCTTTACTGTCACTTTCTATTTTTTTATTTAAATGTGAGTTACTGTCTGATGTCTTTATTACAGTTTGAAGGACTCCTTTTATTATTTTTTATAGACCGGATTAATTACAAATAAATTATCTCAACTTTTAAGTCTGAAAATATCTCAATTTCTTTTTTCTTTTTGAAAAATTGCTTTGGTTGACAGTTTTTTTTTCTTTCAAACACTTTAAATGTATCATGATACCGTCCTCTGGTCTCCGTTATTGTTATTTTTAAGGCTGCTGCAATGCTGGGGAGAAACAGTATGCGGATGGTGCTAGGTATGTGAAAATGTCACAAATCTCACTGTTCTTACCAAGATTTGGTTGTTTTTCTCCACAAAATGGTCACCATTCTCTAGACTGTTGCAAACTTTCGGTTAATTTCTAGAGTTTCAAAAACGATTCTGATAATTTTTTTCAGTTATGTCATTGCTTTTATGGAGGGGGAACCTTCAGACACCCTCACTCCACCATTTTTTTCAAGGTCACCACTTAAAACGTTTGGTTCTAAGACTTGGTTGTTGGTGGTTTTGTTTTTCTGGGACTTGTGTGTGTGTATCAAAAAAGCTATGGATACAGTCATGAGACAAATCAATATGTGCACTCACGCTGCTTTGTGCAACATTCTTGTGGATTCATTAATCTTTGAATCCTANAAACTTTCGGTTAATTTCTAGAGTTTCAAAAACGATTCTGATAATTTTTTTCAGTTATGTCATTGCTTTTATGGAGGGGGAACCTTCAGACACCCTCACTCCACCATTTTTTTCAAGGTCACCACTTAAAACGTTTGGTTCTAAGACTTGGTTGTTGGTGGTTTTGTTTTTCTGGGACTTGTGTGTGTGTATCAAAAAAACTATGGATACAGTCATGAGACAAATCAATATGTGCACTCACACTGCTTTGTGCAACATTCTTGTGGATTCATTAATCTTTGAATCCTACCACAGATCCTTTGCCAGAGAACTCTGAGGTCAAGATCCTCTGTTGTACAGCCTCTTCCTTCTGAGCTGACATCAACACCACTGCAAAGGATTCTAGGATAAATTATTTCAGAAGCATAATCTAATAGAAAACTTAGTAGGTAAATTCAGTTGTACTGCCTGGCAAATTCCTTATCTGGGAAGTCACACCTTTTAAGATCATTCTGAGGTTAGTGTGAGAAAAGTAATATAATATTACATAGAACAGTGCCAAACATTTGATATGTACTTCATAAATTCTAACCATTAAAAACATTATCACATGGAGGATTATCAGTGGTGGGGGGGGTGAATGGGGTACAAGGAATAAGAGGCATAAATGGTAGGTACAAATTAGACAAGGGGACGTTAAGAATATTATGAGAAATGGAGAAGCCAAAGAACTTGTATGTATGACCCATGGGCATGAACTGAGGTCGGAGAGTGCCAATGGGAGGGGTGTGCAGGGAAGAAGGGAATAAAGGAGGGTAATGAGATAACTGTAATAGCAAAATCAATAATATATATATTTTAAAAATTATTCTCTCTTTTCATTTCCTCCTGTTACGACTTCATTACTTCCCCGAGAAAGTTTCTTTGAAGAGCACTTCATTCGTGTTCATTCATTTAGGGTCTTTTGGAAATACATGTTTTACCAACATGCTGACATTATTTGTTGGAGGAGGTATTCGAATATTAAGCCCCACTATAAAGCAGGAAGAGTCATTTAACCACAGGATATGGCCCCAACTGCAATGGTGCCAAGTATAAATATAAATGTACATATTAGAAAGTGTAAAGGGAGAAATGATAGACGGCAATGTTAGAAAATCTGCACAACTGGAGGAAATGTTTTCTATGATTTTTAACTACCTCATTTTCTCAGATATTTGTTAAATAAAATTCAAACCCAGTCTTATTATGCTCATTTCATTAAATTTTTGTGCGAGTTTGTCAATAGTATAAAATCACTTTTTCATGCAAAGGAACAAAGTATTAGATAAACAGAAAGAAACTAATACAAATTAAAAATTAAAACCCTAAATTCAACTATGATCTTAAAAACGATGACTTCTCAAGTTCCGTCATCATAATTGCTCCAAGGGCTTAGTTATGGAGTAGACAAGTCTTCACGGATGACCTTGCATGGGATAAATCATAAAACGAAATAAATCCAAAGTCAAATTTAAGTAGTGTCTGTAAAGCACCTACTTGTTTACTGTGACATACTGGTGTGAACACAGAGACCAAGACATGGAATCCTTTAGAGTTCTATCTCTATCACACAGATACTTTATATGTGATACACTTACCTTAGGAATTCTGGGTCTGCTTCCAAAAGTTAGTAAGATTAAACGGGTCAATCGGTGGAGGAAACAAAGTACTGTGTTGTTCTCACTCTCTTAGTCCTCTGGAGTCTGAGGGCTCCCAGACAAGGGCAAGAAGCTGAGCAGTTAAGATGTGGGATCAAATCACGTAGAAGAAAGATAACTTTATTTTGCAAGGTCAACTTAAAAACAGGACAACCATGAAAAACATACTACAACAATTATGAATTTTTTCATAACTTGCTAAAATGTTAGAGAATGCCACAAACACTTTATATGTAAATGCATTTATGTCCCTTGACTATTGTGAAACTTTGCTATCATATTCAAATTTCTAGACTTTGTTTTCATACGCTATTCTAGCTGATCTTGTCTATTCTTTAGTGAAGGACACTGGGATAGAAGCACAAAAGTGCTATAATTCACATTTCTGTTAGTCCGGATTATTCCAAACTTTAGATTTGAAGTCTGTGTATAGGGAAGCCAGAAAATTATGTTAAGAAGGAGTGGCAACTTTAATTAAGATGATATATGTATATATGTATATGAATGTGTGTATGTGCATGTGTGTGTGTATACTGTATACATATTCCTAATGAGTTTTATAATATGTGATTCTGATAATTTCACTTTTTTCTCTGTTTTGAAGTTAGACTCACATTGAGAGTGAACTAGATTGTGTATTGATGTTAAAAGCTTGTCTAGGTGTTTTATAATTAGACCCTTCTAGGTAGCTGGAAATTTTGCTTTGCCTTAGCAGTAAACACCTGTGTTCCCACCTGGGTCTGTTTGTCATAAATGAAAATGGCTCTTTAAATTTACATTCTCTCCATGATCAAGCTTGGCATTAGGTGCAGCTTCTGGAGAAAGGATACCAAAGATAAGCACTGAAGGATGTCTGAGTGAAACTCTGAATCATTGTGCTAGATAGCATTAGCAGCCATAAATATATAGTTTTTTATTAAAACCAAGTGATGTGACCAATGGATCTATGAAAAGTGAATGGTTCCAGACTTTGAATGTTTTTGTAAGGTGATCGAGATGAATCCCCATGATATTTCTATGGAATGTAATGAACTGTGAAATATGCAAGAATAGAGGTTGTGGCTTTATAGGACATTTGTTGATCCAAATGGCGATATTACCTTGCTTTAGGCCATGGGCTTATGAAAGACATGTGAATGATTTCTTCAAACAGTACCCATCAGACACCCCAGAATTCAGTGATATTTTCCTATTTCTTTTAGAACTGCTTTGCTTCCCAGTTCACCCTCTTTGCATTCCTCATTGAAAGCAATGGGATGTACAGACTCTCCACTAAAGTCCCTGCAGCATCTTTCACAATTTAATGAAAATTAAAAAGCTTCTATCAGTACAAAAAGGCTATAAGAGGTAGAGGTTGCTTTGTTTTTTTCCTAAGCAGCATTTTCAGTTAATATCTATGGGAAGGTTTGGGGAGGCGAAGCTACAAAAAGCTATAGAAATATAAATCTGTACTTTGTCTTCCCTAAAAAAGGTTAAAATTACTTTAGAAAGATTTTTTTAATTTTTTCTAAAATTTTGATCTGTTAAAATCAACCGAATGCAACTAAAAGTGACTTTTCCCCAAATCTATTATCTTGAGTTGCATCTTTAAACCCACTAACATTAAAAATGTATATGTGCATTTTAAAAGTTGGCTAGATGTACAATGAACTTCTGTGGGGAGAAAATTCTTTAGTTTTTCTTGTATTTTTTTAAATTTCCCAAAGAAATGCAGAATGGTTGAGAAACACATCTTTTTAGTATGTTTTCTCTACTTATTTTAATGACTTTTTAAATAGAATGAAATATGTTCAACGCAGAATGTTTGCCCTTTAACCTCCGCCTCAGTCTGTAACCGCAATGTACAACCTGGAAACACAAAAAACTCCTGCTTCTTTACTTTTCCTCTGATTTTGTCAATTTTTATATTCCTGATTCTATTTTATACTATCTGGGGAAAGTGTGAGTTTTGAATATGTTTAATTTAAATAACGTAAGCCATAATTCAAGTGTCCTTTCAATGAATAAGCAGGCACTGTTTCTGAGCAAGAATTCTTGGATTAATAACTTATAATGTGTTTTTTTACTTTTTGTGTTTTATTATCACAGACATTGTAATAGATGGATTATAAAATTTGAAAATACCCTTTTTAGGATTTTCAACAGAAGTTAATGTTTATTTAGTAAAGAAACTTTAAAGCATATCCAAAGGATGGATTTTAAGTCCTGTGACTAAGTTTCTGTGCATTTGTATTTCAGCATTGAGATCAGGTCCTAAGAGACGTGAGCTCATTTTTCTCGGCTTAATCTAGGCAAATAAAATTAGTACTTCTAGTTCAACTTTCTATTCCATTTGCATTAATTGAAATTCTAGCACATAGTCCCATTTAAAACTTAGCACCTGCATACTTTAGTTAAGACTCTCAAAATGACATTACTGATTTATAAGACTTCATTCAAATCATTTCATTTAGGATATAACACCCTTTATATTTGTCACTAAAATTGGTTCTGCTTATACACAGAAAATAATATGAAAAAAGTAAATAATTCAGTCCAATATTGTCCTTTCAACACGTTGAGAAGTGTTACTAAGAAAATTCTACATATGTTAATGTTAATTCTTGTCACCATGTTTAGTCTTCCTTGCGTGAATAATTTATAATTTTGACCATTTATCACATGCTGGGTAAATATTTCACATGCAGTTTGTCATTTAGTCCTCACTATATATATAAGAGGTTAGAGCTTTCGTAATTTTGTGTCACAGGTGAGGAAATGGAGACTGAGAGGAAAAATCCTTTGCCTGAGATGACACAGATGGTGATAAGCGAGCCCAGCCTGCTGACCGACCACAGGCCCTTAATGACATATTACCCAGTGAGTCTTTAATATTTCTGGTTTGAATATTATTAAATTATTGTACTTGCTAAATTTATTTTTCTCTGCCAGATTGGTACCTTCTGCACCTTGGTAAGCATTTGCAGATGTGTGCAAAACATGTGATTCCCAGATGTGCTCATTCCCAGGCTTATTCTAACAAGGCAACACTCTGCCATCTTGTTCGACTTTTTATGGTGTAAGCAAGTTCTCTTCTCATAGGCTATTATTTTGCTTTAAAAAAATTTTGTAGGCTATTTCTTCGCTTAAAATGGTACCCAAACAAAAGTGTTAAAGTGCTGTCTGGTATCCCAATGTATAAGTAGGCTCTTATAGAAAAAGATGTATGTGTTAGATAAACTTCATTCAGACATCAGTTATAGAGCTGTTGTCTGTGAGTTCAATGTTAAAGAATAAACCGTATGTATAAAAATGAAGTATCCTTAAACATAACGCACATAAAACAAGATTATATATTGATCAGTTGACAAAAATGTGGCCAGAGGTTGACCGAAACTTACCCCTCTTTTTCTTTTAGGACTGATGTTTCAGTATGGTTCATGTATTTTTCCCGGCAGCTGTATAAAACCGAACTAGCATGAATAATGAGACCCAACTGTACTGCCATTCAATAATAATCTCTCTTTACTGAAGACTTAGTTTATATCTATTACTTAATTTCACTCCCCCTCCCAGTAAAGTATGTCTGTCTTCATTTTACAGATGAGGATTTGAGGTAAGATTTTCACCCAGCTACTGTGTGATTGTATGGTATTTGAGTCAGGCTGTCTGCAAAGCTTTTCGTTCTGGGTGATCGTTGTGACTGTAGCCTACTTTTTTGCTTCGTAGAGGGTTTGCTTTATAACCCTCTAATTCTGGCTAGAGTTTTTCACATTCTCCTATCATTGAGCTTACCTTCTTTCATTTTAATATCAATACATTTAAATTTAGTTTGTTTTATGAGAATTCCTTTAGAGACTTCCTTTTAACTACTCTTTTTATCACTTTTTTCTTAATCTTAAATTCTCTAGTAAAATTACTTTCTACAATGTCAAATAAAATCTTCCCTCTTTTAGAAAAATTTAGTTGCCTTGAACAAATAAATGTCATTTTTGTCCTTACATATTATCTGGTTCAGTGTGACAGAATGGTAGTCTCATACTTTCAAAAATAACATGGCAGTAGGAGAAAGATATTCCCAATGTGTTAAAATTAAACAAATAAAACTACATTATAGAAAATTTGTAGCACACACACTTCCAAATTATGATAAATGTTTTGTAAAGTTCATTATCTCTATTATTATCTCCTTACTCATTCATAGAAAATACATGCAAAAGCACTAGGCGTATATAATATATAGATTACATATGTATTCCTTTTTGGTAGTTAGAAGAGTTAAAAATAACATCCATACTCGCAGAGATTTCCTCCTGACACATTAGAGACGTAAATGTAACCCAGTTAAATGGTATCATTGATCTTTGTAATACACTATCATCGAATTATTTAATTCAGAGAATTTCTGAGCAGGAACACCTAGTGTTTTTTTTTTAATCAGCTGGTTTCCCTGTTTTATCTTTATAGAACTTCTTCCACATTTTTCCTTCCTGTAAAAAAACCCTTAAGTTTATATTTCTTCAGATTCACACTGAAAGATTACTAAACCTGAGTATTCTTTTTTGTTTGTTGTTTATTTGAATGGTACTGTCATAGAAGGATATTTTATTATATTATTGCTTCAGGAGAAATCTCAACTAGGTTTTCCATGCATATACATGTTAGAACGTGTCTTCTGAATGCCACTACTTTTTTGTCTATAAATTACCAATATTTTGTGATATTTAAAGGATAGTAGGGAGATAGAGAGGTTTTCCAATCAGGTCAGGCTTGTATTAAAATCTTGTGGAGCAATCTGACATCATCCCCACCATTGAACAATGGACCATATGCTGGTAGCTGTTGAATGAATGTCTTCCCAGTTTACCAGCAGGAGGGACAGCACCCATTCCCAATTGCAATATAAACAAAATAAGCAAATTAACAAACACAAAATAATAACAAGCATTATAGTTAATTAAAAATTTTCAGACACTTCCTTCTTATACCAGGAATTAGTCAAAACTCTGATATACTGCTGTTTAACAGTACTGAAAGTTTTGTCTAATTAAATACAAAGCAAAAACGCATGCATGTGAATTAAAATGAAGAAGACAAATGTTCAGTACTTATAATTGATTGATCATCTGAAAACAGTATAAAATCAAGAGACAAACTATTAGAACTTTTAAGACGTTGCAGCAAGATCAATATGCAACAATCAATAGCATTTCTTTGCAACAGCAATAATATTTAGAAACTGAAAAAGAGCCCTGGTTGACTGGCTCAGTTTGTTGGATGGTTATACCATGCACCAAAATGTTCCAGGTTCAATACCCAGTGGGGGAACATACCTGTGTTTTGGGTTCGATCCCTGAGGCAAACAGTTGATGTCTGTCTGTCTCTCTTTCCCTTTCCTTTCTCTGTAAAATCAAAAACATATCCCTAGGTGAGGATTTAAAACAAAAGGAATTGAAATAGAATATAGGATACTTTTTACAATCACAATAAAGTCTATAAAGTTTCTTCAAGTTAACCACCCGATTCCTGAAATAAGAAAATTTGGAATCCATTCCCAGTGTCTCGGTTTCTGTTACTCCCCACATCTAATTTACCATATCTGAAATATTTTCCAAATCCGTTCTCTTCATCTCCATTACTGTCACCTTCATAATAGCAACCCTCATGCTTAAGTTTCTGCTCAGTATAGGCACCATAGTCAATATTAATAGGCAATGGACAGATTAGGAGGTAATATTTGCAACATTAAAAGATAAACTTGTTTTTATTATATAATGTACAGCATGGTGACCATTTTGGTGTCTGAACCAAATCAGTTCTGAGTCCATGCTTTCCTGATTTGGTCTGTGCACTGGAATTCTCAATACCCCAGGGGAGCCCAGTGTGTTGCCAAGACACAAAATTATAATTTCAGAATGGTTTTATATTTACCAGAAGTTGCCAGAATAGTATAGAGAGTTTATATATACATTGCAGACAATTACCTGTATTGTTAACATCTTATATCACTGGCTCCTTGATCTAATATTATTAACTGAAGCATATACTTTGTGTAGATTGACTCAGTTTTCATCTCTTGTCCTTTTTTTGTTCCAGAATACTGAAAATATTATTATGTCAATTAATAATAAAACTGTAAAGGAAAACATTGGATGACACTTTATACTCATATAACTGGCAAAAATGAGAACATTGCACAAATCAGTGGCTGCTAAAGATGGCAGGAATGGAGACAACTGTACTTGAACAATAATTTAAAAAGTAATAAAAAGTAAACATTTAAAAAAGATGGCAAGAATGGGGACCTCATGCTCTTCTTTTGAGGATAACTAGCAAAGTCCATTTTAGAGAGCAAACTGGCAGCATTTTAGTAAAATTGAGTACGTGCCTACTCACTCTGAGACATACATACTCAGGAGATTTATCTTGAGGAACACAAAACACATTTGGGAGGATATTTATGGTAGTATTGTATAAGTTGGAAGCAACCTATATGTTCATCATATATAAGTGGGTAAATAGCATGTAATTATGACTATTATAGAATATTAATCAGAAGGAAAAACCTAGATTTACATCTAGCAACTTATACTAGAAATCAGAAAAAATGTTTACTAGGAAAAGTAAGGAATAGGACATATTATAAAGCACTGTATTATTTATATAATGTTAAAGTATATATGAAGAACACAGCTATTTTTAAATATATTTATGAAAATAAATGGATATATAGATATCAATCTAAAGACCATGCATTAAGGACAAGCTCTGGCACTCAGGGGTAGGGTTAACTTGGATGGAGGGTACAGGGGAAACAAGTGCATATTAATACATTTTTAGTAAGCACAATATAATCGACTGATGTTTTGTTAGAAACTGAGAAGTAAGGTCAACTCTGTTCTTGAGGGTCAAAAATAGCTCTAACAACAACCTCGGTCAAAGCCAACCAACCAACTACTCTGACCATCAGAAACAAAGTTGTAAGGTATAAATAAAACCATTTGTTATGTTGTTCATCAGCAACCTCTTTGTTAATGCTTATCATTAGTAATTTAATAACTCAATACATAGTTTTGAGCTTTCAAAGTGTTTGTATTCGGCTCAATTGAGAACTCTACAAAGTGTATTTAAATCAAATTTGATGGTTTTCTAAACAGTTTTACCCATCTGTTGCAGTGTGACACAGCATTTTGGAAACACTTTACAAGCGTATTTTTGTGTTGTTCCTTGTTGCTGCCTTTTTATTTAAAAAAATTACTTCTCATAGACTAAAGTCATCAATTTAAGATCCCTAAGAAAAGTCCATTAATATATATTCCATTCAGCTTCTATACTTGATAACTTTTTAAAATAATTTGGGATTATTTATAGTATCCTTGTCTATGAAGAATAAATTTAAAAACAATTTTTATAGATACTGCTAAAATTCAAACTTGCTCTCTCTCATCATTTTCATTCTCTGTGAAACTTGCCAGATTTAACATTATTCTCAGACTGGAAGCTATTATTAATTTATTATTATCACACAGCTTGTCTTTTATATGCAAAAACTTACAGTACCAGAGACTTCTCTCTGAATGTTCTGGCTCTACATCCTATTACTACAATAAGATCAAGTTAAAGGTAGGCAAAAATAATCTCTCTGTTGATTTTTGTTTTGTGACTTATACAACCTTCTTCTAGTCTAACATTTAAACTCTATTTGGCCCTGGCTGGTGTAGCTCAGTGGATTGAGCGCGGGCCTGTGAACCAGAGGATCACGGTTAGATTCCCAGCCAGGGCACATGCCTGGGTTGCAGGCTGGTTCCTTGCAGGCCAACTACCAGCAGGGGACGCACGAAAGGCAACCATACATTGATGTTTCTCTCCCTCTCTCCTTCCCCTCTAAAGATAAATAAATAAATAAAATCTTGAAAAAAATAAATAAATAAACAAAAAAATAAACTCTATTTGAACACAAAATATATGTTGAAATCTGGTTTATTAATACGTATACTTTTCAGGTAATAATATATTCTACAGGTCTCTTCACAGTCATACATAGTGATATTCTTCCTTTTCTTGTACAACCACATCATTAGGACGTGAATGGACTGTTATTCACTTAGCTAGTCTCCAAATAATGGACATTTAGAAGGAACGAATGCTCAGGACATCTTTTCTAATTTCCAGGTATTATAGTTCCCTCTTTTATTGCCTTCATACTGTTCATACATAAGGCCAGGGATCTTCTATACGGAGGCCCTTTCTAACTTTCTGGAACTTTCTTTTCATTGATATCAGTTATCCCTGTTCTGCTAATTTTGACGGTTCTAAGCAGGTTCTCTTTTCATTGTGATGAGGGCAGCACCAGCCTACTCTCCTTCCTCTAAACCCTGCGGTAGGTACCTGCCACTCAGCTGGAACTTGTAGAGGGGGAAAACCCACCTGCCACCTTTCAGCGTCTTTCTAAGGCCTGCTGTGCTTTCCTGGAGCATCTGTGAGAATCTGGTTTTTTTCCGTTCTCATGTCAGTGAGATGACTCATTACTGCCCTCTGTCACAAATGTTGGTAATACACATTGTACAGCTACAGATTTTGTCATCAGATTTAGCAGATAAAAAAAGACTACTGCGTTAATCAAGTAAAAAATCGGGACAACCAGTTGAATTGGACAAACATTTGAATTTTAGATGAACAGTGTATAGATTTTAGTACAATTATGTCTCATTTAATATTGGGGGTTCACTTGCACTAAAAATTATTCAAATTTAACGTAATTTCTTACATCTATGTGGTAATCTAATTCAGGGTTCTTTTATTTTCACGAATAGACTTAGAGAGATTTAAAAGCAATGCCACCACGATGGTCATCAACAGGAATTTCTATTTGTTTAATTAGTAAAATGTTTATTTTGGCTACATCTCATAATTACAAAATGATCCTTTTTATTTAAATTTCACTTTTTCATTTAAATTACATGAAAGACAAATACCATATGATCGCACTTGTAAGTGGAACATAATCAACAAAAGAAATGAGCAAAATAGAACCAGAGACTTGGAAATAAAGAACAAACTGACAGAGACTAGAGGGGAGGAGGGAAGGGGATAATGGGGGAAAAGAGGGAAGAGGCAAGAAAAGGAAAATGAATAAAGGACTCAAACGCAGACAATGGGAGGGGTTGACTGGGAGTGGGGGATGGATGGGGTAGGGTGAGCAGTGGGGAAAAGGTGGGACAACTGTAACCGAACAATAAAATTTTTTAAATAAATAAATTACAGGATAGCATATAGGTTATGTTTCCAAAGACATAGCTTTTTAATTTGACCTTTCTTTGTGTTGCTGATTGAATGTTGGCGTGTCCCCCAGATTCATACGTGAGACCCTAACCCCCAGTGCGATGGTAGTAGGAGAGAGGGCCTTTGGACGGTGATGATGTTGTGGGAGTGGAGCCCTCGTGAATGGATCAGCACCCTTCTAAAAGTGGCCCCAGGGAGCTCTGTCTGTTCTGCTGCAGAGGACACTTAGAGAGGGCTCTCTGTGAAGCAGGAGGCAGGTCTGCACTGAATCTGCCAGCACCTTGATCTTGTACTTTCAGGCCTCCCGAGTTGTGAGTAATAAATGTGTGTTGTGTCAGCCACTCAGTCTATGGTTTTCTGTTGTAGCAGCTTAAACTAAGACAAGATGTATGAGTTTTAAATTCACCTTGCTCTGCTTTACACACGTGTGGTCGGGGTATTGATTGTGTTGGTGGTAAGGCCATTTGGTAGGTCATGAATTTAGAGTAAAATGCAGTTCATGTTGAAACAATATTTCCAATTCAGTCAATCATAAAATTCTTCCTTTACTTTAAAGGAAGAATCACATATGACCTTGAAGGAGAAGGAGATCTTAAGGTAACATTTAAAAGACAAAAAAAGTGACTCAGTGTCTAGGGGGGAAAGAAGAAGAGTCCCAGTTATATCAAGCAGAACTAATTATCCATTCATAAATGTTACAAGGGCAAGGGACCAAAGAGAAGAGGACGCAGCATTCGGCTCCTAACAGAATAAAGAAATGAAGAGTCCTAGATAAAAAGGCAACAGAAGCATCAACAGTTAAGAAAATGAGGAAGGGGTTTTTAAAGGTCAAAATAAGTTCCTGGGATTTTAATTTATATACACACATGTAAGAGGAAATGTATCCCTAAGGGGAAAAAAGAGCAAGAATCTTCTAGACAAAAAGGGCTAATATCCAGACAATCTCCCCTACTGTTCAAAAATAACAATCATCTCCCATATTTAGTTTGAAAGTAAAAGGGTATTTAAGAATAGCATTTAGGAGAATGGTCTGATTCTAGAATCCCTGAACAGCCTAAACTGGACCCCTCCATCTTACAGACACAGTCAATACAAACCAGACCCAGGATTACAGGCAAAAAGGCCATCCAAACAGTGAACAACAGCAGAAACAACTTCACAGGAGATGTTGTCTGTGATGGAAAAGTACCCATTATGGAAGGTAGAAAATAGCATAATTTGAAGATTTCTGAAGGGAGAAAGCAAGGGAGATATATGAGACTAATAACACTATAAAATTTTAATGAAGAAGGAATGAATTTGAAATCATTAAAGCACTTTGCAACTAACTGCCAGCCCACGATGAGCCTGACTACCACAGGAGGTCAAGCAAAAATGTGAATACACTTGTCTTCTGACTTTGACCTTGACAGTTCACTCTTTTTTGGATGTTTATATATCTGCAAAAGTAAGCCATGCCAATTAACACATACTGTTCTATACAATAAATTTTTTTCTGTAGTTTAAATATAAGTTTTGACATTTTGGACCTCAACTGAAATAGGAATGCTGGAAGTTTTTTCATTTTTTTTCTCTAACAGCTAACAGTGTTTCCTGGTCAGTTTTGCTGATAATTTAAGTAGGCTGTAGATATTTTCGAGGTTTTTGCAAACTTCTTTATTATTTTCAGAGAAAGATAAAAATCAATTATGCAAACATTCCTCTTAGGAAAGGGGGGGGTTTGCATACAAAATGTAATATTTTGGAATTCTCTAAAGCTTTGCCCTTTTTGCCCTGAATTGTCAAAGATGATATTGAAAGAGAAGGACCATTAAATGCTAAGCAAAGACAGGTACACTTAAAGTAGAAAGTTGAATCGTAAGTGACAAGAAGTAGATCATTATCCATTTAGAATGCAACTCTAAGAACAAGTTGAAAATCAACCTAAAAGTAATCAAAGTGCATGACAGGCATGAAGACCACTTAGAGAAGGAATAGGAACTTAGATTTCAAAAGAGAAAGTAAGGAAGATATTTTGTTTTTGTTTTTGAAATATATATTTTAAGCATCAGCTGTAAGGAACAGTTCTGCAATAATGCATACATTTTCAACAATAGGGTAAAATATTAGAACACACTGATAGTTATGCCCACAGAAGAAACATATACAACTTTGTTAGATTCAGCAAGAATGAGGAGAGCATAGAGGTGCATTGCCCAGTACAGTGCCCACCAGCCATACGTGGATTTACAACTCTTGAAATGTAGCTCATCCAAATTGAGATGTACTGTCAATGTGAATTACAGGATATCAAAAACTTAGTATGAACAAAATGTAAAAATGTCAGCAATGTTTTATATTGACTATATGTTAAAATGATAATGTTTTGGAGACACTGAGCAAAATAAAGTTTGTTAATAAAATTAATTCTATCTGTGTGTAGTAGACTTGAACCTTGCTCAAAGAGAAGTCTGGCCTTTGCATTCAGCCCTTGGGAGGTAATCTCTAAGCCTTTGGAATGTCCCGCTTATGAGGGCTTCTGTTTATCTGGAAGTCTTGGGCCCCAGCAGACAGCTGTAATAGTGCGATTTTTGAAAAGATCCTGGAGTTACATGGTAAGAGCTCAAACATGGGAGGAGCTGGTGACCGAGGCCGGCCATGCGGGCAGCTGACCATACTGCAATGAGGCTCCAGCAGGAACTCTGAACACCACCTCTCGGGTGAGCGTCCCTGGTTGGCACTCCTCAGAGCTTAGTGCACACAGTGATGACGGGCAAGTTAGCACGGTCTCTGACTCTCCTGGGAGAAGGCGCCTGGAGGATGCTTGTGTGAGCTCTCCTGGGCTTGGCATCTCCCTTGACTCATTTGAACCTGCTCCCTGTCACTGTCATAAACCCCAACCATGAGTACAAATGCTTTCAGTGAGTTCTATGAGTTCTTTAGAAAATGACTGAAATGGAGAGTTGTCTTATAAACCCTGAACTTGCAGTGGGTGTTGCAAGTGGGGATGGTCTTCTGGACTGCTCCTGAACTTCGCCTCTCTTCTCTTTACTTTGTCTAATGGGCCTACTAGAACTAGTAAAAGCATACACATCCCACTTTTGTGACTTATATTGTATTTCTTTGGTGTACTAAGGTAAAATCAGTGTCTAGCAGGCAAAGGTGGAGTAAGGCAGTATGAGGTCCCACAGCTCAATGTAGGAAGCGATGATTTACATACTTATTTAAGTACATGGATTTGTTTGGCTTCTAATCACCTGGCTGGCTTCTAGTCACACGGGTAGAGATACCTCGAGTTGCACCCACAGCAGGAGTGTGTAGCACCAGCTTCCTGCCTAGGCCCCGTTTGGCACAATATTTACAATGCCCTTTGAGAAAGGAGATTGACAGACATCCTAGATTGGAGTAATTGAATAGGAAATAATTAACTTCTAAAATACATGATGAATTTTATTACTATTTTTTATTGATGAAACAATTTACATCTTGTCCTTACTCATATTTTTCCTCTCAGGTATTGAAAGCATAGTTGATGTGTTACCTTATTAATCCTGGCCAAGCTCTATCAGGCATCAGAACAAAATTATTAGCTTGGTATAAACCTAAGTGAGAAATGTGGGACAGGAAGCAGAGACTCATATCTTACATTAAAGGGGTTCAGATCTGTACTAAGACATGGGAATTTAAGTACCAATACAGGAAAAGGGACAAAACATCTAAAAATAGAAGCATGGAATAGAGTCAAGGCTCAAGATATACAGAACAGTGAGGAAAATTTTGCCCAAACTTGAAATTAGGCATCGTTTTAAAAAAAAAACATCTGGGTTCTTGTTACATCAAATGCATTTCATCACTATTTATTGGAAGAATAAGAAACGGACTAATAGATGAATGCAGAGGAGGAGGCATTTCTTCTCTCTCACTAAGAATCTCTCCCCGGTTGTCAGATCTTGATAGATGGTGTGTGTGGATTTAAGGTACAGAAGGGACAAACTCACACTCACTAATTGCTTGGTGTGTGCTGGGCATATTCCTGGGCACATTCAAACCTTAATGAAGTTCAAGCAACAAATATTAAAATTTCATTTTTACGTGGTAATATTGAGGCTCCCATTCAATGAGTAAGTATTCAAAGTGAATAACCCAAAAGCTAGACGGGTTTTCCAAAAGGACATGCAAGTCTGAGAATGATGGCAAATCCACAGCTACTAAAGACACCTAGTTATCCTGATCCAAGACCAGCACACACATTTCCACAGACCATTAATTTTGTATCAGCAGGAAATGTGAAATAACGTTTTGCTCTCTAATCCTGGTTACCTTGGGGGTCAAAGGGCAACCTAAAACATTTGACTTGAAATAGTTTAACTTAGAAACCTCAACAAACCTTAGATTGCTTAATTCCAAAACTGGTGGAAGACTGGTTGGGACATTTCGTGGGCTATTTGGGTGATACCACTCCTTTCATTCAGCCTGTTAAAAAGGATTAGTTCTCACTCTCTGCCAAGGCTAAAGCCATCATTAATTTTCCTGATACCATCTTTCTTTAGTCTTTGTTCTACTGAGCAGCTTCTCTTTCACATTCTCTCTTTTCCATAAGCTGCTTCCCCTCAGCCTACAGGCATCTGTATTTTTCCCACCCCCAAGGTCTATTTTAACCCTGAGAGTGTATTTTCAATTATTCTCATGGCCATCAAACTTTGTGAATGAGTTCTGCCTCTAGTCCCTCTTCACCAACTTTCTGTCCTTTACCAATCAGAGTTTACTCTCAGATTGAAGTAACACAAACCTGGATTCAAATCCAAACCCAAACTGCAATAGTTATTAGCTGTGTGATCTTGGGTGACTTGCTTACTATTCATAAATCTTTAATTACTATTTTGTAAAAACAAGAATAATATTGCAACATCTCCTATCAAATGCTTTTACTAAATGAACACTTTAATGTTTGGTCCTTAGCACCTCGGCAGGATAAGTAGATTTGCTACTAAGCTTAATCTGCTATAAAATTTCTATTAGGTATAGTATTTATGCTATCAACCAGTATTACATAGGCAAGCTGACTTACATGAACATTTAACAAACCAATTTCTCTTTCCAAAGGGAAAGATTCTTTTTCTTGTGGGTAATCTGAGTCATGTAACTAACTACTCACCTTTGTTTCCGCTACACCTAATTTTTATCTATTTGTATTTTTCTACAACCACCTTTTTGAAACAAGTCAGCACGAGCATTTGGAGATGAATAATTTAGCAGAGAAGTGAGTAGATGCATAGATCATTGAGACGGGGTTGTTATTAATTAGTCTTGGGTTTTCTTATGCGGTAATTTAGATTTGAAACGTTCTTTTTTTTTGTCATTGGGTCCATGAAAATTACGTCTATCCATTAAAGTCTGTGTATTTCACCTACTACCTACTGATTTTAGCATTTTTTACTCCTTCAGCCAGAAGTGTTTTCTCTGTCCGTCTCTGCTCTCATCACTTTCTGTACTCTTCTGGTAAAACATTAAACATACTCCCCTATAATTCAGCCTCTCATTATTTATAGGCTTTTCTAATTCTTCCTTCCCATGTTGTAAGTTTTCTAAAACAAGGATATGGGTTCTATTCATTTTTATATGCGGTGCACTTAGCAGAGTAAGTAACTGATATTCAATAAATACTTATTCAACTTTGTAGAAATTATTTTTCTATGAACTTAGATTTTAAAGCTACCTCAAATTTTATTCCAGCTTTGCGTCTGACCCAAATATACATACCATCTTTTTTTGATAGTTGGGCAAAAGTAGCTTACAGTTTCCTTTTATTTCAGGAATTTCTCCAAGATTGTGCAAACCATTCAAAAGTTTTGGTTTCATGGGTAGCCATGCACTGAGCCATATTATATTTACTATCTTTCCAATCTTCGAATAAGGAAGTGAAAAGAGTAGTATGGAGGAAATGAGAGTAATGCAGGCAATAATGAGAAAACTGACCATAACGAGTGCTGCCAGACAAGGAGCCAGAGCTTCTGTACGGAGCAGAGTGAGCTTCAGAAACACAGAGACTAGTATTTTCACAGTAGAGCTGTAACCATCGTGTATAATAATCAGGGTAGCAAAAATTGTCGAAAACTGGGTAACAAGTACATTTTTAAGTGTTCGCAGATGTATATGTGTTTACTAGGTCAGCATCTAAAGACAGAAGGAGATGATTTGAGGGAGAATGAAGACTTGCAGATGTTGTAAGGGATGTTAACGGAATGAAGCAGAAGAGAAAGTTCTGGATTAACTAGAGCAAAAGCAAATTGGCTGAAGCAATTTATTAGAGCAGAACAAATGCTCAAAATGAAAAAAATGAAGATTTTTATTGGAAAAGAAGGAGATGCCTGGCTGTCCTTTCATGTTTTTAAATACTGGCGTAAGAGTTTCGACCACCATACTAAGTATTAGCTGCTTGTGTCCGTGTGTATGCCTCTTCATGGTCACGTGTCCCTGTATATCCAAATCAGGGCTGCAAAGCCTGTAAAATGCATGCCACAGCAAAATGCTATGGCTCTCTTTGCAGAACACTCTCTCTATAAATGTCATAAAGGGAATAATGATTCCTTATTCTTATGACTTTTGTGGCAGATTGTATTTTTCAGAAATGGCCACAGCAATATTTTTGTTGCATTTTTCAATTTATAAGGGTGATATTGGCTAATAAAATTATATAGATTTCAAGTGTACAATCCTATGGTATATCCTCAGTATACTGCACTGTGTGTTTACCACCCAAAGTCAAATTTTCTGTCACCATGTATTCGATCTTACCCTCTACAACCCTTCTTCTCCCTTTCCCCTGAAACAATGGATTTAGTCTCACATGCTTGTACAGAATGTTTCCACTTTTCATTCAAGCGGTAGAGGCTATGTTTCTTCCCCTTAAAACTAAGAGAGCCTTTGTAGCTGCCTTATTTAATAGAAGTGACACTTTGCGCCTTCTTAGGTTAGGTTATAACACATGAGGCAGCTTCTGATTGGTTGTCTCTTCTTTGGGTGGTGTAACTTTGAAGCTCTGAGTCATGATGATGGAAGGACCACATGCATAATCCATGTCTGAATAAAGAGGGAAATAGAGCAAAAAGCCTCGACTACTCCAATCCTCAGATGTTTGAGTTTTCATAGCTCAGGCACCCAAGGGTCCAGCCCAGCCACTGTCTGATTATAACTTGTGAGACCTGAGCAAGAACCTTGAGGAGAGCCCAAAACCATTAAGATAATGATGAAGTGACTGTTGTATAGGGAACTAAGTTTGAAGGTGGTTTGTTTATAAAGCAATAGATAATTAGCACAATATTTCCCAAAATACATTAGGATGTGTCCATTCAACCAGGTGGGGAGGTAAACAGAAACGATACTTGCTCTGGGTCACTTAGTAAATCTGTGCCATTGTTAGGGGTGAGATCACTGTTCAGACGTTCTGTCTCTTATTCAGACCAGTGGTCCACTCTAGTTATGAAGGTGGAAAACACACCTTAATGTTTATTGGCATGAAAATTTATAACACAATGTACTTTAAAGCTGGATTTTTGAAAAGCTATTTACTGAGCCAAAGTAACATTATATACTTAAATTGATGTTCTTTAGTTGAGTTTATATCTTGTATTAGAATGCTCTCCCAGATGGAAGCATTGTGCTTTAATTGTATTTTTAAAAGTTTCATTTGACCGATGTACTTTTAAAGTAGAATCTGGAGATACACAAATATCAATATTTTCCTATTTTTAGCAGAACACAGTAAAAATTAAACAGCACCAGAAATGCCTGTGAGTAGTCTCACTGCTGATTTGTCACACTGCAGCTAAACTATTTACCTATCGTCATTTTAAACTTCCTGTGTGCACGACACTGATTTGAAAATAAAACAACCGGAAAATAGGCCCTGTTTTCAAAGGTTTTTAAAAAAATCTAGGTAAAGATTGAAAACAAACACATATGAAAGATAATTCAGGTACAAATAGATCGTTCTTTGTATAAGATACACTTAAGCTCTGAGAGAACCAAGAGTGAAGTAGTAAAGTTTTTTTCTGAAAAATTATAAAGATTTACACATGAATGCTTAAACTCTAGTTATGAATTACTCATTTATACATATTTAAGCATTTAGTGATGTGGTGCTAAGTGTTTGTCCTCGTTACTAAAAACTACTAGGCTGAACCATATAAAATTGCTAAATTTTGGGAGTTTTTACAAAATTTTCTATTTGTTATGGTTCCCGCTTATCAGTTTGGTGACGTTACTTAGTGTTGCAGGCTCAGACAGTTAAGGCTCACCACGGACCTCAGTCACGTGACTTACATTCAGTTTTCCACTTAAAAAACCCCAATGACAGTAGAAGTAATATTATTTGTAAATAAATATTTTATTTATATCAGACTATCAAGATCTCTATCCACACCCTGCATTCATAGTTTCTAATAGGAGATTATCTGGAGACATTTATTTGAAAAATTTGATTGCTTCTTTGTCGATTTAAGATAGTTGTCAAGCATTTTACTAACTGCAAACCTTAGGTGGAAGGGTTAATTTCACTAATCCAGCTCGCCCTGTGCTCCCACTGGAGACGGGGCGAGCATCATAGAGAAATGTATTTACAACAACACTGTTTCGGTTTCATAGTGACTTCCTTTGAGGACTATCAGTTGTCGTAGGGCCATTATTTAAATAATTTTATGGACAAACATAGTAGATAGGACAAAAGTTTAAAAGTATAGGAGATGATCGAATTACTAATGCGATCAGGGTTTTAATGATACAGTCAAAGTCATCTATTAATAGTCAGTCACTGGTCTGAATAACAAAGTAAAAGAAAACCTATAATTTGGAGGCATTCCAAAGGAAACTTCGGTTAGTGATGGGAAATTAACATTACTATGCTTTACATTTTAAATTGCTTCCTAACCAATGAAATTTTTTAAAGTACAGCCCTGAATTGATTATATCTATATCTATACCTATACATAATGCATATGAGATGAACAGTTTTAGGTTCTTGGCTCATGTTTCCTGAAAGAGTTTAGAATCCATCCTAGATCAGAATATTATTTTCTTCTCCAGACTAGAATTTCTCCCCAGATATCCTACTGTTATGAGAAATTAGGTTGTCCTTCCCCCCTTTGCAGAGCTAAGCAGTGTTTCCAGGAGATGACCAGTTGGGCAAGATGAAATACTAGGCCATCTTTTACTAAAATATCCTCAATACATATATTCCCACCTGCATAGAATTAAATAGCCACCTCAAAAAACAGGATCTTTACATCATATAAATTGGTATGAAAATGGCTTATAAATTATTTTATTCATAAACATCTATTGATTACCTTTTATGTGCCAGGCATTATATTATGCATTCAGATATACTGAGTCATGACATATACAAGCTTTCATTAATTTCTTTGGGTATTTAATGTCATAGATTTTTACCAAGTATCACCCTAACCTTTAATAGTGCTTCAGTCATCATTGTAATATAGGACACGAGTTCATATCACATTATATTAAGATATTTAAATTGCTGGAATATGCCATATAACATGCATGTCAAGCACCGATACTCGGTTTCTTAAATACCTCATTTGCAAAGGTTTCCATTTCATAGCATCATTGAAATTCTCAAAACTGGTAGGTGAGATGTTGAGGTAAACTAGATTCTGCAGCAGCTGTTGAACTAGTAGAAGGTCATTTCCATCTTATATTCAGCCTCATTTGTACCAATGTTGGCCCTGGTCTGGCAGCAAACATTTTACTTACTTCGCAAGATTCAATAGGCCCTCGGCTTGGCCCACTTTTCACAAGAATGAAAAGTAACCTCGCTCAGATTTCATCATTACGGGGGGTGTGATGGGTGTGAAAGGGAAACAAATCAAAATTCTTCCGCTGAGAGTGTATACATTACTCTCTTTTCTCTTTAAAGCTTTTCCTCACTTTTTTTATGTGGGCATTGGTTAGAGGAATGCCTAAAGGTCCCCATTCCATGTGTTAACGATTCTATTCAACTGTGAAAATCCAGCCTCCTCTCATTACAAGTCCTATAATAAATTTTTTAAAATGCACATTACCTTTCCTAATTCTCAAAACAATTAGGTATTTAAGAGTCAGAGCTCAAGAGCTGGGCTGTGCCAAATGACAGCCACTAGCCACATGAGGTTATTGAGCATGTGACATATGGCTAGTCCACACGGAGATGTGTTAGAAGTGTGAAATACAAGATCTATTATGAAAAAAATCTAAATTACATCATTAACACATTTTCCTATTGATTATATGTTGAAATGATAATATTTTGGATGGGCTAAATAAAATATACTATAAAAATAAAGTTGTATATATTTCATTTTTACATGTTTAATGAGGATATTAGAAACTTTAATTTTAGATATGTGGTTCACACATTTTTACAGGACAGTACTGCTCTAAAAACTGCAAAGCTGTTTTGGAAAAAATGTCAGGCTTTTTTGTTTAGAATTATAAATACTTGAGGATTTTTTTTGTAATACTTTCAACTGCCTTGTACAAGATAAATAGTTACCAGATGGGTTTCTGGAAATTAAAAGTGCAGTTGGCCTTGTAGACAAGCGAAATACAGGGATAATTAGACCACAGTCCAAAGACTGAGCAAAGTAAAAAAGAAAACAGGACCAAGGTAGATTATATCAATGAAATTACATTAATGTCTAGGATGATAAAGTGCAACAAGAGAGCATACAATGGCTACAGGCAGTGATGGACATCTGGGGGTGGTGTGGAGATGTTCGTGGTGGTGGGGTAGTGTTACCTCAAACCTTAGGGGCGAGACAGCTGGAAGGAAGGTAGGTAGAACTATTACAATCAGTCACCTGCTTTTGGATCTTGGGTCTATCTGTTTAAGAGGTGGCCCTGTTCTCATCCCCCAGAAGAATGGTACAAAAGAGACATAATAAATACAGTACACTCCATGAAACTTGAATGGTACTCTTATGGGGGCATCCTCCCGATGAGAAGTCTGTGGTCTTTATTATTTCCACTGTACCCACAAGGAACCAGGTTCAGAGGGGTTAAGTAAATTTCAGAGCACGAAGCTATTCAAAGACAAAGATTTTAACACAGGTCTCTACTGGAGTCTAAATCTCACTGTTACCTTCTGTGTTCTCCTTGCCCTAATCAAACAAGATAGTCTCCGCCTTCAAGTAACTCTCAGCCTAGTGAAAAATATCAAATTTATTTTAAATTATGAATTATTTGTCAAAACCTGGACTCAGCATATCACTTTTGGAGAGGTGATGGTACTCATAGAGACACAAGGTTTGACTGTGTTATTTTAAAGTGTGTTGGGACTGTAGAATGATCTAGTATAGTTTGTAATCAGAGAAGTTTGATGATAGTATTTGGTGTTGATTACTCAGCCTGCCAAAAATAATTCTCTTAATATTGTCTCTCTCTTGCTTTCCCTTCTATTTTAGATCTGAGTTTTTATGTATCTTTAATTAAAAGTATTAAAGTGACATTGATTAATAAAATTATGTAATTTTCAACTGTGCAATTCTATGATACATCATTCATGTATTGCATTGTGTGCCCACCACCCAAAGTCAAATCTTCTCCCATCACCATGTATTTGACCCCCCTTATATCCTTTTACTACCACCCAAACCCTTCTCTCTGGTAACCACCACACTGTTGTCTGTGTCCACAGGTTTTTGCTTGTTTTTCTTGTTTTTTCATTTGCTGCTTTCCATGTTATATACCATGTCATATTAAACCAAATGGACATAATTGGGATTTACAGAACCTTTCACCCCAGAACACCAGATAATACATTCTTCTCCAGTGCGCATGGAAGACCCTCAAGAATAGACCATAATGTTGGGGCACAAAACTAGCCCCAACAAATATAAAACTGAGATTGTTTTAATCAGATTCTGTTCTCACTTTTTCTGATTTTAATTGTGAAAGACTGGGTCTTACTCATTTTAATAATCTCACCACTTGGCCAGATGTCTAGCATATAGTTCATGATTTGTCATCCATTCATCATATGAACACATTTCTATGCAGCAAGAATTCGATGAATAGATATTGACTGTTTCCTGTTGGATAGACACCCAACAATGACACAACCTTGTAATAAACATTATCCATGTGTAAGCTCTGGGTGCTTGACATCTTAGAATGGAACTTAACCTAGTTTGGTAAAAAAGATGTCCAGAGAAATGTTATTTAAGCTGAGTCCTAAAAGAAGAAGTGAAGAAAAGAAAAAGATTAAAAACTTGTGGAAATTTAAGGACATTTCTAGCAGAAAGAAGAATGACAGGTAAAGACCTTCTGGACCTGCGATTTGTTCAGTTTGCAGTTTGGTTGGAGGGTACAGTTGGGGGAAGGGGTGAGAGTAACAGGACTATGGGGAGAGAAGTAGGAAGGAAAAATGTTCAATGGATGTTAAAAGGATTATTTTAAGAAGCAATATGTCACCCAATGCAATTCATTAAGACTTTCTAAGATGAATCATTTAAAATATAATTTCAGACCATTTTATTTTATAACACATTTTATAAAATTTTAAAAAATTAAGGTGGATTTCACCCTGATAATTTTGGAGACTTGATATACGTGTATGCATATGCATATTTATTATCTATCCACTTTATTACAGTTCTATGGTCTGCACCATGCTTATCATTAAGGACATTTGCCTTATGATGAAAAGGTTTTATTAGTGGTTTGCGCTATTATTATTTATTCATCTATAAAGGTTATGAAGCTTCTATTAATTGTTCTTTCCACAAACTATTATTTTAAATCCCCAAAGCTTTCTGATTTTAGCTTTTAAGTGAAGAAGAATAAAGTCAGTTCTACTTATTAATTTAATTAATCAGTTTGTAAATTTGGGGAGACAATATGCTTAAATGAAAGGATTACATGAAGATGCTTATCACAAACCCACTTTTAAGTCTTGGTTCTTTGGCAAATATATTGTGTTTTTTCATTGGTAATATAACTTCAAAATTGGTGTAACATTTTCTGTTGACATACCCAGTATGGATTATTGAATTGAATATAGTTTGCAGTGCTTGAAAGAATAATGTGTCACTAATAAAAAATTTTATCGAAAATCCAGTACTTTGTTTTTGATGGATTCAAAGATAAGAAATCCTAAGTAGACATTAAAATTTCTTTAAAAGAACATTAAAATCTTCGTATTACTTTAGTTGTTAATGGATAAAGTTTATCTATATTAGTATGATGATGTTTGAAGAAACTTTGTATCACAGTATATTGTTTTCACTTTTGCACTTTATAAAGTAATGGTTCTTTATATCTATGAACACAATAAAGATGGACAGTGTGTTTGATTCTCTCACACCACAAAGAAAATTATCATTTGCAATTTTTACCACCATTCTTTATGACAAATACTGCTAATCTTGCAGACTGTACTTTTGGCATATACAATGGAAATTAAGTTGATTTCCATAAATTCATATAATTTTGATTTGTGACTTGGTCCATGGGGTTAAAAGACCGATAAAACATAAGTCACTTCTCTTGATCGGTGGAATTGAAGGGGAACTGGGGAGATGAATGAAAGGATGATCCGTACTGGAGACTAGGAACAAACAGAGTTGTTTCTTCCTGGCTCTGCCCCTCCCTCCGTAAACACTTACTAAGCATCTCCTGTGAACCGAATACTGAAAAGATGAAAGAATAATCACGTTACATACAATCCTTTATTCGTTTTGGGAACCAAAATCAGGTTTTATTCCTAAAAATTCTTCAACTGTATGTAGCACATGCAGTGAAACACCTAATCGTGACATATGATTGTAATAGACCTGTCCTGCCGGCATTCCGCACTGCACTTGAAAAACTATAGTAAAACCGCTATGAAGGATTCACCCCCGCTTAGTCTTTTTACAATCACTGTTCTCAGCCAACATAGTCATTAAAGATTAGAATATTGTCCTTTTTTCTTTGTTATAATCCAACCCTCCACCCCGCCCGCCCCCAGTCCACTTTATAATGTAAGAGGGAAAAAACAAACAAACTAGTTTTACTGGGTGAACGGGGACGAAGGAAGAAAGGAAGGAAAAAGGGGAAAGAAGGAGGGGGCAAGGGAGGGACGGACTGACGGAAGGTGGGCTTGAGCGGAGAAGAGGGGCTGTCCTTTTCCCCATCAGTCTGGTGCCTGCCCTGCTCTCTTCCCCTGCCTCGCAGTCCCCGAGCATCTCCGCGCTGCTGGGACCCCGGCCCCGCCCCCTAGCGTCGGAGCTGGGCGCCGGCGGCTGGCGCTTATCTCTTTAAATGACAGCTGTGGCTCGGGTCCCAGTCCCGGGCTTGACGTCAGTGCCGCCTCCCGGGCTGCGAGGAGTAGTTAGCGCCACCGTCCGCGCTCGGGACTCGCGGCGCGCCGGCGAGCTGCTGGGGCCGCGAGTTTTCTGTGCTCCGACCCCTCCTCTCGCCCTCCCCGCGGAGAGCCGAGCGGCGGCGTCAAGAGCCTCCTGCAAGTCTCTCTCACACTTCCCCGCCGTCGCCCCAAAGGAGCAGCCGCTCCTCATTGGCGCCTCCACCGCCATCACCTCCGCCGCCGCGGTTCCCGCCGAGCTCCGCTCCCGCGCTTCGCTCCCCCGATGGAGCCCGAGTGCCGCGGCCGCCACCGCCGCCCGGAGCCCTGAACTGAGCCGCCCGGGCCCGAAGAACTTGCTGTCCGGCCCGAAGGCGCACTAGGCGCACGTCAAGGCCCGGGGCCGCCGGGGGTGCAGCGCGAGGGCTTCGGGAACGAGAAAGTGCGGCTCTCCCGGGTCCCCTGGCCGGCGGCGGGGCGGACCATGGCTTTGAAGGACACGAGCGGCGCCGGCAGCACCATCCTGCCCATTAGCGAGATGGTGTCTTCGTCCAGCTCTCCAGGATCGTCGGCGGCCGCCGCCCCGGGGCTCTGCGCGCCCTCGCCCTTCCCGGAGGTGGTGGAGCTGAACGTGGGCGGCCAGGTGTATGTGACCAAGCACTCGACGCTGCTCAGCGTCCCGGACAGCACTCTGGCCAGTATGTTCTCCCCCTCCAGCCCCCGGGGCGGCGCGCGACGCCGGGGCGAGCTGCCCAGGGACAGCCGGGCGCGATTCTTCATCGACCGGGACGGCTTCCTGTTCAGGTACGTGCTGGATTATCTGCGGGACAAGCAGCTTGCTCTGCCCGAGCACTTTCCGGAGAAGGAGCGCCTCCTGCGCGAGGCCGAGTACTTCCAGCTCACAGACCTGGTCAAGCTGCTTTCGCCCAAGGTCACCAAGCAGAACTCGCTCAACGACGAGGGCTGCCAGAGCGACCTGGACGACAACGTCTCGCAGGGGAGCAGCGACGCGCTCCTCCTGCGGGGGGCGGCGGCCGCCGCGCCCTCGGGCCCCGGAGCGCCTGGCGGTGGGGGCGCTCTGGACAAGCGCTCCGGCTTCCTCACGCTGGGCTACCGTGGCTCCTACACCACAGTTCGAGATAACCAGGCAGATGCCAAGTTTCGGCGGGTGGCGCGCATCATGGTGTGCGGACGCATCGCGCTGGCCAAGGAGGTGTTCGGTGACACGCTCAACGAGAGCCGCGACCCCGACAGACCTCCGGAGAAGTACACGTCCCGCTTCTACCTCAAGTTCACCTACTTGGAGCAGGCGTTCGATCGCCTGTCCGAGGCCGGCTTCCACATGGTGGCGTGTAACTCCTCGGGCACCGCCGCCTTCGTCAACCAGTACCGCGAAGACAAGATCTGGAGCAGCTACACGGAGTACATCTTTTTCCGTAAGTTCATAGTCTCCGCATTTCCCGGTTCTCCCAGAATCCGGACGGGCTGGGGTCCCAGAGGGAGCTGGTGAATTAATAGATGCCAGAGGTTCCCCCTAAACGCCCCTGTCGCGTAGCAGACAGGGTTTGCGCTTTCTTCTGCGCGATCGCTCCCCTCTGTCCTTCAGAAGCACGAGTTCCCACGCAGCCTTCGTTCTTAACTTCATTGATCTTGTCAATGAAGATCCTGTCCGAGCCCTGCATCTGGAATCTCTGGGCTCCCTTCTTCTGCGGAGGGCAGGGAGGGAACTTGGAAGCCCCGGCTGGGAGCGTAGGTTCTCCTCTCCGCTTCTGCGGGACTCCCGGGGATCAACTTCTGTGAATCTCAGTGCTCCCTCTCCAGAGGACAGGTTGGCACCGAGGCATCACTGCGCACCGCCAGGATTACCTCCTCTTAGTGCTGGTCTGGCGCAGGAGAGTCCAATTATGGGTGATTTCGGAAGGGGGCAATTTAAGAAGCGTTGAATGTGCCTCCAGAGTCCCTCCGGGGCGGGGGTCTGAGAGCGGCTGGTGGGAAAGAGGTCTCCATCGACCCAGAGAAACCTCGTATTTTTTCCGCGCCACTCGTCATCTGTAATTGCTCTGTGATTTGGACCGGGGAGGGTGGAGGGAACTGAGGAGTTTGAGTGGCTTTTGCCAAGCAGGGACTTGGCGTTTGCGTGTGCCTGCGTGTGTGCCTGCGTGTGTGTGTGTGTGTGTGTGTGTGTGTGTGTGTGTGTGTGAGAGAGAGAGAGAGAGAGAGAGAGAGAGAGAGAGAGAGAGATGGAGAGAGAGACGGAGAGAGAGGGAGGGAGAGAGAGAGAGATTGTGTTTTCCTTCCGGGCATCTCAAATACGAAAAGAGAGTTGAGTCTCCTTTCCCAGGGGCAATAAACCCTGGGATACTCTGAATCCAGGGAACGAGGGAAAGGATTTAGAAAGCGTTTGGCCTGATGCTTTGTGCAGTGCACTTAGGGAGGGGGCCCTGTGGATCAAGTTCAAGAACTCGGCCAAAAATCACTGGGGTTTGGGGGATGGGGAGGCGGGACATGCTCAATTTTCAGGGCCTTTTAGAAAGCGAGCAGGACCACATCTAGAGAGCTATTTGGGAAAATGAAAAGCCATCTGGGATGCAGCATTTGGCAAGCGGATTTCCTTCTGCAAGACACAAGATGCTTTGACATTTGCTATTAGAGAGAGTAGCCATGACCGCTTATGAAACAGACCAGCTTTAATTGTATGTATTTATTTTGGTAATTTACTCATTGTTCTGGAACTAGACAATTTTTCTGCACTTTATTTTGACTTCAGAAGTGGAAAGAATGTCTCCTTGCATAGCTGCAGGGTTGATTGGAAGGTGCTCATTGTATATTCTAGTAACCTCGGAGGTAGGGTGACAAGACACAGCAGGCTTGGCCTTAGAGGTAGGTTGTCTTTTATGATAATGCTGGGTATTTTGAGAAAGCCATTTCAACAGAGGAAGTATCCACTGAAGTGGTAGATAAGAACCTAATCGTCCTAATTATATCAAAGTATTATTTCTTGTTGCACAATAAGAGAAAAACCACCAAAACAAATGTATTATTTTATTGCTTATGTATAATAAGGCTTCTCTAATATATATTAAGTAATTAAACTATATTTAGCATTACTCTTTACATTATATCCCTTATCAGTGGAAACTTTATTAACATTTTAGACCTTAAACATTTATGTGATTTCAACATGGATATATTTTCAAGCATTTCAGAAGATGAGATGAAATGAGCTTTTGACTTTCTTGTGGTTAGTGATTTTTGTAAGAGAAGATAAGGGAAAGTGTTCTGCAGTTTCGTTTCTTGCATATTGGAGTCTTCCAGTTTTGGTTTTTCTTTTTCCTTGAGAAAGTTGCGGGCTTAAAAGTATCCATTAGTCTTGTTATAAAGAGGTAACAAAGGGTTATCTCTAAACTATGAAAAAATGTTTTAAAACAGTGTGCTGAAGTTGGAAACCCAGTCAATTTAACTAATAAGATAATTTAAGAGATATTTGGAATTCAGAATATTTCACTTCTGGAGCAAGTATAGAGCATGTAATTATCTTGTTTAGTGGTCTCTATTTGAAATGAATATCAGTGTTATTCATTGAAAACAAAATTATTGGATGAACTTCCCTTTTGACACAGTACTGTCAACACATGTTTGTGTGGTATATAACATGCATCATCGTTTTAGCACCTTTCTAATGTCAGGCTATATGGGAACTTAGTTTGAACCTTCACCAAAAACTATGGAATTGTAGTTTATACACTTGCTATTTGGCAAATGTGTGATATTGGTTAAATTATTTATTTCATGTATGTCTCAGTTTCCTCATCTGTCTAATATACGATTGTACCAATTTAATAGTATTTGCGAATACACATAAAATGCTTAGAATAGTGTTTAATCTATAATAAAAGCTTAACAGGGGTTAACTGTTAAGAATTATAATTAAGAGAGTACAGGCTTTATTATTCTTATTGATATTAAATTTTAATTTTTATACTAAGTATAGTTGATTTAATTATAAAGTTAATTAGAAATTTATTTGGCAATTAAATGGCAGCATAATAAACTTCCAGAAGTGTGAAACAAGCAATTTAATAACCAACTTCTTTCCTGGAACTGTGATTTTTTCAGGCCAAGTTTAAGACACCTAGCTTTGCCAATCATATTCCAGTTAGTTTTTTTGGATTAACTCCAGCAGAATTCTTTTCTGATTCAAGGCCAAGAAGTGTTTTAATACTCTCCACCAAGACCTGAAACTTTGGCAGTATTTTCTGACAAGCACTGAGCTAGATTTATATCTCCTTAAGTGCTTGTATCCAAGTCATTGTGTTCTAATGCTAAAGGTTATATACAGGCTATTAAACATTTAATACCAGCTTCATTTGGCTACATGGGCACATCCATTCTGAGTCTTTTTTATAAAGATTTTATTTATTTATTTTTTAAAGAGAGGGGAAGGGAGGGAGAAAGAGAGGGAGAGAAACATCGATGTGTGAGAGAAACTTCCATCCATTGCCTCTGGCAAACCTCTAACCAGGCAAGTGCCCAGACCAGGAATCGAACCATCAACCTTTCAGTTTGTGTCGTGATGCCCAGCCTCCTAAGCCATACCAGTCAGGGCAGCCACACCAGTCAGGGCTATTCTGAGTCTTAACTCATTATTTTATCAAGTCTTTTAGACTCTGGAACATATACTAGTACTACTGTACTTTATATTACTCTTCTAATACTTAAGATGGATTGTCTTTTCTTGAAGAAATATAGTGATTTATTGGGATTTTTTATAGAGTGTGTCTGTTAAGTGTATTTATGGCTGTTTTTAACAGTATCTGGGAGACAAGACATTGGCATTATATTATATAGACAATACATAGTTATCTGCTTGGAATGTGATACATGGGCCACTGATACTTAAAACTAGCCTTGCATTTACCCTTTTTGTCTCATAATCAGTAAGTTTACAGACACATAGTCTTGGTTAATTGGTCTGCTCTTATTTATTTATTTATTTATTTATTTTTACAGAGGGGGAAGGGAAGGAGAAAGAGATGGAGAGAAATAGCAATGTTTGGTCGCCTCTTACATGGCCCCCACTGGGGACCTGGCCCCCAACCCAGGCATGTGCCCTGACTGGGAATCGAACCTCGACCCTTTGTGCAGCTGGTGCTCAATCCACTGAGCTACACCAGCCAGAGCTTAATTGGTCTTCTCTTAACAGTGCTTCCAGTTTTGTTGGCTGAGTAGCATGTTGTATGGAAGTACACTTTTCTTTAGGATTTCTCTTGGTGTTCTTTAAGTTTGGTGTATCCTTTTTGTTGTGATACATAAAATTAATTAAACATTCATGCTATTACTGAACTAGGCTATGAAATCTAATTTGTCTTACTATGTTTTTATATCCTCTTTTTCAAATTCTGATTTAATTCATTCGGTTGGGTTGAAGAAATCTAGTCAAATTGGAAATGTTAAAACAGGTATTCAATCCTATGTTATCAGGGCTGTTGACTTAAAATATTTCTAAGAGACATCTTCAAAAAATACAGTGTTTCTAAGAAACAGTCTATTTAGATGAATATGTTTAAAATCGTATGTTATTTTCCAGTTCAAAAACACATCTACTTTTATCACCACACATTGTTTTATACAAAACAACTTTGTTAGTCACCTTTGAAATTGGTTCTTTTCCTCCTGAAAATGTATTAGTTATTTTTATAATCATAATGTAATTTTTTTTCCTGAAACCGCATGGTTGAATGGCCTTTGTATCAGAGGAGAATAAAAAAAGGAAAGGACAGCTATATAAAACAGCAAGACTCTTGTTTCATGCAAATAATTGCAATAATAAAGCAAACAAAAATGACAAAAACCTTGGAACACAAAAACTTTATTGGCTGTGGCAGGCCATTGCTTCCTATTTGAGGGCATTAAACTTTTATTCTGGCATAGTACTGTCTCTAAACTTGATCTTTTTTATAGTGTTGGGTGTTCCCTTTCCCTGCCGCCATTTCCACAGCTTCCTGTTGGTCCATCGTGTGCACATGAGGAAGCCGAAAGACCGAATGGTATTGCAAGCCTTATTTGGCAAAGTTCTTTCTTTTATTGCTTAGAATACTAGAAATCACACTTTGTGTGTGAGTGCGTGAGTGTGAAAATGGCATAGGCAGTTTTAGCACTTTTATACAAGAAAAGTAAAATTTAAAAAATGATCAATAGTAATTGCTAATAAAACCTTGGTTTATTTCCTTCCAGTCTTTGTTACATGCGTACATAGATAGTAAATATTTTTAAAAAGTTATGGTTTATACTATGTAGACGGTTTCTCTGCTATCTTTGTTTTGTTTTATACTCAATACATTTAGTAAGTCGACACATTTAATGACATTTCCTCCATGGCATTACTGCTTTATTGTCTTCTTGTATAATAAAGTTTAATACAAATCCTTTGCCACGGGCAATATTATAAATATTAGTGTTGAATATTTCCCTGCAAGCTTAGGAAATATTTGATTGTTTTTAAAGTACAGAGTGTGTAGTAAAAAGAACATTTACTAAGTACCTACATTTGTGATGTGTTTTATGTACAGCTTTGTTTACTTTTTGTAACATTTCACTTAAATTTAAAGTGTTAAGGTAGTTGTATGCTCTTCTTATGTGGAAAATTATTTTTACCTTGGGTAATGAAACACATTGTTTTAGAAGGTGGCAAAATAAAGAGGGCATTTTAGTTGAAATCAATTTTCTTAATTATATACCTAACTATTCATTAATGCCATTAAATTATATACTCGGTATAGTTAGGTTCAAAAACGTATCATGTACTTGTTGAGCATTGGGATTGGCTTTAGTAATTCAGAAGCCTTAAAGTTTTGTGGAAAATATATATGTATTTATAATGCAATATATGTATAAACTTGAAATACTTGAAAATGAGCATTTGGGATTACTCTTTAATCTACATTTAATTGCACACATTTTAAAGGCCTCCTATAAATTAACTTCAGGGTATTTGAGTGAACATTTAGCTGTTAGCAGCTGGAATGCTGAAGGACCCGCTGGCGGCATCTCTAATGAGTTCCTCTTTCAGTAGTGGGGCTGCACCACCTCAGGTTTCGCAAGGACTCACCTGAAGAAGAGAGCAATTTCACTCACAGGATTTCAAAGTCACTCCAACCAGAAGTCGAATATGTAGGCTCCAAGGGTAATGGTGAACTTCCGGTTGCTGACTTGGATGCACAGGCTCTGTGCCTGTTATCTGTACACTTTCCATCATTTGTTTCCGCAAGTGAGCATTTCATGAAACATAATTGTCCAATGAAGTGATCTGTATTTTGTACTTTGAAAAACAAAGTCTACATGAAGTATTTTATGATGAGCTTTACGAACCCATTGGTTTTTCTACACATAGCCTGGCCGTATAATACTAGGTCTCCCCTTGCTATAGTACCTGTCGACATTTAGCCTCTGCACTCCTCTCTTTTGTAATAGTGGACTGAACATAGGGCCACTATTATGTCATGTCCTACATGTCCTACAATTTGAAATGGTGTCTGCTTCTCTTTCTTGATGCATCTTACCTTTTCCAGCTTTACTGAGATGTCATTGACATATAACATTGTATACGTTTATGTAATACATGATACTTTATCTGTTGTGATGTGATGACCACTGCAGTGTTCGCTGACACCTCTACCACACCAAGTAATTATCATTTCCTTTTTGTGGTGAGGACATCTCAGATTCACTCTCATAGCAACATTCAAATAGATAGTAGTACAGTATTATTCATTGTAATCTTAATGCTGTGCACTAGGTCCTCAGAAATCACTCCCCTTTCAACTGCGTGCTGTACCCTTTGGCCAGCCCCCTGTTCTCCCAGACCACTTCCCGTCCTTTGGTAACCACCACTCTTACTCTATGTCTATGAGCTCAGTTTTTCTTAGATTACACATGTAAGTGTCATCACACAGTGTTTGTCTTTGTTAGACTTATTTCACTTATAATGCATTGAAGTCCATCCATGGACTTCCACCCATTTGTTGTCACAAATGGCAGGATTTCCTTTTTTCTCCTGCCTGACTAATACTCTGTTATGTGTGTATCACCTTTTCTTTATCTGTTCATTCCTTGATGGGCACTTAGCTGTTTCCTAATCTTTGCCATTTTCTGTAACTCCACAATGAACGTAACAGTTCAGATATCTATTTGTGATCCTGTTTTCATTTCCTTTGGGTATATATCCCAAGTAGAATTGCTAGATAATACAATGATCTATTTTCACATTGATGTTTCTCTTCAGCTTACTCTCCATGAGAGTTGGCACCGGGTCTTAATTTTGTGTTTTTAGCCGCCAGTGCAGTGGCCAGTAGCATATTAAGAACTCAGCAAGTATTTGTTTTTTGAATGAAAGTGAAAACTAATGACTGACCTAGAGATGCTGGAGGTTCCATTAGGATAGTTATTGAATTGAGATTTAGTTTCACTTCAATTTAAATTGTACTTATTGAGCAATTACCAGGCTGCAGCTTGGGGCAAGACATATAAATATGAATGACAGAGACCTTGTTTTTCATGTGATCATAGTGGACTCTATGCCATAGTGAATTATGTTATGAGGAGTTATTCTGTGTTTTCGGGAAAGCAGAGTAATGGCATGAGAAGTTGTTACACAGGTGCCTATAAAAGTGGAAATAAATGAAATGTTAGCTGAAATAAGGACAGATTAACATAATGTTATAAATGAAGTTGTTAGAATTATAAACATATACATGGATTCATACACGCAGGCACATGCATGCATTTATTTATAGTTAAGTGGTTGGTGGGATAGAAGACATAAAAGATCCAGAATTAGCGGACTTTTTAGTATATGAAAGAGGTCGGGCAAGTGCCTGGTGCTACAGCCCACCTGCACCCATGTTGTCCAGGACTTGCTTTTCAAAGAATCGTAGAGTGTGAAGTGGTTGCTGCCCACCCCCCCACCCCCCCAAGACATGTCCAGGTCTTGTTGTGGTGTGATGTAAGTTCAGGAAGTACCTGGCTATCCTGATGGGTATTTGCAAAGGTGAGAACTGTTAACATTATAGTGCTATCTCTACTCTTATTTTTGAGAAGTACCTTAAAATAAACCTAACAGGTATTACTGTTTCATGATCAATAATAGCACATCAAGTTCACTTATATTCATTAACCTGTGTTAAGGTTTGTTGGCAATAAGAGCACATAGTTTCATGATAACCAGTAGGATGCTCATTAGTTCATTTATTCACTAGTGAAACTTCAAATGCTATTGCTAACATAATGAAAAAAATTTCATACAGGGACAGCTGTAATTGAACAACAATAAAGAATTAAAAAACACTACTTACATAGGAGAAAACACATTAAAGATAATAAAATAATGTAATAAAGAAATATATAGTGTCAACTTCAGGTACTAGCATAGTAAGTGATTTCACCCTTCAATTGTGCGACTTCCAGCAGTTAGAATACGAAAAAACCTTGAGCAAAATGAAATTGATAGGTATTGCTCCTTCTCATCGTTTTGTATGATTAGACACGTCTGGTTTCTGGAACAAGCGGACTAGGAAAAGCAGTGCTATACTGAAGGAGTGACTATACCAGAATTTATTGGGCCTCATGCCTAAGAAGCAAAACCTCTCAACACTATGAATAGTTTAATATTTCTTAGTCAGATTCCTTGTCAAATTCTGACTTGAGCTTTGAGATATTGGATAAATAATTCAATGTCTCTCCTGAAGGGAGAGTGAGGAAAAATACAGCATGCATCTCAGGGGTTTGTTATGAAGATTAATGAAGCGATACATATATATAACACTTAGAAGAATATTAAACACAATTTAAATGCTTGATAGGTGTTAGCTATTGCTATTTATTAAGTTAAAGGACTCAGAATACATAACTAATTGAATTTCTGTACATGGCAATTCTCTGTACCACCATTCTCTTTTTCTTTCTGAGGAATTTGGTAGTTACATCTATTCAAAATTGCTCTGGTAGCATTATTGGTTTCTATTATCATTATCATCAGTACAAATTTCAAAAAGTTATTGACCTACCAAATGTAAAGTCAACTGTAATTTATTATTAAAATAAATGTTCTGGTTGGATCTTCACTGCTTAGAGAAAAAATGCACTCTTCTGTGTCTGGTGCTGGGTAGCTGTCAATTCTGATATAATTAACAGGGATTCTGTCATTCAGCAGTTACTGTCTGAAACTATGGGTTGTATCTAGGCAAACTACCTCTTAATCATACTCTATATATTTCTGATGAAAGCTTTTAGCTTTGATTGTTAGCAGTTTTGTGCAAGGGAACAAATTGTCAAAGGGCCAGGTGGGCTCAAACATTGCTCCAGGTTTGGGCATTTGGCCAAAAATCTCAGGCTAGGTTTTTGGATTTGAGTATGTACGTATCTCCATAATTTGGGGAATACTATGTTAGATATCAGCTCAATCAGCTCCTATTGAAACTCTGCCACACTTTTCAAATGTGAGTTTTCTAATTGCGGGAAGTCTAGGTATCTGAAGAAAGATATCTAAGGCAAGGGCTGGCAGCCATTTGGAGATAATTCTTGGATATTTTGACCTGTTTTGGGTGGTGAAGGCTGCATCTGGGATGTCCCTTTGCAGGTAAGGGTAAACACTTTCATGCATGTAACTGAGTTGTCTTTTTTAAAAATTTAAGGTGTACTGCATGTGACTTTGGTATTGCTATATGATTGCTGATGTAGTGATACTTATCACACTACATAGTAATAGTAAAATATTACTGTCTATATTCATCATAATATGCATTGTGGCTTATAACCACTTGTTACAAGCTTGTGCCCTTAAACACTGCTACAATTATCCCTGCCCCCCATCCCGCTGGTAACTGCCATTTGACTCTTTGCTTTTTACAGGTTTAACTTTTTTAGATTCCGCATGTACGTGATACCATAAGGTACTTGTCTCTGTGACTTATCTCACCGGTGTCAGTTGCCCCATTTTCAGTGGTGGTTAATCCAAGGGTGTGAGGGGTGACAGCCTGATCCCTGGTGCCTGCCTGATTCTCATCAACATTTATCTAGCAGTTTCTTCACTGATAACCGTGGTCTGGTGCAAACATTACATTAGAGACAGTAAAGCTTTGATTTTTCTATTTGTCATTTCTTCCACATTTCTAGGTGGAATTTTATAATGAACTTTTCCTGAAAAAAAAAACCACACAAAAACTTAAAATATAGTTCATAGAGGGAAGATGGGGAAAAGGCATAATTCTTTTTTATTTCTTGCTATTTTCACAGTAAAGGAGTTGGTTCTCTAGTAACTTCCAGTGATACTTGGTGAGTTGTGCTTGTTGCTTTGGTGTTTTGTTGGTTCCTTTTCTTGTTTCCTGTTGTGTAGTTTTCATCCTTGTTTCCCTCTTTTGTTGCTGCTTCTTTTTCTAATCTTTCTCCCCTCTCTCTCACGTGTGCTGTGAAATCATGGCTATTTCGTGTACTTGAGCATTTCAGTCAATGATGGCTACTGTTTTGGAGGCCCACGCTGTTCAGTCTGACCGGTGAGAGACTCTGCTCTTTCGAAGCGGCATAGTAACACCTTGCTAGATTACTTACTATGGTGTAGCCACAACCTTTAACTGCTTGGGTTTGTGGTATAGAAATAGCTGGGTTGGTCAGCTCCCTAAATTTCCAAATTTCTCCTTTCCTCTTCTCTTATAGGTTTCAGTCAAAGGGATTAAAGAGTGGGTCCTCGCCAAAAGCTGTGTTCTCTTCTTCTCCTTTTGGTGGGTTTGCTCGGTGGGTCTTTCTCCCCTATTAGACTCTGCTGAAGAAACAGGAATGAAACATTACACACTAATGTTCTGAAATTCCCTGGCATTTTCCCTCATGCTGCAGCTTTAGTTGGCGTGTGTTTACCTTCTAAACTACGACAGATCATAATGTGACCAAATGGTCAGCATCATATAATAGATGTTGCCACTTTTTCCATCTGCAACATCATTATCTTGTGGCCAACCACCTGACTGCATCCCTGCCACATTACACTTGTACCATATTTTAGGTTTTGTTAATGCAGGAGGGATCCATATTCTCTAATCCAAGTTATATTTCTGAGCTACATAAAACCAAATGCACACTAGTGAAAGCTGAAGAGATTTGTTAAGGATATAGATATCTTATGGAATCACAGGATGAGTTAAAGAAATGGACTCTAGACTGAGTTTGTGAGACTTCGGATCACGCTGGAGAATTACCTCTGCTACAATCAGGGAACCCGGAGTAAAGAATCTGCCAGCATAGCTGCAGGCCACTTCCCCCCCAACACCATGCTGCCCTGTGCCCACCCTCCCCTGAGCAATGAATGAGAGTCTGCGGGAGGCAGAGTGATGGGACGTGGACCAGATCCAGATGCCCACTGCAATGGGATCAGGAAATTTAGTTTTCCGCTATCTGGCCTCTTCCTTCCAGTATATAGCAGGCCCATTCACTGCATGTTACACATCCTGAATTTCATTTAAATGTGAAAAGAACACCTGAAAGATAATATTTCCATAAAAATACCTGCAAATATAATATTCATACACATCACAGTTTTGCAAAGACATCCTTGCGTAACTCTCTGTATGCCCATTCCTTTATATACTAGTGTACGTCAAATGGAGATGAGACTAGTAATTTTGATGTCCTCATTTCAGTGCAAATTGTCTTTGAGGAAAAAGCACAGGAAGTGGGATCACGACCTGGATGAGGAAAACTACCTGAGGAGAGTTGATGCCGTGGAAGTGTTTGTTCTAAGCAGTGGAGTCTTGGATAAACGAATGTCTGCTGCGTTGTTGGACTACTGTTGTAGTGATGTTCTAGGGTAAACGGATTCTGGGAAAGGTCAGAGAAAAGCAGAGGATTTGGGGAAACCTTTTGCTTTTGTCACTTTCTAGTTATTCAATCCATGAGAATCACTTACGTACTTTGAGATTATTCTCCCATCTCTCACCTGAAGAATGAGCTGAGCTTAAATGGGATGGAACTTGTCAGGGGGTTTTAGCACCTCAGTTGAACTCTATGGTGTAAATTGAACCAGTATTAACAACACAAATTATTCTGAGGTAAAATATGAAGACAATCTGCTTCAGGAAGGAGCTGTCTCATTTTTCTGGATCAGGTAAGATCCAAGCTGAGGTTCTTCCCCAGCTATTTGTCAGATGAATGACTTCCGCCTGGCACTAAATGTGAATTTAAGTTTTAGATGTAGGATAGGTGTAGGAAAACTACAGGCAACAGTAATAATGCTTGTACATTGTCATAAATATTCCCATAAAAACTTGTGAATGAGAGCAATTACTAGTGACTTCAACTCCCCAGAGAAATTTTCTGTTAAGCCTGACGCAGACGTTTTGGCCAATCAAGTGGAGGGGGCAGTTTTATAATAGCCCTGCTCCGTCTTCCTGAGAAGTCTTGTTCCGAGTCTGATGCTCAGTTACTATTTCTTGATTGAAGTAGTGAAAGGTGTTTTGGAATGATTAGGTTTTCAAAAATGAAATTGAAACTCCTGTTTCTGCGGTTACAGAGGGCGATGTTTTTAAAATTTTATGTACTTTTCATTCCTTATTCAGTGAAGCCTCTCACTGTCTCTGGCACCAAATTGTCACTTAGCGAATGTTTATTGATTACAATTAGGGAAGCTGTGTGATGGGTGAGTAGAGACGGATTATGATGGGGTTAAGGAGGAAGGTTTGGGGGTAATCCAGGGTTACCTTCATATCTTAACCGTTTTAGTGCATAATCGTGACTTTAGGTAAGTCATATAGTGTCTCCAAACCTTGGCTTCCTTTTTTGCAAAATTAATAGAGTAATAGTGTATATTTCAGAAGGCACTCTGAGGATTAAATCATATGACCCATATAAACCACTTGGCACAGCAACTTGTTCAAAGTCAAGGTTTTCTAAAGTTAATTATTTTAATTATAAATAACAGTGGGAATACAGAAGAGTTGTTTATTGCTTGAAATAAATGGAGAGAGAGTTCAGGGAAGATGTTAGGGGAAGGGAGACACTTCCGATTAGTGACAGAGTAGTGGGCATCCCACACACGTGCTTGGGAGTGTCACCAGGCATGGCTTGATGGAGACTAGTTTGATTTGGCTAGAAAACAAAGTGTGTGTGTGTGTGTGTGTGTGTGTGTGTGTGTGTGTGTGTATGGGGGCGGGGGACCTGGAAATGTAGACAAGAGAAAGTGGATGCAATGCACTTCATATCAGGAGAAGGATTTTAAGACATAAAGGGACATAATCAAATATGTTTATTCAGGAAGCAACTGTGGCAGCAGGTGACACATGGAGTTGGGGAGAGTGAAGTTACTTGGTTGGTTTTTGGTTATTGGAAAGATTCAGACCAGCCATGAGCCACCATGTTCTAGTAGAGACAGGAAGAAGGAGGTGAATCCTAGTGCTGTGTGGGCGGTACAATCAATCCCACTTTGAGGGGAAGGAGTTCAACCATCTGGCAGTCCTGATTCATTTATTCCTTTTACCAGGAGGAAACCTTGGGAGAAAGAAAAGAAGGGAGGCAACCTGGTCTAACCCCCTTGTCAACTAGCTCTCTAAGTAAATAGATGAATGCTATTTCTGGGAAGAGGAGGCCGTATCAAGTAAAGGCTTTTACCAGATAACCCTTGTTGAAGGATGACTTGTAGTAAATAGGTACAAAAGGATTTGCTCCCTGGAGGATACCATGTAAGTTATTCTTTTCTCTGAGTATATAAAATGTAGAAGCTTTATAACTTACATGTTTTTGTCCATGTGAGGGGGCCCATAAAACCTCCCTTTGATGCTTCATCATTCGTTCTAGGCCAGGGAGTGAACATCCTATGTGGAAAAGAAGGAACTGGAGAGTTGTGCAGGATGTCCCAGACCAGTCTTTGTTTTATCCATGTCTCTAGTGTCTAAATTATTGATGAAACTTGATGTCACAGAAGTCTGCTTTGATGATCTGATTTTGAGTCTTAGCTCAAACTTTGTAACCTATTGGATGTAAAGGATGGGGAGGAAGTGATACAGAGGATGACTCCAGAGTTGATGAAATTGGGTATACTGAAGGGGTCAGGCCCTGCCAGTGTCTGAAAACAGAAGGTGATAAGGTCAGTGTTAAATCTGCTACATTTGAGGTATCTGTGGAAGTTGCAGGTGGTGGTGTCTCAAATGTAAGTACTAGAGATCAAATGAATAATCAGTGAGTTTGCAGAGGGAGGGGACTGTGTTGAGGCTGTTGAATGAGTAGATACAGAGGAGCCAGGGAATGGTTTTGAGAAAGGCCAGCCGGACACTGCAAATAGCAGAAGAGAGAAGTGGTTGTGCAATGTATAGGAAAAACAGATTTTAAGCACAGAGAAGTGAGTTTTAACCATGTCATTGTAATGCTGTGACGCAGACACCGGCCCGCAGTGCCTGCGGCATTATGGATGAGACACCAGACATTCACATGGACGACTGAGTCCTGTAGAGGAAAAGGGACAGCATGGCTTCTTTCTCAAGGGAAGAAAAGCCACAGCCCTTGCCATGACTGGCCCTTATTGGGTTTCTCAGCACATTACATGATGGTCCTCATTTAGCATTGCACAGGTTCACTTTAGGTGGTTACCTTTTACAGAAAATAAAGGAGCCAATGCCACTAATCACATCACAGAAGAAGGATATTTGCAAGTGCAAAGGGAAAAGTGGCTGAACCAATTACACTCCATACTGGGGAGTTTTAGGAAGTTATAGTAAGCACTTTTTGTCTCAATTCAGGGTGAGGGAGTTTTTGCAAAAGCAAGTCTCTAAGCAGCCTGGGTACATTGCAGGCCTGATTACCCATGGGAAAACCTATTTGTGGGCATGGGTCCTGTGCATCTCCGAGTGGGAGCTGGGTCCACACCACACAGAACGGTCTTCTACAATGCTGCAAAGGGTTGACCACAGATTTATCCTGAAAACATCAATTAGATTGACCAATTAGGAGCTCATTAGTGATTTTAGAGATGACTGAATAAAATAATAAATTTATAGTGGTAATGAATTGCATGACTGGACGACAGTCTCTGGTGTGGATGTAGAAGCAGAGAGGGTAGATAATGGGATTCATTCAGGCTCTCGGATTCTTAGTGTGGTGCTATGAACAGAGCAGAACTAATTAAGGATGATGATAAAAGAGTAGTAATCAACCAGTTGCATGTTCCACGATAGGTCAAGAAATCAGTAAGCTTTTCTGGTCTAAAGAGCTTGTAGTAGTATCACCTGGGATGTTGGCTAAAACAGAATATTTGTTCCCAACTGAATTAGACTCTCTGGGTGATGGTGCTTGTGAATATTCCTTTTAAAGCGGCCTTCCAGATTAATGTTTTTTATTGTATTTTATTGTTTATGCTGTTACAGCTGTCCTGATTTTTCTCACTTTGCCCACCTCCACCCAGCCACTCACGCCCCTCCCTCAGGCAATCTCGATGGTCCTCTGGGTCTGTTCTTTGGCTAATCCCTCCACCTCTTCTCCTCCAGTCCCGCCCCCTCCACTCCAAAGCCATCCATCTGTTTCTTGTATCCGTGCTGCTACTTCTATCAGATTCATGTTTAAGAACCTTTTTAGTCATAAACAAGAGAGTGCTGAGAAAAAATATGGTTTTGCTGAAATAGTAAATGAAAAGACAGAACAGATCTGTATGTCTAGAATATTGTTAATTATAATAAAAAATATGCAAGTCAATGTCTATACATTAANGGGATGCTGGCTAAAACAGAATATTTGTTCCCAACTGAATTAGACTCTCTGGGTGATGGTGCTTGCGAATATTCCTTTTAAAGCGGCCTTCCAGATTAATGTTTTTTATTGTATTTTATTGTTTATGCTGTTACAGCTGTCCTGATTTTTCTCACTTTGCCCACCTCCACCCAGCCACTCACACCCCTCCCTCAGGCAATCTCGATGGGCCTCTGGGTCCATGATCGCCTGTGTCTGTTCTTTGGTTAATCCCTCCACCTCTTCTCCTCCAGTCCCGCCCCCTTCACTCCAAAGCCATCCGTCTGTTTCTTGTATCCGTGCTGCTACTTCTATCAGATTCATGTTTAAGAACCTTTTTAGTCATAAACAAGAGCGTCCTGAGAAAAAATATGGTTTTGCTGAAATAGTAAATGAAAAGACAGAACAGATCTGTATGTCTAGAATATTGTTAATTATAATAAAAATATGCAAGTCAATGTCTATACATTAAAATGGCTGGAAGGTACATTAAATAACTAAGTACATTAAAATGCACTTAGTTATTTCTAGATTGTAGGATTTTAAATAACTTATTTATTCCTTGTAAATCTTTTCATCACAGACTATATTTGTTTTATGATTGAAGTATAATTATTAAAGTAAACAGCTAATAAATATATATATATTTCTATATACTGGATTTTAGACACAGATACAGAGAGATAAGACAGTGCCTTAAAGAGTATGTTTTGATAATAATAGAAAAAAGAAAGAACATAAAGGCATTTTATAACTGAATTAGATTTAGAGAGAATGATATCTGAAAGAGACATTAAGGAAAAGCTCAGCTTAGTGAAAAACAAATTCCATGTACTTCCTTATTTTGTCTAGGGTGGTCTATCCTCTACTGTCCTAGAGACTACAGATGTTCAAATAAAATTACAGATCGCTCTGTGGATCGGTGCACTCATTTAGTGGGAACATAAGTCTGAAAAAAAGCCTGAAATCATGAATCCAGCTGTGTTGGGAAAATCCCAAAGGCTATCTTAGAGAAATGGCTGAAGTCTTGCATAGATTACTAGTCACCTAGGAGTTTATCTTTCAAAAGCTATCCTGGTAAAAATTAAGTACAGGAGATCAGAATACTATTTGCAAGACTTGAACTAAAGAATTGGATTTTTTTGAAGTAAGTTTTTTACAAGGCTGACATTATACCCAGCACTGTGAGAGCCAACTGACTGTGTCAAATTCATAGTCTATTGAGCAATAATTATAGGCTAGACTTTTTAAAGAGAGATATAAAAATATATATGTATGATACTTAACTTTAGGGAGCTTGCAATATAGGTAGGGAGACAGAATAAATGAAATCTTCACTCTGAAGATAATTGCAAATATTAAAGACATGGAATCAAAGGAAGACACAAAGGGGTAGATTATAGCAAGAAAGGCTTTTGGGAGGTGATCATAAGAGTTTAGGCATGAGATGGCCCCAGCATGACTTGAGCTGATGATAACGAGACTGGAAAAGAGGAGGTGGACATTGTGAAGAAATAATCATTAGGGTTGTGGGCTTTTGAGTACTTACGAGACAAAGAGAGGCCTAGTTTCAATGCTTAGACCTAGAAAGACTCAGAGGAATATGGAGGATGAGAAGGACTAATGAAGGGGAGGAGAGAAACAATGAGTCTAGTTTATTATGTCAAGTTGGTCATTGTGGCCATTAGCCCCATCGATGAGCCTTTGCACTTCTCTCTTCAAAGCACGCCTTTAAGGAAAGAAGATGATCAGTAAACATGTTAAGTAGCTAGATCACCAGGTGAGACATGAAGACAAATGTTGGCTCTGAATATTTTTTTTGGTCATTAACTTAGGACAATAAAGATAAACCCTATGCCATATTCACAAAGTTTCTCTACTTCCAAGCTGTTAATTCAAAATCTCATGGATCATAGCATTCCCCTCTACCAGCTTGGGGGATCACCCTGTTATTCCTGCCTTCTCTCAGTTCCTTCGCCTTCTTTTGTTCATCACCCTCATTTTCTTGTTTAGGTTACAGGCTTATAATTGTTACTCTCCTGGAAATACCCTGAACATGCCTTTTCTTTTTAGCTGAATTATTTACTTATGAAGACCCAAACACTTCCACACTTCTAATCTTTATGGTATTTTTCCTTTACCATTTAGTCTCTTTATACTCTCCTTCTTATTCCTCATTCTTTTTAATCCCTTTTGTGGCTCTAGTGGACCCAGCTAGCAACTTTTCCTTGCTATAACCAAATAGCCTAAAACTGCTGGAGAAAGTCATACAATAGAACAGACCATTTCCACTAAAAATCCATGGACACCAGCTTTAAATAGACATTTATCACTGCCTGGGAATTCTCCTGTGCTTTTGTGTTAAGTTCTTCTAATCATCACAATTGTCTTATAATAACCTTTTTTAAAGCCTCTAGTTCCCTCACATATTTTTTATTTTAGTTTCAGAAAAAGTCTTTGCTTCTTTCTTTACAGAAAAAGTGGAAGCTGCTACATTCATTCATCTGCCAATGTACAAATCTATGCACAACTGCGTCCCTCTTATCTGCCTTCCCTTATGTTTCAGTGACAGAGGGTCTGTTTCTTTTGTCCCAGGATGTTTCTTCTGCTCTGTGATCTGGGTCCTATCATTTCCGTCTTATTAGGAACATTGCATTAATGCTTACTATTACTGTTTTTGGTGTTCAGCCTCTCTCTCAACTTTATCTTTCCCATTAGCTTTTAAAGTTGCCAGTCTTTTCCATTAGAATAACAATAAAAAGCCCCCAAAGTTATTCCTTTTCTCTATCTAATTACCCCCTTGCATAACTGAATTTTTGAAAGGCATTCCTATCCAATTACATCTTTATGTGACTGAACTTACTGAAAGAATGCTCTCTGTATTTTTTATGTTCCTTTTTTATTATTGACCCTATTACAGATGTCTCTCGTTTTCTCCTCTTGTCCTCCTCCATTAAGCTGACCCCCCCTCCCACGCCACTGTACCTTCTCCTCATTGCTTTCTGTGTCCATGGGCCGTGCATATATGCACACGTGCTCTTTGACTAATCTCTTCCAGTCCCTCCCACACCCCTTTCCTCTGAGATCTGTCAGGCTCTTCCATGTATCCATGCTTCTGATCCTATTTTGATTGTCACTTAATTTTGTTCATTAGATTCACATATAATTGATATCACTTGGATAAGGGAGGAGGAACTGAGCCTAAAGGAAAAAGGACTCGTGGACATGGACAACAGTATGGTAACTGCAGGGAGGAAGGGAACATAAGGGGACTAAATGGCAATGGAAGAAAATTACAATAAAAAAAAGAAAAACGCACACAGAAATCACATGGTACTTGTGTTTCTCGGACTGGCTTATTTCATTTAGCATAATGATCTCCAGATCCATCCATGTGGTTGCAAAGTGTAAGAGTTCTTTCTTTTTTACAGTCTGTGTTTCAATGTCAATATTTTCCTGTTTCAACTCTACATTTACAGTGCAGCATACTCCCACGTGGCTTTTGGTCCTCAGCTCATCTCTAGAAGAGTCACTTCAAAGGTCTCTATTGTTTTCCATCTATGCATTAAAACCACTAGCTATCTTTCTTTCTTCATTTATTTCCACATCTATCAGCATTTGCCGTTGTTGACTGTTCTCAAAGTCTCAAAATACATTCTCTTGGCTTGTGTTCAGATCGTGCCTAACCAGAGGACAAAACCTAATGTGTGATTCTCTCTCCCAGCCTTGTGCAAAAGCATGGACCAGTGTCAGAACGGAAGAAAGAGGACACTTTTCTGTTCAATAATTCACACAGACACTTTTATAGTTCTTAACTTTATGAAACTACAGTATGCTTATCTGTTTGGCTGTTCCTTTTGTTTCCTTTGTGGGTTTGTCATTCCTAGCATTTAAATATTAGAGTTGTTTTGTTCTGTTTCCCCTCTCACCTCTCCCATGTTACTCAGAGGTCTCCTCACCGTGGTGCACTGATCATTTACTTACATGCTAATGGCTCCCAATTTTAGGCCCATAGCGTAGACCTCTCCTTTGAGTGACGTGCCAACCCAGCTCCTATTTGAAATTTCTGTTTGAACAACGTGAGCAACATGTCTGATTCATTATGTCCAAGTTCACAAGTGCGAAATTCATGATCTTCTTCTTCTTTTTCACTCCTACGAACACATTTCTATTTGCATTGTCAGTAAATGGTCATCTTATGCACTCTAATACACAAGCCAGAAACCTAATGATCCATCTTGGCACATTCCTTGTTTTTCTTTTGGAGTTGACAGGAATTGTAGGTATTTCCTTATTTAGAATATTTAACTGGAATGAATCCTCTGACATTTGATTCTTGATTTTGTTTGCATAATCTCTGAAAATTTTTAAGGGGGAAGGAGGCCCCTAGTATTCATGAGATTCTCAAAGGGATATGTGTGTATATATGTATATATAATTATGTGTATTGTTTATACATTATATATAATAGCAATAATCAGAGTTTTACTTAACTTCTTCATTCATGGTTGAGGACATTGGAGCCCTGGTTTGCCAGGGTCACCGTGCTGCTTGGAGCCAGAGCAGGACCTGGAACCGCAGCTCCTGGATTCCAGGCCACTATTCCTATCTACAGAAGGAGTTTAGTGGGCAAAATCAAATTATTTCACTGAGATTATCACCTCTTATCACCAATGAAACTGCACTGATAGTCAGTAAGACTGAAGGTACCTGTTTTTGCTGTGCATGAGCATTGGAATATTCTCTGTTAATAATGTATTTCAAATTCAAGCAGGTAATTCTTATATGCAAAATAAGAAAAGTGTATGATTTTTAAATTAAATTTTATGTTTATTTAAAACATTATGCTAGCAGGAGCTTCTTTTTAATTTGCTTGGACAAGTTAGTTCCCATTATGTAGCATGTGTCCTGATCTGTTTCTGACTTAGGATTCCGCTCTCACCCAACCCGATTGCCTAGGCCCGTTGTACTGTTCCGCAACATCTGGGCTTCTCCCTGGTCACAGGATGTCACAAATGACAAGGGGAACATTGTACAAGATGCTTCTTTTTTTACTTCAGTTTTAATTTTTATATTAAGGCCCTTTAACCATCTGGAGTACTGTTTTGTATGTGGTATTCAAAGGTAGGAATGCATTTTTATTATTTACTTTTCTACCTATTACATAGAAAATTTATCCTATATTAATACAAAGAAATTTGTCCTTCCTCCCATAATTTAGGCTACCACATTACTCATCACTGGATTTGTGACATGGCCTCATTTGTATATCATTTTCCATACTTCAGAAAGTCTTTGAGTCTCTTAGTACTCTTTAGATTTTTCATGCCATAGTATTTTTATTAACATGCTTTCATATATACCCTCTTCCTTAATTTAATTTCTACTTTGTAGGTTTTAGTTTTCTATTATGATTGGTACTTTATTTCATCAATTTTGTATTTGATTAAACCCTTGTTAGTTTTAATAATTTGTCTAATTCTATCTTCTTTTTTGTATTTTAAACCATCATATTATCTAAAGGATCATTTTTTTCCTTCCCTTCCAATATTTGTACTTTTTATATCTTTGTCTTTTTTAATGCAATTTTGTATGAATGCCTATCTTAACTATAAAATGAATGTGTCTGAGGATTTTTCCTTAAATGCAGTGTTTGAACGTAAGGTTTGATTTAGATGTTTGGTTCATAACTATAACCAAGTTTAAGCTATTTTCTTCTATTCATAGATTTATATGAGTGGATTACTTTTTAAATTATAAACAGTTTTTAAATTTTCTTTAATTTGTTTTATCTCTTCAAATAATTATACATTCCTCTTTGTTATGTATTGATATGGTAGATTGTATTAATTGCTTAGTTGGTAATAAATATTCCCAGAATTCTGGGGTAAATTTTACTTGGTCATATTAAATTTTATTTTAATGTACCTTTCACTTGTTACTGTTTTATTCTGATGCTTGCACATACATTGGTAATTGAATGGGCCTACAATGTTTTTTCTGTACTGTCTCTACCTAGTTTTGGATTTGAGACTGCACTAGCCTGTGGAAAGGGCAGCTTTCCCTCCTATTTTTTCCTTAAAAGCTAAGAATCACCTGATCCTTGGTAGTTTGGTGCACCTAACGCACCTAAATCATCCAAAATGCCCCTAAAAATCAGCAAAGGCAGGGAATTTCATGGAGGAAGAGATTTTGCCTTTTAAATTTCTTTAATGCTAACTAATCTATTCAAATTTTCTCTTTCCTTTTATACTAACCTGGCATTTTGTATTTTCCTGAAATATATATTTTGCCTACATTTCCAAATTTAGTATCATATGGGTGCTCATATATTTAAATAATCATTTAATATCTTTTTGTGTCAATAGTGACTTCTCTTACTTTTTCTGCTGCTGCCTCTCCCTTCTTTCTCTCTTGCTCTCCCCCCCCCCCATTTGCCTCTCCCCTCTCCTTCCTCCTCCCTTTCTCTCCCCAAACTAATTGCCAGAGTCTGTTTATCCATTACTCTCCTTAAAGCTTTTAATTTTTTGTTTTCCCTGATTTGGGGGGGGGTTGTTCTCCATGCATTGATTGTTATTAGTGTATGTATGTGAGTGTGTATGTATGTATGCATTTCTACTTTCCAGATTCAATTGATTCATTTTCCCCAATGCTTCTGTTATTCCATTCTGAATTTCCCATTCTTCTGTACTATTTTTTGCCGTATAGAGACAAAATTGGCACAGATAACAGAATGACTTTTACATTGTGTGTGTGTGTGTGTGTGTGTGTGAGTCTATGGGATTATGTAGAAAAAGCAGGGTCATTTAGTAGAAAGGGTCCTGAGAATGCTGAGCTGGGAGTGAGAACGATGGGTAAGACTGCAGGGTCTGGTATTATGTATAAAGACAAATACAGGCAAGTGGCCGCCCTGGTGGATGACCAAAGGAAGAGTTGGGTGAGTTGGTGGGAGACGTTGGATGGTCTCCTTAAGGCCATAGATATATGTATATATTTAGAAAATACTGGCTAGCTCTTATTAGTTTAACAGCATCTTCCTAGACCTGAAGAATCGACAATGTTTACTACATAAGATCAGACTGAAACCATTTGGGTTCAGTATGTAGAGCACTATATACAATCTATAGAAACTATCTTCTCAGTACTACTTTATTAGGTACAATTCACTATGCAATTATGACATCACTTACATATTGTTTTTACCATCAGCACCAGAAAATATGTACATTCTCTCTGAGGGAGTTTTACTATTATCAAGAGTCACTGATTATTCAGAAACCTCATTAAACTTCTCTCTAGTATATAAAAGGTATATGCATCTACCAATCATGCACTCTTTTTTTAATGTTTTAAGCAGCTCACCTTCTGTTCTTAGCTCAGTGGGATGAAAAAAGTTTATATATGTTCGTGATTGTTGATTCAAGTAAACAATGACCTCATGGTACAATTATTACTTCTCTTCCCTGTTAACTTTCTAGACTCCATTTATCCTTAGAATCCTGGGTCCTCCTTTAGAAGGAGATGAAGTTCATTGTCCCCTGTGGACTGTTCTCTGGATCAAGAACTTTTTTTCCAGCTTAAATTAACAGAAGAATTGGGTCACATTTTATTAAGCAGGCAGATTTGTAGACATTCTCTGGAGTCACAGCTGTGTCAGTTAATGAACTGCAGAGAACCTCTTATTTCACTGATGTCCTGACAATTCACACAATAATGAACAGCAGGGCTGCTCTACTAATGGAATATGTTGTGCTCAGAGTGTTACGATTTCTTTCTTCAAAAGGTGCTGAAGGATGGGAATGCACACACCCTGCTCTGTGCAGGGTGTTCAATGAGGATGCAATGCAAGTGTGTCAGCTTCATTGATTTAGGTCAGGGGTTCTCAGCTTTAGCTCTATTGGCATTTTGGGTCCAAGAATGCTTTGTTATGGGAATTGACCTCTGAAAGATGTTTAGTACTATTTCTGGCTTCTACCCAATAGATTGCAGTGGCACACCCATCCTGTTCCCTTTGCCCATTGTGACAAGCAAAAATGTTCCATGATATTGCCAAATACCTGGGTGTAACAACCCCTCCACTTGTGTGTCCTGTTGCTCTTGGTCCTTTTGCTCACCACCAATAAGAACTGTGTCTCTTGATGCTAGAGTTTGGTTTAAAAAAAAAGGTACTATTTATTCAAAAGTTATACAGGTTCAGAATAATGGCAGAATATCACCATTAAATTTCAAAGTCCCTTTAAAACACCCACAAACACACACACATAGTCCCACTTCCCCTTGTCAAACCAAGCCAGTTAGGGATTCCATATCTAAGGAAGAGAAATAGAAGTTTGTAGCTTAGCTGGGCAGATTCCCGTACGTACTCTGGCTCCCTCCAGCAGTCTGTGCAAGCTACTTAGGCTCCTGCTCTTAATCCCAAACTGCATCCTCATAGTGGACCAGTGAGTGAGTCCCTCTGCATTCTTTCCAACCACATGACCAAGACCCTACAGTGCTGCTACATGCTCAAGAGGCTTCTTCTTCCCTAACCCCTTGGTCAAGAAGAACAAGAGCACGAAAGAGAAAAGGAAAGAGAGAGAGCAAGACTGAGCATCTTATGACTTTCCTACTCTCCTTCCCACAGAGGTCTAGCATGGCTAAGAGAGAGAGAGAGAGAGAGGATGGCTAAGACAAAGAGAGGGACCTCTCTCTCTCTGCTTCCAAACCTCATAGTTAAGCCCACACATGGCTGCCATGCCTGGGCTTAAATCCTGGCTCAGATCTTTCTCTGTAACCCCATTTCTGACTCCTCCTACACTGGGTTACACCTACCAGTATTCTGGTTTCTTCTGCCTTTCTCTGCTGCCATTGTTAGTCCAGGCAAACGTGGCCCTGTGACGGAGGAGCTGCTTCCAAGCCATTCTCCCAGGTGCAAGAAGCTGGTTCGGCTACATCGCATCACAGGTTAGAGTCACGCCCATTTCCCTGACTCTGAGCAGGCACAGCTTTAATTACTAAAGAAATGCTGCAGGCTACAAGGGGTTGGAAAGAAATTTTCAAAATCATGAAAGGCCAGGACCTGCACTCAAGATTACTCTACCCAGAAAAGCTACCATTTAAAATGGAAGGACAAATAAAGTGCTTCCCAGATAAGGTCAAGTTAAAGCAGTTCATCATCACCAAGCCATTATTATATGAAATGTCAAAAGGACTTATCTAAGAAAAAGAAGATCAAAACTATGAAAAATAAAATGACAACAAACTCACAACTATCAACAACCGAACCTAAAAAAACAAGAACAAAAATGAACTAAGCAAACAAATAGAACAGGAACAGATTCACAGAAATAGAGACCACGAGGAGGGTTATCAGCGGGGAGACGGGGGAGAGTGGGGAAAAATATACAGGGAATAAGATGCATAAATGGTAGGTACAAGGTAGACAGGGAGAGGCTGAGAATAGTGTAGGAAATGGAGATGCCAAAGAACTTATATGTATGACCCATGGACATGAACTAAGGGGGCAGGGATGCTGGTGGGAGGAGAGTGCAGGGCAGATGGGAGTAAAGGGGAGAAAGAATAGAACAACTGTAAGAGCATAATCAACAAAATATATTTCAAAATAAATAAAACACTGGCTAAGTTCTTCAGATATGCAAAGTGGCTCTCAATGGCCCTGCTTGGCTTCCCTCATCCCTGGATCTAGCTCAGCACTTTGTTACGTGGGAAAGGGGCAAAATGACCCTAATTAAGAGCCGCTGACTTAGATCAGAGTTAACATTTACCCTGGTTATTTGAGTTGTTAAATGTACGGTTGTTAAAATGGAGTTGTGGTAGGGTCCAACTGTTCCTTAGCCCAACAGAACAACAAACACAACAGTTGCCATCACTACTGCCCTTGTGCTGAGGGGATGGAAAGGAATATTTGCTGGGTATAAACTAAGTGCCAGGTACTGCTCTAGGCTCTGTGTGTTATTTTATTTACTCTTCCCAATAGCCCCATGAAGAGGGCATCTTGGTTCTCATTCACCTACCATGAGAGTTGAGGCTTGGTGTGACTAAGCTACCTCCCCAGGGTCAGGCACCTGATAGGTGGTGCAGATGGGAAGAAATCTAGCTGGACCCATCTGTCAACCCTACTTTTTTAACCTCTGCATTGTACCCTAAAAACATCTTCTTCTGTAAATCTCGCTATTTCTGTCAATGACAACATGGTTCTAAGCATTCAGTATTCTGCTTTTAAAATTTTTTATATATTAATAAAATTATCAGCTCTACTTTTAATGTGATATGGTTTTCTGTTTTAAATGGTGAATAAAAACTTTGGGAGAACTTTTTCAAACATCAACTCTCCAAAGAAGTCTAATACAGATTCTTTCGTGGCTATGGGGTTGCTTCTGGCTTCTTCCCCTACTCCTGTATACTGAAATTGAAAATCACCCTAATAGAGGTATCTCAAAGATATTTTCTTCAACAATTGACAATGGAGAAAAAAATCTCATATTACAAACACCTCAATTTCTACATTATAAAACCTTCTTTCTAATGACAAAGTTTGATGGGCTTAAATTCAATACTTTTTATTGTTCTCTTGGAGAAAGGAATCTGATCAAAAACCAAATGGCTAACAAGTAGGTAGAAAATCTAAACAGGGGTAAAATTCTAAGGTAAAGATATAAAAGTGAAGTTTGAAATTTCTATTTCATTTCTAAAGAGTGCAGTGCAGTACATTAAGCATAGACATTTAGAAAGATATTGTTAAGTAACAAAAATAAAGTAAGAATGAATGGCACATATTTTAGGAACATTTAATGAATGCCCATGCTCAGATCATATAATTGCTTTTAAGCACCAAATAATTTCAATAAGGAAAAAAGAAGATTCATAGTTAAAATTGGAAACCAGAAGCATTATTATGAACAAGCCGTTGTGACTTTTTTTAAATATTATAAGAATTCTGGGCTTTCTCCCAATAGTTGCTACATCAAACACTGGAACATCTGAAACAGATGTTGCATTTTCCCCCCACAATGCATGAGAATTTCATCTATCACAAAATGTAGCTGATGGGTAGAGGGTTGTACGATACCTCTGTCATGCATATATTGTGATTATATTTTTGTGAATCTATTTGGATGGTGCTCCTGAAGTCTAGGTTTCAGACATTATTCCATTCTTTGTAAGAAAATCCATGCTATGCCACACTCAGTAAATGTTATAAAATCAGAGGCTATGCAGAAACATTTTGTTTTCAGGAAAACCCACTTACACTATCTCAGCTTTCAAAATTAAACAAAACATGATAAAAATGACCAGAGAGAGAAAGAGAGAGAGGTGGGGGGGCGGGTAGAAACAGTTTTAAAAACACTTCCACAGAGGGATTCCACGATTCTCTTGCCTTTCTGTTGGAAATTCATTACCTTCTTCTAAAAAGCAGCTTAATTTTTGTCTCCAAATGAGGATCATTCTAGGTACTGAAAACCACTTTCTCTGTTTTAAACTATTAAATTGTAATTCCTTTATAGCCGTCATTTTCTGACTCTGCTAATTAACTTCTTGACAGTTTTATGATCCTTCCCTACATCTCTTTAATATTACCTGAATTGTTCTGTTAGGAATTAATACTTTATTTCATGAGAGAGACCTTGTCAGGATTTTTCTGATCTTTTCTCTGAATTCCTCGGGAGATGCCTGGACAAGGCTGTGCACTCACCTGTGTTTGCAGCTTCCAGGGGCTTTTTGCTTTCTTGCCAGCACACACAGTCTCCAGCAATTGACCAAACGTCTAGACTAGGGTTGGCAAACCGTAGTCTGTTGTGATTTTTTAAAAAATAAACTTCTATTGGAATGCCTCTATACTCATTCACTTCCTTATTAACTATCTGTGTTTTTAACATAGCTGAGTAGTTGTGACCCAATCTGTGTGTCCTCCAAAGCCTAAAATATGTACTTTCTGGCTCTGTGAAGAAAATGTTTGCTGGCCCCTGAGTTGTTCTTACTGGTGTCTGAATGTATTTTGGCCAGGTAAGATTAAATCACTTCTCGCCACTTGTCTGTCCTTTGATTTTGGGCCGGTTGGTTGCTCTGTGACCATAGCTGTCCAGTAAGTTCATGTTGTTAACCTACAGTTTGTTCATTGCTATAGACTGAATGTTCATGTCCCATTGAAATTCAAGTGATAAAGTGTAATGGCCCATATATAGTATTTGAAGGTGGGGCCTTTGGGAGGTGATCAGTTCGTAAAGGTGGGACCTATATGAAGGGGATGAATGCCTTTATATTGAATAAGAGTGTTGAAAGTGGACATTCCTGTCTTGTTCTCACTCTGAAGGGGACATTAGTGCCCTTATAAAAGAGGTCCCAGAGGGCTCTGTCACCCCTTCTGCCTTGTGAGGACGCGGTAAAAAGAGAGCTGTCTATGAGCCATGGAGAAGCATCTCATTAAACTCTGAATCTACCAGCACCTTGATCTTGGACTTCTCAGCCTCCAGCAGTGTGAGAGAGAAGTGTCTGTTGTTTATAAGCCGCTCAGACTGTGGTATTTTGTTATAGCCAACCACATAAGCGGAGGCATTTATCATTTGTTGCTGTTGTTTAAAGTTAAAGGAAGTTCCATCAACTCTCTGCATCCTCGATGGTCTCTGTTTCTCCCTCGGTCACGTTTCTCCCCCTTACAATTTATCTGTTAAAAACTTGAGTTATTTGGGTGAGTTTTCCACTATATGTTGCTTTTTGTAGTATTAAAGTAATTTGGTTCCTTGCTTTTCTGGAAGCTTTTTTTCAGCTTCGTCCTCAAACTCTTCTCCTCCCACTTTCCCCGGGCCTTCTCATTCCCCCCCCCTCCCCTTTGTCTCTATCCTGCTGTATTGTGATTCTATCTCCAGCAGCTTTTTCTCTGTTTGGAGTCCAGTTTAGAAAGGAAACTTGGACGATTTCTGTTTAGAAGTCACTTGGAGATACATAGTATTTGTTTTTAGCAATTTACAGATGAGGGGACCAGGCTTGAAGAAGTCAAATGTGATTGACTCAAGGTAATAAACTAATAATTAGGAAGATGGATTTCTAACTGTCGATTCCAAAACCATAACTTGGTCCCTGTAATACACTTGCAGTGGTTCAGCAAGACTTGTTTTATTCCTTTCTCCCTTCTCCATGCCCTTACCTACTGCCTTAGTCCTAAGAACTTCTAAAAATAGCCCCTGATTCTTTCCCAGCTGCCTCCACACTGCTGATGCGGATCTGACCCATTGCTTCACCAATAGAATAGAAAACAAAACATGTTAAAACCTCTGTGATGAGTTCTAACTGGTCAAAAAGGTATGTGAATGGACAATACTTCAATTCACATTTTATTGCCACAGAAGAAATGGCAGCAATTCCACCACTTGCTTATTTTGGGCCCTATTACCGTGACTGCCCATTAGAAATTGTTTGTTCTAGCCTCATCCATCTGTTCGCTTTCTGTACTACTGCCATGTCGTCGCACCCTTGTTTATGTTCATGCTGCCATCTCTTTATATAATGTCTTCTCCTTCCACTGCCATTTTAAAGCCAGATGCTTAGGTGGCCTGTTGTGTGAAGCCTTCCTTAGTCTCCTTCAATGCTGAGTTAGAATTTATGGTTTTTTAATGGGCCTCACACAGTCATTCAAAAAGATCTATATCATAGCATTCATCAGAGTGTGTTTTGGTGAGTTATTTGTGCATCAGTCTGTTCTGCCAGACTCAGAGTTTACCGAGGAATGGGACGGTACCCTCCTCACCTCAGAATCCCAGAGCCTCCTTGGAATGCAGTACTTATTTAAATCACTTTTGTTAGATGAACCCAGTTAGTATCGGTGAGAGTATGTTGCTATTGTAAGACAACTTGTAGCTTCTTTCTTAGAAAACATATTTAACAAGTGCATGCTTGTTTTGTTTTTCTGTTTTTACTTATCTAATAACATATATTCAAAACAATAGTTAAATAAGGATAGATAAGCAGGCAGACAACATTTTGTTTCTCTATATTTTCTCCCAAATTAACCTTCGATTTTGCATGGCAGTTCTCTGAGAGTTATCCGAGTGCAAATAATATTTCTTCATGTAGCTTATCATAATCAGCAAAATTAAATATTTTAATTAACATTTGTAATCAGCTTTTCCTGTTCTAAGGTCTAGTGGTTTATATTCATTAAAACAAATTGAATTTTAGGGATAAACTAAACGTTGCTTTTATAAAGCTACATTCAGATTGATTTTTTTTCTCTAACCTCACATGCTTCATAAACTTACATTTTCATCATTCATTTATTTATTCACTCACTTAATAAATCTCATAAGTATTGATAGCTAATAGCTGTCATCTCTAGATAGGTCTAAGGTTTGCCCAAGTCAGGGGTGATGGACCTCTTTGGAAGACACTGTGCTTTAATTTCTTTAAGTCACAATAAGACAGATGTTTAGGAGATTAAGAGACACAAACTATAAAACATTATTCATTTATTTTCCAATCAAATACAACCATAACCAATGTTCAGAAAGGTAATTGAACTGCTTCTGGTCCTCCACCTAAAAGTCAGATTATTCAGTCATCCCAGTGGGTCTAGACTCCAAGTTACCTTTGTTCTCTTAATGACCGGTGGTGATGAGTGAGGATGCCTTACAAATGTGTTAAATAGTTTGGCGGCTTAGAGGCTCCTGTTTCAAGCTGATGGTCTTTTGGCTTCTTCTTCTCAGGGAAGAAGTTATGGGTCTTTGACACTGAGACCTAATTTTCTTAGTTTTCTTGTGATATTTCACAGAAAAATCATCTTTATTTTAAATAAAAATATAACAGCAAACAATTTCTAGGAAACTAGAGGATGCCATGCTGTCTCTAGTTATGGAATAAGACCCACAGACCGTAGGGAGACTCGTTCAGGAAAATTAGTACAGTACACACAAATGTGCCAATAATGTCACCAGCTCCCATGATAAGGGGAGGCTTGTTTCTGGTTGGTGGTGATGTTGAGTTTTTTACACAAGGTTGAATTTCTCCCACATTATCAGAGGTTCTCCCTGAAGATCTGCCATAGACTGGGATACAAATGCAAATGATGCATGCTTCTTTCCCCAGGTAGTTTATTATCTAACGAGTAAAACATATCACCGATGATTATAAAAGAATGTGGCAAAGTCTTCTGAGCCAGTAAGTCATTAGAATACATGGTATTATTATGTATTTTAAAATGGTTGTGAAGGCTAATGTTATCACAAAACACAATTTTTAAATAAAGTGTTCTCCTATAGAACAGAATTATAAGTTATAATTTGGATATATATTTTAACAAGGTTTTTTTTCTATTTTTTTGTGGGCTATATAATTTAGAATCTGAGAAGTTAGCAAACTCCCATAAGACACCATTCAAGAATTTTAAAAATCTAGCTTTTCAGGGCAATTTGCTGTGAGAGTGGGAAGTCATAAGCACTTGAAACCCCAACAGCATGGTTGTATCATAGTTCAGAGGTTGGTGATCACAATTCAGAGACTGGGGATTTGAAGTCAGACAGACAAGGATTCGACTCCTGTCTCCTTATTAATAGTATGGCCTTGGACAGGTTACTTACCTGCTGTAGGTATCATTTTACCTCCGTGGGGTGCCTCAGAAGTTATTTTGAGGATTAAAAAAGATTATAATTATAGGCATTTATAGTGTATTGCCTGACAGATAACAAGCTCTCAAAGCACATTTACTATCTCTGTGTTGCTAGAATAATGTCCCTGAATCAGTGCTGAAATATTGTAAATAACTTACAGTACATCTAGTCAAGGAAGTGTCGGAAGAAGAGTGAGACAGACGTGTTACAAAAGATTATGGCAGGGCACCCACAGGGGCCATCAGTCTAGTCCTCAGCTACGAGGGCCAGCACTCAGTTTTGTAAAGATACATTTTCGTAGGTAGATTTGGGTTTATCATGAGATGCTTTCTCTTTCGGGCTCATTTTTATAATACAGTTCACTACCCAGAGCACTTTCTTCCTATTTTACCTCCTACAAACCAATCCATTGGTCATTACAAACCAATCCAATTTGGTCATTACAAGTTTTCATGTGGGTTCAGAAGTCGATCAAAGGAGATTACATTGCTTTGTGCACTTTGTATCTGAGCTGCTTAAAAACCTGGTGAGGTCTCCTGACTAAGAAGCATATACTTTTCCAATAACTACTATACCCTTTCTTTTAGTCAGTGTTAAGTTAAAAAAAATCTAACCAATCTTTTGCTTTACTTCAGTGTTCTTTTTCAGTTCTGTGTGATGTTCACCATATTAGTTTCTGTTGCTGATCTAACAATTTGCCACAAACAGTGGCTTAACACTACACACACCTTCCGGTTCTGGAGAGCGGAAGTCTGAAATGGGTTCTAGTGGGCCGACACCCAGCTGTCAGCAGGGCTGTGTGTCCCCTGGAGACTCTAAGGTACAATCTGTTTCTCGCCTTTTTCAGCTTCAAGAGGCTGCCTCCATCCCTGGCCCTCTTCCTGCTTCAAAGCCAGCAGAGTAAGGCTACCACCGACCTGTCTGCCTCTGCCTCTTTTTCTCCCTGTCTGATTCTCCCGACACTCTTGTCCACTGATAATGCCCCTTGTGACTATATTGGGTCCATGTGAAGAATGCTTGAGTATTGTCCTCTTCTCAAGATCCTTAATCACATTTGCTAAATCTCTTTGGTCACATAAGGCAACATATTAACAGGTTCTGGGGTTTGGGGGTGGGTTTTTTAGGGGACTTTATTCTGCCTACACTAACTACCTAGATAGTATTTCTGTGGGTATGGTAATACTGTCGATTACATAATGACATTTTTTACTTTTAACGATGATGCAGTCAGATTTTCAGACTGCTGTTTGAGTACTGACTTGGGAGAAATCTAGTTCTTTAGGCAGGTTAACAGCTCATCTTACCTCTTATCTGTTAAATTTACTAGTTCAACTATTTTTTATTTTTTATTTTTTTCAATTATAATTGTCCCCATTTTCCCCCTCTTACTCTCCCCTGCCCCACCCATCTCCACCTCCCTCCATCTTGGCCAGAAGTCCTGGTTACTGTCATTTTAATCTTTATTTCCATGTCTCCATTTCTATTTTGCTTGCTTGTTTGTTGTATTGATTAGGTTCCACTAAGTGAGATCATATGGTATTTGTCTTTGACTACCTGGCTTATTTCACTTAGCATAATGTTCTTTAGTTCCATCTATGCTGCCGTGAAGGGTAAGAGTTCTTTCTTTCTGCTGTGTAGTATCCCATTGTGTAAAGGTACCACCGTTTTTTGATCCACTCATTTACTGATGGTATTTAGGCTGTTTCCAGCACTTGGCTATTGTAAATCGTGTTGCTATGAACATTGAGGTGCATAGGTTCTTTTGAATTGGTGTTTCAGGATTCAGAAGGTATAATCCCATCAGTGGAATTACTAGTTCAACTTTTAACAACTAACATTTTATTCAAGTTTTAATACTTCTTTTATTCACTAAGTAAAAATCACAAAGATATAGGTAATGCACTAATATTTTAGAGGTTTCCATCTATGAGGGTGAGGTTTGTTTTTTAGAATTGAAAGTTTCATTTCCCTCAGACATTTGCTTCCATGGAACTGCTCATTGTCTAAGGATGCTAATCCAGTTAGATATTACTATACCTTATTTAGGAATACCTTAAATTTGAACAGATACTTTAATCTGTTTTCTCACTTTAATGTATCACTGCTTTGCATTGTCAGTTTTGGGTAAATTATGCAGTGAATTTTTCTTTTTGATTGACTTTCATATATAGATGCAATATTTTTGAATTGACGTGGTATAATATGATAGGAACTGCTATTATAGAATTTCCTGCATTAAACAGCAAACTGTAAAGACAGAGTAAGCATCTTTTACCTGGGCGTGACTTCTAGTAAGCGTGTAATATCAATGCATTTTTATAGATTCTGAACTAATGAAAAATATTGCAATAGCAGGGCAGCATGATCATGACAAAGTGAGGGAAACTGGGAGAAAAGGCTTAGAAGAAAGTAAATAAATGTATGTTTGTGCTTTGGATCAGCCCTTTGAATAAATAAAAATTATCTACACTGAATATCAAGCAGATAGCTTTATGTTATATTAAATAATTTAATAAATTGACAATATGGCTCTAAAACTAAGGCATTAATTTTAAGTTGTGTTGTGAATGTCATTGTAGTAACTGTTTTGCTTTTTCCATTCCATTATCTACTTGGGGGCTGTTCTGTCCAATTAAACACTCAACATTTGTAGTCTCAGGCTAAGCTTTGCCTGGCAAGTTTATCAAAGAAATTGAAGTCTTCTAGGATCACTTTCATGGAAAGCTAACTTTCAGAGATGTACGGCTGTATGCTGTCTTCTCATAAATGTGGTGTTTGTAGAAGCTGTACTAACTCTTTGAGCCATTAAGCTAATGCATAGTATCTTATGGATACTATGTTTGAGATATTGTAACTGGGGAACCTATTCATAACATCAATTCTTTCTTCACTAGAAGAACACTTTTGCAGTGACTCTGAGATAACTCATGGAAGGGGTCAACAAAATGTCTATGGCTCGAGGTGGCTGGAGAGATAATTTTGGTAATATGAAGTAGCAAGTGTAGTAATTTATCTTGGTTGCTTCCTGATATGCTATATATCTTAGTTAGTCATCACAATAATCTTGTAAGGTAGGAGCTAGTAGCTCCATTTCCCAGATGGGAAAGTTGAATTTCAAACAGATGTTTAATTAGTTATTGTAGATAAGTTTTTAATGAAATTCATGGCATAGCATTTGTTAGTAAGATTATGTAGGTTTCAAGTGTACAGCTCTATGGTACATCATTTGTATCTGACCACCCAAAGTCAAATCTTCGGTCACCATATATTTGATTCCCTTTACCCTTTACTACCTCCCACCCCCTTCCTTCTGGTAACAACCATACTATTGTTGTCTGTATCTCTGTGTGTGTGTTGTTTTGTTTTCCTGTTTGTTCACGTTTTCTTTCAGTTTTGTGAGTATATACCACATATGAGTGAAATCCTGTGGTTCTTAACTAGATTTTTTCAAAATTAATATAGACCGGTAGGTCTCCATTGACCACATGCATATCTACTCTCAAGTGCCTTTCCACACTGTTTACTCTGTCCAATTTTTACACAGTGCTTTACTCTAAGTATTCTACATTTTATTATACATTCAAGGTATCATAATTTAATCTTCTTGGAAACCATACCTGTTATTTATCTAAGACTACTATAACAATGTACCACAAATTGGGTGGCTTAAAACAACAGAAATGTATTCTTTCACAGCTCTGGAGAAGTTGAGGTATCTTTAGGACCATGCTCCCTCTGAGACTGCAAGGAGCCCCCTCTTGCTTCTTCCCAGCTTCCGGTGGTGGCTCTCAGTCCTCAGCATTTCATGGCTTACAGCTAATTTGCTCCAGTTTCTGCTTCTGTCATCACACAGACACACATCTCTTGATGTGTGTCTGTGTGTCTTTGCATGGCATTCTCTGTCCTCCTCTTCTTGTAAGGACACTGGTCATATGAGAATAAGGGCCTAACCTACTCCAGTATAACCTCACCTCAATTGGTTACAATCTTATTTCCAAACAAGGTAATGTTCTGAAAGGTTGGGGAGGATTTCCAGTTATCTTCTTTGGGGGTCACAATTCAACCCATAGCACCACGTGTACCACATTTGGAAAATATATGGTTACTTTTATAAGTTGTGTATTTCAACACTGTTTTCTCCGATTTATATTAAAGGATGTTACAATAAGGATCATATAAAAATAACCATTGTACTTTCTATACATAAGTTGCTTCTCCAAATTTGTTTCAAGAAATACATGGTTTTCAAGATGCCCTAAGAAACATGGAGGGTTATTAGATAACTGTGAGATATTCTGAACATTATTGTACATTTTATGTAGTCTAGCACCCCTTAGGTTTTTAAAGTCACTGAGAAGTCCTTTGTAAAAATCAACGAATCTAATCCCAAATTCCACAAATATGTTTAATGTGGGAAACCCTTTATCATGTCACAATTGTTGTTTTGCACATCTATCTTGGGAAATGCTGAATTATAAGATCACATCATAGACACTCGTGTCCCTTTTTATCAAGAACATGGGCAGATTGCTTAACCTCTGTATGCTTCAGTTTTCTTAACTGCAAAATGAGGATAATTGAAGTTATATCATAAACATTATTGACACTCTTAAATGAGATAAACGGCAAAAAGCAGGTGCAAAAAGAGCTTGATGCATCTATTATTATTTTGACTAGTATTATCATCAAGTTTGTCACTAGGCATTAATTCAGAGTGATGTTGAGATCCATTAAAAGAGTACTGTACTTACTAGATTGAACACACTTTTTATGCAGTTTACAGAATAAAGAGATCACATATTTTATTTTACAAGTATTTAAGGGTTTTTTCATTGTTTTATAGCAATACTCAAGACACAGGAAAAAAAGGTTACATTAGAATCAGTTTACTGGGTATAATAAAAGTGGGAATTATGCAATACATTTTAAAAATAGTTTTGTGGGAATGGTTTAATTAAGAAGGTCCCTTATTAAGAATACCAGTCATTTTATTGTGCTGTTAATAAAATGATGCCCTGGAGCCACTGGAATGTATAAGCTAAGAGACCTCGCAATGAAAGGCCCAGAATACCACACTTTGGACTTTTGTGTGTTTACTTCTGTTGTTCTTTATCTCAGGTGATCATTGACATTTTTTTCCTGTCTCCTGGGCCTTTATTCTGTCTCTTATTATAGCCCTTCCTTTTTAAAAATATGCAATGAACTGGAAAACTGATGATGAGTTGTTTTTAAAATTATAAAAATGGCTGAAAGGTTTTTTTCCTGAAAATCTTTGAGCGTATGTTTCTACATGGTTTAAATTGCCAGCTCAGTGGATAACATGTTACTACATCATGTCTCATAAAATGTTTATTTTTGTGTAAGCTAAAGAAAGCTCCTAAATTGCCACTTCTTCATCATTTGTTAGTCTCTAAATGCCCCTCTTTCTCCTTCAGTTCCTCATAATTTCTCCAAATGAGTACCAACCTGGATACCACCACGCCTCTGTCAGGTAGACCACTGGAGTCCGATCCTGCCTGTTACTGGCCACAGACTGTTTTCCCAGCACAGCTTTGTGCTGTATGACAGCTCTGTCTCAGAGGGACCGTGGACTATGATTGGGTCTCTCTTGGATGTGTGAAAATGTCGCTCCATTCTTCATCAGTCATTTTACTCAGACAAATTATAATGATAAAGGAATGTTAGAAATTTTCCATACTGGTAAGTCTGCATGAGTTCAAAAATCTTCACATTCGTTTCCCAACTTCAGGATATATATAGCTCCTTCTAGCTGCTTGTGGCTATGCTGTTTGAGGGAATGTTTTAATGTTCTGTTAATGAATGCAATAGATATGCCCATTATATATTATCAATTTTCAAGTAGCTCGTAATACCTAGACTACGTGGGCAGCAATTAAAGTATGCCACAGAGACTTCCTTTCAGTTTAATATTTAGGGGTTGTTTAGTGAGTCAAGGTCATGATTTTACCAACTGCTTTTTGACTATATTTAAAAGCATGGGTTAGTATTTCATAGACTGCCTGCCCACTTTTGTACTTTACAAATACGGTTTCATTTAATCCTTCATTGGCCTTATGAGTTTAGCTTATTATCCTGTATACTGCAGACATGGAATCTAAGGCATAAGGACTTAACTTGTCCTTCCCAGTAGATGGGTGATCGGGCTGGGATTTGATCTCAGATTTGCCGGAAAACTCAGAGTACACATTTTCTACTCTATTGTACTGCTTCTGATGACACAAAGGTAAAGAAAAATCAGAGAAGAGGTGAGACTGGATTAACTATTACGAAGTAAGAGAATTCAGCAGGCAATGAGTAAGTAGGAGAAAGACCATTGCTTGTGCATAGTGTGGGGTGTGGGATAGACAGTAAGAAAATAAGAGAATTAGGGTTGTCTGCAGTACTTGAAGAGAATATTCGGATCATAATTGTAGGATCTGATAGGAGAAAATTTTATGTAGTGTTAGCTGCAATAACAGACTGGAGAGCAAAACGTTGTTTCAGTAGGTGATGGACTCATTGAAGGATTTGACCTTGGGCGATAGAATATTATGGTGAAAGTGGTGAGTAAAAAGACAGCATGGCTATACACGTAGTTGAAGGTCAATTAGCAGTGTAACTACATAGTCATGCTGCCAGCCTCCTTCAGACAAATAGTTAAAAATAAAAAAAAAATTGTGACAGTATTGACTGAAGTAAGGACAATGCAAAGCAGTACACTTTAGAGGAAGAAAAAGTAATGCACTTAGGGAATTGTGGCGTTGCGAGTGGACAATGATCTGGATATGTCCAGTGGGCTCTTACACAGATGGACCTGAACTCCTGTGGGCTGAGGATTGAGGGGAAAATTAGGTAGTCATCTATATTCATTGAACATCCAAGATTTGTGTTCTCATGTTTATTTAGTTGTCACGCTTAATTAAAACATTTAACTACCCAACTCGAGCTCTTAAAATTAACCTGAGAACAGAAACATTTGTAAATACAATATGTAAATTTGAGGATGAAAATAATGTGACAAGAAGCACAGATGGGATCGTCTTCACTGGAATCATGAATAGTTTTTCTTTGAAAATTTTTCTTCGCTTTTTTTTGTGGAGCTATCATTTCCATAGATGTTTATGCTCTTAAATTCTTTTCTTAGACTTGATGATTTATAGATCTTTTTTGAGTTCAGAGAAGAGCCATATATTTTAACACACAAAATCCTGCTTTGAGGTTGACTGTCCAAGTTATATTTAACTCACAAAAAATATTTATTATATACTCTGGATATTGTGCTGACTACCAAGACTTGTCCCTTTTCTACCTTAACTTGAGAACTGATAGTCACCATATCCACCTTTTCATCCTTGGATACCCTCCCAGTGCTGAGAAGAAAAAGGATATCCAGAGTAATATAAAGAAAGCAGGATGGTCTTAATCTACAGGACACATGATACATTTTTCCACTGGCTGTAACTTTCCAAAGAAATGCATAATGCAAATGTTGCTTTCAAAGAAAGCAAAGTTGCCAAAATAATCATGGCGGTCTTCTAACATGGCCACCCATGGCTTCTACTCTTGTCCACTTCCCTAAAACCGAAACTTGCCAGAAGAGTGGCTCAGAATATGAAGAAGACATGCTTTGAAATGAGAAGCACGGTGCTAGTTCTTGTGCTATGGAGGAAAGAAGCCCTTCAAAATACTCAGAGGAGTGATAGACCTGATCCCTTGATCCAAACTGAACACTAACCACCATTTGACTTTCTAGTTTCTATCTGGGATTAAGATAAAAATGGACAACATTACTTTTTCTTGGCATTTGGGCTACTTGAATAGCATCACAGGGAAGAAAACAGAAATAAATTAGGAGAGTGACACTAACTAACTCTGGCCATGCCTTTTCCTGCTCATCTGTGACTTCGAGGTCATGGCTGATCAGATCTTTGACCCTTGCTAAGAACACATTTTGCAAGTGAGGTTTTTAAACTTGAGACCGTGTACGATTGTTTAAAATCCTTTTTTCCTTTTTTGGATGGAACAAAAAAGGTAGAAATCCAGATCAAAATTAAGAAGCCTCGTGAAATTTAAATTTAGAAAAAATAAAATTGCAATTATTTACTTTGAACAGTAATTTCATTAGGCTTTTCAAAAGAACTTTGTCCTAAGGAACCCAAAATATTTTCCTTCAAACATTGCCACATGAACGTGAACTGTGATTGTTATGAAACAAAATAGGCACTTAGCACCTGAAAGTTTGACCTAAATTCTCAGCATTTCAGAGAATGTTCAAAGTGAGATTGCTCGACATGCTCAGTTATATTTATGTGACTTCAAACATTAAGAAAAATGTAAAATGATAGAATCTTGAATGAGTGTGAGGTAGGGGATTTCTAAAAATGCAAAACACAGGATTTTATAAATTAGATAACCAGTTGACTTATCTCATTATCCTGCAAGGTATCTGTCAAACAAGCCAGCTCTTGAGGTCATTCAGCTTATTTTTCTCTTCTGGATTCTAAATGTTCAGTCCTTAGGCAAAACTTGGATCCTGCTCGCTGATGTTCCAGGAGAAAGTGCATGCACAAGGTTTACCCAAGTAGTGCCCCATATAAAAATGATGTACAGACTTTAATATAGAAATATAAAATGTCATACTTAGTTGTCCTCTTCCCAAGGTCAGACTCATTTAGATATGGTTGGTGATACTAGAGAAGATTTTCCTGTTTGGTACTGAAAAATATTTTCCCACATATGACCTTTATATATAGAAATAGGAAAAAATATGAAATATAATATGAACAGAGCAAGAAATTTAGTATTGGAACTTTAAGGAAGGTTGAGTAGTAGGATGAAAAGCCACCTTCTTTTTGGCCTTATAGGAAACAGATTTATTACATGACATTTTAAAGGTGGCCATTACTTTTCAAAATATCATTTTATATTGAAATGGAAACTGCATGTTCCTCAATGTCAAAATGATTTTGATTTTAGAGATTAATCAATTGAGTCCTGACACTTTGTAAAGATATAGAATTTATGAGCTAGTTGGGCATCCTGGGTTTTTAGGGACTGAATCCAGTACAGTATGGGGGAGGGGAGGCAGCTCTCCTAAAGGAATACAAAACAAATTATAAATACAGTATTAGTACAAAAGCGAACATATCTTCCACATGAGGCAATAAGTTAAAACAAACGCACACTGAAAAACATGAAAACTGCCAGAAACCTCACAAAATCTATAAAAAAACCTCATAGTCTAACAAATTATTAATTACCTACAAAATTTACTTTTTTCACTACATTTTGTGTCTCCATATTCTTAGTGTCTCCTATGGGCTGAATTTTGTTCCCCTTGAATGCATATGTTTACTCACCCTCAGTATTTCAGAACAAAAATGGGCTTTTTAAGATATAATAAAGTTAAAATAAGGCTGTTAGGGTGGGCCCTAGAACAGGCTGACTGGTATTCTTCTAACAAGAGAAGACAGGACACATGCAGGGACACCAGGGCTGAGTGCTCACGGGGAGAAGTGGCCACCAGCCAGCACAGGAAGAGGCCTGAGGAGAAACCAACCCTGCTGACCCCTCGATTTGGACTTCTGTCTTCCAGACAGTGAGCAAATAAATCACTGCTGTGTAAGCCACCCAGTCTGTGGAATTCCATTATGGCAGCCCCAGCAGTCTTATGCAGTATCTGTAGCTTCCACCTACTAAAATGATACTGTAGCTTTTTCTGCAGAAAACGTAGAAAGATAATTCAGCTTTTTCTCTTGTAGGATTGATTGAAATATATATTTTATTATTGGAGTGCATAAACCATGTGACTTTATACCCAGACGTGTTTGCTTTATGATCAGCAAAGAATAATTCTGATAAATTCTATTTTGCTCAACTCCAACCTCTCCAAAATTATGCAGTTATAAATAAATATTCTGCACTGTTGAGTATCTTGACAAGAGAGAAATTCAGTTTTAATCATGTGCTGATACATTTTTCATTTTCAATTTTACATTACAATGCTTGATAAGTGAAAGAATTTCTCACAGACTAGCCCCTCAATTCATTTATTTCCAGTCTTGTTTCTCATTGACTGACTATACACTTTTACTGCTGGATTCCAAAAGACAGAATTATATTATGGTATAATCTTCCACCTATGCCTTTGTGTTACGAAGCTGAATGTATTGTGCCAGTAGATATGTATTCTTAGAAGTCATTTCTACACAGGGATAAGTAATATAATGGAATCTACTTAAAGTCATTCCAGTGTATCCAACTACATGTATTCCTAACTCAGCCTCCCTTAGCCAGACTCCTGAAGTGCTTGCCAACACGGTGGTAGCCAGCTGATAGGATGGAAGAAGATAGCAGTTATAACCAAATGCAGTTAAAGTATCTTTTGCAAATTTTATAAAAACCGAAATGTATATATCTGTCTAGGGCTTCTTGGACCAAGGAGAGAGCCTTGAAGCTTAAGCTTCTCTGGTTAATTTGGCTTTGAAGACTCAAGGGGTTTGCCTAAATTCACACAGTGGTTAACCCGGACACTATCGTAGGTCTTTCTGTGTGTAGTTTTGTTGTCTTTTTTAAAGCATGGATTTATGTATTTTTATTCTTTTAATATAATTAAGTGTCATGACAGCCAATTTCAATTCTGAGAAAATTGTTGGAATATTTGCATTCATAGTTTGTTGTTTATCTATCTTTGTTCAGCTAAGGTTTTCTGTGCTTAAAAAATGAACATTTGAGATTGCAACGCTTAAATTTGGATGACACTACAGTGAGAAATCAAAGAGCAGCAGGACTACAGTCTGAGAAGGAAACACATAACTACCCGAACTGTTCTTTATGCGTTGCTCCTTTCCAGAACAGCTGTGTGGTCATCCTAATGGTCATTTCTTTTTGCTGTAGAGTTATTAAAAGCCAGGTTTACTTCACCTTTGTGAGTTCAATTTTTGCTCTAGAATATGGATTTGCATACTAAAATTTAGAATTAAAAAATATGTAAGACTTGGAATAGCTAAAGGAACCTTTGTGGACTACCTTGTGCTTTATCGTGTGTTTCAGTTTGTGCAACTTCATGGTCCTTCATATGAAATTATTTGGCGATGTTTATGTTGCTCTTGGAAATGTGAAAAATAGAATTCCTTTTTCAATACTGTAATAACACTGAAATGTCTGGATGGAGCAGTGTAGGCATTTTGAGTAATGAGAGGAAGTGCCTACCAAGATTAGTAATTACTTCCTTATTTGAGATTTAGTATCCTCTGTCCTGTGTTAACACATTCTGCATGTGTTAACTCATTTAATCCATCAAACAATGTCATCATAAATAGTATTTCCATCTCCATTTCATAGATGAGTAGCCCAAGGCTCAGAAAGGTAAAGTAACTTGTCCAAAGGTGATAAACCCAGGCATTTCTGACTTCAGAGCCCATGTGCATAGCCTTTGACCTACACTGCCCCTTTGTCTTTGACAGCGAGACAGTGACATCAAGACAGTGAGAGAGTGACATTGAGACAGTGAGAGCTATAAGATGAGACACACCAGAAAAACACACTAAAAACAAGCAAGGATGAAAACTGCAGTCCTTCCCGAGAGTTCTAAAGGATTCATGATTCTCTGATATGGTGATTTGAAAGAAAAGCATTGAAAGTAGGAATTGTAAAGTCTTCTTTGAAAGTACTCAGCTCCATAAGACTACAGCATTTACTGACCCTACCAAATTGCACCTTAAGAAACACATAATCAAAACAAAGTCATAAAATGTATTCACTGAACTAAAATAAAATAGCCACATAGTGAATTACCATGAGAAGAGCTGAGCTTACTGAACTGAGGGTGTTAGAAGGAGAGTGTTGACGTGTCATTTCCCTCAGTCCCTTAGGTCTGAGCACGGGCACAGCACGCTAGACGAGGAGGAAACCTGGGGCGAGGGGCAGGAATTTCGTGGTTTAGACCTGACATCGTTGTCTATTGAAGCAATGGGAAAGTAGATGAAATTGTATACTTCAAAAGGTTTTTAAATGTTTTATATCTGATTAAGACACATCAACAGATGCTACTGGATAGGCAATGTAGGTTTTCATGTTAGCATTTGAAGAAGCTTTTATAAAGTTATTCTCAGAAATAAAATATGATGAGGAATTTGAGCCCATTTTCTTCTAGTAATAAAATAATGCAGATTTATTTGAACAGAAACAGGTATCTGAAATGTCAATTACACAATTTCAAAATATACTGTGAACAGTAGAGTTGGTAGTATAGTAAATTTTCTAGTTTCTAGGTAGTAAGGACTCTTTATCACAGAAAAAGAGTGCTGGGTTTAAGAATGATAGAGGGAAATTCAAAGTTGTTTCAGAGCCCATGTGAAATGTGATGAGCTGGCTTAAGTAATAAGGAAATACTTATTTGCTATGCAATCTAGAGTAGACTTACCCCATCACGATCGAAGAGAGATACACATCCTTCCTCTTGAGTTTGCGCCTTTTTTCTTTCTGTGGTGTGATTATTTGTTAGACCTTTACTCTGACTAGATTGCCTTACAATCATCTTGTGAGGAAGCCTATGGTATTTCATAGGACATTTTGTCCTTGAGTCCCCAAGCCATCTACCCTGTTACTTTATTACGTGACCTACGTCCTGCTGGAGGACTGTCACTCCTGATTTGCACTAGCTTTTTCTAATCCTTTAAAAATGGCCATTGGTCTTTTCTTCCCTTGAACCTTGCCCAGAGCAGTTCTTCCACCTCTGACTCACCTCTCCTCTCCTCCTGCCTCCTCTGTGATCTTGCTTACACTCTCCGTCTCCCCCGTTTCACTGGCTCTTTTGCCTCTACCTGCATTCAGACTAAAATGTCTACATGCCAACAAGTTGTTCCCCATCATTACTTCCATCTGAGTGTCGCCTCTTCACTGTTTATTTTATTACTTTCACTTGAAAAAGCCAGTTTCCTGGATTCTTTTAGTAATCAATTATCTTTTACTTCTCTACAATATGGCTTCTGCTTGCTCAGTATTTTTTTAAACTGTTCCATGGAAATATGGAATGATCACCATGATGTGCTTGTAATGTTTGGCAGGGTTAATCAGCTCCCTTTTCCCCACCTGAAACTCTCTTTTCCTTTAGGTTCTGGACATAGTTGTGTTGTGGTTAACTGTATAGTGTCTAGATTTGTGGGTTCCTTTTCCTTCTCTTCTGTACCAGGAGTATGAAGGGAATCTTGAAGGTTTTATCATCAAATCTCTTCTCACGTTTATTTATTGACTTAAAATTAAATCCAACCTCCTTCTCACGATCTGGTCCTGGCTACGTTCTGACAACCTCAGCTCATACTTCTCTTCTTTTGCATCGATGTGCTTCCATAATCACTCTGGCCTTTGTTCCAAGAACCATATGTGGTCTTTCCTCCACATGTGCTTAGTAAATGCTGTACCTGGCTGTTCCTCTGCTGCTGTTTCTTCAGGTGTCGGTTTAAATGACTGTCTTATGCAGTATAGGTCTGCTTTCTTGCTGCCCGGTGAAATCAGCTATAAAGTGAACTTGTGCAAGATACCCTCTATAGTTTGTTCTGGATTTTAATTCTGTGATAAACCTAAATGACCTACAATGACAGGTTTGAAAGGCCACTATAGTGGCCATCAAGTGAAATGCCTTCAATATCCTCATCACCAATTCTGTGTCCCCAGCTGATAGAATATAGTCCATGCACAGTGGATGCTGAATGAATAAATCATTCATCACTGTGTGACTTATAATAAGTCACTTCTCTTTGGACTCCATCTTTGGTGCTTTAATTTTGTTTCTTTACTTTTTTGGTGAGAACTGACAGAGAGAATCTAATCCTTTAGGACTAAAGGCAGCAAGTATTAAAGAGGACACATTAACTCAGGTAACTGGGCACTGTCTTCTTGAATCTCTGATTTAGTTACTGCAGTGGTTGACATTATACACTTACTTCCAGGGAATGACTTCTAGGCAATAGATAACTTCTAAGCATCTAAAAAAACAGATGAAATTGTTTTGGCAGCTAAAGGCACAGAGCTATATAAATTCCAGTTACTTTCCTGAAATGTGTCATTTTAAAGTTTTTTTATGACTTTTATAAAATAAAGTATATTTCTGAGTTTTATTCTCTGAACCTAAAAATAAATATCTTAATTTTCTATCAAAGATTTTTCTATAGGAACATAGCAGTGAAATGTGCCCTTTGTATTAAAAAATACACATAAACAAAAGAAAATTTAGGGTTTTTTTAAAAAGGTCGATTTAATTGTAATTCATTGTGCTAGAACTGTGTTGTAACAATAAACAAATTAATTCTACTTGTTGGATACATAATTGCAATCAATTATGTTTGAAAAACACTTCAAAATTCTCTTGCTATTTTCTCTCATAGTAAGAACATTTGTCAGTCAGTATATTTTAGTTCTAACACATGCTGTAATAAATTCTAAATTCTTTTTTTCTAAAGAATGACTTAATTTGTTTTGTAAGAAAAAGATGCAACCTCATTAATAAAAAATAAATAAGCAATATAAAATAATGATTAAAGTTATTCAAATGTAACTACTCAGAAAATACTATTACAAAAACTGCAGATGACATTCTAGTCATCTTTTTGTAAGATTTGGCTCTTTAACTTCATTTTTAACCATGAACATAAACTCTTATATCCCAACTAATTATTGTCTTCTATGTACTTGTACATGTTTATATGCATATGTCAGTGGGCGTATATACTACATACAGACATATACATGCATTTTCTACCGTATATGAATGTGCATAAATATATGTGCACATATTATCAATGTTTAATATATAAATATTAGAGAAATGGGCTTAATATTTGCTACTTATGGTCAAGGTACTTATAAATCAATAAAATTTGTTTCAATGATAGGCATCTGACCTCTAAAATGGACTATTGATTCTTTATATTTCTGTGGTCTCCTTTTTATATAAACTGATTCATTTAGATTTGGCCTGGTATCTTTATGTTATGTTTGATTAACAGCAATTCATAAGCTGGCTAAAAGAACCAGAAAACCTATGGCTTAAACAAATTAAGGGTTTTTAAAAATATTCATGTATTGGGTCTAGATAGAAGCACCTAGGAATGACATTGAGGTCCTTTCTTGTGCCCAGGAACCAGACTCTTCCTAGGTTTCTCAGCCTCTCTCCTCAGAGCAGGAACCTTCTTGTGTTTGCAGATTGGCTGCTAGAGTTTAGCCACCAGGTTTTCATTGCAAGCTGCAAATCAGAGGAAGAAAAAGGGAAAAATGGGACACCAGCTGAGTTGGTGCCCTTTCTTTAAGGAGCAGTCTTAACTTACTCCAACAATTTACATTCCTATTGCTTAGTCTTGAAACATGTCATAAGGCCATTCCTGGATACTGGGGAAGGTGCTTCCCTTAGTAAAGAAGTGGAAAAAAAAGACAATTAATCTGAAAGTGGTAGACTTCGTAGTAGTAGACCCAGAGACAGATATTTGTCCCCAAAGGGTTGGAGACAAACAAAAATTGACTTGCATTCTTTTTTATGTTAATGAAATTGTTCTTTGTGTATTAATTTCTTTAGAAGTTGCATGTTATGAGAAAATCCATAAAATTTGTTAGGTTGTCTAAGATTTTTGTGACCTGATTTTTAGGACAAATAAAATTACAGGTACCTCTTTGAACCTAACACATTCAAAAACCCTCCCTTTCGGTTATCAGGCAAACACTGCCGTTGGATCACATATTGACCCTTTATCACTTCCTTTTTTCCCACCCTTTTTGCTGGTAGAGCTGGAACGCTCACAGTTCTGGATACTAGACATTGGAGGAATTTGGCTAGCAGCGTGTCCATGGAAGCTTTAGTTTCTTATTAAAGGGGGTGACTTACCTCTCTCTCCTTGTTCTTGCATGAGCACAACTATGATGCCTGAAATCTGAGCAGCCCTCTTGAGAAAAGCCTAGATAATCACAGATTTAAGCCCTAGTGTTGTTGAGTTACTGGCCCAAGCCTGTGTCAAATATAAATGACTTCCTAATGTGAGAAAATATTTGTCATTGCAAGTTTTCCCATTGTTTACAGGTAAACTTCTGCCCAGTTGATGCAGTATCCGTTTCTTTACTGAAACAAACTAAGATTTTTAGTTTTGAGACTTTGGCCTGGCTTAGAATTACCATCAAAAGCCCCCAGAAGAAATGGTTCATTTATCTACATCATGTATTCCATAGCAAACCGGCATTTGCACAAGTTACCTGACTGGAGGCCGGTGTGCTTTTATGTTGTTAGAAAGACTTGAGTTTGAAGCACGGATTTGATCTTGAGGAACTGAATTTACAATAGGAATAATAATGACGACGTCATGGGGTTTTGCTACACAAAATGTGATAATATGGGAATACATTTTGCACAAACATTGTTTTTTTCTTGGACCCCTTGCAAAAAAACCAAAAGTTTTCCTCTTCTTTTTTCTTTCTGAGTTTAAGGTTTTTGTTTGTTTGTTTGTTTTTGAGACATATGATATTTATGTTGGGATCATGTACTTTGGCAGCTCAAAGAAAGAAAGTACTTAAATCCCATTTGTCTGGACTGTGTACTTGGGCTAGTTCCTTGATCTTTCTGAATCTCCATTCCCTCTGTTTCTTTGCTTGAATTAAAGAGCATATAAGCACATACTCTCAACTAAATGAAATGATATATGTGAAAACTAGTCCTTGCCATACTATTGCTCAATCAGTAGATGTTATTTTCTGATTCACTTGAACTCGATGCTCATAATTATGTTTTAGAGGAAATATCTTATATTTTGAAATAAATATCACTTTTGATGCTTTTTAACAACTTAAGAGAAAGTAAACTGACAGTAACTAAACACACAGAATAATTGCAAACTATTATGTTCTCTTGAATTCTCTATTCTCATTGATAAAACTGTATTACATGCTATCAAATTCAAAGTATTGGAGAGCTATAGATAATAATACTGGCATTATTATCTATAAAAATAAATACCATTCTTTTTACATCAATAATTTGTAAGACAATTTAATGTTCTCATAATTACCATTCAAAAACTCCTTTGCTCAACACAGTAGTTTTTAAAAACATTCTCACATGAACTTTATGCCTGGATTTTAAAAAAAATTGAGTTTAGTATTTGTAATGGCAGGTAGGTAGATAAGATTTACATATATATATATATTTTTTTAGAGTGACCATTTAGTAGATTCTCTGTTTTGAAAATATAGTACATTAACTAACACGACAGGTGTAATTTTAATTGCTTATTTTGTGTGTATGTTTTTTAATTTTTTTATTGTTGTTCAAATACAGTTGTCTCCATTTCCTTCCAACCATGCTCTCCTGCTCCACCTACCCCCGCCTCCCACCCTCAATCTTACCTCTTTTTGGCTTTGTTTATGGGTCCTTTATATACATATTCACATAACCACACAGCTAAAAATAGGTAACTAAATAAAACATTAAAAATAATTGCTTATTTTTTGTTTAATTACCTATTTTTAGCCCTCCAGGTATGTGAATAACTGTAATGTAGTTTTAGAAATTTTTCACTTTTTTCCCAAGAATTATGTTATTTGAAAGACCAAATCTAGGTTCTTCTTTTAACTTTCTTTATAACTACAGGAAAATAGCATAATCTTTGTTTTTGTCCTTTCATGTCCCCTTTACTGAAATCTGATCCTACATTTGAACAGCCAGCAAAGCAATAGTTTTCTGCGATAATGCTTCTGTGGATACAGAACTCATCCAAGACCACAGGACTGTCCTCACCACCACCAATGCTCATCTATAGAAGGAGGAGAACTCTGCTGTTGTCACAATATGACACTTTTTCCACATTTGGCAGCTCAGTGTTTTCAGCAGGAGCTGGGATTCAGTGTCAGCCCTTTCTCAGCTATGACTTCGCAGTGCTCAGTGTTCTTGCTCTGAAGGCTGAAAGTGCTTCTTTGTCCTTATCTATTCTGACAATCTGGTATATTTAGCTTATCTCATGAATATCTTCAGATTATATTTTTGGCATTTCATAAAAATAGCTCTTTTTTTCAGTTGCACAGAGCTATAGTTTATAATAAATTTTATATTGCAGTGTTCAGGAAAGAAATTATAATGAGTCAAGACCATCCCCTGCCCCTCAGCCAAATCTCACCATTTTTATTTCTCATGTAACCTAGAGAAGAAATTGTATCCACTATTTGGCATTATCTCAACTGGTTATTCTTAGCTTCCAAGGTTTTATGGTTTTATTTTTTTATCATCAGCATGATCAAAAATACTTATTAAGCATTTTATGGTACTTATGTGAGTGAATCAGCTGCTAACCTTTAGATGCTCATGAATATTGGCAGAGGAAACCAAGTGCTTCGGAGCAATTCATTTTTCTCCAAGTTCACTCAAGCTGTTTAACTAAGGTTTGACTTTGAGGTCGTGAGTGATCTCACTCAGTTTTAGTTGAAACTGTAATGACAACTAAAGTCTCAGCCTACCAGCTCAACCTGTGGTTGTTTAGGATTCAGTGCCTTGATTTGCAGGTCACATTCATTATTGTAGAAGGCTGCTGCAACACTTCCAAGACAGAGGAGGACCGCATGATATACCCACTCAGAAGACCAACTCTCTCTCTTTCCACAAATCTTAGTGCCCTTTCTCAGCATCCACTTAAAATAAGGACAAAACTTTAGTCAAAACCTACACATCCAATTCTATTGGTTAATGGAATGAGTACCAGTCTAAGTAATAAGATCTGAGTGGCTTAAGGCAAGATAAATAGGGATGCTTGACCAAAAATCCGTTCTTAACTTGTCTGCCAAAGATTCTGAAATTTGCACTATTGGCAAGACTGTAAGAGTCTTTTTTTTTGGACTGTACTGAGGTTTGGCGTAGACCTTGCAATTTAGACTACGCCTGCTGTGTGGCTTTTGCTTCAGGCTCAGTTTTGGAAGACTGATTTGCTAAACGCCATAGCTGTGTCAGTTTTGGCAACCCTGAACTCGTGTGGGATCATGAAGATTATCATGTGTAATGGTAATTCAAAGTGCAGCATTTATGTTGATTTTTAAAATCTGAACATGTTTCATTATTTAAAAATCTTAATTGTTGTAAAATATATGTAACAAAATTTATCATCTTTAATTATTAAGTAAACAATTCAGTAATAATATAATAAATAAATGAACTTACTTACATTTTTGTACAACTATCTCACATTCCATTTTGGTTGCCATAACCAACTACTATAGACCAAGGGGATTGTAAAACACCAGAAATTTATTTCACATGGTTCTGGAGCCTGAGAAGTCCAAGACCAGGCAACAAGCAGCAGGCAGATTGAGGGGGGAGCCAGAAAAAAAGGAAGCAAGAGAGTCAGGAAGACTGGGAAGAATGAGAAGGGACAAAAAAAATCTGGTCATTTGTTTTCTTTCATTCATTCATTCCCAATATATTTATTATCTGTTTGGTGCCAGGAATTATATTAGTCTTGGGCAAACACTGATGATTAAATAATATTTTTTTTAAAAAATCAGCTAAACTTATATAGTACTTTCTATGGGTCAAGTCCCAGAATTAATACTTTTAAAATATTTAATCACTTATCTCCGTAACATCCCGTGAGAGTTGTTGTTGCAGTCCTCATTTTATTAATGCAGAAACTGAGAAGAAAATAGACTGACAGATAGTCACTGAGTGGCAGGGCCTGGATTTGATCCCAGGCAGCCCTGCTCTGGAGCCTATGCTGCTAATCAGCATTTTACTGACCCTTCTTGAGGATCTGTAGTGCACGAGCACTATAATGAGAGGGACATGGAGGAGAGGGACAATTAATAGACATTTGTTTGCATGAAAAGCGTGGGAACATAAGGGAACAAACAGGAAAGATTTCTCTCTCCAGGTTCTAGAGATGGGAAGGGATTTATTCCAGAGAAGGTGAAGTTTTTGCCTGCTGATGATTAAGTGGAGTTCAGCCAAATGAGGGTAGGAGGAAGGAAGCCCAAAGATAGGGGAACCCTGTTCGAAAGACATTTGTTTTTTGCATTTACATTATATAAAAGAAATAGCATTTGCAACAGCTGCATCATTCTACATTATTGAATAAAAAAGTTTCCCTGCATATTTTACATGAGCTGCTAAAAGCTATCATGTGGATTTCAAAAGCCATTGATACAGCTGGGATTTTAAATATAGTTGTGCTATAATAAAAGATAATGAGTGTATCTCTGCACCAAGCATGCAACTTATAATGGTGTCTCAGGGGTTTTTTTGTTTGTTTCTGTGGGGTCTTTTTATTCATTTTTTTAAATTGAAGCAGTATCTCTGAAATGGCCTGATTGTCAGAAGTATAAGTCAAGGCATAAATCTGTGTCGGGGAAGACACCCTGTTATTAGCTTCAAGACCTTTTCTTGAAGGTCTTTTCTTTAACATAGTGAATGATGTTTACTAGTCAGGACTTTCTGGATTTCAAATTGGGTTTGGGAGTAAAGTGGCTGAAGGAAAAAATAACTGTTTTTTCTGTAAAAATGAATACACACAACAAGTAAACAATGGGTGGTCTCTTTTTCTTCTTCTTGGAGGCTTTACCTCCCCTCCTCTCCCTTTAACATCCACCTGCTTCTGTAACGTGTCTGCTCGGCCACCATCCACTCCATAGAGCTGCCTAGATTCCGGTCTCCATCTCTGCCTCTAGGTGCATCTGCAGCCTTTCTCCACACTTGCACCTATGCCCTCGTAATAGCTTTAGCATCACCCATCACCAGTGCATCTTCCCTATAGTTGCACGTAATTCTTAGTAGATCCTTTTGCATTTTTCTAAACTGTGAGCCCCTGAGGGTAGGGATTGTATTATACTCAGTATAATGGATTTCACCACAGTCTGTCCTTACTAAAAGACTGGATCACCAGATACCATTAAACAATTATCTAGTGGGGAATACTGCTATTTTAACTAAAAAAGCAAATTCATGGCTCCCTAGAAATACAAAGATAATCACCAATATACCCCAATATTTTATCTTTTTCTAAAACTATTTCGTGGTCAGGGTTGGCCTCATGTATGTAGAATATAACTTGAAGCTCCATATATATTATCTGGAGCAGAAATTGGGGGAACCAGGTGGGGAAACAAGGATAAATCACAAACAAAGTTTAAAAACTAAACAAAATCTATTCAAAGAACAAGAAAGGGAAGAAAACAGATTCATCTGGGTAACTAACAAGTGAGATATACTAGTTTCATTTCACTATCATAAAGACATTGTTATGTAGAATTTGTTACCCATTTTACATTGTAGATACTAAAGTGCAATAATGTTGCAATGCACAGTAATACTAACTTAGAACCATTCAACAGTCTGGAATTTATTTTCTAAATTCTTTGTATGAGTTCATACAAGTTTCCTTTCTTCATATAATGTTTATTAGGAGCAAACTCCAGTAGCCTTGGCAGTCTCTGAAAAAATATTTTCAACGACTGCCTATATCCCACTCATTTACCAATCCCTTCACCCATCACCCACGTATTGAACACTGCGGTGTGCCAGCCAGTGTGTATCCCAGGCATACAAGGCCAAGTTCCTGTTGCCGTGTAACTTATTTCAAAGATAAAATTTCTGTGGCCAATCCCGTTGGTTGGCTAACTCAACATTTATTTCCACTTCCTTCTCTCTACCTCCAGGAATTAAGGCTGGAAAAGAAATACTTTTTTGTACTTCTCTTCCAGCTAGGGTTGGTGGGCAGTGTAACCCATTTTCACCTGTGAGATTTAAGGAGAAGTCTTTTGTTGGATTTCTGGCAGGTTTCTGCTTTTTTGATAAGAAGGGCTGATATATATTGAGATTTTGGCCATTTTTTTCTGCCATAAAAGGTGATGTCTAGATTATGCCTGACAACTTTCAGCTATGAGGATCCAAGCAACATTCTAAGGCTGTCAGAACCCAAGTGTGGAGAAATGTCTGGGATCCTTGTAGCATCGTTGTGAACCTAGAGCCATATCATCCACTGTTTATGAGGAGACATATTATGTGAGAAAAATGAACTCTTACTTGCTCAAGTCTGTTTTGGTTACATTTCCTTTTACTAGAGTCCTAATGCTAGCGTCTTATTGAGCCAACTTGCTATTTTGGTGCCTTTACATTTTTTCCAATTTTTGAATTATGCTAGAATGTCTAATAGTATAGGCAAAATTTTAAGCCCACTGGTAATTATTTTGATCAGGTTAATTTCTAGATATATCATTACTGGCTATAAAGACATGACTTTGGATGCCTTTTGGTCCTATTTCTGTCTTGACAGCCTAAACTATTTCATAATCTAAAATATGGGAGAGCATCCAATTCAAATGAATGGTACTTCTTAACTATACATTTTTAACCCATTATGTCCTGTAAATGATAGTAGAAATAAATTTGAATTTTGAAATACCTAGGTCATTTTTAACTCAGACAATATGATGAGAATTTGTGTAAATCCCAGGAAAATTCCAGCCAATGATATGATATGCTTATTAAAAAAAAACTGCAAGTAAGAAAAAATGCCAGTGAATGCAAATGTGTTCATCTGTTATCAACTCATTCTTTTTATTAAAAAATAATGGTTATCAAATAAGTTTAGCAAAACTCTAAGGAATAAGTGCTCTATAATTTCTATCTCCAGCACATAAAATGCATACATGCTGCTAGCAGGTTGGAATGGGTGATGTCTCTTAAACATGCTCTTCTGATTTTGAGCTATGGAGACTAGTCATTAATGTTCAGCTCGCTTATATAGAAGGGAAAACAATAACTTTCCTTTGGGAACTGTTTTCTAGTACACTAAAATTTACCTAAGTAGGAGTGCAGATACTCTTAAAGGAGCTTAAATGATCTGTCTCCAGTCAAGTATAGAAATTATGTTAAGGGAATACTTCTCCTTTAATGTGTGTCTTTTCCAATACAGAGTCATTTTATGCCGCCAAGTATTCTAAATTTTCCCCTTAACTACGAAGGAACATTTTCATCCTATGTTATTTATGTTCATGTATATTCAACTACTACTTGAGTTGAGTCCTGGGTACAGAAAACCTGGGTGACCAGGTTACATATAACTTTGCAAGAAACAACAGAAGGAGCTGAGCAGTGTCTATAATGATGACTCACTAAAGCCCGGTCAAGTGTAAAATCAAATTAGAAACATTCCAGTCCAGAAACCAAAATGTATCAGAAGGTGAGATTTCTAGAAATTGTTTTCTTACCTTTAATCCTTTCTCAAAATATCATTGCTGCCCTTCCTATTTAATTATTATACAATTTAAAGTTGCTTCCTCTAAAGCAAGTGATTTTGAAAATACTGAGGGGTGAAGATGAGTCCAGCAGGATTTATTGTTTGTTGTTTCTGAGCTTACCTCTGTATTTTATAATTTGCATAACAGCTTTTCTCCTTAAAAAAAGACCTGTTCCCCGTCTGGATGCCAAAATTTCTATTTATCTTTCTGCTGCCGACTAATGCCAATGTAAAGGGATCTAAAGCCCAGTGTGCCCTATCTGTATTTACAGGGGTTCTTCACATGCTAAATGTGGACCTCCACTTAATCTCACCAAAAAATAATTCTGTGTTTGAGCACCCTGTTGTTAGTTTAATGTCAAGAGTTTCAGCAGTCATTGGCTGAAGTCAGAGTATGGCTCATGCAGAATCTGATTTGATTTCAGAAAACTGTAAACCAGACACTGATGAAGCTGTTGAAGAAGCTGTATGTGATGTTTTTAAAACACTGCTTTTATCTTTAATCTCAAAGATTGTGTGTGGCTGCTTATATCAGGATTTTGGCTCAATGCCATCTTGATAATGCATCCAAAAGATTTTCTTAAGAGAAAAATTTTTCCTACTTTGTCAGTTCATTTTTTAAATTCCTATCATAGTGTAAGGCAACAACCTATAGTGATAGCTTTAAAGATTGTATAAAGTCATAAATATCTTTGGATCATTGATGGTTTTTATGGTGCCATTTGCTGCATTTTATACATCCAACAGCTGGAAAAATATTTAAAAGATCATCTGCCTAGCCTATCAAACATGATTTTCTGTAACCATCTCAGAGATTTTGCATAATGCCAAGTTAGATAATTGAATACATAGTAGCATTAATTCTAATTTCAGGGTTGCTGAGGTCCCTCCCTGCCCACACAGAAAAATAAAGTTGAATATTGAGAGAAAATACTTTGTACTCTCATTTTACTGGTAGTTAAAATATTTTAATAAAGTAAGTAGTAGTCTCTTCCTACATGATTCCTTGTTGTAATGTTTACAGTGTAAATGTTAATGTCTGATGTGCTAAACTAGAACCAATAATGGAGGTTGAACCTCTAAGAATTCTGTTTGCTTTGACTCATAGATGGAGAGCAGGATGGCAGTTAGTGGGTGGGGGAAGGTTAGAGGCTGAAGGGATTGAGCAGAAAGGAGAAAGGACTAATGGACGTGAACAACAATGTGGTGATTGCTGGGGGGAGGAGGTACAGTGGTCGTAAAAGGTAATGTAAAAATATAAGACAAAGATTAACCTTAAAAACACTGTAAAATAATTCTGTTAGCTTTGAAATTGATTAATGCATGAATGTATTCATTAAATGAATGATTTATTGACTTCAGTCTGTGTACTGGCATTGGAACAGTAAGCAAAAATAGACATATTCTCTGCACTCTTGGAGCTTATCATGAAGTAGGGGAAAACAGGTATTCATAAATTGATCGTGAATTGGCAACTATGGTAATAGCAACTGAAGAAGAGGGTACATAATCCTATGTGATTGCATAATAGTGGATTTCACCTAGTCAGGGAGGTCAAGTAGGGCTTCACCAGGTAATTGGCACCATCTTGTAGAGTAGAAGGACTTGAATAGACCCTAGGTGGCAGAGAAGAGGAAGTGAAGAGGTCCAGAGAGCCTGTGGCAGAAGGGAGACCTGCAAGTCTGAGAGAATGCAGGAAGACAGGCATAACTGGAGAAATCTATGGCTCAGTGTGAGGCCAGAGGGGTTATTAGTAGTCACCCAGTAGGGTCTTAGAGTGTTTTACCTTTATCTTAAGAGCAATGGGCGTTAATGAAAGGATTTTTACGTAGGAGACTTAGGAGGTAGGGTAGAACACATGTAACATGATAGAATCCCTATTCTGAAGGAAAGAATTGGAAAGAGGGGAGTGTGTACCCATCATCTGGTTGCCGCTTTCTACTATTTTACAAATGAAAGAAGGCTAGTAAGAGGAAGCCTGGGCTGCTGAATCAGGTTTCCAGAAATTTGGAATGATTGTTTGCAATTTCAAACCCTGTTACTGTGAATTGTGGACACAACGTTTATGATGATACTGATTATTAGTCAGTGCAATTGGCCAAACTATATGGCCACATGGTCTTCATAAATAAGGTTTCTGGTTTTGTTTTTGATTTTTTGTTTGTTTGCCTGCCACTTTTAGTTTTTTCTAGGCCTACATTCTTAAGAAGCATGATATAAAAATAAAAACAAAGATTTTCCCCCTGGCACATGCAATGAAATCTAAATGTACACATGCAGACAACCTGTATATAATTTTGTATGTCATGTAGAAGCATAATTTTACAATCCGCTTTTAAATTCCATTTGTAAGCAAGATTATAACATATAGTTATACATTTAAATGTTTTTTTACAGATTTTATTTATTTATTTTCAGTCAGAGGAGAAGGGAGTTAGAAAGAGAGAAAGAGAAACATTAATATGTGGTTGCCGCTCACGTGCCTACCACCAGGGTCCTGACTGCAAGCCAGGCATGTGCCCTGACTGGGAATCCAGCCAGCAACCCTTTGGTTCACAGGCTGGCACTCAATCCACTGAGCCACACCAGGCAGGGCCAGAATTTATTTAATAATTTCCCTTTTGATGAACATGGGTGTTACTTCTAATTTTCCCTATTATATAAGACTGAAATAAATATCCTTGCATATAAATATTTTATCTTTATTTAAAAATTTAGATGAAATTATTGAGTCACTTGGTATACACATTTAAAATTTAAGTAGATTCGTGACTTATCTGCCCTCCAAAAGTTTTTAAGCAATTTAATATTTATCAGATTTGGCGATCATGTCTGTTTTACAACATCTTTCTCAAGAGTGGATAGATGAATTATACACAGATTATTATTAGTATGTTTTGCTATTCTGTTAGGTTATAAATGACACTTTTACTGGTTTTAATTTTTTAATAGAGAAAAGACTCATGGAATGGACAACAATGTGGTGATTGTTGGGGGAAAGGGAGAAAAAGGGACTAAATGGTAATGGGAAAATATAATAAAGATTAAATTAAAAAATTGATGTCATTTTTCTCAACAGTTTTGTGTCATATATTTCTGTACTTATTTTAGGAATTCATTTGAAATCATTCAATATTGTTAAAATATTTCAGTGTTTAATATGTTTGTGGATTTGGAGTTCTTTCTCTCTCTTTTTTAAAATTATTCAGGAATAGTATAAAGTTTTTTGGTGGAACCAGAGGCAATTAACATTATAAACACACATTTTCCTTGGTGCGGTTCTGCAAAGCCCTATTTTCTCAATAGTAAACAAATTACAGATGTTTCTTTCTAACCTTTTAAAAATTAATAGCATTCATTTTCCTAGAACTGTTATACAGGTTTACAGAAAAGTTGTGCCCACCACTGTCCCCGCAGTTTCTCTATCACTAATATTTTGCATTAGTGTGATGCATGTGTTATAACTGAGGAATCAATATTGATACATTGTTGTCTATGTTTCCTGGTTTATATTAGGCTTCACTGTTTGTGTTGCACATTCTATGGATTTTGGAAAATACGTAATTTCACATATCTGCCATAACATTTTCATACAGAATACTTTGATGCTCTAAAGTCCCACTTGTACCTCTCTCCTCCCGTCCCTCACTCCTTGCCTTGGCTCCTGGACACCACTGAAATTTTTAGTCTTTATTGTGTTGACTTTTCCAGAGTGCCTTAGAGTTGGAATCTTGGTACGTAGCCCTTCAGCCTGGCCTCTTTTTCTCAGCCATATCTATTTAACGTTCTTCCTAGTTTTTTTTCTGTGGCTTGATAGCTTAGTTTTTCTTATTGCTGAATAATACTGCAAACCAGAGTTTGTTTATCCAGTCACCTATTAAACCTCTTGGTGGCTTCCACATCTTAGAAATCATGAACAGAGTTGCTATAAACACTGTGTGCACATTTTTGTGTGGACATACATTTTCAACTCATTTAGGTAAAGCGCTGGATCGTATGGTAAGACTATGTTCCGCTTTGTAAGTAGCTCCCAGACTGTCTTTCATAGTGGCCATTACCATTTTGTTTCTCCACTACTAATAAAGGGTTCCTTGCCCATGTTCTCCATGTCCTTACCAACATTTGGTTTTGTCTGTGGTTTGGATTTTAGCCATTTTAATAGGTGTCTGATTGGTATCAGTGTCAGATTTTTTTAATCTACAATTTCCTAATGACCTATGCTGAGCACATTTTCATTTGCCTGTTTTTCACTTGAGTATCTTCTCTAGTGTAGTGTCTGTTTAAATATTTTAACCAATTATTTACTGTTTTTTTACTATTGGATTTTGAGGTTTTTTTGTATCTTTTCAAAATCAGTCTTTTATCAGGTATGTGTTTAGAAAATATTTGCTTGACTTGCCTTTTAATTCTCTTAACAGTGTCTTTCACAGAGCAAAAGTTTTTTTTCATTTTAATGAAGTTGAATTTATCAAATTTTTCTTTCATGGATAGTCTTTTGGCATCAGATCTAAAAAAGCCATTGTCAAAACCAAAGTCATCTAAATTTTCTCCTATATTATCTTTAGGGAATTTTATAGTATTGTTTTTTACATTTAGCTCCATGATTCATTTTGGGTTGATTTTTACAAAAAGTGTAAATACTATGTTTAAGTTCACTTTTTCACATGTGCATTTTTAGTTGTTTAAGCACTACAAATATTTTTTGTTCATGCTTGAAACCCTCAAACATCCCTGTGTAACTGATACTAAGTTATACGTGTGGCTATAGATGTAGGTATAGTCCTCAGTATTTTGCAACTTTTCAATAGTTTGTTTAAAAACCAATAAAGTGCCTGGCTGGTGTAGCTCAGTGGATTGAGCGCGGGCCTGCAGTTACACGATCGCGGTTCGATTCCCAGTCAGGGCACATGCCTGGGTTGCAGGCCAGTTCCCGGCAGGGGACTCAGGAGAGGCAACCATACATTGATGTTTCTCTCCTTCTCTCCTTCCCTTCCCCTCTGGAGATAAATAGATAAAAATCTTTAAAAAAAGAAAGTGTCTGAAATTTAAAAAGTAATAAAAAATAAAAATAAATAGAAACCAATCAAGTGATTTCGGTTTATTCTAAGAGTCTCAAGTCAGGATGCAACCACTGGCAGAAACATTTCCATAATATCCAACTTTCATAGAGCTGATGTGTTGTTTAGGGATACACTAAATCTCTTCCAAAGTTGGTGCATCATGTTCTTTATGGAATGATCCAGTGAAGGACATTTAGTTTTCTTCTGTATCTTGGCTGTTGTGAATATTGCTGCAATGAATGTAAGGGTACATGTAACACAATAGATTTACAGATACATTATATAGTTGCATTGCTAAAATTTATATACTGTTGTTAACCAATGTTACCCAACTAAATTTAAGAAAAATGCTATCTAATATGTCTTCACATGTGTATTTTTTTTTAAAGTTGGTGAAAAGTTACAGGTGTTCCTAGAGGAGAAATTCTGTTTATTGCATCTTGCCTCTCTGCCTGGTCCTTCCTGAAACTTCTCATTTCACACAAGCCTGTGATCTTTGTCTTCCGTGGCTTGCAGTGAACTTCATTCTCTGATGCTGGGAGCAGGAAGTTTTTAGTTAAACGCTCCAGCTCCTGATCTATACCCTTGGAGACTGGCTGTAGTCTCAGTATTAATATATGCAGGAACACATCAAAGATATGTTCTACCACGTCCTCCTTTAACCTTAGAATAAATAACATGGGAGTGTTTCTCTTAGTTTGTAAGCTCTGATAGGACTTACGATGGAGTAAAAGACCGAAGAGTGTCAGTTCTTTAATGCTTCTCTCTAATGCTTCTGTGGTTTGATACCATGGTGACAAGCATTGAGGAAATACTTAACATTAATGATGCTTTCAGTTGATTTGAAAAAATGTATTTTTAATTCCTCTAGTATCTTGTTTAAATGATCATTTTTCATGCTAATTCCTTTTAGAGCATAAATGAATTGCAAATATCAATTTCAAGAATTATTTTAATTCATTTAACAACATGCTTATTTTTTGCCTAATTTTACCAGGTTATTTTAACCCAAATTATAGAAACATTTAAAAAAGTAAAACATATGGCTTAAATTTTATAAATACATTTTATAACCCTATTAGTATTTAGAGAATTATGTTAGAAATTTGCTGAGCTATTTCTTAATATTTAAATATCTACTATTTCTTATTTATATATTTACTTATTTTTATTATTGGTCTTAACTGGGTCAGAGTTTTAAAGAATTTTTTTACCTTTAACACAAGAAAAACTAGCCACTTGAAGTTATTCTGGTATTTCCTTTATAATTCAATAAAGAAACTCTGTCACTTCTTTGTGGTATTATTTGAAAAAAATTCTTTTCTACTGCATTTATTGCAGATTTCCATTTCATCTCACCTGAACTGTTTTTTATAATAACTTCATGATGTCCCGGACTTCCGTCTTTTCCTTCATTGTTTTGCCTCCCACTCTACCCAGTATTTGATCTTTCACAAACACAGCACTGCTCATACAGGGGTGACTGTTCTGCATTATAGTGTAGAAATGGTACGGCTTCAGAATGAATACCACTTACATCTCTGTGGTTTGGGGCACACTCTGTAATCTCTCTAAGGTCCAGTGTCCTTAGTTGTACAATGGAGTATTGTTAGCAAACTCATAAAAGTTGGGATTATGATGAAGTGAATATAATCCCCGTTCTCTTAATACTTCCCATCTGCCTAAAGAATAAATTCCCAAAACTTGGAATACAAAATGAATGAAAATTGGGCCCAGACAGCTCTGAACATTTAAGTAACTCACCTATATGTGGCCAGCATTTTAGCCAAAGCCCATTCAGAGATCTCCTACCCTGTCCTTGGCTTCTCTATTCCCGGACCTCCACTTCTATTTATAATTCTGCTCTCTAGAATTTCTGTCCTGCCCGCTCACTGAAGCCAGCAGATTGAGGTGTCCAAACTCCAAGTCGATGACATTGCCAAGTGTAATCAGTGCTGCCAGCCCAGTGTCACCTTTCTTCCTGATATTTGCAGGGCACTGATTTTTCTTTCTTGTGACACTTAGCAGTTACTGCTTTGAACGATAGTTACTTGTGTACATCTTTGCTAAAACGTCATAACGTGCTCAACACCAAGGCCAGTGTTATGCCCATGCATGCTGATGGCTCCTAGAATTGTGTAGTGGACACAAAGAAAGTTTTAATAACTGATGGTGAATTAAGGTATCATTCACCTTTTTAATACTCATAATTATCCCCAGGGTTATCTCTCATATGGATAATTTTTAACTCATTAAACCATTAAAACTTGTTGTATTTGTATTCTTCCCAAATTGGCCCAAGAGGACTTATGTGACCATTTCAACAATGTAGACTGCATACATATCACTGAATATTTGTATCGCTATTATCTAGAAAATTAGCTCAATTGTCTAATAGCAAAAAATTGTCTCCTAATGTGTCAATTTCTGACAAATCTGAGGCATTTTTAGTGAATATTTTCTATTTTTTAAAAAATCCAGGTTATTTCTGACCCCAAACCTCTGAACCCATACAGTTCTATCACGTTGCTAAATAATTATGTTTTAGTGTAGAACATGTTGAACAAGGCCCAAAATGATGCTTCACATCTCATTATACACCATGAGGCTAAGAAAAGCATTTTTAACTTGCCTAGTATTTTACATGTTTTCTAGCCAAGCTTTACCTAAACCATTTCTGACAGGAAGATAACTCCTCTAGTCTTAATTACCCCAAGGGAAGTTGGTTTCATAGCCTCCCTTATAAAATGAGGATCTTCACAAATGGATGTGGCAAATGAGCCCTAGAGCCATTTTAGTGCCAGATGAAATGTGTCAGTGAATAACGTGGAATGAGTAAGATCAAGGAAAAAATTCTCACCTTGCCTGAGATTAGGTAAGCATAAAGCATATGTGAGGACTCTTAATGATGCCTCCCAGGAAAATTCTGCTTTGAGGTAGAGAATGAGGAGATAATGAACTGTGATGGAAGGGCAGAGGAAAAGAGAAGAGCATTTGAGAAGACGAAAGCAGAAAGACTGAGAATTAAATGGGGGGAAAAAGCCACCTGCAAAGAATTACTCTGCCTACGAATAAATGGAATAGAAAAGGCACAGAAGGGTCCCCAATAGGAGGCTTTCCCAAATTGCATCTTTAAGAGATATTTAATGTCTACTGATATGAAGCTTAAAAACTGTGACTTGTGAATTTATATTGTCTGGTCAGTCTTAACAATTTTTAAATCTATAAATCCTAAACCTTTATGATGGCTTTCCTCAAAGGATTCCTCAAGGGTTTCTCTACTTTCACTTTGGTTAATTTTTTAACAAATGAATTAAATATAAGGATTGCCTTGGATTCCATTTCCTTGATACTCCTGGCTGTTTGAAAAAACAAAGCTTTGATTCATTTAATAAAGAAAACACGTGTTCGTGGTTCTGCCTCCTTAGACTCCCAGCAGATGGAAGGGTAATTAAAACCATCCACTAGCGTAGTTGTTGTTTTCCTTCTGGCAGTTTCACTTCTATTTTTATTTATCTGCGTCTAAGTTTTCTTTAAGAATTTCAGGAACTTGTCCGTGAAAGATAACTCAATGACCCTGGGTGGAATTGATGGAAAGTGGGCTACGTTCTCAAAGTGCACAACGCAGAACAGGGAGCCGGGCTTTTAAAAATTCTTTTTATCTTGCCGTTTAGGCCAAGTGTGCGGAAAGTAAACAAATNATTCATTTAATAAAGAAAACACGTGTTCGTGGTTCTGCCTCCTTAGACTCCCAGCAGATGGAAGGGTAATTAAAACCATCCACTAGCGTAGTTGTTGTTTTCCTTCTGGCAGTTTCACTTCTATTTTTATTTATCTGCGTCTAAGTTTTCTTTAAGAATTTCAGGAACTTGTCCGTGAAAGATAACTCAATGACCCTGGGTGGAATTGATGGAAAGTGGGCTACGTTCTCAAAGTGCACAACGCAGAACAGGGAGCAGGGCTTTTAAAAATTCTTTTTATCTTGCCGTTTAGGCCAGGTGTGCAGAAAGTAAACAAATAATTTCTACTTTCTTAGAGAATTTGGATGGCGTGTATGAAACATCTGGATAATCTACCTTTTCATTATATTTTTGGAATAGTTTATTGAAATATAGAAGAGAATGTTAGTGGTTGAATTGCTGTTAACTTCTATCTACTGAAAAAACCCCACTGAAACAGTCCCAGCCCCCTGTGTCCCAGGGTAAATAGTTTTACTCCTGAGAAGTGTGAGTACATTTCTGTGAGTCTGTGTCAGCGTAATCATCAGCTCTCCTTTTAACCTTGTGAAACGGTTCATTATTCCTTATTTTTTTTAAAAGTCACTTGTGTATGTATTTTCACACTACAAGAATAAAAAGATAATCTGGTTTGTTAAATGATAATGTCCCAAAATATTTAGGAGAGAACTACACGCAATTTTTTAAAATAATAAATTACTTACCTGGTTTCCATCTTGCAGTATCTGATCTTGATCTGATTAGTGCTGAATTTATTCAGGGTGGTTTTTCATGCTAGAAGTTTTGTCAAAGCCTAGAGAAAAGATAACCGCTCTACCTGGGCTTACTTTGAACTAAGACTCCAAAGCAGTAAGAACAAAAGAAGAGTTCAATAAGTAAGGAAGTCAATGGCATTTGGCATAAAATGAGTTAATGATGTTGGGTGTTTTGGATTTATGTTACTGCAGTACATGAGAATATTTTTGTATATTTTGTATATTTTATTTCCTTCTCAGTCTTGGAGGTATACTTACTGTCCAGTATACAAATACGTGATGCCTTGGATGATTATTTGTTTTGTAAATGACATATTCAAACCTTAATTCACTCTATTCCAATGACAAACTTTATCTTGCCATTAATTTCAATAAAACATCAATAGGGCAAAAAAGTCATATAAGTTTATATGCTAGGGAAAGCCAGTTAGTAAAAGCAGGAACATTGTATTAAAATCCTGCATGGTGGCCCTGGCTGGTGTAGCTCAGTGGATTGAGCTCTGGCCTGAAAACCACACGATCGCGGTTGGATTCCCAGTCAGGGCACATGCCTGGGTTGCAGGCCAGTTCCCAGCAGGGGACACACCAGAGGCAACCATACATTGATATTTCTCTTCCTCCCTCCTTCCCTTCACCTCTAAAAGATAAATAAATAAAAAATATTTTTAAAAAAACTTTAAAAAAATCCTGCATCGTTCTAGGCAGGAAAATCAAAACAAAACAGACATGTAAAAAAATTACAATCCATTTATTAATATACGTTGGGCTCGTGAGATTTTTAAAAATTATAATTTAGAGAGTAATGTTTCTCATTTTATTTAATTTTTATTTTTTTATTTTGACTGTTCTTGCTAAAGCATGTATTCAGAATAGTCTATAAAACAAAACTGTATGCATGAATTAACTGTTGTAAAGCCAGCACCGGTACAACCGCGTCTGGGGCGGGCCATGGACCTTGGTCCTCTGGATCCCCATCTGGGCTTCAGTCTCCAATGAATTTCCATGTTGACTTTGTTACTTATTTACTGGCTAATATTCTTGCTTTTTCTTTAGAGTTTTAACTTATAGGTATGCATCCTTAGCCATTTTCAGTTTACCATTATTTAAAAAAAATGGGATGTGTGCCCAGCTTCTTTCCCTCATTGTGACGTCCGTGATATTTAGTAGAGATATTTCACATACCTGATTTTTCTCCTTTTTATGGCTTTATTGTATTTACTGTATGGCTCTTTCACAATTTTTAAATCCACACTACCACTCTGGACATTTAGGTTGCTTCTAGATTTTATCTTTCTATCCCTTGGGCTTTTATTTAGGTGTGGAACTGCTAGGTATGTCTATTTTCAGCTGTAACACATAATGTCGAGCTGTTCTCCAAAGTGGTGTAACCATCTACTCCCATCTCCTGTGTGGTATTTTCCCACTACTGCACCTCCTTGGTAGCCTTTGGTGTTTGTCGGGTTTTTAAGTTGTAGCCACAGTGATTGGTGTGTTTTAGTGTCTCAGTGTACTTTTAATTTGTTCATCTGACTAATTAGGTTGAGTTCCATTTGGCCATGGTTGATAGATCACTTTAAATTTCTGGTCATATTTTTCACTTGGGTTATTTTTTCTTTTTCTATTGATTCTCATGATTGACACATACACACATACGGAAAATAAAAAAAAAACCTGTGTTGGTTATGTTTCTTGTAAATTTCTTTTCCTAGCAAGCAGTTTATCTCTCCATTCTCTTAACACTATCTTCTCAGAACATAACTATTTTACGTGATCCAATTGATCAATCTCTTTCTTCATAATTATTGTGTCCTGTTTAAGAAATATTTCCTTGTCCTAGCATGAATATACTTTTCTATATTCTAGAAGCTTTATTATTTTGCCTTTCACAGTTTGCTCCGTAGTTTACCTGGAATTGATTTTTACATATTTTGTAAGGTAGATGTCAAATTATTTTATTCCTAGAATTGCCCTACAATCATTTATTGAAAATGTCCTTTCCCTCTGTGTAAAGTGGTAACTTTGTTTACACAATGTCCTTATATGAATATATCCAGAAATGAACTCTCCATTTCGTTTCATTTGTTCTCTACTCTGTTCTTGTGCCATTGACACATCGCCTTAAAAACTGTATTTTTATAATGACTCCTGATATCCCACAGAGCACGTCTTTCTGCCTCACTCTTCCTCAGTAGTGTCTTGGCTATTTTTGGCCCTTTGCATTTTCTGAGATTTATCTTTCCACCCATGCTGTACATGATGGGAAAGAGAGCAGAATACAATTCCTCAAAGAAAAACTGGGTGCTTTTTAGGAAGGTTTGAATGTTAGAGAGCAAAAGCAACAAAAAGTCACTCCTCCTTAGGAGATAATAGACGACAGTTTGGCACCCACCAGGGGTGCTGTGTGAAGTTTAATAGTAAATGCTCTTGTTAAATGTGGATGTGTAATATGGAGGATTTTGGATCTGCTATATTTCTCTCATCTTTCTCTTTCTCTCTCTCTCTCTCTCTCTATCCATCATCTATCTATATACATTTAAAGGATATATATATATATATATATATGAATATATATATGGGGCTATTATATATATAATTGATGTTATATATGGGACTATTATATATATATATAATTGATGTTAGTGTGTCAATACATGGTAATTTATAACAAAAATCACTAGTGCAGCAGAGGATTAGAGAATTAAGAGTTTTCTTGGTGTAACTCTTTTTAATTTTTTCATAGACACTCGTGTGATTAAAGGAACTAAGAGAAATCTGCCCTACAACTTATTTTCTCCAGGAGTTAAAATAAGGTATACAACTTGCATTATTTTTTGACAGAGCAATGGAGTTCAGGTAGGGTTGGTACTTAGTCCTTGTTTCATCCCCAAGGGTGCCCCCAGTTTCAACTGTGTTAGTCACAGAAGGAACAACCCCCTCTGCAGGTGTTCCAGGCGTGTTACGCTTGTGGAGATCAACTGCATTTAAGTAATGTTTACAGATGTGCAGGACTAAATGCTAGAATGGCACGGTAGTCTCTTGTACTTCACGAGACTTCAGAGATCTTTTAGTTCATTCCCTACCTGGAGAAGGAGCTTGGCCTATATGTCTCTGGAATGTAATTGCCTAGTACCCATTCAAAGCTTCTGGGATGACAAGTGCCGGTCTCTCAGAGAGCCTTCTCCATTATTGGACAGCACTGAAGTCACTTTCTCCATCAATTCTTTAAGATTTCACTACCTGACTTACTTTTTGATCACCTTTTTTCAGCAGTGATTTTTTTCATTCTAAAAACACTACCTGTTAAAAATTTATATAGCTAGTATTGTATGAAACAGAAAGTGAAAGCCTTGAAGTTCCTTCTACTGCTAAAGTAATTTTCCCCCATGTTAGCCCCCCTTGCCTGTCTAAGGTTAGCCTTCTGAGGCAAGAGATGTGTGTATTTTCTTTTTCACGTGACAATAGTGCAGGTGGTAGCCAACAACTACCATGGTCTCCTTAAGTGTTTTTTCCCTGTTTTATGTGCCATGTATTTTTAGTTGTTACAATAAATGTGTTAAGTGTAAATAAGATATTTTTAAAAGAGAAAATGGAGTCATTTAATATGCTTTCATAGTAGAACTTGTAAGACATTTGTGGAATTTGATGTTATTACTAAAATTCAGGACAGACCTGGATAGATTGGCTTGACATTCTGAATTGCGTTTCAGCTACTACTGAATTTCTACTTGAATTCTTAATATGAATGCCTGTCAGTAGAGTATATGTACACAAATGCCATTTTTGTTAAGGACACTGACACTATAGAAAGGAACATGTTTGTCATTAAAACGTTATGTGTTTATTGTCAAAGTTTTCTAAACAATGCGAGTGGCCATCATAACTCTCCTTTTGATCCAAGGCATACCACAGGAAGCCTTACTTTAATTTGTAAAGTTATCGCACTGGAAGTTTTTCAGAGGGCCTGTGTCAGGAGGTGTCTCGCCTTCTTGGTGAAGAGAAATGCCATTATAAGGTCACATGCACGGAATCAAGTTCCCATATGAACAGCTAATAACCCATATTATCCACTCTTCCAAATAACAAAGAGGTTTGCATTGAGTAGACAACACAGTAATGGAATTAAGGAAAAATAGTTATGTCCTTGAGATACATTTCTTAACGTCGCCCTCCTAGTTGTATAATTTGTAAGAAAATGCTCACAGTATATAACTATTAAGAAATCTGTTTTTAAACCAGTAATGCATATTTGTATTGGTAGATATGCCCTGGGAAAAATAACTGCTTGTTTTTCCGTAGCTTGAATGTTCTAGAAACTAACTCATCTTTTCTGCTTTGTATGAGTATGTTGGTCTTTTGATTATTTAGAACAAATAATATTGCAAAAATTTCTTTGTGAATATTTCTGTAATAGATTTCTTGAAACTGAATTACTGGGTTTAAAATATTTGATTTCAGCTTTGGACATACAAAGTCAAATTGCTCTCTAATGGCATTGTGGTTCCACTCATACTGGCGTGTGGCTTTGGACACTCACATTCTGTCCAACACTGAGTAATAGTCACAATCTAATAGTTCCAATCTTATTATTTTGGGAAAATCGATAGTCCAAAAATGACATCTTGTTTTAATTTTCAAAACCGTTTGTTGAAGATTTTGTAATTTGGGACCATTTTAATATCTTTTCCTGGAAATATCCCTTCCTCATTTTTAATTGTATTTGTCTTATTATTAAATTATTAAAACCTTTTTAAAATTAGGACTGCTATACTTTGCCTGTTATGTATGATGCAAATATCTAACGCCATGTGGCATTTGTTCTTTAACTTTGTTTATGCAGGTATTTTTTGCAGAATACCTTTTCCCCTACTTTTAATAAGTTTATCTTTTACAGATTAATACTTTTAATACTTTTAATAAGTTTATCTTTTACAGATTATAATTTTCCATTACGTTTAGGGCAGCTTTTTCGACCCCAAGATTATAAACTGTTATTCTATTATTTCTCTTTTTTATAGTATTTCCTTTTTCAAACTAGAGGCTAAAACAGCAATAAATGGAATATAATAACTGTTAATATATTATGGGGTGCTTACTGCATGGCAGGAGATTTCCTAAGATCTTTACAAACCCTAATCTATTTAATCTTCAGCACTGTCTGATAAATTAGGTGTTCTCCACTTGGTGGGTAAGGACTCAGAAACAGAGAGAGATGAAGAAACTTAACCAGAAGTCACTCAGCAGGTGGGCGGTGAGTCAGGAATTCACTCTCTGTCGTATGCCTCTTGAGCCTGTCCAGTAAACCATAATTAATTACTTGGTAAAAGAAATTAATTACTCAAAGGGGAGGGAGGCGGGGAGCATGGGGTGGGGGGTGGGCAGGGTTGGGAATATAAGACAGAAACCTGTACTTGAACAAGAATTAAATTAAAAAATTATATTAAAAAATTAAAAATAAAACAAAATCTTATTCATTAATTGCAAAAAAAGAAATTAAGTACTCACTGAAGAATTACATTTTAATATCTCTTTGTTTCCAGCTCTCGAATGCATTTTGTGGGGAATATAGTAGAAATTTAAGTGCTCTTTTACATGAAATGCAGAACAAAGAAAAGTGTGTGTGTGGTAACATGAGAAAGTAAAGCAAAACAAATGATCAGATCAAACAATCAGAAAACAAATTACTTCAGAAATGATAAGCTCTTGGTGATAAAATTCATTGGTTATCTATAATAAAATTTTGTTTTTAAATGTCCTCCTTACCTCTCTCTGAAACATCAAATATATGTTGAATCAAAGAGGAACTTTGGAGGAAAAGAACTCACTTATTTGGAATATTTATTAAAAACCTCAAATAAGAAAAACATGATAATTCAACCCAGTACATCACAGCACTTTAAAGATTTTCTGAAATCACCACTTTATTTTAGCAAAGAACAAAAGAAACTCATAGAGGAAAGTGATGTTTTAATGGCACTTGGCTGAGGTTCTGGGACAAGAACTCAGTTCAATAGCCCCTAAATCAGTGTGCTTTCCACCACCTCCTGTTATTCTGCTACATATTGTTTATACTGTAATGACCTTGAATGAAATAATTTTTGACCTGCTAATTAAGCAGTGACCCTACCTTGAAATTCTAAGCAACATGTTTACTATGCTCATAAAAATTACAAGAGTGTTGTGGGAACCCTGACCTTGGGAAGCCCTTCCTCTACGGATTTGGTAGAAATTTCCAACTCAGTTTCATCTTCTATATTTAGATACTTTAATAGCATTCAAGGTTACCATAAGAAACTATTTCTGGCACTATTTATTTCCTCTCACCTATTGTTCTTTTTTTCCCCTTTTTTTCACTTTACTGCAAACTAGAAAAAAAAATAGAACAGATGAAATCCAGAATATCTATATAAAGAATATTTAAATGTTTAGACAGGATCTCGAATCTTACGCCTGATATAATTATTGCTTAACTTTCACATTTTCTCTTAGTTTGATGATACTTATTTTGATGGCATTTATTCAAACAGAAGGTATAATGTAACAAATAATACATCTACTTTCACATATATACAGAATTTGACTCTTCTCTCTTTCACTTTTAGGTAAGTTACAGAGTAGTGAACTGCTCCCACTCACACCCTCTCCCTGATATCCTCCATTCTAGTGATTCCTTTGAGCAGTCTCTCACACTTGAACTTAATATTCTTGTTCCCATTTGTTAAGGACTTTGCTTTAGGAGGGGAATCCTCTGCCATTAAAGAGTAATGGTAACTGACCCAACCTCAGACAGAAATACTCTTGTAACACATTTCATCTATGTGGTCTTTTTTGTTGAGAGCAGGTATAGTTATTTGATGGAATTACATGTCCTTTGGATTGATCTTAAGAGCAGGAGAATGCTGTATTCATTCATTCATTCATTCATTCAATCAATCAAATGTATTCCTCTGAGCTGGCAATGATGGAGGGGAGGGGGAGGAGGAGAGGGGGAGACTGGTGAACAAGGGACGAGTGCAGGCCGCCCGCACAGTCTCCGAAGTCAGGCTGCCTGAGTTTCCCCCTTCACAGGTGTTGCATTTGTCAAATTATTTAACCTCTTTGTTTCTCAATTTTCTCATATTTAAAAGGAGGACAGAATGGCATGGCAGATGTTAATTTAAGTATGTAAATAACTTTTTATGCCTTTGTTTTGAGGACATGTTTGTTTTAAATGTCTTTTTTTTGCAATAATTGCCTTTAGGTTGAAATCTATGAAACATAGCATGACATCTAACAAGGGAAGCCATACATTATCTACAAACCATACGGTTTACACGAATGTATTAAATTATCTATATTTTATTGAGCTTTCAAAATACTATTCTAAACATGGGGCTATTGAGTCTTATGACAATTTTGTGTCCTAGCCATTATGATCATTAATATCCTCATACAGGCAAAGACTCCTATTCAAAGCTACAGAAACCACGAGCAGCTAAGAGAGAAATGGAATATGCATCACACAAATTCTAGTATGCTGTTCTTTGTATTTGATACTTCCTCACTCAGAAACTAGGCACTTGATAGCAGGTAGACAAAATAAAGACTTAAGAACATGTTAAGAGATCTATAGATTGGAGCAATTGCTTTTTAATAATTATCAACTAATAATGCTTCACGTTTTTTTTCCTTCCTGATTTTCAGGGAAAAACGAAATGGTGCAAAGAAATGTAAGGAGAGAGAGAACATCTGTTATTAACTCAGAACCAACTGGTTCAGATTTTTAGGATCTTAATAAATTTTAGATAAAGAAGTAAAGAGATAAAAATGGAATGAGGGGCCATAAAAACGCTTTTGATGTCAAGTTAGACATTCTTAGGCTGTCATCAGAAATCTGAAAATTATGAAGCATTGAGGGTAAGTTAGAAGGATATGTACAACCGAAGCATGAGAGGCAAAGACAGTGTGGAATGAAGTTCTCCAGGGCACCTGTGTATACGTTGGGTGGAGTGTGCGTTCATGTGCTTGTGTGATTGTACCCCAAGTTTAGAGAGTGATCGGTTTGCAAATTGTTGTTGATGATACTATTCAGATTTTGTATTTCTTTGACTTTTTTATAAATTGTATTATTTTCTATACGTCTGTGAATTTTCTTCAGTGATTATATTTAAGTTTTAGTAGCTTTGTTCATTTATTAAATATTCGAAGTAACTACACTGTGCCATAGAGATGACAAAGATGAATAAATCACATTCTTGGTGGGAGATTGATATCATTGAATGGAGACAGTGCTACTCTGGATTTCTCAATTGATAATGTTTATGCCCTCAACACGTAGATCAAATAATTTTCTCTAACATAATGCCTGATAATTTATTCTAGATATATAAACATTCTATTTGTATGAAGTCATATTCTGAAATTCTGATAGAAAAAAAACAAATTTGCTAAGAATAAGTGAAAACAATTTCTCAATGAAAACTTATTGCCAAGTCCATATAGGATTATAATAGAGGAGAACCACCCATAGGGCAGAGATCATTTTTTAAGTTATTTGCCCAGTTGTGTTGCCCAGTTAATAAATGTGACATCAGAAAATATTAACAGCAAGAGCTGAGTTACTGGAAGCTGAAACACTGTATCATGGTTCCTAATGAGAACAAGGCCCCAGAAGCGACACGCTCAGCAATAAAGCAAATGTTTTCATCAATCTCATTAACTCTGGATGGCATGATCTTCTAACTGCATAGTTTAGCAATCAATATTTCTAATAAATATACTATGAAGACAAAGGCTAAACTACATTTTGGTTTTCCTGATTTAAAAGACAGAGGAAAGCATATCAGCTTCAAGACTTTTCTCAACAATAGAAAGATTTTAAATAGGGTTTTGTTAAATAAAGGGATAAACTTTATCTGAAAACAATTTCCAATGAAACTGTCAGCTTTTGAAGTTTTCTCAATTGACTCATTTTTTTCATAATTTCCTACTTCAGTTTTTATTTGGAGTAGAAACAATTATGCAAGATAAAGTGTCGATGCAGCTAAAACTATTATTTACTAACTACTTCCTAATTCATATGTTTTTATTTGCTTTGCCACAATTATATCAATTTTTTAAAAGAAATAGAGAACAGGGGGACAGCAACCAGAGGGGAGAGGGGAGGGAATTTCAGGGGAAATAGGGGAGAGATTTAGAGGAATAAATATAAAGGATACAGGGACAACAACTAAGAAGGGTGGAAATGGGAGGGAGGGGGGAGCATGATGGGGTGGGATGGGATGGGAATAATAGACAGAAAACTGTACTTGAAAAACAAATAAATTCAAAAGAAAAACTAGTCAACAATAAAAAGTAAAAAATAAAAATAAACAGTAAAAAGAGGCTAACATTTCATGGCCATTATTTATCGCTTTTTCTGTTTATCAGAGCATGAACAAATACTTACTGTAGTATGCCTATAATATGCAAGGCCTTTGCTGTGATGCTTTGCAAAGCTGCTGCCCTCATGGAGTTCATATCTATGGTACTATAAGGGTGTGCTAAATAAAGCAACACAACATAGTGCTTAGAAGTAGTATAACATAGACAACTTATTCATCATCTCTGTGTCTGTATTTCCCCATTTTTCAGGTAGGGATGGTAATAGTACTTACCTAATTGGAGTTTATCAAGCTTGAATAAAATACTTTTTCCTGAATACTTAGACAAGTCAGTGGCACATATTCACTGCTTAATAAGTTAATAAAATAAGCTTGTATTATAATGGTTCAAAAGAAAGCAGTTGTATCTTCAGGCTTCAGGAAAATTAGGGTCCCTGAGGTGGACTGTAAAATTTGATTTTAACAAGTGGAGAAGGGAGGGCTCTGGAAGAGAAGGATGCTTCCGGTGGGAGAGCTGAGAGTTGCAGACGGGACTCTGTGTCACATTTAAGGAAAACTCATCCAATTTCATTGGCATGAGGAGTAAGCATGGAAGTATATGATCAAACTAGATAGATACATTACGTTGGAATTAGAACATGGGAGGGTTGCTAGGTCAATCTAAGAAGATTTTAGTTAATTTAAAAATTACCACAAAAAGCAGATATGATTAAACCTGGAAGCTGATATGATTAGGTTTTTTTATCTTAGAAAATGAATATATTTAGTTTGCTTAAAATAGAAATTGGAGAAAGAGAGACATGTTGTATGTTATTGCTAAAAAACAAAGAAGATTAGTGATATTACAACTCAAAACTGGGTTTTATGGATAGATATTAGGAAATTAACTTTTGTTTGTATAGGGTATCTACTAGAATTTTTGTAAATGTTGGTTGTGTAGTAACCAATGAGAATGCTTGGAATACAGCAAGTTTTCCAACCATGGTCACATAACTGGGTTTGAAGTAGCTGTGTTTCTGTAAACATCTAGGACACTGGCTACAATAGGTTAAACGACTGCTTTTAAATGTTAAGCAGTGGGAAATTTGGGACTTCCAACACAAAGAGAAGACAAGAAAGCGAGGATAGCTGTGTGATCACCTTGGCTTTTTTTTTTCTTGAAAATTCTTAACTTTGATGCAAGGAGGAAAAGCCAAGAGTCCAGTATGGCGAGTCCTCTGAGGTGAGGTGATAGAAATAGAGTTTGGGGAGGCCCAGGTATCTGGAATTTTGAAGACAGGAGGGAGCTATGGAGAAAATAGAGCTCCAGAAATCTTAATACTGGTTTATCATTGAGAATGTTGTTAGATACTAAGGCAGCCTGGTGTGAAGGGAATTCCACAAGGCTGTTAGGGAACGAGTAAGAGGCTATATAATATGATCGATTTTAGAGACCGTACAAGGCAAGAAGATGTTGAGTTCCAGCAGGCTAAAATAAGAACTGTGAGAATACCTCAGGCATTTATAATGGACCCATAAGGATCACGCCTTAGAAACAGAATTTAATCTACCATAAATAAAGTCTACATGAGACCTTCTATACCTTTACCCCCAAATTCATAAGACAACCTCAAAAGGGTCAGGCTGGCCTTTATATAACTTCCCATTGGAAGAAGAGTCTAACACACTTTTTAAAAAGTCAACAAAATGTGGTATTCAACAACATTTACAATGTCCAGAAACAAATTACTAAGAATTCAAAGAAATATCTAACCCTAATCTCTTCAGGAAAAAAATGCGATAAAATAAGGTAGAAATTATAAAAGTGGTAAAAGTATCAGAAAAACACTTAAGTCACTTGTTATAAACATGCTCAGGATTTAAAAAGAAATAGGAACAAAATAACAATAGATGGAAGACAGGATAAAATGGGACTTTTAAAGCCAAATATAAAATATCTGAAAAGAAAATTCAATGATAATAATAGCAGTTCACAGAATGCAGAAAACAGCACTGACTTTGAAGATATAGAAGTAGAAACTTTAAAATTGAAACACAAAAGTAAAAAATTAAAATAAAAATACAAGTAGATTCTTAGGAATCTTACAGAAACTGTGAGTCAATATCACTGGTATAACATGGGGGCAGAGAAATTTTTGAAAAATTCATGGTCAAATTTTCCAAATCTGATCACAATTATAACCTACAGCTCAAAAAAAACCCCAACAAAATAGGATAAAATAAAGACAAATAAGGCCATCATAAGCTAATTATTGAAAACCAGTATTAAAGAGATAATTATATGTATGTAATTAATGTATATAATTCTTATAGAAATTGACAAGCTACCTATAAGATTTATATGGAAATATAAAGGATCTAGAATAATGAAACCAATTTTGTAAAAGAAGAAAAATGGAAATATTTAAATGACATGATTTCAAGAATTATTATAAAGTCACAGCAATCAAGAACAAGTGCCATTAGTATAAATATTGATACGAGTATTGTTGGAAGAAATGTAGAATCCAGAAATAGACCTGCATAAAATTGCCAATGCAATTCACGGGAGAAAGTGAAAAATAGTGACAGGAAAATTGGACATATGTCAAAAAAGGAATCAGAACCCTTACTTCACACCTCAAGGGGATGGAAGGACTGGGCAAAAATAGACTCATGGACATGGACAACAGTGTGGTGATTGCTGGAGGGAGGGAGTATAAGGGGACTAAATGGTAATGGGAAAAATACTCTAAAGACTTAAGTTTAAAAAAACCTTCAAATTGCTCGTATAGCAAAATGTAATAGTGAGAGTATTAAGTTTTAAAAGAATGATTTGGACAAATCTTAATGATGTTGGATTTCACAAAAATTCTAGACAAAAAAATCGAGTGGCTGAGCTTCGAACTGTTTGTTACGGAGAAATCAGGAACGGACACAGCAAGCCTCAAATGACGCCATGTCCAGGGAAGGTGTAAAGAGGATGGCGGCCGTGGAGATGTGCTATCCACTCTCCCTTCCAGAAAGCCTGCTGTGCCCCTGAACGTTGTAGTCAGTAGGCAGATTCCTGATCTTAGTGCCTTCAGTATCCACATTGGTGTATAACTCAAAGCAATGTTTTTTTCTAGACAGTTTGTTAGCAATAACTGAGCATGTCAGGGGGTCTGGTGCCTGACCATTTCTGCCCAAAGTGGGACTCCTGTAACATGAACACCTTCTTCCATAGCTTCCCCAGGGGTTAGCCAAGCTGGTCAGATCTTTGGAGCAGTTTGAGGATGAATCCTGCTTCTCTTTTCCCCACAACTCCTTTTTTTAAATACTTTTCAGATCTGTTATCACAGTCTGAATGTTTTCCCTACCTAATCTTCCTTCTTACCCTTTTATCTGTTATAGATGTTATTCCCAACTGATCTCATGTGCTCTAAACTCCATCTCAAGAATGTTTGTCCTCAACCTGCCTGGTAGCTCAGTTGGCTAGAGCATTGTCCCAACGCACCCCAAGGTTGTGGGTTTGGTTCCCTGTCAGAGTGCATACAAGAATCAACCAATGAATGCATAACTAAACGGAACAGCAGATCAATCAATTGATCTCTTTCTCTCAATCAAAATTATTTATTGATTTTTAAAATCAATAAACAACTTTTTAAAAATGTTTATCCTGAGATAATTGAGGTTCAACAATCAAAAAGTGAAGACAGATGGGAGAGACATTGTTAGGTGATGATGACGACGATGATGATGTTGATAGTGAGGATACTAAAAGTTACATTTACTTTAGCATCACTTAAGTTTATTTGTTAAATAGTATCACTGAGAAATACCGTGTATAAGTGTGCAGTTTCTGGAACTGACGATGTGCCTAAAGAGGTGGAATCCAAGAGAGAAACAGAAAAATAGGAGGCTCAAGGATGTAAGAGGAGACTTTGTCAATAGAGGAGAGAGGTTTAGTGAGGGGGAGGGAATCAATATACAGCAAAAAGGTCATGTTACCTGTTTTTGTTTGTTTGTTTTTGAACTGTGACTTTGTTCCTCAATGTTAGTGTTAATGACTGTGGGAAACCAGGGCGAAGAAGGGTCACAATCTCCTAGAATCTTGCATCCAGATCTCAATGATGTCAAAAACCCCGAGTGAATATCACTTGCCCTCTGAAGCAAGAGATATATCTTTTAATAGCAGTATTTTTGATAAGGAATTCATATAAGGGTAATGATCAGCCACAGTTAAGACAGATATTCATTTTTAGAATGAATACTATTGGTCACAAGAATAGAAACTTTGAAGATAGGCACACACATTTAGTTTGTCTTTCATTTTGCAGTTGTGACCAGTTTGCATTCTTTTTCCACCCTGATTGAAGCTTAAGTTGGTTTGCACCTATATTTTCTAAAGTATGACTTTCAGGTTGATGTTACATGGGCCATCTGCATTATCATACTTATTTAAAACTGTGTTAAGAATGAGAAAGTAAAGAAGTAGGGCTTTGAATAATGACTTCACTTGTGTAATATTTAGTCCAATTGACTGTGTCATTTTCTTTGGCGTTTTTCGCAGCTAATTTATAGTCTTTATCATGCAAAGTTGTATGCTCAATTTTATGTAATATAATTATTTAAATTATGGCCTTAACTCTCTCCTTCTATGTTATTTGAAGCTAGACATACTCATTAGGAAAGAATAGTGTATTTCCAAGTAAAATTGGGCTACAATTCCTATAACCTGCTGTGTGTATTCAGAGAACAGTTCTCCAACTGTGATTTTAATATTACATTATTTATCATGGAGGAAACTTGCCGACTTATTTCAAGTGAAAGGCTGACATTATGCTTTACAGGGATAATAATGGCATTTTTTTCTGTGGAAAAGTATTGATCTAATTACTTCTTTAATGATCCTAGAAGAAACATATTGTTGCCTGCATTACCATTAGCATGATTCTGGCTTATATATACAATATTAAGACATATTTAAACTAACTTTTAAATCTTATAACTGACAATACAATATACAGATGGTATATTATAAAATTGTACAACTGAAACCTATATAATTTTATTAACCAACATCACCCCTAATAAATTCAGGAAAAATATTTGTTAATGTTCCAAACAGAAACAGACTCATAGATACAAAGAACAGATTGATGGTTGCCAGAGGGGAGGGGTTCGAGGGAATGAGTGAAAAAGATGAAGGTTTAGAGAAGTACATATTGGTGGTTACACAATAGTCACGGGGCTGTAAAGGGCAGCATAGGGAATATGTAAGAGGGGACCCCAAAAACCAGAATTTATTTATTAAAAATTTGTGTATTTATTCTTGCATGTTTAAACTTCAGTCACCTTCAAAGCACTCTCCATTTGATGCAGTACCCTATCGAGATGTTTTTCCACTGCTCTAAACAGTTTTTGAACTCATTGATTTTGATGCCTTTTTAGTGCGTCAGCCATTTTTCATTTCACCTCTTCCACATCAGCAAAACATTTCCCTTTGAGGACTTTTTCATTCAGGGAACAACAACGAAAAGAGTTGCTCAGGACGAGATCAGGTGAATAGTGAGGCGGGGGCACAGAGCGGGGTCATGATGTTTTTGCTCAAAAACTGCTGAACACTCAGCACAGTGTGGGCAGGTGCGTTGTAAATCATCTATCACCAAATGGGCAGAGTTTAAATAGTGTTAAAAAATCACTGGAGCTGAATGCAGCCTCTCATAGCACTGCCAGCTGATACACTGTACAGATGAGTTCCTAGAACACTCACCTAGTGGGGGCAGCCTGTCCTATAGGGTCCACCCTCCAGAAGATAATTCTGGGTTTGGGGTGGTACCTCTTCATAGTCAATAATATTGTAATAATTATGTATGGTGCCAGGTGGGTATTGGAAATATCAAGGGGAACACTTTGTAAAATATATGATTGTTTAACCACTGTACTGTACACCTGAAATTAAAGCAAAATAGAATTGAATGTAATATGGTGGTTGCTGGGGGAGGGATTATAAGAGGACTAAATGGTAATGGACAAATGCAATAAAGATTAAATCAAAACGTATATAGAAATGTAAATTGAAGAAACGTGTGCTGTAGACAGCTCTGCCTGGTTTCAGGAATTGTAACTCTACCCCCTGTGGCTAAGGATGAGACAATGACCTCTGGAATGTGAGCTGCAGGAGACAAGGCTTGTCTCTGGTAGCAAATGCTGCCTCAGTTTCCTCCATGTGCCCAAAGCATGGTTGGAAGCCCTTGACGGGTAAGTCTCCTCACAATGGGGAGCAACCTAAGCCAGACTTGACCACTTGGGAGGCCATCATGGAAGGACTCAGGGGGCTGCAACAAAGAGCAATGGACTCTCACCCCCCAAGTTTTGACAAAGCCCGAGTCTCCATGTTCTCTGAGAGAAGCGCTTCCTGGCTCTAATCCCCTTAAGCCTGAAATACCTGATGGGGAGGGGTGCAGCTCCTTGCCTTGCTAGAGCGTCCAAAGGAAGAAATCTGGCATCACAAAGAATTCCTGAAAAACCTGTGAAATCTGCTTTGCTAAGAGTGCTTTCATTTGTATGTTAAGGGTTCGAGCAGAAACCCTAAAACTCTCTTCTTGACAGACTCTGACTCAGACTAAGCCCTCAGATTTCCTTGACATGTTATCTACTGCTTCATCCTTGCCGCCTGACATTGATTGATGAGCTTTACCTGTATTCTTGTGTATTACAACCTAGTAAAAGCCTTTGGAGGAAAGGGCGCAACGCCTTTTTCCTCTGAAAAAACTGGCCACTACTCATGTCTTTCTCCTCTGGGAAACTGGCCACTTCTCCTCCCCAAGCAGATCACATCATGTCTCTGTCATGCTTACTTTCATCCATGGCACATGGGGGGACTTGCAAGGAAAGTCACCCCCACAAATGTGTAGATGCCCTTTGGGGCACCTATAGAGACAGACTTAAAGGATCTGTGACTTCTTGAGTACTAGACCATAGCAAAAAATTTTTAAAAACCTACAATGTAGTTAACAAGGAAGAAAGAAAGGTAGAGGGGGAAAGAGAGAGAGAGACAAAGTAAGAGAGAGAGAGAGAAATTTGGCAATATTTTGGTTTCCACCACTGCATCTGCCTAAATGACTTCCTGAGACTTTCCATTTCACCACTGCATCTGCCTAAATGACTTTCTGAGACTCTTTCTTCCTGATGGTGGATGCCCACTCCTGGCTCACCACTAGGGTGCCCTGTTGTCTGGGGTTCAAAGAAGCACAGAAAAGCTCTTCTACCAAAAGTGGGCAAGAGACGAGAGCTGCAATTTTTAGCCCTTTCTTGCTTCAGTGGGCTGTGTACGTAAAGCCTTGATTTCAGAACCTTGTTTTGAAGAACCTTAGAGCATGTGAAAGACCAGTGTTCCCCTGGTGGGTGTTATACCAGCAGAGAAAAATCGATGTAGCGATTTTCATTGTCTGTTGCCTATTTGCTGAGACGGTCAAGTGGAATTTGGGACATGAAAACACTCTTCTCCATTTCAAATCAATTCAGTTAGAAAAGGCATTTCAAACAAAGAAAGAAAGTGTAGACTAATTCTAAAGAATGCGGCTTCATTATTTTTAGAGTTTAAATCAAATTAGTGGATCTCATAGGGCTTGCTTAATGAATAGATAATAAATTGTTATTAACACATTAGGTAATTAGGGTTTCCAAAATTTTTGGAAATATGTGAAAATAGTCCCATTCTTTAAGTAATTTTAAGCATTCTTCCCATAATCTTATCTATGATATTTTATCATAATGGGGAAAACTTATTTGATAAAAGGAAAATCTGAGCTTAGATTCTGTTAGATACTGATTTTAAAAATCTGACTGAGCAGAGTAGAAAATAAATAGGAAGTACTATATTTTTCAGACTATATGATGCACCCCCCAAAATTGGGAGGAATAATGGTTGTTAATGCTGCTGTTGAGTTCTGTTTACATTTATATAGGTGAAATGTTATGTTATTTATGTTATTAAATATTTTACCACATGTTTTGATTTGAAATTTTTTTTCTGTTTTCTTCCTCTAACACCTAGGTGTGTCTTATGGTCTGGAAAATACATTATTTGCTACAGTTTTGCAGGCACTGTTGATTCCTTATTCACAAAATTGATAAATACTCCAGCTTCTTCCCTCCTCGCAGTCTCTCAGGTCCTGGGTGGGACTGAGCCCCAGCCGTCCTCAGCTGAAGCCCTCTCATTAACACACCTAATACCAGCCTCTTTCCCACCCATGCAGTTTCCTTATTCCACTGGTACTGCTCCCTGGGATCACCTCCCGATTCAATTACTTCATCTCAAATATTTCTTATGAAATTTGCTTGGAGGGAACTCAACCTATGACAATTTGATATGAGGAAATCAGCATCATCTTTTTAGGTTGCTTTTTGCCTAAGAACCAGATACTTGTAAAAATGATGTCGAGCCCTGGCTGGTGTAGCTCAGTGGATTGAGCGCGGGCCTGCAAACCACACGATTGCGGTTCGATTCCCAGTCAGGGCACATGCCTGGGTTGCAGGCCAGTTCCTAGTGGGGGACTCACAAGAGGCAACCATACATTGATGGTTCTCTACTTCTCTCCTTCCCTTCCTCTCTAAAGATAAATAAATAAAATCTTTAAAAAAAAAGTGGGGATAAATTTAAAAAAAAATGATGTTGAATTTATGAAGTACATGAAAAATCATTGTATTCACTATGTTGACATTTTTAACCCACAACAGAGTGTGTTTACTGCAACAGAAAGATCATTAGAGCGTAATCCATTAAAAAGTCTGCTATCTTTTGGATCAGAACATATATAATTAGAGAATTTTCTCTACTTGAATAGAATCTCCCCAATGACACTCACCTTTCTTTTTCTGTTTTATCTTTTTCAGCAGCACTTATCACTCGATGCCATACCATGGAATTTAAGTTTGTGTTTGCCTTCCTCCCTTAGACGTATTTATTATTTGCTGATGGATTCCCTGAACTAGGATAAAGCCTGACCCATGATAGGCTATCAAGAAATGTTAGTGGAATGAGTGAATACATAAATGTTTTTTATATAGTAGCCAAATTGTAATCAGAAAATTGTTTGGTAAGCATGGAGCCAAAGCTAGAGAAAATACCATTTTTGAAGTATAAATGATATAGATTTCTTTTCTTTTTTTAAACATAAAATAAACTTTACTCAAAAGACTTGAAATTTAAAAAGAAATCTTATAGTTGAGAGACTTTATTTATATAAAAGTCTTTTATTGATAATCAATGTCAGAGTGTTGATAATGTTGATATATTTTTATCTAATACAATTTTCAAAAAACTCTGTAATGTGGTGGCCAGTTGAACTTTCAGGTAGTAAATACTAATTTAATTTTGCAACACAGCATTATCTGTTTCTTTATATTAATGTGAATATTAACATATTTTATTACTTTATGACATAAAGTATATTTTTGTTTTCTACATTTTTATTTTATCATTGCTAAAGACCTAAAAGCTTAATAGGTTTATACCTCTTTACATGTTGTAGACTTTTTATTTTATTGTATTTAAATAGGATTCACATACAGGTAAATTTATAGATTTTATACATACAATGTAGTAGGTTCTGAGAAATACATACATTTGTATAGTATACCTCCTTGTTAAAATGTCAATATATCATACCAGAAAGTTCCATCCTTCCTTTTTTATCAATCCTCATCATCATTCTATCTCCAGGGTTAACTCTTATGATTTTTTATCACCATAGATTAGTTTTACCTGTTTTTAGACTTCTTCTAATTGGACTATACATTATAGGCTCTTGCGTATTCATTTTCTTTTGCTCAGCATATTTATCCACACTGTTGCTTTATAGGTTTAATTTTTTGTTGTTGTTTTTAAGACAATAATTTTTTTAAGATTTTATTTGTTTATCTTTAGAGAGGAAGGGAAGGTGAGAAGGAGAGAAATATCAATGTATGGTTGCCTCTTGTGAGTCCCCTGCTGGGAACTGGCATGCAACCCAGGCATGTGCCCTGACTGAGAATCGAACTGCGATCATGTGGTTNATACCTCCTTGTTAAAATGTCAATATATCATACCAGAAAGTTCCATCCTTCCTTTTTTATCAATCCTCATCATCATTCTATCTCCAGGGTTAACTCTTATGATTTTTTATCACCATAGATTAGTTTTACCTGTTTTTAGACTTCTTCTAATTGGACTATACATTATAGGCTCTTTCGTATTCATTTTCTTTTGCTCAGCATATTTATCCACACTGTTGCTTTATAGGTTTAATTTTTTGTTGTTGTTTTTAAGACAATAATTTTTTAAAGATTTTATTTGTTTATCTTTAGAGAGGAAGGGAAGGAGAGAAGGAGAGAAATATCAGTGTATGGTTGCCTCTTGTGAGTCCCCTGCTGGGAACTGGCATGCAACCCAGGCATGTGCCCTGACTGGGAATTGAACTGCGATCATGTGGTTCGCAGGCCCTCACTCAATCCACTGAGCCACACCAGCCAGGGCAAGACAATAATTTTTAAGACATTTTAGGTTCACTGTAAAACTGAGGGATGGTGCCGAGATTTCCCATGTTGTCCCTGTCCCCACACATGTGTGGGCTTCCCAATGAGCATCCCATGTTGTCCCTGTCCCCACACATGTGTGGGCTTCCCAATGAGCATTCAACACCAGAGTGATGTATCTGTTACAGCTTATGAACCTCCACTGAAGTATCTTTGTCACTCAAAGCCCATACTTAACATTAAGGTTAACTTTTGGTGGTGTACATTCTATGGATTTGGACAAAGGTAAAATGACATGTATTGATCATTCGGTTATAATGCATAGTGTTTTATGGCCCTAAAATTCTCTGTCTTCTGTTAATTCCTCTCTCTCCCCACCCGCCAACTCCTGGCAACCACTGATCTTTTCACTGTCCCTATAGTTTTTCTTTTTCTAGAATATCATAGCGTTGGAATTATACAGTATGTAACCTTTAGATCAGCTTCTTTCACTTAGTAGCATGCATTTAAAGTCCCACTATGTCTTTTCATGGGTTGAGAGATGTTCTTTTCAGCATTGGTAATATTTCATTACCTGACTGTACCACAGTTTATTCATTCATCTACTGAAGGATATCTTGATTTCTTCAAAGCTTTGGCAGTTATGAATAAAGCTGCATTAAATACCCATGTATAGGTTTTGTGTAGACATGGTTTCAACTCCTTTAGGTAAATACCAAAGAGAGCAACTGCTGGATTGTATGGTAAGAATATACTTACTTTTGTACAAAACTGTCAAACTGTCTTCCCCAGCTACTGTACCCTGCGCATTTCCATCACCAGTGAATGAGATTTCTTGTCACCCCACACCCTCATGGCATCTGGTATTGTCAGTGTTCCAGCTGGGGCAAATTCACCAGTGATATCGAAGGATAATATATCAAACTCTCTTCCATAGTATTAAATTCTGTCATAATTTCTATCCTAATTGGCATAAAATTTTAATGATATATATAATTATATTTCATTCAATATTTCTCATACTCTAATAGTCTTTGTACCATAGAGTTTGATAACTTTAGCATATACATGACTACAAATTTTATACATTTCTGTGAATATCAATTTTGAAATATACAAAATGGTTTATCTCTTTTCTTTAGTTTTTTTGGCAGCCAATAACACAGCCAATACTTTTTTCTAATATTTGGATTAGTCTTATGTTATTATCTTTTGTTTTAAACCTTTTCTGTCAAAGGGTATCCATCTTCATATTACCAGTCTTATTTACTTGAATACATCATATCTTTAGCTCCATCACTATATTATTTTATATTTAATTTCTGATCTCTTACATCTACTAGATAAAATTATCACTTAATAAATGTGAAGAAATGAATGAATGATGGGGTCAGTTATGAGCAGTCATCAAGACATACCATAGAGAAGTCAGTTATGACACATCGCTAGGTCACATCAGGTCACATCATGGATAATGTGACCTGAGATTTATCTCCCCACCATGTGCTTATTAGTTTTGTCCTTGCAGACTGATGCTACTACTGTGCATCACCTAGAGGGTGTGAGTAAAACACAGTATTTGGGAAATACTGACTAATGCCTTTAGTTTAAGAGAGTAGTCTAAGTTTTCATCCAGAACATCTCCAAAAGTCTTATTTGGTTTTCCGGTGACTTATTAAACACATAATATTTTCTATATGGTTTGCTATTCTGTTTAGTTTGAGACAGTAGTATTGATTATAGGCTTCACATGTTTCCTGGTCGCTGTGTTAAATTTTCTATCTCTATTGTCAGTATCAATGAAGAGACATCATGTTTTCCAAGGCCTAATAAAGTACCTGTATAGTCTATGAAGTTGTTATTCTGCTGTCTGATCATGATAAAAATGAGAAGTACCCAGTAAATTTTGTTGGTTATTTGGGCCATTAAAACAAACAAGCAAAAAGAATGGCTTCTCTATGTATTAATTCTGGACAATTGTTCATAAGTTGTGAATATAGCAGGCACATTGAAATTAATCAGTCACTGCACTTGGCCTCAATATCTGTCTATCAAGTTGTTTTCGATTTTTCTCCTCAAGAGACATTTGACAGTGTTTGGAGACAATTTTGGTTGTTGCAATTGGGGAACAACAAAAGGAATGTACTGGGTGAAGGTCCAGGATGCTGGGAAACATTTTATAGTTCACAGAAACAGCATCCCACAACTGAGAACTACACAACCCAAAATGTTAATGGTACCAAGGATGAGAATTCCTGTCCTATCATATAAAAAAGGCATTTTTGAAAGAGTAATATGAATATGGAATGTGTGTGATATATAGTGTTATACAAATAGACTCATTCATGATGAAATTAGTATGATGGATTTACCTTTTTCTAGCTATTGAGATTTCTCTTTTAAAACAAAGCTTAATACAGTGAAAAAGAGCTTACTCCTCTTTTATGCATTCTTGTCTTGCCCACTTCATTAGTAATGAAAACAAGCGACATAATGAGATCCAGTGTGAAAGTGCTTTATAAGAAGTAAAATAATGCATAAGTAAAATAGCAATTGAAGGCACTCGAGACAATAATCATTTATCGAGCACTTATATACTGTATGATTCTACTAAGAATGAAAATATTGAATACTACTCCATTTTTTGTGTTGAAAAACTAAAACTTGTATATTTGAAATTACTGTATTTTTCAGACTATAAGATGTACTCCCCCGCCTCCAAATTTGAGAGAGAAAATGTTAATGCTGCTGTTGAGTTCTGTTTACATTTACATTGGTGAAATATTATGTTTTTTTAAATATTTTATTTATTTATCTTTAGTGGGGAAAGGAAAGACAGAGGGAGAGAATATCAATGTATAGTTGCCTCTCATGGGTCCCCCACTTGGAACTGGCCTGCAACCCAGGCATGTGCCCTGACTGGGAATTGAACTGCGATACTCTGGTTCGCAGGCCTGGGCTCAATCCACTGAGCTACACCAGCCAGGGCTTAAATATTATGTTTTTTATGTTATTAAATATTTACCACATTTTTGCTTCAAAATTTTTTTCTTATTTTCCTCTAAAACCTAAGCACATCTTATGGTCCGAAAAACATGGTAATAACTTTGAGAAGTGAAGATACCTGATGTGCAACAATGTTTAGGATATTTGTATAACAGACACATTCCACAGAGGAGCCACCTGGACCATCTTCTCTCATCTTCACTGCAGCAGGAGGGCGGATCCACTGCTATCTCTCAGCAACATACTGAAATTGTATTGTCTGTGATTGGAACGGAGGAGTTCACTGCTAACAAGGCCAGTGGGGAAGCACTGGCTGATGTAGCTCACCTCCTTCTGTGATAATTAAGAACACAAATGTAGGGGATGAGTGACTTACTCGAGATTGCGTATCTAAAAATTATTCAACAGGTGGTGAAATTGAGGGCTTCTGACCCCGTAGGGTATTTTTTAGCGTATTACATTGAACTTTATGCCTGTTAAAAAATGCTGATGTCAGAGAATTTAGTCTGTGTATTAATTGAGGGCATCTGTAAGTACCTGTGAAGCAACTATACATAATAATTTTGTAACATTTCTGCCTTATTTCAGTTTTTCTTGAAAAATTGGTCTTAGAATGATAGTCATTTTCATGGGCTCTTGTAGGTCTCTGTGTGTGTAGGTCTATATGCATGTATTTATATATATATACACACACATCTATGCATATATATGCACAAGGCCTGTCCAGAAAAAGTCCAGCCATTGTTAAAATAACGAGAACAGTTTGCACAACATCAATGTAACCTGGCCGCCAAGGACAGTGGACTGGTATGCGCATGTGTGACAAGGACAACTTCACTGTACTAGTCAGTGGGGATGGTAGATGCAGTTCAGAGCATGCAGCCCTGGCTAGTGTAGCTCAGTGGATTGAGCCTAGGCCTGCGAACCAGAGTATCGCGGTTCGACTCCCAGTCAGGGCACATGCCTGGGTTGCAGGCCAGTTCCCAGCAGGAGACCCAAGAGAGGCAACCATACATTGATATTTCTCTCCTTCTCTCCTTCCCTTCCCCTCTAAAGATAAATAAGGAAAATATTTCTTAAAAAGAGCATGCATACTGTGTCATCATCACATTAAAAATGAATGAGCAAGTAGAACAACAAATTTGCATCAGATTTTACATGAAGCTTGAACATTCCTCTGCAGAAACTATTTGGGTGATTCAGAAGGCCGCAACTACGGGCAACTGGTTATTGGCAGCTTCATTGTGATAATGCACCTGCTTATGCATCATGTCTTGTGCAGAGATTTTTAGCCAAACATCAAATCTCCCAGATGACTCAGCTCCCCTTACAGCCCTACTTCCCAGATTTGGTGCCCTGCCACTTTTGGCTCTTCTCAAAACTAAAATCACCTTTGAAAGGGAAGAGATTTTATTTATTTATTTTAATATTTTTTATTTATTTATCTTTAGAGGGGAAGGGAAGGAGAAAGGGAGAGAAATATCAATGTATGGTTGCCTCTGGTGTGTCCCCTGCTGGGAACTGGCCTGCAACCCAGGCATGTGCCCTGACTGGGAATCGAACCGAGATCGTGTGGTTCACAGGCCCGCGCTCAATCTACTGAGCTACACCAGCCAGGGCAGAAAGGGAAGAGATTTTAGACTGATCATCAGTAAGATTCAGGAAAATATGATGGGACAGCTGATAGCGATTGGGAGAACTGTGTGAGGTCCCAAGGCCCCTGCTTTGAAGGGAACTGAGGCATCATTGTCTTATGTACACTGTTTCTTGTATTTTACGTCTTCTTCAATAAATGTCTCAATTTTCCATATTACATGGTTGTACACCTTCTGGACAGATCAAATATATATGCATATGTCTGTACACACATATGTATAGTTACATACTTATGTAAATAGCTACAACTATAGAGTATGTATGACATATAACTTAGGTAATTGCTATCATCTCCAAAATCAACAAGGAAGTTCAGTAGTGAATTTTCTACTGAAAAATGGCAGTGAGTTTTGTCTACAGGTTAATTTGAATTCACATCTTGTCATTTATTTTATGAAAATCAGTATGTTTATTCTGTTGCTAAGACCCTACATATGACCTATTTGTTTTTCACTTTGTCCATTTTTTTCATGATTTATAATAGAATAAAAATATTGTATTAAGTAGATACACTTTTCTAAAAGTAAATATTTAACAACACTATGTTTGTTAAAGTGTGTTGGAGCTAATTTTATTCTTATCATTATTGAACTAAATGGTCCTCAACTCTGGTGTGCCTGAATGTATTTAACACACTGGTCTTCCTTTGCTGACATCATTAAAGGATGCACTATTAACAATGGGTATTTAGGGCCTTACAATTGGATCTATTGTTTTCATCAAACATTTTTGGCAAACTAAGAGAAAAAAGATAGCTACAAAGTATACATATATTTCACGTTTTATTTTCCTCTGGACTTTCTTTAAAAAATCATGTGAAGCGATCATGCCTTCTGCCAGTTTACACAGTGTCCCTAGGGTATGCAATGATTTGTCCATCGGTGAAAAATGTTCGGCATGTAGAATCACGACAAGTAAAAGTTCTCTTATCACGAATCATCTGTTTTTCCTTAATGACATGTGATGGGGGTGGAGTTGGAGGGACAGCGTCACCATGCAGGATGCCTCCTCTTGCTCCAGAAAAATTGCTTGTGCCAAAGCCATCCTTTCTCTGACTCAGACAGAAAAGGGATGGAAGCTCTGAACCAGCATAATCAATAAACATCCTTGTTATCATTGAGACCACCACCACCATCGTCACAGTCAACTCTGGTACAAAAATTGTGTACCTATATTTACTATGTGCCTTGCATATATTTCTTCACTTAACTTTCACAGCAACCTTGCTGCTGGCTATTTTTTTATACCTGATACGGAGACATATTCACTAAGATTCAGAGAAGTTAGGTCATTTCACTCAAGTTCATACCTTTGGTAACTGATTTATACTCGGGTCTCTCTGAAAGGTATTCTATTTTGTTTGTAATGCATTCCACCATTAACTGCTTCTTTTTTATCATAAAAGCTACCACAAAGGTGGGCTAGAGCCTCTGGGAAATAGATAAACTCCTGGAATCCTGATAACACCTGTGAATAATGAAGCTAATGACAACTGAAGTATGAAACTAAATCTGAGATATAAAAACTCTAACAATGTGTAAAGAAGAGAAGTTGATGTATCTGAGAAAAGACCACAGCCAAATAAAATCTGAGAATGACCTAGTGACAGTGTTATCGAAAGGTAAGGACAGAGTCAGTCTGAGGCTTTCAAGCTAATTGTCAGTGTGGTTACAGTTTTTATAAGCGAGATATTCACCTGAGGCATGACCCACATTGGTGCATCTTACAGGAAATCCTAACAGCATGTTACTGATAGCTGGAAGACAACACAAAAGATCTCTCTACCCGCTGCATTTCAGACATACCTAACCTGAAATGTGAGGCTTTTTATTACACCAGAAAAATAGAATGACAATAGAAGAAACTGGCAGGTTGTGTGCATTGTTTTCTTTCATTGTCGGGTCATTGCTACACGGAACGTAAAGTGGAGGCAGAGGCTGGACTGTGAGATCTTCAGGCACCGAGTTTCATGTTATATTTCCCATGGACTCCTGGGAAATTCCATCTGTGTTGACTCACTGTTATTCGTTCTCTCTGTTGCCTCTTGTGAGGTAAAATTTATGAGGTCAAATTTAAATTTTACATGGAAAAGCTTATTCAAATACATAGAAAGTGATTTATTTGAATTATTAAAAACAATTTCCAGATTTAGTGTATGCTACTCCATGAATATTTCCCACTATATCTTGTACAAAACACAGTAGCAATATTAATTGCATTTTAAAATCTACATTCCTTCTTCGGTGTCACCAGTTACCCATGTGGGCGGGATGACACTGAGAAACAAAAACTAATAATTAGAGTCCTTTGTAACCTAAGAAAATTACTCTGGTAGATCATTCTTAATATTACATTTAGAAAAGGAACTCTGCATTCTCAAGTTACTTTTGCTTTTCAGTAAATAAATTTATGTTAATCACTATAATCTAGTACAAAGGTTTTTATTGGGTTCTTACATTTTAATCTGCACAGAACAAGCTAAGGGTTGATTGTATTTCTGAATAGAATTAAGAACATGAGAATGATGGCATGTTGCATTTTAATGACCTTTACAGTTGACAAACTATAAACTACAGCTGACCTTGAACAATGGGTCAGCTGTAGTTTGTCAGCTAAACAACCAACCACTGCATAGTCAAAAATCTGCATGTACCATGTACTCCCCAGTCCATCCCTTGGTATTTGTGGGGGATTGGTTACAAGACATCTGTAGATGCCGTAACCCATGGATTCTCAAGTCCCTTATGTAGAATGACACAGAACCATGCCTGTAGACAACCCTCTGCATCCACAGATTCCCAACCACGGACTGCTTTCAATTTGTGTTTGGCTGAGTTCATGGAGGAGAAGCTCAGAAATATGAGGGCCTCCTGGATAGTTACTGAAAAGAAAATCTGCTTATCCATGGACCCATTTGTTTCAAATCCTTATTGTTCAGATGCCAACTGCACTTTTATTTCCTTTTTAATTTTAATTTGTTTCTTCATCACTTACCCCCTATACCCTCTTCAACCCCCACCCTCCCTCCCCCACAGTCACCACACTGTTGTTTGTATTGATGAGCTCTTTCTCTTCTTTTCTTTTCTGCTCAATCCTCCCACTCTCCCGGCACCCCGAGCCTCTCCCCAGCACTGCCAGCCTCCTATCTCTGAGTCCATCTCTATCTTTCTTTTTAGTTCAGTTTGTTCACTGGATTCCACATGTGAGTGAAATCATATGATACTTGTCTTTCTCTGACTGGCTTATTTCATTTAGCATAAGCGTTCTCTAGGTCCATCATGCAAATTTGCAAGAGGTAACATTTTCTTCTTTTTTATGGCCAAGTAGTATTTCATCATTTCATCTCATCAACACTTTTCAAAGTTTAGTCTGCAGAAAAATCATTTGAGGATTTTGATAAAAAAAGTGTCAGGTCTTATTCAGCAAGTCTGGACTGCAGTCTGAGATTCCACACGTCTTACAAGGTGCTGGTTGATACCAGTGTTGCTGGCTCACTTCTGAAGGTGGAAGCACTTTTCTACCTGTTGTTCCTTTGCTACACCTGAAGCACCTGAGGTTGAACAGATCCAAGGACAAAGTCACAGTCACACGGTGAGCCATACATGAGGGGCTTTCTGCAGACCAGTGCCCCCCTGCCTCACTGCCATGGCACTGAAAGCAGGGCTTACAGAGAGCCCTTCAGAAACGAAACAGGATCAACAGCAACAGAAACCTACTAAACACATGTAACATAAGAAAAGAAAGGTTTTTTTCCTCTGAGTTTTCAGAATACTCAGAAACTTATCTTTTGCCAGAAATGCAATTGATTTGTAAATGATCATTTTTTCATATTTTAACAAGTTATTTTTAAATAGAATGGATTTTAGAAGTAAAAAATAGTGTGGTTGTTTCTATAGAAAAACTGCATAAAATTTGTTCTCAACAATGTTAAAACCCATTAGCCAGTGCAAGACACTAGGGTAATATTTAATTCTTATGTGGTGTTCCAAAGGAGCGTTAGCCAGACCATAAAAGAGATGCTTAGTGGCAGTATGTAGATGAAAAGACAAAAACCCTGGCAGGATGTGTTCATTGCGCAGTATCTCAGCTAAGTGAGGGCAGAATGGGGACTAGAACTCAGTTCTCCTTTTCCCTGCACTCATCTCCTCAGCTGCAAGGAAGTGGCAGGCACACTTAGTCTCCCCTGGCAGTCCGTTATGACAAGCTGAGGGCTCTCTAAAGAGTAATGGATTCTCCAAAGTAACGGGTGGGTAGTGACAACTCATCTCCATAAAAGTGGAACCGTTTCCCCCAACTCAGTTCAGCCACATCTGTCATGTGCTGAACCTGAAAACAATCCCCTGGATGACACTGATTTTTTTTTTTTTTTAGCAGCTTGACTCTCATGGTCTTTGCTAGTGCTGCATAGTTAATAGTTTTGTGTCCCTGATGGAAAATCACCTAAAATTACATGTATCGAGTACTCATTATGGGCAATAATATATGCACGTTTTGCAGATGCACTACATGTGTACAGTGAAAATCACCATCAGCTGGGAGGATGTGCGTGTAGTACAGCCAAATCATTGACATTGGCAAAGAGTCTGTATTCACCCACCGGTCATGCAGTTCTCTGCTGTGCAAAGACTCCTTCCTACTTTCAAGGTGTTTACTGGAGTCAGAAACAAAACATTTAGTTGCTGTTTGGGAAGATCCTTTAGAAATGTCAGTGCCAACATGGTTACCATTGCCACCAACACAATGAGCAACTATGTGGTTTGCGTTTATGTAGATGCTTTATGCAAATTGCCTTCTATAAGCAATAATTCTAATTATTATGTGTTTGTGTTTCAAAATGAATATTAGTTAAATATTATTAAAATGTTGGCAAATATTAATAAAACATATTTACATATTAGTAAAACATATAAAATTGGTATGTGATGTGAAACAGAGACATTGTTTTTAAAAAAGTACCTCTGAAGGAATGTATATATTCTGAATGTGCGTTGAAATTTAATATTTTTAAATTTCTCTTAAAATTACCAGTTTTGAATTATAAATTGCTTAGGACAGTGACTGATGCAAAGCAAGAGCTCAGTAAACAATGTTCTTTGTAGTGATTCATTAAACCTTCAAAACAGCTCTATGAGTTAGGAACTGCTTTATATTATCCCTCACCCCCAAGCCCTCTCACCCCCCAGTTCAACAGATGAGATTTTGAGGCATAAATATGTTTATTTGCCCAAGATCACACAGCTCAGTAGTGGTGAAGCTAGCATGTAAATACAGAAATTTTAACTCCAGTGACTTGATATTCTTAATTTCTACCCTTGTGAACATTTAAATAAGATGATAATAACAGTAATAACATTAATGATAATGATAAGTAACTTTATCTCAGATTCCATTTTCTTCCCAAGCCTTGATTATTTCACTAGATCCTTAGGGTTTGCTCTCAGTTCCAATATTTACGGCCCTTTATCCAGCGCTACTGAGGAAAACATTATGCAAACATTCTTTATTACTCCATATATTAATTAGAAAATATTTTATTTGCCAGAAAATATAAAACAGAAACTGGTAATTATAAGAAAATAGAACTGGCGTGGCTGAAGTTAATTCACCTAATACTTACTTGGATAAAAATTGGCTTCTGAGATTAATATGCATGAAGAACTGAGATATCAAAATCAGACTTAATTTTAGGTGGTTTTCAGATGAATTGCCCAAACTGTTAGAGGTAAATCAAAGCAAAAATTGTGTTTGCATTTCACTCCATATGCAGTTTGAACTTTCATGCTATAAAAATAAGAAAGTCTTTTGCCCCCTGATTTTTTATGCTTCATTCGTTTGAACTGCATTTTTATTTTATCACAAATTAAAAACCGTATCTTTTGGCCAAGAGCTCATTAGAGGAACAAATCTTCCTTGAAAATGTTCTGAAACAGGCTTCATTTTCATCCTTGTGTGATTTTATTACCAAACTGAGAACCAACTGAAGCATGTCAGAAACAGCTGATGAGTAGATGGAGTAATGGCGTCTTACATAACAAGATTAGGTTTCTCACTTGGAAGAATAAAGGGACAAAGAATGCAGGGTGGGTAATTGCTCGGTCAGAACACATGTTACTCACGCACGGGAACCTCTCTAGAATACCACTTGCTTTAGAAGGTTCAGATATTAGAAAGGCAGGAGAATCAGTTGTGACCACACAGTAAATGAAAAGAAGGGAGAAAGCTAAGTAGATAAACAACTTGGCCAACAAGTAGAGAGAGAAAGATACGACTTGTTTATACAAAAAATTAGAAGCTAAAATGTGAAAAACAAAATTATCCTTATGCCAATCTGTTTAAGCAAATGTGGTGGAGAATGGAGGCCATTGTCATGATAATTCAGGCCCCAAACCCTACAGGCAAGTAAAATATATGGGGATAAACCCGAGGATTTTTAAAAACATACTAAGAGCTTTAAGTAATCACATTTATTAAATTCAGCTAATATACTCATAGTTCTAAATTCACAGGAATTCAAGGCATATGGCAAAAAATTAGGATCCAGTTTTTTAGAAAAAAAATTAATACAGATGGAAATGCAGCTACCAAAACACACATGCACACACGGACTGGTGTGTAACCACAGTGTGGTCAGTGCTGCGCTATTCCTCCTGAAGGTAACAGTGACTCACAATATGAAGTGTTCCAGGTTGAAAGTATACACGTTACACAGGCTCGATTTATTCAAAGAGTAAAACAAATAAACATAACACTGAAAGAGTACAAGCTGTGAACACCAGAGGAGAAGGAATCACACACAAGAGATTTCACAGAGTCTCTTCGAGCACACCTCCAATCCGCACACCGCACAGTCTGGCTCACGTCTGTCTTCCCTTTCTACCCAGAGGTTCTATTTTGAGAAGTTGTGCATTGAGTCTAGATTTTCCCCACAGCACCGCTCTTTGAAGGACATGAAAGGAGTATCTTGAATCGCACAAATTTGTTTCTACCCTGATTTGAATTTCTTGTGCCTTATAACATACATTGATTTTATCTTCCAAGCATTATGTATATCTTCTAGTAGGGATATATGTGTGTGTGTGTAATTAAAATATGCATTTTTATTATATATACATATTTTACTTGTATATAAATAAAATGCATATATTTTTAATAACGGAGAGAGAATAAGATTAAGCAAGCATGTTGCTAAAATTTGCAGGACTGGTGCAAGAATATACACCATATATACGTGAATACCACATATATATTAATATTGAAAGTTGTATTTCAAAGTAGTAAATTAGTAAATAAAACTGATTTTATCTTCATACCTTGACCAATATATTTTCTTAAAAACCTAGAAGGCCAGGTTTAAATGTAGAATTCTTGAATGACTCCCACTTCTGTCCTAGAATAGGACAGGCCACATTAGGAGAGCTGGTCCTCAGCACCTGAGCTGCAGGTTCTATCCCATTCTCTTCACCTTGGATCGCTCCTGTCTCTTCAAGGGACTTACACACACAGATGCTCTCCGGTCATCCAAGCTCCCGTACTCCCTCCAAATAAGCAGCTGTGGCTAGCTACCTGCACCAGGTGTATTCGAACAGACAATTGTATCTCAAGTTCTTTTGCCCAGAATTATAGAAATTTAAAGTTAAATGATACTTAGAAATTCTTCTCTAATATGATTATTTTTACCTAATTTTTCTTATGCCTATATAATTTTAAAAATAGGCTTGCCGAATACATCACTGGATAAAAAAAAATAAAGTTTAGAGATGTCAAGTGAATTGACTAAAATCACTTTTAGTGAGAGTAAATCCCATCTAAATTAAAACATTCAGATTAAATGTTTTTACTTTTAAAAGAGAGAATAAATTGGTAATTTGTTGGTGAATATCAAGCAACCAAGTGTTTAGGAATTTTAAAAATTCTTAGGTAATTAAATTAATACATTTTTTATTTTTTTACAATATTTTATTTATTTATTTTCAGAGAGAGGGGAAGGGAAGGAGAGAGGGAGAGAAATATCAATATGTGGTTGCCTCTCACGTGTCCCCCACTGGGAACTGGCCTGCAACCCAGGCATGTGCCCTGACCGTGATCCTTTGCTTCACAGGCCTGTGCTCAATCCACTGAGCTACACCAGCCAGGGTGAAATTAATACGTTTTTTAAAAGTGTCCAGAAGAAATCCAATATCAATACTGGGACCTTGGCAGAAGAATCCTTATTCATAAAACACTATTAGGAACAATTACTGAGCCTAAGGGACAAGTGGACGAAAATTTAATCCAACAAAATTTGGAAGATTTTTTGGTGGATATTTATTAGTCAGTTTTAGATTGCAAACTAGGTATAGTCTATTACATATATTCTTTGTCAATATTTTATGACTATGCTGAAATATGTCAGGAGAACTTGGGAAAAATGGAAATGAAATTGCTTTCTGAGAGTTAAAGTGTGAAGTCATCACATAATATATCAGATCAGAGATATGCAAAGTTGCCTTAGAGAGAACGATTAGCTTCCTGAATTGCCAGACTAAACGTAATGTAATCAAATGCATTAAAATATCAAATGAAGGAATATGTCCATCAGGAAGAAGTTAGAAAATGAAGTATAGAAAAGAGAAGGTCCCTGAATTAAGAGTTGACTGTGTTAATTCAAGTATGGTCTAGGGGAGAAGATGCCTTCTCAACAAACAGAACATTCTTAACTCATGGGAAAGCCATCCCTGAGATGGGTATACACACAACAGGCTGTTTTACCTGCCGTCAAATATTTCTTTTATTAAACTACCTCTTTTTGTTCTAATTCAGTACTTTCTTGGTCTTCTTCTGATAAATTTCTTAGGAGGTATTTTATAGGAGGTCTTTATGGTGTACATGAGACTATTAATTCTCTGCTCAACTTTCTTTCTTATTAACAAGACCTCGATATTTTGATATTTGTATAGTATTTCCAGCTTAATCAAATAAATAAAAACTATATTTTCCAGCCCTTTTTGCAAGATAGTAAGGATGGAAAATAGAAAAATCAAAGGATCTCAGGACAGTGGTAATAGAGAGTTGTCATCCCTTTCCTGAACTACTCCATATAACACTGTTACACGAACAAGACAAAACAACTATCCCCTTTGGATAAGCCACTCTACAGTCTCTCTTGCCTCAACCCAGACACAAGCTTAAACCACATAGTCAATCTTACAATGAGCCTTTGGAAGACTGTTGTCATAAAGCTGAGGATGGCAGATTAATTAAGTCAAATGGTAGTCAAGTGCATACTCTGTAGGCTTCTTGGAGGACGATAATCCATGAAATAACATTGTTTCCCATTGAAAACGGCAGTTAAAGAGAAGACAGAGAGAGAGGATAAATGAGCGCAACTAGAACTGATGTTAGGATAAATGATTTGAATGAAATAAACAGTGAAGTGATGGGCCTAGGAAGTGTTTACCAAGGTGGCTGGCGGAAGATGCTGTGCACAAATGGCACTTTGGGAACAAAATGGAACAAATGGAGCGTGAGCATTGCAAGGAAGACATTTTAGGAATGTAGACAAATGCACACATCCCCCTGGGGATGCCCTTTTGTGAGGTCTCCTAGTTCATTATCAAGCTTCTCCTGTCTCTCTAACCTTGTTGTTTCGCTTACCTTCTTAAATGTCTTAAAGCAAAGAAAGGACATTTGCAAAGAGGAAGTATTGATAGGCTTTTTTTTTTAGGAATCAGGAATGAACAGCGGATTTGTTTTCATTTCCTTCTCTTCCATTTTTCCAGTAAACATTGCCAGGGATTTATAGATTCATTAACATTGTCTCCATTTTCTCAAACCAAGCTACTGCTTTACTGTTGTGCATCCTAGTCTTTCAATTTTAAAACCTTTCCTGGAAATGAATTCTAGCAGAGTCTTCTAGCGCTGTAATTATGCTCTCAAAATAAAAATGTTTTATTTGGCGAGACCTATTTTTCAGTGATTTTCCTCTATACTACCAAAAAGTATAAACCCTTATTTCACAATATTTACAGGACAAAAGTACCCATGACTAGGCATCGCTATATATTTGAATCATAATATGTCTTCTTGTAATTTAAGATAGTACCCCAAACTAAAGGGAGATTTCTATTGAAGAACATTCTGAAACATCCCTTTCTAAGTGCACTTGAAAAAGAACTTAGGTGCAAAAAATCTTTCCTCCAGATCACAGTTCTTAAACTTTTACACAAAGGGTTCATTTTTTTTTACATGAAATTGTGTAAGAAAGGATCGATCGAAAGTGAAGAAGAGAATAAAAATAACTTCTTCCAAAATTTAATGATATTCTGTGGGAACAGGGCACAGGACTCATCCTCTACCGGTATCATTCTCAATGAAATGTCACTGACAAACAGGGAGAGTATGAAGAATGCAAGATTGACTATAGAAACACCTGCCCTTTTCAAATTTCCAATCTATTACTTTTGGCCATGAGTAACCCTTTGCAAGTTACTATTCTGCACTTAATTTTTTTCATCTTTGAGAGAAATTGAACAATAATTCTTCAGCTGGGTGTGAGAATTTAACTAGGTGATTCACAACTACACGAAGGATGGATTCTGACATAGAAGTGCTTTATTTCCATTACTTTAAACATTCTATTCTCTAATCACAGCTCCTTTTCTGCAACTCTCATAATCCATGTTCTTTGACTATCTTGCTTTTTTTTTTTTTTACCACGAAAGTATTGAGTTCTTAAATCCTCTACATTTTCTCTCTGTCAGTTACCACTTGCTTTTACTTCCTTCTTATTCATCTTAAACATCATGGTCAAATTGCCCTCAGTCTCTGGATAACCTTCCAGTTTTTCACTGGGTAAAACCCCAAATCTAGACGAATCCACCCGGTTGATTCTTCAGCACCCTTAGTCTAAGTGTGGAAAGCTCTTACAGAAATTTACAGACTGAAGCTCGTTTCACTGCAAAAGATGGATACCTACCCTTGGTTCCTCAGCTCTTCCTCAATATTTCAGTTCTATTTAAATTATATCTCTCTTTTACTATCTATGGCAGCAATTCCAACGGTCTGAATTTCCTAGACAAGCTAACACCTAACAGACAGTGTCAACCAGTAACTTCCATAGATAATGATAGTGATAAGATAAACTTTTGTGAACTACCACTATCAATTTTTAGACTGTATTCACACCCACCCTGTCCTGGTTTCCTCCCATCCGCAATTTACCTAAGGCAAATTCTTTTTGTGATTGGAATTCTATTCTTTTCTACCTCTTCAAGGATATGTTTCACAAATTATTTCCTCTCCCAATCCTTTCTTCAACTAAAATATCTTTCTACCTCAAGATTCTTCCTCTAAATTTTAAGTTTGATATATTCACTTCTATGTTTAAAAGGAAAAACATCAATGAACAAGCAAAGTTCCACAATTTAATCACATAGGCCAAGCCAGCCACATACCAGCTTACTTCTCTCCCTCAAACTCAAACACTAGAAAGTTGTACATGTTAGCTGTCTGGTGTTCAAATCTCAATTATTCCCCAAGCTACTTCTCTCTGCCCTCTTGCCCTTCTACTCTACTTAACCTGCTATCTCCTAGGCAACCAACGACATCTTGTTTCTATATCTGGAGTCACTTTTCCACCCACATCGCACTTGAAGTCTCTGCAGTATTTAGCAATATGGATTATTTCTTCTTGTAAAACTTTTTCCTTTGGGGGTTTCACATATTAGATGACAGCATGAGCACAAGAATCTAGCTCACTTACTCCCAAACGTTTTATGGACCCATCAGACATTTCACGAAGACAGAAGATAAGATACAGTCACAATGATGATAAATAAATAATCTGTGCCAATAGTGAATTGGCACCATAGAGATTTTGTGATAGTTAAGATATAGAAAATGGGTAGTATAGGACTGACACAGAAAACACTGCAGACGTCAGAGGTAAGTAGGGACTCCCCTAGGAAGTCTAGAGATGTTATAGGTTCAGAGCCAACAAATTTAAAGACCCCTGGGAGATAACCCTTCAGACTACCTGAGACAGGTAACTTTCTGTCCTCTCCCTATTGTAAATGAAGTCTAGCAGTTGGAGTTTGGGGCATCAGATAACCCTGAGAACCCTTCTCTAACCAGAAAAAGCGATCTACCTGAGCATGGCTAACACTGGGTGTTAGAGGATGAGAAAGGCTCATCACGGAGATTAAGGGTACTCTAGACCTGGCATAGGTAAACATTTTGCCCACGTAGTAAATATTTTAGACTTGGAAGGCCAGAGTCTTGTGAAGCAACTACTCACCTCTGTCGTTAGAGAATGAATATAGGCAAAGTGTAAACCAACGAATTGTGTCCTTATAAAACTCAATACACATGTCAACTCCTGCCCTAGATTCACATGCACACACAAAAATAATAATCTAAAGAGAGAAATAAACATAGTTTCATCTAATAGAAGATTATTTGTACTGCCAAATTGCTCGTTTTCTCCTTTGGTAAGTGTAGATGTTTGACTTCCTGTTTCTTGTCTATGCTACCTACAGGAATATTACCTTTTGACATGCCCGGATATTTATTCAAAAGTTGCAGTTGGGTTTCCAATTCAAGATAGATCACCTAGAAGAGACATGCACACCTAGTGAGAAAACAAAACTTACCCCCACACACCAGCAAACACAATACTTCATTTATATTTATGAATAGACAACGGGTTATATGACATTGGGAAAAATCAACATCATGAAAGAGACTATCTAAGACAAATTAAAAAAAAAACCCTGGAGAGTTAGAGATAACTCAGAGAACAAAAGAAAACTTAAAGCTAATTTTAATTGTCGTTATAAAGATTTAAGTAAATTTTATATTTTTGAAAACCAGCTATGAATTTTTAAAATGAGTATGGAAGTAAAAAGGACATTTAGAACCTGAATGATGAAAATGGACAGCATTAAGGCACACAGGTGGAAAATTACATCAGAATGAGCAGCAAGTCATCTGAAAGATGAGAATCAAGAAGCTCTGACAGAATTTAGACAAAAAAGAAACAGCGATGAAAATTATGAGGACAATTAAATGACCAGGAAACTAAAGTTCAATGCATGTCTAAAAGGAGTTTTAGAGGGAGAATAGAGAGCCGTTGATTTACCTTATGTGACTGTTTAACTTTCTTCACAACATCTCATCCACAGATCACATGACCATGTGGTCATTGCATTCATTACAACCTGCTCTAACTAGAGAAATATCTTCCTTTGTTAGTGCGCTCCGTCAAATGCTGTTAACGTGCACAAGGCAGTGGTACTCACCTCACACTGGATGCTACTGATGCACAACTTTGTGAGGCACGTGCTAGTCACGTGTCACCTTGCTCTGCCTGGAGCTCGTGGACACATCACAGATGTGAGTCCCCAGCTTTCTTGTAATTCTACAGAAAGCAGCCTTGGGCTGCTTGGGCTGTACTGTTACAGGAAGGTGACACGCCACCCAGGTGCTCTCATTTTTTGTGTGTGAGATGAGTGTGAAAGTGATCTCAAACATGGGAGAAAAGAGCCTTGCGTTTAGAAAAGTAGTCTGATCCAGGATATCAGCTGGTATTGGAGCCTAGAGCATTCCAGCTGCCTGCCAACTGCAAACTTTGGGGAAAGTTATGTTCTTATGCAGCACTCCTTGTTGGGAGAGGAGGAAAACTGTGGTCTCAGCTAGTTTATTGCCAGGCAATTTCTGGAGAGTACCTGGATCACTTACTGCGCAATCCTGTTTTTCTTCCTACAAACGTTATTGCACATATAAAATACCAACAACAAATAAAAGAATCGAATAATCTAAAATGTGTGTATAAAATGCACATATTTATGCATAAAGAAAATTGTGGAGGACTACATATCAAACTTCAATCTTAACGGTAGCTAAGGAGGAGTATAAGTAATGCTTGCTTTGTAAATCTATGTAAAATTTAAACTTTACTTTCTAAGTACATTGCATGCATTTAGAAGTTAGTTCTGTATTCATATAGTAGCTACATTTTCTCTATTGATATTTTTTCAAGCTTTATACCTTGGATAATTTTCATTTACTATTGCATTGAAAAAATAGTAAATGATTAAAAGGAGAAAAATAATATCAATATTAATCCTAATCTTTACTGTAACATAAAAAAGTGACAGATTACATCCCAGGGATTTAAGTCTTGACTTGAATGGCCGTTCTGTTTGCAGAGTAGGAAGTCTATTCAGTTCAACGCCATAATGCATTCGGGTGAGTTACCTGGCTGAGAACCCTCAACACTTGTTGAGCAGCTAAATGTGTTTTGAGAAACAAAGATAATTAAAATGTTTCATCCACTCTTAAGGACCTCCCAAAGATCTATCTATTTTATTTGAAAAATCTTTAGAAAACATTTTTCCAAGGCTTAACAACTTCAAAATCTGAAAATACACCTCTCCCCATACTCGTGTTTTATGCAACTTTTAAAAAATCATCAGTCAAGACACCTAACATTCGAAAGAGAATGTGGGTTTTGGTATTGAAAGGGGAAGGTGACACAGAAAACAATTACGATCCTTTGTTCCCGATAGGTGTCTACGAAAAAATGAGTGAGCAGTTTGCTTATGATGACAGGTCTCCTGCAATTTCTCAGTCATTCAGTTTAATTATATATTATCTATGGTAATGATGCAGAATTCAATAATGACAATGAGGAAACCAAGAAGAATAAAAATAGAACATTCAACATTTAAAATTCAATTTAAGGGTTGAGAGATGCAAATAAATTAATTTGGCCTCTCTTTTTTACAGACCCTAAATCACTTTCCTCTCAGTTATTCATCCTGTAAAGCACTTTTGTTCATTATCCTCTCCCTTTGGATTTGTTTGGAAATGCCACGTTTTGTTGAAGACTGAAGACTGTCTGTGGTCACGTGGACGCCAGTGCTGCAGCCCCAGGCTCTCTGTCTGACTGGCAAAAGGGGCGGATATTTCTATATCGTGATGGACATACCATGGTAACATTTGTTGACTCTAGGATTTCAAAATATAACTTTCTTATAATAAAACTAAGGTGAATGATACTATTTCCTATATGTAAATGTGGTTAAGAGTTGAATAAGCAATTTTCCATTTCATTTTACTGATTTGGATGTATCAGATAATCTCTCTGATAGATTATCAACTTCTGTAGTGAAAGCAGCTTCTCTTCTTCCCATACAAATGCTTTGGAGATTGAAACCAACTCTGTGTAAGATAGGAAGTCAATGGAGAGAGAGAGCTTATAGCAGATATTGTCTTTACTGTCATTTACACTGTAGATATAAAATAATTTTGGAAAAATGATGGGAGAATGAGGATAGTAGGACTAAAGTTTGTTTATGTAGCTGATTCTAACTGATGGGTAGGAACATTATTTGTGGAAGAATTTGAGGGTCTCAACATGACTTTAAAGGAGAAATATAATACAGTTGTATTTACCTTAGAGGGCATCACCAAGGCTGAAATTCAGACCTATATTAAAATAATACAAAGGAGAAATGGGCAGTGTGCATATGACTCCACTTACATGTGGTATCTAGAGAACAATATAAATGGACAAACAAAACAGAAACAGATTTATAGATACAGGGAACAGAGTGATGGTTGCCTGGGTGAGGGCAGATGGGGCCCTGGGGAAAAAAGGTGGGGGGTTGAGAAGTGCAGATTGGTAGGTACAAAACGGTCACAGAGAGTTAGAAGTACAGCACAGGGAAGGCAGTGAATAGTATTGTAAGATCTATGTGTGTAAAATCTAGGTAGGTAACTGTAAATACCAAGGGGAGCATTTTGCAGAGTATATTGTTGCCTAACCACTATGCTGTACAACTGAAACTAATACAAAATAATATTGAATATAAACTGTAATTGAAAAAAGTTTAATTTAAAAAGACAAAACTAGGCAAATAAACAAAACATAAAATAAAATACATGAGGGGGCTTCACAGTGTGTGCAAAATGATATAGAAGAACTCTGTTTGGAGCACTGGTGGTGTGCTCTGTACTTAATATTCCAATCGGTGAGAAGGGAATGGGTTCATCACGTCTAATCTTTTCCAGTGAATTCAGAAAACAGTTGAATTGCACACACATGCACACAAATGAGAATAAAGATAAATCCACACAGCACCAAGAATGATCAAATCAAATGATTTTTCAGAAACTAAAGTAGGAGTTGCGACTGAAACATGTGTTGATCACACCTGCAATGCCTCTGTGCACTGATGGTTACTGATTGTGTTGGTTTGTTTGGGGTTCCCCATTGATCTGGTCACTGTTCCTTACAATGCAACTAATTAGTTACAATGCAACTAATGCTTCCAAGAAACATTTCAGAGTTTAAATTTTTAGTGGTAAGATAGAAAGCCTATGATAGCAAAGTAGTATACTCTTTACCCTGAAACTGATCAACCAGAAAATCAGTGGTTTAGACGAGATCAGGAGCCATAGTTTGGTGGATCTGTGTTAAAATTTTGTATTTTTATTCTCAATGTTAACATTTTTTTGTTATTTCATAAAACAGTCTGTAGCCTTTTTATTGTAGCACTAAAAATCATCTAGTTTAACAACGCTTAATTACACTTAGCATATGTTGATCCAGAAATATGTACTACGGCTGTTTCTATATTCAAAGCTAGATTATTCACTAAGTCTTCATTATACAAGCAACATCTACACTATCAATGCATTTATTTCATTGGACTATGCATTATTCAGTTTCAAATAGATGTATAAAATGTCGAGCGTTTCTATGGTACCTACAAATAAAAACCATTGTAGTTCTCAATTTGACATAATTTTCTAACACCTGGCTCTATGCACTTCTTGTTTAAAACTATTTTTCATTTAAAACATCATGCCAAGGACTTATAAGTCTCTCAAAATGATACAAATCCTATGATACATTGTCTCCCAAGAGTCAATACTTTGTTAAGCAACTGTTCTTCATATTATAAATAGCTTACAGATGCAATTATTGCAGAACCAAATTAAAAAAATAAGTGTTGAGATTTGGAAATGCTTGTGACAATAGTCTTACGAAACTTAGCATCTAACTTCTTGAAAACCATAATTAGCTCCATTTTACCTCAGGTATACAATTCTATAATAAGAGCTGCAGAATATTTTGTGAGAAAGAGAATATAGTCAAAAGATATTACTAGATTTTCAGACTGTCAATGCTCAGAATAATTCAGTTTATGAGGTATATATCTCCCAAAGAGGCTTAAAATTCTCTAAAATGTTATGTTAAAGTTATTGTAACTAAGATAGCTTTGAAATTGAAATTCTTTTAATTAAAATACATGCTTTTAAATGTTGGATTTGAATTATTCCATTTGGTTTGTCCAAGATGAGTCAAGGCTCCCTGGCTGGTGGAGCTCAGTGGATTGAGCACGGGCCTGCGAACCAAAAGATCGTGGTTCGATTCCCCATCAGGGCACATGTCTGGGTTGCAGGCCAGTTCCCAGCAGGGGTCAGTTCCCAGCATGGGAAGCACCATACACTGATATTTCTCTCCTTTTCTCCTTGCCTTCCCTTCTAAAGATAAATAAATAAAATTTTTTAAAAAGATGAGTCAAGGAAACACATTATTTGCCTGACATGTATTCAATTTTAAGAACATTATTTAATACATTATGCCCTCTAGGATTAATGTGCTATTTCAGAGCAAACTCCTAGAGTTTCTAATTTATAACCATATTATGAAATCTACATGCCAGTAGTTCTACACTTATTTCTTTACATATTATCAAAAATTTGAGTGTCTTCGTGCATTTTTGTTAGTCCATATTTTTGGAATAGATTAGTGCATTGCCTTATTTTTTAATTGCAATCTATGTTTGATTGTTTTTATGCTTTAAAGTACTCAGGAAGGGAAAAGCCTTAGACATTAAATGAGATAAATATAAGCATATATGTAAGCATATCTATATGCATAGATATAAGCATATTTATTCTTATTTAATAATGTTTTTCCTTGTAAACATTACAAGCTCATAGAAGAAGAGGCATCCATAAAATCAAACTAAAATACACACAGAATGAAACATTGCAATATTATATCATATAGACCTTGAACATAGAATGGGTCAGATTCTACATTGTTTTCCCTTACTTCTTCCTTTCCTATTTACATAGGACTCTCCTGCCAGTTCGTGATTAGTGTGCAACCTATTAAACCAGTTAAATTAAATTTAGATAATCTTGTTAATGAACTGTCAGAATATGGAACAGTTTCTACATTTTTAGAGGGATTAAAGAGGTTTTATTTTTATAATTTAATGTCTGTGCAGGCATAAATTTAGTGCTTAATGAGCACTTGTTGACTGATTATACTACACTAATATATCAGTTTGAAAGTTTTGTTACCATAGCCAGTTATGAGACATCACATATACCCACATGTGTTATTCCTTCATCTTGACCCATGAAAGGTTTTACTTAACTTTTAAATGTATATCACCGAATTACATACAACAAAGTACCTGCATAGAATGGGAAAATATTGCATTTTCATACAATAGTGATTGAATCCTTAAAACATAGACAAGGACCATATTTCAGTATATGGAAATGAGCAATAGTGTTGGTGGCAATGGGCTATATTTTCATGTCTGTAAGTTGCTTAAAGAAATGATATTGCTTTTTTCTAATTAATGAATCTGTCTTTGGTCTGGGTATCTTTAAATTATGCATATGACTCTCACACTATTTTAATTTTATGGATATTTTAATAGAGATTTTATTTAGGCACATAGATTTATGTGCTATAAGACTATGCATTTTCAAAAGTTATGTACACTGTGACCTAACTTGTGTTAACTTCTATTTTGCTTATTATATTAGTTGCTATACAGAAAGCCATAGGCTGATATACAGCTTGAGTCAAAGTATTTTCTCTTGTGGTTTGAAACTTAATTATGCAATTAATTGGAAAATAAGTTACAATGGAAGTATTTTGTGTTAAACCCAGTGGTTATTATTTTTAAAATAAATGTTTGTGTTCTTTTTGTAATCTGACATTAAAATGACATTATATTGAACTTCAATAAATATTCTTGTCTTACTTAACAAAACTTATTAAAATATGCATCCTCATGCTGTACTATTTCTTTAAAAATGATATTCCTCTTGGATATAATGATGCATAAACAAACAGAGGATGACTTCACAATGTGAAAGGGTCTGAGCATTACCCATAACAATAAAACAGTTTTAGACAACAAATACGGATGAGTTAGCTTAATTCCAACTCCATTAAGTTTGATTAGTTCTGGGCACTAATGCAAAGACAGTATGTGGTCATCATTACTAGAACTTGAACATGGGCTTAGAAGACCTCTTTAATTTTCCTTCTCTGATCTTCCACTTAGACATACTGCCCTTTGACAATATCCTTAGCAAACATTCACCCTGACTGTGGTGAAATTCTTAAAGAACGGGGGACTTTTTCACTGGTTTTGCTAGGTATGACTGCTGTGGTTAAAGAATTCGTCATGTATTTGAAGGCTGCTGTCAAGTCACTCTCTCAAGTCAGATGTTTGTGGTACCTTTAACCATTACTTGTATCTTTTGGTGTTTTAACACTCTGGGGTATTCTGGTGGGAGTCTTGTATAAAGATTATCTAATTTGTTAATTAGAGGCTTCTTGCTCTGCTTTTCTTTCTCCCCCATTTTAAAAAGATATGCAGCACAGGGCACTAGTAGCCTGTTAAAATCCATTTTCTTCTTTATTAGCAGAAGGTCAGTTTTTAAAAAGATTTTATTTATTTATTTATTTTTAGAGATAGGGGAAAGGAAGGAGAAGAAAGGGAGAGAAATATCAATGTGCGGTTGCCTCTCATATCCCTCTACAGGGGGCCTGGCCCACAGCCCAGGCATGTGCCCTGACTGGGAATCAAACTGGTGACCTGTCGGTTCACCACCCATGCTCAATCCACTGAGCTGCACCAGCTCAGGCTAGGAGGTTAGTTTTATCGGAGACAAATCTAATAAAATTCACATTTCTCAGATTGCTGGCATGTCTGTTGATTAATTTGTGGCCAGATTCAAGCAGAAAATGTTGGATATGTTTCCATGAAAATGCCTTCACAGGGAGATTAACTCACATTAATGGACCTTTTCTTTTTACTTTTCTCCTTCTTACTGGTTGTAATTTAAAATCAAGAGGTAGATCAGTCATTTTATGTTAATCAGCCAATAAACACTTGCTAAAAATTGTGAAACAGATTGACATTGTAGAACTAGTAACCATTTTATGTCTAAATTACTCTTGATATGAGAGAAAAAAAATTCACTAAATTATTTAAAGTTTTTTTAAAGTTTATTGTTATATATAGCCAAACAACAGCTAATGCACCTTTTAAAGACATGGGTTTATTTCTACGCTCTCTATTCTGTTCCCTTGATATATGTGTCTGTTCTTATGCCAGTATGAGAGTGTTTTGGTTACAGTGGCCTTGTAGTATAGTTTTTTCATCAGATATTGTGATCCTTCCTTCTTTGTTCTTCTTTCTGAAGATTGCTGAGGCTATTTGGGGTCTTTTTGGTTCTATACAAATTTTTGTAATTTTTGTTCTAGAGCTGCGAAATATATTATTGGTATCTTAATAGGAATTGCTTTGGGTAGTATGGACATTTTAAGATGATAATTCTTCTAATCTATAAACAGTGCATATGTTTCCACTTATTTGTATCTTTTTCAATTTCTTTTTTCAGTGTCCTATAATTTTCATGTATAGGCCATTTTCCTCCTTGGTTAAATTTATTCTTATGTACTTTATTTATTTGTTTTGTTGTTGCAATAGTAAATGGGTTGTATTATTCGTTCCTCTTTCTGACAGTTCATTATTGGTGTATGAAAATGCCATCAATTTCTGAATATTGATGTTGTATCCTGCTACTTTGCCAAACTCATTTATTAGGTGGAGAAGATTTTTGGTGGAGCCTATAGGATTTTCTATGCCCAATATAATGCCATCTACAAATAATGACAGTTTTACTTCTTCTTTTCCAATTTGGATGCATGTTATTTCTTCTTCTTGTCTTGTCGTAGTGGCTACGAGTTCCTGTAATATGTTGAATAAGAGTGGCAGAAGTAGATACCCCTGTCTTGTTCCTGATCTTAAGGAAAATACTTTTAGATTTTGCCCATTGAGTATGATGTTGGCAGTTGGTATGTTTTCAGGTATGGTGTTTATTATGTTCAGGCATGCTCCCTCTGTTCCCACGTTGATGAGTTTTTTTTTTATCATAAATGAGTGCTGGATTTTATCAAATGATTTTTTCTGCACCTATTGATGTGATCATGTGATTTTTGTCTTTCATTTTTGTTTATCTGATGTATTGCATTTATCATTTTGAAAATATTATACCCTTTTTGCACTCCTAGAATAAATTTCACTTTATAATAGTGTATGATATTTTTATTGTATTGCTAGATTTGGTTTGCTAGTATTTTGTCGAAGATTTTAGCATCTATGTTCATCAGAGATATTAGCTTGCAATTTTCTTTCTTTGTTGTGCCTTTACCTAGTTTGGGAATTAAGATAATATTGGCTTCATAAAAAGAGTTTGAAAGTCTTCCCTCTTCTTGAATTTTTTGGAATAGTTTGAGAAGCAAAGGTGTTGTTAGTTCTTTGAATGATTGGTAAAATTTACCTGTGAATTTGACAAAGGAGGGAAAAGCACACAGTGGAGTAAAGACAGTTTCTTCAATAAATGGTTTTGGAGAACTGGACTGGGACATGCAAAAAAATGAAACTAGACCACCAACTTACACCATCCACCAGAATCAACTCAAAATAGAAAAGGGACTTAAAATATAAGTCATGATACCATAAAAACCCTAGAGGAAAACATAGGCAGTAAAATTTCAGATATCTAATGTAATGATATTTTTACAAATATATCTCCTAGGGCAAGGAAAAAATAAACAAATAGGACTACATCAAATTAAAAACTTCTGCAAGACTAAAGAAATCATCATGAAAATGAAAAGAGAACAGACTGTATGGCAGAACATATTTGCCAATGATACATCAGACAAGAGTTTAATCTCCAAAATTTATAAAGATCTCATATGACTCAATGCCAGGAAGACAAACAATCCAATTAAAAAATGGGCAAAGGACCTGAAAAGACACTTCTCTGAGGAGAACATACAGATGGCCTATTGACATATGAAAAAATATTCAACATTACTACCATCAGAGAAATGCAAATAAAAAACACAATGAAATACCACTTCACATCTGCCAAAATGACTATCATTAATAAATCAACAAACATCAAGTGCTGGTGAGGTTGTGGAGAAAAGGGAACCCTAGTGCACTGTTGGTGGGAATGCAGACTGGTGCAGCCACTGTGGAAAACAGTGAAATTTCCTAAAAAAAAATATCAAAAATCAAATTGCCTTTTGATTCAGCGATTCCACTGCTGGGAATATAATCTAAGAATCTCAAAACATCAATTCAAAAGAATTTATGCACCCCAATGTTTATAGCAGTGCTATTTACAATAGCCAAGATTTGGAAATAACCTAAGTGCCTATCAGTAGATGAGTGGATAAAAAAATTCTACATTTATGCAATGGAATATTACATAGCAGAAAGAGAAAAGGAACGCATACCTTTTGCAACAGCTTGGGTGGAGCTGGAGGCTATTACGTTAAGTGGAACATGAACTACTATGTAAAAAAATAGCTAAGTGTTCTTACATATGGATGTGGTTTTTTAAATCCAAAAAAATAAGGTGTGTCACAGGAGCAAAACATAGGGCTTTTGGAATCAAACAGGCCAGAATTTGGTGCTTCATTGGTTTATTGTGAGATTTAAAAACCTAGAACTTTGAACACCACATAGGTCTTGAGCCAGGTTCTAGCTTACCCAGATCTTTGAGAATCTTGATTCTATTCTCTAATACATTAACTTCTTCCAACACTGTGTGACTTGATCATTTGATGTATTCTACAGGGTTCTTCACTTGGTTATGTTTGCTAGTGGAAGTAGTGTTCTTGCGGTGTCACAAGAAAAAAAAATTTTTAGAGACCCACAAGGTAGGATGAAGTCTGGTGGTAAGATTTGTTTGAGTGAAAATAGAAGGAGGCCCATAGGTTTCCAGTGTCCCATTTCCATCTGCCCTGCCATGAAAAATCAAGGCCAGAAATAGGGCCAATATCCAGAGATTCCGAGCCATATTAAATCTTAATCCTTTGGAGCCCCTGTGGTATGCTGCTGGCTGTTGGCTGCTATACCACATGGCCACCATGGAAAGAACGGGCCAACGAAGGAGGAGGTAGACAGTGGAAGTGGTGTCAAATGCATATGAGAGAGAGAGGGAGAGAGAGAAGGGCTTTTCCCTGGGAGTGTATTATCTTGGGTTTGAGAAGGGCCAAGAGGTTTTCTCAAACTGACCAATCAACTTCCCAAGTTTTCCTGGGCTTCTGGTGGGTCATTCTCATAACCAATATATCTCTTTCCCAGGTTAGATTAGGCCTCTGTGGTCACCATTTTGGCTCCTTTTGCATAAGCTGTGTAGAAGCACCTCTCCTTGTGCCATTTTGACTTCTGTACTGTGCTTACTTCTCCCTGCCCTGCTCCCCACAACCTGGTACTGGAGGGCAGACTGTTCCCTATATCAAGGAAGGGAGAGTGTTAATCCACTTGGAGGGAAAATGCGGTGTTCCCTTGGGGAGTGTGTGAAGCAGTAGTTTCCTGGTGAAACAAGCAGGCTTCTTAATATCTGATACACTTTGCTCCCTTCCTTTATTAATAACTAGCTTTCTATGCTAACACTATGACAGTAGATGAATAATGAATTGTATATCACAGTGTTCTTAAACTTTAACATGCCCATAAATTACCTGGCCATCTAGTTAAAATGCAGTTTCTCATTCAAAGGTTTAGGATGGGCCTCAGCTTCTGCATTTTTAACAATCTTTAAGGTAATGGCAGTTTGTAGATTATAATTTGAAAAGTAGGGTTATAGATAACCTTATGATTTTGGCTTCTATATTCTACTTTGTGGAAACAATTTTTAAGGTTACATTACTTGACCACATGCCCATGCAGCTGACAAAGCATAAACTAAAGAAACAAAAAGTGTATACCATAAAAGTGTATAATTTATTACTAGTTATGACATATGACACTGTTTCCCTTGGTGCAATCAGATTGCAGAATTGATTATATCTGCCTCACTTAATACAATATTTCAAATAAGTTTTCATTTAAAAAGAGGTGACAATACAGAAAATAATTTTCTCATAAAATATATGAATGCGATCTTTTTCCTGATAGCATGATGGGAATTAGATCCATTTTGAAAGGTCTTTGACATTTATTATTATCTTATAATGCTAGCAATAAAAATCATGATTAGGAAACTAAAACAGAAGCTATGTCTCTAATAAATAGCAGACTTTTGAAGGACTGTAATCTCTTCTAATTTGAGCATAAATGGGAAGACTTAATTATACTGCAAAACAATATATTCCACATCTCTACTGGTGATTTTAGACAACTGAATTTTCATTACATATTAAAAATAGATAAGTGGGTGATTTTTAAAAATTGCCCACTTCATTTCTTTTTCAAGACAAAAGGAGCACACAGTGCTTTGCTGCCTCACGTTAACTTTGTATTGGAAATGCCCTAGAGTTTCATCGTTTGAGAATGCCGCTCATGAAAGCAAGCTTGGTGGGCAGCAACACGTGGTGATGTACCCACTCTTCAAAGAGAAATAGGGAAGAGTTTTGCTTTGAAAATAAGACTGAGAAGACTCTCGCAAACATCTGTTGCTGTGTCTGATAAGGGTTTTAGTGGTGCTTATCTTTCGGTAAAGCGGCTTTAGCTGTTTAATGTCCTGTTTTCTCACATTTCTGTTTTTCATACATTTTCACAAGTGTGTGTTCAGTTCGAAACAGGAAAAAAATGATACCTAACTAATGTACATTAAAATGAATAGTATCAGTGTCAACGTTTCTAGGCTAGGTGCATGGCAATTTTTAAAGAACCTTAGAATAATTACTAAGATTTTATTGCCACTGAAAACTTGGAATTATCATTTTTACAACTATATGCATTTTACCATGTTGGCTGTTTATTTACATGAGGCAAATGACTGTTTCAAAAGACCATTCACTTGTAACTACTTTTGCTGATATTTAATACATATTGATTTCATGACTGACTTCTATGTTGAGTTCTGTTTTTCTGGATCCAATGAGGAATATGGAAACTAGAAATGTTCTCATCTATCTTGAAAAGGCAGCATTTTGTCATTTAGATACAGATCCAGTGGCTGTGAACTTTAGCCTTCTTAATACTTAAAAACATTCAGACAACTGAGGGAGTTGGTTTCTGATTACGACTATCAAGATGACTATTAAGAAGCAAGTTCTAGTAAGTTCTCCAGGGAGCTCTTTCCTATTGGTGCTGCACAGCTGCCAGCTCTTCCCCTAAGGGGATGTAATATATATTGACACCTTACTCCTGCTTAAACAAGAAATGTAGTAGGTAAAGCCAGTGGTGGGTGTGATGCTTTTCCCTCTTTTCTCATCCATTCATTTTAGCTAACTTTACAAAAAATAAAGCAGAGTGTAGGTCATTAGCATGAGGGAGATCTGAGAGGAAAAGTAGAGAATTTGCCACTTACATTTGTGTTTGTGGGAAACAGGGCCCTTCAGCCTTGCTGGACCTGAAAGGACCTGTAAATCCTCATCTGAACACAGAGAAAAAGCAACTTTGGACCCAGTGGCCTTTTATTATTCCTGCACCATCTGAGTGTATATTTCATGTATGGACATCGTGTGTATATTTCCATTATAACTCCTTCCACACGTCTTGCTGAATGCCAAATACTGATGTATCTGTACCAGGCACTGTGCTCCTTGTGAAGGGAAAGAAATAACCGCAATGCTTCTTACTGCATTGAGTTCAGTCTAATGAATGACAGGTTCAGATACAAATACACCAATTACAAAATGTACAATAAAAGGATGCTGGATCTATTGTGTACTCAATGCCAGGAATGGCCACTGATCACTAGTGGCAAAAATTCCTTGAAGAATCACAAACTCTTGCCATGCTGAATTACTCAAATATTGGTATCTGAAATACTCTTTTTTATTTTTTTACAAATGAATAGAACTGACATAAATTATAATGTCCCATAAATCATTAATATATCAAGTAGAACCATAACCATAACAACATCACAAAAGATTCTTGGATCCCCGATTCTGCTCACAAATGTCTAATTAACCCATGTGACACTATTATGGAACTGTTTAAACTAATAGCATTTATCTCATTAATTCTATGGGAAAGTAATTTCCAAAATCAAACACAGGTCTTCTGTTCAGGGAGACTGTGATTTCCCATAGCCTTTCCTTGTGTTGGTTCTTGTGGCTAGAAAGAAATTCAGTGTGGTTAGGATGGAAACAAAGGCGGAGAAATTGGCTTCATCACGAGATCAGAAAAATGAGGGATGATTCACTGTTTTGATTTTCTAGTAAAGGAAACTTTAAATTCTTTCATGTAATATGTGCCTGGATTAAAAAATGTTTTATGATATATATTTGCAGTATGCTGCTGATTGAGTAACAGGATCTTAGCGTTCTTTGTTCTGCTGAAAAGTCGCTTTTTAATAAAAAAACATGATAGGATATAAATTGGAAATATTTAAACCAAGGAAAACTATATTGATGGCCAGGCAATTAGGAGAGAATAGGTAGAGAAGTTTCAAATATCTTGGGACTTACAATATTTGAATTATCTAACAATGGCCAAGGTATTTTACAGAAGAAACAAATTGTTAAGATTGAATTACTATTTAGTGAATTACCAGTATTAATAATTGTATATCAATACAATTATACTTAAATACAAAGGCAAGATAATACTAAACGAGAGTTTAAAGAATGTGGATATAATCAGATACAAAGAAACTATATATTTATTGGCAACATTTAAAATATTTAAGGTTGTTTTTTGTTTGCTTTTCTTCCCTTCTCCAGAAACTGTCAAGTAATTGATAAAAAAGACATCAAAGGACCTGAACGGTCTCTGCTGGGACTCACATTTAAGAGCTGTTGCTCTTAGGGCCAAATATAAATTTATAGCATTTAGTTAGTTCTAGAAGGCCCTGTCAGAGGATGTGAGTGTGGCCCTCTAGCTTTTTTCTGCCCCTGATAGCCTTTTATTTCCTCTTGTCCTAGAACATTCTGTCTTACTTCCCCCTAGTTCTGTGGGGTTTTAACTGAGTTCTCCTTAGCCTTCAGATTCAATGGATATGCCTCAGGATGTCACAAGAAAGACGGAGGACTTTAAATGTGTAAGGTGCTGTTTTTTCACTCTGCTTTTTAACAAATCAGGTATATTGGGCTCTTCATAAGGTTCACTTAGGAAAGCAAGCCTGACTTTTTAAAATGTAAGTTTGAAAATCCATGCACGAAACCAAGTGTAGGATGTGAGGCAGAGCCGGCATTCTCCAATTCTACTGAAGACCATGTCTGGTGCAAACACACGTGAAACCTTAGGGGATAAGTTGTCAAAAAAGCCAGACGCCATGAGGAATTTTTTCCAGCATTCATGGGTAGGTGCTGTATGTCACATTTAGCCAATGCTTTCATAAATCAAAACCAGATAATCTCACCAGTTGCTATGGTGCTGAAGGGTGATGAGGAAATGGATTTGAACTAAAAATAGATGTTCATATTTCATTGAGGAAATCTGGTTTTGATTTATAACAGTATTAGTCAGAACGTGCTCTTATATCCTGACCTTACCAGTTCTTTGATGGCTCCTTAGGTAGCAGTGGGCAAGTGAAGCTTATGCAGTCTATTAGGTTACTAAGAGACAGGCCAGCTTCCATTTCTCCAACATTACCACAGGATTCTAGGCACCCAGANATCTCACCAGTTGCTATGGTGCTGAAGGGTGATGAGGAAATGGATTTGAACTAAAAATAGATGTTCATATTTCATTGAGGAAATCTGGTTTTGATTTATAACAGTATTAGTCAGAACGTGCTCTTATATCCTGACCTTACCAGTTCTTTGATGGCTCCTTAGGTAGCAGTGGGCAAGTGAAGTTTATGAAGTCTATTAGGTTACTAAGAGACAGGCCAGCTTCCATTTCTTCAACATTACCACAGGATTCTAGGCACCCAGATGTTTTATGAGGAGAGATGCCCAAGAAGGAGTCATGGAATTGTTCACTTTCCCTCCTGTATATGTACTTTACATGTGTCAAGTTATTTCTGTGACTTAGCTCCACAACATAATACCACGTATATCATAAATTTGGAATGTCATTTTTACTAAAACCTTGCCAGCCATAAGCATTATCCTTTGTGCATTTTTAAGTAAAAAAAAAAACACACAGCATGGCATTGCATTAACTTAAATCATTATTAATCAAGCTAAATTTTTGTGTTGATAATGTAGATAATACAATGTTTTTCAAGACTGTTGAATGACTAAGTAAATGAACTTACCTCTCTATGCAATAATCTTTTTACAACATTTCTGATAAAGAATTATTATTTTTGTTGGTTTTCTATGAGTGGTTTGATAATGTCTTCATGGTAGAACCTCTTCTTAAACTCCAAAATGCTGAAAGAATTTTCAGGTAGCTGTGCTACAGTTTTTTATAAAGTTTTTTTTTCCATTTTTTGGCCTGGGTTAAAAAGGTTGTTTGGTTGTTTTCTTCTTTTCCTATTGTTATCAAAAAATAATTAAAATACTGTTAACTGACCTACCACATTGGATTCCCAGAGGGAAAAAAGCCTAGAAATTGTGAAGTAGTAATTATCATCTGCTTATCATTGCTTTTCCCTGATGCTTTGTTATATGGATCCTATGTCTTTAACCTTGATGTGCTGCATGTAGCAGTCACCCCTTTACAACTTCCATGCTTAAATGTATAGCTGCTTATGATTGTTCATCCTGACCAAGCATCAACTGAGATGCATGACTGAGTTCAGAATCCTGGTACCAGTTTAGGTCAATGTTCATCAATAAGTATGGCGGATAAGTTAATCTGGTTTTAAATTTGGAAAAGATGAATATTATTTTGAAAATAATTTAAGCTCGGTAATTTGGTATATTTGATAACCTGATTCAATGAGAAAAGGTCATCCATAAGCAGGAAAAATCCTTAAAATAGTTTTCAAAAGAAAATTGCATTTTATGGAAAAAATCAAAATAGAAAACAGAGGTGTTAACTTCTATAATAATTTGTGCTTACATAAGGTTTCCATCTGTTTAGATTCTGGTTAGTTTTTAAACTAGTTGAAAATTTATTTATATTTTCTTTGTGGTATTTTATCAGTATCTTTTAATGATCTACAACAATAATTTACAATCTCTTAACAATTAGAGATTTGTATGTAAGAAATCTTGAAAAGGACTTCAACTATAAGAGGTACAGAAAAATATTTCTTTTAGTTCCTATCAAATATAAAGAACCCTGTTGAACCACTTTAGAATCATAAATTATAATTAAAAATTTGTTTTGAAATGACTGATCTTTCTGAGATAATATCTAATCTTACAGAAAACTCTATAATAAATAGAAAATTATAGGCTTCTTCAAGTTAAAGAGTTATAAATGGAGATTAAATCCTACTTTCCCACCTCCTCTGAGTAAGTCCCATATCTGCGTCTCTCCATATGCGCATGTGCAGAAAAGAGGCAGGAAGTTTAAAGGCTTGTCGGGATGACTTGATTTTTGAAAATGAGATGGTGCAATACAGTTTCAAGTAAAGATGGAAAATATTGGTTTAATTTTTACTCAATGTAACTATAAAGAGGAACAAAAGTAAAATTGAAGGGATTATTGAATTTAATTTTTCTTCATTAAAATGTTACCTCTAAATTTTAAAAAATAGCTATGACCTTCAGAGTTTGGTATCAATGTTTTTGACTTTTTCAACTATGTAAAGTATTCTCTGGCTCCTTGACAGGAAATAAAACAAGATTATTACCTTACAAAACCCACAGTTACTTAGTTTCCATATTGAAATAGATTCAGTAATCACCATTACATGTTTTCTATTGGTCACTATTTTCCATTATTGAGTTGTTCTGATTAACTTCTTGATTGGTTAGATTGTATTTGTCAGTTTAGAGGTCTGTGTAATTTTTAAAGAAAAGCTTCCATGGGCTAAATTACCTAATCTCCTGCACAGTCGCCTGTGTGTCTTGATCATACATGAAGGAACGTGCGGCAGAACGTACGAGTCCCGATTCACACTTTCACCTTGGAACCGTGCAGCCACTGCTGAATGTCTCCCAAAGTTAATTCTGTGCAACCCTAAGTGCCTTTTACATGGGAAAGAATTCAAAATCTTTTTCTAATTTGCTTTAACATTTTCTTTTAGCAGATGAGTTTGAAGATACTAAGAACATTTAGCTTGGAGAAAGAAAATTTTATATATATGTAAAATTTACATTTTTGTGTATATATAGAAATATATGTAGATATGTATATATAGTCATATCCATATATATATATATATATATATATATGACTAAAGGTCTGTTAGCAAGAAGTCCTCTCTTTTTTACCTTGTTTAGTCTAGGTCAGGTATCCTTTTATATACTTTGTAGTAGTCTGTGATTTCTCTTATATAACATTTGTGAGATTGTTTTATAGTCATCTGATAAATACCAGTCATTCTCAAACCATTTTTAAATTATACCTTTTAATTCTAAAGTGGTTCAACTGATTGTTTCAATTGATTTATGAGGCTGTATTATAATCATCACATACAAATTCGGACAATGAATTCCTGGAGATCACATACATANCCCAAAGTTAATTCTGTGCAACCCTAAGTGCCTTTTACATGGGAAAGAATTCAAAATCTTTTTCTAATTTGCTTTAACATTTTCTTTTAGCAGATGAGTTTGAAGATACTAAGAACATTTAGCTTGGAGAAAGAAAATTTTATATATATGTAAAATTTACATTTTTGTGTATATATAGAAATATATGTAGATATGTATATATAGTCATATCCATATATATATATATATATATATATATGACTAAAGGTCTGTTAGCAAGAAGTCCTCTCTTTTTTACCTTGTTTAGTCTAGGTCAGGTGTCCTTTTATATACTTTGTAGTAGTCTGTGATTTCTCTTATATAACATTTGTGAGATTGTTTTATAGTCATCTAATAAATACCAGTCATTCTCAAACCATTTTTAAATTATACCTTTTAATTCTAAAGTGGTTCTACTGATTGTTTCAATTGATTTATGAGGCTGTATTATAATCATCACATACAAATTCGGACAATGAATTCCTGGAGTTCACATACATAATAAGCACTCAATCAGTGTTTTTGTTTCACAGGGGTTTGCTTTATCTTCTGGTGATTCGTAGTGGCTTCCAAGAACACCGTGCTGAGAGTGATTCTGAGGTCACTGCCGACTCTGTGAGAATGGGTGCAGTGATCCTTCAACAATGCCTGCTCTGAGCCTAAGAATGGAAATGGTGCTAAAAGTGACCAATATTGTTCCTCCTAGGTTAGATGCTGTTTATTTACAGCAGATGGCAGAATCAGGACTATTAGATAGATAATACTCCAGGAGGTAGATTGTGGCTCAATATAATGATCAATGCTTTAATGATAAAATACGTTTAAAAAGCGGCTTCAGTGCTAGAGTCCCTACATAAGTGACTTTTTTCCCCTTAGAATTTTTAGCACATAGATTAGCGAAATAGTTGAAAACTATTAAACATTATGGACACTTTCCACTGAATGATTTAAGCTTGTAAAAAGTAGTTTATAAATGTGGCCAAGACATGGCAAGAAATTAATTTTAAAGCAGAGAAGTATTTTTTGGTATATGAAATGATTTTTTAAATTTCAGTGTTTATTGAATTTATGCAAGTTTTATGGTCTAACTTTATAGGTCATTTAAATAATAAATAGTCTTTGGGTTATATGTTTGGAGATTCCACAAAACTACCGTAAATGAACATTTCTTAACTTAGTGAAAACAGTATTACCATCTACCATGTTATTTAGACTAAGAACCCAGTGTTACATTGTATCCATCAACAAGCCCTGAAGTTTCTACCCCAGATCTGAATCTTCCCTCTTCTTTCTGTTTCCATTGCTATCACCATCTCTCCCTGGTCCACAGAAATGCCTCCTATTTAATAGCCCCTTGCTCCAATACCATCCTTCCTCCATCCAGGAGCAAGGGTATCTTTCTTAAAACATAGGTCAGACGGTGTCATTTTTTTTACTTGAGATACTCTAATAGTTCTGTATCATAGTAGCATAGAATTTATCCAGGCTTCTCATATCTTTACCTAAAAAGTTCTCCAGGTGTCTATCTCTCTGACCCCCCTTTGCCCCTTCACTCAGATGTCCAACCACACTGGACTTTTTATCAGTTAGGGACTATTTCATTATTGTAATATAAGTGAGAAACAGGGGTGGTAGCATTGGAGATGATAAGTAGTGAGTTATGAATGCATTTTGAAGGTAGAACAAACAGCCATTCCTGACAGCTATATTGTGATACAAAGAGGATTTAAGGATGACTCCAAGAATTTTGGCCTGAGCAATTAGAAGGATAGAGTTGCCATCGATTAAAATAGGGGGAGCTAAGTTTGAGGTATATTTGGAAGAGAACATCAGGAGTTTAGTTTTGGAGATGTTGAATTTGAGATGACGAAGAGTCAGCAATATGAGCCTAGAGTTGAGAAGGGAGTTCTAGGCTGAGATAAAGTTCTGTGAGTTGTTTGAATGTACTTGGAACTTAAAGTTATAAGACTTCCTGTGTTTATGAAAGGAATAAATGTGGATGAAAATGAGAAGGGACCAAGAACTGAGCTAGAGAGTATCAGAATATTAACATGTTTTGGAAAAAGAGAATAAGTCTGTAAAGGATTCTGAGAAGCAGTGACCAGTGAAGTAAAACACACACACACACACACACACACACACACACACGCAACAAGAAATAGGAAAGATTAGCCATGTCAAATGCTTCTAACTGGTCAAGTAAAATGAGAACTCAGAATTCACCATTGGATTTGGTAACAGGCTCTTGACAACCTTGACAAGACTAATTTTGGTGGAAATATGGAGGTTAAAGTTTGAATGGGTTTGGAGAGAATAGGAGGAACAGAAATGGAAGCAACGAATATACCTATCTGTGTATTTATTTATTTATTTTTAGAGAGGGGGAAGAGAGGGAGAGAGGGAGAGAAACATCAATGTGTGGTTGCCTCTTGCGTGCACCCCACAGGGGACCTAGCCTACAACTCAGGCATGTGCTCTGACTGGGAATCAAACTGGTGACCCCTTGGTTCTCAGGCCAGTATTCAATCCACTGAGGCATACCAGTCAGCGTTAAATATCTCTTTTAAGAAGTTTCACTGCACAGGTAATGGAATGATGGGGGATTATGACTGGAGCAGGAAATGGGGTCAAGTACTGTTTGTTTTGCTTTATAGATAAAAGAAGTTATATCATGGTTGCATTATTTTCTGTTGGGAACCACCCTGCTTGGTTTTAGGAGCTGTAACCTGCCCCCCACCATGGCTAAGGCTGAGTGAGCGACCTTCAGACCATAAGCCACTAAGGAGACAAAGCTTATCTCCCTGGCAGGAGCGCTGCTTCTGCTCCTTTTTTCATAACTGGCCTCCAATGTTCAATCAATTAGCCAATGATGGGTAAGATTCCCCAAGGGGAGAATGACCTAAGATAGGCATGATCATGTGGAGGCCCTAGGGAAGGACTTGGGGGACTATGGAGAAAGGGGGTGATGGACCCTCTCCCCTTGGCTTTGACAAAGCCTGAGTCCTCATTCTGTCTGTGGGAAGTCTCCTAATCTCTTGGCTGCCTTACTTCCCCTGCCTGGTTTAAGCCTGAAACAATGACAGAGGGCAGTGCAGCCCTCTGCTGGAAAGGGCAGGCTCCCTGGGGGATCAGGCCTAAGAAAGAATATATAAACTCTTGTGAAACCTGCTTTGCTAAAAATGCTCTTAAATGATAAAGGTCCGGGCAGGAAATTAGTTTGTTTCCTGAACTTTTGTAGCCCTTTACTTAATAGACCCTGACTCAGAATAGGCCCTCATAGTTCTTTTTGTGCTATCTATTGTTTGAACCTTACTGCCTGACAATAATTAATGAATTTTACCTATATTCTTGTGCAAATTAAAACCCAATAAAACCCTGTCAGGGCAAGGGTCAGGGCACTCCCGGCTTGAGTGAGTAGCCATGCCGTTCCTTTTCCTCCACGGGACTCGGTAGTCCATGTGAATTTGTCTCATATCTCATCCATAATCCTGCGGACACTGTGGGCCAGTGTCCACTTCATTTTTCTGTCCATGGAGATGTACATGTAGAAAGCAAAAAGATGATATGGAAGAAAGATGACAAATTCATGGGCAAGGTATATGTGAGTCTGCAAGAGAGAATAGGATTTGGTATACAAGTCGAGAGAGTTGTATGGCTTCAGACAGCCATGAGCAGCTCTTCACAAGGAGGTAGAGAAAGTGGGTGTGGTTACTCAGAGGTGGAATTTTATGGACATTCATTCATATTTTTTCAAAGAAATAGGAAGCAAAGCCATTTGCTGACAGAAAGTCTCAATTTTGTCTTCTGTAAAATGGGAGGACTAAATGAGAAATAACAGGAAAATTTTGTCAACTCAAGTTCACTATATAATAATGTTCTAATGATTATCTCTGATTGTATATTTAAATGGAAAGTTTGAAGTTCTGTGATATTCATTCACTGCTGTTAAATGAGCAAATGTCAAATACTTTAAATTATAAAACTTAGGTGTTGAAATGATTCACTGGTGAGAAACATTAATCTCCATAACAGATTCCATAAAGTACACTTACACTAAAAATATATTTTATTCTTGAAATTAAGAAATCTAATAAGCACGTTGGAATTCTTGTTTCTAACCATCTGGCTTTACTGCCTTGACAGAAATAGAGAATCATCACTATTTTCTTTCATAAAGATTTGAAAATTGATTTGTCTCCTGGTAAAATTGTGAACTTTAGTCAGAAATACATTTTTTCCTCGGTTTCCATTGATTTTTTAAAGTGCACACAATTTGTTCAAAGAAAGTAATTATTATTAATCATTTTTATTTCTTAGGTTCTCTGTGAATCAGTGTTCATATAATTTAAAAATAATATCCTCTACTTTAATATTCTATGATAAAAAGTTTCACCTTATTTTAGAAACATGGATTGTACATTCTTATATTTGAATTTATCATAATTGACTTTCAGAGCTTTAAAAATCTAAACTGAAGGCATCATGATCAATCTGGTACTGAAAATTTGCTTGTATTTTTGTATATTTATGTCTGAGGTGTAACTGATACATGCTACATTGTTTTGATTTGTGTGATAGCCAATAGTCATCTCTAATTGTTCACATACTGAAGAGAAAATTAAAGAATATAAAGGCAAAATATATTTTAATTATTTTTTTGCAAAATACATTTTTATAAAGAACTCAAAATATACTGACTGCCAGATAAAACACACAAATGCTTTTTTATTTACTTGAAATTATTATTTTCTTAGTACTACTTTCACTTTATAGTCAGTTGGAAAGCTCAAAGAGACATAATTTATCAAGTTTTTTAATAGTATGACTCAAAATAACTACTCACTTCTAAAACATGTTTCATTTACTATAGTTGCAATATTTAGTAGGCTATTGTACTTTGATTCTTTAAATATTGTTAACTCTTGCTTATTTGTAATAGGGCACCAGTGTTGAGTGCTTACCATAATTTCATAACCATTCCAGATGAGTTTATCGCTATATGAAATGCAGAACAACTTCTCACAGGCTTGATATTGTTTAAGCAATTAGGGACTTTTGCTGGGCGCATGAAAACTCAGAAGAAATAAACTATGTTATAATGAGCCATATATAGTTAAGCAAACAAGATTTATTCATTGCTTTATTTCTCATTGCTTCTCATTCATTTTAGAACACGTTTCAGCATGCTATTTATCCTCAGGGCCACTTTCTTTGAGGACATCCTTTGGGGGATGAATATTTCAAAGGCACCAGGACCAGCTTCTTTATTACACAAATAGGGAATGCTAGCACTGAGACGCTAAGCATGTCTGCTTCTAACCCTTTTATTGTAAAGGATTCCTCCCATTATTGATAGTGTTTAACACCATTGGTATGCTATTAAAGTTGCCCAGTCTTGGTGCAAGGTTCTTTATAGTAGCTCTCAATCTTTTCTCTGCTGGTACATTTTTAAGACTAATTTCTACTAGGATTCTGGGCTAATTGAATGATAGCAGAAAAGCATTTTCCGTCATTACCGTTGGAGCAGGAGCAGTAAATCACCACTGGTGCAAATTGGGAACTCCATCTTAATGTCCTTAGACAGAAGAAAGCACACGGAAAACTCTAATCAGTCAAACCCCAGTGTTCAATGAGTGTGCACGTCAGTTTGTTTGCAGCGGTGTCCAGGAGCAATAGCTGGACTCGGGTGTGCCTGCCACTCGAGCCGTTTACCGTTTAATATGTGGAAGACAGAGAGCACAGTACATATTCCTTCTAAATCTAAACAGAAAATGTGTACACTTTATAAAATGGAGACTATTGTGTTGTTTCTATGTGGAAAAAAATACCCATAAATTAAACTCTGTTGAACCAAGAAATACTCAATTACCAGCAATAGGAATAAGATCAGAGTTGGTTAATTTGGGTGCAGAAAAACAGAGGCAGCTTTATAAACTGACAAAGATTAGCAGAATTATAAAGGGGATGGGTATGTTGTATAGTGGACTGAACATCAGATTGGCCACCTCCTTGTATGAATCCTTGCTAGTCCTGATTAAGCTGTGCCACTTAAGGAAAGTTACTTAGAGTCTCTTAGCCTAATTTTTACAACAATATCATTGCATTAGGTAATTTTGAATCCCATAGCCCTGAAACTCTGTCATTCTTATAACAATGAGAGTTTTGGGGAGAGATAAAAAATACTGATACTCTAAGTTACCTCTAGACATACCAGCTCACTCTTCACATTTCTCCTAGTGAAACACTGCAAGCACACATCCCTTTTCCTCTAAACCTAAACGCAAGCTGAAATGGTGGACATAAACCAAAGAAACCCAAGAAGAAACCCGTGGGCACCATCTGGGCAGTAGGGAGCGAGTATTTCATCTGATTCAGCAGGTGCTATGGGATCAGAGTGGAAGGAATGGACGTAGCATAAGGAAACTTCCAGAGTGTGCAAAGAGTGACCATCAGTGTTATGCTGGCCAGCCAGGAGGAGAGCTCTGTAGTAGGAACCACAGTTTGATTCCCTGAGGTGGTCTCCTTAGCCCAGTGTACCTGTGACGGCGGGTAGAAAATGGAAGCTTGGACTCCTTCCTGACTCTGGAGCATCCCATGTATTTCCTTGATCCTTAGCAATGAGATTACTCTTCGACGTCAATGAAGTTTGGGTATCTGGATGGCCCTAAATCTGAGGAGAGAATGCTACTCTTGACAGTGATGAAAAAAGTTGAATGTTTGGAGATGGGAGACAATAACCCCAATTGCTTTAAAACTTGAATTAATCTTCCAAAGGAAAACATGCCTAAGACTAACAGTGTAGGTTGTATTGCCCAGAGGCTTCTGCCTGATTTAAAAGAAACTTCTAGGGCTGTCTTATACCATTGTATTGGAGAAGATAAGCCAAGATACTCTTTAGTTAATAGAGCCCCACTATGTGAGCTTTGGGCTCAGCAGGCTCTTCAAAACTTCTAAGTACCTCAGAAACGTAAGAGAAATCTCTTTCCCCGGCAGTTCCTCTCCACTAGAAATTCTCTATGCTGGGGTTGATAAAGGTTTCATGGAGTCTTATCCAAGGTGATTGAAAATTCCCCAAACCTATATCAGTCCTAGATTAAAGTAGCAAAGTATTTGGGCACCACTTGATCATAAAAAGTATTACTAATTGCCCTGGCTGGTGTAGCTCAGTGGATTGAGCACAGGCCTGCGAACCAGAGTATTGCGGTTCGATTCCCAGTCAAGGCACATGCCTGGGTTGCGGGCCAGTTTCCAGCAGGGGACGCACGAGAGGGAACCATACATTGATATTTCTCTCCCTCTCTCCTTCTTTTCCCCTCTAAAGAAAAATAAATTTAAAAAAGTATTACTAATTATTAGTTCATTAATTTTTAACTGACATCTAATTCCCCCTGGCATGGTTACTTATTATATGATTGTTACTCAGTAAACTTTTGTTGAATGAATGAATGAAGAAATGAACAAATGAACAAATGAATGAATGAATCGTTATCAGTAAGCCTACTTCTCACTTGAGCATGCAGAGTACAGCAACTGCTAACACCGAAAAACAGCTTTTTTCACTACAATATATAAGAAATGAAAAGCAGATAAAGAACACTGTAAAGAGGTAGTTGCTTTTATGTTTTAAGACCATACTCTGTATTTTAGTAGATTCTTGACATTAGTTTAACTGTATTTCAGCTTCTTCTAGTTTATACACAGAAATCTGAAATAAGCTTGTGCCCTCATTTGTACAGTTTCTGGGTAACTAAAGACCCCCTCCTCCTAAAACTTTGGAAATCACCAAAGACTCTTGATCTCTTCTGTTTTCATGCCTATGTACCTGTTGTGGGTACTTTACCTAATATCTCTCTTTTCTTTCATTTTAATGTTTATTTTTTATTTATTTAACTCTTCTTTGTATTCATTTTATTTTTTAATTTTTAAAATATATTTTATTGATTATGCCATTATAGTTGTCCCATTTCTCCCCCCGTCATTCCCCTCCACCCTGCACACCCCTCCCCCACCATTCCCCACCCTTTAGTTTATGTCCATGTGTCAAAAGTTCTTTAGATTCTATATTTCCCATACAATTCTTGCCCTCCCCCCTGTCTATTTTCTACCTACCATCTATGCTAGTTATTATCTGTACCTTCTCCCTGCTTCTTCTCCTCCCACTCCCCTGTTGCTAACCCTCCATGTGATCTCCTTTCTATGGTTCCGCTCTGATCTAGCTGTCCTCTTAGTTCGCTTTTGTTTTAGGTGCAGTTGTTAATAACTGTGAGTTTGCTGTCCTTTCACTGTTTTATGTTTTTACTCATACATGGTATATAAAAACAACACAAAACAACAGTGAAAACATAGACGAAACAAAACAAACTCATAGACGCAGAAAACCAGAGGAGAAAGGGGGTGAAGGAAGGGCAAATGGGTTAAAGTATCAAGTGTATGATGACAGAGGGAAGCTGGAATTTGAGTGGTGTGCATGATATAGTATATATGTATGTTGAATTATAATGGTTTACACCTAAAACTTACATCATGTTATAAACAAATGTTAACTCAAAAATACCAAGTAAACAAGTAGACATAATTAGGAAAATCCAACAAAACATTTATCTCCTCATCTTGAAAAGATAATTATACATGGGGAACCACCAAAAATGGAACTTATTCAAATTTATTGTGTATTTATTCTTACATGTTTCAACCTCAGCCACCTGCAAAGTCTCTCCACTTGATACAATCAATAAACCTACAGAGACATTTTTTCCGCTGCTCAGAACAGTATTTGAACTCATCGATTTTCATGCCTTTTAGTGCTTCTGCCATTTTTTCCCACCTCATCCACACTGGCAAAACATTTCCCTTTGAGAACTTTTTACATCCTGATGTGGGAGGGAGTTACTTGAGGGTGAGATCAGATGAATAGGAAGGTTGGAGCATGGGGGTCTTGCCGGTTTTGCTCAAAAACTTGAACAATCAGAACACTGTGGGAAGGTGCACTCATAAAACACCCATTATGAAATGGGAAAATGCATTGAAAGAGTCTTCAAAAACTTCTGTGATGTCACCTGCAGCCTGTCACAACAGCACCAGCTGTAGTTGGATACAGATGTGTTCCTGGAACACTCACCTAGTGGGGGAAGCCTATACTGCAAGGAGCCCACCCTCTAGAAGATAATTCTGGGTTTCTTTTGACCCCCTTCCCAGAAACTTTGTTATCATTATAGCATTTTTATTATGATTTATCATTTTTATCATTTTGCAAATATCTAGATTATTTGGCTTAACTAATGATGTTAGGTTATGCTGTTACATGTATTTTTCCTTTTAACTATGGTATGATTTAAAACATATATTTCCCAAGAGAATTATCAGTGGGAAAAATTAAGACATAACCATATGTGAAGTGTCCTGGCCATTCAGTTTATGAGCTGCTTTTCTGACTTCAACAAAGGTGACTTCTGTTTTCTGAAATATTCATTTTTTCCCCCACATGGTTCAGTGAGTGGAATAAGAGACATGTTAAACATATTATACTATTTCTAATTCATATTTCAAACCTTTACACATTTTTAGTCATGAAAAATTCATTAAGGTTTTATGATGCCAACATGGAAAATGTCTTATTTGTTTTCTCATAGAAAATGTTTAAGTAGAAGTTTGTTAGAATGCATATGAGTAAAGTACACACATTTATTATTATTATTATTTTGGCTATACATTTGCTGCTTTTAAATCCAAATGGATAGTCAGCACCCTTTTGATGTGTGTTTTTTACCTGTATAGCGTCAGCTTGGTTAAAATGATAGCTTACATAAGCAGAAGGAAAACAATGTTACCTTCCGAATATTTATAAGCATTGTATTTTTTAAAAAATGTGAAACATTTCTGTATAGGAAAAATCCATTGAAGAAATGAACTGTCATGTGACATTCAGAATTCTTTAAGCAGATGCGTGATTTACCTATTATTCTATTTTTTCAATCATGTTTTTAGCTAATTCTTCAAGCCATTGAAATAACTTTGAGGTTCTTAACATGGGATGTGTCTCACAAAAATGAGATAATCTCCTACATAGGAAACAAGCACTCTTCCTGATTTCAGAACTGTCAACAAGCCTGACCCTACAGAATATTAACAGTGAGAAGAGGAATTTGAGTTCTTATATTTGAAAAATTCTCCATTGTGTGTAGTAGTGTGGTAATAACTAGATTTCAGGAGTTCCAAAGGTCCATGTCTGCTTGAAATTAGAGACCCAGCCTGTCTCACTCACCACATACCCAGGGCCAGACTCTGCCTGCTGCACGATTAACATGAAAGTAGGCCTGTTAAATTAATGTATGACACAAAATGCACAATACTACAGCCTATGAATGGTCTATGAAGACCATTCATATGCACACATTCCACAAATTTATGTGAGCTTTTGGTAACAGAAATTCATTAAGAATCCTTAAACAGGTCCGGCCGGTGTGTCTCAGTTGGTCGGAGCATAATCCCATAACCCACATGCCGGGGGTTTGGCTCCCGATCTGGGCGCAACCAATGGATGCTTCTTCCTCATATCAATGCTTCTCCTTCTTCTTTCCTCTCTCTCTGAAGGCATTTTAGAAAGGTCCTCAGGTGAGGATAAAAGAAAAGAATTCTTAAACCATTAAGTTAATTTTCTATGCAGATTATCAAAAATATGCGCTATAGATCATCACTTTTCAAAGAACGTAAGTACATGAGAATACACTTGTCTACACATATTTTAAACATCTGATGATTTATATTTCTTCACATTTGAAAATGCCTCATTTTGAATTGTCATTGTACATTACCTCAGACTGAGTATAAAAGACAGGAAAAATGTATGCTGATTCCATATTATATCCTAGAAGTACCTTTACTGTGTTTATTATTTGACCTGAAAAAATCTGCGAGGGAAGATATTCCTATTGCTAAGTTTTGTGGGGGGTTTTTTGAAGATTATGGAGATTCACTCTGCGTGTGCATTTATCAAGTTGAACCATAAGAAATGTTCAATATTTGACAGATATTGACTTCATGACCTAACATATTATATATTCATATTAATAATATTGTAGCTATTTATTGATGGGCCATTACTATTTATAGGCAATAAGTATATATCTTCTCACTTCACACTAACAAAAACACTATGAAGTGTAGATAATCATATTATCTTCAATTGATACAGAAATTAACAGAGTCACACACTCAATGAACTGTGGCATTGGAATTCAAATATTAGAATTTAAAATCCAAATCTGTAGATTCTTAAGCATTATGGTTGTCTCTCTCCCAAAATGAAACAATTGTTATCAACTTAATTATTTGGTATACTCATTACATCACTATCGTGATTGATTACTATTCATTAGGTTGACTATTTCTTATAGAGAATTGCAATTATATGTAAATGTGGGTGAAGATGAACTCCAAATGGAAAGAGTTTGAAATGAAATGCATTATTTCTTCTGACAGGCAATGGTAGTTATAATAAATTGAAATTTTAATTAATAATCTAAGTGTAAACACTTGTATAACTTGCTGTTACTCTATATGGATTTTAGTCTCAATTTGACTCCTAAGTTTGTATGTTTCTATGGTCCGTGGAGGAGATAAATACTGTATACAGTCATCATTACTCTCCCTAACACTTCAGTTGTAGTACATATAGTCAATTTTTAAAGTGTGAATAGAAAAATAGAAATGAAAGAAGAAGATCAGAGGAGGCATATTGGGAAGAAAGAATGATGTTCCAAGAATAAATGGGTTTAAAAGAGAATTCTTCTTATTGAAAGGGAGCACAGATTTGAAGATAAAATTTGAATCATCTTGACATGGAAATCATCTGGAACAAAATAAACATTAATGCAAATATAAACACATTCCTTATAAAACAAAGTTATTGTTTAAAATAATGGCTTTCAACAAACTGTGTTTCAGAAGTTTCTCCTGATTTAGGTATACAAAAATAGGATATACATTTTTTTGGAATAACATTATACCAAATTATTTGTTAATTCCAAATACTAGAACATAATAAGTATGAGAAAATTTCCAATAAAGACACAATACTGCTTCAAGGACTTATAATTTAGTATAGATACTTTGATGAAGCTTGGCAAGTGCCTTAATATGAAGAAAATTTGACATTGACTTATACAAGTTCTCATAATGACTTAGATTTTATGTCAATGAAGTAATAAAGAGATGAAGTACTGATCTCTGATTCAAACACTCAGGCAAATTTCGAATAAGTTTCAGTTTTGAATTTAGGAGTGCAAAGGAGAGAGCCTTCATTATTTTAGGCCTAATTATAATTTTAATAATAATTAATATTATTTATATGTATTTTGCATGATAACATTCTACAAATATTTGAAAACCATATACCAAGAAGGTTATTTATCTTGGTACAAAGTTGTTGAACTGGCCATGAATGGTTGACATTAAGGAGGAGACTCAAGCTCAGAAACTTCCTGGTTGAAAAGTATAAAACCACAGTATGTTTTCCTTAAAAAGTAAAGGCAAATCAGTACTTTAAAACAAAATGAAATTTCAACCACTACACTGATGAATAAAAAACTTAAAACAAAAAGTAGTTAATATTTATTGAGCACTTTAAATGCACTAGATATCATTTAAAGCACCTTACCCTTGAATTCATTTTATCTTCACAATGACCTTCAAGGTATAAACTAAGTTATCCCAATTTTACAGATAAGAACATTTAGGCCAAAGAAAGTAAGTTAGTATCTCTGAATTATTAAGTCTTTGGACAAACTCAAATGTGGCTGCATATTCTAGTCCCTCGGAAACAGTGAGAGTGATTGGAGACTGTTCCCTGCAAAGAAAAGGAATGGCCATGGTTGTCATATGGTCAGGGACACAGAGCCATTTTTGGAAGGTGTTTGGACAAGCAAGCGTGTTGATGGGCAAATCATTCTACTTCCTGCCTTGGTGGGACATTCAACTTCATTTGAAGACTGTTAAAATGCAGGGATGCATTTTAAAACATTAGTCATCCTCATAACACTTTTTAATATTTTAAAACACTTTCCCAAAACAGGGTATTGCCTTCCCTTCCTTTCTGTTCTTTTTCTTTCTTTCTATTTATGTATACTACTCTCTGTTCTTTTTAACATAATGTAAAATAAAATAATGAACTCTCTATTTTGTTTCTATCCATAGATAGTAAGAATGCAATGTTTATATCTCGGTTTTAAAAAGCAACAGCAAACAATTAAGAAGTAACCATTTTTAGGACCAAAAATATCGATGCATTCACACAGAAGTAACTCCATTAATGCTGATTTGAGGTCATGATAACATGCTGTCCCATTTATTCTCTTGGAAAGAAGCCAGAAACTTAGTCAGGATTTGTGTGATCTATTTTCTAGGAAAAATAAAACAACTCCATCTCTCACCTACTTGCATTTTAATATACATGTTTGAAAGAGGGAAAGAAGCAGATTTTCAACTTACTTGTTATGTCTCAAAGGTAAAAATATTAAGATTATTAAAGCATAGAGGTAAAAAGAAAAACGACCATAGAATTTCCACCAATGCAGTAGCATAAGAACATGTCAGAGTGAAATTTCTAATGGTCATGGGCAGAGTCTTTCAAAGTAGATCTCAGATTGTAACTCCTAATTCCCACTCCTGAGACATTAGTTTATGCCTCTCTCATGCTGTAACTCTATAACTGGTCTCTAACTGGTCTTCCTGCTTCCAGTTTTCCTTCACTGAAGTCTATTTATCACAAGCAACCAGAGCGATGTCTTTTAAAGCAAAATGTATATCATGTCTACGACCTGCTCCTAAACTTCCTAAGTTCTTGGCCTATATGCTGGGACCCATATGAGCCATCACCTAGGTCACTCTCACCCCCCATTTTCCATCACTCTTCTCCTCACTCACTGTGGTCTAGCTGCACTGTGGTTGCTGCTGCTCATTGGGAATTGTAAACATAGACAGCAATCCAAGGCTCTTTGCTTTTTTGGTTCCTTAACTAAAATACTCTCCTTTTAGACGTTCCTAGGACCTAACTCTCTCTACCTTTATTCTGCCCTTTGCTAAAGTGACAGTACAGGAACATTCCTGAACCTTCCAATCTCACGTGCTATCTCACCTCACTGTCCCCTTAACCTGTTTTATTTTTCCTGTGAAGAGCTTATCAGTGCCTGACATTATGTCTTGTATAACTTTGTTTATTATTTGGTTGTTATCAATCTTCCTGTCTGGGAGGGAAGTCCCATGAAGTTGAATGATTTTCCTGATTTATTCTGTGCTGAATCTCCAGCACCTAGAACACATTAGGGTGTTAAGTTCATACATGATGAGTAAGTTATAATTATTACTTCCATTCCCCACTTACATTTCTAGCTGATTCAAGATATTTTCTAATTTTATCTAATTTACTTTACTATAACTATTCTTATTTTTATTTAAGAATTGCTTTTGTATTTTAACACAATATATTTATTTCTATTTAGTGTTATCTCTTTTTGCTTACAACCAGGGTAGATTCCTCAGGGATTCAAAGGTTAGTAATTCATTGTATTCCTTTTCTGGCAGTTTTGCTAATGTCTAAATAACTTGGGAAAAGCTGAAATACATACAAAAGTTGAGTTTTCCTGTAAAGTTTCTACCAAATACATGGAATTACACAAATAATATGTTGAAAAATTATAAAAATTGAAATAAATATTGAAAGATTTGGGGGGGATGAGAAAAACTGTGAAAAGCTGAATACCCCAAAGAACAGATTCATATAGAAAATAATGCCCTTAGACTCCTTTGCTTCTCCCAAATTTCTAGTATTAATTACTTAAAACAACTTACAAAGTGATGATATAATTCAGGCAGCTTCTAAGGAGGAAAAAGTCATGCGTAGGGAAAGGACAAGAAATAGTAATGTGGTCAAGGTTTTTACTTCTGAATTTTCCTTAGAAAGAACATTCACTGTATATATTGTAAGAAATTAGAAGAGATTGTCAAAGAAAAAATGCATTTCTATCTTAAGGGGTTTGGGAGAATAACACAGATTTATTTTGGAGATGGCTTAGGTACCTGGATTTCGGAAGGTGAACATTTGCGTTCTGCTCTACTGAGTCTCTTTTTCTATAATCCTATGGCCATTTCTACTCGAAAAGGGAAGTAGAAGCTTTACTTACAAGATTTCAAATGGCAGCATGACATGTTTGCAGTACATTTAATACAGGAACCTGCTGATGATAGGTGAAGAATAGGTCATAGGTCATACAATCTCTTTCCTTATCCTGCTACATGTTGAAGATGATAGATAGATAGATGATAGGATGCTAGGTAGGTAGGTAGACAGATAGATAGATAGATAGATAGATAGATAGATAGATAGATAGATAGATAAAAAACAGGTGAAACTAAACCAAAGAATCTCCTTTGTAAAAAACAAACAAAATTCCTGAAGTCACTATCCCAGACCCAGTACAGAATTTTTAGCTGCAAGTTTAAATGACATTGGTAGTGGGGATTTTGAAAAGGCTTCTTTGCTGTGCACAATTTTTTTCCTAACTCACTTCATTAATTGTGAAAACTGTGTATATGGAAGTCATTGGCTCTAAATGGCACAGTAATTGTTAACATTTGTCAGTGCTTACTTATGTATCAGGTACTTCACCCCAATTTTACATCATAGGTTTCATTATTATTCCAATTTTAGATGAAGAAACTGAGACACAAGGCAGTTAAATAACTCACCAAAGATTACACAGTATGTAAGTGGTGGACCTGGATTAACATCCAAGCCTTGTATCTAAAGAGGCCCCAGTTTAAGGTATTTGAGTGATACGTCAATATAGGTGTCAAGAGTATCCTTGCAATCAGTTCAGATTAGAGGAAGGGAAGACATTACGAACACAGAGTGGAGTGTTATCCAGAGAAATGTATTAAATATTCTGCTGTGGTTTTATGGAAAACAGTGTAATTCGAGTCACTTAAAGTTTAAGATGGTTTATAACAAAAGCATATATGACGTTAAGGGAATGTGATCACCTTAATTTGCTGGTACACAGAGTCAACCAGCAATTGAGGGCACGCTGACTTCAGCTGGGTTTTAGAGAGATACTACAAGTTCAGTTCTGGCCTGCTCCTGCTTTTACCTATACACATGAATTTATTAATCTCTTCTGTAGTGGGCTGTTTAAAAATAAAGCCTTTGTGGAGATATAATTCACATATCAAAAAATTCACCCACTTAAGTTATATAAGAAAACATAATTTTAAGGACAGAGCTGTCCATCCATTACTATAACCTATGTTTAGAACATTTTGCCCTGGCTGGTGTGGCTCCGTGGATTGAGCCCTGGCCTATGGAAGATCAGCAGTTCAGTTCCTGGGCAGGGCACATGTCTGCTTTGCAGGCCAGGCCCCCGTTGTGGGGGTGAGGCAACTGATCAATGTGTCTCTTACACATTGATGATTCTCTTCCTCTCTTTCTCTTCCCTTCCACTCTCTCTAAAAGTAAAGAACTAAAATCTTTTTTAAAAGAACATTTTTATCATTCCTAAAGTAATTATTGTGTCTACTAGTAGTCGCTCCTCATCTTCACCCCTCCCAGCCTTGGATGACAACTAATCTGTACTACATCTCTGTTGATTTAACTGTTCAGGACAATTTCTACAAATGGACTTATATAGTACATGCTCTTCAGTGACAGGCTTCTTTCACTTTGCATAATGTTTTAAAGGCCCATCCATGTTGTAGCATGTGTTAGTATTTTATTCCTTTTTATTGAAGAATAGCATTTCAATGTATGGATATACCCCATTTTATTTATGCATTCATCATTAATGGACACTTAGGTTGTTTATACTTGGCAGTTATGAATAATGCTACTGTGAACATTTATGTATAAGTTTTTGTGTGGCTATGTCTTCATTTCACTTGGATATATAACTAGGAATGAAGTTTCTGGGTCATATGGTAAGTCTATTTTTAGTAATTTGAGTACATATTAAGCTCCTTTTCAAAGTAACCAAACCATTTTACATTCCAATCCCAATAAATGAGGGCTCACTTTTCGCACATCCTTGTCAACGTTTGTTATTGTCTGACTTTTTAATTAAAGCCACCCTATTGGGTGTGAAGTAATATTTCACTATCATTTTGATTTGCATGTTTCTTATAACTAATGATGAACATATTTTAATATTCTTATGGGTCATTTATATATATTCTTTGGAAAAATGTCTGTTCATACCCTTTACTCATTTTTTAAAGATTTTATTTATTTATCTTTAAAGGGGAAGGGAAGGAGAGAAGGAGAGAAATATTCATGTATGGTTGCCTCTCCTGTGTCCCCTGCTGGTAACTGGCCTGCAACCCAGGCATGTGCCCTGATTGAAAATCGAACCACGATCCTCTGGTTTGCAGGCCCAAGCTCAACCCCCTACGCTACACCATCCAGGGCCCTTTCCTCATTTTTAAGTAGGTTATTTACCTTTTTACTATTAAGTTACTTATGTAGTCTGGACAAAGTCCTTGTCAGGTACATGGTTTGCAAATATATTTCCCCAGTCTGAGAACAGGGCTCTGCTTCCAATGTGTGACAACCTATCCATGTTTTGTATCTGCCACTGTTCTCTCCTAGGATTCTCCTTAAATCTGCTGATTTCTGCTTCCTTTAGTTTTGATCAATAATTTATTTTTATGCATGTTTCTCATGACTTCCTTTGACTCAGAGTACTGCTTGTCTACCTCCACCTGCTCTCGACTTCTGTTCCTAGTTTATATACCGCACATTTACAAATCCCTTGAGAGGTTTCCACGAGATTATCTGTGGTCTAGGTGCCCCTCTTCTGGTCCAATCACCTGTGACTCAGGTGATTTGTTGGCTCAGGTGAGTGGACTAGCCTAGAATGGTCCCTTGAACAAAGGCTGTGGCAGATGGTTTTCCTGAGGAAAGGCCCTGTGGGTAATGCAAACCCCCAAATCTTGATAGAGTGCAGTGCAGTCTTGGGTAATAAAGGCAGAAGAACAGAATGCTGAGCATGGCTGCTTTTATTTAACCATATAGACACAGAGACATTACAGAAGTTCACATACTGTCTGCTTTTCTTTTGATTTTGATTTTTTAAAAATTATTGTTAAGTGGTATCTTTGTGGTTTTAATTTGCATCTCTCTGATAGCTAGCGATATTGATACATCTTTTCATGTATCTCTGGATCCTCTGTATATCCTCCTTGGAGAAATGTCTGTTCAAGTCCTCTGCCCATTTTTTAATTGGGTTGCTTGTCTTCTTTGAGTGGAGTCGAATGAGTTCTTTGTATATTTTGGAGATTAAACCTTTGAGGTATCATTGGCAAATATGTTTTCCCAAACAGTTGCTTCTCTTTGTATCTTGATACTGTTTTCCTTAGCCTTGCAGAGTCAGAATGGCTATCATAAACAAAGAAACAAACAACAAGTGCTGGAGAGGTTGTGGGGAAAAGGGGACCCTAGTTCACTGTTGGTGGGATTGCAGACTGGTACAACCACTATGGAAAACAGTATGGAATTTTCTAAGAAAACTAAAAATGAATGTGCCTTTTGACCCAGCAATTCCACTCTTAGGAGTATATCCTAAGAACCCTGAAACACCAATCCAAAAGAACCTATGCACCCCAATGTTCATAGCAGCACAATTCACAATAGCCAAGAGTTGGAAGCAACCTAGATGCCCATCAGTCAATGACTGGATCAAAAAACTATGGTACAGCCCTGGCTGGTGTAGCTCAGTGGATTGAGCTCGGGCCTGCAAACCAGACGATCGTGGTTCGATTCCCAGTCAGGGCACATGCTTGGGTTGCAGGCCAGTTTCCTGCAGGGGCCAGTTCCCTGCAGGGGATGCACAAGAAGCAACCATACATTGATGTTTCTTTCCTCTCTCCTTCCCTTCCCCTCTAAAAAGATAAATAAATAAAATATTTAAAAAAAAAAAAACTATGGTACATTTACACAGTGGAATTCTATGCTGCAGAAAGGAAGAAGGAACTACTACCCTTTGCAATATCATGGATGGAACTGGAAAGCATTATGCTGAGCGAAATAAGCCAGGCGGTGAAAGGCAAATAGCATATGATATCACCGTTAACAGGGATCTAAACAAAAAAACAAACAAGCAAAATATGACCAATGACACTCAATTACAGAACAGGCTGACAGGGTCCAGAGGGGAGAGGGGAGAGAATCATAGGGGAAAAGGGGAAGGACTCACATGAACAAGTATAAAGGACACATGGACAATAACTAAGGGTGGGGGGTGGAAATGGGAGGAAGGCGGGGAGCACGGGGGCAGGGGGCGGGCAGGGTTGGGAATATAAGACAGAAATCTATACTTGAACAAGAATTAAATAAAAAAATATTTAAAAAATTATTGTTCAAGTGCAATTGTCTCCAATTCTCTCTCCACCACTCCCCACTCCCTACCCATCCCCACCTCCCACCTTCGACCCTAACCCTATTTGGCTTTGTCATTTATCCATGTTCCTTGATGACCCTTCCCCTTCTTTCCCACATTATTCCCCCCTCCCTCCCCTCTGGTTACTCTCAGTTTGTTCTTTATTTCAGTGTCTCCGGTTATATTTTGCTGGCTTGTTTGTTTAAGTTCCACTCATAGATGAGAGCACATAGTATTTTTCTTCCACTTTTAGTTTCAAATTCCAACTTAGAAATTTATCTCAAACTGAATTGCAGAGAGTAATAGTTTTTTGCTTGATTCCATTATGTTGCAATTCAAGGCTGGGCTGCATTAACATTTAACATGTAGGACTGTAAGCTTGCTTTAATATAGATGATGTATAATACAATATAAGTGATGCACACCTACTATATAGATGATGTACAGTGATAATATGCCTGTAAGTAAACTGATTTTATATATTCTGTATATTCTGCATACATATGTGTGTGTATATCCTGAATTTGCTGAAATTTTAGTGCTTCGATTCCCAGTTCAAATCTTTTTTATTAAATGTTCCAGATATTCCCATAAACTTGAAACCCTGAAATGAATTGGGAAAAGACCATAATAATATATTTGTGTCCATGAACCGTGACTTGCCTTTTCTCTGAGCATCTGGTTTCTCTGAGGGAAAGGACTTTGTACCTCATTTTTGTTACCCCTTTAGTTACTTAAAGCGGCAATTTCTACTCATTAGGCAACTCAAAATACAGCGCATTGAACTGACAGGAATTAGTAAGCTGTAAAGAATTTAGGAAGACACAATTTAGTAATGCATCTTTTTTCCCGTTAAAGGTGAGTTTACCCGTGGATATCAGCAGCCTGCCTGGCTACTTGGATCTTAAAAAAATGGGAATTCAGGTCAAAGGACCAGGAGTTTGTACCCAGATAGCGGACATTTCTTTTTGTTCTGTGTAGAGGGAAAGATGGATAATAGCGGCTTTGTTCATTACACACGACTCACCTGTGTGCCCTGGACGTCAGGTGCCTGGCATCCTCACTCCTCTCCTCTGAGGGCAGAGAGCAGCAATGCTGATGATTGGTGTGTCCGTGAAGGACTTGAAAGGCATCTAACTAGGAGTGACTGTAACTAAAAGTGGAGTCTCTGTTAAGATTTTCATCGCAATAGGGATATGGGAACGAATAATTAGCAAGGAAAATATTGCCATTGTCAGTTTTGAAAAAATTTTCTGTCCATATTTTAATTAACTATCCAATTAAATAGGCGTGGCCTCGTGACAGTGCTCCAGGGACAGCCGTGGCCTCTGGCTGGGCCCTCAGGCCTTGAGAGGATGTTTCCATTTTTAAATAAGACCTCAAAAAGACTGTAGTTGATATTTGTGATGGATTTATGCAAAGTGACTTTTCAAATCACTTTAATTTTTAAAACTATTTTTTATTTTTTTTAAATACTTTTTTTATTTAATTCTTGTTCAAGTACAGCTTCCTGTCTTATATGCCCAGCCCTGCCCGCCTCCCACCCCATGCTCCCCTCCTCCCTCCCATTTCCGCCCCCACCTTAGTTATTGTCCATGTGTCCTTTATACTTGTTCATGTGAGTCCATCCCCTTTTTAAAATATTTAATATTTTCCACAGACTTTAACCTTCCCTGTTGGCATTCAAATGGAATTTCTGGGTTGTATTTTAAATGTGGCTTTTTATTGCAATAGCAAATGCTTACAGAAAATATATACATAGAAAAACTGATAGATTTTCATAAACTAAACACCCTCATATAACAATCACTCAACCTAAGGAACCGGCCTTAACAGCACCAAACATACCTCTTTTGTTCCCATGTAGGCTCTGTGCTGCCTCCCAGGGGTAGCCAACCCTCAAATTTTTATAACCACAATTTTATTTAATTTTTAAATTTTATGTAAATAAAATTTACATATGATGATGCAACATTTATTCTTGTGTGGAGCCTCTCTCTGCCAACATTGTTTGCAATACGATCCATTATGTTTCATGTATTTATAGATGGTTCATTCTGATTGCTACACAGTGTCCTACTGTGTGACTACACCCCAGCTTATCTATTCTACTCTTGGCAGGTTACAGGTTTCTATCTTTCCACATTACAAATAGTGTTGCAATGAATATTTTAGTACCTTCTTAAATAAATTCAGTCCCTGAAATGGAGAGACTAAAGAAAAAGTTGTTTCAGAGAGCACATTTTGTATTACTTCTCCTGTAACAAATGACCACAAACTTAGAAGCTGAAAACAATACAACTTTAATGTTTACACTCTCGGAAGTCTGATGCCCCAGAGGGACATGTTGCTGGTACCCTGGGGCTAGAATGACCCATCTGGGGACTGAGGAGATTTCCAGTGCTTGGTACTTTGACAGGTTTTAGCGCCCACAGCAAACAGAAGGAATGGCGTAGATTCTGATAGAGTTCAAGTATTGGGGCCACCAATTCTTTATTAGCAAAAAAAAAAAAGCTGCATATTGTGCAAGGATTATTTAGGGAACATCCTATTTACTATCACAGCTAAAAGGATATGTATATATTTTTTTTTACCTGGACTTGGTGTTAGAAACAAGTTTTTGTTTACTCATTCACTGAATTNGCTGAAAACAATACAACTTTAATGTTTACACTCTCGGAAGTCTGATGCCCCAGAGGGACATGTTGCTGGTACCCTGGGGCTAGAATGACCCATCTGGGGACTGAGGAGATTTCCAGTGCTTGGTACTTTGACAGGTTTTAGCGCCCACAGCAAACAGAAGGAATGGCGTAGATTCTGATAGAGTTCAAGTATTGGGGCCACCAATTCTTTATTAGCAAAAAAAAAAAAAAGCTGCATATTGTGCAAGGATTATTTAGGGAACATCCTGTTTACTATCACAGCTAAAAGGATATGTATATATATTTTTTTTACCTGGACTTGGTGTTAGAAACAAGTTTTTGTTTACTCATTCACTGAACTTACACAGGTTTTAAGTAGTGAATTTTCCTCCTCAACACGAAAATTATTTCTAGGGTGGTGAAACCCCATGGACACCGGTAGAAACAAGTACAAAATTGCTTAGAGGGCTTTTTCCCAATCCAATTTTAAATATTCTTACCTAAGGCACACATAATAAACACACATACAAACTTATTATGTCTCCAACCGTGAGAGAGTACAGGATGCCAGACTTTCCCCACTATGGTAAAAACTACAAACTGGACAAGGTGTTTAACAAAACTTCCTCCAGCCTCAGGCAGTAGGCAGAGAGGCTGAGATTCTTGAGATAGGAAAAAACAGATGAAGTGAACCTCTTATTTACCCAGTTACTCCTTAAGAGAATACTTGACCACAGTTCATGGAAGACACACCCACATTGAGAGGTGACCTGTGTTGCTGAGAAAGCAAAGGTCAGAATTCAGAGCTGCTGAAATGTCTGGAACTTGCAGGATAAGAACTGCGGAAGATAAACTTCGCACTGGGAGGAATTAGACATCTGTTCTGGGGTTCACCACAAAACTTTGGCCCAGGGCTGGGCTGTATGTGTGCAGGTACTTTTCTGCGAAGTCTAGTGGAGTCTGCACGCAGCAGACTGAGAATTGGATGCGGGTCTCCCTAGCTGAGCAGCCCAAGAAGGGGTCATCGGCATCTTGATCCTGTATTTGCCTATCAGGGCCTGCATTTGATTTTGTTTTCTAAGACCATTAGTTATTTTAAAAATATGTGGCTAGGAGAGATTAATAATTAGACACAGGGTTTTTTTGTTTGTTTGTTTGGTTGGTTTTTGCAAGCCCTGGGTTGGAAATATTTCCTCTAGATTCTGCTGAATAACAACAGTTTGTCATTTAGTTCCTCTGTCTTTTCCCATGCTTCAGCACATACAGTTGAAAGAAGCCAGTCAGAATTTTCAGTATTCTGCCTGGAAATCTTCTTAGCCAAATCCACAATTGTACTAGATATATTTTTCATTTTTACGACTACTGTAGGTGACATTGTGTCCGCATTTGCCACCACTGCACGTCATAGTCAGGCTTTCATCCTCCTGCAATAAAACGTCCTCCCTGCTCTGCCCCTGCGCACTAACCCTTAAAGCCCGTGCAGCGCCTGCCCGGGACCAATAGCGCATGTTTTAGGGTTTCGTTATAGTCGTGCTCCACCTGCAAGACCGATTTATTTGGGTTATTTATCGTGACATTAAAAATTCCAAAACCCAATGGCAGAATACAAAAATAATCATTTCTCATCTCCTGAACCTCTGGTTTAACCAAGGAGTTGTTCCCCAGGGCTCACTTGGGATCACTCAGGAGGCTGCAGTCAGCCGGCAGATGGGACTAAATGAGCCCCAATGGCTTCCCTCACAGGGCATTCTGGAGAATGAGAAAGGACTAACAGAAAGGCTGCTACCTCTCCACGGGTCCCTTTGGGCTCACTATGAGCATAGCTCCTTCACAGGGCATCTGGACTCCCAGAGTGAGTGTTGGAAGCTGTGAGCCATCATACAGGCTGCATCTAGACCCTGTGTGGCTTCACCCCTGCCATGTTCTATTGGGTTCCACATAGCAAAGCCGGTAGAGAACAACAGGTCCAAGGCGGGGCAATATTTGGCCCATCCAGGGATGCCAAAAACTGTTCCAGAACAACAGGGGCCCCTCCCAAGGACGGTACACTAATACCTACTGGGCTCGTCTGTCTGCCACCAGAGGAAAGACGTCTCTCCATGCCAGAGATTTGTGAAAAGGAAAGGAAAGGTTTATTTAAAGCTATACACACTTGAAGTAAGGACCCAATGTCCCCATTAAAATATCAAAGTCCTTTAGGATAACCATAGACGCCCACAGTGCTTCCTTCCCCTCTGCCCTAATTCGAGGTACCGAATCTCAGGAAAAGAGCACACGTCTGTGTTTCAGGCTGCTGGCACCATCAGCTGTGTTGCCATCCAGACAAGATCTCTAATTACTCCAAAGCCATGTGGCACCTTCTCATGGTCCACTGGCAAAGAGTTCTTTGTACCCATTTTTCCAGACAAAGTCTCTCCTGCTTCCCAGGCCATGCAGCAAGAGGGAGCACCCTAAAGCCTCGTGGGCCTCTTCTACCAAAGCTTCAGGGGTCCACACTCTGGCAAAGCGCGTGGTTCTCTTTCATCTGGGCCAGATGGGGGGTCTGCTAAAACTGCGTATCTCGCTCTTCTCAGTGGCTGCCGTGTCTGGGTTTAAATCCCCATGCCAATTCTCTGCGGCTCCATTTCCGACTCCTCCTACGATTGGTTACACCCACCAGGACTCCCACATCCTCCCAGCTTTACTGGGCTGCCATAGTGAGTCTGGGCAGGTGTGGCCCTACGGCGTGGAGCCAATCAATTCCAAGCTCTCACGCAGGTGCTGTAACTCGGTGGGGCGGGGTGGGGGTGAGTGGGGGCGGAGACCAGCCCCCAGTTACATCCTGGGTAAAAGTCACTCCCTTCTCCCTGGCTCAGAGCACAGCCACAGCTATTTCACATATCTATGAAACCAGTTAATGGTTATAGACATTAAATGACCATGCCAGAGGTTAGCTGCAAAGCTGTTGCTATGCAAAACAGCTCTCAGTGGCCCTGCTCCATTTGTCCCTTCTCCCTGCGGGGGTGTGGGTGGGGGGGTGTGGGGTGAGGACATCTTAGTGTTTCCTGGAAACCTTGAGTTCTGGACCACATTCCAAATCCTTTTTTAGGGCCGCCCCCCCTCCTGACTGTGTCCTGTTACAAAACCAGACCAGATTTAAAGATACAAGTTTCACCATAGATAGGGTAGTGACAATAATTTGTGGATGTTTTCAATCCACTAGTAACAAATTATTTTAAAATAACTATCAAAGCTAAAGAAAGAAAAAATTAAAATATAAATAACCGGTATCTACTAAAATATTGAATTTCCAATTAAAAAACCCTTCATATAATGAAAACCTTGAACCTTGATCGTTTCACTGATAAATCTTATGAAATAAGGACTAAAGATCATCAAAACTAAAACTCATTCTTTGAAAAGGCTAATGAACTATAAAACCTCTAGCAAGACTAAACTGGAACAAAAAAGACAAGTTATTAATTTAAAATATGAGAATATTAAAAATAAAAGCACATAATGCTTTATTACACACAGTTTATTTTAATGTTTATGGAGCTTTAACAATCTGATTCAAGAAAATAATGGAATATCTGAAACAACTTTTAGCCTCTAAATTAGCAAGATCAGTATATTAACTGCTACCCTCAAATACAAAACAAAATACTAGGCCAAGAAGGTTTTAAAGGTCAAGTTATGACAAGTCTTCAAATTGTCACTCTCTATAATATACAAGCTATTTCAGAAAACAAAGGAGCACTTGCTTTCAATTTGTGAAACTGCTATATAACTGAATAAAATATTTAAGTATGTCTTATGAAAAGAAAACCATAATCCATGCCATATGTGGCTGTAAATGTAAAAATAATGATAAATATTAACACATCAATCCAGAGGGTATTCAAAAAATGCACTAGGACTAAGTAGAATCTATTTCAGCAGTTAATATTGGTTTAATATCAGAAAACTCTATTATAGAATTCTGTGTCTTTAACAATAAAAGGAAAGTAACTTTTTTTAGCACATGCAAGAAAGCATTTAAAAGTTTTACAACTGATTATAACTTAAAAAGAAACAAAAATCTTAGCAAATGAAGAATAGACCAGAGTATTCTTTTTTTTTTTAAGATTTTATTTATTTATTTTTAGAGGGGAAGGGAAGGAGAGAGAGAAAGAGAGAAATATCAATGTATGGTTGCTTCTCGTGGGTCCCCTGCTGAGAACTGGCCTGCAACCTACGCATGTGCCCTGACTGGGAATCGAACCACGGTTATTTGGTCCGTAGGCCCGCGCTCAATCTGTTACCAAACAAGGGTCCGAGGCGGGTGCAATACTTGGCCCACTGACGGATGCCAAAAACTGCTTCAGAAAACAGGGGCCCCTCCCAAGGACAGTATACTAATATCTATTGGGCTCTTCTGTCCGCTGCCAATTGGAAAGACATCTCTCAATGCCAGAGATTAGTGAAAAGGAAACAAAATGTTTATTGAATGCTATTCAGGCCTAATGCCTTCCTTAAAATATTAAAGTCTTTAAGGGTATATACCTACACATACACACACAGTGCTCCCTTCTCCCACTGTCCCAACTCCGGGTACCGTAAATCAGGAAAAGAGCACACGTCCATTTTTCAGGTCGCTGGCACTGTGAGCTGTGTCGCCTGCCTGTCCAGGCAAGATCTCCAATTAATCAAAGTCATGTGGCACCTTTCACTGGCAAGAGTTCTTTGTACCAAGTTCCAGTCAAAGTCCCTCTTGCTTTCCAGGCCACTCGGCCAAAGGGAGCACGCCAAAGCTGCGTGGGCCTCTTCTACCAAAGCCACACTCCACCAAAAGCCTGCGTCTTTCTTCTTCGCCTGGCCACAGGGATCTCCATTCTGGCAAAGCTGCGTGGTTTTCCCTTTCACCTGGCCAAGAGGGAGTCTGCACTCTGCCGAAATTGCATGGCTCTCCCTCCTAATGGCTACAGGGGTCTATATCTTTCCAAAACAGCATGGCTCTCCCCCTCACCTGGCCAAGAGGGGGGTCCTCACTCTGCTAAAGCCACATGCCTCTCCCACAGGCACTCTCTCTGAGAAGCAGCCCCCAATTCCAGCCTGGGTAGCAGCCACTCACTTCTCCCTGGCCCCAAACTTGGCCTCAGCTATTTAACATATCTATGAAACCAGTTAAAGGTTATAGATATGTTAAATGACCATTCCAGAGGTTAGCTGCAAAACTGTTGCTATGCAAAACAGCTCTCAATGGCCCTGCTCCATTCATCCCTCCCCCCAACTGACACCAAGGGGGGTGGTGGTGAGGACATCTTAATAGTTCCTCCAATATCCCTATACAGTTAGAGTTCTGGACACCATTCCAAATCTTTTCTGGGCCCCCCCTTGGCTGCACCCTGTATCAAATTCACTGAGCTACACCAGCCAGGGCTAGACCAGAGTATTCTTAATTCTATAAAAGTTATCTTTCACCCTGGCTGGTGTAGCTCAGTGGATTGAGCATGGGCCTGCAAATCACACAACCGCAGTTCGATTCCCAGTCAGGGCACATGCCTGGGTTGCAGGCCAGTTCCCAGCGGGGGACGCACGAGAGGCAACCATACATTGATGTTTCTCTTCCTCTCTCCTTCCCTTCTCCTCTAAAGATAAATTTTTTTTAAAAAAGTTATCTTTCAACACTTATGACATATATCATACTTAATGGAGAAATGTCAGAGACACTTGATTTTAAAAGAGGATCAAAATAAGGAAGCCTAATGTCACAAAAATCTGTAGCGTTCATAAATATCAACAATAGATAATTAGAAAATCTAACTTTAGATAGATATTATTTATAATAATGGCAAAAACAATTGTTTAAGACTAAAACTAAGGAGAGTTATATGGAACGTTCATGAAAAATATATTAAAAGAAAGAAAAAACACACAAATAGAATGAGAGATTTACCATGCTCATGCTCTCCACCACTCACTGAAATAAAGATGTCAGTTCTCCCTAAATTAATCTGTACATTCAAACTATTCTCAATCCACTACAGAAACTTTGTTTTTTGCATTTGTCAAATTGATCCTAAAATTTACGTGAAAAGCTAAAAAGATGAAAACACCCACGTCTTTGTATTTTTGTCCATGTGAGAGAAAACTCACCTCTCTAGATGGTAAAATTTGTGAAAAAGATATGGAAGTTAAAATATTTTGACATCAGTTAAGACATAAATATCTAAATGAAAATGAACACGAAGCTCCAAAATAGTTTGCACGGAGGAAATATAGTAAGTGTAGGGGGTGACATTAAAGTTCAGTGGAGGGGGGAGGATGGGGGGTGGGCTGGGATGGGAGTAATAGACAGAAAACTGTACTTGAAAAATAATTAAATAAAAAAATTGGAAAAAAAAATAAAGTTCAGTGGAGCAAAGGAGAGATATTTCCACCAATGATGCTGATAAACTTGGCTATTCACATGATAAAAGAAGATTATATAAAGAAGGAACCATAAAGAAATATCTTTATGATCTTGAAATCAGAATTTCTTATTTAAGAATGTGAAAAGACAACCGTGGAAGAAAATAATGAAATGTGATAATTTCACATACATAATTTTTTCAAAACTCAAACTAACCTAAGAAAATTTAAAAAAAAACAAAGCTTTTAAATTGGAGAAAATATATGCATCCTGTAAAAATTAAAAAGTATTTACTTTTCAGAATATATTTAAAACAAACCTATAGGCAAACTGATGTTTTTAAAAGCACAGGTTAATAATAATGAGCCAATAAACCAAGGTTATATCTAGGTAGTTCACAAAAAAGGGTATTTGATTTTTAATAAACATATAAAAGAGTCATTAATTCTGACTGACTAATACGACCTACTCACACCCTGGCTGGTGGGTGTGGCTCAGTGGATTGAGCGCTGGTCTGTGAACCAAAGAGTTGCAGTTTCGATTCCCAGTCGAGGCACATGCCTGGGTTTGTGGGTCAGATCCCCAGTAAGGGGCATGTGAGAGGCAACCACATATTGATGTTTCTTTCCCTCGCTTTCTCCCTATCTTCCCCTCTGTCTAAATATAAATAAATAATTCAAAAAAATTTAAAAACATATAATTCACTCACACTCAGAGAAAGGCAAAGTCAAACCTACAGAATCAGTTTCATAGGTATTGAACATGAACTTTGGAGTAAGATCCCCAGAATTTGGAGTTCAACTTCTAGTCCTACAGCTGACTGAGTGACCTTGGGACAGTCACTTTACATCTTGGAGCCTCTGTTATCTCAGCTGTAAGATGGAGATGAAAATCCATCCCTCCTGCCCTTAAGTGTGTTATGACTAACTATCTGGATCATACTCCACATAAATGCTTCATAAGTTTATGAAATCACTTAAAACAAAGGGACTTCATTTAACACTCATCAAATCAAAAAAAAAGTTTGTTAGATAATGCCCTGTGTGGAAAAATAAAAGGAAACAGGAATTAATAGATTTCTGGTGAAAATATCACATCTAATTTTAAAAGCATGTTGGGATAAGACTGAGGATACATGTACTCTTAGTACTCAGCATTTCCACTTTGCAGCATAGATGTGTATAATTTTACACATATACATTCTATACAAGTATACCAAGGTATCTATAGGCACACTGTTCTTTAGAGTTAAAAAATGTCCAAATTGTCAGAGAGTGAAGAATGATGAATAAACTATAGACACACCAATATATTATAGAGAAGTGAAAATGAACTGATTCAATCTACATGGTTACATTTCAAGAGACAAGGTTTAGTGAAAAATTTGGCTGCAAAAAATTGTGTACAGAAAAGTTTACATTTCTATAACTTTAAAAACAAGCATGTTAGCATGCATCATTTGAATATAAGTACAAGTCAGGGAAGCATATACACCAGCAGGGGAATGACAGGCACTAACTCTGGAGCAGTGGTTACCTGTGGATGTGATGAAATAAGGAAGGTATAAGAAATTGACAGGAAGTGTGGCACGGGCTGTATCCGTAATGTTTTGTTTATGTACAGAGAGAGGAAATGAGACAGAATGAGAGAAGGGAGAAAGAGAAGGATAATTTGGAGAGACAGACAGAGATGGAGGGAAATTTTGGAGAGACAGATAGAAAGAAAGATGAAATATGAATATAGTTATTTCTGTGTTGTTTATGATATTACATATTTGGGTATATTGGACATTGGAGAACTACAACGTATGAGCCAAATTTTGCCTGTTATCTGTTAATATAAATTAAGTTTTATCGGAATATAGCCATGCTCATTTTCTTTACGTATCATCTATGGTGGTTGTTTTTAATTTTAATGATAGAGTTGAATAATTGTGACAGAGATGTTATGAACTTCAAATTCTGAAGTGTTTCCTATATGATCCTTTACAGAAAAAAATGTGTGATGCCTGGTGTAAGGTGCAATATGTACTTTTCCCATATATTTAAAGTATTTCATATTTTCAAAATTATGCATTAAAGTGCATTGACTTGCAAAGGGAATTAATTTTTGGAGTGGTTTTATTCAAAAGCCATGATAATGGTAACTTATTAACCTTCAATTTTGTTCAAAGTTGGAAGCCAGAAATGCTTATATTTAGTCATGAGAAAAAAATTGTGAACCTCTATGCCTTTGTTTATAAGAAATATTAAGGATATGGTCATCTTACATTATAATCCATGTTGCAAATAAAGACTCTGTTCCATGTCGTTTTTCAGGGACCCAGGCTGGTGGCAGCTTGATTATCATCCATATGTGGATTGAAGGTCCCTTTCTGTATCATCATCTCAAAGTAGACATAAGGGCTCACTTTGGAAGGTTTACCAAACAGACCTTGGTATGGCACAGATGGCATTCCGTCCCATTTCATTGGCGATGACTTGGTCACATGGCCACACCTAACTGCAGATCCACTGAGAAGTGGAGCCTAGCTGGGCAGACAGATACGCAGCTACTACAGAGAAAGAGAGCATACCGCAGATGCAGAGTTGACATCACAAGCAAGAAAGTGTAGTGTTTTAAAATACTAGAAGTAAGAGTAAATTAGACCAGCAGTTCAGGTGTTTGTTCTTTTGGGGGAGGGTTGGGGGTTGGATAATGAACAGGAGTGGGAAATATAGTATTACGAATGGAGAACAGGAAGAAATTACTGCAGAAGTAATCAAGTCCTGTATCGCTGGGGTTGCCAGAAAAATACAGGATCAGGATACCTTATTAAATTTGAATTTTAGAGAAATGGCAACTTGAAGTATGTCCTATACAGTCATTTCATTTGCTAGTTGTGGTAATGCTACATGTCAAGAAGTTATTTCATGCCTTTTTCAAAGCTTACATTAATTCTGGGGATAATAATGTGTCATTTAATGATTTCGAGCAGAGCATATGAAATTTATAGTCATGTGAAAGTTAAAGAAAGTCACATGGGCAACATAAAGGGATACAGATTTGAAGACAATAAAATCAAAGGAAGAAAAAAGGCAGTGAAAGAGCTATTATATGTATCTCCTTGAGATCCAGGTTTTAATTCTTTTGGTTACATACTTAGAAGTGGGATGCCTGGCTCATATAATAGTTCTAGTTTTAATTTTTTGAGGGACCTCCATGTTCATTGCTGCATTATTGATAATAATACATGAAAACAAATGAAATGCCCATCAATAGATGGATAAATAAAGAATACATGATATATACATACAATAGAATATTATTCAGTCTCAATAAGAGGAGAAACTCCTACCTTATGCAAAAACATGGGTGACTTGGAGGACAGTATGCTATATGGTATAAGCCAAGCTCAGAAGGACAACTATTGCATGATCCCACTTATATGACATCTCATATAAAGTAGTCAAAACTCACAGAAGCAGAGGGTAGGATGATGGCTACCTAGGGCTGGGAGCAGGTGGAAATGGGGAGTTGCTGTAGAACAGGCATAAAGTTCCATCCATGAAAGATGAACAAGTTCCAGAGACTTACTATACAATACTGTGCTTACAGTTAAGAATACTGCACTGTGCACTTAACATTTGTTAAACTGAGATGTCATGTTAAATGTTCTTACCAACTAAAATAAAAATGTAAATTTATTATAATAGTCCAGTAAAGAGATTTTAGGGAAAAAAGAGAAGTGACCACAGCAGTGTTGATAATAAAAATAAACAATCAGGAAATAAGTAGAAGTTATAACTAATAGAAATGAATGATTAATTGGATCATTGAAGCANTTGGTCACATGGCCACACCTAACTGCAGATCCACTGAGAAGTGGAGCCTAGCTGGGCAGACAGATACGCAGCTACTACAGAGAAAGAGAGCATACCGCAGATGCAGAGTTGACATCACAAGCAAGAAAGTGTAGTGTTTTAAAATACTAGAAGTAAGAGTAAATTAGACCAGCAGTTCAGGAGTTTGTTCTTTTGGGGGAGGGTTGGGGGTTGGATAATGAACAGGGGTGGGAAATATAGTATTATGAATGGAGAACAGGAAGAAATTACTGCAGAAGTAATCAAGTCCTGTATCGCTGGGGTTGCCAGAAAAATACAGGATCAGGATACCTTATTAAATTTGAATTTTAGAGAAATGGCAACTTAAAGTATGTCCTATACAGTCATTTTGTTTGCTAATTGTAGTAATGCTACATGTCAAGAAGTTATTTCATGCCTTTTTCAAAGCTTACACTAATTCTGGTGGATAATAATGTGTCATTTAATGATTTTGAGCAGAGCATATGAAAGTTACAGTCATGTGAAAGTTAAAGAAAGTCACGTGGGCAACATAAAGAAATACAGATTTGAAGACAATAAAATCAAAGGAAGAAAAAAGCAGTGAAAGAGCTATTTATGTATCTCTTTGAGATCCAGGTTTTAATTCTTTTGGTTACGTACTTAGAAGTGGGATGCCTGGCTCATATAATAGTTCTAGTTTTAATTTTTTGAGAGACCTCCATGTTCATTGCTGCATTATTGATAATAATATATAAAAACAAACTAAATGCCCATCAATAGATAGATAAATAAAGAAATACATGATATATACATACAATAGAATATTATTCAGTCTCAATAAGAAGAGAAATTCCTACCTTATGCAAAAACATGGGTGACTTGGAGGACAGTATGCTATATGGTATAAGCCAAGCTCAGAAGGACAACTATTGCATGATCCCACTTATATGACACCTCATATAAAGTAGTCAAAACTCACAGAAGCAGAGGGTAGGATGATGGCTACCTAGGGCTGGGAGCAGGTGGAAATGGGGAGTTGCCATAGAACAGGCATAAAGTTCCATCCATGAAAGATGAACAAGTTCCAGAGACTTACTATACAACACTGTGCTTACAGTTAAGAATATGGCACTGTGCACTTAACATTTGTTAAACTGAGATGTCATGTTAAATGTTCTTACCAACTAAAATAAAAATGTAAATTTATTATAATAGTCCAGTAAAGAGATTTTAGGGAAAAAAGAGAAGTGACCACAACAGTGTTGATAATAAAAATAAACAATCAGGAAATAAGTAGAAGTTATAACTAATAGAAATGAATGATTAATTGGATCATTGAAGCATGGGTCACTAAAAATGGACCTAAGATGACTTTTTTCCATTTATAAACATTGATACCATAAACAAAAACAAAGAATACAAGGTCAAAAGGAAGGAGGTAAAGGGCAGAGGCATCGGGGGAGGCATACGATGGTAAGTTTGGGAACAGGATGATTTCAGTATCACACACGGTAGTCAGGTAGTGATGACCAGTTGGCAGATACAACTGTTTTGGACTCCTGCGGAATATCTGGACTGTGGATACAAATTGGAAAAGTTCACTCTACAAATAATGAAAATACTACACATAATGAGAACTGTCAAGTTAAAGAAGAAAGCAAAGGGCCTGTGATGTAATTCTGTGGACTGCTACAATTTAAGGATATGCAGAGCGAGATGATTCAGAAGTGATCTAATGGAATAGCAAAGAGTAGCAGAAATAGGGGCAGATACTGGCAAAAGGCCAAATACGCAGTTCACATCTCAAAGGCCATAAGAGAGTATAAAGAATGAGAAACTGCCACTGGATTTGATGAGAGTGTTCACAGTCAGTTCTACCCAGGGTATTTCCAGAGGAGGATCTGGGTTAGAGATGGAAGGATGAAGCAAGATAGATACCTGTGAGTGTGAAGTGAGGAGTTAAAGCAACAAGAATTGAAGGCTCTCTGAAGAAAATAATTTATGAGAAAGAGAAAAAGAAAGTAGATCTAAGCCAAGAGAGATTTATTTTCATAGTGGCAGTAACTTAAACCTACTTCTGAAAGAAGGGTGTTTGCAGATGAAAGAGCTTAGAGAAATTAGATATGGTCAATGGAGCATGCTCTTTGAAGAAGTAGAAAATGATGGGTTAAAGACTGTAGGTAGGTTGACTAATGGAGGCAAGAGGAAAGATATAGTAACTGAAGATGGAGAAACAATGGGATAAAGTGTAGATGTGTTTGGTTGTTTGGAGAGTTGTAGTTCAGACCCAATAACTTAAAATTCCTTTTTAACTAGGCGGTAGAATTATTTGCTGGTAATGAAATGCATTTCTGGTTGGCATATCTTAAGGATTGTTGAAAAGGTTTGGGTTCAGTTTCTAGTAATTCAAACCAATGAAATGCTAGGCTAGATTAGAAGGATTTCTGTGTGACAGATGTAAGTACACTGTCCAGATGTTTTTGTATACTAGAATCCATTATAACTTTCTGTCAACAATTTTAGGGGCCAAGCATCATATTGTCCTTTCTGATACTGCTGCAAATAAGAAATTGTTTTGCTTCTTCTAGAGTTTACTATCCTCTCACAATTAAAAAAATCAGAAGCACATGTGAAAAAAGCTGGATTACACAAATTATATAATATGTTCTGAATCCTTTATTCAAATTATTTCAAGCATTTTACTGGAGGTCTATCTGGAGACATCTTAGTTTTAGAAAACTAATCCCAGAATGTTTCATAAGAGTCAGCTGATTTTTCTGCAGTCAGCCTTCTATTTACCTGCTTCATAAGAACAAATACTAATTAATTTGATTTTACTATTGGAATATGATAATGGTAATATTGACATTTGAATACCAATTAGACTACACACTTAATCTCATTGTCTTGATAGTCCCCTTTACTATTATATTGAATTATGAGAATAATCTTACCTTTTTCTACTATCTTAAAATAATTTTTCAAAAAATTAAAAATTCTCATGCCATTAATGCTTGCTATAAAAGCCATAACACTATAAAAACCTACATGTATGTAAACTCAGACCCTATGCATATTGTTACCTTCCTGTAGCAGTAATTTTTTTGTCAGATCATTTTCTGAGGTTTCCAAATATAGATACCTACATTTTGATAGCTGCCAATCTTAGCCTCTTTTGCATACTATTTTGAGTATGATATAGCCTATTTTTACAATTATTTTATAGTGATACTAATATTTTATATATTTTAAGACATCCCAAGGACTATTAATTTCATTTCCAATCTCCCTACTCCTTTCCCTTCTCCAGAACACCTGCCAGTTCCAATAGGCTAAATTCTCATTTTTCTTATCCATAACACTCCTTTTTGACATGTTTTATAGAGTTTTGAAAGCCACAAATTCAAAAGTTTGTTTTTTTTCTACTTTAAGGAGTTGCTAGAGGAAAAGGTTGGGTATGTTTATTTTAGTCTAAGAAAAAGTGGGGAAAATGTGCATGCTAAAAAAGTTTTCTGCAATCAAGTTTCAGAATCACAAGAAAAATCAGGCCCTATAAATTTTTTGTGTTGAATATGAAGATTATGCCCAAGGAAAAGTAAGTTTAGAACTGTTTGTACTGGGAGCAAAGTGTCAATAATAGAATGTCAATGTTGTGCTTAAATTAATGTCTCTCGGTAATAGGGTCAACAGATTTAGTAAATAAAAATAAAATCTGCCCAGTTGGATTTGACTTTAGGATAACTATCACAAGTGATTTATAAATATGTCCCAAATATTGTGTGGACCTCTTGCATTTTAACTCTGACTTTACCTGGGAAGAGTCAGAGTGTAGGTGATAAAAGAGGAACAGTGCAAAGCCATGTTCTGAAATCCATTGCCAAAGACAGGAGGAGTTAGACTAGAGTGTGCAGAAGAAAACGTGTAGTAGAAAGATGACCCACAGGACAGCTGCTAGATGGTAAGCAGCAGTAACCTGTGAGAAGGCCTCAGGAGGGTGCCAAGCTAATAGACAATGCTGTTTCTACCACCAGCCATTCGCATTCTCTTCCGCTTCTTTTGCTGGTCATGACAAGGCAGCTCTGTGACTTTGGAAAGAGATGTAGGTTTTTAATTTTGGTAGTGTCACTTCTTTTAAGTTGATGATCCTTGGGTTAATGAACATATCATTAGTTACTTTTGTCCCCACTTGTAAAATGAAAATGTCATTGTGAAGACCAGATGAATTCTTACAGCGCTTGAATCAGGTTCTTGACCAGACCAGGTCATAGGATCTACAACTGGGAATCTAGAAAGGTCACTTGTCCAAGCCTCACATTTATGAAGACCCCTGCTGTGGGGGTGACTTTGCCCGCAAGTCTCCCTGTCCACCATGGATGAAAGTAAACATGATCTGCTTGGGAAGGAAAGGTGGCCAATCCTTAAAGAAGAAGGGCCAGGAGCCCCTTCCTCCAGGAGCCTTTACTGAGTTGTAATACACAGGAATACAGGGTGGCAAGGATCAAATAGTAGATAACATTTCAAAGAAATCTGAGGGTTTAGTCTGAGTCAGTGTCTGTCAGGAAAGGGGGCTGCAGAAATTTTGGGAGACATACTCATTTCCTGCTCGGACCCTTATCATATGAATGAAAGCACTCTTAGCAAAGCAGGTTTCACAGGACTTTTAGGAATTCTTTCTTATGCCTGATTATCCTGGGGAGCCCGCCATTCCCAGCACAAGGCTGTACCACCCTCAGTCATTGTTTTCAGGCTTAAGTGAGGCAGAAGAGGCAGATAGTCAAAGAAATCTCGGAGAATTCTCAGAGACTTCTCGCAGACAGACTAAGGACTCAGGCTTCGTCAGAGCCTGAGGAGTGAGGATCCATCACCCCCTTTCTCCATAGCCCCCCAAGTCCTTCCCTGGGGCCTTCACATGATCATGCCTGTCTTAGGTGATTTCCCCCTTGAGGAATCTTACCCGTCATTGGCTAACTGATCAAACATTAGAGGCCAGTTATGGAAAAAAAAGCAGAAGTAGCGCTCCTGCCAGGGAGATAAGCTTTGTCTCCTTAGTGGCTTATGGTCCAAAGGTCACTCACTCAGCCTTAGTCATGGGGGTGCTTCAGCTCCTGAAACCAGTCAGGGCTGTTCCCAGCACCCTTCATTCAGACTTTGGTAATTATCTCTAAAAGATTTTATACGGATAGAGTTACAGAAGTGGAGGAATTAATGGAAGATACTCATTTTACCCCTGTAAACTCAGGTTCTGTAGTGGTGTACCATGATGTCATAATATTTATTAACACTGAAATTATTCTCTAAATACAAAGTTGTACCCTTCCTTGAGGTGGCCACAGGATCAGCTTGTCAGAATACACGTGTTTAGATTTATTAAATATAAACGAACACCAGGTTTTAGCCACTACCTTAGCACTTCTTTGTATTTATTTTGCTGGATTCTACAAAGCAAGCTGCCTCTCTTGATTTCAAAACTGTCAGCTCCTTTCTATTTTTGCTTCATTTCCCTGTGGCTCTCCTTACGGACAAAATGGGGGGAATCAAACCTATCACAAAAAAGGTTGATAGGAAAATTAAATAGTACAGTATAGTATAATATCTTGCACTATTTTAAATATTTGTTGTGTCCAATACAGATTTTGCTTCAGTAGTCGGTGCACTGGAGATTGTAAAAGCTGGACTGGGGGGCACCATCTACCCACACAGTGTAGGTATGGAGGGCAGGCAGGTATTGTGAGCTACCTCACTATAAAATTCTACATGTATGTTAGCATACATGTTCACATAGCTCCTTTGCTGAACTCAGAAACAGTGCTCATATCAGGTTGATTACATCCACACACACACACATCCACACACACACACATATTGTCGTGTTAGCATTTAAGAGAGAAATTTTTATTTTTCAGCCACGTACAACCCTACACATCTTTGACCTTTGTAGAGCACACCAGTGCTACAACACGATTTAGTTTTCTTTCTCTAGATGTAAAGAGGAAATGCACATAAAACAAAACCAGTGCTTGGCACCTGGTCCAGCAGGAAGTAACTGAAATATAGATTAGGGATTTCATAATTGGCAAAATGAGGTCAGAGCAATGTTGAGCTTTGAAGTGGAGCTAGGAAGGAGTTTGTATTGAGGGAACTGCAGGAAAATAAAGTGTGTGTTTGATTTCAAGAGTGACGGTGTCTGTGCCTGAGACCATGGAGAAAGGAATAGAGGGGGAACACCTTGTCCCATGCTTTCCTCCAAATGGCTTTGGACAGGTGGTGATGTGAAATAGAAATTCCCGTTATCTCACTACAGTTGAACAGTATCCTCAGGGACTATGACGACTCTGCACACCCCTAAATGCATTGTTTCGACCACAGCCTGCTGGTCTTTAGAACTGTCAGAGCCTCGGGCTCAGAAGAGTTTACAAGCTGCTGCAGGGATGCGTCTCGCCCTGGGTTCCTGAAGATGTGCCATTCTTGTTTCAGGCCTTAGAAGGACGACAACATCATTCATGAACACAAACGAGAATAAAATCCTGTGGCTGATAGTAATTTTGATTCATGGGCGGAGTTAAAGACATACATTAAAAACCTGCTGGGAGGCACACAAGGGGGTAATGAGCGTGTGGGGGGCTGCACAGCCTGCCACTGGCGATCACCGGCTCGCAAATCTGTCTTCAATCTCAGCAAAGCGAGGGACCAGGGAAGGAGGTGCTGGGGACTGCAAGGATGAAACAAATGTGAACAGCGAAGGCTGTGGGTCCCTTAAAAGCAAATCATGTAAAACTCCCTCAATTAATTGCTGTTTTGGTAGAGGAACATCATTTATGGGAGCTGAGAGCAATTGTTGTATCTCAATTCAGTAAATCATCTGAGAGTGTCTCAGGCAGCTTTATAGATTGATTTAAAGAGGCTTCCAAGTGCACCTGCTTTCCACACTGGAGACTGGTGGTGGAGTCCTGATAATGGACCCCCTGCGAACTTTCAGTGGTCTCTGCAGGAGCGCATGTGCGGTCGCACCTCCCACTTCTTTATTACTATATCTGCATAGGTAGGTGATTAGCTTGAAAGGAAGAAGAGAGCTTCCCAAATATTAAAGTGAAGTACTTTCAAGACCAAGAGAAAGCAGGCAGCAAAAGTTAGAGACCAAACTCATTGAATAATATCGAGGCCCAGTCTGAGAAATGAAAGTGCAAACCCATCAAAAGAACCAGGCACACCTCTCATTGTGGGGGAAGACAAGGAAAATGTGAAGCAAAGACAGCAGACCAGCATGCCATAATCTGCATCTATATCTATATCTGTATCTATCTAATCTGTCTATGTATCTCACACCTTCTTTGTTCAGTCATCAAAGGACACTCAGGTGGTATCCATGTCTTGGCTATTATGAATATTGCTGCAATGAACAAAGAGCTGTATGTATGTCATTGCAAATATGTTTTCAAAGTTTTGGGGTAGGTACCCAGAAGAGGGTCTACAGCCATGAAAAAGAAGAGAAAGTGCCATTTGTGAGGATGTGGACGAATCCTGAGAGCCTCATGCTAAGTGAAATATATCTGAAGGAAAAGGACAAGGACCGCGTGATTTTACTCATATGTGGGAGATAAAACACAAAGCGACAAATGTAAACAAGCAAACTCATAGACACAGACAGCAGCATAGTGGTTACCAGAGGGAAGGTGGGGCAGGGAGGAGGAAGAGGGTCAAAGGGGTCAGACAGAAGGTGCAAGAAGGAGACTAGACTAAGGGTGGTAAGCACACAGTGGAATACACAAGTGATGTATTACAGAAGTGTACATGCAAAACTGATATAATGTTATTAACCACAGTTATTCCAAATCCCAACAAATTTAATTTTAAAAGACTACAGAGATAAGTAGTAAATGAAAATGATAAATTTCTTTTAATTAAATTTCAGTTAGCAACATTCTATTTCCCTTGATAAAATATCCTTTAAGTGTTAAGTGAACAGAGAATTCTTTTTCCACCCAAAAGGCTGCAGAATCCACACCATTCACTATAAGGAATCAATAGATCAGGGGATCCTTCCATAACACTTGTCTCATGAATAATTGTTAATACTTAACGAATTGTCCACTCTGTCCTGGGCACTGTTCTTCACCCTTCCACGTGCTGCTTCATTTCATCCCCATGATAACACTCTGTGGTAAATGCTGTTACTGCCTTCGCATCATGGAGGCAACAGGGGCGAGGAGAGGTGACGTCACCTGCCCGCTGTCACGTGAGGAAGCTCAAATTTGGGACCTGCCATCTGGGTCCTCACATTTGTTTAATTGCCGTTCACATATTCCCTTAGGTTGAATCAGTCCAGTGTGTTCCTGGGAAGTTGGTCGCTGCTCAGTAAAGCAGCTGCAAGGTTGAGTGCCAAGGCACCACTCCAGAAAGGAGTGTGTGAGTGACCTAATGGGACCTTAACATCTCAAGCTTATGTATTTTTTATTTCAATTTATTTAAACCAAAAAAGCACTAGTTTACCCATTTGTTCAAACCACCCTCACCTCATCTCTGGCAACCACCAATTTATTCCCTGTATCTATGAGCTTGATTAATTCCACATATAAGAGAGATCATAGGATTTTTGTCTTTCCCCAACTAATTTCACTTAGCACAATGCCCTCAAGGTCCATCCATGTCATTGCAAATTGTAATATTTAATTCTTTTTTATGGCTGAATAATATTCCATATATATATATATATATATATATATATATATATATATATATATACATATACACACCATGATTTCTTTATCTATTCATCCATCTATGGGCACTTAAGATGTTTTGTTATCTTGGCTATTGTAAGTAAAACTACAACGAGCATGAGAGTACATATATCTTTCCACATTACTGTTTTTGTGTTCTTCATATAAATACCCAGAAGTGGAATTGCTGGATCACATGGTGGTTCTATTATTAGTTATTTGAGGACTCTCCATACTAGCAGAAAGTATGGTGACTGCACCAATTTACTGTCCCACAAACAGTGCACAAGTGTTCCTTCCCCGGTCTCCTTGCCAAAATGTGGGTGTCTTGTCTATTTGATAACAGGCATTCTACCAGGTGTGGAGTGATAGCTCATGTGGTTTTGTTTGCATATTCCCCATGGTAAATGATGTCGAGGATCTTTTTGTGCACCTGTTAGCCATGGGTATATCTTCTTTGGACAAATATTTAGGTATTTCTGCCCATTTCTAATTGGATTGTGTTTTTACTTTTATTTTTTGCTATTGAGTTGTGTGAGTTTTTTCCATTTTGAATATCAGCTCCTTATTAGATATGATCTGCAAATATTTCTTCCCATTTGGTCGGTTATCTTTTCCTTTTGTTGATGGTTTCCTTCACTATGTTGAGGCTTTTTATTTTGATATAATTTCATTTGCTTATTTTTGCTTTTGGTGTCAGATTCAAAAAATCAATGCTAAGACCTACACGAAAGAGTTACTGCCTATGAACACAAAGGCTGCATTCTTAATCCCAACACTTGTGGGATCTGAAAGAGTGTAATGCAGCTTCAGAGTCCACAACATCAAAATCTCTGAAATTTTATATCATAAGGATTGCTTGTGACTAAAATTTAAATTGTGCTTTAGATTTCACTGAAGTGAGACCACATCATTTTATACTGAGGTTTGTCCAGAAAAAGTCTAACCATTGTTAATATAACTAGAATAGTTTGTGCAACATCAATATAACCTGGCAGCCAAGGAGAGTGGACTGGAATGAGCGTGTGTGAACAACGAAGACTTCATTGGACTAGTCAGTGGGGGCAGTAAATGTGTTGAGTGACCAAGAGTACTGTGTGGCCATCACATCCCAAATGAACAAGTGTGTAGAGTGACAAATCTGCATCAAATCTTGTGTTAAGTTTTAGCATTCCTCCATGGAAACTATTCAGATGATTCAGAAGGCTGCAGCTATGGGCAATGATGGTGGGCAGCTTCATCAGGACAATGTGCCCACCTGCTCATGCATCATGTTTGGTGCAGAGATTTTTGACCAAATATGAATTCACCCAGGTGACTCAGCCCTCCTACAGCCCAGATTTGGTGCCCTGAGACTTCTGCTTTCTCCCCCAAACTAAAATCACCTTTGAAAGGGAAGAGATTTCAGACCATCAGTGAGATTCAGGAAAATACAATGGGGCAGCTGATGGCGATTGAGAGAATTGTGTGAGGTCCCAAGGTGCCTGCTTTGAAAGGGACTGAGGCATCATTGTCCTATGTACAATGTTTCTTGTGTCTTGTATTCTCTTCAATAAATGCCTCTATTTTTCATAGTATATGACTGGATACTTTTTGAACAGACTTGGTGTAACTCTCCCTTGGTGGAGAAGACAGACCAGAAATCATTTCCCTCATTTACACAGATGTTCAGGTTGTTTAAATTCACACTTGCACATGACTAGCAGTTTGTGGAATGAACTAGAACCCAAGTACTCTTTTTCCCACAAAGCAATCTGCTTTTCCTATTCTGCTTTCCAGTATCTTATGATTTTCTTTTATAAATCAAAGCTAATATGAGACTGTTGAATATACAGCTTTCTTATGCATAATTTATAATTTAAGAAACTCATTGGAGTGTCTTCATAGGTGAGGTAATATATAATATTGCTAACATATAAGTGGATTATATAGGATTTTAAAGTGCGATAATCATGCATGTAGTAAATAAATAATGTTATTGTGCCACAGCAGAGATAATTTTTAAAAACTTTATGCCTCTGAAATAAACTTTTTTGAGAAGCAGAAAACAAACTAATAAAATCTGATATAAAATTAATGTATTTTTCAACGTGAAGTTGTGTCTTGAAATACACTAAATCCTACAACCTAAGACCCATAAAATCTATTTTATCAATATTTCTTCATGTATACTGATGGTATAACATGTGGATGGCTATTTTTATTAATTTGCTTTTGATCTTTTTAATTAATTGAGCAGATAGTTATTAAGACTCTACTAAATTCTATTATAGGTTATAGGTGATCAAACTTATACATGGTCTTTCCCTTCATGAAGCTGTGGTCTGGACTGAAATAGTTATTAGTCACATAATGCCATTGTTAAGTGAAACATCACAGCTGATTTAGTCCAGAGAGAGAGAAGGTAAAACTATGAGGACCTATAGCAGTATCTATTGATACTGAGCTAGAGAATAAATGAAGATAACCTGAAGGAGGGAAGTATAATCCTGAGGAATAGTTAACTTACGATAAGGATGGAAAGACAATTCCAAGTAGCACTAACGGCATATACAAAGGCCCTGTGACAGAAAGGAGAGTGTTGGGTTTGAGGAATAGAGAATTTAGGGAGTAGGGAGATTAGGTATAAGATGAATCGTGAGCAGGAGAAAACCCAGAGCTCTGATCCTGTCAAAAGTGTCAAACATCATCCTGAAAGCAAGAGAAGACAATATTTTGTTTTGTTTTTTCATTAGTTTGTTTTGAATCGAAGGAGTGGGGGCAGGAGCAGACCTGAGTGTAATGTACACAGGACTGCGAGCTGTGAAATTTGGAACTCAGCTGTTTCTAAGTTTCTGCATCGTCCCTCGGCAGCGTATCTCCCCTCCAACACCTGAGGTTTATTTAAAGACTCATCTCACTGCTAATGGGCCTACTCAGACCAACCGAGGGACAAATTAGAGGTCTTACGGGAACTCGAATATGCTCAGTGTTAAAAAGAAAATCTCTTTTTGAAAGGAAGAGAGGTTTCTTGTGTTATTTCATCCTCCAATGTAGAGGTTGCTGAACTCCTTTTCAGGGTGGAATCATCAAGATCATTCTTTTCTTCTCCTTCTAAGTTGCAAACTCATTGAAATGATGTGAGTGTTAGAGAGAGATCAACATGCTGGTAAATCTGAGTTGGAAAGTGCAATTTACAACTGTGACCTGATAGAGTGCCATGAAGTAGTTTTACTCACCCACAACTCCAGGCCACTCCACCCCACCGAACCCACTGCCACCTCCCACATGGCAACCTGTACAGTCAGAGGGCTCTCTAACAAACTCAGCCCATAGAGGAGCAGCAGCCCTTCTCCATCTGGCAGAGGAAAATGGGAAGAGAGACAGGGGTGAAGTGAGAGATGGCTTCTCCAGAACCACTCTCCTTCCAGATGTCACATCTTTCCTGCAGAGGAGTGAGAAGGCCAGAAGAGAGAGGCTCAAAGGATCCCCCCCATGTTGTGCCCCCTGGGAAAGCAGTGGAAACTCCATCCCCATTAACAGAAGCAGGAAATGTGAATTAATGTCCACCCTCCACCACAGCTATTTAATTGTATTTTCAATTTTCTTTGTTTTATTTTGGTGGGTTTTTTTTCAGTGTTTTCCAAGGGATCTGACCCTTTCTACGTGCCCTCCATGTTAACACACATATACATCAGTGTGCACATTTCAGGCAAATTTAAACACAGCATCCCAGGTGGAGAAGAGTAATTGTTACATATACAGGGTACGGCAGAAGTAACGCCTGCTTGAGTGTGGTTGTAGGGTAGTAATTCATAGTTTTAATTTGAACACTTCACCTAAGATGTCACATGATGTGCTCAAGTGTGATGGTGTTATATTACAGACTTGCGTGCTTATGATTTTGTAATAAAAGATTTTATAATAAAATGGATGTTATTTGTGGCAGACCCTGTATTTATTTTTCTTCAACATTATATATATGCACATGTAAGAATTAAATACCATCAACTCACATTTATCAAAACCAGAAGAGGGATTGTGGGAAATAAACACTCCTTCCAAAATGGAACTTCTTTTAAATTTTTACACTTTGTTTCAACATGTGTCTTTTTGATCCTTTTTTCATTACGTATATCAAAAACCTCATGTTTCTCTTCTAGATTGCTTTTTGAGTGAGTGCCACAACCACCGTCCGTGGAGTGGCCAGAAGCCATGGCCAGCCTAGACCGTTTCCTTCACCTCATTCTCCAGACCCCAGGAGGCTGACCCTTCTGCCCTGCACAGCCATGCTCACTTGCACTTGTACTCTGGCTTGTGACAGGGTTCAGGCATAGGGAGGCCCTGCAGGGTGGCAGGAGCACAGGAGCACGATGAGGTCCAGGCATTGATGTCCAGGCTCCCCTCCGCAGGGCTGCAGGTGGGCAGTGGCTGTGTGCCTGGACCTGGGGCCAGAGCCCCTGCGGCTTTAACCTTATTGCAGACACTGTTTCCAGGTTGGAGTAGCTGTGCTCTCTTCTGACCCTTCAGGTCTGGAGACACAGTAAAAATTGCCCTCTGCTTCCAGCCCCGTGGTGTTTCAGCATCTCGTGTGGGGTTCCTCTATTCATTGTCACCCTTTGTCAGTCGTCCCTTTAGTAACTTCTACTTCTGAAACATCTGTGAGTGCTCTGTTTGCTGTCATGACCTTGACTGACACAGGAAGTCATTGCAGTAAAGGTGAGCTGTGTATAAAATTAAAGTCTAGAATACTTCCAGCATTATAGAATGTGTGTGGGAAGAAGTCATTCATCAGACTCTAGATAAACCAGAAGGTGCCATACAATTGAGAGATGTATAATTTTACTCTCTATTGAACTCTGTGTACTATTTAAAATATCATAATCACAAATGAAATGCTGTAATAAAACAATTTTACTGATAGGCTGAAAGCTATGTGGTCCATTCCCTGCTTAAGGGATTGAATTTCATCCAAGCTATTTTCAATTTATCTTAGTTTTTTAAAATCTTTATTGTATTTTTCTCATTACCATTTAGTCCCTTTATAACCCCCACCCCCAAGCAACTGGCACACTGTTGTCTATGTCCATGAGTCCTTTTTCCTTTTTATCTTAGTTCTAATGACATTCAGAAAAATATCATGACAAATAAGGATGTAAATCTCAGTTCTGCCTCTTACTTGCTCGGTGACTTTAGATGGGGTATTTAATTCATTGAAGTCTCAGGTTTCTCAGGTATGAAAGGTTTTCAGGTTTGAGTGACATATTGTATATGGAGAACCCAGCACATTACCTGATAAGTTTCAAATGCACAATCATACTTCTGTTCGTATTAACACTAGATTATTATCATCAGCATCATTGTTATTGACCTCTATTGTTCAATGCTGATGCATGTTTTGATTTAGTGATTTTAGGATTTCAATGTGTTATTAAAGTTGGAAACAAGAAAACATTACCTTCTGCTTAAAAGATACTTTATGTATTTTATTTATACTTTACACTGCTGCTTCAGTCTAAGCTCCTCTGGAGATTCTATCATTAAAAGAAATGTAGATTAGAAATGAGCCAGAGTCAGCCTTTTCTAGACTATTACTTAGAAAAACATTTTTCCTTGTGCAAGAGTGATAATGTCAGTAGAGAAATCTTCAGCTTTTGTTGGATTCACATGGTGATGTGAAGGTCTTCTGGCTATGAAGTGTGTCTGTAATATCCCCTGCTGTTTCCCAGCAGTGCCTGGCATGTAGTAGTTTCCTACATGTTCATTGACTAAAAGGAGGTAGAGAGGGTGGACAAAAGGAGTGACTCTCTGCCCTGCTCTGAGAGTCAGGCAGAGAGAGGCAGTGCAGACATCATACCCTAGTCTGCCCTTGACCAAGGCTGGTCTCCTCCCTGCTAACTTTTGCCATCCAGTAGGCACTTATGAATAATACTAGAGAAAATGTTGGGTCCATATTCTCTCTACTGACCCTAAAAAACTTTTTCTTCACCTCTCCCCTTTGATATCCAACTATCAAAGGACACCTACTGGGCCTATCCTTATTGTCACCTTCAGAATTCTCAGGAAGCTTGGTTTTTATCTTCTTCAAATGGAGCCAACTCTGCACTGACGGGTATTCCTTCACCCTCCAGAATGGGTTGGAGCATCATGGTGTCCCCGGACACCTCCATGCATCTGTGCATGCCCAGACAGTAAGCACACTGGTCGTGATGGTTTATTTTCCGTATTTTATATAAGCTCTATAAGGGTAGAAACCCTGCCCTGGCTGGTGTAGCTCAGTGGATTGAGTGCGGGCCTAAGAATCAGAGGATCGCGGTTCGATTCCCAGTCAGGGCACATGCCTGGGTTGCAGGCCAGTTCCCTGCAGGCCGACTCCCAGCAGGGGACGCACGAAAGGCAACCATACACTGATGTTTCTCTCCCTCTCTCCTTCCCTTCCCCTGTAAAGATAAATAAAATCTTTAAAAAAAAAAAAGAGTAGAAACCGTACCTGTTGTTCGCCATCAAGCCACCATATCCAACTGTCCAGCGTCATTTTCCTCACCTGTACAATTCAGGTGCTGATCAGGGAAACTCTCTCATGGGTTGTTTTGAGGATCAAAATAGTATGTGGCATACTGTGTGCGCTCTGCAAAAGTATTAGTTATATTATTCATTAATTTAATCTTGTAGTGTTGACAGTATTTTAAACCTCATTTTATAGGAGAGAAAATTGAGGTATGGTTTCCACAAGGCTGTGCAGCTCTTTGGAAATAATGTATAGATGAATGAGAAAATATACAAAATGCCCCTCTTTATGGACCATTTCTTTATCAAAATGTAAACATTGTGTTTATGTCAATAATACACAATTTAAAAGAAACTCTGATTCTTAGAAAAACACTTAAAATTCTTAAGGACTATATAAAGTATGCTTTTTCAGAGAACAGACTTGTGTGGTAATAGTCTTAATCTGAAGGTTTAAAACCTTTGTATTTCCCTGAGATACAGAATTTATATAAAAATAAGACAAGGACAAAGCAACATAGTATATCTGACAGTTTCATGTGACAGTAACCTGGTTCTTATCCTTCACTTCATTGTATTGAAACCTGGGGCAATGGTATTTGCTACAACAAAACAAATTTAATCTTAATGAAATCAAGGAGTGACAGATTCAAATACTATGCCAAATGCTGAAGAGGTAAACAAACCCAGTGGATCTGGGACACCGCCCAGCATAGCTGAATTAGGAAGCTCCTTGAAGAAGGATACACTGTCTTTGAGACTACTAAATTCACGGAAAGAAAAACACTCCGAATTGAAATGAAAGATAAAACACAGTAAAAAAATTGATCTTTAATAAAATATTTTGTGGCTTTGAACAATTCAGAAAAGGCAGAAAATATTCAGGCCAATGAAAAAGCTTACAGAAAAACAGAATCGTGTAAAAATAAAAACCAAAATGAATAATAAGAAAAACACATTTCTTTTTTACTCTTAGAAAGAGTGTCATGATAACTATTTAAACTGCTGTGCTCACTTCTAAAAAAACAGCAAAAGAAAAAAATTAGAAACCAACCAAACGAAAACATTAGCTAAATGAGTGTCCAGTAAAAATTTTATTTAAATTTTTTATGTATTGAGCAGTGCATCATATAGTTTAAAAGGTCAACTGGTATTATAAGATGTGTAACAAAAAAGCAAGTTTCCGGTGTCATCATTTACTGCTCCGGTCCCAAGGTTAGCTCCTCAGAGGCAACCATTTTCTACTTATCTCATCATTTGTCCCCATGATTCTAGATAAATATTTAATAACATTTTACTTAAATACTTAGTTAAATAAAGTAGATACAAATAATAATGTAATGAATCTATGTTACAACTTCAAAAATAAAACATACCAGTCACAGTTGGCCTGCCCTTTTCCCTGAAGGAAATTACTATTTTTATTGACTCATCCTTGTAAGAGCTCAATCTATTTATTTTGTCATCATATTTTAAAGGTTAAAACTAACACAAAGTCGTTTCTTCTGTTAAGACGGAAGATCACTGAAGTCCTTTTTTCTGTAAATTCAGTGGCCCACTGTTGTGGCCTACTTTATTCTCTAGCCATGCTAATGACTCCCACAGCCATATCAGCCAATCAGAGTCCATGCTGGGTAGACTGGCCTGATACTGTGTCAGGGTGACAGAATCCACCCAGGTGGACTTGAGTCTCTGCGGCACTGCTCGGTGTTTTGACAGCTCCCCTAACCACTCCATCATTTGTAAAGGACAGTGAGATTTTTGCCATGGGAAAAATAAAGACAAGATCTGGAGAAATTAATCAGGAAGAAAGATACGATACGAAGGAATCTTTGAGCAATGTGAAAGAGACTTTTACTCTGCAGATTACTTCTGAAAATGTTTTGGGGTCTCTTAATACTTACATGATTGTTTAAGACTCATAGAATTATTTTCAAAATATAGATCACACTTCAGATCTATGGAATCAGAATCTCAATGGTTGAAGCCTAGAAATTTGTCTTTTAACCAAAATACTTCCTTGGATAAGTTTGGTATATAAGTTTGGAAACTAGTGATAATGACAATATTATCCCATTTTAAACTATTTCCTACTTCATTATGCACATGCCCAAAGATATTGGGGAGGTTTTTATTTTGACCATTGACTTTTAGAGCTGCCAATCCAATTTGATTTCTGGAATCAAAATTGGTTGTCTAGAATCAACCTGGTAACAACTTGCTATTTCATCAGATACATACACAGAAAGAAACAGAGAAAAAGAGAAAGAGAGGAGAGGAAAAAAGAGGAGAGTAGAGGGAAGGGGAGGGAAGGAAGGGGATTGATGTATTCCAGGAAAAATTCTCTATAAAAACTTGATATTAAAGCCATGTATTGTAATAGTTAATTTTTTGAGTATGTCTTTTGGATTCGTGAAGAATATTAAAATAATTTCATCAGTAGGATATAAAATTGGACTGTTAGCGCTCCTAACATGCTGCTGAAAATGTTTAAACATCAATTAAAAAATAACACCCCAATTTGAAATACAGCTTCATCATTACTGTCTGAGAAAACAAGGTAAAGGCCATAGGTAGAATATTAAATAAATAAAATAAAAAACAAGATTTAATCATTCATCAAGTTAATATTGGTTAATGTCATAGGTAATTTTATGCAAATTTTGTTATATATAAATCCATTTTGTAGTTGAATGTTTTGCATCCACCTCTCCAGGCTTACAGTGTTTGCTCATTATAGTTTCTGGATTGATTTTCCATAAGTAGCCATTTAATGTGTTATAGCATTGATTGAAGCAATTATAGAAAAACCTGAAAATCACAGATAGGGCCTGCACAGGGAGAAATGAGGTGATGTGTGATCTTTTCCTAGCCCAATGTGAAACACGTCACCCTGCATCCGCGGGATAACTGAGGTTGTTGACTGGGGACCAACTCTTGGCGCAGGTGTTTGGAACCCAAAATAATCACCTAAATATGCATATCTGAGTTTCTCATTACCACTTGGTATCGCTGCTGCCCAGTTGAAGAATGCTAAACAAACAGAGAATTAGGCCCCAATTTATAAATTTGCAAGCAAAATCAAAATTTTCAGGGCATTTGCTTGGAACTACCCAGCACAGATGGCCAGATGGCTCAGAAACTACCCTCCTTTCCAGCCATTATGCTTGAGAGCCTGGGTCGCTCCAATTTGTAGCTATTGAAAATGGAATGTTCTAATAAGATTTCTAAATCCCGAGGACAAGCTTTGAATGTTAAGAGATGTTAATGCCAAAGCCCCTGACTGCTTGGCTCAAGACTTCCCCTGAGAAGGAGTACTGAAGAGTGTAAGCACCACAGCATATTAAACCTCGATTCTGGGTGCCTGCTGAGAGGCCCCGAGCATCCTGCATTCCGTTGTACGTTTCTGCCAGTCATTGGGTTTCTTTGCATCATTAAACGCCTTTTTTTGAAAGAAATACTTTAAAAGAAGTTAATTTGTAAACTCTAGTGAAGTCCCTTGAAAACAAGAGCTTTGTACTCCAGATGATGACAGATGGTGAAATCAGTAGTAAGCAGTACCATTCATTTGGCAAAGACTATGTGATTCATAATCATGGTAATTATATTAATTTCTATCATTTCGATTACCCCAAATATTTTACATTTTCTTTGTATTGTCTAATTTGCTTTAGGTTGGTAAGTTGAATTGTATTTGAATAATTTAATTTCTGTAGTTTCTTTACCTATATGGATGGTAAAGTCCTTGTGGTCAGAGAAATTAGCCTTAACTACTTTTTATCAACTACTGCAAATAACAATACCTTGCATATCTTTAGTAATAATAATAATAGGAACAACTGTTTTTATAGTATTTACCATGTGCTAGGTGTAGTTCTAAATATTTTACATATAGTTATTCAATCATTATAACAATGTAGTGTCAGGAATACAGGTATTACCAACATCTTGCAAATGTGGAAACTGAATAACAAAGAGGTTATTCAATGTACCCTAAGTCAGAGTTATTAAGTGATAAGGCTGAGATTCAAACCCAGTAAGTTTGGTGTCAGAATCTGTGTACTTTAAATCCAAAAGTTGGCTAGAAGTTTGGAAATATTTGATAATTTATTGGAGTAACTTTTATATTTCATATGTCGAGAAAAAGAACCATTGTTTCACCAATCATCTATTGAGACCCAGTGAGGTATGAGTCATTATGTTATGAACCGAAGGACTAAAGCAACAAATGAACGAGACAAATACCCCGCCTCCTGCAGGTTAATTTTAAAGAGGGACACAGACTATGAACACGATAAGCTGGGTTATGAGGGGGAACAGTGGGCAATGGTCATGGTTCAGATCTGTTGGCCAAGAAAGACTTCTTGGCGGGGGTGACAGTAAGAATGAAAAAGAAAGAGAAAAACTCAGATATGCAAAGAGCAGAACAATGTATTATCTCTCAGGTCTGAAGGCTAGAAGTCCAAACCGAGGTGCCAGCTGGGCCACACTCCCTCCTCCCTGTCCCACCCTCTGTTTGCCCCAAATGTTTCTTGGATTATGGTGGCACTGTTCCAACTTCTGCTCCATTTTCATGCTCCCCGTGTGTCTTCACATCTGTTTTCCTCTGTGCGGGTCTGCCCCTGTGTCTGAATTTTTCCTTTTTATCATGACACCAGTCAGTAGAATATAACCCACTCTAACTTTATTTTAATTTGTAAAGATCCAATTTCAAGTAAGGTCACATTCTCAAGGACTGCTGATTAGGACATCAACATATCTCTCTCCCTTTTTTTGGCAGGGTGGGTTGGGGAAGCATAATTCAACCCAGAGCAGTTCATTTCTGGAATATATAGCCACATATTCTAAAATTTTTGTGTATTAGTTATAGGAACTACCTGTGAATCTCACCCTTACCTTAGGGATATTATCGCTCAGAAAATATCACTGATTCCCTTTCTTCCTGCATCATCCAAACATCCATTTTGCTACTACACAGATAAGAAAAAATCTGGATGCCTTGCTCTAAAAATCATTTTCCAAATAACAGATTTAACATTTAAAAACCCTTGAAATCTAGTACATGGGTTTGTCACTCTTCACCACAATGAACACAAGCACTATTGTGAGCCATGTAAGGCCAGTAAAGGATATTGTCAAAAAAGTAAAAAGAGAAATTAAGTGAAAAACAGTAATACTAATAGAGATACAATAAGTACTGATAAACCATGTGAAAACGTAATAATAGACTTTGTTAAAGTGCTGCAAAGGTTAACTGTAGAACAGAGCTTATCTGAGTAGGAAGGTAATGAGGAGATGAATGTACCATGAAAGACGGTATGGCAGAGACTGCTAACAGCCCACCAGGTTCCTGCTCTCCACTGAGACTTGTTCCTGAGGAGTAGATGCTTAACCTGGGACCATATTCCTCCAATACCCTTTAAATTAGGTGAGGCCATGTTACTAGTTTTCAGCAATGAAATACTGGTAGAAGCTCTGTGTGTGATTTCTTTGGGATTAAAGAGCAGTCCCTTCTCTGTTATATCCTCCCTACCTGCTGGCTGGTCCTTGATAATGAGGTTGAACCTGAAAGACTTGTATTGAAGATGGGCGGTCTTAACCAACTTTGTGAAACAAACTACCACACTGCATCTCATACCAATGACTACGAACATCTGCACTGAACGCTAATGCGGATGAGCCACATTTGTGTTGTATTAAGTCATGGAAATTTAAGTTTGTCTGTTTTAGAAACATCACCCTAACAAATTCAGTTGGATATCATTGAAACTGCAAAAACAGAGATGGAGAGAAGGGATGACTGACAGAGGGAGTGACAGAGGAGTAAAGGCACAGAGAGGAGAAATCACAAAAAAAGGAGACTACTTTGGCTAGAATTCCTCTCCTGAGGTATGTTTGGAGATAAGCCTAAACAATTAGGTCTTGATCATATATAATGGAGGTTTTTCGAATCCCAGAATGGATGTTCATATTTAATTCATGAAGTAGTAGAGAGCTATTGAAGAGTTGTGAGCATGGGTGGTATATATTCAAAGGCATTTTGGAATATTTTTCATATTTATTTAAGGATTAAATAAATATGAAAGGATTTCATAGGAAAGGATTTCTTTCAGGTCTCACTGAAGAAAGGATTATAGCAACTTTTAAGATACTAATCTAGCAGGAAGGCCTTGAGGAGAGAGGAAACGAAAACTCACATAAAATATATTTTAATACTTTGGTCTAAATCAGGGGTCTTCAAATGTCTCTTAAGGTTAGGTATTAAATAGGTGAGACACATAGACTATTGTCTGTGTTGTAACCACTTAACTCTGCCTTTGCAATATGAAAGCAGTCATAGATAGTACAGAAAGTAATAGGCATGGCTTTGTTCCAGTAAAACTTTATGCACAATACAAGTTGAAAGGCCTGTGGACCTTAGTGTTTGCCCACTCCCCATCCAGATGGAAAAGTAACAAGATTTCAGGTCTCTTCTGGGAGTGGGGGGGTGATGGAAGGACAAAGGAGCAGAGTGATATAGCTCAGAGAAATCCGTGAAACATAACGTGCAGAACTCCTGTAGCATTTTCAGTGTGGACTCCACAATTAACACGCCCCTTTCTCTGCTACTACTCAACTAGGAGCTCCATGAAGTAAAGACTCAATTGTATTCCTCTGACTATTGAGAATTTCATGAAATATTTGTTTAGTTAATTAGATAAATTTTGACTTATTGAATATGGAGACTGAGAATTGATGAAGGCCCCAGGCGATTCAGAGTGACTATGAAGCTTGAGTTAACAGAAAATAGTCATGCTGTGATTAGAAATACTTATGACTCCAAAATGGTATTTAACCTTTCTGCACCTGGATGTCCTGGAGTCATCTCAAAGTTGGCAGGTATGAATTCAGTGTCTGATTTCCCGTCCTTCTCCACCCCCAAAACTCATCTCTCTGTGTTCTCCATCTTCATCCGTGTTGTTGCCATTTATCCAGTCACTAGAAACAGAAACTTAATGAGCCAGTCTTGTCTCCTAACTTAGAGGAATGCAGGTTTAGAAAAAAATATTTTGTAGGTTATATGCCGGAATTAAATTTTTAAAAATCCATTTATTTCTCTCCACCATCATTCTTCATATAGACTGCTGCAGAACAAACATGCTTCCTATATTGATACATTCTTTGCAGTCTCAACATTGTTAAGTCTGTTGCTCTTCCAGTTAAAACTGCTCGATGAGTTCCTATTGGATTGGGAATAAATGCACACTCCAGATGATGACCTGGATACGCATAATCAATCTTTTCCCCACATCACCAATCTAGTGTTGAGGCTACTCTCCACCTTACCTAATAGCAACCAGTCACTGTTGATGTCATTTCCTAAAATTCTCAAGTTCTTTTTTTACATCCAGGTATTTTTGCTTTCTTTCTTTCTCCCTGGTTGTCCCCAAGCCCAACCCTGCCTTTGCGTGATAGGCAGGTTTAGTGGCTTTATGCTTGGTTTTGACTAAATCAGAATTCCAAGATTTCCTTTCTGTGAATAGATCTAAGTTACCCTTGGAATATATATATATATATATATATATATATATATATATATATATATAATGGGATTTGGAAAGTGGTAATGAAGCAGCAGCCACATTTTTAATAGGATCAAGGTTGGAATTCTTGAAAGACACACATAGCTTCAGTAGTCACAGTCATTTACACTTTGTCCCTGCAGGTTCCCATCTGTTTTGGCTCTCATCTGCATTCAGCTTTCCTTCGTGACTTTCGGTCTTCATGATTCTATAGCAACTTCAGGCTCAAGCCTGAAAACAGAGGCCAGAGGCTGCCTAGACTGTCCTATCAGCTCCCACAGTAGCATAAGAGCTAACACTTTTTAAGTTGCTACAGAATCATGGAAAGTGAAAGTCATGAGGTGCTGTAGACCACTCTGCCTGGTTTTAGGAATTGTATCTCGACCCCTTGTGGCTAAGAGTGAGGGACAACCTCTAGAATGCCATCGGAAAATGCTTGTCTCTGGTAGCAAACACTGCCTCAGTTTCCTCTCCCTGCCCCCAGACCTTGGTTGGAAGTCAATGATGGGTAAGACCCCTCACAGCGGGGTGCCGGTGGGGGGCAACCTAAGCCAGACTCAATCAATTGGGAGGCCTTCATGGAAGGACTTGGGGGGGGGCGCTTCAACAAAGAGCAATGGACTCTCATTCCCACCCCCCACCCCTCCCACTCCCCCACCCCTCCCCCACCCCCGCCACCTGGCTTTGTCAAAGCCCAAATCTCCAAGTTCTCTGGGAGAAGCAGCTTCCTGGCTCTAATCCCCTTAAGCCTGAATACCTATTGGGAGAGGTGCAGCTCCTTGCCTTGCTAGAGTATGTCCTGGGGAAAAATCTGGCATCACAAAGACTTGCTGATAAACCTGTGAAATCTGCTCTGTTAAGAGTGCTTTCATTCATATGATAAAAGTCCGAGAGGAAATGAGTATGTCTCCCAAAGTTCCTGCAACTCTCTTCCTGACAAACACTGACTCAGACTCAAGCCCTCAGATTTCTTTGAAATGTTATCTACTGTTTGATCCTTGCCACCCTGTATTCTTGTGTATTACAACCCAATAAAAGGCTATGGAGGAGGGTGCTCAGGGCCTTTTTCTCTTCAGAGACACTGGCCACCTCTGGCCTTTGTCTCCCAGGATAAACTGGCCACTGCTCACTTCTCCCTAAGCAGATCACATCATGTCTGGGTCATATTCACTTTCATCCTTGGCACCCGGGGGGGACTCGTGAGAAAGTCGCCCCCACATCTGGCACTCAGAACAGGGACCCATAGGGATTTGGGACCTCCTTCAAGCCAGAGGCCTTGAGCCACGCCACGGACACGCATATTCATTCTCATCTGTGGCACTGGGGGGGGGGGGGGTGCTTACAGAAGTCACTCTCACAATGAGGAAAGCCTAGTATACATTTCACACATCCGAAGCTATGAATTTGAAATGAAAACCCCAGACCTGTCTCCTCTGATATACATATGATCAAGGCCAGTGAGGCAGTTCTGCACAGAAAGTTTTCTTATGACTTTTAGGGTGAACCTTCCTAGCTTACACACAGATAACAGCAAATCCCTACACAATGTCTACTCATTCTCCTCTGTTGCCACTCACAGGCCCTTTCTGCAAATCTGAAATAATTCCCCAAGATAGATTTAACAGTTTCTTATAGAAAATGCTTTATGTCTGGTGTTTTAAATTCTGCTTAGTGCCTAGTCCCATTGTTGTAGCTCTGTTTCTAGCATGTGTTCTCTTTGCCCTTTTTAAAAGAGTTCATAATATTGATGTTACCGAACAAAGGGTCCGAGGGGGGGGCAATACTTGGCCCACCAAGGGATGCCAAAAACTGCTTCAGAAAACAGGGGCCCCTCCCAAGGACGATACACTAATATCTATAGGGCTCTTCTGTCCGCCGCCAATTGGAAAGACATCTCTCAATGCCAGAGATTTGTGAAAAGGAAACAAAATGTTTATTTAATGCTATTCAGGCCTAATGCCTTCCTTAAAATATTAAAGTCTTTAAGGGTATACACCCACACACACACACACAGCGCTCCCTTCTCCCACTGTCCCAACTCCGGGTACCGTAAATCAGGAAAAGAGCACACGTCCGTTTTTCAGGTCGCTGGCACGTGAGCTGTGTCGCCTGCCTGTCCAGGCAGGATCTCCAATTAATCCAAAGTCATGCGGCACCTTCCACTGGCAAGAGTTCTTTGTACCAAGTTCCAGTCAAAGTCTCTCCTGCTTTCCAGGCCACTCAGCCAAAGGGAGCACGCCAAAGCTGCGTGGGCCTCTTCTACCAAAGCCGCACTCCACCAAAAGCGCGTCTTTCTTCTTCACCTGGCCGCAGGGATCTCCATTCTGGCAAAGCTGCGTGGTCTTCCCTTTCACCTGGCCAAGAGGGGGGTCTGCACTCTGCTGAAACAGCGTGGCTCTCCCCCTCCCCTGGCCAAGGTGGGGTCCTCACTCTGCTAAAGCCACATGGCTCTCAAGCAGGCCCTCTCTCAGAGAAGCAGCTCCCAATTCCAGCCTGGGTAGCAGCCACTCACTTCTCCCTGGCCCAAAACTTGGCCACAGCTATTTAACATATCTATGAAACCAGTTAAAGGTTATAGATATGTTAAATACCATTCCAGAGGTTAGCTGCAAAACTGTTGCTATGCAAAACAGCTCTCAATGGCCCTGCTCCATTCGTCCCTTCCCCCAACTGACACCTGGGGGTGGGGGGGGTGAGGACATCCTAATATTTCCTCCAATATTTCTGTACACTTTGAGTTCTGGACACCATTCCAAATCTTTTCTGGGCCCCCCCTTGGCTGCACCCTGTATCATTGAGGCTTCATAAAAAAATCCAGCTAGTAATTTCACTAAGGATTTTAGAAAACTTTTTATTGATAAGATAGTAATCTCATTATTTGGTCTGAACATCCAGTATGAAATTGAAGTCTTCCATTTTTTTTTAGATGTTAGCTATTTGTTTTTAGATTTTATTTATTTATCTTTAGAGAGGAAGGGAAGGAGAGAAGGAGAGAAACATCAATGTATGGTTGCCTCTCACGTGTCCCCTGCTGGGAACTGGCCTGCATGCAACCCAGGCATGTGCCCTGACTGAGAATCGAACCACAATCATCTGGTTCATAGGCCCCCACTCAATCCACTGAGCTACACCAGCCAGGGCCCATTTTTTTAATTTTAGCATGATTTCCACAAAAATCTCTTTTAGTCTGTATCCAGTTAAGAGACAGAGCCCGTAGATCAATTTACTAAACCATGATGGGAGAATAAGTATGAAGATGTGACAGGAAGTCTAAAAGGTACCCTAAGGCTAAGAGAAAATATCTAAGGAAGGATAAATTTAGAAGAAGTTCTTCATTCTCATTATGGGTCAAATTGTGTCCACCAAGGTGTTAAAGTCCTAAGTCCCATTACCTCGGAACACGTGACTTTTTTGGAATAAAATTATTGCAGATTTAATTAGGTTAAGATGAAGTCATACTAGAATGGGTGGGCCCCTAATTCAACATGACCGGTGCTCCTATAAAAAGAAGACCATGTGAGGACAAAGGCACAAGGAAGAATGTCATGTGATAACAAAGGCAGAGACAGAAGTGAAACATCAGCAAGACATTGTGCGTCAAAGACTCCTGGTGAGCCAGCAGAAGTTAAGAGGCAAGGACAGATTCCCCTAAGGTTTCAGGGGGAGTATGGATCTGCCACCCCCTTGGCTTTAAATCTCTAGCCTGCAGAATCCCCAAACAAGACATTTCTGTTGTTTTAAGCCACCCAGTTAGTGGTAATTTGTTACAGTAGCCCTAGGACACTAATACACCCTTGAAATTTGGGATCAGAGCTCCTTGGAGAAGGTGATGTTGTAGCACACAGGATGGAGAAGTTGCCCAGGGAAGAGGTCCTCTGGCATAGGTGGGCAGAAGCTGGTGGACAGCAGGCAGAAAGAGTTGGGATATGATCTGGCCATGCTGATCTGGCCATGAGTCCTGAATCAGGCACTGTTATGTGCAGGGGGCCATAGCAATGTCATCCCTGGACCTTGCCAGGTCTGTGGGATCCCCAAGGAATTGCCTTTCTGGACACATGGCTGTGGCAGAGCACCACTGGGTGTCCCTAAACACACAACCTGATGGACCACACATCAGGAAAGCAAGGAAAAGCAAAAGAACAAGAGCTTCTCCATTCCTCCTGCAGTGGCCCACCGCTACCGTCTACAGTCAGAGCTTAATGTCATGCTCATTGTAAAGGAGGCATGCTAGAAATGCTTAAAAGGCTGCATGTGAGTTCCATACTGTGAAACCGTAAATTGATAGCTGCCGCAGAGCTCTTCTGGAGTCTTGGGAGCATTCTAATGACCATCATGAAGTTCCTGCTGATGATAATTCTCCTAGTAGTACCCTTCTAATTCCAGCATTAAGCAGTGAAGATGACATAGGTTTCTAGCTCATTTCAGGATTACAGATTTGTTTTGTTTATTCAGGGGTGTGTATGTGTGTTTGTGCCAGCTATTGGCACTTAGGCCTAAGTCCATCACAGGTCTCCCAGACTATACGAGGTAGAAGCTAGGACCCTCATAGTCTGTACTCAACAATGATTATATTTCAAACAAAACAAACATTTCAGCCAAAAGTAATTTCTTAAACACTGTGCAGAGGGATTTAAAGTCCAACTTAAATTTTTTTTTATATCTTTGTTATGTTCCTCACATACCAGAGTACTGAATCCTTCATTCCAAATACTCCAGAAACTTTCCTTCTATCTTGGACCATAGTTCCCAGTAACTGCTGTTCACCTCCGACCGAATTTATGTCTGCTCAGTGATAAGATGCCTTGGAGATCTTGGTGTGGCCAGGTTCATCCTCGGACGAGGGAAGGATACACAGGAGTCAAAATCAAAGAGCTCTTTAGATGGTGGCAGGAGCAAAATGCCTGTTACTACAGACTTCATTTGATGGTGACATCTTTCCTAAAGAACTATGACAAGGACAGTGAATGGTGTTTGGCGCAGGATCAGGGTAGAATAGGGTACCGTGCGCCACACTCATGCCCTATTCATACCTTCCACCTTCAAGGCTATTTCTTATGTGTCTTTCAGCAGGATTTGTAATTGCTACTGTATCCTAGGTTTGAGACAACACTAGGGACCCCCGTCAGACCAATTTGCTCTAGTGTAGGGGAAAAACATGTGTATCATTCCATGTATGTTGTGTATCGCCAATTCTCTAACACTTGTGTCACTGACCCAGTAAGGGTGAAAGATGGGGCTTAAGGAAGTAATGCCGAGAAGGCCTTTAATTTTCCAGCAGTAACCATTGGAGACGTGATGTTCATGTTTTTTACCTTTGAAACAAGTTTGAACTGCTCTTACACATTTCCGTGTTGGTGCTAACGTTTCTTTGTTGCTTCCACAAATATTCTTCTTCTGGCTAATACAATCCATACGCTCCCAGAGACCCACCCTTAATTCTGACTCAAGAATCATAATTCCTCTGGTCTGTCGTTCCAATAGACTGTGCCTTTCCCCCCCAGAAGTGTTGGAGATTGTTGGGGAAATAATGCTTTGTGTGATTGGACCTGATATTTATGAATTAAAAAGTCAATTTAATAAGAATAAGAAAACTAAGTTGTAAAATTACGTGATGTATATTCTGATAATCTTATAATATGTTGAATGTCTATATTTTTACAAACTCTCATTTAGAATTGCCATTCAGAGAATTAGTAACAGAGATCATTTTCATACAAGTGAGTTTCTTCCTTTGTGCTATATTCTTTTGTTCAGTCTCTTTATATTAAACTTCAAAGTGCCCTTTGGATACAGTGAATGTTAAAGTTGCCTCTTCCTGCTTTTCACCATATTATTAGCCTTTGGATGTTTTTTAAACTTCTGAAAAGACATGATACTCTACAGGGGTCCTGCTTCTGGTTTTACATTCAAAGACTTATCCGTTTGGGGAGACACTCTGCTCTTCTCCCATTTGTGGCTTCTTTTCTTTCAGGAGAACTGGATAGATTAATATTGATGCACTACTTTATAAAAGTCATTTTTGCATTATATATTTCTGAATTAATTAAATCTCTGTATAAGTTTAAAGAAGCATTTGAAATTAGAAAGGTAACCATACCTTCAAGATAGATCTTGATGAAAATTCATGATCAATTCCATGCAGCATTTTCTGCAACTTCTTTAAGAATTCTGAATTAAAGATATAACTCATTGACATCTTTATTAAATATAATAGTGAAAATATATAAATGTGAAATTCAAATGTCAGAGTTTTCAATTAACCTTTACAAGTGTTTCCACATAAACATTATTTAAAATAATGTTTTTAAAGTTAAAATAAATAAATAATTATATTATTTTATGTGCATTTCATTTAAAAGTAAATTATTCTGTATATTTATAATTAGACAAATAAAGCAAAATTTTGTTATGATAATTTTTATTTAGTAAATTACTTGCTATTTAATTTTATTCTAGTAAAATACTAAGCTGTACATTATTGTTTGTATTACTCTATATGCGAATCATTAAAATGCTTGAGAGCTGTATATGGAGAATATTGCATTTTTGTATATGTCAGACATTGTTTCAAGCAGAAAGGGAAGAGACAAGGTAAAGTGTGGGAGTTAAAGTGTTTACATAGTTCATATTGAGTCATAAATGTTCAGTGGCAAGTTGGTCAAGAAGAAATTAATTCTCTTAGATATTCAAAAGATAGAGAGGTAAAGGTATAAGGGCAGGTACGTTACCTCACCTCAGGGATTTTGTAGTTTACTTATGGAAACAAAACCGATATGCTTTAGAAATAAATTACCTATACAAATGATCATAAATTAAGTGATTATGAACTGGGTCATTCATACTATGTTACACGTTGAGTTCAGAGGAGCCAATACTAAGGGCATTTATTCATGAGAGTTGTAATATGGTAACAAAGGGGAGAAATGTTGGAATTAGAATTAGAAATCCCAAGTTGTAATGCCACCTCTGCCAGTTTTTACCTGTATTCCTTTAGGAAAAATTTCATAATCTTTCTGACTTTTAGTTTCCTAATCTGTAAGATGAGCTAGCTAGAGGTTTTCTTACACCAGTAAAACCAACCATATAATCATTTTAAAGAATGAACTTCCAACAAGTAGATCAACAATGTTAGGGGACTCTGGGGCTTCCAGGGAAATCCCCAAGGGTCCAAAAAAAAAGAACAAAGAGGTAGAGAAGGAAAAGATATAGAAGGGAATTTGAATAATGTCTATAAGCCAACTGTAGGCAAGACCTTATGGGGCAAACACCAATAAAGAGAGCTAAGTTAACTGAGAACACATAGGAAGGTTAAGCTTGCATTATCACAAGGTAAAGAGGCAAACTTTATATTATGCATTAGTCTAGGGCTATTTAAGGAAAGAATGTCAATTTGGGGGCAACCTTAACCTTTCTAGAAAGAAACCCAAATGCTTTTTTGCAGAATGTAATCTAAGTTTAAGTCTTAAGGATTCTCATACAATAATCTAAATAAAATATGGAGCCCCATTAAAAAAATAACCAACTTATATATATATATGAGGCAGCATTAATGAGTATTAATATAAAAAGTAACATATTTAATATGTAAATACTTCAGATTTTGTCATTATTGAATTTAGAAGATAAATATGCATAAATATTTAAAGAGTAAATTAAAATTAAAAATCAGAAAGGAATAATAAATTATCAAACAGTAGCTAGCAAAAAATACAGTAGAATGCTTAGAAATAAAATCAAGACAAAATGAAACTTAGACATTAAAGTAGAACTTTTAGAAATAAAAACATAAGCAATAAAAAAGAGTCAATATATAAACTATAGTAATTTACATGCGAATGAAAGAAAAACTCATGAAACTGGAGATAAGAATGGAAAAATGACCCACGATGCAGTTTTTAATTTAAAAGAAGATTGGAATTATAAGTTTAAAAAACATGGAATGCAGAATGGAAAGTCCTATTAATAGGAAAAATAAAGGAGAGACAATAATTGAAAATCAGTGATAGAAATTATTTTTAAGAGACTAAACCTATAAGTTTGCCAGCCCAAAGTTTCAGTTATGCAAAAATGAATAAACAAAACAGATACCTGTTACACTGTTAGAGAAACTATAAAACAAAGAAAAATAACAAAAAAGCAAAGAGGATTAAAAGAGAGAGAATGAATGATTGAATGAATGAATGGATGAGAGAGAGAGAGAGAAGAAAGACTGTCCTTAAAACTGGCAAAATGGGACAAAGTTTAGCTATCTTTTTCTGAAAAGTGCTCCAAAGTAAATGTTTTAGTTTTTTAGTAGGATTACAGTCTCATAGTCTCCTTTTTTAACTCTTTAAAAATATAAGATCCATTCTTACCTTGAGGGATGTGTAAGAATAGGACACAGACCATGGGTTGTATTTTCCCAACCTCTGCTAAAAACATCTGAACAGAAAAGATCAACTAAAGACAACAGACTTCTATACAGCTACAATGGAAGTTAGTTGACATTGGTCAAATACATTTTAAAATGGAAACAACTGTACTTGAATAACAATAAAAATAAGTAATAATTAATTCAAAAAAATTACTGAGAAAAAATACATTTCAGCTGGAAGCATGTCCTCAGCAAAATTACTTTCTTGGAATACAAAAAAATCTTTTAAAAATATATAAGTAAAACCAGAAAATTTACTATCAACAGATTCTTAAAAATATTTTATACAATAAATTAAAAAAGAAAGTAAGTCACTTTAGCAGAAAGGATTAAGGGCATAGAAATTAGTTTAGCTGTATGAAAAAGATATATGTTCCAAAATTAATAGTGATAATGTCTAAATTGTGAAATTTCAAAAACATTAAAAATAAAATGGGAGTTAATACTACTACTAAATATGTAGAGAAGGTGGTGGTTGCAGTTTAAATATTCTAGTTATTTGTTTTGTTAAAGTGAGTAGCCAAAATACTGATTCACTTGGACTTGAAAAATAAAGGTATGATGTATTCATGGTAATTTGTCCTAGTAAAAGAATAAAAACATTTTACAAATTTCAAAACAGCTGAATGAAATATAAGTATAATTAAAATTTTCAATTAATAAAGAAAGAAAAATGGGAGTGGAGGAAAAGGAAATTTAGAAAAAATAAAAGTTAAAAAATAATATGTCAGTAATCCAAATAAATATAAATTAAAAAAGTTATCAGCCAAAATGTATAGATTTGGGGATGAAATTAAAAAAGTGAAAATCCTACTAAACAGTGTTCACAAGAGTTATATTTAGCCCTGGCTGGTGTAGCTCAGTGTATTGAGCGCGGGCCTGTGAACCATGCAATTGCAGTTCGATTCCCAGTCAGGGCACATGCCTGGGTTGCAGGCCAGTTCCTATGAGGGGACTCACAAGAGGCAACCATACATTGATATTCCTCTCCTTCTCTCCTTCCCTTCCCTTCTAAAGATAAATAAACAAAATCTTTAAAAAAGAGTTATATTTAAAATATAATAAAATATAAATTTTGCAAGAAAGATAATAAAAAAACATACCAGGTAAAGTTTCACCAAAAGAAAATAGCAGTAGAGCAACCACATATTTTTAAAGCAAACTGCTTTATAATTTCCTTATCACGTACACCATATTTTGCCATGTATAATGTGCAGCCATGTTTTGTGTGCATTGTACATGGGATTATTATACCCATGGTATGTAATCATTATACCCATGTATAATGCACATTCTTATTTTTCCCTCAAATATTTGAGCAAAAAAGTATGCATTATACATGAATATACATATACGTAAACATATACACATACATGAATGTGTACATACATATATACACATAGATATATGTAATCTCTCCATTTGATAAGACTCATTTCTTATTTATTGTATAAGAACATTTACCAGGTTATTTTTTTATCTTTTTCTTCCTTTCAAAACAAAATTACTGTGATTAACAGGGGATAAATATATAACATGAAGAAAAAGGCTCACTATTGTGATCATCTGACTTTGTAAAACTCTCTTATTTAAAACAATTTAATTGTAGTGAGGATAGAAAACATTTACCCTGCTAAGACAATTTTAAGTGTACAGAACAGACTGTTACCTAATCGCAGAGCTGTACAGCATATCTTTAGAACTTATTCATCTTATGTAACTGAAACTATACCCACTGAACAGCAACCGCCCATTCCCAAAGATCTTAAAGGGTTCAGACACTTCATGTTTTATACATGTGAGAAAAGACGTTCAGGGAAAGAACTGTGAAGCAAAAGTAAGAGACAACTGTTATGTGATTAACTGTTACAGTACTTAACACAATATCAGGAAAAAAATGTTTATGTTGTGCATTCACATGGAGAGACCTTAACCTGGGTTTAGATAGGTTAATTTGCCTTCTGTCTCCCTTTTAACTCTGCTTTTCATTATACCATTCCTCCAATCTAGAACTCACAGCAGCTTGCACCTTGGGAAATTATTTAGCTAGAACTCCGTAACCCCTTCGGTCTCGGTGGTGCAGTTCCTCTGTCGCTATCCAACTTCACATTCTCACCACCCAGTCTGTCCAGGCTCTTTAATGTGTCCCTGCTCATACATGTATTTTTGTTGTTTTGCTTTTCATTCACAATCTTATGTTTTTATTTTGTATATGGTGGAAGAAGGGGAAAGGAGACATTTTTTCCTAAAGTCTGTAAAATAAAATGTTTACTGACTTGAAGAGTGAACTCAGAGATGAAAATCACATTTGAACCTGATATTCCCTAGTGGGTATGTTGCCTTTCAACAGGAATTCTGAATCTCATATTTTTTATTAAGTTCTCTGGCCCATCACAGGTCTTTTTTTCTGTTTCTCATCACAAGAGAAGCCATTTTAAAGCAAGCCCTGCTGTGTGCATAATAAAAACCCTTCAGAAAAGCCCCATTTTAACAGATCATTAAACTTATTGCTTGTGAGGTGGTAAAAATCCAAGATTCTAGAACAAACACATTTTTATTCTTTTTGTTTTAATTTTTCTATTAGGACACTTAAAAAGAAAGTGAATGCCTTTTATGAAATAACCAACCCTCAAATAAAATCAGCATGCAAGGAAATAGAATGCTAATAAACAATAAATAAATCCATTTTCATATTGCCTAGAAATGTACATAGTGAATTAAAGATGAACCTTCAATTGGTTTGTAATTTTCTGTTGTCACATCAGTTATTAAGCCAGGCTGACAGGCACAGTAAAAATAAACGCATCCTCCCTGATGTCATTTCTAATTCCTAAGATGATGCAGACTTTGCTTCCCTCCTTTGCTGCAATATTTATGACTGGGGGAGATTCCTATGAAGTTTCATGAGGACAACTGAATGGAAGCGCAGGGCAATATATCAGTGAGCGTTGAAAGGCACGAGGCTTCAGTAACGTTGGCCCAATTATTCTACTCCAAGGCAAGATCTTAGGATGAAAAATTGGCAGCCATGTTAGTTTTGGAGCATCCAAAACTTCTTATTTAGGGTTCATCTGAGGTTATTGATATGCTTTGTAATTTTATCCTGTGGCCTGACCTGATGACTCTAATTAGGGAATGCTTCATCTTTTGGAAGTAGTGATAAGAGGTGGAGGTACAAATTCAAGGGCTACTCATTAAGATGCATTCTGGTGGTGGCATAGTTCTCTAAAACTCCCTGTGATTGTGCTCCCAGCTAATTACTTCCCCTGCTAGCTGGTCCTTCACAGTGCCAGGATGCACAGGGGCAAATCTGAGAGGTGACACCAATTGGTACTGACTCAGTAAAACTGTAAAAATAATTAGCAGTAGTGCCTTTGGTTAAACACGGAATGCAATGACTGTATTACAATTATGGTAATGATCAGAAACTCTGTTTCCATAGAGAAAAGAAATGAATAGTACATAAATCGTCGCTGGGGTATATGCACAAAGACTAAAACTCTGTAAGAGACATGGGATTTCTTAGTCTATCATCATTTCCTGGGACTTAAACACTTGTCTCCTGAGTTCCACAAGAAGTTCTGATGTCAGCAAGTAGGTCAAGTGTGGTCACCTCAGCCGGGTCTTTGTACTTCTGATTCTCACCCCTGCTTTCTCTGCCTGTGTTTATACTGCTGCCTACTCAGCAGCAAACCACTCCTCACATGCAGATCGCAGAATAGACCTCCCCAGGCAAAGCAGCTTCACTTCTCAGCATTATTGGAGGCTTCCTGTAGGAAACAGCAGTGTTTTCCTCTACAAAGCAGTTTTCAATATATTATGTGCAGCGCTTGGGTCAGTTGACATAGGTAACACGTGTTGGCAGGTAAATTTAACCCTCCACAGAATTAAGGAAATACATGTTTGTTTAAAATTATTAATTTTCCATGTTGACATACACATTCAGTGAGAAAACAATTTTGCATTTCAATGATATGGGGCAGAATAGAAGTATGTGTGAGAACTTTTCAATCAAGATGGGTATCAGGACAGAGAGGAGGTGGGTTACAATTTAAAATAGGATGGTCAGAGTCTGACTCACCCAAAGATATTGATCAAATCCATAAAAGAGATTGTGAAGCTTGAATCATTCATGTCATACTTCAGCGTTTGCATTGCCTTTAAAAAGATTTAATCAGTTATTTAGTTTAAAATATTTATTGAGTACTTAACAAGTGCAAAGCAAAACACTTTGTGAATGATATATTTCAATGTCTATTTATGTGTAAGGAGTCCAACATATGCAGAGTTCAAGTAACTTATTCGAGGTTACAAGCCTGGGAAGCAACACAGTACTAGTTATCACAGTACTGAGTACTAGTACTAGTTATCACACTCTGCTATCTCTAAGTATGTTCTCATATGGTTCTTGGGCACAAANAGTTATTTAGTTTAAAATATTTATTGAGTACTTAACAAGTGCAAAGCAAAACACTTTGTGAATGATATATTTCAATGTCTATTTATGTGTAAGGAGTCCAACATATGCAGAGTTCAAGTAACTTATTCGAGGTTACAAGCCTGGGAAGCAACAACCTGAGTACTAGTTATCACACTCTGCTATCTCTAAGTATGTTCTCATATGGTTCTTGGGCACAAACACCTATCTCCCAAAGCTGTTGTAAATACAGCTCTTAGAAGAGGAGTTGACAAACAGTGGAAGTTTGTGTCCGGTGGTTATTATTGTTATCTTAATCTTCTAACTCTTAAAGTGATAAAGTGAGCCTACCTGAGAAAAATGCTCCCCTGCATGGTATATCTCATGTAATCTTACAACAATGCTTCACAGATGGGGAGACTCATTGTAGGGGGAAGTTTCAACAACCTTCTATGGGCACCTCTGGCTAATGTGGCCAGGTCTGACCTTGAACCAGACCAGTCTGTCCTCAAAGCCTTGGCTTATGGCAACTATTCCAGACACAAATCCTTCTCATTTAGTTTCCAGTCTAATTGGGGATGAAGAGAAACTAATGTGAGTTTAGATGACAGGATTTGGGTGTGGCATCTGGGCCCCAGAGCAAGGACAGGAGGCAGCGGGTCAGATTAAGGACCACCTTGCTACAGAGCTTGGGTCACTGGACAGACAGCTCTCTTTCCCTTTCACCACGCCACACAAGGCCCCTGTCAGATGCAGTGATAACCTGGGCATTGAAGGTGGAGTGGAATCACCTTGGTTGCCACCAGTCATGAACATTTTACACAAGCTGGGGGCTTGTGGCTGGAGGCTATTGTCAGTCAAGTGGGTAGATACTAGGTCTCGCCAGAGGTAAACACCGGGCTCTAAATTCTGGTGTCTCTCTTCTGGCAAACTTCAGAGCTGAAAAGGATCCTTTATAATGTTTTCCCCATTGAAACTGCAATGCATTGGGGTCCATGGAGGAGTCCCTTCTCAAAGGGCATTCTACTGGTAGCCTACAGAACTGAGACTGGAAGCCAGCTTCCTTATCATGTCTCCCCACCTGCTCTTTTAATCACCAGGTAATGCAAACATAGTGCAAATTTTAAAAAGTGAAGTACAGGAGGAGAGCTCAATTCACTTCTCTCAATGCCATGGTTCTTTCCCTGGAAAAACTGCCCTTATTGTATTGGAGTGCTTCCTTTCAGCTTAGACCATCTTTTATTTGTGACCTGATAACTTCCAAGGAAGATGCATTTCGCTTTGCTTCTCTGTGCCATGATCCCAGAGGTCCCTGCCCCATAAAGGGGCGGAAAGGTGTCTGTAATTGTCTGATTCTATTTGTGACACGGTAAGTTTATTTCTAGAGTGCAGTGATAGCAAAATTATCTCTTGCACTAATTCTGTTTTCTAATAGTTTTATCACATTAAATGTGACATTTTGACCTCCATCAGCCTATTTGATTTATCTCTCAATCGGGTCACAACACATTATATTTCTTGAGTTGTTTCTCAGGTGGTTACTAATCTTTAATTTTGTGTTGGAATCATTACCCTATAGAAAGTTTACTTTTTACAAATCAGTTTGACGTATTTTACCTTTACTGATCCTGAGTTTTATAAGTTATAGTACCAGCATAAAATTATTTTCCAAAAAACGTTGTATTTTCTTTAAGTGTATCGATAGTTTTATTATTTATATTTGGCCCTTTCATTAATCCAGAATTTATTTTTATATGAATGTGAGGTATAAACGTGTATTTTTTTCAAATGGATGGCCAATTACTTTAACACAGTTAATTGAGTGGTGCATTGTTTTCTCACTGAATTGAAATGTCAAATTTCTATAAATACATGGTTTGATTTCTGTACTTTTCATTCCATTTCATTGACATAATTTTCCACATTGTTGCAATCCCAATAAAATGTTAAAATCTAATTTGATATCCAAGAAGACAAGTCCGTTAGATTGTTTTTGCATGTCTCAAAATATTGTAGGGTGTGTGCATACATAGGTATATGCACACATATATGTAAATACATACATATACACATGTGTGTATATGTGTGAACATATATACACACATATCTTCCTTTAAATTATTTTAATATCAGTTTGACAAGTAATATAAAATATATTGAGATTTGTATTAGTTTTACATTGCATTTATACATTTATCTGGGGGTAATTACATCTTTGTAATGTTATTCTAACAGGGGACATACAGCTTCTCTTCATTTATTTAGTTTCTCTGAGTCCCTCAATAAAGTCCAACAATCTCAAAGCCTCTTCATCTACTTCTTATTGAATTTTTGTACAGTTAATGTGAAATTTTGCTTCTATGCTGAGTGTGATCTGTTTTCCATAGTATATGTTTCCATTTGTATTTTTATGTAAAAGAAAGTGGTTGATTTTTGCATGTTAATCCTCTATTCAGCCTCCTTATGAAGCTCTTGTTAGTTTATCAGTCCTGCGGATGATATCACATCACCTGAAATAACAATGTTTCTTCTGTCTCTTTCTAATATTTGCACTTACTTTTTATTACTTCTTATTTTATTGACTATATGCTTCTGTACGACACTGAACAGCAATAATAGTAGGCATATTAGGTTTAATTTACTTTGATATGAATATTTTTATCCCTCACTACTAGGTTAAGAAATTATTTTTCTTCCAATTTTTAGTCTGTTATTTAATAAAATAAATAAAGTATGGATATTGTATTCTAGCTAATATTTCTTTATGTATATTTTGATGATTGTATATTATTTTTTCTTATTTATCTTGTATTATATGTTTTCTAGTGATGAACTGTCTCTCTATTTTTTTTTTGGTGCCAATAGGATAGATTTATTTATTTTTATTTTTTTAATTTATTTAATTATTTTTCAAGTACAGTTTTCTGTCTATCACTCCTATCCCATCCCCCGTGCTCCCCCCCATTCCTCCCATTTCCGCCCTTCTTAGTTGTTGAAATAAATATTACTTGGTTATCATACATTATTCTTTGATACATTATCGGATTAAAGTTGTATAAATTTAATTTAAGATTTTTACATCTAGGTTCAGAGAGTAGATATATCTACAATATTCTTTCCTATGTATATTTCTCTTTCAATTTGAGATCAGGGTTATTGATGCTTATAGAATTGATTAATAATTTATCTTTCTTTTATTTTCTGTTCTTTGGCTTAGTTTGTATGACATAGATCTTATATTTCTCCAGAGATTTGTTTGCTATAAAACCATTGGAACATGCTTTGTTTTTAGGCTAGATTTTGAACTTATTTCCTTGTTAAAAGTTTTATTTATATACATCAGTACATTTTTTATTTCTTAATAAGCCAAAATTGTTAATTTATGAATTTTAGAACACTACTACTTTGAAATTTACTGATTGCATACTCTATTTTTTATTATACTTTACCTTCAATATTATTTTGTACTAGTTTCAAGTATACAACATAGTGGTTAGACAATCATATATTTTACAAGTGTCCCCCCTGATATTTCCAGTACCTACCTGGCACCACACGTAGTTGTTACAAAACTATTGACTATATTTCCTGTGCTGTAGTTTACACCCCCTGATATCTTAATTATCACAGTTTTCAGGCTTAATGATGTCTTTTCTGTTTTCTCATTATTAGGCACACCACAAGTTCATTTAATTTTTCAATAGCCAGCCTTTCTTTTTCTATACTCTATAGATTTTTCTTGTCATTTTCTGCCTTTCGTCTATATTAAGCTCCTATTTATTTTTAATTATTTTGCTCTATTCCAGACCCCGGAGTTGAATGCTAGGTTGAAATAAATATTTTTTTATTTTTAAGTTTTCTAATAAATATATTTAAATCTGCCTTGTTTTTCTTTCTCTAATATTGCTTTTCAGAAGTCCTATAGATGTTTGATATGTAGTAACCTTATTAGTATACATTTTAAAATAAACTAAAGTCTTTTGTTGACATAACTTACATGGCACCATGCCAAATGAAAATATGAGGTCCCTTGCTTTCTTGCTTGCTCTCTTTCTCACTGAATTCAAAATCGCGAGACATCCAAATGCTATATACACTTAGAATGGCAAGGACCTGGGCCCCTCATGCTATCTCTTCTGCTTACAGAAGGGAAGACAAAAGTAAGTTTATAGTTGCAAGTATGCAAAACAAACAGTTTATTCTTATATTATTATTTATTAATTACTGTATTACTTATATTGAAACTGTAAAACTGCTTTTGTGTTCCTTTCTTCCACTGGACTTCATTCATCAAATACGAGTTCAGAAGAGCAAAGCATTAAACCAAACATGAGGTCTGTCTGAACACGGGTTATAAGACCGTGGAATCTGCCCCGGTCCTTGGTTGGGGGGAATCACCTGCCTTCTTTAGAGCCCCACTCAACCCACCCACTCCTTCACCTGTGGCAGAAATCCAGACTCACCTCAAATCTCCACCTCTTCATCCAGAAAGGCAGTTGATTCCTTTGGAGAGAAACTGTTTTTCTGTCCTGGAATATAGGACCTCTGCTGCCTTCTGCTTAGTGAAATGGGCCAGTCCAGCCATATAGACATAACTCAGGTCTTCTGACAAAGGGACCCGAATTCCTTCTGTCTATTTCATTAGTTTACTCTGGGCTTTGGGTTCTACCGAATCACTCTTATTTTTTCCTATGCGTGTGTAAAACTCCCAGGAGTTTTCTCTGCTCTTTAGATGGACTCCCTCTGCTTCGTGTCATCCAGAATCCCCCCAGGATCTCTTCTTTTCGTGGCACGTTTCTTGCTTTCTAGCACTGGCAAGGATTTGGTTCATTGGTTCTCTCTCTCTGCACTTTTCTACTACAATGTAAAAGGTTTTGTAAACCATTGAGAAATACAACAAATAGTCTGATATTTTGATTCAATCTCCTCCATTTCCTTTCTGTTCTTCCTGGACTACAGCACACTAGAGTAGGATATACTCTATATTCTTGATGCCTTATTCCCTGGTGATTTTCTATAGATACATAACCCTAATAAAACAAAACAAATAAGCAAGCAAAATATTACCAAAGACACTGAAATAGAGAACAGGGGAACAGTGACCAGAGGGAAGAGTGGAGGGAATTCCAGGGGAAATAGGGGAGGGATTTAGAGGAACATATATAAAGGACACATGCACAACAACTAAGAAGAGTGGAAATGGGAGGGAGAGGGGGAGCACAGGAGGTGGGATGGGATGGGGCAGTTATAGCATTATCCTGACATGCCAAGGTTGCAGGTTCAATTTCTGGTCCGGGCACATATAAGAATCAACCAATGAATGCATAACTAACTGGAAAACCAAATTGATGTTTCTCTCTGTCTTTCCTCTCTCTAAAAATAATCAATACACAAAACCTTTTTCTTATTGATAAAGTAGATAAAGCATAGAGCAATTTAGACATGTGACACTGAAAATTTTGATTATAAAGTTTTTCTGGTTATACGTATATTTTGTTATTACAAACACAAAATAACAAAAATTGATAGAATGAAAGCAATAAAAAACAAACATTAACTGTTCTTATTTCCTTGTGCCCTACAAAACCAGAATCATCTCACTCTTTTCTATAATCTTCGGGGTGGACCTTGCAGTTTAGCTGGCAAAATAGTTCACGTTCTATTAAAGGTAAATGGAGCAGAGCCTGTCATTCAAGCTGGTCCCTTCTTAGTCTTCAATCACTGGCTAAACATCTTTTCCTCTTTATCTCTTTAATGCCATTATACAATCACAACTGTATTAAAAACCAATTATAATGTAATAGTTCCCAATTAATCGGTGATCTTTATATATAGTTCTTGTAATAGAGTAACGGTAGCTCTAGTTTAGAGCTTTGTTATAGATATTTTTGCCCTAAAAGTGGTGCATGTATTTGAATGTTTATTCCAATTGTAAGTATTTTGTATAAGCAAGTTTTGTAAAGTGAATAAAAAGTGACCATGCAGGTTATCTTCAATGCACTACGTAACTCAAAGTAGACTGTTGATTTTTTTGTGAATTCTGGGTTCCTAGCACTTCCCGGAGAGCCATTCAACAGGCATCATCCTGGAGGAATACTTTGCTACTAACGCTTCATACCATAAACAATTTTCTATCTTCAAGGTTTTTAATAAGTAATTATTATTATACAGTGTAATTACACATGATTTCTTAATGCAGTTCCAATGCAAATGCTTCTTTTGCATAGCCATTTGATTGATCCAAGTAAAAGGTGTTGCCAGTACATCTTTTTTATCTTGTAATGGTTTCATTAGCACCCCTTTGCAAGTTTTTACTTTAATCTTCAAGGCTTTAAGATGTTACAGCTGCCATGGAAATATTAGGTTTAGACTGAAGTGCACTACAGAGTCGATATGAAAAGTTCAAGTCACCTCCGCCCCGACAGAACCTATTCATTAAGTTACTAGACTGTGGAAGCTCTCGGCAAAAATGCCTGGCCTCAGGTCAGAACCTTTCCTGAGCAAGAGGCGCATGTCATTGGAAGGCTCAGTCTTAAATATGTCGTCTTGTACAATGAGAATTCTGATATTTTGGAAATTGTAGTACCGGGCAAGTCATGAGTGTGAGGATAATTCTCCCACCTTCTCTATTCTCTGCTATAATTCTACATCCTCTGGCCCATGTTTCTCATTAATTTTACTCTATAAATTTTATAGCTGGATTTACATCCTAAATATATAATTTTCCTTTAAAACATACTTATTTCTCAAACTGTACCAACCCAAAGTAAGAGGGTTTTTTTTTTTAATTCAAAAAATATGCATTGTAGAAGGCATTGCCACGTAAGCATTTGTTTTGAAATGGGAAAATCTTAAATTGAGGTTGCCTGGCTAACGTGACCTGGTGCCAATAATGGTCACAAGGAACTGAGTTAGAATGCACAGTTCACATTTTCATGTTTTTAGCCTTTGAAATTTATCTTTTGTTAAAATAAAGTTGCAAATAATCTAAAGAAATTCTAACACTGAGGTACAATTAAGAACTTTTACCCCCATTATTTTTTACAGATATGCATTTCAGGTTAATGTTATGAGGAATAAGAATTCATGAGTAGCCCTGGCTGGTATAGCTCAGTGGATTGAGCGCGGGCCTCCAAACCACACGATCGCAGTTCGATTCCCAGTCAGGGCACATGCCTAGGTTGCAGGCCAGTTCCCAACAGGGGACTCAGAGAGACAACCATACATTGATATTTCTCTCTTTCTCTCCTTCCCTTCCCTTCTAAAGATAAATAAATAAATAAATAATATTTTAAAAAAGAATTAGTGAGTAATGTTAGCTCTACTTTAGTATTTTAGGGAAGCTGGTTTACACACCATTCTCAGGAGTTTTGAAGCAGTGTCTCTCAGAAGATAATGCAGCATACACTCAGGAGTTTGACAGATCTTCCTCTAAATCCATCTCTTCCAAATGGGACCCATTAAGTTCCAGAACCTCTCTTAGCCTTGCTTTCCTCTTGTGTAACATAGGAATAATAGTCACTAAACTTTATGAAGTTATTCTGACATGTATATGAGTCGCTACATACAATGTGCTTAGCATGGTTCCCACAGTAAGTGTTCAATAAATGTTCCTTATTACAGCCTCACACTCACTTGGTAAAATATGAAACAAGCAACGCCGTCTTGGTTGCATCACAAAGTTTGTTTCTCTAAGCTCATTATCTCCTTTAACTGGTGGCTGCACAGGAAAAGGTGACATGTTGCTTTGGGATGTGTGAAACACTTATTTGATTGCTATAAAACATCTTGATTTCTGTATTTAACCACACTTACATAATAAAGTATATAGTGTGTGTATCTTTGTGTTTACCTTGTACCCCTATCCACTTTTGGAATCAGAACTCCACCCCCAGGACACAGGAATGGATTCAGGGCTCAGTCCCAAACAATAGTGGTGCCTTCCCCACCCTGGTCACATGTTCTAAAGCAAGGAGGGGCGCGGCGCATGTCTCTGTTAGTAGAATAAAAGTAAATCTCCAGGATTTCCTAAATTATATATTTTTATTGTAATGATTTGCTCACAGATACATACTGATTATATTTTTATGCTTGACTCACTCTAACATCCCCAGCTTTTTGATCAATAATGTAAAATATGCATAAAATTAAGTTTATGCATAAAGTCCTAAGTGTTACAGTTCTCCCATGGCAAATGCAGCCAACATGTCACTCAACTAGCTTCAGGAAGAGAGATTTCAGTTATATTCAGCGTTCATTGTGTCTAATAAAATATCTAAACAGGTTTGTGAAAAAGATAATTTCCTTCCATGTTACTAATTTATTTGTTCTAAAATACCTGTTTTATAGGTTGAGCTCAGCCAGAGGGATTTCTGAGTCAGACACCCAAACATGACAACTCCCTTTGCGCTGTCAGTCTGTTCTACTTTAGTTGGGGCTGGAAGAATTCGTTTCCTGCAGTCATGTCTGAGAGCTTTTTGTTCAGACATGTAAAGGCCTTCCCCCTGCCTCAATAGTTCAAAGTACCCCAGGGCTTTTCCGTTATTGAACTACCCAGACCACTTGCCTCCCAACCCACACTCTTGCTTCAGATTATGGGGCTGGGTTAGAAAGGTATTATGATCAGTCGGTCTAGGTTATAATTTCACTGCTGTAGCCTGGGACTTGGGTTCTGTTCTACTACCTAAGATAGATAGTAGCCCCAAGAATATTTTCAGACATTCATACCAGCCAGTAAAGAATATACTCCATGTATATAAGAATGATACAAAACAGAAATCGACCTATCATTTGCATAGGTGGAGAACTGAAGACAAGAATACACGTGGTCTCTAGGGGACTATTAGTACTTCCAGTTTGGCTTGAATAGAGGGTGATGGTGATTGAAAATGAGTTTTGGAGTTTGGAAATGGGACTGTGGCATGGAAAGTTTGGTTTGTGAAGCCAAGCGCTTTGGGTACGTTTCTGAAAGCCACTGACACTCCCTGATAATGGGAACTGTAATGTTTCTGTGAGATGGACTGTAGCTGGGGTCTTAGTGTGGAGAGTAAGGTAGAGATTAGAGATAAAAAGATCTTCAGAAAGTGCTTGCAGTAGGGTCTGTGAGAGGTTAGAAAGTTATTACAGTGGATTCAATAAGAGTTACTGAGGACCATAACTGTGCAGGGGAAGACTGGTGATGAAGGGAATGATCGAGACATTATTAAGGTAATTTAATGTTTCTGTAGCTATTCATAGGAGGAGGGAAGCAATAGAAGGATGGAATAGGCATAATGACAATGGGTCTAAGATTTCAAACCTGTTGATTAAAAAGATTGTGGTGTTTGTATAAAATAGAAAACATAGAAAGAGGAACTGGTTCATAGAAAAATAATAGTGCAGTAATTTTTCAGAATATGTCACTTGAAGTTTATGAGATGTCCACAAAGCAGTAAAATCACAGGCTTGGAACTTCAAGGAAAGACCAGGGGTGACATGTGAGTGGAATCAGTTATAAATGAAAGACAGCTCTGTGATAACCTATATATAATGTGGGGAGGGGAGCACTGAGTGTGTGTGTTTGTAAAGAGAATATAATGTGTTATGGGAACAAATGTGACTGACATCAGGAAACTATAAACCTTAGGCAAATACTGGTTGATCTGTATAATTGGGGAACACTTTGACTACATGGGATAACTGTTTTACAGAATCTTAAAGGCTATTTTTTGGAAGAGAAAAAAGATTACAATCTGGCAGAGACTGAAAGAGATTGCATTTTAATGAAGAAATTAAGATATTATGAGTCAGATTCAATATTTAGTTATTAAGAATAATATTGTGCTTGTTTGTGTGAGATGCCATAACTCAACGTTTACCAAGTGCCAGACATTAGACCACGTAGATTTGTATTAGTTTCCAATGGCTGCTATAACAAATTACTACCAATGATGGATGAAACGACAGATTTATTTGCTTAGAGTTCCCGAGGCCCAGAGTCTGAAACTGTTACTGAACAAAAAAAGGGGGAGTTCATCTGCCTGTCACCACAAAAGCCAAACTTCTGAAGGCTGTGCTGTGTGAAAAAAGAGAGGTTTTATCAGATTCTTCATGATCTGGAAGAGTGAGGGATTCCCCATCTCACAGCTCATCTCCTACACAAAAGCCAGACAAAGCCCAGCCATCCTCAGCAAGACCAAAACAAAAGGCCGTGCCCAGAGGTCCTGCTCCATCTTAGAGCACCATCATTTGGAGACCACATGTAGCTGCTAAGTGCTCATTCAGGTAACTTAGCTTGTTTCCCACTGCTGTCTGGCTTTAGGCTTCGCCTGGGAGCTTGAGTGTGAGCTGGTGTAGCTATAGGCCATGCAGTTACTCAGGCTGCAAGTTCACATGATTGTACCAGCAAAAGCTTCACCAGATCAGGGAGAGAGAGAAAGAGACTTTCTCCTGCAGGCCATGGGTCCAGCAGCTAATAAGGCTGTGTGGCCCTTGGAAAGAACAGGCCAGGGTGCCATCCAAATGCAGGTCCCGAGTAGCAAGCGATAAGCAAGTGAGAGTGTTTCTTTGTTCCCCTGGGACTATATCTTTTTTTTGAGTGTGAGGCAGACCAGGTGCTTTTCCAAAACAATCGATCAACTTTCCAAACTTCACAGGCTTTGGGTGGGCCTTCCTCCCTGCCGCAACCAATCTCTTCTTCCCCCAAGCTAGACTGCCAGGCCTCTTTGGTCCAGCACTTCCTGCCACCATCTTCACTTCTACTGCATGCCTGTCTATCCCCGATCTGTTACCAGAAGGAGTATGAGGTCCTTTTCCTCTACCCAATTATCTTGCTAACATTGCAGTTGTAAGAGTAAAAACTACCCTCTGCCACCGCTCTTGACCATGGAGGGTGCTCCGCTGGTGCTCTGTCAACTCTGCACCTCTCACACCCTAGTCCCTGTGTGTAGCAAGTTGCCCACACTCAGGGCCCTCAGACAGAGAGCTACCAAATAAAAGTCCTAAGAAAAGGGACCCTGGAAACCCCGCATGTCTTCTCAGACAGCACCTGATGGCAGCAGCCTCAGTAGGAGGGATGAGGAATCTGCAGCCAGGAACAGGACCTCTGACCCCCAGGGCGGGGGTTGGTCCAGGTGTAGGTGGAGCATCTGCCAGGCAACGCAGCCCCAGGTGCAGAAGCTGGACTGCAATACTCCACGTCTTCCCGTTGGCCCCGGGGCGGTTCGTGAAGGCATTCTTTTTTTTTTCTTCATTTTTTAATTTAATTATTTTTCAAGTACAGTTTTCTGTCTATTACTCCCTGGCTACACGCCCTCAGCACTGGAACCTCCCGACTCCAGCTAGGTGCACAAGCATCTTCCACATCCCACTTCCATAGCCTAGATCATTCAAGCAGCCTCGCCCCAAACCCCGGCAGCCTCTCCTGTTCCTCACCCTCAGCCTGCTCCTGGCAGTCCGGACAGGCTATCAGCATCAAAATCATTTTTACCGGCTGAAATCCTCGTGTCCGCTGGGCCACGTCCCTAGAGGTTCACGGGAAACTGGTGTGTGCCTCGCAGCTTCCGGTGGTTGCAGGTACTCCTTGATTTGTAACCACATCACTCCAGCTGACTCCATGGTCACATTGCGCCTCCTCCTTTACAGGTATCAAATGCCCTTTCATCTTCCACTTATACGGATAGCTGTGGTTGATTTGCGGTCCATCTAGAAAATCAGGAGTAATTTCAAGATCTCAAAAATTTTAATTTCATCTGCAAAGTCTCGTGAAGTGAGATTTATAGTTTTCAGGAATTAGGACCTGCTGTACTTCCTGGGGCCACTACTATAAGGCTTTCCCTCATAGATAACTTTACTTAAAGCGACTCTAGGAGAGAGGCACCATGTGTTTACCCCCTCTTAAGCAAAATAGGAAAATGAGTCTTACAGTCACGCGTGACATAGCTGCTAGGTGTCGGAACTTCACTTCGAGCACAGCTTTCGTATTTGCAAAAGCTGAGCATTTGTTCAAATGGTCACACATGAAATTGGACTGCTGTGAGCATCCACTTTGTACTTATTATAGCAAGTGCGCATCGGGCTGCCTCCGTAATAGGCACACTCTCCTAAATCTCAAAGCGAGAAGAGATGGCTTTCACATTAAACAGTCTGACAGCTACAGAACGTGGTACCTCGCTGACCTTGTTGGGAGGACTTGAAAGCGTTTGTTGGTGGGCAGGCACTCAAGATCTGAAGAGATCTAACAAACAACAATACCCTCAACTTACCACTTTCTGCCTGCAATTGCCGCTGCTCCTGGAGCCTCGGCATTAGCTGGGTTTTGTTTGTTTGTTTGTTTGTTGTTTTGTTTTGTTTTTCCTTCTCACAAACCCTGCATCCCCATTGTCACCAAGAACTTTTGCCTCAGGCCTGAGACAGCTGTTTTGTATTTTATAACAAGCAATGGTAATTTACAACTAGCATGGTTTTATATTCATAAAGACTTGTTATACACAGCACATCATAAATGCGCCCCTAATTTGTATGTACAGAATGTCTTTTTTCTTTTCCTCTCAGAATCATCAGACGCGTTGTAGATACAAACTCTCATCAGTCTTCCTGAGCACCGCGTAGGTTTTCTGATCCGCAGTTTATGGACATGGGACCAGTAGAGTAGGCTTGTGCTCACATATTTGAAGATCAGTAAGTTATCCCTTTCATATAGTATGTGCCTGTGAAAGCAGAGGTCATTAAGAAAGCATGTGGCAAGAAAAACTTTCTGACAATAACAAGCAATGGTAGATCTGAAAATAAGAACGTGGGAATTAGCATGTCTTAATTCCAGAGTCTAAAAGGAGTCTGAGAATCGTATGATCTGTTTTTCAGGGGACATTTGTGTGTTTTTGTTTTTAAACACAAAATGGTGAATGTGCCACAGAACCCGGGCTCCCCTGAGTGAAATGCATAGGTGTCTATAATCAGTCTGCATGTGATAAGCCTTCTGAAAACACATTTGAACACTTAATACCTTTTCTACTACAAATATTTCTATGCAAGTATCAGATAATCACTTAATTATGTAAAGTAATCAGATAATCACATAAGTAATATAAAATTCTTTAGCACACAAAAGAAAAATTTTCCTCATTATTTATGGTTCCCGATAGTTTTTATTTCACTTTAATAACATGAAAAAACTTTCCCAAAGGAATCTTTTTACTCACTACAATGACCGTGAGGTCGTTATAGATCACAGCAAATGGCTCATCTTCTCTCCAATTGTATTTGTTATTATCTGTTTGTTTTTATTATGCCCTGTAAACTTAAATAAGTAAACAAAAAACTTCTTTGGAACTAAAGCAATTCTCTATATCATTAGACATTCGTTAGTTTTTAGTGCTACATTTCATTGAATTCAGTTCAACAGTTACTGAATTGTTAGGAACCTGGTCTCAGGAGTGGGTACTCCCGTAAATACAAAGGTAGAAAAAAAGAAAGAGGGAAAAAAACAACTTTGTCCCAGATTGACTAGTGTAGTTTGTTTGTGCATTTGTTTTGTGGGGCAGAGCACAGGGAGGTAAGTTAAAAGTTAGTACAGAAATAACTTTTATTTAAGACGAAATAGATTTCCGACTTTGAGACAGATTCAAATAAACTGCCATGGGTCATTTAGAGAGTGAGAACTCGCAAGAAATCACAACCAATGGGAGAAGGGCGGGTTTTATGCTGAGAGCACCATTTGGAGCAGGCTGAGTAGGGCGCAGAACAAGGGGGAACCCTATTCGGACAAAGAGAAGCAGGCACAGATACAGCAAGGCATTTGCCACAAACAACCAGTGTATTTCAGCTGCTCTGTGCAAGAAGAGCTGGGGTCATAACAAACTGAGGGCAATCCTCAATGCCAAAATGTGGCATTTTAATTTTATTTTTTTATGCAGAGGAATTCTTTAGTTTTTTGCACAAGGGACTTGAAGAAACTAGACTGCAGGGATTTTTATTTGGAGATGTAGTGGAGAATTGTTTGAAATGAGACTAATGTGGAGTTAGAAAACTGCTTAAGAGACACAGCAAGAAGTAATGAGAAACCTGTTATGACCGGTGAGTATGGGAACAGAAGTGAAGAGCTAGATTTGGGAGGCACAGTAAGGCTAGAATTAACAAGACCTGGAAGTTAATTGAAAATAAAAGATGATGCCATTGGGTAGCCAAAGGTGATCTTGAACATCATCTACAGAAGTAATTAATAAGAAAACACAAATTTATAGAATGGGAAAAAGGTAAAAAGATTACTTTTGAAAACCTGCTCCATTATGTGTTCCATTAAATACATATTCTCTCACATTTTTCCTAATGCTACAAATGCTTACTCATTTTATTAGTGTCTTTGACTCAGTGATAAATCAGTTTCCTGAAATGTGTGATATTAGGAAGCTTAAGACACAGTCTCTGGTCTCATTGAAATGATAAGTTTTTTGAAGAAGTTAGGAAACCAGAGATGTGCTATTGGGTGAATATTTTAGAGAGGATGATAGGAAAATTATTAATCATCCAGGTGAATATTTAGTGACATAAAAGGTAGTGAATACTAAGTACTAAATAAAAGATATAGTCAGGAGTAAATACTACAGGAATTTACAAGAGTGACAATCATTTCATTCTTTGATCAAGTTTTCATTATAGGCTAAAAGGATACAATTTCTGCCATAAAAACGTTTACAATTGTACAATTTAAGATTGAGAGACACACATTTAAATAAACAAGTACAACAAAAAGTTAAGTACAAAGAGAATCACAAGAATATTTCAGTGTCCAATCCTGTCAGGCTGAAAAAAGGAATGCCACAACTTGTTTTTCTTCTTAAATTACTTTTTTGTACTTTCCCTTTTCCTTGTATTTCCTTCATTCATAAAAGTGGTTAAGGAAAAATAGAAGTAACGATGTAAAAATTAATTTTATTCATTCCAATAGTCTTTTTACTCAGTGACTTCTTGATTTCAATTTACTATGAAAATTTAACTGATAAATGAAAAGTAATTCCATTTCTTAGCTCACTCTAACCACAGCTTCTTCCTGCTCCCTTCCTCAGGTCCTACTCAAACTTTAGTTACAGCTGCGTTACTGTGCTTGGCTCCCTAAGCCTGCAGTACCGGCTATCCGGGAGCGCGTGTGTGTATCCGTGCCCTTCATCTTGTAACTGACACTATGCCTGGTACATAGGAGGTGCTTGACAAATGTTCAATAAAAATGGCATTTTTCCCCTTTGACTCGAGCGCTTAATACTCCGAGGCATGTAGTGCTAATATCTGAGATAGATTGGTTCCTTTTGTTCAAGCACCACATAAACATTCACAGACTATTGAGTTTAGCACTATTAAAGGCTAATTTTCTTTCTGGGAATTGTGTCTCCTGCAGACACATTAAACATATCCAGTCTTTTTTTTATTGTCCCTAGTCAGGTAAAAAAAATTAAAATAAAAGCTCCTCTCAAGTGTGCAGTTGTACATATTGACTTCATTTGGAAATGCCTGCGTATTCCAAGAAATAATATGAAAGCAATCCTATCGAAGGGGCCCACACCCACAGCTGCCTAGAGTCATGCATCTTTTTTAAACATGAAAATATCAACATTTAATTTTTGTACTATACTCCCCCTCCAAAAGACTTATTAAAGCTATTACTTCCTCCTTTATAAAGCAGAGTAATATAACCCAATGGAATTAATTGAATACCCTGATTTGCCCAATTTCACAAATTTTCATTCATTGTGATACCTTCAATTTGTTTTATTTTGTTTAATGTAATGTTTTACTATTGCTTTTACACCACACATTTTTAATAGCTTAAAGCGAGCTTTTGTGTTTTATTTTCTCAAATAAGTTCCTTTTAGTACATGAGAATTTAATGCTTAATAACCTCTCAAATCTGTTATAGAGAACTTTATGACAAAATTGTTTTTACATGCATTACCTCTTTTTGTATTATAGCCATAGAACAGTATTACCATTCTTATTTTAGTTTTAATAGAAAAGAAACTGAGACTGATAGAAGCTAAGAGACTTTTCTGCAGTTCATGTCTTCATAAGTACCATGTGTAGGGCCAGAATTAAAATGGAAGAATTTGTATTCTTCAATCAGTCCTCTCAATATTTAGATAAGCAAATGTGTCATACTATGGCAAAATAGCACCAGATAGTTATGCTTCATAATAATAATAAACATTTTGAGCATTTACACATGCAAGGCACATCCTAAGTACTTTATATATGTTGGCTCATGTAATCTTTGCCAAAACTCTATGAAGTTTCAACTTAAGAAAACAGAGATCCAAAGAAGGTAAATGATTTGCCTAAGAAAACACACCTGACAAGTAGTTGAACTGGGATGTGAGCCCAGCCAGTCTGCTCTGCGTTGCTTTAAGCATCACTGCTATTGTTGGCATGGCTGACAAGAATAGACTTAATGAAACAAGTGGGAGTCAATGACGTCTCCTAGGACTACACTTCCCATCAGTGAACTTAAAAACTTTACCTTTGAACCTGTAGTTCTGTGAAGTACTTTAGTGGAAACTGAATTTTTCACCTATTCTAAGAGCTAATTTTTGATCATGGTAAGCCTTCAACGTCTTACATTTAATATCCGAATAGAATTTTACTGCCTGGAAAATCTCTCCCTATGTATTTCATAATTTAGAACTGTAGAACTTTATCATATTTACCAAGTTAGGCCAATCCCAAAATTTTAGCCAGGAAAGAGCAAATATTAGGGAAGTTACATAATGGGCACGAAAGGGCTTAGAAAGGGTCTGAGCCAAAGTCAAATCCAGGTTTCCAATGCTATTCCCTCTCCGAAGAAAAATNGACGTCTCCTAGGACTACACTTCCCATCAGTGAACTTAAAAACTTTACCTTTGAACCTGTAGTTCTGTGAAGTACTTTAGTGGAAACTGAATTTTTCACCTATTCTAAGAGCTAATTTTTGATCATGGTAAGCCTTCAACGTCTTACATTTAATATCCGAATAGAATTTTACTGCCTGGAAAATCTCTCCCTATGTATTTCATAATTTAGAACTGTAGAACTTTATCATATTTACCAAGTTAGGCCAATCCCAAAATTTTAGACAGGAAAGAGCAAATATTAGGGAAGTTACATAATGGGCATGAAAGGGCTTAGAAAGGGTCTGAGCCAAAGTCAAATCCAGATTTCCAATGTTATTCCCTCTTCGAAGAAAAATATGAGCACAATAAATGAATATAATATGTGTGTATGTGTACATTGGTGTGTACTGACTGTGCCTTAAAAAATAATTGTGGAAAAGCATGGCGTAGGCAGTGGGCTTGCAGTTCTGCTAGGCAGGACTTTAATTACCCCTGAAAATGATCAACTCTTGGATGAAAATCCTCGTCAATTTACTGGCAAATAGCCAAATGAGAAGTGAAAGGCTTAATTGTCCAAATGCTTTTTTGAAAGTTTCTAGGTGTACATACAAACTGAACACCTCTAAACAATTGAGTATTTTTAAAATTTAAATCTCAAATAGGTATGATATTTGTTTATTTACCTGCTTGTTGCTTACTTTAATATTTAGTGAAGATTTTCTTTATGTGATGGAAGAAAGCCCAGCTGATAAATCTACCATATCACATATTTTAAATACTAAGTCTTATTGGTGCTCTAACTCAGAGGTCAAATTGTTTTTAAGATCATTTAGATGTATATTTTGTTCTATTACTAGTTGAAGAGACAGACAATTTTCTTGAAATCAGGCCGTTCCCAACATATGCAAAATTCAGTGTTATTTATGCAATTATTCACATTGTGTTTAAGAATTTCAAATGGCTTTGGAACATTGAATGTGATGGTAAAAAATTAAAGTTTTCAGTTATCCTTGGAAACTTACAATTAACAGGTATCTACAAGAAAACCAAGCAACTAGAGTAATCATTATTCCCTTTCAATTCATTTATTTTTCTCAAATTTCATGTCATAAAACACATAAATCATTTTGTTATTGTATCTTAGTTCCAATTTGAATCCACTAAATTTTAGTAATGATTTAAAGTATTCTTAATCATGCCCTGGCTGGTGTAGCTCAGTGGATTGAGCACAGGCCTGCGAAGCACACGATCGCGGTTCGATTCCCAGTCAGGGCACATGCCTGGGTTGCAGGCCAGTTCCCAGCAGGGGACTCACAAGAAGCAACCATACATTGATATTTCTCTCTTTTTCTCCTTCTCTTCCTCTCTAAAGATAAATAAATAAAATATTTTAAAAAATAAAATAAAGTATTCTTAATCAAATAGCAATACTAATATGTAATATGTTATACGCTATTAAAATTTTTAACACAAAATGTGACTTTTTGTTATAACTAAGAATTTATATGGAAAACTGTCAGAGTATTCTACACATTGAAAGTGTGCACAGATAAAGTCAAGCATCCTCCCCTTGGTCATATATAAACATCTGAACTCAGTTAGTTTCCTGCCTGGAGTCCACCTTGCCTACAGAGAGCTTATGAAACAGGAGTGAAAAAGAAAAGCATGTGTTTGTTAGTTCTTGTTGATACCTGTACCTCTTCTAAATTCTTTCAAATATAAAAGAAGCTCTTAAGGTTGTAGTAAACTCAGATGCTGACTTCTTTTTGTTCATAGAGTTTAGTGTACAGTGGGAGATGTTCATATGTGCCCCACGCATTAACAAGATTATAAAACATCATACAATAGCCAGCGAGCTTCACCGGAGCATCTGCTATGTGCCTCTTCTAGCTCCTTGCACAGAGTATGGCGCATAGTAGGGCTCAGCACAATTCTCTTGACTGAACAGATGAATGTCCTCTCAGAGGAATCTTCCTTGATCTGACACTAAGAGAACAATTGATTCCCATCGCATACATGCGGCATTCTATTTATACTCCTGCAGAGTTTCTGCATTTGTGTGTGTTATTGGATATAGAAGCTTATTTTCATGAATAAATTGTTAAGTCATTAGACATAATAACTGTACATAATTTATTTAGCTAATGCTTGGACTTTATATAACTCTGTATTCCCCCTGGTGAATGCCATTAAGGTTCCCCCCCTCCCCCAGTGAATACAAACAGAGTGAAGCATTTGCGTCTGTGTTGCCTAGTACAGTTGACCCGTGACAGGTTCAAACTACACAGGTCCACTTATACATGGATTGTTTTCAATAAATACACACTGAAAATGGATTTTCTTTTCCTTGTGCTTTTCTTAGTAACATTTCTTTCTTTTATCTTACTTTATATTGTAAGACAAAGTATATAGTACATATGACATACAAAATATGTGTCAGTCACCTGTTTATGTTATCAGTAAGGCTTCTGGTTAACAGCAGGCTATTGGCAGTGAAGTTTGGGGGGAGTCAAAAGTTGTCCATATATTTCGAACTGTGTGGCGGGTTGCCCCAAACCTCTGTGTTGTTCAGGGGTCAACTGTGTCCTTTTTCTGTGCTGTCTTCCACTTTAACATTCTTATTTTTTCTGCCTGGATATTGCCACCTAATGCTCTATCCCCATGCCTTTAACATAAAATGATTTCTCATTAATTGTTTATCCATAAATGTAAATCGGTTTCTGAGGTGTTTGCAGCACAATTCCTTAGTCATTATTGGGAATGGAAATTATAGATTCCTTTTTAGAGATTGATGGTTAGAGTAATAGAGAGCGGTGATGGAAAGGATAAAAACGTCAATTTATATCCTATGTCATACCTGGCTCATACTGGGCATCCAGCTAGCTTGGACCACATTCAGCCATGATGTTAACTAGATGGACAGATGCTGTACTTCCTCCCCTGCCCTGATCACGTAAATGTATATACACGAACCCTTCGGCAAATGCAGAATCTCTAGGGATGGGTCTGGACATCTCTGTATTTTTAAAAATGACGATGATATACTCTGATTGTTGTGAATTATTTTGCTCAACCCTTTTTATGGTATTTCATTTCATCTCAAAATAATCCAATGAGGGAACTAACTACAACCCATTTTAAAATAATGAAATTGATGTTAAAGGAGCTAAGTACCTCTCTCCAGACCACACGGCTGTTTGTTAGGGAGACAGAATTTGGTTCCAGGCCAAAACCACTTTCAGTATTATTGGCACTAAAATCTGGTACCACGAAAAACTGATCCTACAAGTAACATACCCTTAGTCAGTGAAGAGAATGGTTAGGGACCAGCCAGGGTCTATCAGTCAGGGTTCCAGAAGAAAGGGAAAGTACATTGACTTGAGTGGTCTGAGAAAAGTTAAATATTGACAGCATGCATTAGCATGGGCAATACCCTCATGCAATTTACAGTGATGTGGTTAACACCTGTAAGCCTGAAGATATGTGCCTCAGTTTGGTGGAATCTGGAAAGAAGTGGAGCAGAGGGAGGGAGAGAAGGAGGAGAGGAGGAAAGGAGGGAGGGAGAGCTGCCAAACAGTGCTGTGCCTCTTGGTCCAGGGATGCAACCAGATCACGGAAATTGTGGGAGAGGCGTGGCGAGGCATAATCATGCATGCTTTGCCATTGACTGAATCCAACTGAAAGCCAGAGGGCACGGGGTCCCCAGAACACAGGCTGTGCCCATCCAGCACACAGGATAAAGGAGGGCTCAGAATACCTCTGGGAAAGTAAGTCAGCAAGAAGTGTTGGGAGTGCACCTTCTTCACCCTCACCCCTCAGGTTCATGCCCATTCTCTCTTTCCCATAGATGGCAGGGCAGAGACAGGAAAAAACAGCTGTTTGCTTTTGTTTTCTTTAACCCGTGATTGCAAATGCTTCTGAAATGTACTAGTGCACTTTTGTATTAGGCATTCATGAGCATCGACATTTGTTTTACGTTTACTACATTGCAGACAAAGCACGCATGGAATAATGGTTAGACCTTCCTTCAAATCAGGAACATATTCTTTGCTGAGGTGTTTTGGGTTTTTTTTTAAAGATTTTATTTATTTATCTTTTAGAGAGGAAGGGAAGGAGAGAGGGAGAGAAATATCAGTGTATGGTTGCCTCTGGTGTGTCCCCTGATGGGAACTGGCCTGCAACCTAGGCATGCACCCTGACTGGGAATCGAACCGCGATCATCTGGTTCGCAGGCCCACGCTCAATCCACTGAGCTACAGCAGCCAGGGCTGGGTTTTTTGTTTGGTATTTTTTTGTTGGGTAAGTATAATCAAGGTATAGTTTATATACAGAAAAACTCACCCATTTTAGCTATGTAATTTCGTCAGTTCTCACAAGTGCATACAATCCTATAACTAACATTACAATCAAGATACAGGATATTTCCATCATTCCAAAATATTCTAAATTCTAAATTCTAAAGCTCTTTGAAATCTTCAGTCCAACTCAATTTAATATTTGGTATCAATATTTGTTTCTTGTGATTTTAAATAGGAAAACTGGTGTGAGCACCCAAGCAGTAAGTTGCACACAGTAGATGTTTTGTAAAAAGTATTTTTGTTGGTTTGTTTTTCCATCATTGAATAATATAAACTACTCATATTCGTTGTAAACATTTTATATGTAATAGGCTGAGGAAAAGTTGGTAATTTTAGCTGCTCATTGAAGTCACCTGGATCTATGAAATGACCCGAAGTCTATGGGACACATCCTTTAAGCAGGATGTCTTGAACTGAGACCAAGGCATTAATAATGTAAGCTTTCCAAGTAATTCCTTATGTTCCTGAGGTTGACACCTAATGAATTCGACCAATTTTTATCAGCTCTGGCTGCACAGTGGATTCCCTGACAATTGCTTTAAAATACTGATGCCTTTCCCTCCACTCTGATTTATATAATTTGTTCATAAAAGTTGACCACAAGAAAAAAATGAGATTTGGGTGTCCCAATATTTCGGAATGGTTAGGCTCCAGTTAATCAAGGTTTTATTATAGTTCTGGGTACACGGTGGTGTTCAATAAATGTTAAATAGATGTCCTAATGTCACAGCAGAGTCAAGGAAAGTAAAATATGCTATCTCTTGGAAATAAACTGTGTGCGCATTTGAAATAATTATCTTGGCAAACTATCACTTCCTGAAAATTGTCCCCCCAGGTAATTTACCGCAACTGGTAAGCCTTGTATTTTAAGAGAACACTATATTTCAACTGTATTTTTTTCACCATAATATTAGGCGCATATATATCTTACAGCACTTTCATAATTCTCTCCAAGGAAATAGACAGGAAACAAGATTAAAAGACTGAAGATAAGATTTAAACTGCCACCCACTTGGAAGCATAAATGATGCGATTGCTCCTCAGAGCCTGGAGAATACTGCTGTTTTGTAGAACGGAGCAGTGATACTTTCTGCTTTCATAATGGCAAAATATATACAGAATGGACACCTAATGTCAATAACTAGGACAGGAGTGAATTAATTGTTTAATTGGCTATGGAATTAGCAAAATATTTATATATATAACTTTTTCAGATTTCAGGAAATAGTAACTAACAAAAATCTTTTCAGCATACAGTTCGCAATGACTTTTGTAAAGCAGAAATGCTCATTAAGTAAACTTCCCAAACTTTATTTTTTGAATGATTAATCAGCACGCTGCATGGTTTAAAGTAGACTGACTGCCCTCGGTGGTGTATTTAATCCCTCAACAAACAGCATTTCTCTTAATATAAATGTTTGGTTTAAAACAAAGAAATCATAGCCCTGATTGGTGTGGCTCATTGGGTTGGGCATTTTCCTGTAAACCGAAACACGTTGATGTCTCTCTTCCTCTCTTTCTCCCTCCCTTCCCTCTCTCTCTGTAAATAAATGAATAGATAAATAAATAAATAATCTTTAAAAGCCAAACAAATTACAAAGTTTATTTAATTTGACCTTTTCATTTCTTATTCAATTGTTCTCCTTCTTTCTCCTTTTCAGGGCCGCCTCAAAAAATAGTGTCACCGAAACAAGAACATGAAGACAGGAAACAGGACAAAGTCACAGACAAAGGAAGTGAAAGTGGGACTTCCTGTAATGAGCTCTCCACCTCCAGCTGTGACAGCCACTCGGAGGCAAGCACGCCCCAGGACAACCCACCCAACGCTCAGCAGACAGCAGCTCACCAGCCGAACACCTTAACCCTGGATCGGCCTTCCAAAAAGGCTCCGGTGCAGTGGATGCCCCCGCCAGACAAACGCAGGAACAGTGAACTCTTTCAGACGCTCATCAGCAAGTCGCGGGAGACAAATCTTTCGAAAAAGAGAGTCTGTGAGAAGCTCAGTGTAGAAGAAGAAATGAAAAAGTGTATTCAGGATTTTAAAAAAATCCACATTCCAGATTATTTCCCGGAGCGCAAACGCCAGTGGCAATCTGAACTGTTACAGAAGTATGGGTTATAGTAATGATCGCATTCCTGCAGTATTCCAATGGCATTCAATGTTTACTACAGTGTCACTACCTGACTGTCTTCACAATGGTCAGCGTGATCCTTGCTGCTCTTCCGTTTTGTGAACTGTGGCTGTGGGACAGTATTTTCTTTTATTCCTTTTGTTGTTGTTTTTAGAAATATTTAAAAAGAATGAAAGAAAGCCAATAAATATGAATAAAAATGGTGTGTCTGAATCAAACCACTTTTCAAGAATGAGAGTAAAATGTGCATGATCAAGAAGCTTAGAATCTTGATTTCTGAACTGTGGTCAACTGGATATGTCTGTCATTTGGTAACTCACTAAAAACAAATCATCATATCACTCCAAATAAAATGACAATATGGATGAAGCAACATCAAATGTTAGATGATGGTTTTAGGACCCAAATCCAAAACTGTTTAAATGTTAACGCAATAAAACAAGTATTATTTTTGCATGAACACAGTGTTACAAATAAATCACAAGACACAGGGAAGACCTGTTTGATGCTTGAGAAGAAAAAAATATTACAAAAATGTAAAGGAAACAACATGTTTCAGGTAAAGCCTATAAATGTAAGCTGTCTCTAGGAGATTGGATTTTATTTGTCCTGGAGCTGTGATTTTTTTGTGTATGTATATGGTGTTCTGTATGTTATGATGGTGTAAATACGCTTTATACTGCTGTGTTATGGAACTGACACTCACCCATTAATGCTAGCCATGATTGTTTCTGTGAAATGAGTGCTTACATCAGGCTGTGAAAATTGGTATAGTGATGTTCTGAAAGACCCTACTATCATGTTAATCAAGATAATTGAGGGAAATGGTCAAGAGCTTTATGTATTTATTAAAGGGGAAAAATATATTAGAATTCCTTGACTTCTATTGACTCTTCTTTAAAAATATTCAATTTTTACATTGTCTTCAACTTTTCCTTTAAAATCACAAGCTGGAGTATGATATGTTCAAACTTAATGTTGACAAATTAGAATGTTAGTACATTTCAAAAAGGACCTCAAGTCAGGTCCAGAGAGCATTGGTATTGATTAATAAATCCTTAGACCACAAAGGAAAAGGAAAAGAGACTTTATCTGAGAATGCACTCAAATTTTATTCTAGCTGACAATTAGATTTAAAGCCTCTCCAAAAACAACTGGGAAGTTACTTCTCACATATTAAGAGGCAGAAATGTCAATAGCAAGCTGAAAGTTCAGACTGAATAATAAAATATTTCTTCCTGGTTGCATATGTAGACACAAGTTTTTATTTTTATTATTTTTATTTTTATTGTTGTTCAAGCACAGTTGTCTCCATCTTCCCCTCTAAACTACCCCCCAACCCCAGCCACCCTCATTTCCCATGTTTTCATAAGCCACACAATTTTTGCCTTACCATCCCTACAAAAAATGCATAATACCATGAAATCTCATTAAAAATTGGCTTTGAGAAGATAAAAATATCCTCAAGAATTATAAAGCTCAATCTCCTGTGTGCCAAGTTGGAATAGAAATTGAATAGCACTTATGGATAATAGAGGCAAAAAAGCACTATTAACTCAAAATTTTTAAATCTACATTTATTTTTAGATATATTTTTAGATTTCTCACTGTACTAGTATTTAAAATACTATCAACAATGGGACCAGATGTATGACTTTCCTTGAATTACAAATCTGGATTTAAGGAAATAACTACTCTCAAAATCTGCATTGCATTTTGGGAAGGTTGGCAGTCCTATCATGGTATCATATAAATCAAGGCACTGGATAAATGGATAGAGCTCAGTGGTTAGCTTGCCACAGTTCAAATACCACCTTTACCACTTACACCTGTGTGATCTTAGTGATGTGGGGATAGTAATAAAATAGAGAAGATTTAGGTGAGGTAATTACAGTAACATCACCAGTCATGGAAATGAAGGGAGAAGGAGTGGCAGTGGTCTTACCAGAATCCAAGGACCAGGACTATCAGATGGGGAATTTGAAATAGAGAGGAATAAGATCTTCATTAAGAAATATAGCTGCTAAAAAGTCACAGTCACTCTCAAAGATCCCTCCCAAAGTCAAAAGAGAGGAATGGAACTCATCCTAGCGCCCCATGCTCCAATTTCCCCCCAATGCTTCCTACTGTCCCAATCAGTGGAAGCCTGTTGAAAAACAACCTTGGAAATGTAATTTATAGAGATGATCCCCTTGTGATACAAAGCTCAGCAGTGAAGGGTAGTGTTAAAATCTGAAAAATTCCTCACACCCTGTTCTGCTTTTTCTCAAAACAAAACTTCAAATTGAATCACAATGGCATAAGAGAACCAATGCCAGTATAAATATTTATCCTTACTGTTCTTGGTAAATTGGAATCCATTTCAATAATATTCTGTTAAGCACTTACCACAAACCTAGTATTTGGCTCACAGACCGACAACACCCTCAATGGTATAGGGGGTGTAAATAGTGAGGGAAGGAGACTTGAGTTGAGGTGGCGAACACACAGTGCAGTGTACAGATGACTGTGGAATTGTGCACCTGAAACCTATATAATTCTGTTAACCAGTGTACCCCGATAACTTCAAAAATAAATAAATAGATAGATAAATAGACAAATAAATAAGAATTTAAAAAATCACCAGTTATTTCTATTAGGAAGAAGCTTATGTGCTCTGAGTCTCTCAAACCATTATTCTTTCACTGGATGCTAGAAGCTGGGAGACCCCACATGGTGCTACAAGAAGATCAAAGGAGGCAATTGGACTGGGGCCTCCTCTCTATTCTCCCCGCAGAAAAGGAGACTTCGACATTTGAGCATAAGTGATTTCAAACTGGTTTATAAAACTCCTTTCCCACAGGATTAGGAGACAAAATATGGAGAGTCACCAAAGTCAATATAATGGGAAGCAGGCAATGAAGTTGAGTATACATNATTCTGTTAAGCACTTACCACAAACCTAGTATTTGGCTCACAGACCGACAACACCCTCAATGGTATAGGGGGTGTAAATAGTGAGGGAAGGAGACTTGAGTTGAGGTGGCGAACACACAGTGCAGTGTACAGATGACTGTGGAATTGTGCACCTGAAACCTATATAATTCTGTTAACCAGTGTACCCCGATAACTTCAAAAATAAATAAATAGATAGATAAATAGACAAATAAATAAGAATTTTAAAAATCACCAGTTATTTCTATTAGGAAGAAGCTTATGTGCTCTGAGTCTCTCAAACCATTATTCTTTCACTGAATGCTAGAAGCTGGGAGACCCCACATGGTGCTACAAGAAGATCAAAGGAGGCAATTGGAGTGGGGCCTCCTCTCTATTCTCCCCGCAGAAAAGGAGACTTCAACATTTGAGCATAAGTGATTTCAAACTGGTTTATAAAACTCCTTTCCCACAGGATTAGGAGACAAAATATGGAGAGTCACCAAAGTCAAAAGAATGGGAAGCAGGCAATGAAGTTGAGTATACATGAGAAATAAATATATTTTTGAGCTCACATGGTATGCCTTTTGTCTGATACACATTTGTCACTCAAGCTATGGTCTGCTATATTATTTTCATTAATTCAAGTGGAAATATATTGAGTAGTCACTAAGATGAAAAAATAAAGTAAATGTCAAATTTTTAATTTTAGAAAAATGGGGTAGGCAGACTTATCCTAATTCCCCCCACTAAGTATAACTAAAAACCTTAGAATTCATGTATAAACACATACTTAAGAGGCCCTGAAAGGCTGAGAGAAGGGAGGCTGGCTAGTGAAATTGGGGCCTAAGGTACTGTACGGTGATGGGTTTGGGGATTTTCTTTTTGCCTCATCTGTCCCAGTCTTGGAGCCAAAGAGACTGGTTACCCATAAACACTAACAGTTGTGGACACAACAAGCACCAACACAATCCTGCTCTCTCTAGACAAAGACCATCGAAGGACAGCCAATCAACTAGAAAGGCAGAATACATTTAGATAATAAATGGTCTGCTGTGCCAACGTACAGGTAGGTGTAGCACATAATCAGTTAAAGGCTCCTCATTTTATAAGATTTTTGTAAAGAGAAGTTTTAGGTTCAAAGCATTGAGAATGTGCAGAGATTTCCTCTATCTTCCCTACCCCAACTCATGCATAACCTCCTTCATGACCAACATTCCCCATCAGAGTGATATATTTGTTAGAACAGCTAAACTTACATCGACCCATTATTATCACCCAAAGTTCATAAGTTACACTATTGTTTAGTCTTGATTTTGTACATTCTATGGCTATGCACAAATGCATGATGACATTTCCATTATTATGGTATTATATAAAGTGTATTCACTGCCCTAAAAATCCCCATGTTCTGCATAGTCATTCCTTCTCCTTCCCTCAACTACTGGCAAAGACTGGACTTTATACTACCTCCATAGTTTTGTCTTTTCCAGAATGTTAAACAGTCAGAATCATACAGTACACAGCCTCTTCAAATTGGCTTTCTCCACTTAGCATTATGAGCTGAAGTTTCCTCCAGGTTTTGCCATGGCTGAATAAGTCATTTGTTTTCAGTGTTGAGTATATTTCATCATCTGCATAGAGAACAATTCATTCACTCACCCACTGAAGGACAACTTGGGTACTTTTGGATTATGGCAACTATGAATATAACTGCTACAAACATCCATGTAAGGGTTATTGTATGGACATAAGCTTTCAATTCCGTTGGGTAAATACCAAGGAATGTGATTGCTGAATTATATGGTAAGACTATGCTTAGTTTTGTAAGGAATTTTCAGACTGTCTTCCAAAATGGCTGTACTTTTTGCATTCCCACCAACAATAAATGAGAGTTTCTGTTTTTCCACACACTCACCAGCATTTTATATTGTCAGTGTTCCAGATTTGGACCATTTTAATAGATTTGCAGTACCATGTCATTGTTCTTTTAATTTGCATTTCACAGATGACATATAATATAAAGCATCATTTCATATGTTTTTTTTTGCCAGATGTATATCTTCTTTGGTGAGACATTTGTTAACATCTGTGCCCATTTTTAATCAGGTTGCTTGTTTTCTTATTGTTGAATTTTCAGTTTTTTTGTATATCTTATACAACAGTCCTATTTTTTAAAAAAAATTATTGCTTATGCTATTACAATTGTCCCATTTCCCCCCTTTGCCTCCCTCCATTCAGCCTGCCCTCCACTTCCATTGTCAATCCCCGCACCACTGTCCATGGTATCCTTCATATGTGCTCTTTGACTAATCCCTCCACCCTCTTTCAATAGTCCCTGCCTCCCCTCTCCCATCTTACAGCTTTCAGTCTGTTCCATGAGTCTATGCCTCTGGTTCTATGTTGCTCATTAGTTTGTTTTGTTCATTAGTTTCCTCTTAAAAGTGAGATCATATGGTATTTTGTCTTTCACCAACTGGCTTCTTTCACTTAGCATAATAGTCTTCAGTTTCATCCAGGCTGTTACAGAAGGTTGGAGTTCCTTCTTCCTTTTTGCTATACAGTATTCCATTGCATAGATGTACCACAGTTGTTTGTTTGTTTTTTATCCACACATCTGCTGGTGGGCACTTAGGCTGTTTCCAAATTTTGGCTAATGAAAACAGTGCTGCCATAAACATAGGGGTGCTCAGCTGCCTTCGAGTTGCTGTTTCAGAGTCCGTTGGGTACATTCCCAGCAGTGGGATCCCTGGGTCAAAAAGCAGTTTCATTTTACTTTATTGAGGAAGTTCCATACTGTTTTCCACAGTGGCTGCACCAGTCTGCATTCCCAACAACAGTGCACTAGGGTCCCCTTCTCTCTACATCCTCATCAGCATTTGTGTATTGATGTACGAATGATAGCCACAGAATACTCCTTTATGATATATTCTTTTGCAAATATTTTCTCCCAGCCTGTGACTTATTTTCTCATTTTTCTGAGAGTGTTTTCACAAAGTAGTTTTTCTACTTAACTTATCAAATCCAGCATATCAATTATTTCTTTCACGGATCATGGTTTGGTGTAATATCTAAAATGCCATTGCCATGCTTGAGGTCACCAAACTGTCTTCTCTGCTGTCTACTGGGAGAGTTATAGTTTTGCATGCTACATGTAAGTCTATGATACATTTTGAGCTAGTTTTGAGAAGGGTATAAGGTCTTTGTCTTGGTTTATTTTTTACATGTGGATGTCCCGTTGTTTCAGAACCATTTGCTCTTTTGTCTCACCTTTGTTCCTTTGTCAAAGATTAATCAGCTGTATTTTTGTGGGCCTATCTGAGGGAATCTCTATTTTTGTTTTGTAGATCTTTTTGTCTATTTTTTCACCAATACGATACTATTTTAATAATGGTCATGCTATAGGAAGTTTTGAAGTCAGATAGTATCAGTCTTCTGACTTTGTTCTTCTTCACTATTGTGTTGGCCATTCCGAGTCCTTTACCTCTCCATATATATAAATGTTTGAAAATTGGTTGATATCTATAAAAAATAACTTTTTGAAATCTTTATTGAAATTGCATTAAATCAATAGATCAACTTGGGGAGGACTGCCATCTGGACATGATGAGTCTTCCTACTCATGACTATGGAGTATTTCTGCATTTGTTTAATCCTTATATGATTTATTCATCAGAGTTTTGTGGTTTTCCTTTTATAGATATACATATTTTGTGATATTTATAGCTGTTCCATTTTGGAGAATACTAATGTAAATGGAAGTGTGTTTTTAATTTCAAACTCTACTTGTTCGTTACTGGCATATTGCAGCTCCGCACCTTTTGATAAATTGAGTCCAGACACCTGAACGCCACATTATAGATCCTTGAGGCAGGGGCTCCACACCAGTTTACCTTTCTTGGGCAATCAACCACTTCCCAAACTTAATGACTTAAAAACAACCATTTATGATCTTGCCATTCAGAGGATTTGCAGTGTGGGCTGAGATCAGCGGGGCTGCTCTTCCACTGATCACATCTGGACTGACTCTCCTCCACAATCTGCCGCTAATTTGTCAGAGGCCAAGTTACCTACAGAGGACTCTCTCCTCATCTGGCTGTGGACAGGCTTGAATCCGGGTCCCTCAGCTCTCTGCAGATCCTCTCCAGCAGTCTAGCTCGGATTCACTCACACGCTGGCAGTGTTCCAAGCGTATAAGAGATTACAAGGCCACTAGAGGCCTGACTCCAAATTCATACAGCATCACAGCCCTGCATCTTGCTGGTCAAACCAAGTCATCGAACAGTTAAGGGATATGGGAACACTCTGCACGTCTTCATGGGCAGAACAATGATTTGTGGCCATTTGTAATCTACTAGAAATGCAATCCATCTCTCCAGAGTCACACCTAAGTGCAAATTTTGCATACCAGTTTTTAATAATTTACTAAGAATCTACCCATGCTCTAAAATCATCAAACACACACACACACAAACTTCTTTCGTATTAGAAGTCTTACCCATACTACATGTTTTAATCCAAATGAAACTCGTTTTCCAAAGTTTTCATTAATTCCTCAGGACAGAATCATTGATCATTGTACTCTTACATATCTTAGAAACTTAATTTTAGAAACATTCTATCTTGCTGTATATATTATTTACATTCTATAATATGTAAGAGTATGAGTGTACGTTTGTATTTTTATTAGTTGAACAGATTTTTAACATAAGTGAATTAACAGAAGCAATGGCTAGACCATTTCTGGTGCACAGTAGGTATTAACTGTGTAGGTATTTTGACAGATGAATAAACATACTTTTCAGTGTAAGAGTCTCAACAGTCCTTAATAGATACTCTCCCTGCCTCACTAAGCTTGCTGAAAGCTATTTTACAATGTTTTCTGGCCAAACTCCATTCACTTGTCCTGTGTTGCTAATCCTTTACAGAGGGATGTCTCAAATTAGCATTTGTCAAAATATTTTATGGTTTGTTCCAATTTGTGTAAATGTGGTTTAGCATCTCCTGCAAGACATGCAATGATTTGGTCTTAAAATTATCCTCCCCCTTTACCTTTTGTTTGGCATGCAGTAAAAATAATCTGTGACTTGTATGTTAGTGTTGTTTAGTTTAGCTTATTTAAGCAAATATTATCAAAATATTTATAGTCATTTCAAAAGGAAGCAATTTGAATGACTTTTCTATAAAACCCTTAAATGTCAAATCTATTTTCAAATGACTGTATATAATTTAAAAAGCTCTCCATTTTCTGCCTCCTTTATTTCTCCAGCTTTGACCACGTAGCAACATGTACACATGCAACACACACACACACACACACACACACATTTTTCCATCTACTTATAACTGCTTTTAACTAACAATTAGAATTAGCCACTTCTTTCTTTGTGCTTACCAAGATAGTATTTATTATGACAGGGATAAATTGTATTAACTTGTTGAATGTTCCTTCTCCTGCTATTCCTGAAGGAAAATTAAGATTTGCCAGTTCAGTCCTCACCTATTTGGTGACCCAGAACAAAAAGTGAGAATACAAGTCACAACCCATTCCTACCATGTTTTTTTCTCTTTTCTTTTAGCTTTGTCTTCAGGGCAAAATTAGTAATAAGAAGGCAAGATCATTTTGCATATTTTCATAAAATAATGGATCTAAGCAATACATCCATTGTTGGCTGCTAAAATTAGTACATAGAAAGGTAACGGGAAACTTTATACTGGGTGGATCAGACTGATGGTACACGACCTCAGTGCCAAATCTTAACGTCATGCACAGGGAGACATTGGACATTAGTGCTGCTTAATGTGATACAAGAGGCACTAAAAAGCTCATTGCACTATAGCTAACTGCCACTTAGCTGGAAATAAAGGGGATAAAGAAACCTTTTAAATGACAACAAAACGCAGTGAATAATTTTTAAAAGGATAGATTCTACATGACAAATAACTTCTTTTTTTCATTTTTATTAAATTTATCGGAGTGTCATTGGTTAAATTATGTAGGTTTCAAGTGTACATTTCTATGATACATGATCTTCCTATGGGATTGTGTTCACACCACCTAAAGGCAACTTATTTTCTGTCACCATACATTTGACGCCCCTACCCTTTACTACCCACTTACCACCCTTCCCTTTAGTAACCACCATACTGTTGTCTGCATCTATGAGTTCTGGTTTGTTTTTCTTATTCATTTGTTGTTTTCTCGTTTGTTGCTTTCAGTTTTATATCTTCCATATGAGTAAAATCATATGATTCTTAAGCTCTTCCTGACTTATTTTGCTTTGATATTCTTGAGGGCCATTCATGTTTTAACAAATGGCAGTATTTCAACTTTTCTGATGGCTGGATAGTATTTCAATGTATATATGTACCACATGCCCTTTATCCATTCATCTATTGAAGAGCACTTTGGTTGTTTCCTTGTCTTGGCCACGATAAAAATGCTGCAATAAATATAGGGATGCATATATCTTTGCAAATAAATGTTTTCAAATTTTATGAGTAGATACCCAGAAGAGGGATTGTTGGGTCATATGACAACTCTATTCCTAACTTTGAGGACATGGCATGTTGCTTTTTATAATTACTGTTCCCTTTACATTTCCACCAGTAGTGAATATGGGTTCCTTTTTCTATACAACCTCTCCAACCCTTGTCCTTACTTGTCTTGTTGACAACAGCCATTCTGACAGGTTTGAGATGGTATCTCATTGCAGTTTTTAATTGGTATTTCTCTAATAGCTGGTGAAGTTGGGCATCTTTTCATATATCTAATGGCTGGCCATTTGTACATCTTCTTGGTCATCAAGGAGTGTCTGTTCAGGTCCTTTGCCCATTTTTCAATTTTTAGTTGTTTGGTGTTGAGTCGTATGAATTTTTTATATTTTTGTCTTTTTCTCCTTTGTGAGAGCAGTTGTTTGAAGTTGCTATCTCCTCCCATTTGGTGGCTTGCTTTTTTGTTTAGCTGGTAATATGTTTTACAGAAGTTTTTTACTTGGATATAGTCTCATTCATCTATTTGTGTCTTGCATTTGGGACCAAATTCATAAAATCTTCTCTAAGACCAAGGTCCATGAGTTTAATACCTCTGGTTTATTTTATGTAATTTATTGTTTGAAGTCTTATATTTAGGTCTTTGATCCATTTTGAGTTGATTTTTTATTGGGGAATGGCAAATAACAGTGTAGTTTCATTCCTTTGCATATGACTTTCCAATTTTCCCTGCACCATTTATTGAAGAAGCTTTCTTTTCTTCCTTGTACATTTTTGGCTCTTTTGTCAAAAATTATTTGCTCATATACATGTGCGTTTATTTTTTTTGTGCTCAATTGTGTTCCATCGGTCTCTGTGTTAATTTTTTTGCCAATACCACACTGCTTTGATTATCATTGTTCTGCAGTGTAATTTGAAGTCAAGTAGTGTGATATCTTTGTTCTTTTTTCTCATAATTGCTTTGGCTGTTGTGGCCTTTTTGGGTTACAGACCAGTCTGATGGGGTTTCTTTGTTCTACTTTTTTTGAAAGATATCATTAGGATTTTGATGGGGATTGCATTAAATCTTTATATCACTTTGAGTAATCTGGGCATTTTAACAATGTTGACCCTTCCAATTCATGAGCACAAAATATCTTTTCATTTCATTGTTTCTTTTCCAATCTCTTCTAATAATGCCTTGTAGTTTTCAGCATAGAGGTTCCTCACAGCCTTTGTTAAGTTTATTATTAGGTATTTTATTCTTTTTGTTGCAATTGCAAAAGGAATTTTTTTCTTTTTTGTGAAATTTCATTGTTAGTGTACAGGAATGCAATGATTTTTGTACATTGGTTTTGTATCCTGCAGTTTTACTGTATTTGTTCATTGTTTCTAGTGTTTTTGGTGGAGTATTTAGGGTTTTCTATATAAATAATCATGTCATCTGCAAAAACTGACACTTTTACTTCTTCATTCTTAGCTTGGTAGTCTTTTCTTTCTTTCTGTTGCCTGATGGCTCTGGCTAAGACTTCCACTACTGTGCTGAATAAGAGTGGTGAGAGTAGACAATTCTGCATTGTTCCTGATTTTAGAGGAAAAGCCTTCCATTTTTCACCATTGATATGATGTTAGCTAAGGATTTGTCATGTATGTTGTGTATGACCTTTACTATGTTGAGGTACTTTTGTTACAGAACAGAGGTCCAAGGGGGGCAATATTTGTCCCATCCAGGGATGCCAAAAACTGTTACAGAAAACAGGGGCCCCTCCCAGGGACGGTATACTAATACCTACTGGGCTAGTCTGTCTGCCACCAGAGGACAGACATCTCTCCATGCCAGAGATTTGTGAAAAGGAAAGGAAAGGTTTATTTAAAGCTATACAAACTTGAAGTAAGGACCCAATATCCCTATTAATATATCAAAATCCTTTAGGATACCCACAGATGCCCACAGCACTTCCTTCCCCCTACCCTAATTTGGGGTACTGTATCTCAGGAAAAGAAGCACACGTCTGTGTTTCAGGCTGCTGGCACCGTCAGCTGTCACTGTCCAGGCAGGATCTCCAATTAATCCAAAGTCATGCGGCACCTTCTCATGGTCCCCTGGCAAGAGTCCTTTCACCCTTCTTCCAGGCAAAGTCTCTCCTGCTTCCATACCTCCCACGGGGCCAAAGGGAGCATCCCAAAGCTGTGTGGGCCTCTTCTACCAAAGCTGCAGGGGTCTGCACTTCACCAAAAGTGCGTGGCTTTTATCTTCACCTGGCTGTAGGGGTCCGCATTCTGGCAAAGCCAAGTGGCGGTTCTCTGCTAAAGCTGCACGGTGATTCTCTTTCACATGGCTGCAGGAATCCCCATTCTGGCCGAAAGCACGTGGTTCTCTCTCCTCACATGGCTAAGAGGAGGTCTGCACTCCACCCAAACCGCGTGGCTCTCTCCCACATGGGCCAGAGGGGGTCCTCACTCTGCCCCAAACTGCATGGCTCCCTCCCCAATGGCTGCCACCTCTGTGTTTAAATCCCCGTGCCAGTTCTCCTCTGCAGCCCCATTTCCAACTCCTCCCACAATCGGTTACACCTGCCAGGACTCCTGTATCCTCCCAGCTTTACTGGGCTGCCATCTTTAGTCTGGGCAGGTGTGGGCCCATGGCGTGGAGTCAATCAACTCCAAGCTCCCACGCAGGCGCTGTAACTCAGGGGACCAGGCCCCCAGGTACATCCTGGGTAGAAGTCACTCTCTTCTCCCTGGCTCAAAGTACGGTCATAGCTATTTAACATATCTATGAAACCAGTTAAAGGTTATAGATATGTTAAATGACTATTCCAGAGGGTAGCTGTGAAACTGTTGCTATGCAAAACAGCTCTCATGGCCCTGCTCCATTTGTCCCTTCCCCCAACTGACACCTGTTAGGGGGAGGGTAAGAGGTGAGGACATCTTATATGTCTTTCTAATATTTCCTGGACACCTTTAGTTTTGGACCCCATTCTAAACCCTTTTTTGGGGGCCCCCTCCTGGCTACACCCTGTTACACTTTCTTTCTATACCCATTTATTGAGTGTTTTAGTCATAAATGTATGTTGTATCTTATCAAATGCTTTTTATATTTCTATTGATATAATCAAATGATGTTTATCCTTTATTTTGTTAATTTAGTACATTACATTGATTTATTTGATTATGTTGAACCATTCTTGTGCCCCTACAATGAACCTCTCTTGGTCACATTTTTAATGTATTTTTGTATTCAATTTTGCTAGTATTTTGTTTAGGATTTTTGCATCTCTTCATCAGAGATATTGGCATATAGTGGGTTTGTTTTGTTGGTGGTGGTGGTGGTAGTGATTTTTTTCTTTGGTATGGTTTCCTTGCCAGGTTTTGGTATCAGGGTTTTGTTGGCCTTATAAAATGTGTTAGAAAGGATTGCCTATTCAGTTTTGGTAAGAATTTGAGAAGAATAGTCATCACCTCTTCTTTGAATGCTTGGTAGAAGCCTTCTAGTCCTGGACTTTTATTTTTGATGGTTGTTTCAATTTTCTCACTGTTGAATGGTCTATTTAAATTTTCCAGCTCTTAATGATTAACTCTACGAAAGGTATATGTTTCTAGAATCTTGTCCATTTCTTCTCGATGATTGGATTTGATTGCACATAGTCTTTCATGATGTTCTAGTATGATTCTTTGTATATCTGTGGTGTCCATGGTAACTTCTCTTCCTTTATTTCCAATTTACTTCATTTGGCTCTTTTATCTTCTTTTTTTAGTGAGTCTAGCCAGGGGGTTGCCAACTTTATTAACAATACAATGGTAAGGAGAACACAAAGAGGAGGAAGGAAGGACCCATAGTCAAAAGATAGGGCCTGTGCATTCTATGTTTGTACTTTGATTGTAACCAAACCAGCTGTAAAAATGATCACCATCATCATCAATGTTGCCATCATCATCCTCCTCAAAGAGTTGAAAGGTCTATTTTTAAAGATAATAAGAAATTATTATTTTATAGCAGTGATGTTGTGAATATTAAAAATGTCCCTATCCTTTAAAGACACTTACTGAAGTACAAGTGGATAATAACAATAATATATCCCAGTTTATTTCTAACATAACACATGTAGGAGGAGTGTGTTGAACTAATGAAGCAGGTTTGACCTTGTTGGTTGAAGCGAATGACAGATACTCATGGTCCCTTTCCACTTTTGCATTTGTTTGAAGCCATCATTTAAAATATATAAACTTCTTAAAAAGCATTTTAATAAGTGTGAAACTGTTATTATTAATAGACAAAGTTGAGAGCATTTTTGAGGTTAGTGAATAAGAATTTATAGTGGCACCAATTTATCTTTTTATATGACTCTCTAAACCAGCATTAGACTCCTGGAGTGGAGGGTTGAAGTGAAAACACAATGAGTATGTACAAAAAATAATTATCTTCATGTTAGTTTTTTATGTATTAGACTTATGTGATGAAATACAGAGAGCAAAGGGAGATAAGAGTTTTGGGGGGGTGTTAACAAAATGGTGGACCTTACAAACTCAACTGGATTTTTAAAAATTAAGTGAATAGAGAAGAAAACAATACATTTAGAGATTGGATAAGGGAGTAAACAATGTCTGGAAATCTCATGAAATCAAATCATAATCTCAGAGAGAATGTTTGTATATGTAATCTGAAAGGAATGAAGAGTGTGGCCACAGAAAACAATTCAATTGGTGATTTTAATAGAATAGGTTGTAAAGGAACTTCGGAATGGCCAACATCATTTGAATGCATTTATTCCATCATCCTTTGCTACGAATTTGTCTACCATAATTCTGTCCTTATTACATTATTGATTAATCACTCTCTAATAGCTATCCCAATATCCTCTCAAGAAAACAGGTCATATCAGACAAGCTTATTTTTCACAAATACTTTCATACTTATACTCATTCCCTCGGTCAAAACTATCAGTGGCTGCATGTCTACCTCCAGATTATATTTAAAATTTGTAGCCTGTTAGTCTCAGTACCTTTCCCAACTGGCCATACTTTGTTCATTTCACCTTCTTCGTCTCTAATTCATATCAGTCTCAGAGCCAATCAGATATATCCCTTTCCCATTTTTTTCTTTTCTGTTCTTTTTATTCTCCAAATTTGGAATTCCCTTTCCCCATAACGTTTTTTAATACCAAATTAGTGACCTCATCAAAATCCAAATGAACACATCAGAGAAATGTCTGCCTGGGTTCAGATCCAATCTCCACACCACTCCATACATATAATGGTGATAATAATAGGAGCGCTTCCCTTCAGAATGGTTATGAGGCTTTAATATACAAAAGGCAATTTAAACAATGGTCAACATTCCTCACAAACTTTTGTAACTACTTATGAAAGACCTCTTTACCATAATCATATTTCCTTAATTAAATTTCTTTAGTAGAGATATGTTGTTGTTTATCGCAAAATGTTTCTACGTGTTGTTTCTACTTGTTCCATAATTACATGAAAGAATGCCTTTGATATTCTTGTATTCAATATATCAAGCAGTATTTTGTACCATTCATTACTTAGTAAATGCTTATGATTAATAAATAACCAAATATCTAAATCGAATTAAAGGAGTAAACAGATATATTAATGAATCAATGAATGAATAAATGAGATTTTAAACAAAGTAACGTGAATGTGTTAAGCAAAACTCAGGAAAACGTATCATCTCAAGTTCCCAACTTGTTCTACCACCGAATGTTAATTTTTCATTGAAGCATCAACCTTAAAACTCCAGACTGTGACTTTCCACTAATTATTCATCACCACTCGGATTCAGAAAACCAAAATATGTTTATTTTTCACCATTATAGCTGCTGCTTATTTGTTAGGGAAGTTAATTTGCTATACAAACTGTCAAGAAATTATACTATTTTACAGAGGTTACAAAGGCATAGCTGAACTTCATAGCTCTATGCACTGAGGGCATTTTAAAAAGTAAATTCTTAGCCCTCACTGGTATAGCTCAGTCGGTTGGGTGTCATCCCAGAAAGCAAAATCTCGCCAGTTCAATTGCTGGTCAGGGCACTTGCCAGGGTTGTAGGTTCAGTCCCATCAGGGCATATGTAAGTGGCAACCTATTGATGTTTCTCTCTTACATCGAAGTTTCTTTCCTCCCTCTCTTCCTCTCTCTCAAAAAAGTAAATAAATAAAATCTTCTAAAAAAGGTAAACCTGACACTAATCAATGTTGACACTTTAGATGCTTCCCATGTAGATATTCGCTCTCTCTAGTATTCAGACCTATTTATATCAAGGTAGTAATTGATACAGTACTAGATGAATTACTACATTGATAGTAATTGGGGGTGGAAGGAGACCTAACATGTTCTGATGGAAGCTGGTTTGAGTTTAGCTGGTGGGCACACCGTGCAATATACTGATCTAGTATCACAGAAATGTATAATTGAAAACTATATGGTCTTATTAACCAATATCACAGTAATAAATTTATTTTTTAAGATTTTATTTATTTATTTATCTTTAGAGGGGAAGGAGAGAGGGAGAGAAACATCAGTGTATGGTTGCCTTTCGTGCGTCCCCTGCTGGGAGTTGGCCTGCAGGGAACTGGCCTGCAACCCAGGCATGTGCCCTGACTGGGAATCGAACCACGATCCTCTGGTTCGCAGGCCCACGCTCAATCCACTGAGCTACACCAGCCAGGGCCATAAATTTAATGAAAAAATAAAAAACAGAAAACTGTACTTGAACAATTAAATAAGTAAATTTAAAAAATAAAAAATAAGCAAAGGATTTGAATACATTTTCCAAAGTAAATACAGAAATGGCCAATTATTAGAATTATTTGAATGCTACTATACTTTGAGATTCTGATGAACAAAAATTGGGAGTGTTGCTATTGTTCCAAAAATAACATTTCTTCTAAACTTTTGCTTAACATTACAATATCTCATCTGATAATTTTGAATATGTGTAAGAATTGACATCAAAGTGAATATCTTCTTTCTTCTTTAATAAACATGCTACCAGTGTTTTTTTTTAATTAAGATATAACTCAGCACCACAAAATTCATCACTTTACATTATACAATTTGGTGATGATTAGTATATTTGCAAAGTGGCACAACCATCACCACTATCTAAATCATAAACACTTATTTTCATCCTATCAATGAGGCCAACCATTAGCAATAATTTCCTTATGCCCTTTCTCCCTACCAGTCCTTTAGATATTATTCTTTCCTTATGGTTTGCATATTCTAGACATTTCATATATATGAAATAATAAAATATGTGGCGTTTTACACAGAGCTTGTTTACATTTAGTATAATGTTTTCAAGGTTCATGAATGTTCTATAATGAATCAGTACTTCATTTATTTTTAAGCTGAAAACTATTTTATTGTATAAATCAGGGCATTTTGTTTATTATCCATTCATCAACTGATGGACTTTGGGTTGTATGAGCTATTTGCTGTTACAAACAATGCTGCTATTGTTACCATGGACAGTTAACTAGTGATTAATAAGAAAGAGAGCAAAAGGAATTAAACATTGAGTTTAGTAACTAAGGTGCATGAGCCTGTTTGCTTTACCAAGACTGCAGTGGATCATATAATTTCTCCATCAAGAGCATTAACACTCCTCCTTTTCCCTATCCTGTACTGGTATCAGATTTTTGGGGGGGAAATGGAGCTTGACAATAGAGGCCTGTCAGTCTAACTAGGGGTAGCCCTATCAAAAGCCCATGAAAACTTGAGAAGTTGATCGGTTATTTTGAAATAGCGCCTGGTCCATCCCAAACCCAAGCTAATATAATCCTGAGGGAACAAAGAAACTCATTCTTCTCTCTCTCTCTCCCCCTTCCCTCTCTCCCTTTTGTTCACCCTGTAATTCACTTACCCAGTTCATCACCAGCTTTCTCTCACCTGGGAGGTGCGTGTGGGTCCAGCACTCATCAGGGCCTGCGGCAGATTGTCTGGGCTCCAAAGAACTGAAATTAAATAGGAAACAGGGACTCTGGGCATTGCTTTTGTTTCGGCCCTGATTTTCTGTGGTGGGACAGACAGAGAAAGGACTTTGGAAGGGCATCCTTTTGGTTTTGTTTCCGGATTAAATCCTACCACCAGATCTCATTCTCTTTTGTGGGTCCCTGAAAATGCTTTTTATCACACCCAAAGAACCACCTTTTACTTGCAAAACTATGTACATTTGCTTACAATTTTTTAGTAAACATATATTTTAAAATCTCTTGAGTAAACAGTGTAATTATAGCATCCTACAGCAACTCTGATTAACCTTTTGAGGAACTAACAAATTATTTTTCAAAATGGTCATGACATTTAATAATCCTGCAAACAATCTAGGAAGGCTACAATCTCCACGTCCTCGACCACACTTAATATTTGTATTTTTCATTATAGTCACCTAGTAGGTGTAAAGTGGTAGTTCGTTGTCATTTTGATTTGGATTTGTCTAATGATTAATGATGACCAACAGTTGTTTATAAGCTTATTGGCCATTTCTATATTTACTTTGGAAAATGTTTTCAAATCCTTTGCACACTTTTATTTTTTTTAATTTACTTATTTAATTGTTCAAGTACAGTTTTCTGTTTTTTATTTTTTAATTAAATTTATTACTGTGATATTGGTTAATAAGACCATATAGTTTTCAATTATACATTTCTGTGATAGTAGATCAGTATATTGCACTGTGTGCCCACCAGCTAAACCCAAACCAGCTTCCATCAGCACATGTTAGGTCTCCTTCCACCCCCATCTCCCAACCCCTTCCCAGTAGCAACCACTAAATTGCTGCCTATGTCCATGACTTTCAGTGTTATATCCTACCTATGGGATTCTTTAAATGGTTAAATCATAATAATATTTAATGTATTCTGGACATTAGAGACTTATCAGATAAATATTTGCAAATATTTTTATTAAATGTTCGGACCAATAATTTTCCTAGTCCTTGCCAAGAGTCTGTGTGCGCCATGTTAGACCTCTCCTTCAACACTCAGATTATTACTCCATCTTGGCCTTCATTTACTCCTTTGATAGAGCCTGGAAGTCAGCCAGTGGCGAGTATTTAAGAATTGCACTTTGAAGGAACTCCAGTTCCTTCTAGAAAATGTTTGGGTGCTGGTTTCAATCCTATGGGAATTTGGTTTTCAAGGTCACAAGACTAGGAGAAAGGGCCCTGAGTCTAGGACACAGTAAAATGCCATGAACTTTTTTTAAACTGAGATTCAGTAAAGTTTTGAGTAAGCATGCTCAAAATTAATGGTGTGTTTGGTTAATTTCTAGACTTTTAAAAAAGTTGCCCTGGCTGGTGTAGCTCAGTGGATTGAGCGTGGGCCTGCGAACCAAAGGATCCCGGTTCGATTCCCAGTCAGGGCACATGCCTGGGTTGCAGGCCAGTTCCCAGCAGGGGACCCACGAGAGGCAACCATACATTGATGTTTCTCTCCCTCTCTCCTTTCCTTCCCCTCTAAAGATAAATAAATAAAATCTTTTAAAAAAAAGTTGATTTCGGCCATTTTCCCAATACTCTCATCAGTTTTGTGGAGGAGGGGAATTTCAGAGGTTTTTTTCCATTCCTGTTCTATCAGTGTTCTTTATAATTGACATAATCTTCATGTTTGTCATTTTCTATGGAAACTTATAGCAAATAGAAAATCACATTTTCAATGCACAGGAAATCTGTGCTCATGCCATGGCATTATATAGAATCTTGACGCATTATATAGCGTCAAGTCATTCCTCCATTGTTTTCTCAGAAGCCCCAGTTCAAAATGAATACACTTCTACCACTAAGAAACAGAGACTACAAGAACAATTATTTTTCTCTTTTGTTATATTCTTGCTTCTTGATTTTATCACTCTGAGATTGTGTTGTAATCTTATGATGAATTGCGCACCATGCAAAATAAGACTGCAGTAGAATAACATAAATCAAACAATATGTGATATGTTGAAAGTCATACTCCTCATAACTGAAAATATTGAAAGTTCTGATCTTATGATAAAAACAGAAAAAAACGGACTGAAGTGTCTAGATTTCCTTTCCTGGACAAAGAATGATAGTGATTGCAAAAAATTTATTTTTCATAACCTCCTTTATTGTTCTAGAGTTCCCTGCATTCTAAATAACACAAAAAATTACTTCCTTCTGTACCTAGAAATCTTATGCCAGCCTGAGAGAAGCCAAGCTCAAAGCTGTCACACTAAGTAATAAATCCAATCACTTCAAAAGAGCTCATCTCTTAGTCCTGATTAGATCAGGCTGCAGTAAAAAGTTTTCTTTTTAGAATAGTCACCTTTCTCAAAACACTTGTCAGTGAAGAAATTACTTAGCTTGGAAAATTCTGTTAAGGAAACGAAATCGCTGGTTGCCAGTTAAGTGCAGGTCTGAAGCTGTGGTTTCTGCGTGAGAACCTGGTTCACCTTGAACAGGACAAATATGGCTATTTGCAGCCTGGCTTGTAACAAGATAAGCATCATGTCCTTATAGAACCTTTTTATTTTTAAATAGCCACTTTCAATTTGAAGCCCAAACAAAATGATTTTGGTGTCACAATAAGAAACCCTAAATCCAATTAAATCATTAGTATATTTGACAGGCTGACTTGCAACTTCTATCTCATCATATCAACAACCTCAGATTTTTCCTCTTTGAAGTAAAGACAGCAGAAAGGAGAGATAAAGCAGTCATTTCATAATACATAGAACTGCTCGTAAACAGTCTTAGCAATATGTGGGCATAAAATTCTTAATGTACCTATATATATAACACAGTTAAAGAAATTCAATCTCAAACTAGTATCTCCTTAGTAATAAATAAACCATCAGTGAAAATACAATTTTTTTCTACCTGGGGACACAAAGAAAATGAAGTGTTTCTATAAATACATTATTTTATATTATACAATCTTCCTGCTAACAATCACCACTACAGTCCTATATAAAGGGTATTTATTATCTCCAAGAAATGTGCAGGTTATTATTACTAGAATTGAACAAAATATATAAAGCATCATTACATCTTTTACTGCTCTAAATGTTTAACTGCAAAACCTTAAACTATTTTCCTCTTTTTTCAAAGTAGAGTTTCTTATACCCTTCTATGTGAGGGTGTGAAACAACTATGGATGGAGTACACACAGGACCTATTTTCAAATTAGGATAAAATTTCCATCTCACATCTGCTGTTGTCAATATCTATATAATGAAACAAATGCATCTATAGCACAATTAAGGACATGGACAAAATTTTGATTCCAAGGAAACAAAGTTTTCTACATTGCTGCAGTGTATCTTTCCACTGCTTCCTTCAGTGAGTCTCTGTTCCTTATCTGCAAGATGTCATATATGTTAAATAGTCATTGTACAAAGCATAATGAATGCAGAAATACCACATAGGTTGACATTATTTGTCATATTGAAATATTTATTTTAATTGGGCAATTTTTTAAAAAGCCAATTGTGCCCTGACTGTTCTGGTTCAGTGGATTGAGTGCCAGCCTGTGAATCCAAGTGCTGCTGGTTTGCTTCCCAGTGTAGGGCACATGCTTAGGTTGCGGGCCAGGTCCCCGATAGGAGGCATGCAAGCAGCAACCACACATTGGTGCTTCTCTCCCTCTCTTCTCTCTCCTTTCCCCTCTCAAAAAATAAATACAGTCTTTTAATTTTTTTAAAAGATTTTATTTATTTATCTTTAGAGGGGAAGGGAAGGAAAGAGGGAGAGAAACATCAATGCATGGCTGCCTCTCGTGTGTCCCCTGCTGGGAATTGGCCTGCAACCCAGGCACGTGCCCTGACGGAATCAAAGCGCGCTCCTTTGGATCGCAGGCCCATGCTCAATCCACCGAGCCACACCAGCCAGGGCAAATACAATCTTTTTTAAAAGCCCATTGGAACCCCAGCTTGAGAACTATTAGTCCTTTATTCATATCTGTTACCACGATATTATTTGTACATTCATTTATTCATCTTTTTTATTTTTTCTTTTTCTTTTTGTTTTTTTTTATTTGACCACCAAATTAGACATTGCTGGTACAGTCATGGGTAAGACAGACATGATAACCTCACACAGTTTATCATTAATAAGTAATTCTAGGTCTAAAGAAGAGAAAACAAAATAGAAGCTCAGATGCCATAGGCATGCATCACAGGTGGATCTAAAGTGATCAAAGGAGTAGTATCCCAGAAGACCTCTGGCCTGCATCTAAAAATTAGTAGGAATTTTCTAGACAGGAAGTGAAAATGATATCACGATGCCTTTGAAGAGGAAATGGCATCTTCAGACTCAAGAAAGAGGCTTACAGGAACACGATCCAGAGTGAAATCAAGAAGGCAGAATGCAGAATGCTGAGGCTGCAGAAGTCAGTGGAGACCTGAGCCTCTTAAGCGACATCATATACGCAGCAAGTCCAAAGCTTGTAGGACACAGCAAAGGCAGTTCTGAGAGGGAACTTTATAGCAACACAGGCATACCTCAAAAAGATAGAAACATTTCAAACAAACAACTTAACCCTAACTCTACAAGAACTGGAAGACCAACAATAAATGCCCAGAGTAAGCAGAAAGAAGGAAACAACCAAGGCCAGAGTAGAATTAAATGAGATAGAGGCTAAAAGAACAATTCAAAGAATCAATAATGCCAGGAACTGATTCTTTGAAAAGATAAACAAAACTAACAAGCCTTTAACTCTACTCATCAAGAATAAAAGAGAGAGAATCCAAATAAACACAATCAGAAATGAAAAAAGAGAGATTATAACTGACACCACAGAAATACAAAGGATTGCAAGAAATTACTATAGACAACTATAAGCCAAGAAATTTGAAAACCTGGGTAAAACGGACAAAGTTCTAGAAAAATGTAATCTTCCAAAAGTGATTCAAGAAGAAGCAGAAAGCCCAAACAGCCTGGTAAGAGCTAGTGTAATTGAAGCCATAATCAGAAAACCCCCAGTACCCAGAAACCCTGGACCAGATGGTTTCACAGAAGAATTTTGCAAAACATTTAAGGAAAAGCTAACCCCTATCCTTCTCAGACTATTTCAAAAATCCAAGGAGAAGAAAGACTCCCAAATTCTTTTTATGAGGCCAGTATCATCCTAATCCCAAAACCAGGTAAACAGACAACAAAAAAACCTACAGGCCAAAATTGCTAATGAACATAGATGCTAAAATCCTCAACAAATTATCAGCAAACCACATGCAGCAATATATTAAAAAGATCATATACCATGATCAAGTAGGATTCATCCCAGGGATGCAAAGATGATACAATATTTGCAAATCAGTAAGTGTAATACATCACATAAACAAAAGCAAAGACAAAAATCATATGATCATATCAATAGTTGCAGAAAAAGCATTTGATAAGTACACTACCCATTTATGATAAAAAAAACTCAGCACGTGGGAGTACAAGGAGCATCCTCAACATAGTAAAGGCCACATAAAAGAAACCTACAGCCAATGTCAAACTCAATGGTCAAAACTATAAGTTTTCCCACTAAGATCAGGAACAAGACAAGAGTGTCCACTTTCACCACTTTGATTTGACTTAGTAATGAAAGTGCTAGCCACAGCAATCAGACAAAAAATAAATAAAAGGCAGGCATCCAAATTGGAAAGGAGGAAGTGAAGCTGTCATTGTTTGCATATGACATGATAGTGTACACAGAAAACCTTATAAAATCCACCAAAGAAGTATTCAACCTAGTAAGTGAATTTGGCAAAGGAGCAGATACAAAGTCAATATCTAGAAATCAAGACATTTTTGTTCAGCAACAATGAAATATCAGAAACAGAAATTAGGAAAAAAATTCCATTGGCTCTAGCAACAAGGAAAATAAAGTACTTAGGAATAAGCCAAACCAAAAAGGTAAAAGACTGTACTCAGAAAATTGTACAACACTGAAGAAGGAAATTAAGAAGGATGCAAATAAATAGAAGCATTTACCATGTTCATGGATTGGAAGAATTAACATAATCAAAATGTCCATACTACCCAAAGCAATTTAAATATTAAATTCAATATTTTTAAAATACCAATGATATATTTCACAGATATAGAACAAGTATTTCAAAAATGTATATGGAACCATGAATGACCCTGAATAGCCACGAAAATTTTGAGAAAGAAGAACAAAGTAGGAGGGGTCACAATACCTGTTGTCAAACTATATTACAAGGTCACAGTAATCAAAACAGTCTGCTGCTGGAATACACATAGATCAATGGAACAGAACAGAGAGCCCAGAAATAAACCCAAATCTTTATGGTCAATTCATATTTGACAAAGAGAGCAGAAGCATAAAATGGAGTAAGAATAGCCTCTTTAGACAAATCATGTTGGGAGATCTAAATGGCTACAGGTAAAAAAAAATGAATCTTAACCATAAACTTACACCATATACAAAAATAAACTCAAGATGTATGAAAGGCTTAAATATAACTCAGGATACCATAAAAGTCCTAGAGGAGAACATAGGCAGGGAAATCTCAGATATTCCATGCAGCAATATTTTCACGGATATGTCCCTTAAAGCAAGGGGAATAAGGAAGGAATAAACAAAATAGACTTCATCAAAATAAAAATCTGCTGCACAGCTAAAGAAAACATAAGCAAAATGAAACTGGAACCAACTGTATAGAAAAATATATTTGCCCATGATACCTCGGACAAGGGTTTGATCTCCAAAATATATAAAGAACTCACGTGACACCACTCCAGGAAGACAAACAATCCAATTTAAAAAATAGGCAAAGGACCTGGGCAGACACTTTTCCAAGGAAGACATACAGAAGACCCTGAGACATATGAAAGAATTCTCAGCACCACTAGCCAACAGAGATGCAAATTAAAACCAAAATGAGATATCACTTCACACAGCTCCGAATGGCCATCATGAACAAATCAACAAACAACAAGTGCTGGTGAGGATGTGAAGAAAAGGGAACCTTAGTGCACTGTTGGTAGGAATGCAGACGGGTGCAGCCACTATGGAAAACAGTATGGCATTTCCTCAAAAAGACTAAAAATGGCACTGGGTTTTGATCTGGCAATCCTAGGGATTATACCCTAGAAATCCTGAAACACCAATTCGAAAGAACCTATGCACCCCAATGTTCATAGCAGCACAGTTTACAATAGCCAAGTGGTGGAAACAGCCTCAGTGCCCATCAGTAGATGAGTGGATCAAAAAACTGTGGTACATGTACACAACGGAGTACTACACAGCAGAAAGGAAGAAGGAGCTCTCCTTTCGCAACCACAGGGATGAAATGGTTGACCATTATGCTAAACAAAATATAAATACCATATGATCTCACCTATAAGTTGAACCTAACCAACAAAACAAGTGAGCAAAATAGAAGTAGAGACATGTAAACAAAGAACAAACTGACAGTGACCAGAGGGGTTGAGGGGGTCATCAAAGAACATGTATAAAAGTCCCATGGACAAAGACAATGAGGGGGGAATCGAATATTGGAAGACGGAGTGGGTATGATGTGGAAGAGTGGTATGGAGCAGATGAGGACAACTGTAATATCACAACAATTAAAAAATAAAGACATAAAAAAGAAATAAAGACACATGATCACTAAGAAAACAAACAAACAAAAAGCTACAAATATCTCCTAGGATCATCAATGGGACGTCACGAGCGTTGGAAACTTGAGAGTACACGAACAAAAAGCTTTTAGACTATCGCTGTGCTTGCAGAAGAAGGGAGGAAAGCATGTGTGCATGACCACGAGGAATTTCATCACAGCAATTCAAGGGGAGAGCTTATGCACTCAAACGGGGTGGTATACAGCGGGTATTAACAGAAGTCAAGTAATTTGAAAGACCCAGGGCTACTAGGAATATATTATTTTCTTAGGATATGCTGGCACATCTATTTCAAATGCCTCTGGTGGGTTTAAATCTTTTTATAAGCTTTTTATAACCATGATAACTTAACTTTTTAGTGGGAATTAAAACTGTAAGTGAAAAGAACAGCAGATACCAGTGGAATTCCAGCTCCATTACTAACTACCTCCTGGCAAGTCACTAACTTTTTGGAATTGGTTCTTTCTTGGCTATACAGTGGAGAGTGGAGAGCCGCACTATTTAGCAGATAATACATGCAGAAAAGTACTTCAAATAAAGATAACACTGTTACTGGCAGAAAGTAAATTCCAGGAGGTTAGCATTGATAATTTTGCACCTGACAGAAAACTGTACTTGAATAAGAATTAAATTTAAAAAATCCACAAAAAATTTTTAAAAATTGCACGGAAAAAAAAGATAATTATGCACCTGGAGGAAGAGAGCGATGTAGACATGGGGAATCAGTTACTCTTAAAGTGATATTTGGAAAAGGGAAGTTTAATAATTTATTACACATTCTAAGTCTGAGCCTGTTGACTGTTTTGCCTGTTTTCACATCAAATACCTTCCTAAACCCCATTGCCCTGTATAAACCAGTTTAGAGGCTAGGTTTGCAAGTGTAACACCAGTGTCCCTTTCTATTGTATATTATGTGAACAGTGCATTCCCTTTCCTTTCTTTAAGGACCACCAGAGAGCTGACCTCACTCTGTCTAGCTGATGTATCTACAACATATATATCATTTATATCCTGAATCTCCAGGGCCAGATAAACGGCCATCCAGTGACCCATAGTTAGTATGCATATTTCTCATATTTTTCTTATGGGAACATTCACATATATTTGATAAAATTTGATTCTTCAGTTTTCTGTCATGAATTCACGCTTTTTGAGTTCCCGATTAAGAAATAACTTAAAAAATTGTGGATTATTCTTGAATCTTTTTATTTAAATCACTCTTTGCTGCAAGAGTTATTCTAACAGACTGTATGCAATAACCTCTTATTACTTGAAGTGATAAACCCATTGGAATGTTTCTTTGGATTACAGTAATTCATCCTTTGAATATAACTTAAAAGTAACAGTCCTTAGATATAAAATGTCAGGTTGCACGTAGAGAGGTACTTTCTATTGCCAAAATCTTTTATCTTTCCTGATGGAGATTTGTGCATTTGCTTTGGCCAGCTATTCTATAAATCACAGGTTAAAAGGAAATATGTCTTTGATTCTAAAAGTGCACCAGTTAATGTCACTGGAGTGGTTGTAAGGGACTTTTTCCATGTGGTTTTCTTTTGCTTCCCTGCTTGACTTAGCTGCATTATTCATGATCACCTTTAGTCCATCTGGCGACACTGTTTCTCCTTCGCTCTACCTACATGAGGCATCATCAGCAAACCCGGCGTTGTTTGACTGACATCCTCTAGCACAGAAAGCAAGTCAGGGAGCTGTTGGGTAGACTCCCGCTCTGTTGCCGCCTCACCTCCTTGACAGTAGTGCCAAGGTGCTTGGACAGCAGTAACAATAAATCTATTTTCCCTTTCCCAGAGTTGGCTTGTTCTTCAATGTGATTTCTGGTTTATTTCCAGACAACCATGGCTATTTAATTCCTCTAGAACTCATATTCAGATAATCAGAACTGAATAAACCTGAGTCTTTCTCTTTAAATGGTAGTATGTAGATAAATACAAATTCTGGAACAAGCAGTATGGCAACGGCTCATTATCCTACATCCAGAAGGAATTTGAGGTTATGGACTTACTGAGCTATTTTAAGTGCCCTTTCATTTTATTGCTAGTAGCTATTTAATTTGTTTTCAAATAAGGCATAAGAAAGTACTTTTCTCTCTTAACAAGTATGTTAGAATATGACTGACACACTTTCTTAGGAATAAGGATCGTGCTTCAGTTTTAACACTCTTACAACTCCACCTGCTTCAATAGATCTAGGCAGGCAGGCTGGGATGATGAGTTGAACATTTAGGGGAAGGGCCTCCCAAAACAATGATCAAAAAGCCTGACTGGTGTAGCTCAGTGGATGAGCACGGGCCTGCGAACCAAAGGATCCCAGTTCGATTCCCAGTCAGGGCACATGCCTGGGTTGCAGGCCAGTTCCCAGCTGGGGACACATGAGAGGCAACCATACATTAATATTTCTCTCCATCTTGCCTTCCCTTCCCTTCTAGAGATAAATAAGTAAAATCTTAAAAATGATGAAAGATAAGATTAATTTGCTATAATTTTTCCTATATTTGTTTTTATAACACTAAGAATGACTACAGTTTTATCATTATAGCAAGCAGTTACACTAGAAACTTCTTTTTTTAAATTTTTGTTCAGTTACAGTTGTCCTGCCGTTTTCCCCATTGCTCTCCCCTGTCCTGTGCCCCCCCCACTCCTGCAGTCAATCCCCGATCCCTCATCCACGCCCGTGGGTCCTCTATTTGTGTTCCTTGGCTCGCCCCTTCCCTTTCTTTCTCCTGCTATTCCCTTTCCCCTGCCCCTCCGATCATTGTCAGTTTATTCATTAGTTCCAAGTCTCTGGTTCTATTTCATTCGCTTGTTTTGTTGATTAGGTTCCACTTATAGGGAAGATCACCACCTGGCTTACTTCACTTAACATAATATTCTCCAATTCCATCTTATTTTTTTAATATTTTTTTAATTTAATTCTTGTTCAAGTACAGGTTTCTGTCTTATATTCCCAACCCTGCCCGCCCCCTGCCCCCGTGCTCCCCACCTCCCTCCCATTTCCACCCCCCACCTTAGTTATTGTCCACGTGTCCTTTATACTTGTTCATGTGAGTCCTTCCCCTTTTCCCCTATGATTCTCTCCCCTCTCCCCTCTGGACCCTGTCAGCCTGTTCCATATTTGGGTGTCATTGGTCATATTTTGCTTGCTTGTTTGTTTTGTTTAGATCCCTGTTAACGGTGATATCATATGGTATTTGTCTTTCACCGCCTGGCTTATTTCGCTCAGCATAATGCTTTCCAGTTCCATCCATGATGTTGCAAAGGGTAGGAGCTCCTTCTTCCTTTCTGCAGCATAGAATTCCATTGTGTAAATGTACCATAGTTTTTTGATCCATTCATTTACTGATGGGCATCTAGGTTGTTTCCAACTCTTGGCTATTGTGAATTGTGCTGCTATGAACATTGGGGTGCATAGGTTCTTTTGGATTGGTGTTTCAGGGTTCTTAGGATATACTCCTAAGAGTGGAATTGCTGGGTCAAAAGGCACATTCATTTTTAGTTTTCTTAGAAAATTCCATCTTATTTTTCTTAATCAATTATGTTACTATAAACATCTTTATACTGTCGTCATTTTGTCCTTTTTTCCATAAGCATAAAACGAACACTGAACCCTTTGTCCATGAAGAATGAAGGTGCTTCATGTTTTGTATGTCACGAGTTGAGCGGCTTACCGCGGCCCACACTGTCCTAATAGCTCAATTACACCTATCCTGATACCAGAGATGGGGATTCTCCCATTATGAATTCATTCTCATTTCTTTTAATTATTAGCTCTTGTATCTTTAAATATGTAAATAATTCTACAGTAAATAAAGAAAGATAAATTGTTTTACAATAAGGTGTGAGTGAGCTGGGTCAATTTTATTCTCAAAGGAAGGGGGCAGTTGGAATGTTGGGCGCAGGTTACAGTGGCTGAGGTCTGAATGGGAAAATTGGAGAAATAGGAGTTGAAGTGCCTCTAAAGGACACTTAATCCATTCTATCATGTTTCCTGGTGCCCGTCTGATTTTGACTCCCAATCTCCTTTCCATAAAAAAGTGCTTCTCACTTGGACCCAGTACAGCAGTTTAAGTCTGCACTCAAGTCCAGATTAGAAAGGAAGGGAGTGAGGAAATAAGGAAGGAAAAAGGGAAGAAGGAAAAGGAAGGAAGGAAGGAAGGAAGGAAGGAAGGAAGGAAGGTAGGAAGGAAGGAAGGATCTCCATGAGAGAGCTTAGTTTCAGCCATTTTTAGTTTCCCCTGTATAATTTCCAGTCCAACCAGTGGAGATTCAGTATCTTCTTCAGTTAGCCTGTCCTCTTAAAGTTGGGTACAATCATGACTTCTGCCCTTGTTTCATTTCGCAGTTTTAGTTACACGCAGATTTTCCTGCACAGGAGGTCTGTGTCCTAACCCCTGCATTGTTCAAAGATCACCTGTACATGTATAGATTCAGTCACTGTGTCAGAGCGTCCTCAGTCTAGCCCAGGCAGGCTGAGAGAGCATCTCGGACATGTGCCGCAAAGCAATGTTTCCTTTAACTGTGAACAGATAGATGCAGCTAACTGTTCCTATGAGTCCAGTGATGGTATAGCTTAGGCCATTCCATTTCCAAGAAACAATTCATATAATTTATAACAGAGGGAAAGAATGAAATAAAGCATAGTATTTCTTCAATGTTTCCATTTTTTGCTATCCAGGGAATATTTTGTTTGCCTGCAACTCTATAATATCTCTGTTAACAATTAGAAGAATTTCACTTCTTCATGCACCAATTTTTTTTTAAAAAGGAACATATGTAACTGGATATCACGGTTGCTATTTTGGAAATAAAAGAAGAAAGCAAGTCACTGAAAAGGAAAAACAATGACTGGGATATGTCCTTTGACTCTGAGTGTGGATGGTTTCCTTGGGTTTTGATAATTGTATAAGAGAACTATCTGGAAGAGGTCTGAAAAGATGGTAGGTAATATCTGATCATTACTTAGTGTAAATAGAAAGTAAAGGGACTTTGCTGAAAAGTTGCTTAAACTGATGTCTGTTGTGTGAATGAGTGAAACTTCCATTCAGTGTCTTATTAAAAACTAATAACTGAAGGCTTCATCAGGACAAGAAGTTCTTCCCTGATCTTAGAAAAATCCCAACAGGTATTCTGTGCTAATTAAGTGTATTTATTGCACATTCCTTTCAACACCTCTGTTTATTATCTTTCAGTATTTTTAGCCAAACAAATTGCATGCTACTATGTTTCAGAAATTTACATGACTTCCTTATATTTCTACAGCATAATCAGTTTTCCCTCTAGGTAGTTAATCTTTAGGAACTTGGCACAGAGCACTTCTGAGGAAGTTCATGATCACTCATAAGGTAAAACCACTTGCTCTTTTTTCGTAAAATCTATGAAATGCTCTCCTAGTGTTGCACACTTTGAAGAAATTAAAGTGCAAATAGCCACAGACAAAATCTTGGTCTCAACATTATTGGATTTATATGTTAATTTTTCTGTGCACGCATATGATGTTGTTAGTGTAGGAAAATCACAGAAATAACATTTTACTTGTTTTGATGACAATTGATCAATTATGAATGATCATTTGGATAACCTCAGTGTAAACACAACACATATGCTCCTAAGTATAAGACCTTCAATGGCTTCCCAGTTGCTTCCTGGTTAAAGTTGTCCTCCGGCAAAAAACAATAGCTATGCATGCCAGTGTAGCTCCTTCCTCATTTATCACCTTGCATACTTTACATTATAGCCACAGAGGATTAGGCGTAATTTCACAAATAACCCCAGGTTTTCTAGCTGTGTCGCTGCTTACACTACTTTACCTCTTAGAATTTCTTTTTGCACCCATAAAGAGATAACTCTTCCTTCAAATTTTTCTCAGAGTCCACCTTCTGATTGATAAAGCAAGACCTAACCTATCCCTAATGTGAATACCCACAGAATTTTGTTCGCATTTCTATTAATTAGAGATCTATCGTGCTTTATGTTAATAGTCATTTTTGAAAGGCAAAATATAGTTTTATTTCTTTCATTTTGTCTTTACGGTATTTTTTATTTACATTACCTTTTAGTCCCCTTATATGCCCCTCCCCCCCCTGCAATCACCACACTGTTGGCCATGTCCATGAGGCCTTTCTCCTTTTTGCTCAATCCATCTACCCCCCTATCCTCCCCACCCCACTAGCTGTCATCCTGCTCTTCATCTTTGAGTCTGTCTCTGTTTTTCTCGTTAGTTCAGTTTGTTCATTAGATACACATATCAGTGAAATCATACGGTATTTGTCTTTCTCTGACTGGCTTATTTCACTTTAGCAAAATGTTCTTCACGCCCATGTATACTGTCACAAAAGGCAAATAGTTTTCTTTTTTAGAGCCAAATAGTATTCCATTGTGAAAATGTCCCATAGTTGTTTTATCCACTTAACTGCTGATGGACACTTGGACTGCTTTCATATCATGGTGATTGTAAACAATGCTGCAGTGAACTTAGGGGTGCTTATGTTCTTTCAAATTAGTGTTTTGGGTTTCTTGGGATATATTCCCAGAAGTGGGATCAATGGGTCAAAAGACAGATCCATTTTCAGTTTTTTGAGGTATTTCCTTACTGCTTTCCATAGTAGCTATACACCAGTCTGCATTCCCACCAATAGTGTAAAAATGTTTCCCTTTCTCCACATGCTCACCAGCATTTGCTATTTGCTGATTTGTTGATGATAGTCATTCTGACAGGTGTGAGATGATATCTCACTATTTAGTTGGCATTTCTCTGATGATTAGTGATCTTGAGCATCTTGTCATATGTCTATTGGCCATTTGTATGTCTTCTTTGGAGAACTGTCTATTCATCTCCTTTGACGGTTTTTTAATTGGGTTGTTTTTTTTGTTGTTGTTGTTTTTTGGTGTTGAGTTTTGTAAGTACTTTGTAAACATTGGATATTAACCCTTTACCATATTATCAGCAAGTATGTTCTCCCATTCTGTGGTTTGTTTTTTTTTATTTTGTTGATAATTTCCTTTGCTGTGCAAAAATTTTTAGTTTGATGTAGCACTATTTATTTTTTCTTTTGTTCTCCTTGTCTGGGAAATTTGTTGTATCTGATAAAAATATTGCTATTTTTAATCTGATAATTTTTTTCATAATCTTAATAACATGCTTTAATACCATATTTCTTTAGTAACATGTTTTCTGTAAAATTTTTGTTTTTCTCCTTTGAATCATATATACATCCTGAGTTACCAAAATTCATTAAGCAAAGCTAAATTATCATTTTTATCTAAAATGCTTATACATTGGTTATTAATACTTGAAACTACATTTAGCAAATACAAAAAGTGAAAATAAAAAGTAACTCCCATGGGAGCTGTGATAGCCAAATTTTTGCTAGAAAATCTGAATTATATAATAAAATGTCAAGGAATTTCTAGATTCTTCTGACCTGAAAAGGTGAATATAAAAAGACGAAAGCACAGAACTATCTTTGAGAAGAAAATCTTCAATTGCCTGAGCTGATAAGCATAAGAAGTCTCTGACCTTTTCTCTTAAGATTCTTATTTGTATTTCCTATTTCAACTTGACCCTTTTTAAGGGATATCTTCCATCAAAATATGCTTGAATCTTTCTTTCCCTTCATATCATATTTAAGCTAAAAATAAAAAAAAAACTAAACTTTATTAGACTGTTCTAAAACTATACTCTACTTAACTTTGTTTTAAAAACTAGAAGTTTTTATAGTTTGTATCTTACATTGTTAAACTTTCTGGTATTTATTTTAATTACCTTCTCCATATTACTATCTAATTTTATTATGTAATCGAAATGATATGTTTGGGTGTTTTACAGAATGCTATATTTTCTTTGTGTTTACCTAAAAAAATTTAGAGTTCTTTCATTTTAATGATTGTTTATGTTGATTTTGTAGCCAATGGTGGAATGCTACATCAGGGTACTGTGTAATCCAAAACCAGGCTATGGAACGTGTGACCAAAATAAATTGTAATGATTAATTTGCAAACATTGATTTAGTACCTACATATCTACCAAACAAACCAACTTTCTTGGCTTCCTCTTTGACCCATCTCTTAAATGGCGATATTACCTGAGTTTCCTTGATACACAGGTGCCATCACTCCACACATCATACTCTTCCTCATACTTCTATGGTTTGTTCTCTCAGGTGAAAAGTGCCATTGGTTTCATCCTTCTGCAAACCTCCGTGGCCCAGGCATGTCCAACCCATGGCCCACAGGCTGCATGCAACCCAGGACTGCTATGAATGTGGCCCAACAAAAAATTATAATTTTACTTAAAACCTTTTTTATGCTCATCGATTTTCGTTAGTGTTTGTGTGTTTAACGTGTGGCCCAAGACAACTCTTCTTCCATCGTGGCCCAGAGATGCCAAAAGGTCGGATACTCCTACGCCCTTTTCATGTGAAGCCACAGGAACCACAAGTACTCTGATCTGCTCCGTGCAAGCTTCTTATGGACAGTGTGGTATGAGAGTACTCTCACATGCCCTCCAGGCTATGGACATCAGACTGGTGTTCACCCTGCTCTTGTGGGCAAGAGGATCCAGCAGGCTTTCTACCATTAGAAATCTCTAGATATGAAACTGTAGTCTTTGTGTTCAAATACAGCTGCAATATTTTCTGCTAGGCCTTTCCTTCTTGTCTATTTTAATAGAGGCACAAAGGAAATATTTTTTGGGTCAATATTCAGCCAAAAAAGAAATTGTGATCTCTCCTTCTCACAAGTATCCCAAATGTTAATTAGTGATTCTGTTCAAGTCCCCATCACAGACCTTCGCATCAGAGAGAAGGAAGAAATTGCAGAGACTAAGTTGTCTTCATGATGCTACATTTCCCCAAAGGCTTAACTTCTCTGTAGTCCTGCTTTTAGATGAACTGACTGGGTGAGGATGAAAAGAAAGACTTTGCCCTATTCTTATGTAGCCCAGAAAATGCTCAGTGCTTAGCATATGGGAATAATTAAGCTTTTTATCACCAGATTTTAGCCTTCACTAAAATTTTGGTACTAGAGGAAAAATCCACTCACCTGTTACTGTGGATAAGACTACCATCTTCTATGCATGTTCAGGATCCTTAGCGTCACCAGTACCCGAGTACCCGAGTCCTTATTACTTTGTCTATTAAGACTCATGGCCATAGTCATACTTCCTAGAAGTGTGTTTTAATAGTATTTACTGTAGGTGCTTTTGGTAGCTTCTAGTACTTTCAAACTAGCATGATTATAGTCATCAAAAATATCTGAAAAGACCAAAGTAGTGCTTAGAAAATGCTGCCAAAGCAGGTCTAGCCTTCTTGCAGATTCCATAGTTTTGAGCCCAGCCAGTTCTTACTGGTCACATTCTCCCTAGCAGTAGCCTTTAACAGTCATGCATATTCCTAAGAAGATGACGTACTCCTTAATTCAAAAGCTTCTGGATATAAATATTTCAATCTTAGCAAAGACTTTATTGCTTTATTACCTCATAAACATTGATTTTCCTCCCTACTTTCTCCTTCCTTCCTTCCTTTCTTCCTTCCTTCCTTCCTTCCTTCCTTCCTTCCTTCCTTCCTTCCTTCCTTCCTTCCTCCCTTCTTTATTTTATAAAACTGACTTCTTTGTTTTGCAGAAAATTTGGTGCCCAGGTTGTGGCTTTTAATAAAAAGCTCTTCTGTGGCTTTCATTTTATAATTACATGGTTCATGGAGCATAGAAAGTGAAGCTGGAAAATAGAGGAATTGTGAAGACCTTGTTTAAGGTGCTGAACTGAATATGGATTATAAAGTAAAGGCTAGAAAAAATATCTCTGGTACATTTATCTTATGCTCTGATTGGTAGTTTGATGGTGGGGAACTCCCTTGCTAAACTGTTCAAAATTTATTCTCCACTCGTTGTATTCTAAACATTACACAGACTTTACTAATGATGTTATCATTGCTCATTAGAATTTAATATGCTTAACCAGTGAATTGTAAAATCCAGGACAAAATAATGACTTACGGGCCGAGGAAGATAGAGAAGGAACAGTAATAAAGCATTACTGGGACTAGAGCAAAGAAAACCATGACATCACTTTATTTTTTAATTTTTTAAAAAGTTATTGTTGTTCGTTTACAGTTGTCCTGCTTTTTTCCCCATTGCTCACTCCTACACCGTGCCTCCGATTCCCATGGTCAATTCCTCTACATTGTCCATGCCCATGAACCCTCTGTTCGCTTGCCCCTTCTTCTTTCCCCCGTTTTCCCCCATCCCGCATCCGATAACTCTCAGTTTGTTCTTTACTCCCAAGTGTCTGGTTCTATTTTGTTCATTTGTTTGTTTGGTTGATTAAGTTCCACTTACAGGTGAGATCATACAGAATTTGTCTTTCACCACCTAGTTTATTTCACTTGGCATTATGCTCTCCAGTTCCATTCATGCTATGACATCATTTTGTATGATGAGATGACAGGCAGAACCAACAAGAGTGAGAGGGGAAGCCAGAAAAATGTAGAAAGCACTAGATAGCAAGAAATTGTTGGGAAAACACAGTACAATGAAGGAAGTACAAGTGGTAAAAAAGTAAATGTAGATGAGAATTGCTTGAGGAGAATGAGAAAGGGAAAATTGTCAAAATGTGAAGGAAAAAATAAACAAAAAAATCAAATAGTATAAAGAGTAGAGAGAAAAATCGAAAAGAAAAAAGAAAGAATGAAATACTGAATTTATCAAATCAAAGGTGTTTTAACCAGATACAAATGAAATGAATGATATAATAGCCAATCCTTTTTATTTTAGTTTATATCAAAGCTAAATGTTTTGCTGCACTTTAAGCCATTTCACATGGGGAAAACAAACAGAATGTGCCCTTGCTGTGTGACTCATCTGGCTGGAGCATTATCCAGGTTGTGAGTCTGATCCCCAGGCTGGGCACATAACTAGATTGCTGGTTTAATCCCCATTCAGGGCACCAACAGGAGGCAACCGATGGATGTTTCTCTCACATCCATGTCTGTCTATCTGTCTCTCTCTAAAAACCAGTACACATATTCTTGGATAGGCATTAAAAATAAAATATAAATAAACAAAATGCAAACTATTCAAATTATGCTTCTGTGATGAAAAAAATTTCCCAATATTTTGTTTGCATTTGGGTTGAGTGTGTGCGTGTGTGTGTGTGTGTGTGTGTGTGTGTGTGTATTTCTGGATTCAAGGCTGTGTCCACCAGTAATGTTCAGTGATATCTTCATATTTGACAAAATGAATATTTATCTGGAATTTTCTCAGGGAATTAACACAGAAGAAAGAGAAGAAATTAATATTCATTTCAACCACACAAGATGAAGTTTTGAAATGAGGGGCCTGCCTGATTTCAAACAATTAAATGATTAATGACGTTTCCCAGTAGAGTGAAGACACTGCTATTAAAATTAAAAATTGTTTCATCAAGGAATAGCTATTTGTAACCTCTAAATGCAAATAACTAAACACAAAAAAGAAATCAGGGAAGAAAATAGCCCACAAGAGAAATAGAAAGCATTTATTTTAGAGGAGGTTGAGATCTACAGCTTAACTTATTCCACAAATACAATATAAGGGATCTATATAATGACAGGAGCAAAGCAAGTTTCAAACAGCCAAAGTGTTTCAGAGGTTTTATGATTAGTTAGATGGTGCATTTCAGTTTTTTGCTATGTAATTAACACTTTCTAATGATTTAAGATCAATGTGATTAATAGGCCATTCTCTCTGCAAATTTGTTTTCTGTTCTGCAGGAGAAAATACTAAGCTTCAGAGATGAAAAAAATAATTAAGGCAAGAACAATGAATATACCAAGAATGAAAGCAAAATCTGTCAAAAGAACTCTAGAGCAACTCCAAGAGCAGCCCAGCTCTCTTTCTGGACGTTGCCTCTGACAAGAAACAGGGGAGAAAAGCTTTACCTAGACTCACTGGAGATTTTAATTTATTTTAACAGAAGTGCACCCAAGACCACTGATTTGTAAAATGTGCCCAGAGCTGAGCCCTTAGGAGCACTTCCAAATAAGAAAGCATCTTTTTCCTCTTTGCCAAATCTATTTATTATTGAATTCGCACGGTGTACTCATCCCTCTAGCCTCAGGAAAGATTTTTTAAGGCATTAGAAAAAACACCAGTTATCTGTCTTAGCATTAGAATTTTTAAGAAAAGTAAATACACGCATGTAAACACAAAAGCTTATACTGTCCAGGAAAATACTTCTAGAACCAAATAGCTTTCTCCTGGTGCTCCTGCAGAAGCGGATGACGTCAGTGGAAATACTTCATGCCCGGCAGCAGAATTTTGGGAAGAAAAGGGATGCAACTTCGAATTCTGCCTCACAGACAGTTACCAAATGTGGGTTGAGATGAGCAAAGGTAATTGCCCGAATCCTTTCCTTTGACTTCCATCAGAACCAGCTGCCACAGACATAACAAAGGGCTGCAAGTAGGAATGGCTGTTGGCCAGAAGGAAGAACCATGACAACTGATTAATTTCAGGAAATGAGTTCATGCCTGTTAGTTCAGTGTAGATCAGTTCACTGAACTCCACACTAACTTTGTTAGTTTTCTCCTGTCTCTAAACATATCACTGATGCCACAGAGGTTTTTTAAAAATGCTATCATTGCAAAGGAAATTAACAAAGTAAAGCAAATATTGGTTTGAATAAGTCATACAATTTATTCACAAGCAATTGAAAAGGGAAGAAATACCAGGACAAGGCAAGCAGTTTAGAAATCTAGCCTCAATGTTCCTTTGGCACAGGTTCTGAAATCAGAGCTCAGATACAGTACAGGGATGCTTCATTTGTAGACTAGGTTGTGTTTCTACATGTCCATATGGCGAAGTCTTAAAACTCTAAAGTGAGACTGATAGTGTCTTTGAAGAGGAAATTATGTTAAAAGGATGCCATTAGTGTTGGGACTGTGTGTTAGTGGATAAAAAATTAGTAATAGAAAACATCAGGGATAAGGCACAGGTTGAGGGTGGGATTCTGGCTAAACCAACCTAATAGGATTCTTGCTGAAGGTAGGCAAGGGTGATAAGATACCACCTAGGGGATAATAGAAAATGAGAAACCTCATGAGCTATCCAAGGTGACCAGATTTCAAGGTTGGGGTATTCTGGCTAACCTGACTTAGCAAGATTCAGAATTCTTGATGACATTAAATAACGTAAAGATGAAAACAAAAGCCCAAAGATCATGATCTCATTGTAAAGAAAGTTGAGGAACTTGAGTAGAGTTTGACCAAAGGGACAATCTTTGTTGGCGTTAAGCTAATGTGACTGGTGTCCTTATAAGAAGAGATGAGGTTAATAAGAACAGGGACAGAGAGAAGACCAGGTGAGGACACAGCAAGAATCCTGGCCATCTACAAGCCAAGGAGAAAGGCCTGAGAAGAAACTAACTCTGCTGACACCTACTTCTTGGACTTCCAGCCTTCAAAACTGTGAGAAAACAAAATTCTGTGGTTTAAGCCATCTAGTGCTCTGTTCTGGCAATCCTAACAAGCTAATACACCTTGTAATGCTCAACTCCATGTGGGAACAACACATCTGCAAGTTCATGTTCAATATCTTTCTTTGAAGCACTGACCAGACATTACATTTCTTAGATGTTCTTTTGCCATCAGGATAAAAGTTCATTCATTGGTATTATTTGTGGGGGAATACATGTAATAGGGCTAAATGTGCCACAGAGTGATTTAAGAAAAACAAACACTGCAGGAACAGGAAACATTGATTTGGATATAGAAGAACCCCTGAATTTAGGTTTTAGACATGACCCAAAACTTTGTTGTCTCTAGTTTTGGCCCATAAATTGAGCAAGCTGGACTAGATTTTGTCAGTGCCTAAGGACATGTTGACTGAAGAAAACTAGAAGATTAAAAAGTGGAAAGCCATGCATTGTTTGCAGCAAATTCAGGATGAATCTACCCTTTCTGTCAAGTACAACATATTCTAAAAACGGTAAAAATACCTCAGGGTTAAGAAGAAATTTAATGCCCTGTTTGTGCTTCTTTATTTTTGTGTTTCCTTGTTTGTTGCTGTCTGGCTCCTCCAAGACACTGATTACTAATATTTACCTCTGATATATTCCATTTTCTTCTTTCTTCTATGCATTCTTGTTAGTAGTTTTGGAGCTCTCCTCAAACTAGGTGGGAGTAACGCCTGGTGTGAATCACTATAGAAAATGGAGGAATTGCGTGTCTGAGTGCACCTCCCTGCTCCCTCCCATATCCTGACACCCCCATAGCATTTTGGGTCAGGGCACATTTAGCATAGCACCGACTCTATAACCTCGTCTGGGCCCAGGAAGTTTGATGTGCATTCTTTTATTTAATCCCCTAGCTTGGATGAATGGAAACATTTTAAATCCAAACACACTTTAATTCCAATCTAGGCTTTTCTTCTTTCTAGCCATGTGAGTTGGAGCACATGGTATAAGTTTTCTGGGTCTCAGTATTGCACTGAAGGTTATGTAACATAATATAAGAATGCTTAGTACTGTTTTTGGTTTATAGTAAGATGGGCAAACCTCAAAAGATATTAGTTGTAATGCTCTTGCAATGGTATGATAGAGGTAATAAGGATGTATGAGCGTCCTCTTTTTACTGATATAAATATTGGAGCTCAGAAGCATTATATAATTTGTCCAAGGTCACACAACTAGTAGATTATGATACTGGAATTTTAACCTAAGTCTGCAAGTTCAATCACTTTGCTGTTATTGCCTCTTAATTCACGGTTCTTGAATGTCCACTATGTAGTGTGGATGATGCTCATTCTGGAATTACAAAATAATGCTATAAATCTCTAAGGTAAAAGAACTTATATCCCCTTTATAAGGGGGATATCCCCTTAAACTCTGGCCACTGATGTTAAGGTATATATTACACTTTTATTCTTTATTGTAAATGGGCACCATCATTTTTTAATAAAGCTGTACAATCATTTTTATTTCACATTACTTATTTATTTTTGCTTTTATGAGAGGGTATGCCCTAAGGAATCATGTGAATTGACTCTGGACTTAGCACTATGTTTAATAGTACTGGGTCCCCTTTTAAGCTTTCAGAGTTCCATAATAATGTTTCTTTTATTTTTCACAGGATGGCTTATTTACTAGAGATCTTCAAGGATGCATTTGGTAGGATAAATCAACAGTATACACATTTATTACATATTCTACTTAGAAAAGTCAGACAGCTATCTGAAAAGAACAAGGAAAAACGTTTTCATTATTAAATATTAAAAACATAAAAATTCCAGCAATATTTTAAGAAATGAATTAAAGGAAGGCAACTGAGGATTAAAACTGCAAGCCTGTCACTAACTCACCCTGAGAGTAATTGTACAGTCTCAGCACACTGAACAATGAAACATAACACAATTACTTCACGCTCAAGACACAGTGAGTTAGGGAAGCTCTCACCCGAAGCTATAAAAAGGGGCTGTTGTGTTGCTTTATTTTATTTTTGTTCTTTAACCAAGCATATAAAAACCATTACTTTATACTGAAATTCTATGACTTTTATAAACTGAAATTTAAGAATTACTTTGAGTATAATAATACATCTGGTGCCACTTACTGACTGTGTTTAGTAGTAAATTTGGGTTCATACACTAGCAAAATGTCAAACTCAGGACTCAACAGGTTTTCAGGTCATTTAGGAAATACAATAAAAATGGAATTATTCTTCAGTTGTTTTAATGATATAAGGGGAAAATTAGGGAGATGTCGGGCCCAGAAAATCTAGATACTTTGTGCCTTGTGTAGATTACTCTTCCATATATTTTCTCATTTAAAGGGAGATAGTAGAATAAAAATGACATTTTTATATAAAAATCATCTCGAAACCATTCCAACGTATTTAAATAACAAAGTAGAGGCAAATTCTAATATTTTATTATTAGTAATGGTTAACCTATAAATCTCCACCATAAATGATTCCTCACCAGTATATCAAGAGCCAGTGGAAAAGAAACAGTAGAAAATAAAAAAGTGTTTATACATATGATCACATACTTCCAGGTGTTCTGACTAATGTCTGTGTAGGACCCAATGCAGGCACCAGTGTCGGGTGGTCATTACTCCCACTGCATTGCAGTCCTGGAAGGAGAAAAGACACACAGCAAATAGAAGTTGGTACACAGCAGGTGGGACAGGATGTCAAAAGACCATCCTGGGAGAGTAAGCAAAGACACTGAGAGACATAAAAGTAACATGATGCACTTGGGAATCTCCAAATATTTTAGAATGCTGACCACTCCTTTAGTGATGTGTAGGAAAATGCTGTGGAAGTTAAAATTGAGCTGGATCATTATTATTAAGAGACAATTCTCCAGAGATCTCTAGTATTTCTGCACATCATGCAGACAAAGGAACGAAGATATTTTGTTGCAAGCTATTTTTTCAGGGATGTTACCAAATAGACCTGGAGCAGAGATAAACTTTGCTCAGTGCCCAGTATAATAAAGATAGTATCTCAAGGGCAAATGTTTGGAAGGGTTGCTTGCAACCCATTATACAAAGTTGATTTGTCTAATCTGGGGTTCTTTAGATGTGATGCAAACCCACCACACGTGCAGCCACCACGGGGACCCACGTCAGCATTGGTGCCGGGGGGACTTGGAAAGAAGTGGAAACCATCATGCATATGAAACCCATTGCTTTCTATACCATAAGCGGTTAAATTCTTTGTCTCTAAGGCCAAGAGGTCTCATGCCCTCTGCCACAATCCATGAAACTATGGAAGACTAACTTGTTAACTTATAAGTAGGGTAAAATCTCAGACCCTTCACAGTTCTTAACAATTCTATTACCTTGAATTCTACATCTATTCTATAAATGTTTTTGAAGTGTCTTTATGATCTCATAGTGTCCTAGGCTTTGGCAATAGAACATTTAACGAAAAAAAAAAGAGAAAATCTATTCTCATTAGTTTTATACTTTGATGGCATCAAATGAGGAACATAAGTGGGAACACCTCAATAAGTAAGATGTATAATATGTTACATAGTGATTAGTGCTTTAAAGTAAGGGCAGTGTGTGGAGTGTTTCAAGGTCATTATTTAGAAATAATGAATTGGCAGTTTTAAATAGGATCATTAGGGAAAGCCTGACTGAGAAGGTGATATTTGAATAAACACCTTGAACAGTTAAGGAAATCTTTGGAAGGTCATTTGACATTTTCTTAGAAAACTGTTAACCATTGACCTACCATACCATCTAGCAATAAAACTTCTTATTTGTCTAAATTGAAAATTTATGTCTACACGATAGTATACAAACACATGTTTATAATTCACAATTGTTCAAACTTGGAAGCAACAAAGATGTCTTCCAATAGACAAAGTGATACATCCAAGCAATGGAGTATAATTGGTGAAAGAAGATATACTATCAAGACACAAAAAGACATGGAGAAAACTTAACAGCATATTGGCTAGTGAAAAAGTTAATTTACCAAATTCATATATGTACTATAATTCCAAGTGTATGACATCCAGAAAAGGTAAAACCATGAAGAAAATGGACAGATAAATGGTTGCCAGGTGTTCGGGAGGAGGGACGGATGAATATATGGAGTACGGGAGATTTTTAGGACAGAAGAAACCATTCTGTGAGACACTGTAATAATGTATTCATGCCATTATGCATTTTTGAAAACCCATAGAATTTATGCAGGGTAACCCTAATGCAAACCCCTTGGTGGTGCATTTTAATTAAAAATATTGTAATCACATCATTTATCAATTATAACAAATTTACCACATCAGTGCAAAATGCTAAGAATCAAGGAAACTAGGGAGGGATGTTAAGTAGGTATATGAGAACTCTATACATATTCAATTCAATTTTTATGTAAAGCTAAAACTGCTCTAAAAAATAAAGTCTATTTGAATTGTTCTTTGAAGTTAAGGAAAAATTCATTTCCCTCGGACTAGTCAGAGGGAAAAGCAAATGTAAAGACCTCGAAGCAAGGAGATGGCCAACATGTCAACAAAGAGTGAGGAGGGCAGTGTGACCGAAAAAAGTGTAGTGGGGAGAGGCTGGGAACGAATGAGGCCAGAGCCATCGTGGCTCATTCTATAGGCAAACGTGGAGAGCTTCGCTATTCTGTGTCAGATGGGGAGCCATTAAAGGTTGCTAGCAGAAGAGTGGCATCCATCCGTGCTAAATTTTGAGTGGATTATATTCACTTCATTGTTGAATACATCGTAGTGAAGGATAAGGGTAGATGCAGGTAAGCTAGTTAAAAGGCTAAGTTTATTGAAATAGTCGTGAAGAAAAATGAGGTGTATTTGCACCCGATTTTTTGATCTGAGCAACTGGGAGTTCAGAGTAAAAGTCTACAGAGGTGAGGAAGATGTAAAGGTGGCACTTTGGAGAGCAAGAGAACGAATTGTGTGTTGATGGTCATGAACTTGAAACACCGAATAAACATGACAGTGGAGACATTGAGTAGGAATGTGTGCATTCAATTCTAGGGAGATAAATTAAATGTATGATTAAATTCGTATTTTAGGAAGATTACCCTCACAACCCGACACAGTGCAGGTTTGCTTGGTGGAGGCTCTTGGAGGAGTCCTATTGAGAAGTACTGGGAAGGCCGAGAAGAGCCAAGTGAGAGAAAAGCAAATAGGTATTAGAGGGGCTAAGAAAGGAGAAGCGTTAGGATTTGGTCACTGATCACCTCTGAGGCATCAAAGTAGAACAAGGATCCTGGAGGCGTTGTCATTCTTTGACTAAGGTAACTGGGTTAATAATGACCAAACCAAGAAATAAAAGAGAGGCAGCATTGGGAGGAATGATGATGAGTTTCCTTTAGAGCACATTAGACCTAAGGTTCTTGGGGGACACTAAAGGGAAGGCAAAGACGAGGGAGAAATCCGGATGTCCTGTGGGTTCCCATACTGTGTATCTTGGTAAACGGTGATGTTTCATTAACTTAGATCAGGAAAAAATAAGACTGATCAAGTTTGGAGGTACATATGATGGGCTAATTTGTTAAAAAGATAGAATCTAGGTACCCAGAAATAAAATCACTCTGTATCAGGTTCAGAAGAGTAGATATCAGATGAGGTTCACAAGATTATGTAATACAAACTCCCCCACATGGTGCCATCAACAAGATAACAATTCCTCTTTCTCATGGTAAAGGAACATGAAGGTTGATGGTCTAGGTAGAGTAAGGAAGATCACTAAGCCAAACTGGATATATCTCAGTTATAAACTGTTGTTCAGCTTTCAAAGTTAAAATATTAGAAGACAAAGAGCAAACTTGCAAACTTTCCCATGGCAACCTAGTATGTTCAGTACAGTTGCAATTTAGACATAGCTAACCTTTTCTAGATTTCTAAGGTGAAGTTAGTTTTATCTTTATTTTTTAATGAAGAAACAGACTAAGAGGAGCTAAGTAGCTCACTCAAAGAGCAGCCAGTTAGCAAATAACAGAAACTAGTTACCCATGAATTTCAAACTTTCTTTGTAACCTGCTTCCATTCTCTAGTTTCCTGCATTAGGTGTGGAGTTCTGGGGACAGGTATTTCTAACAGATAAGAATAGTTGAATATGGGCCCTGGCTGGTGTAGCTTGGTGGATTGAGCACAGGCCTGTGAACCAAAGCGTTGCCAGTTTGATTCCTAGTCAGGGCACATGCTTGGGTTGTAGGCCAGTTCCCAGTATGGAGTGTGCTAGAGGCAACCACACATTGATGTTTCACTCCCTCTCTTTCTCCCTCCATTCCCCATCTCTCTGAAATAAATAAATAAAATCTTGAGAAAAAAGGAATAGTTGAGTATGGCTAAGGCATGGGTTATGGAGGAAAATAAATGATTGTACAAGCCCACAGAGTTCAGGGGTGAAGAGTGGGGATGTTTTGATTGTTTACACAATGCTTTCACTTGAATATCTATTAGTGATGCTTCTTTACTGGAACTTTCTATGAATTTGTCAGTGTGTCTTCTAAAGCAATTAAGGAGAGGTTAAGTTTCCAAGGCAAATGAATGTGTTGGTATGGGTGTGTATGTGTAAATTTTCTTATCAAGTAACTTATAATTTTGTATAGGTTTTCTAGGTTTGAAAACCTATACAAAATTATAAGTTACTTGATAAGAAACTTTTCTAGGTTTGAAATTTTCTAGGTTTGAAAACCTAGCCTATGTATACTCACAACTTTTATAAAATGAAATAAATGTTTTTGCCCTGGCTGGTGTAGCTCAGTGCATTGAACACGGGCCTGTGAAGCAAAGGGTCGCTGGTTCAATTCCCAGTCAGGGCACATGCCTCGGTTACATGTAGGCCAGGTCCCCAGTAGGGGACACATGAGAAGCAACCACACACTGATGTTTCTCTCCCACTCTTTCTCCTTCCCTTCCCCTCTCTCTAAAAATAAATAAATAAAATATTTTTAAAAATGAAACAAATTTTTCTCTCTCATAACAGCACCTAAACTTCTTATTTTTGTGGTGAAAGACAGGTAGAGTAATAATTTTCTACTGACTAGACAACCACTATTTCTTTCTTTTTTAAAAATATTTTATTTATTTGTCTTTAGAGGGGAAGGGAAGGAGGGAGGAAGAGAAACATCAATGTATGGTTGCTTATCGTGCATCCCCTGCTGGGAACTGGCTCCTGACGGGAACTGGCATACAACCCACGCATGTGCCCTGACTGGGAATCGAACCGTGATTGTCTGGTTCACAGACCCACGCTCAATCCACTGAGCTACACCAGCCAGGGCGACAACCACTATTTCTATATGTGTAAAAACTACATTTTTAATGCAATTTAAAAGACATTATCTAAAACTCTAAAGTATTAATACAAACCTAATTTATAATGCATTATTTCCATTTTTCAAAACAACAGATACGCGTCAATCTTTGTTGGAATTTATAATACTTTTTCAACTACAATCACATATGGAAGCAAGTATTGGCATATGATGCATTTCACAGGATGGCCATTTTTTAATAATAGCTTTCTGTTATACAGTATCTTAGAAGAAAGAAAAATAAATTATATTTATGAAAGTGGTGAGTATATATATGTTAAGCTACAAGGTTAATAGTATACCTATGATGAGTAAAATTATCTTAAAATGAAATTAAAGTAATCTAGATATTATCTGTATTAATTGCATCAACATCATTTAAGAAGTTATCACTTAGAAATTGCCTAAAGGAAGAATTCATTCAGAGTAATTGTAGATATTTGAAAAAAACAATGAAAGCATTTACAAATTTAGAAAACCAACAAAAATTTTCAGTTTATTTTAAGGCAAAGGTATTTATTTACTTACTCATCCATTTATTACTTTACTCATCACCCATTCTTTTACTTATATAACACACTTTCAAGTGCCATCTTTAAACCACATATTGGAGCTGTGAATGAGTAGTAGCACCCATATAATGGGCATTTGGAAATTTGACTTGGTGTCTTACAAATATTTTGCTGGGGCCAGCAATTCAAATTATTTACTAATGTTAAGAATATTTGATGCAAACAAGGATTATCCTACCCCAAATATTGTTAATATCACTAACATTGAGAAGCACTGTGTGTACATAGTACTTCAAGGGATTCTGTGAAACTTCAAGGAACTCATACCTTAATAGAATAGGCACAACGAAGAGACCAAAATTTGTTATCCTCTATGGCAAGGGCTCTTAGGGAGCCATTCACGAGCTATTGCAGGAGCCCAGGCCAGCAGGGAAGCAGCAAGTGCATGAAAGCTTTCTCAGTGACACAGTCCACAAAGAACCACAAGGATCAGCCAGGAGGGGAAGAGAGGTGTCAAGTATTTTAGGCAGAAGATTTGCGATGGCAAGGCCAAGGAGTCATGAAAAAGAATGGTGAGTGTGTAAGGAAAGTGAAAGTTGTGGGAGAATTTTTCCCAGGCAAATGCAGAGGCCTGAGAAGACAAAGTAAAGGTCATGAAGTAACTTGTGTGTCATGGAAAGCCTTTAAGAAATAGTAAGTAGGGAGCTCGTATGATAGGTTCAAATATTTGACTAGCATCATCGTGGTTGCTAGATTTTAGAAGGTAAACATTAGAGATGGGGAAAACAGTAGAGCTGAGGTGATAAATCAGTGAGGAATGGTAATGCCTTAATAAAGCAATTGCAGAGGAAAAGTACTGAAGGGGATGGATTTGTGAAAACAGCATAGATGTCCTGCTTTGTGCCTATACACCAATATACAACCAAATACGCCAAAGCAGTGATTTTTCAAGGGCATTGGGAAAGCCTGGTCTCCACAAATACATGTTTTACTATTTGTTGTCTGAAATATTTTAATATCAGATGAGTAAACTTATTCCAGAAGATCTGATTAGAAATCTATTGACTTAGATGAGGACTGTATAGCGGGTTTAGCTAGCAGAAACAGGAAGCATTAAGTTGTGAATTTATAGGAGCATGTGAAGATTACCACAACTTTATGAATTATCAGGGCAAGATAAAAAGATGAAGGCTATATTTGCGATTACAAAACGGAGGTGAGCCAAGAACAAAGTATAATTTAAGCAAATAAAAGAGCCGATCTAACAGAACCCAAATATAAGGAAATCTTCAATGAATATGCATTGGAGGATTTTATTTTATCATTATTATTTTTTAGTGTACAAAGAATATGATGCTTGTGGAATGGTCTTGGACTATACCAATTGAAATGTATAGGATCTAAGTTTTTGTCAACTCCTAGAGACATACAGACCTATGGAGTTGCCTATATCTTGACAATCATTAGAGTAAATAAATTAATTCTTTAAAAATCCATGCTGTGATATTCAACTTGCCCCATATTGTCAGGAAGTGGAAGAACAACCCAAAGGACATGGTGTAGGTCACAGGCGGCAAACACAAGGCCCTCCACCTTGCTTTTCTGCCCAGGCACCTTGTTTCTACCAGTGGCAGCGCTGAGCTCTTGCTCAACTGTTAAGGGCAGTTACATGTATACAGTCCTGAAATTACATTCGGCCCTTTGAAGGCAACCTGGAGGCTGATGTGGCCTCCAGGGAAAATGAGTTTGACACCCTTGTACAGGTGAATCAGCCATATAAATACAACTAGAGGAAGCAAAAAATTAAATGTATAATAAAATGTAAATTACTAGCATCAGAATCTTTCTTAAGAACATATTTTGATAATGGAAGAGAAATAACCAGAATGGATGAGAAAAAAATGAATGAAACAAGGAAAAAAACAAAAGGAAGAAAGAAATAATTCAATATTCATCAGTATAATATTCTTAGGTTCCTGCTTATGAGAGAGAAATCTTAAATTATTAGATAGACTTTTGATAGAAAGCCTTAGCTCAGATTTGCATGAGATGTTAATTGTAGTAACATAAAGACGACAGGGATATTTGGTGTAGATATTTTATTTTACATGTAGAACCAGAGTTTTTAATAAATAAAATAATAATATTTAATAATTTTATTAAATATTATTAAATAGGCATTTAATAATATTTTATTAAAACAATTTAGTATTTTTGAAGCTTAAAATTGATTGTTTAATCTAAGGCTTAGTAAGTTGTAGATCATATAGCATATATAGTGCATATTTTATATTTATATGAAAATATTTTCATGTTATTTTCTGTATAAAGTTAATATCTCTAGCTATTTTCTCACTTTTCAAAATAGTCTTATATTTAGAGCCATTGTAATTTTTTTAAAAGTTTCTTTTCATTCTTGGGTAATCAGCAGTTATTTCAACACAACTAAAATAGGTGTCAGGTCTGCAGATGAAATTTAAAGTTTTTCAATATAATTCTTCTTTTCCATGGTTTTTCAAAAATTATTGCAATAGCGTTTGCAATCCCATCCACAAGGATTCCAGGCCTCCTAGATATGGTGAGCAGTGGCTGTAAGATTTGTTTCTGAGGATCTGGTCATGGACACTGAAATTTATTTTAAGTGTCTGGGTACTCTTGCTATAATTTTTCTTACTGAGGCTTAATTTGCTTTTAGTGATGTTTACGTTAACATTTCCTGTTTAAAAATCAGTCTCCTTGGTGAAGAATTATGAGCCTAGATAGGGTTGCCTTGTTTCCACTAACCATGCAATACCTAACCAAAAGTTGCCTTCTCACTTTCTGTCATTGTCTTATTTTTTAAAAAAATATATCTTGAGTTTTCTTCTTATTATTATAAGATGATAGGTAGCCAAAAATACGAGTGCCAAGTCAAAGTTCTGTAAATCATTGGGACATTGTTGGTTTTCTTTTCTTGGACATTATTGTATGATATCATCTTCTTATTGTTCAGTCTTGGTTATGTATCTCATTTCTTTATATATTCTCTGGTAACCTGTGCTCTTTGAAAAGCTCACTGAAAAGCCACACTGGTCTACCAGTCAATTCCTTTCGATGCTTTATTTGAATCATCAGCATTTATTTAATCACGTTTTAAGGGTCCTCTACCCCTTTTAAAATTCTTATGATACTGACCAAGAAAGGAATTTTCTTATGTTCTCTCCAGATCAACTAAAGTTTCAACAGGCTTTTTTCTTGAGTGGGTTCCTGACCTCCTTTTCTTATGGAGCATTTACTTTAAGATGCTTGTAGTTGTAAATTACTTTTCGGCCTTTTTGAGATGTAAATGTTTTAAAAAGCTTTTGCCAGTTTTTAGCCCAAGGTCCAGGAAACTGTCTCTTTGAAATGTAATCAAGAAAGACACACTGCAACTCCAAATTTCTGTGGGAGGTAGGAGGCAAACTTCAGGGGGCAGCCTCGCTCCAAGATGTAAAACTTCCATTTCATCTATGTTTACTTTTCCTTTGGGTAAAGGCACTTAAGACAGGTAGGCTACAATCTATCACACCGTAGCTCTTAAAACTCTCCATTGGATCAGCCAGGATCAACACCTTGCGAAGAGGTGTTGAGTTCAGACTGAGTTCTGGCCTCACATCCCTATTGCTACAGTCTTGAATAAAACCTTTCTTGCTTATTTAACTTGATCAGTGCCATTTTTCCTTTCACAATATCTTACTGATTTTAAAAATTTTATAATTCACATTTCTTTAACTCTTAAAAGGATGAAATAAATCTCTGAATACGCAATCCCCTGTTCTCCTTTTATAAAATTATAGTAATTGTTTTTTCATGATTTATTCCCCTTCTTCTCCCTCCCTTCTTCCTTCTCTCCCTCTCTCCTTTGGACAAATAATATTAAGTAATATAATATTCTTTGTTTGAAACTGTACTTTTTAAAGCAATTGTAGGCTTAGATATAAGGTTCTTTTATAAATCTACTTATTTGTCTTATTGATCCACTTTGAGTTGAAAGTAATTTCAACTGCAACCGCATAGAAACTTCATTTTTTATTACGACTTTTTCATTTTTTTTTCTTTTGATTCAAACTGGCTTCACCCAGCACCCTGACTCACCTGCCTCCTTTTTCCTTGCTCATCCACTCCCTTCCTCATTAAGACCTCAGGACAATCAGGCCCTGGTCAACATTAAACAATCTTAAAAACAAAGCCTGGCATCTCTTGACCCCAGAGACAAAGTTTCTTTTAAGCTAGAGATAACAATTTGTTGTGTTTCAGCTTCCCAGAAAAGTAGTGAAACCAGACAAAGTGACGCCATGGCTGACATCAGGACAAGATGAAACTCATCAGCTACACCTACTCGAAGAATAACCAATTAGTAATGATCATGACCCTGATCATGACCTTAACTCTTTTAATCATCATGATTAATGATTTCCCCCCATATAACCCATCCCGTGGAAGCCATTAGGGAGCCAAGTCTTTAAGCATTAGCTCACTTGTGACTCCAGGCACAAACTACGTTCTAAAAATGATCCCTTACCTTCTCAGCTGCAAACTTCTGTCTTATTGTTCTTGTTTTATTGGGCTTTGATGCATGCAGGTACTGTTTAATACAGTAACACTACCATCTCTTTTTTACAAAGAAGAAAGGTTTTCCTGACTCATCCTCATGTTTTGCTGAGGGATTTCCATTTCACTCTCCAGAGAAAGCACTTCGAAAGTATTTGCAAGCCCTTTCTAAACTCCCCACACTCCTTCGTCTTCAAAGAAGGAAGTGTCCTTCACCAGACTGGTGCTATTGTTACTGAACAAGGGTCGGGGGGGGGGCAATACTTGGCCCACCGAGGGATGCCAAAAACTGCTTCAGAAAACAGGGGCCCCTCCCAAGGACGATATACTAATATCTATTGGGCTCTTCTGTCCGCCGCCAATTGGAAAGACATCTCTCAATGCTAGAGATTTGTGAAAAGGAAACAAAATGTTTATTTAATGCTATTCAGGCCTAATGCCTTCCTTAAAATATTAAAGTCTTTAAGGGTATACACCTACACACACACACACACACACACACACACACACCGCTCCCTTCTCCCACTGTCCCAACTCCGGGTACTGTAAATCAGGAAAAGAGCACACGTCCGTTTTTTTCAGGTTGCTGGCACTGTGAGCTGTGTCGCCTGCCTGTCCAGGCAGGATCTCCAATTAATCCAAAGTCATGTGGCACCTTTCACTGGCAAGAGTTCTTTGTACCAAGTTCCAGTCAAAGTCTCTCCTGGTTTCCAGGCCACTCAGCCAAAGGGAGCACGCCAAAGCCGCTTGGGCCTCCTCTACCAAAGCTGCACTCCACCAAAAACGCATGTCTTTCTTCTTCACCTGGCCGCAGGGGTCTCCATTCTGGCAAAGCTACGTGGTTTTCCCTTTCACCTGGCCAAGAGGGGGTCTGCACCCTGCTGAGACCTGTGTGGCTCTCTCTCCTAATGGCTACAGGGGGTCCTCCCTCTGCTGAAACCTTGTGTCTCTCTCCCTAATGGCTGCCAGGTCTGGGTTTTAAATCCCCCCGTGCCCATCTTCCTCTGTACCCCTATTTCCAACTCCTCCCACGATCAGTTACACCTGCCAGTATTTCTGCATTATTATAAGTTTACTGGGCTGCCATTGTTAGTCTGGGCAGGTATGGCCCCATGTCCTAGAGCCAATCTCCTCCAAACTCCCACGCAGGCGCTGTAACTCAGGGGATCTATCCCCCAGTCACATCTTGGGGGGAAGTGACTTCATTCCCCTAGCTCCAAGCATGGCCACAGCCATTTAACATATCCAAGTGACCCGCCAAAGGCTATAGATATGTTAAATGACCAGGCCATGGATTAGCTGCAGGGCTGTGGCTTTACAAAACAGCCTTGCATGTTCCTGGTCTATGTGTCCCTTCCCCCAACTCACACCTGTAGGGGAAAGGGGTGAGGACACCTTATACGTCTCTCCAATATTCCTATACACTTTGAGTTCTGGACACTATTCCAAATCTTTCCTGCCCCCCCCCCCCTTTGGCTGCACCCTGTATCACTATGAAACACCTTAAGGTGAATAAATGTGTTAAGTAGTGTTGGTTTATCTATTTGATTTTCTTGTGTTGCACACCTTATATTTGGAGTGTGAAACCGACTCAACCTTGCATTCAGTGGGCTAAGTATACGCACAGAGTTTGCTCTGTAATCACTGCCTAATCTAGGTTAAGGGCATTTTTTTTTTTTAGAAAGGAGGAAGGAAGGGTAGAAGCAGTTCTACTTTGGATCTAGACTTAAACAATGTCTTTACCATATTTGGGGGTAACAAAGCCTATATTATTTTATAAGCTCTCATGTTTATTACTGTGCTATTTCTTAAATTAAACACTGCAGAGGAAAAGGTATAAATACCTAAAATCTCTATAAAACAAATTCCTTCATTTTCTTAGTAATAAAAGTATCATCAAGACAGGAAGTTAGAAAATGACTGTTTTTAGTAGACTTGATAGTATTACTTTAGACCCAGATCATTTTCTACCCAGAGTTAAATACACAGTGATACGCACCTTATTTTCACTCACTGCATCAGTACTGAATACATTTCGCTTCTAAATTCAGATCTTAAAATTTAAATATTTCTATAATGGAAGTCCCTTTGCACCAGGAGAAGGAAAAAAAGACATGAAATAATAAAAAGGTACAAACCTCATCTGTTATTTTCTTAGATACGCTGCTTCAAACTTCCATAAGAATATGGTATCTGATTCTCTCCTATCCTCATCTTATTTCTGTCTTCTGTTCCTGGATTTCTTAGCATAAAAGAGAATCCAACGAAAATTAAAACACAGCTAAAATGTATATCTACAATTAAGTTCAACCCAGAGTAGCACAGAGTCTGTCTGGAGTGTGAAGGTTTCTTGCAATAGAAATATTTTAAACCATTAGAGTTATACTATTAATTGGCTTCCTACTTTCCCCTAGTTTGACAGTGAACTCACTTTGCTAAATTGGTGAATCTCCTTCCTGTCTCCATCTTCCCAAAAGACACAGCTGTGGGAGGAAAGAAGGTAGGAAGAAAGAACAGCACATTTATATTTATATTTTTTATTCAGTACATCTTCTTTGCTTAAATAGACCATGCCTTCCTGGTGGGTGTTTGCCTTGGTTCTCAAAGTTCAGCCTCCTGGGGGTGGCATTAATGACTTTTTCATAAGCCCTATTCTCCGGAGGTAATGGACATAGGACTTCGATGATACATTAGCATTTGAATAGTTTGGAAGTCTTCATAGTTAGTGTGCCAAGGATTTGTGATATTTATTCATTTACTAATAAATCAAAAGTGTCTGGGCTCTTATCAGAGATTGAGGTTTACATATAATCCAAAGTTTCCTCTTTTAAATTAAAAAAATAGCTATCATATGTGCTATTCATCATATATATATATATATACACATACATACATACATATGTATATATATGTAATAAAGAATTCACAACTTTGCTCTGTAGAGATTAAATTTATGAAAGGGGAGGATAAATTTAACAGGGGTTAAATTATGATCCCTCATTGAATTTATTTATAACAAATATTTGTTGAAAACCTAATACATGCAAGATACCCTAACATGTGTGTCTTGACATAAATCTTGGTACCTGTGCACTAGACATTGTGTAAAAAAGAGAATATATTTTAGACTCTACCCTTCAACACCTGTATAACTCTGGGTATTACATTGTATTTAGCCTCTAGGTATCTCTGTCTTAAATCCATAGCACGACAAGTTCTGACACTTAGCCTGCCTGTCTCAGAGGGTAGTTCAGAAAGTCAAATAAAATAGTGCATATAAGAACATCACTAGAAACTGTGCTCCCTAATGAGGATAAGAATGCTTTATAAATGTTTGTTTGTGTAATTGAAGAGGCTGTAAAATGAAATATGAATTTAAAGAAATCAGCTCAACGTAAAGGTTAAGATCACAGATCCAGGGTTGGAACCTTGGGTTTGCCATGCATTAGCCGTGCAACCTTGAACATTGTATTCAGTTTGCCTCAGCTTCTTCATCTGTAAAACAATACTACAACTAGTCCATACCAGTGTGGGAATGGTGTTATATCTAGTTTATATGAATATTATAGGGAGTGTACCAGCTTTGGCTTGCAAAACAAACCTGAAGTCTGGTGGCTGAAATCAAATGGGTGATCGTCCAGCTGCTCTTGCTTGGGCCACTGATACAGCTAATAGCCATCTGGTGATCCCATGGGGATAGCTTATCTAGAAAATTCACTCAGCTATCTGGTAGGTGGTACTAATTACTGGTTGGTCTATCTTTTCTTGTGGTGACATCTTCAAGGAGGCAGAGGTGGGTCCCTTTACCTGGCATTGTCAGAGCAGCAAGAAAGAGAGCAGAAGCTCCCAGACTTTCAGCCTAAACTTTCAACTGACTGATGTCACTTCTGCTGCCTTCCACTGTCTTCCACTGTCAAAACAAATCACAAGGGCAACAGAGATTCAAGGGGATGGAGAAATAAACTTAGGGAGCAAGGCAAAGTCACATTACAAAGCTGTACAAACACAGATTGGAGAAATTGTTGCCATGCTTTGCAATTTTCCACAAGGATTAAATGAGATACCATCTGCAAAGTGTTTAGAGCAGAGCTTAGAAATAGTAAGCATTATATAAATGCTAATTGAATAAATTGTTAATACATTCTAATGGAGAATAGACAACATTTATACTTTGATACTAAATAAGATTCTGTAAAAAGGGTCATAGGTGTGCTAGCACAAAGGATGACTTTAGAGAAGATGAGGAGCTTGTCATATGTTTGATGATGAACAGCAAAACTCAACACACAAAAAAGCATTTGAGCTTGGCCTTGAAGGAAAGGTAAAAATTGAATTGGCAAACCAAGTTATCTGCAGATCCTTCCTCCTCTGATCTAGAATCTCAGAGTTATTTTACCATCTTTAGCAATATGCCCACGTCAGTCTTCCTCTTTACTTTACTAAAAGTACAATATTGGGCTTTAGAGGAAAAGCAATCATGCAAGTTAATAAGGTTGCTCTGACTGAGAAATTTTCGATGCCCTTGCTCACCTTTTTCTAATGCAGAATAAATTGTTCCAACCCCTTTAGGGTGTTTTTTTTTAATTTGTCTCATTTTTTAATTCCTGCTTAAGCAGGGGAAGAAAATAATAATTGTTAATATTTATTAAGCACGTGCCTGACCTTATTCTAAGTGCTCTCCATCTATTAATTAATTTAATCTTCATGCCAAGCCTATGAGTTCAGCACTCGTCCCTAGATGAGAAAATTGAAGCACAAAGAGGTGGAGTAACTTGCCCAAGTCCCACACTGAATACGCGTCAGTGACCTGATTCAACTACAGGCAACTGGATGGTCTCCCCCTCTATCCCAGCTCCTGTGACCTAGGGCTGCGTGTTCCCAGGTTGCATGTCTTCAAATAAAGTAAAGTTTCTAAACATCATTCAAATCCGAACACCTAGAAGAACTCTATTCGAGAGAATCACAGAATATGGAACCAGAGAATAGAATACCTGGAAAAATTAGAAAGCTCAGCAGCATAATTAGCTACCATTTTTTGTAGTTAAAGAAACAGTAATGTTTTATTTATGGTACAATGTGAACTATAGACAATGGCTAAATGCCAAAGAATGTTCTTCTCTTTGCACATGTCCCTGAGTGAACTTAGAGTCAGGGCATCTGGAAGCTGGAAGGGATTCAGCGATTGCACTTGTTCACTTTTTATAGACCACCTAGGTCATTATACATTCTGATGCTTTGCCATAAAGCTCAGTTTTCCCAGTTTGACTATTTCTGATTCTAAAGATAATAAATTCATTTACAATTTGCATACTAATCAACAATATAAATACATAAAAGCACATAAATGCAAAAAAATTATAAAATAAGGTTATACATTATCCCACTGTCTAGACCTAAGAGCTGCTAATGCATTGGTCTGGTTTTTTGTGTCTTCTGAACCTGGGTGTCATGGCTGACTGACAGCCATCTTGGTGAGTGACTTCACTTTGTTTTATATACTTCATGCTATCTAGACTGGACCAATGCCATTTTACTGGTCCTGCTCTCCACACAAAGATCCTACTTTCCCATTTAACACACTGCTAATGACTCTGAAGTTGTTAAATATTTTGAAGACAAAATTTGTAATAGCTACCTAGTCCTTTATTTTAGGGATGTGACGTCATCATGCATGGTCTTCATTTAATGACTCAGCTTGCCGTGTATTTTTTTATAGTTCTGGCTTGAGTGTAATATCCTATTTCCCTCTACAACCTAATGCCAATGCAGATGTCACCATCTCTATTAAATCTCAGGTCTTAATGCTGCTCAGGGCACCTTGATCAAGCCTCCAGAAATCGGAAAATGGAAGACTCTAAACCTTCAGAAACCCACAGGAGAAAAGCAAGAGGTGGTATTTTGCATTTTAGCCTAGAGGTGAAATAACCTTTTAAGATGTAAATTTTTCATTCAAATTAGGTGCTGTTTTCTGTATGAAAGCCTCATCAAGATCTCTGTGCATTTGTCACGTCAAATAAAGTGAAGGTAAAAAAATATGATCATAGCTATATTTAGATTTCAAACCTACTTTCTTATATATTTATTCCCGGTATATTCTACTCAGGCTTTCTGGAGGAATACTTATGTCCTTATATAAGCTAGTCACTATTTTCTTATTAGATAACTACACTCAAGTTTTTCCTTTCTTTCGTTAATGCTGCTAGGAAATTTTTGCATTTAGGCATTATATTCAGGGTCACTTGAGTAGCCTTCTATTTACCATATTTAGAGCATCATGCAGTGTTGATTTCTGAATCCCCGTCTCCCTGGAAAATTATCCAGAATAATTAGAAACACCGTATGTTTTGTGTATGTGATGGCGCTGCTCAAGGACCACTTTCAGCCATTAGGCGCAGCCTTTTGGTCCTTGCTGTGTGACTCTGTCCATGATTCTTCCCACAACCTGACAATTTGCCTGCTCAAATCCAGCAAGGGATCGTCTCTGTGCTTAAGGAAGACTTCAATCCTCCAGTAAAAGGCCTTGGAAACCCCACAGAATCTCCCGTTGATTCACTCAAAGTCAACTGATTAGAGTCCTTAATGACATCTTAAAAAAGCCCCTTTACATTTGCTGTGTGAATTGAGATCCCCCCTATCATATTCATGGATCCTGCTGACAACAGAGGGGAGGGGATTCTGTAAGGCCATGGAAGCACTTTCCAATGTCTCCACCTTAGTCTCACGTATCTTTGACCTTGATAAAAACCAGGTGTACGTTTGAGCTGTGTGACATTTTTCATGACGTCTATTAAAAAGTGTAAGCTTTAGATTTAAAGCTTTCCTTACTACTTATAGGTCACTGGGGTAAGTCATTTAATATTTTTGAGCCTCATATTTCTCTTCTAAAAATGGGGACACCTCTTCTCTGGGTTATTGGGAGGATTAAATAAGATGAGAAATGTAAGATTTAGTATCTGCTGTATAGCAAAAGCTCCAGGAATGATAGTTATTATTAAGTGTTATTTTTATCATTATGCTTTTATTTTGTCATGCATAAATACTTGTTAGTCTTTGATAACAGAGCTTACTTTACAATACACATTTTACAGGACAAAGATCAGTTATCTGTTAGTTTGTTCTGCTTTTATATATGTTTGACTATGAAAAGTGTTACTTCTTACAATTAGGCTTCAAATATTAACCAGCTAAATCAGTGATTCTCATCCTGTTTTATTTCTGGAAACACATAACTGATGACATTCACAAATGAGACATTCCTCTTGATATGCCTAGGATTATAAGCAATTCTGGCTATAATTGCTATTAATGCAATACGTTTTCTCCTACTCTGAATTCCCACTTCAAAAAGCAAATATATGATATTATTGGATGGCTACCTAGAATTCATCCTCATTAGGCTACCTAGAATTCATCCTCATTAATGCCAAAAAAAAGCAAAATCATAAAATACGAGTGGCATTTTTTTCAAGTTGCCCCGAGACATTCTTGTGGTAGAAGTCTATTGAACTAGAAGACCAATGTTGGTGAACAAAATGTTTTAATTTCTGATCTTTTGCCTCAAATTAACTAGGATCCACTTTCTGTATAGTTTAGAGGGGAAAGTTACCCAAAGACTGACTACCCCAGCAGAGAAGAATTGTTAGTAAATTCATTCATTATCTGCTTACATTTTAATAATGATTAAGGCTTTCTGCTTTTATCACAAGTGTAAGTTAAGGAAGAATTGTTCGTTTAGACTGAGTTTGGCTTTCTACTGAGTACCGGAAGAGTTGTGAAATTCCAAAAGAGTTTCCTGTATTATTAAACCAATGAGCCAAGGAGAGTCTATTCCCTAAACAATTAGCTTTCCTAAATGAATGATGGAAAGAAAGGCAATTCATGAATTCTTTACTTGTTTTTCTTGGGTGCAGACATTAGCTTGTGTTAAGGCTCTTGGAGTTGTAACATATGAGGTGTTATTCAGAAGGAAGAATCTGATTGCTCCTAGCCACCTGGGAAATCAATCACAGCCCTTTATAGCGACGCTCTCTTGTTCACTTCTCTTTATGGGCAAACACATTTTACCCTGAAAGTAGAAAACCTGTGATTCTGGCTTTTTTCCTCCTGCCATTCTTGACAATTTATACCTTCCACTTGGAGTTCTCAATTATCAATATCTTTTATTAGGCATTGTTTGAGATATTTTCAGGAATATCCAGATGCCACACATAAAAACTGACATCCTCTCATGTAGTGCGATTCTATCTCAGTGACTACAAATCAGAACCTAGAGCTACAACTATACTTTATTATGTTACTCATACATTGCTTCAAGGGCTATACCTAGCTGGCCTGCTTTCCCATTCCATTTATGGCCTCAGCCAAACCAATTACCTTGAGTAAAGAAAAATCGAATATGTTCACCAACTTAAAATTAACTAAAGGATGACAGCTAAACATTTTATAAAATGTTCAAGGTAATACTTAGAACTGTTGCCTTGAACACAGGATTTGGTATTATCAGTAAAAATGCTGCCCCTGTCACTTCGTAAGAGCTTGACTTTTAAATCAGTAAGCATCTGCAAATCTAATCTCACAAAATTGGGATAAGAATCCTATGCAAGGATTAATATTATAAGATAAATGAAAAAAGTTGTCAATGTTTCTGGCACATACAAATCTTTAAGGGAAAAGTGATTAAGTTGTCTAGCACCTAAACTCAGGAATCAGAAAGCATAGGTTCAAGACTCAGCACTAGCACTTACTAGGGATATAATCTTGGGCACAGTGCCTTGACCTTTGTTTCTCAATTTGCTTACCTATAATATGGGTATAATGTGTGGACAATGATAATATCTACCCCACAGTCAGGTATAAAAGTTAATGGAAATGAATCACTTTAAAAAATGTCTGGAATATTGCAATAACTACTTAGCTCCTTGCTAGCACTAATATGAATAGTGTTATTTTTATCATCATCATTGCTGATTAAAGCTTTTCAAAGTATTTATTCCCTCAGTCAATCAAACACTGTCATAATGATGAAACTCTATAGTTTTTATTTTTATTTTTTGTGGTGCTTTTTTTTTACTTACATAGTGCTTAACTATTCTTAAGCAACAAAGCACTGTCTGGGAAAAATTATTAAAAGGAGAAAATATCTTCACATGTTTTACAGTTACTAATTCACTCCAATTCTTAGACACCCCAAGTATTCTTTCTGAAATAATACACTCCAAATCTAATGAAAAAGGATTTGGTAAATTCCCAATCTACATATTTACAGGCAAAAATGTGCAATCTTTGTGTGCTTGTGTATTGACAGCTTTAGAGAATATCTTGTATAATTATCTATTTATATTTTAAATTGAGGTTAATCCCATGAACTAGATAATATTATATTCTTTATTGTTGTTCAAGTACAATTATTTCCATTTCCCCTCCACCACTCTACCCAGCCTCACCCACGCCCACCTCCACCTTCAATTCTACCCCCCTTAGGTTTTGTCCATGGATCCTTTATACATGTTTCTTGATGACCCTTCTTCTTCTTTCCCCCATTATTCTCCTCCCCACTGGTTATTGTCAGTTTGTTCTTTATTTCAGTGTCTCTGGTTATATTTTGCTTCCTTGTTCATTTTGTTAATTAAGTTCCAGTTATAAGTGAGATCATATGGTATTTGTCTTTTACCTCCTGCTTTATTTCACTTAGCATAATGCTCCCCAGTTCCATCCATGCTGCCATGAAAGGTAGGAGCTCCTTCTTTCTTTCTGCTGCCTAGTATTCCATTGTGTAAATGAACCACGGTTTTTGATCCACTCATTTACTGATGGGCACTTAGGTTGCTTCCAGCACTTGGCTGTTGTAAATTGTGCTGAAATGTTTGTTCTGTATCTATAAAGCATGTCATTGGTATTTTAATAAAGATTGAATTTAATCTATAAATTTCTTTGGGTAGTATGAATATTTTGATGACATTAATTCTTCCAATCTGTGAACATTGTATATACTTCCATGAATTTGTGTCTGTCTTAATTTCATTCTTCAGTGTTGTGTAGTTTTCTGAGTATAGGTCTTCTGCTTCCTTGGTTAAGGTTATTCCCATGTATTTAATTTTTTTGTTGCTATAGCAGTAGCATTTTCAGAATATAGGACACAGGAGAAAAAGTCATTTAAAGTGTTTAGTAAGTTTGTCAGTCACACCAAAAAATTGGTATTTGAAGCCACAGCTGCCAGGATCCTGAACAGACCTGATAGTTGATATGCACCAGAAAGCTTGTCTTGTTTACTTATGGCTAGAGCCAGCTGTGGCCAGTGAGTAGGTCCCCAAATTTGATTGACTAGAGTCCATGGTGTACCCATTATTTATTGTTTCCTTATCCACTCACCTCTTAATCAATGGACAATGCTCACTTCTCATAAATTTCTAAAAAGGAAATTTATGTAAATTTTAGAAATTTGAGGAGATCAAGCATTATTATTGTTTTTACAAGAATCAGAATGAAGAAACTCAAAAATTCTGTAATTGAATTCTCTGAACTGGTGGCCAGAGTGTTAAGTAGAGAAATGTTGGAAGAAAAAGAGTGGGGCAAATTAGCTGGTGATCACTCACCATCAAGTTGAAATTAGAACCTTGTCATGACCTGAATTTAGTCATAATAGTGATTCCCCAACAGGCAGGCTTGATGATTAGAATTTATTCCCAGTGCAGTTGTCTAGTTTTCAGATAAGTCAATGATTCCATTGTTGGCAAAATAGAATATTGAAGACTCCTTATCTTACATTTTTATAACAATTATTTGAACTAAACTCATTTCCAAAGTAAGTATTGTAGTTGAGAATCCAGGATTCAAGACAACACAAAATCCAAAAATTACCAATTTTTTGCATATGCCAAGTTGAAATCTCCTAATTGGCCTTTTCCAAAATCAGTTGATAAACAAATACAAAAATAGTGATTTTATTGTATTCCCACATATTTATTCAGCGTTCAGTAACCTGGGAAAACCAAAATGTTTAAGGCTCAAGAGATGAATAGTTAGGATAACCTATTGAATTCAACATTTTGTAGCTAATTGCTTTTGCAAAATAACAAAGGTAAGAGCTTCAACACAACTAGGAACATCTTGAATAGCTCTAAATTTTGATATGTATCAATCAGTTCTGAGTTTGTACTAGGTCTAAGTCACAAGTTAGAAATCTGTTGGAGAGTTATATAACAGATATCATTTTAATAATATTCTATATAGCAGATCAGGCTAATAGTAGATATGAAAATCTCCTAGGACCTGAAAGGTGAGTGGATGTCCAGCCTAGTGCATGCTTTCTTTTCTCCTTCACATCAATAAGCACTCATTTACAATATTTGTAGTTTAATTCAGAATCAGTTATATTTTAGATTCATGATATTAAACCTGAATTAGTAGAGTTGTGGGCTGAATCATGTCCCCCCGTGTTTATTTCTGTGTTGAAGTCCTAATCCCCAGTACCTGAGGATGTGACCATATTTGTAAATAGGATCTTAATAGAAGTCACTAAGTAAAATGAGATAGGTTGTATGACTTTTATCATGCATCTTATACAAGTACATCTTATATATTTATAAAATGAGGAAATTTGGATGCAGACATGGACAGAGAAAAGATTATGTAAAGATACAGGGAGAAGACATCATCTAGACACTAAGGATGAAAGCCTGAAACAGATCCTTTCTTCATGGCCCTCAGAAGGAATCAGCCTTACTGGCACCTTGATCTTGAATCGCTAGCCTATAAAACTATGAGAAAATACCTTTTGATATTCAAGTCACACAGTATGTTGTACTGTGTTACGGCAGCCCTAGCAAACCTACCTGATGGTCCAGCCCTGATAAATCTCTTAATATATATAAATAGTGGAAAATTAATTTGAAATGCATACCTAATCTCTTATAAATCAAAATCCATCCTATATGTGCTATATATATATATATATATTCTAAAATTATGAAATTTAATTGAAAACAAACACCGTAGATCATAGTGAGCCACACGACCTTGGCCAACTGCACAGTGATTACAATGAGGGCTACAGAAAGAGAGAATGCAGTGATGTGAAATAGGAAATGTTACAGGGTAAGAGTTGTAATTTTAAATATAGAGTAGGGAAAGCTTCAATAAGAAGGTAACTTGAAGAATGTGAGGACACTAGCTATGCAGAAATCTGAAAGAAGAATATTCCAAGGAGAGTGAGCCACATGAGCAAATAGGGACTGTACTTAGCATAGTAACCTAATCAATGTGTGTGTAGGGAAGAATTGACTACGTAACAGTGGTAGAGCGTGACTACAGATATATAAATAGGCGATGAATCTTTTGAGTGCCTTGTAATTAATTGCAAAAATTATGGAGTTAACTTATATAAGTTGGAATGCCATTGGAGAATTATAAGCAGAAGAGAGATATGATTGCATTTATATATCAAAGGGATAGATCACTCTTGTTGTGTATTTGAAAATAAACTTAGAGTTGGCAAAAATGGGAAAAGTGAGATCTAGTGAGAGATGAATGAGGCTAGTAACAGGTTAGTAGCAAAAGGAGATCATAAACAGTCACATTTAAACACGTTTTGAAGGGCCCAACATCATTTTGTGGTGTATGAGAAAGCAAAGAGTTAAGAATAACTCATGTTTTTGATCTGAAAGAATGAAATAGTGGAGTTGCCATTACTGAGAATGCATAATGCTGGAAATAGAGAAGGTTCAATGAAAATTCAAGATATCAGTTTTGACAAGTAGGGAAATATAAATATGAACTTGAAGTTCGAACAAGGGAATGGATTAGAGAGAGAATCAGCACATACATAGTGTTAAAACCTCCAATGTGACGAGATTGTCTAGAGAGTCCATGAAGGTAGAAAAGGAAGGAGCTCCAAGGATGAGTTGCAATGAGAAGAAGAGACTGAGAAGAAATGGATATTGAGCTAAGAGGAGAAACAAGATAAAAAGTGAGGTAAGTATGTCAAGTCTGATGATCAAAGGTATAAAATGCTAAGATGTATCTCTATCACAAATAAATGCTGTTACAATGTATTCTTATCTCCCTAACATTTCTGCATACACAGAGTCTGGATTGAAGGCATCCATTTGAATGTTTGTTTATTTTGTTATTTTTTATTTACTTAGTCATTCAGAAATGCCTTGTAAGCTATGTCATCTAAATTGTCTCCTCTATTCTCCACCCCAAACTGGAAACCTCTTATGGTTGAATGAGACACTCTTGTTAGCTATTGCAACGTAACAGCCACAAAATCTCAGTGGCATGCTCATAAAAACAGGTCACGTGGCCATCGCCAATTTCAGGATCAATGTATAAAAAAGGTACAGAAAAAAGAATAAATATTTTTCAGTAATGTAATCAATGATAAGCAGCAATCAGAGAATCTTTATGGTGGATTAATGATTTTTCGAAATTCTGCTGAAAACAATAATCACAATTTTGAGGAATATAATATGTAACAAGTGAGGAACATGAAAACAAAATAATTTCAGATTTGGGTAAATTTATAGAATTAAAATATACGAGTGATATATTTACTAGAAGCAAGTTTCTTAATCTGGTCACAGTCAGAATGAGGTGGTCTAGGTCCTACCTTTTAGGGAAGAGAATTTCAAATAATTTGTGAGTGTATTTGAAAAGTACCACTGCTGAAATCATCACAAAAGAATTACATCATTTACCTGCAAGAGGATTATATTTTAAATGTTTCTCCTCATGTTAGGCCATATTTTTGGCCTTATTTGCCAACTGTGTTTATTGAAGTAACAACTATTGTAAATAGTAATTTTCTTTTATGAAGTTAAATTAAAGCCAATACTCCTCCAAATTGCTGCAATCACTTTAGAAATTTTATCAAAACAGCATGCTTAGAAAGGAAATATTTTAAATTTATTTTTAAGTAATAAAGTATTTTCACCCCTATAAATAAATAAAATGCAATTTCTTTCTAATAAGTAGAAGTTAAAATAAGTATTCTTGTCTTGCATTAATTGTTTATTGGACTGAGATATGACTAAGATATAGTAACCTTAAAAACTTCCCTTTCCATTCTTAGGAGGCAGCTGAATTTCCTTCCCTCTGTCATTCTTATTTAGCACAGGCTCTCTTTGGTCGCATGTCATTCTCAATCCTGCATAGATTTATTTTTAATTTAATCTCTGGGACACTTTCCAGGACTACTTTGGCTGCAACTGAATGGCACATAAGTAAAAGGAAAAACCAAATGGGTGAACAAATTCAAAACATAATTAATACTTACATTTTACATTTTTTAATTAATTAGAACATTCATAGAGTTGTGTTCAATAGTCACTTAAATCTTTTTCAATAAATTATGTGTTGCTGTAATCAAGAGAGACTCAATTACATAAAGCAATTAAGAATCTTTTCCTAAATTAGTAGATTGTAGTAAAATATAAAATAAAATCTATATACATTGTTAGCCATTTATTGTATGTATTTAAGTGGGATTCTGTAATTTAAAATAAGTGCATTGATTTTATGCAGAAAGAGGCCCTAATTAAGTATAACCCATACTTTTCCTGAAATCATTTATGGGAATAGTTAATTCATATTTAAAAAAGAAAAGCTGAACAAGGAAAAAAAAGTTTTCTGTTGGGTCTGTATATCATTTGGGAAATCACTCCTTCCACAGTTTTTTTTTTTTTTGTATTTTTGCTTTTTTGTGTGTGACACACTGCTTTGTTTCTTCAGAATTTTTCTCAAACACCAAAGTCTCTCTGTACAATATGTGACCTGAACTACGTTCCTATTAGAACCCCCTGTAATCAGTAGGTACCTCTACCTCTACAGCCAGAAAACGGAATCAGCATCCACTTTACTACTTGCTGCCATTTCTAACCCAAATCTCCACGCTGTCTTTCAATATTCTCTCTCTCTCACACACATGTATGTCATAATTTCTGCTTCCTCAGTGAAGACATAAATAAAATAAATTAATTCCTCATCTTCTTAAAATGGTTATTCCAGAAATCTCTTGAACTAGCCGCACCCATCTTTTCTCTATTTCTGCTGTCCAATACTTCGATCATTATCAAATTCCAGTACACATTAACACAGCATGGGAAACTTCATAATATAACTCCAAAGGTGCAGGTTGGGACCAGATGCCTGTCTTTTTACAGCCTCTAAGGTAACGTTTTGTGCACGGGTCACCTCTGAAAACCGCTCCGAGTCAAAGATCTCACGCTTCGTTTCCTCCAATAAACACCTGCTCTCCTGCCATCCGTATTTCTTCTCCCACAAATCCTCCTTTCCAGCCTCACCATGACTCTCAGCCTTCTATCCATTCTCTGTTTCTTTCCCCCTCATGCATATTTCGGTCTCACTCACTCTCAGGGGCCGATCCCTTGAACTCCGTGATCAATCTTGTGAAGATGACAGTAATGCTATCTTAGACCTATTCAGAAGTTTTTCTTCATTTTCACTTGCTATGCTACAGCTTTGAGCTATTATTTTGCCTTTAAAATTATAGTTTTCTCATTGTAATATTGAAACTTCTCATAATAATAACCTGGAAAACATATAAATAGTATTTATAAAAATGCTATAGTCTCAGCAATAATTTATTACTGATTTTCTAGTTTGAAATCAATAATGATTTATTTAAACATTTTTGTTTACCAAAAGGAAATAGATTCTATACAAATGCCAGGCAATCTTACTATTGTGGACCGAATGTCCATGTCCCCACATATTTGTATGTTGACAGCTGACCCCCCCATGTGATGTCATTAAGAGATGGGGGTCTTTGGAAGGTGATTGGATCATGAGAGTTCAACCCTTAAGAATGAGGTTGGTGCCTTTACTAAAGAGATTTTAGAGAGCTTTCTTGCTTTTTCTGCCATGTGAGGACAGAGGAGAGCCTCACTAGACACCAGAATTGCTGGTGCCTTGATCTTGGCTCTCCCAGCCTCCGGAACTGTGAGATATAAACTCTATTTAATCCACCCAGTTTGTGATGTTTTTGTTGTAGTAGCCCAAATTGACCAAGACAATTGTACACTGTTGATTTGTTATGTTGCTAACATGCATAAGAACTCAAATATGCACATACACTTTTATCCATCAATTTTGTATTTGAAAATTTATGCTACCAATCATTAGTGGACAGAGTCATACAGCTCTGATGAGTGAGTCTCCTGAACAATTGCATTATACATTCTTGTGTGGTCCACTTAAGCTCCGTAGCAACCTGCTCGTGCATCTTTGCAGATTGAGTTCATGACCTAAGCAATATTTAGTGTTTGGTCTCTTCCAAACTGTAGTTTCAATCACATTCTTCATTCTCCTTTTTAACTTTATCTAGTCAATCTCTCTCTTTGCCAATTTCTCCAAAATCTCTGAAGCTTCCACCTCTTCTTTTAGAAATTTACCTTCAAAATCTCTTAAGCTTTCCCTACATGAACACTCACAACAATGTAGTGAAGACTGGAGGGGGTGGGCAGGGGCTGGGAGAAGAGAGAAGGGACATGGTACATCTGTAATACTGTCAACAATACAAAAAACCTTAAAAGCTTGCTGTTTCCATCCTGTATTGACCATTCTGAAACCTCTTTACTCACTCTTGTTTTTATCTCTTTTCCCCCAAAATTCCTAGAAGAAAACATAGGGAAAAAGCTTCTTCACATTGGTCTTGGCAGTGATTTCTTAAATAAGAGACCAAAAGAGCAGACAACAAAAGCAAAAATAGACAGACGAGAATGAAAAAAGTGTCATCATTTCAGTTTTGTAAATATTATAAAAGTAATTGTGTAGCTTGTAATAAGTTTCCAAACTTCACAGCTTACCAAAGTGGATACAAGAAGAAATAAAAATAAGAATAGATTTTTGAACTACTAAAGAATGTAACATTATTATTTAAAAATCTACTACAATGAGAACTTTAGTTGTATGTGGCTTCACCAGCCAATCCACTAACACCTAATATCATCCTTTCACAAATCCTTTCAGAGGGTAAATTGAGAGGATTTCCAATTCATTTTATGAAGCCAGCATAAGCTCCACACCAAATACCTTGAAATATATTGCAAGAAACAAAAGCCAAATTCACTCTTGAATATTGCAGCCAAAATGATAAAGGTGAGACTGTATAAAAATATACTGAATTTTATTAAAGTTTGTATATTTCTAAAAGCAAGGCTCATTTAATGTTATAAAATAAATTGTATGTTTGAAGAAAGGATAAAAATAAAATTATTTCAATTTAGATAAAGCAATTAATAAAATTATTTACCAACTCATAATATCAATATTAATAAATGTCAGCTCTCAAATTAGTAGATTCAATGCAAAGGGCCAGGAGTAACCTAGCCACTCTTCAAAATCAAGGTTGGAGGAGTTGCTATGTGGTATACTGGTATGTACATTTATTATATTGTAACTTGTGTAAGAATAGACAAATAAACCCATGAAACAGAATAAAGTGCCCAGAAGCAATCCCATACCTTTGTGGACAATTATTTTAAAATACAGCTAGAACTGCAATACAGTAGAGAAAGGATTGCTTCTAAAATAATTGATGCCGGATCAATTGGGGATCCACACGGGGAAAAATAAAACTCGATCTCTCCCTCACAGGATACCTACATAGCAAATCAATTCTGATGAAATGATAGCCAAATGTAATCTTTTAAATGAAGAAATAAAAGCTTCACTTTCTTACTAAATGGATTTCAAGACTTACAGAAGATATTTTGAATGTGGCTGGCAACAGAGTACATGACAAAAATCAATATGTGGTCAGTATATTTTCTCCATATTTGACCATTTTGCAAGAGATGGTATTTACCAACTAATCTGAAAACGACCATTTGATTGGGTCTGTAATGATCACTAGTCATTTGTCTTTTTAGCACCCATTTCCTCCTCTTTCCCTATTTTCAGCAACACCCCTTTTCCTGTGTGGCAGTCCTGCTGTGTGGGTGAGCCATCTCTAGCTCCATGGGGGCACACTGGTGCATGTCAGCAAATTGGCCTAATCATAATCCCTGTTGCTAAAGCATGGGTTTAAGTACGGGTTAAAGCATGAACAACAACTGAAGCATAAGCGGATGACTGTGTAATACTTTCTCTGGTTGCAGTTTTTGGCCATGTTGTTCCAATCAAGTGCAACTCAGAACTGTCATCTGATGGTTGTAAGCTCTCGCTGCCTAAGTGTAAGTAAGAAAATCTGCAGTTGTAGTTTGTAATGTCTGTTGGAAAAGAGTTTGCAATAAATAAAGCCAACCTCAGAAAGAAGCCAACCTAAAAAGATATTTGCATTGTTAAAAATTACTGCAAAATTAACTATTTGATAAAATAAACAAAATGAAAAGCCTTCGTTGTCGTCTAGCTGAGCTCTGTCCATCTCTGCATTCTCCCTTGGCTATCACTTGTCCCTCACTTCGTACTCCCCACCAGACCTAACCGAAGAATGTTTCCTTCCAGAGAGTCAATATTGCTTTCTTTGGAAAGTCAGACGGCAGCCTTCTTGTTCCACAATGAGGGTGTTTTTCCCTTCAGGTCCTCTGCCTGCCTAGGGTAAAGTTACTGCAGCATCTTTGCTCTCCTAGTGGAAGAAAGCCAGAGGAGGCTGGTTATTTGCAGAACTGGTTTGGAATTTCAGAGCACAGGATAAATGACTGGGAAGGTCATGTATGAAGTTACTCTCATAACCTCTGTGAATAAAATAATAATAACAGCAATAATAATGCTTAAAATGCATTGATTCTTTTTGTTGTATTTTTCCCACTACCATTTATCCCTTTTATATCCCCCTCCTCCTGCAATCCCCACATTGTTGTTTCTCCATGTCCATGAGTCCTTTTTGCTAGATCCCTCTACCCCTAAACCTGCCCCAACTCAGAGCTGTCGACCTCTTCTCTATCTATGAGTCTGTCTCTATTCTGCTTATTAGTTCAGTTTATTCATTAGATCCCACGTGGGTGAAATCATGTGGCATTTGGCTTTCTCTGGCTGGCTTATTTCATTTAGCGTAATGTTCTCCAGGTCCAACCATGCTGTCACTTCTGTGCTCAGTGTTCAGTGGACAATCTTCCAACTGTTTTATGAGATAGATGCTATTATTTTCTCAACTTATATCTTGGTTACAGACATTTAAAAATTTAAATATTTGCTTGAAGTCGCACAGTTAGTGTTGAGAAATAAAGAAAGGTTTAAAATTAGTGATATGGGCTTAATAAAATTTCTCAATTACTTTGGAGATGTTCAAAAGTTACAGGTTTTATCACACCTTCCAGAATTCAAATGATTCAGGTAAATCTTTTTTATTTACAATGAGAATAGCAATAAAAATAATTCTCTGGAACACAGCTATTTCCATCTTCCATTTTATCTTAGATTGCAGGATAGACCATGCATTAGGAACTGGTGCTATTCTCTCTGGAGAGGATTTCAAAGAAAGGGTCCTTCAAAAAAAGCCTCCTTCATTCTCAGAGTTAAAAAGGACTTCAGAAAGTTGATTGAAAGAAACTGCTGAATACAGAGTTGAAGAGAAAAACTAGACCATTTCTAGGCTCCTCCAGGATCATGTCTCTATAACATCCTACAGAAGATTCCTATATATAGAACATTGCCATTTGTACAGAACATTACCATTTATGTGGATATTTTCTACAAAGACGAAGTGGTGTGAAAACAGGGCTACAACTCATTCAACCTTTTATTCCAGCAGCATGGAAATTGCTAGGCTTATATATTTTCTTATTTAATTTTTAAAGCAAATCTGTGAGGTAGCTGGAGGCATTTTTTTTCTTTTAAAACCTTTAGGAATGAGAACACTCATTTTCCAACATCCCCCAGCTAATAAGTAGGAAACCTAGGTTTTGCAACAACATACAGCCATTGCAATGTCAGAATTCTTCCATGTATACTGAACTTGCTCCAAATTTAGGCAGACTCATAATTTGATAAAGTTTCACAATAGATATCTTCAAGTAAAAAAAGAAGTAACACTTGCATTGTCTTCTGTAAGAATGACTGTCTCAGTTCCCCTACCCTGTTCGTTCTGGTGAGGTTTCCTCTACTAACATTATCACACATTCAGTCAATACATATTTTAAATCATGTTGTTTTCCAAGGACTGTTCTGGGAATGACGCAAAAAGGGAAGTCAAGCTTCGTTTCCTAATGGAGACTAATCATAATGAAACTAATCTTTATTCCCTAAATGCAATGGCACTCTTGCAGTAGGTTGCTTCTCAGAAGAAAGATTAGTTGATTTTCCAGGTTATAAAATAGTGAGCAAAGCTTGTTCTAAAATTACTCTTGCTTGAATGATTTTATTCTCTTTCAGAGTCCTTTGAGGGAAAAGTGGTACGAAGAGGTTATCCACGGAACTGGTTTCGGGGAGTGAAAACATTCAAAACTCTATTTCATCTTTAGATATGGATGCTATTCCATCAACAATATTTATTATCTTTTATGTTTAATAATTTAGTGTTTCTTTCTGAAATATTTTTGGTTGTGAAATTTCAAAGGCATATGATGTATGCTTCCCATTCTCAAAATATTTACTCATGGAAACTCATTGAAGATTCCCTTTCCTTCCCTTCCTGACTTTCCCCGAAGAGTAGCAGGGAGGCTGCTACAGATTTCTAAATAGAACTGACTCATTCAACACTTAGTAAAATATTTCTACTGAGCATCTCCTACGTGCCAGACATGTCTAGATTATAGAATATAGCAGCAAACAGTGTTTTAAAACATCTCAGCTCTCCAGAAACACACATTCTTGTAATAAGAGAGTTTTTCTTTGCCTGAAAATGATGAGGGGCCCGAATGTGAATAAAATGATGAATAATTAATAACCATTCGGAAAACAAAGAGTAACTAACAGTAGCCTTGAAGTCAAATGAGCCACACCCACTGGGTTTGCCCCTTCCTCCCTGTTGGGTGTTATTTTCTCCAGCCAGAGGAACTCTCATAGCCTTTGCATGGAGATCATTGGCATGATAGCTTCTCCTTTTTCCTAGTAAATAGATTTGGAATATTCCTATTACTTCCAGCATTGGTCTGTTAGAGATCAGTTTCTTTGATTTGAAAAAGTGTAGGAAATTTGTTTAAACATTATACTATATTGGTTTATGCAACCCTTGTGAACACAGGTTTCTGAAGTTTGGATTAGATCCTGACAAGGCTGGTTCAAGTGAAAATACATAAAAGAAGCAACAATCATAAAACAACAAGATGAACGACAGGAAATCTCTTAGATTCTTTAATACATGATGTTTGTTTCTTCAAACAGCCCCCAATTCTTGTCTCTCTCAGGATGGGCTTTCATAGCTTTGCCAGTGATCATCTGAATGTGTGAAAACATTTGTTGTTTTCACAAAACGAGTCACGCTTGTTTGTTATTATGCATTCTTGTTTTTCTTTAGCATTCTGAAACAATTAATGTGAATGTTACATTATATATTAATTTCTATATCTTTCTTTTGTAAAAATAAAAATTTATCAGAACTTTTATTAGAGTTAGACAAAAGTGCAAGTTTCTGGAAATGTTAGTAGCTCCCTTTTGCTAGGGTCCATTAAAAAGTCTAAAACTTGTCAAAAATAGACCATTTTGATAAGAAAATTGCTAAGAAGCAAAAGCGTTTCTATAAGATGCAAAAATAATTTCTGAGGAAAAAAAGAAGGGACAGACATTTTTCTAGGAAAGTAGTAAGCCAGCCCTCCAGTGCACTGCCAGTCAGGGAACTTTGAACCAGACATTCCTTCCCCTGACCCCTATAAATTCTAATAATAAAATTCTCATTATCAACTCTTTCAGTGATTTTTCTCATTTCCCTCAAAAATATGTCAACTGGAGACACACATCCTTTCAGTGAATAGTTTTGAGACAACTGGATGCTCTCATACAAAAGAATGAAGCTGACCCTTACCTTACACTGCATAAAAAATTAACTCCAAATTGATCATAGACCTAAATGTAAGAGCTTAAAGTGTAAAACTCTTAGAAGAAAAGAGGCATAAATCTTTATAACCTTGGTCTAGGCATTTTTGTGCTGTTGCTATGATATCAAAAATGCAAATAACCAAAGAAAAAATAGATAAACCAGATTTTGTTGATATTAAAACTTTTGTGTTACCAAGGACTCCATCAAAAATGCCAACTCACAAAATAGGAGAAAATGTTTTCAAAAACTCATATTTGATAAGAGACTTCTATCCAGAATATAAAAAGAATTCATACAGCCCAACAATAGAAAGGCAAAACCAATTAATAAGCTGGCAAAGAATCTGAACAGACACGTCTCCAGAGAGGATACAAATGACAAATAGCACAGAAAAAGTTGTTCAACATAATGAGCTGTCAGGGAAGTACAAATCAAAACCACAATAAGATCCTCTTCACGCTCACTAGGATGGCTATAATTTTTTTAAAAGATGTACAATAACATTATAGGTCAGGATGCGGAGAAACGAGGATCCTTGTACATCACTGGTAGAGACACAAATGAAGCAGCTGCTTAGGAAATGGTTTTGGCAATTTCTTAACAAGTTATAAGAGGGTTTTCATATGATCCTGTGACTCTACTTCGAGGTTAAAATTCAAAACAACTGAAAACTTATATCCATACAAAAAAGCTTGTGCCCAAAGGGTCATATCAATATTATTCATAATAGTCAAAACATGGAGATACTCAAATACCCGTCAACTGATGAATGAATAGACCACACATATAATGGGAAAGTGCTCTACAGCAAAAATGAAGAGAATATTAATTCGGGTTACTGATTGAGTAAACCATGAAAACATTATACTAAGTAAAAGAAGTCAGGCACAAAAGAGCACATATTGTATGGTTCTACTTATTTGGAAATTCCAGAATAAGCAATTTTATAGGGATGTAAAGTACATCAGTGTCTGTTGAGAACTGAGTCCAGGGATGTGAGAGTGATGGGAGAAAAACCATTGTTTATGGTTCTGGAGTCTTTCCATATGAAAGACTGAAAATGTTCTAAAAGTTCATTGTAGTGATGGTTGCATAATTTCATGAATACCCTAAAAACCACCAAATTGTGCACTGATAATAGTGAATTTTATGGTATGTGACATATTTCAATGTAGCTATTAAAAAGAGAACTCAGCATAATGTTTTTCAGTTCCATCCATGATGTTGCAAAGGGTAGAGGTCCTTCTTCCTTTCTGCGGCATAGAATTCCATTGTGTAAATGTACCATAGCTTTTTGATCCATTCATTTACTGACAGGCACCTAAGTTGCTTCCAACTCTTGGCTATTGTAAATTGTGCTGCAATGAACATAGGGGTGCATAGGTTCTTTTGGATTGGTGCTTTCAGGTTCTTAGGATATAATCCTAGCAGTGGAATTGCTGGGTCAAAAGGCAGGTCCATTTTTAGTTTTCTTAGAAAATTCCATACTGTTTTCCATAATGGTTGTACCAGTCTGCAATCCCACCAACAGTGAACTAGGGTCCCATTTTCCCCACAACCTCTCCAACATTTGTTGTTTGTTGCTTTGTTTATGATGGCCATTCTGACTGGTGTGAAGTGGTATCTCATTGTGGTTTTAATTTGCATCTCTCTGATAGCTAGCGATATTGAGCATCTTTTCATGTGTCTCTAGATCCTCTGTATGTCCTCCTTGGAGAAGTGTCTGTTCACGTAGAGAGTCAAATCTACTCTCTTATCCACAGATTTAGATGCACAACCCCAATATGTTCATCACCCATAACTAGAACGTTGTCCCCATATAAACACTTCTGTAGTCCACATAATCCTTTTCTAATAATCCTCGCCCCACTTAGGCACTCATGTCTATACAGTGTGACCTTATCCTCCTTACCATAGATCATGGCCAAGGGACAGACACAAAACATGAGCTGACCCCATTGTATTCTCCAAAAGGGTTCCATGGAAAAGTCTAATAAGTTGCGTTAAGTGATATTTCATGATTAACATATGGTTCTGTGGAAGCACATAGTATAGGTTCTTCACCCAAGCTCAGGAGATGTATAACCAGGCCCAACGGGAAGAGCAGAAAGATAGAAAAGAAATCAGCAGTATTGAACTGTTCCAGGTTCTTCTGTGCTCCAAAAAATCTGATATTTACAGAATCCATTCACTTGGTTTGGAAGTTTCTATTCTTCGATACAGCGGAGCCTGGAGAGTGGTGAGAAGGAAGGTGCCCTCCCACCACCTCATCACAGGATCTTTGATGACCACCTCCGCCATAAGCCGGTCACTTACTGACTCACACTCACACCCCTCGGAGCCAGAGCAGGCCAGAAAGACAGGTAAATAAGGGAGTACTTCTGCAGAGTATTGTGGGGATTTCCATTTTTGAAATACAAAAATTATAATTAAAAAAGTGTAGTGTGCTTATTTTGGGCACATGAGAAAAAAAGCATTACTAGAGCTGAGGTAAATATTATTCATATGATTTATTATAGTGCGTCGATCCCAACAAAAGGATATAAATATTACCTTTTCTTTCTGAAAATAAAATTGTAATTAGTTTAGAATGCAAGAACAAATAAAACTTTGGGGGGAAATGATCTATTGGGGATTGGAACACATTTGAAAACTCAGGTTACTAAAAATATTATGATGCCAGTAATAAAATATGCTTGTTTAATTACATACCTGCACAGCTATTTCAGAAACCATACTTCTTTGGCAATTGAGAAAACAGCAATTGGACATCATTAACCTTGAGTGTCTGAGGGCGCATGTTATTTATGCTGAGTATAATGTAATTGAATCCAAGTCTAGACACTTGGGAACAATTACAGTGTAAGCTGTTTACTTTTTATATTCTGTGATACATTTTGGGAAAGCCATTACTCCTCATCATAAAAACGAAATAAAATCCTCTTTGGATTTTTTTATGGTCACCTAGCTTCATCTGTTATCTCACCTTTTCTTCTCTCCCTCTACACGTCTATCCTGTTCATCAGCTGAAACTAATAAACTTTCTTTCAGACATATTAGTTTCTCCGAAGTATCCAATGCAGCCATTCTCTCACCTGTTTTCCATAACACCAATCATTCACAGTTTTCAGTTTTTCACTTTTTGGTATTGGTTCATTCTATATAATTTAATTCCCATTTAGCTTAATTAAATTTATTTTCTGCAGAACGACTATATTATGCTCTAAGCACCTACCCAGGAGTTGGGAATATTAAGATCAATAAATAGGCATTTCCATTAAGTAACTCACTACCTAATTAGAAAGATAATATGTCTATGGGCAATTGGCTGTGAAAGCACATAATTAGGTTGCTTTTGCACAGCTGATAGGGTCAGAAAAAATCAGTCAGGATAGATGGCAGACAATCTGATGGAAGACATTGTTGGTCACATCTTTAGAAAATATAATCTTCCTCATCTTTTCACTCATACAAATTCCAAGATTTTAGACTATTTTCTTTCATTTTGGCTTTTTTGTTTTTGTTGTTCTATTACAGATGTCCCAATTTTCCCCTGTGGCTTTCCCCTGTCTCAACCCCTCCTTGGTCAATCCCCACCTTGTCAGCCATGTCCATGGATCATTTATACTTGTTCTTTAACTAGACCCTTCCCCTCTATTCTTCCCTTATCCCTATCTCCCCTCCCCTCTGGTCCCTGTCAGTTTGTTCCTTGTTTTCATGCCTCTGGTTCTATTTTGCTTATTTGTTTGTTTTATTCATTATTATAGGTTCTTGTTATAGGTGAGACATATGGTATTTGTCTCTCACCACCTGGCTTATTTCACTTAGCATAGTACTCTCCACTTCAATTCATGTGGTCACAAAAGGTAGGAGTTCCTTCTTCCTTTCTTCTGTGTAGTATTCCTTTGTGAAAATGTACAACAGTTTTTTGATCCACTCATCTGCTTATGGGCACTGAGGCTGTTTGCACCACTTGGCTATTGTAAATAACACTGCTATGAACATTGGGGTGCATAGGTTTGAATCGATGTTTCAGGATCCTTAGGGTATATTCCCAGCAGTGGAATCACTGGTTCAAAAGGCAGTGCCATTTTTAGTTTTTTGAGGAAAATCCATAATGTTTTCCACAGTGGCATTTTCCACAGTCTGCATTTTCACCAACAGTGCACTAGGGTTCCCTTTTCTCCACAATTTCACTAGCACTTGTTTGTTGATTTGTTCATGATGGACATTCTGACCAATATGCAGTGATATCTCAGCGTGGTTTTAATTTGCATCTCTCTGATGGCCAGTGATGCTGAGCATCCTTTCAAATGTCTCTGGGCCCTTTGTATGTCCTTCTTGGAGGTGTCTGTTCAGGTCCTTTGCCTATTTTTTAAATGGATTGTTTGCATTTCTGGCGTTGAGTTATATGGGTTCTTTATGAATTTTGAAGATCATCCCCCGGTCTGAGGTATCCTTGCCAAATATGTTTTCCCATACAGTTGGCCCTTTTTTCATTTTGCTGATGTTTTCTTTAGATGTGCAGAAGCTTTTTAATTTGATGTAATCCCATTTGTTTATTCTTTTCTTTATTTCTCTTGTCCTAGAGGAGGAATCAGTGAAAATATTGCTGCATGGAATATCTGAAAGTTTACCGCCTATGTTTTCCTCTAGGGCTGTTATGGTGTGAGGGCTTATGTTTAAGTCTTTTATGCATTTTTAGTTAATTCTGGTGTGTGGTGTAATTTGCTGGTCTAGTTTCTTTTTTTGCATGCACCATTCCAGACCTCCCAGCACCATTTGTTGAAGAGGCTTTTTTCGCTTCGATTTATGCTTCTGTTCTCTTTGTTGAATATTAATTGACCATAAAGACACAGGTTTATTTCTGGAACCTCTATTCTGTTCCATTGATCTATATGTCTGTTCTTATTCCAGTAGCAGACCATTTTGGTTACAGTGGCTGTGTAGTATAGCTTGGTATCTAATATTGTGATCCCTCCTACTTTGGTCTTCTTTCTCAAGATTCCTGAGGCTCAGTGTGACTCTCAATTAAAATGGAAGGTGAATAAGAAGCTTCTCAAACGAAAGAAAGGCTAAAAGATCTCAACTTTACCAAATCAATATTGCAAGAGATGCTAAAGGGACTGCTTTAAGAAGAAGAAAAAGAGAAAGGAAGACAAGTATAAAGGGAAAAACGGCAATGAATAAGAGCCTATCAGTTATAATCTTGAATGTACATGAATTAAATGTTCCAATCAAAAGACATAGCATAGCTGAATGGGTAAGAAATCGTTTCTGTTTTTAAGCTAATTATCTCTTATAACATGCTTTTTATGATTATAACAAACAATTCAACCATAAGAAAAGGGTGAAATCTTGCTATTGGCAAACTTAAAGAAATTTTACTAAGTGAAATAAGTCATGAAAGACAAATACTGTATCATCTCATTTATATGTGAAATCTATCTAGAAACAAAACACAAATAAAAAAGCAAAAACTAAATAAAACAATAACAGCAACAAGAAACAAGCTTACTGATGCAATGAACAGACTGCACTTGTCAGAGGTGGGAGGTGGAGGGTGGAAGACGTGGGTGAAAAAGGTCAAAAGGTAAAAACTCCCTGTTATAAAATAAGTTATGGAGCTGCAAGTTACAACCTAGTGACTATAGTTAACCATGCATTGCATATTTAAATGTTTGTAAGAATATATGTTAAATTTCTCATCACAAGAAAAATATTTGTAACTATGTAAGTTACAGATATTAACTAGATTTGTGGTTACCATTTTATAATGTATACAGATATTGAAATATCATGTACTAAAATAGATATATGCATTCATTAGATGCAGGTATGCTTTTTTAGATATATGTAAAATGAATGTTTAAATACTTACAAAGATATGCTTGTTTCACAGACCAGAAACAAAGACATACCTCAAAAATAAAGTGTTGTTTATTTTTGTAGGGGAGTGTATAGCCACGCTTGAAGAGGAAAGGGCTTGAAGTTTCCATTTTTAGGGGAAACAAACAAACAATGCGACATTCGTTCCCTATCATCCATTAAAGAATTAAAAGAGCACAGAGCGTGGGACCTGCTGGTATAGGCAGGAAAGGGAGGGCCAGGCCGGGGAGGGCCTGCCCGAGACCCTCGCATCCTACTTAGTGAGCCTGCTCTGAGGCAGGGGCCCTTCTCTTCCGGAATTTAAGACACAACCCTGATTGTAACGAATGTGTCACCTGTAAAAATGCTTTTGTTTGTCAGAATGTTAGACTTGTTCCAAATTTTACTTGCAAAGCTCTCAACACTTTATCTGTTGTAAATAAAGTTTTCAGCAATGGCTCCTTACAATTATACAGAAGCAGATTGATTCCTCAGACCTTAGAAAACAAACGGTGATGTGATTACTTTTTTGAAAAAGTAAATCACATATTTCAGTTTTTGAAAAAATATAGTCCCTCTTCTCTCCCTTTATGTTAACTTACTTTATATATTAAATATCAGGGTGGCCCTGAGTCATTCAAAGTTGCTTCGCTGTTTGACAAAATGGAAAATGAGTGTGTAGCATGAAGGTTACCAGTGTTAATTGAATGGGGTTAGTGTTTGAGACCATTTTCAGTAAGCATTTGTCACAACCTTTATTAAAAACATTTGAGCAATTATAATTATATAGTACATTTACTCCTTCAACCAGAAAGAAGAACTATCGCTTGCTAAATTGAATAATGAATTAATGGCAACGTTCAACACTCTTAAACAGAGGCTAATTGAAGTAAACATTAATGCATGTTTTGGAAAGGCAAGGTAAAAGAAAAATATATATACATGCAGGGCTAAAGGTGGGTTTCCAAACCAGCTAAGCCAGTGCTTAGAAAAAAACTAAGGGTAAAGACTAACTACATCATATTTTATGAGTTAAAGCTTTCAAGAAAAAAAGATAAATGATTTTAATAATAAAGCTAAAAGCAGTCATTGTAGCCATGGGAATTATACAGAATAAGTAGGTCTTTTACAATGACATTATGCAAAGAAGAATACTAGTGAGAAAATAAATGGGACATGAAAACAATATTGGCACTAAAATATCTAAGAAGCCTTATTTAATCCTTTTTTTCTACTACCTTTAAAAGACATAAGATGAGATTTTCGTAAAAAGTAACCATGTTACAATGATAAATATATATGAAAAATGGGAAGATGCTTTAAGTGAAAATGCACATAAATCATGAAGTTTGTCCAAATAAAAGTTTAGCAGTGAAAGGATCGACACATGTTTTAAAAATTGAATGTCTTGAGATATTTTATAGTTATGAGTTATTAATTGAAGAAAGCAAGAAGAATTATGCTAGTATGAAAAAATGAAAACCTCCAGAAGACTGTGAAATAAATATACTGTAATGGGAAAAATATTCCAAATTCTGGAGACCAACAGAACTATGATTATTTATCGCTAGATGCTTAAAAAAAACTCCCCCAAAATCCAAATTTATTAAACATTGTATCATTAACAGACTAAAAATAATCACACCATAATTGGATTTTAAAATTTTTTCAATGGAGAAGCCCTGAGATTTTATGTTCGTATTAAATCTAATGAAGATTACATCATAGGAAAGAACTCTATTAATGTCTGAAGGCCCCGAATTACATAAGACTGATGGATTTCCGTGAAACTAAAAAGTCTTACTTGTTGATTTGATAATGTAAAATTAAGGGGGTGAAGCTCTTTTGCCCCAGATAATGAATAGCTGGGTTACAACTGGAGTTACTTTAGAATGACATTATTTCTTTTCTCTCTCATGTAAGATGCATCGTATTCTGGTTTGAGAGACTGAGAGCTCCTGGCCTCAACAGGAGACCTCAGAGGAAGTCCTGGAAAGGAGGTGACTACACGCATTGCTGGGTAGGGACATAGTGGGCAGCACAGGTACAAAGTTAAGGTGCTACTTGATACTTAGAGTAGGAAATAAAAGATGAAAAGACCCCGAGTATGGCAGCTAATGGAAATTGATAGGGCAATCAATACGGGTTATTTGGTGAGACTTCAACTTTATACACAATTCATTTCGGCCCACATAACTTTGACTGTGGATCTGACACTGTGCTAGACACTGGGTTTGACTTAAAGTGCTTGAAGTCTAAATTAAGTGCAACCAACTAAGTGAGCCCCCAGGGCTAAGGTAGTTTAATAAAAATAAAATGGGCTGGATGTCAAAGGATAGAAAAAATAGAGGATCATAGCAAATGTAAAGAGTGGGTTACCTTCTGAAGGGAGCAACTGCAACTTGGAAGGAACCTTTGCCACCTAGGGGCCGTGTTGGCTCAGAAGTGCTTAAGTTCCTTGTCTTCTCCTCTCCTCTCTTGGCCTCTGCTCCCCCCTCCTCTCCCCACCCTCTCTTTCTTCTTTTCTTCTTTCCTCCTTTGCTCTCTTTTTCTCTTCCCTTTCATTCCACCCCACTCCCCTTACTCTCTCCTATTCATCTTTATTGGTTTCCATTTTTTAGTAGAAATCCACAAGCCAAATTTTATGCCATCTCCCAATTTTCAAAGTTGCAAAAACACTGACTGGGAAGCTATATGAAACACTTATGTGAGAGTAGACATAACCCATGGACTGTCATTTTTTCAAACCTTGGTCTAAATAACTTAGTTGAAATTACAAAGTTAGCTCTAAATGGAGGATAATCCAAGCACTGCCAGAGTCACTTGTTCCATTAAAACGACACATCTTAATTAAATAGAATTAAGGTAATTCATAGTCAAGTTTCTTTATTCCCCAATGACAGATTTAGAGAATGCTGCTAATAATGAGTACATCTGCTAATAATGTTTCACTAGCATATTAACAAAGGATTATGGTCTTTTGTTTTTAACGTTTATAATTTACTGCATGGCTCTAAATTGGGAAAAGTCCCAGTGACATAATTAAGAGAATAAAGACATTATTCAGAATATCTTCAACGACTTTTCTGACAGGTCAATTGTGTCAACTGCCTTCTGCAGAAGACATCGTGGCAACCGTCTTACAGCAGCATATGGAGTCCAACTGCACAGAATCAAAGACTGTCAAAGACAAAGAACAATCCTGCTGGTCCCCAGGGTATGGCCCAGATAATGCCATTGACGGTTTTCCAAGACTGGGTGAAATTCACTATTGAAATCTCCACTGTAACTCAATCTGACTTAAACTGTACATTTAACTAAGCTGGTTACTCTAAGTATGAATATGTAATTCTTTCCATTGTTTTGAACCCCCTATGAAATCTTCATCCTATGATTAATTTCATATTATGAAAAATACTCATATTCTCAGTCATTAAATATCTGTTTCATGCCTAGAATCGCAAACTGTTTCATAACCTAAGTGTGCTCTTCACAGGCCCAGTGTTCATCTTTTGTAGGTCCCATAGTCTAGCATGGACCATAAAACAACTAGAGACTTAGTAAATTGTTACCAAATTGAAATAAAATTCAACTTATGTAGCAGTCCAATGCTGCTAGAAGTGACTTTGAGTCTAAAAGTAGATCAAAGATGAACTGGACATAAAGATACTTACTTTTTATTTAGATAAATGATGTTTAAATAAATAGTGACCAGCACACTTAACGTCTCTTCAGAAGCTGAAATTTATAACTGCTACATTACATTATTTATAATAAGAAAATTAATGTTTCATTTTATAGTTTTGAGGAAAGGGCCATATCTAGAATGACTAATGATGCATTTTTGTTGTTATTTACTTTGAATGACTCTCCCACGGTAATCTCAACTTCTTAAAGAGGCATTAGGATATAGTAAAAAATGTTTTTTTAAAAGTGAGTTGAAAATATGGATTCTGAAACTTGTTTTATCATACTTTAATGATGTGGCCTGACTATGTCAGTTACCTTCCTGAAAATAAATTTCTTATCAGCCTAGAAAAATAGTTTTTACTATTTCTCTGTCTAAAACAGTTGGAATGTGGATCAAATGAAAAACTTATATAAGTCATTTTACTATGAAAACATAAGGTTGTACTTCTGTTGCATAGTCTGACATCAATGTATTTGTGTAATTTTTAAGGATATTTGCTGACTTGAATAATCCTGAGCACAGATGTGCTCAGCCACAATGAACCAGGTTGTGTGTGCTAGCAGATACCCTCAAAATTCCCATGGTTTGATCAAAAATGCTTTATTTTTCTGCTCATGCCATTGCAAGTCATTGAACCATACTCTGCACCACACACCTCCCATGAGGACCAAAGCCAAGGAAAGCGGCCACTTCCCGGAATACTGCCACAGCAGCAATCGCAAAGCAACAGGTGCCAACGACTTTGTGACGCTCACAGTTCACAGGCCTGACTGAGGTTGCTAGGGCTGCCATCACAAAGAGCCACAAACTGAGGGGCCTACACAACAGAAATTTATTTTCTCTCAGTTCTTCAGGGTGGTTGTCCAAGATCAAGGTGTCAGCAGGGTTGATTTCTTATGAGACTTCTCTCCTTGGCTTATAGATGGCTGTCTTCTCCCTGGTCTCTACCTTGGGCTTCCCTCTGCCTCTGCCTGTGTCCTAGTCCCCTCTTCTTTTAAGGATTCCAGTCATATTTGATTAGGGTCCACCTAATGACCTCACTTGAACTGGATTCCCTCTGTAAGGCTCTATCTCCATCTGCAGTCATATTCTGAGATATTGAAGACTAATGTATTAATGTATGCATTTTGAAGACATGTGATTCAGCCCATAGCAGGGTCCCATGAAATGACAGGGGCCAGGAAAGAGGTAAACAGCACCAGTGACTATAACATCCATCTTCTCTTTGCTGTACTCAAGTATCTGGCATGTAGTTGGCACTTAATAATAAAATATTGTAATAAATTAATATATCTGACATATTTTTCTAAAAACATGTTTGTAATTGCATTTGTAACATGTAAATATATTTGTCATCTGCTTTAATTATAGGATATTACATAAGGCCTTAAGCAAAATTATGCAATAATTTTCCCCCTTTGGAGTAAAAATGCTATAAAAATTGTCCTTTTTCTCCAATGCTTTGTTTCAGTCTTCCTATTGTAAGTCAACTTCTACCCACCTCTTCTCAGACATAGATCGTAAACTCTCATGCATATAATTTCAGCAATTCATATGGAATTCATAATAATAAAATCTATTATTTCAGAGAGCGCCCCAAACACAGAATAAATCAGCCCGACAGGGCTCATATGGGTGTCTGGCTTTCTAGAAAGTGAGCTTGCTCAACTTACACATGGAATGTGACTTCCTCAATGGGATTCGTTCCAGAGAGAATGACAGAAAGTAGTTCTGTACTCTGAAAATTCTATCTCAAACATTATTATAATGTTACGTTGAACAGGGGATGTGAAAGCACATTTTCTCTCTTACATGGAGAACTTTGTCAATAATTTGCACTGCCACTTAAGGAAATCAGAAGCTCCAGGGAATTTCTTTAAATAAATATGTCAATGCAAAATGATCATTACCTGACTGTGTCTCATTTACAATAATATCATCTTGGCTCCAACCATCAGAGGATGGAAATGGATATTGACCAGTTGTTTTAGCAGTGGAATAAAAACTTCAGTTTAATGGTCATATAATAATATTATAATTACAAAGACTGCGAACAAAATGTGTTCACTATTTCACACGTAGGACAAATAGCCTTGGCTTTCTTGAAGTACTAATTTCTCTATAATTTAATTATTCTACTTTCTACAATACAAATGGGCTTCTGTGTTCAGATAACTCAGCTGATTAAAAATAGAAAAGAATGGTTAATTAAAACAGCCTTGTGGACAGGAACTCTGGTTACCTTATTTGAAATATTAGTCCTCTATTTTCATTGTTCATTGATATTGATTTTCAAAGTTGCAAACAAAGATATCCCAAGAAAGGAAAATGTCTTTATTTCTATAAAGCTGAACACAATTTCTATATCAAGATTACATTCTACATACCGGCAGAAAAAAATAATCTAGTGAATGTCAAATATTGTCAGTCGCTTCTGGGTGTCGTCGATCATTTCAAATTTAAACTGAGTCAAACCTGGAATCTGCAGATTCCGAGGAAATTTCACCTTTTTGTGCCACTCAGCAGGGTCCTCAGAGGCGTTCAGCTCCCATCACACCTACCCCTCCTTAAGTTTCACATAGACTTCTCTCCTCTCTCCAAACCATAAATGTCAGTCAGACAACTCTGGTTAACTCCCTGGAGTTGTACCCAGGAGTTCCAGCAGTTTACGTGCACACTTTTTTTTTGGTATGACTTGGTATTTCCTTGATCTTAACAGGAAGTTAGGCAAAGGTCCACTGTTCTCTCAAAAGAATCCATGCTTTGGAGAGGATTCCAGATTAGACCTTGACTTGCAGTGGGGAATCAGGGTGCATGGACCTCAGCCACATTCGCGTTGCCTGTGACTAACTTTCCAAAGCCTTTCTCCCTCTCCTTGGGAACCATAGGCAGTCCGGGGTGAGGTTGCTAGACCAGTCGGGTAAAATCAGTCAGTCTTTCATTTTCCTGTCTTTTAACATAAATCGAAGCTTTTGAATATAAATGTGAAAATGTCATTTTCCAGTGAATATTGTATCACCTCTGCAGTGGGGAGGTGGCTGCCCCGGAACGAACGGACGGAGGGAAGAATGTGGCTCTGGCAACAAAGGCAGTATCCGGATTGAAAAGCAACAGCACCTTCGCAACGGTGCTGCCCTACTCACTCACGGGTTAGGAACTGAGGAAGCGGTGTTTCTTTTCTATTTGGCAGCAGGAATCATGGGAGAGAAGGATAATGGGCTTCGGCGTCAGATGTTTGCATCTGGGTTTGACATTTCTCAAATCCTTTGTCTCATTTTCCTACAATTGAACCTACTGAAAGATTAGACAATATTTACATAAAGTATGCACACATTGTTATATGTAAATTATTGTACTAAATTATTAACATCATTTAACATAATCTTGGGTAATATGCGGTTGCAAATATTATTAGCATGAGAACTGTTTGTTATACAAAGTAGCATTTATTTATTCATTTATTTATTACTTAAATCTACTTTGGCTTCTATATTTATAATTCAAAAATGATATTTCTAATGCCTTCATTTTACTGGTTTAAAGTCTACATTTTTCTGTTACCATGGAGCAGAGAGAGTTAAATAGATTTCCTTGAATTCAATATCTTTTATGTTATTTTTCTCACTTTACTTCCTGAAAGCTATGCTCTTAGAAAGCATAGATTTCAAAAGCCCATTTTTCTTTTTATCAATGTGATGGTACTATATTTAAATTCTATAATAATGTTCTTTCATCATACCATTATGTTATAATTCTTTGATTTTTCTGGATGATATAAAATACTTTACACAAATGCTTTTGCATGACTCTTGGAAACAGTGTGCCTCTGGTTGAAATGGTTTGAAGTTACGGGGAAAGGCTAAACCGATATGATCTAACCTCTTCTACCTCAGTCCACCGTATAACTTTGGGCAAGTCACTTCCCCTCTGCACGCTGCTTTCTGTTAAATAATTCAATTGAATTAAATTATCTCCAAAAAGCCCTGGCTGGTGTAGCTCAGTGGATTGAGCGCGGGCCTGCGAACCACATGATCGCGGTTCGATTCCCAGTCAGGGCACATGCCTGGGTTGCGGGCCAGTTCCCAGCAGGGTACTCACGAGAGGCAACCATACATTGATGTTTCTCTCCTTCTCTCCTTCCTTTCCTCTCTAAAGATAAATAAACAAAATCTTAAAAAAAAAGACTTCTCTCTAAAAAAAAAATCTTTAAAAAAAATTATCTCCAAGAGTTACCGTGAAAATCCAAATAGTGTTCCACTTGATCTCTGTTGAGGTTCACAGTTTCAACCACCTCTGTTTTAGGTGTTAAGATGGAATTTCGTATATCATACCTCATTTAATATTTACTCTAAAATACATGAGGTGTTATCTGAGTTTTCCAGATTAGGAAACTAAGGTTCAGAGAGGTGAAGTTGTTACCGAACAAGGGTCCGAGGGGGGGCAATACTTGGCCCACGGAGGGATGCCAAAAACTGCTGCAGAAAACAGGGGCCCCTCCCAAGGAAAATACACTAATATCTATAGGGCTCTTCTGTCCGCCGCTAATTGGAAAGACATCTCTCAATGCCAGAGATTTGTGAAAAGGAAACAAAATGTTTATTTAATGCTATTCAGGCCTAATGCCTTCCTTAAAATATCAAAGTCTTTAAGGGTATACACCTACACACACACAAACACACACACGCACAGCACTCCCTTCTCCCACTGTCCCAACTCCGGGTACTGTAAATCACGTCCATTTTTCAGGTCGCTGGCACTGTGGGCTGTGTCGTCTGTCTAAGCAGGATCTCCAATTAATCCAAAGTCATGTGGCACCCTTCACTGGCAAGAGTTCTTTGTACCAAGTCCTAGTCAAAGTCTCTCCTGGTTTCCAAGCCACTCAGCCAAAGGGAGCACGCCAAAGCCACGTGGGCCTCTTCTACCAAAGCCGAACTCCACCAAAAGCGTGCATCTTTCTTCTTCACCTGGCCGCAGGGATCTCCACTCTGGCAAAGCTGCGTGGTCTTCCCTTTCACCTGGCCAAGAGGGGGTCTGCACTCTGCTGAAACTGCTTGGCTCTCCCTCCTAATGGCTACAGGAGTCTACATCTTTCCAAAACAGCGTGGCTCTCCCCCTCACCTGGCCAAGAGGGGGTCTTCACTCTGCTAAAGCCACATGCCTCTCTCACAGGCACTCTCTCAGAGAAGCAGCCATCAAATTCCAGCCTGGATAGCTACTCACTTCTCCCTGGCCTAAAGCTTGGCCACAGCTATTTAACATATCTATGAAACCAGTTAAAGGTTATAGATATGTTAAATGACCATTCCAGAGGTTAGCTGCAAAACTGTTGCTATGCAAAACAGCTCTCAATGGCCCTGCTCCATTCTTCCCTTCCCCCAACTGACACCTTGGTGGGCGGGGGAGGGGGTGAGGACATCTTAATATTTCCTCCAATATTCCTGTACACTTTGAGTTCTGGACACCATTCCAAATCTTTTCTGGGCCCCCCCTTGGCTGCTCCCTGTATCAAAGTGACTTGCACAGGGTCATGTAACTAGTAAGTAGAAAAGTTTTTAACTTAAAACAGACCTTTTCAATCCCGAACATTTTTGATTCTAATGACTATTGTCACAGTGCTCCCAAAGACTGAAAGATGAGTGTCAGAAGAACAAAAAATGTGACAGATGCAGTCATAAAACTTAGAGAACTAATGTTTTCTGAAAATAATTGTACTTAGTATTAAATGATGAATTTCTTTTCAATCATTGTATGTTCTATAAATTCATATCAATGACATAATTATAATTCTGAATGAATTAAAAATTACATTATATAATTATGTGTCCCGGAAAACCCAATTTATTTAATACTAACATATTAAGAAAGTTAAATGAAACTAATAACAAATGGTTTTACTGTTAGGCTTAGTTTCATTTAACTTTCTTAATATGTTAGTATTAAATAAATACTACCACCTCTAGCTTCCACCTCTAGCCCCAATTGCATAGCTTAATAATAACAAATGGTTTTACTGTTAGGCTTATTAAGCTATGCAATTGGGGCTAGAGGTGGAAGCCAGCATGGGGAAAGTTAAGGAAGAAGAGAAATATGAAAAAGTGGTACAATTCCATAAATCTTAAAAGAATCTAGAAAGTGGCCCTTATTAAAAATGACCTTGTTCAGGGAGGCTGGATGCCTATGTACGGACAGCTGTCCTCTTTACAGGTTATGCTAATATCTTACTTCAAGGAAAAACAAACATAGTTTGAGTGACTATAACCTTCCATTCTTTAAGAAGAAAAATAGATGCCCCTCTTAGTAGATCTTCTTGATAAAAAAGTACATTCCCCCAAAAGTAATTTATTTATTAAAAATTGTGTATTGATTCTTATATGTTTACACTTCAGTCACCTTCAAAGTGCTCCTCATTTGATGCAGTACCCCTATTGGAACACTTTTGTCACTGCTCAAAGACAGTTTTTGAACTCGTTGATTTCAATCCCTTTCGGAGCTTCTGCTATCTTTTGTTTCATGTCTAACACTTCGCCAAAACATTTGCCTTCCAGAACTTTTTTCACCCAGGGAAACAACAACAACAAAAAAGTAGCTGAGAGCAAGATCCCGTGAATAGAGAGGGTGGGGCGCAGCAGTCATACTGTTTTAGTCACAAACTGCTGAACAAACACTGTTGTGTGGGCAGGTGCCCTCATTAATCATGCATAATGAAATGGGCAAACACTGAAAGAGCCTTCAGAAAAATCCATCGAGGCCAAATGCAACCTCTTACAACACTGCCACCTGGTATGCTGTACAGATGAGTTCCTAGAACACTCACCTAGCAGGGGAAACCTGTACTGAAAAGGGCTCACCCTCTAGAAGATAATTCTGGTTTTTTGAGGGGTCCCTCTCATATAAGAGAAGCAGAAAAAGGAACACACAGGGCAACAGAAAGAAGAAGAGTGTGTGTACACTATATGATGACAAAGGAACAAATGAATGACTAGAAAGCTCAAAAACAGAGTGGGCTTACTGGGTACTATTCATTAGTAATTAAGCAAAATATCCAAATGTTGCTAGAGAGACTTGTTATTTACCTGTGATAGACCTAGTTTTCTACTGAAGCTCCACTATTTGACAACTCGGTGCCTTTGGGAAGGCTATTTAGTTTTTCTTATTAATAGTACCTGCTTTGTAGGTAGGTATTTATAAGTAAAGTGAGGAAAAATGAAATAATTGATGTGTAGCTCTTGACACACTGCTTTGCATTAATTATATTCGATAATGTCCAGTCATGTAAGCTATTTTTTTTTAAAGATTTTATTTATTTATCTTTAGAGGGGGAGGGAAGGAGAGAGGGAGAGAAATATCAATGTCTGGTTGCCTCTCGTGAGTCCCCTGCTGGGAACTGGCCTGCAAGCCAGGCATGTGCCCTGACTGGGAATCGAACCCCGATCCTGTGGTTCTCAGGCCTGCACTCAATCCACTGAGCTACACCAGCCAGGGCTAAGCTACTGTTTTAATGCCCCCACAAAAAAGAAAATCCACAATATATATTTATTTAATGTCTATTTTCTCATAAAAAAGAATGATTTCAAAACTGGAAAGAACAAAGTAAAAAGTAAAGAAACTTTGATATGAGTGACACATGAGGACCTAAAAAGAAGATCAACGACGTCCTCAAGAGCCACCTTTTCCCTGTGCCACGCTGAGTCTCGGGGGCCCTCATCTGAGTCGCTAATCCATGCAGTAATCACAGAGTCTCCGGCCCACCAGTCCCCATGTTCTGTTCATGCTGCCAACAATGTCCAAACAGAAATGGACATAAATAGTATTATGTCACTCTGTATTTAAAGTCTTTACTACATTTTATTCCTGTAAGATAGATATCAAATGATACTCAAGGCTCTTATCAAATTGCAACCCATTTAAATCCCCATCCTCATTCCCCTCTACTCCACCTGTGCATTTACTCATTGTACTCACAGGTAATTGTGCACTGTTACTCTGATAGCATGGTTTGGGGGTTGTTTGTTGTTGTTGTTGCTATTTCTTAATGCCTTAGTATATATTATTAACACAGAGTACTTCTTCCACTCCATTTTTTCTGATAAAAAGGACATTTTCCTTTAAAATTTTAAATATTACCATTTTGAAGGCATTCTTAAATTGCTAAGGAGTTCATTTAATGTCACTTTTCGTCCAGGTCCCTGTGTACATAATTCTGTTATGAAACTTATTATATTTAATAAAAAGTCTATTTCCTTCTCAGTATTTTGAGTTCCTCAAGGATAAGAATTATGTTTTATATTGATTTTTGAAACAGCAATGTCTACTTTTTCTATCTGGGACATTTTGTTAATGTGTCCATTGACTGAATAAATAAATTAATGTGTTTAATCTTAGGGCATTTCTAGGACATATTTTAAGCAACACAAAAAGTTCACATTTTAGGGACCAGTTGGTATTCACTAACACAAGTACATGAAAATGAACTTGTTTCTTTTATATTTACATATAGCGTGTTTGTAATAGAGACTTACAGTTGTCTCCTGAAATCCATTTTTCCATAGCAATAAAATATCTATTTTTTAATCAAATGCATGGGCACATAGAATTTATTATGCGCGTCTAGCTTGCTTTGCAGAGAGATATGACTAACTTTTGGACAATGAGATGTAAGTGGAAGTGCCATGGAGCAGCTGCCAGAATCCTTTCCTAAAGCACATGTGTTTTGTACATTCATTCACCGTTGCCCATCTCTCTTCTACCGCCTGGAATGTGGGTGTAACAATGAGAACTGAAGCAGCCACAGTGAACAATGAGCTGATCTGGAGACTGGAAGCTGTGCCGGATGAGGAGCAGCACAGAAAGACCCTGGGACCTTAGAACTGTACAGAACAGAGCAACCCTATTAGCTTTGGACTGCCAAACTTGAACTTTTAAATGGAAAACAGATATGTTCCGTTATATTTTAATCACTTTTATTCTGGTTCTCTGTTACACTGACTGTGACTTAGTTGACAGAATTAAGGGCATAATGGATTATTCAGAGCTGAGTATATATGTTGGAATATGTGTATTTTAGAGATAGCAAGAGTCTTGCTTAATGCCACAGGGCTAGTAAGTGATGTGACACAGAAATGCACCTGGACTCCCGTGCCTTCCAGTTTTGTGATGTCATGTACCTACATAACTTTGCTAAGCCTTTGTGTCCTTATTAGTAGGAATGAAAGGCCGTTCCAGAAAGTAGTTATAAATGAGATACTGCATTTTGAAGATTTAAATGCTCAGTAATGTTCATTGCTTTCCCCACCAGAACTCTGTTAGTTCTGTGAGAGTAGAGAGAAAATATTGGCATAGTTCATCAGAGTTACAGTAAAGCACGTGGTAGATTCCCTGGGCTAGGACATGTTTGTAGATACGATAGAGAAATGTGTGTTAAGTGATAAATGCACATACACCCCCAAACATGTCGTTTGATAAATGATTGTCGTTTTCAGGGGGAGTGTCCTGTGGCACATCATTAGGTTTTCTGTTCAGCTTTACACATTTTTACCAGTGACTTGGATGAAGAGACATTCATGAAATTTGTAAGTGACACAGTACTGAGAAGGAAAGCAAATGTTTTAGGTGATACAGTCAAGGTTTAATGGTTTAACCCAACAGTCTCAACTTGGACTTAACAAGATATTGATGGCAAAATAATAAATTCTAAATTTATAATAAAAATATCAATTGCAGAAATACAGGGCTGAGCTTAACAGAAGCTCAGGATGTTTTACTTTAAGCTTAAAGGGAATCAACAGTGATTAGGCAATATTATGACTTTGTTGTTGTTAGTAAAAAAAAAAAAAAATTCCAGAGTAAGGCTTGTGGTCCGCAGATAATTGAGGTCAGAATTCTTTGGAATATTTCTTAGATATTCATATTTCATTAAGACCTATGAATTTCTGATGAAATGTATTTAATTTAAGTGTCCAAAACATTTCTTGGGAGATAGGGCCTTTAAATCTTAAAAAGAATTGATTTGGACAAACAGAGTCCCACTTATCCAATGTGGAGCCTGCAGAGTAAGAGAAACACATCGGACCCTGGTTTCATCCAAAATCAGAAGCAAACTGTGACTTCTCTCAATTTACTTTGGAAGATGTAAGGTCATCACTAAATCCAAAGCATACTTCCAATAAAAAATTATATATACTGTTAGTTTATGAAATTACTAAAAATGTTATTTATTGATGAATAAATCAATAAAACACTTCTATTTATTGATGAAGAAAATGTAAGGGATGCCCTGCTTTCATGGGAAAGAGGTTTTTACTGCTGAAAATATGTGCTGTCCAGTGAGCATATGTTTCGTGTAGCCTTAAAGCTTTTCAATATCTCAGTGAAAACACATATCTATATTTGGGGACAAATATTATACTCATGTTGATTTTAAAGACTCTTCATAGATTGAACCACTGCTAATAAATTTGGTCAATATTTGCTAAGGAATTCAACAGTGTGAGCATTAGTGCTGAAAATAAATATGGTATGTCCAGTTCCATGAGGGGTAAAATCATTGATTTGTGTAAGCTTTTTTCTGTTTGCACCTTCAGAACTGACAGACCTAACAAGAAATACAGGACCCATCTTACTGCATGTGTATATTATTGCATTTATTGTCCTTGGAATAAGGTTAAAAATTAATTGAGTTCTAAGGTCAATATTTTTACCAACAAAATTTTAAAAGTTTATTTCATTTTTAAAGAGTTGCATTTCATGAGAGCTCCTAAGCTAATAATTTTTACACTCTTTATAGTAGAAGGGGAATGACATTTGTGGAAAATAAGTCTCAAAGTTATTTAATACTGTTTGCTGCCCATTTAATAGAATACATTAGGCCTTCAGCAGACAACCATAAACACATTTTAATTGTCAATTAATTAACTTCTCTGAATAGAGCATGTGAATTTGCACTATTCAGTGTTCTAAATATACAGATGCTAAGTCCCTGCATTCACATAAAACATAGTTGAGAAGAGTAAAAAAACATTAAAGTAAAATGAACTACACATGCCTCCAAAAAGTATGAAGATATATGATCTCACTTATATGTGAAACCTAATGAACAAAATACACTGACAAGCAAGACAGAATCAGAGGCACAGCAACATGGAACAGACCAACAGCTGTAGGAGGGGAGGACGGGGCGGGACTAGGTGAAAGCAGGTGAAGGGGTTAGTCAGAGAGCATATATGCATGACCTGCTAACGTGAACAAGGATGTGGGGATTGACTGTGGGAGTGGGGGATGGGCTGGGGCGAGGTGGGCAAAGGGGGGAGATTGGGACGACTGTAATAGCATAAACAATAAAAAACAAAACAATAAATATATGAAAGAATATAACTCAGGCACAAACAACAAAGTATGTTTTGGTAGTTCTTTAAGGGCGAATTAATGTGTTTAAAACAGACTGCTAAGAAACAAGTTATAATGATAAGTAAGGATATAATCTTTGAATCCAGGTTGGCAACTGTTTCTATTTCACAAGAGTAAAGGGAAGCATACCTCAGGAAGTTGAAATTAAGTAAATGAAGTTAAAAAGTTGAAAGGATTATAATCATCATACAGGGGTGAGAGCACAAACTTGTAAAAAAACTCTTCTTTAAAGACAGAAAACCTTCCTCGCCAGGAAGCTTTGCTGTGACATGAGTAATGTACTCACCTGTCTAAAGAAAGGTCACGTCACTTAGGGGACACACCGCTCGGTCACAAAGATGGACACGGCATGTCTCCGAGGCAAACGCTGCTGGTGTGTCCAGGAGCCTCTGCAGGGAGAGGGGTGGGACTCAGAGAACACCAGTTTGGGGCAGGTAAGTGTATGTCTGATTGTCATAGATTATACTTTTAACCACATTGCTAATGATGTTAATGTGAATTTTTATTAAAAGTACATGTACAAAAACCCAGATATCTGTACAAGGCACTTCACAAAAAACAGCAGTCGCTTTCCCATCTTCCTGGTAGCCAGCTTTCAGAAGCTCTTCCTCTGTACCCCTTTCATCACCCCCGCTTACTGGGTTTCTTTGGCATTTACATCCTCCTTAGTTTATGGACTAATTCTTATTTGTATCTTTCTATCTTAACTTCCTGTGAGGGAGAATATTGGTCCAGCTCTCCCATTCCTAACCTGCCACTTGAATTTGCTTCCCCATTCTCCCATGCAGTTGTATTACTGGTTTTGTTCATATCACTATTCTTTCAGTTGTTATTATAATGTGAAAATGTTCATCACTGAGCAATGTAAGACAGCAGCACCAGCAACATCAAACTCTTTTTTTAGCATTCATTCTGTGCAAGTCAATTTTATTCTCTTTTTCTTCATTCTTATTTTTGGAGTTCAATATGTATTATTTATTATGTCTGTTTTTAAATTATTCAACTATTTTAACATGCCCATCGAAGTTAGCTTTCCAATTATGTCTCCCTTAGTCCATTTTTAAAAATCTGGTATACTACTAATCTCATCCTTTTCTTAACTATCCCTCCTGGAGTCTCACCTCCACCAGTTCCACACTGGCCCTCTAAGTCCGCTGGGCATCATCACACTGGGACCACACACAACTCCACCCTGTTGGTTTCCTTCATGTCTCTTCTTGGTAGCATCCTCCTTATGTTGGAGGTCCCCTAGTTTCCTTTTTCTTGGTTTAACTCCTCTTTTGACCAGAGGACATCTTCAAGTCAAAGGAGTGGCATAAACACTAGGAGAGATTTTCAATGGTAACCACTGTAGAGAGTAGCACATCATGATTACCAGCAGCATGTAGCCCCAGTGACCTTTATGACAAGCTCCTTGCCCCTACCATTAGGACAGAATGTGCACTAGGTGCAGACTCAGTTTACACTGTAAAACAAACCTCCAAATGCGACAAACATAACTCTGGAGTGAGCTATTTCAGTGGGGAGTCATACGTTCTCACTGGATTTCCAGAACTGAGATCTTTAACAGACCTGGTATCCTCAAATTAAGAGGACGTCAAGTATTTATGAGGAAAGATCCTATAAAAGTCACAATAAATGCTAAAACTACACCTCCTGACCTTTTCAAAAAGATTCTGTCAAATTTACTATTGCACACAGACTCTGAACTGGTACTCATTGGACAACTAGACAAAGGTGTTGTTGAAGATCAAATAAAAACTTGAGTTTTGATGTATGTTGTCCTTACTGTATACCCAGTAGGACACTGGTATTCAGCTCCCCTAGTTCCAGAGTATATGATTTCTGGAAATAACTTAAGCAATTGGCAGAATCCTGAGTAAGAATTATTATAGAAGGCAGAGCAAAGCTACCATAGTTTAGCCTCACTAAGAAAAGAGTAAATAAAAAGCAGTCCTCCCATCCAAGTACTAACCTGGCTCGACCCTGCTTAGCGTCGGAGATCAGACGAGATCGGGCGCACTCAGGGTGATATGGCCAAGCGGCTCAATTAAAAAATGGGCAAAGGACTTGAACAGACACTTCTCCAAGGAGGACATACAGAGGATCCAGAGACACATGAAAAGATACTCAATATCACTAGCTATCAGAGAGATGCAAATTAAAACCACAATGAGATACCACTTTACACCAGTCAGAATGGCCATCATAAACAAAGAAACAAACAACAAATGTTGGAGAGGTTGTGGGGAAAAGGGGACACTAGTTCACTGTTGGTGGGATTGCAGACTAGTACAACCATTATGGAAAACAGTATGGAATTTTCTAAGAAAACTAAAAATGAACATGCCTTTTGATCCAGCAATTCCACTATTAGGAGTATATCCTAAGAACCCTGAAACACCAATCCAAAAGAACCTATGCACACCAATGTTCATTGCAGCACAATTTACAATAGCCAAGAGTTGGAAGCAACTTAGATGTCCATCAATAAATTAATGGATAAAAAAACTATGGTACATTTACACAGTGGAATTCTATGCAGCAGAAAGAAAGAAGGAGCTCCTACCCTTTGCAACATGGATGGAACTGGAAAGCATTATGCTGAGTGAAATAAGCCAGGTGGTGAAAGACAAATACCATATGATCTCACCTTTAACAGGAATTAAACAACAAAACAAACAAGCAAGCAAAATATGACCAAAGACACTGAAATACAGAACAGGCTGACAGGGACCAGAGGGGAGAGTGGAGAGAATCACAGGGGAAAAGGGGAAGGATTCACATGAACAAGTGTAAAGGACACATGGATAATAACTAAAGTGGGGGGTGGAAATGGGAGGGAGGTGGGGAGCACTCTGTGGAGGGTGGGCAGGGCTGGGAATATAAGACAGAAAACTGTACTTGAACAATAATTATATTTAAAAAAAAAAGCAGTCCTGGCCCTGGCCAAGTGCTTTGCTGGTTGGAGCATTGTCTTATACACCAAAAGGTAGCCGTTCAATTCCTGGTCAGGGTGAAGACTGCATATATGAGGCAAGCAATCAAGGTCTCTCTCACATCAGTGTTTTTTCTCTCTCTCATTCTTTCTAAAATCAATTAATGTACCCTTAGGTGATGATTCTAAAAAGGCAGTACTGTATCACTAGCAGAGTCAAGAAGATAAGTACACCATCCAAGACTAAAGATGGAAGAGAGATGATTCTTATCACAGCCCATTCTGCCTGCAGGAAGACACTTGGAGGAAACAAGAGACAGGGCTGCTTTAGCTGATTGGGTTTATGTGTACAGGGTGGGCTGCATTCTCTGAATTCCTCTGTACAAACTTATCCCAATTCTGGTTTCCTCCTCCCCATCTGTGCCATAGTCTTCACATAACATTCCCAAGACAACTGTGAGTTCACTTGATTTCAAACTTTGTCAGTCTACAGAATTGTAGAAAACTGTGTGTGCTTTTTAATTTCCAGATACACCCACCCTTCAATAGTAAAACTTTGGCAGTTCTTAACCATAATCGTAGTCTTAAGGGGTTTTTTTTGTCTGTACCTTGAACCCAAAGTATAGATAGTATGAAGATTTTACCTTGCCATTCTCTTTTCTTAAGATATTCAGTCCTGTAAAGGCAGCTACCTCATTCCATCGCCAGGGTGACTCTGCCAACACCTCAATTTCAGCCTTCTGGTTTCCAGAACCATAAGAGTGAATTTACATTGTTTTAAGCAACCCAGTGTGTGGTAGTTTGTTATCGCCTCCCTAGGAAATCAATACACTCACAAATTATAATTCTCTTTGTCAGACTTGTGTGCACTACTGTGATATCATCTATTTCTGTACTAGTCATGATTCTTAGTTGCAAGAACAATAAAAAACAAAACAAAGCAAAACAATCAACCAAACAAACCATTCCGAATTAAAAAAAAAAACAACAGCAGCAATTTATTGAGGATACAGACCACTCACGGAATCCCTATGAAGGCTTGGAGATGAAGTGCAGAAAATGGGTGGGAGTCCAGGTGGTCCAAAACAGCCCAGATCAGGCCCCAGATCCAGGTTGGGGGTCCCAGCACTGCTACAGCCACAGGACACCAGACTGAAGAACTTCAGCAGCAGTGCACCCTGCACAACACCCCTGGCCCTCCTCCCAGTGCCCTGACCAGTGGACACTGTGTGGGCTTCTGCCACTGCCGCACTGAAGTCTGTTCTCCCCATGCTTCTTGTCATCATCAGATACAAATTCAGAGTCCTGAGGGGTCAGATGAGGCTGGCCTAGCATAGGTCACTTTTCTGTGACTTAGTCTACAGAGCTGCAGGGGGAGATGCTGAACACCCAAGCATCAGCAATCAGGTACAGCTGAGGATGTTGCCTGCCAGGTCTCCTAAATGTAGGGACACAGAGTAGGTTTTCCCCATCACTAAGAGTAGATCAAAAGTGGGGAGGCAAAATCAAAATAAATCAGAGCAAATTTTTAAAAAAACAAATATGCACGGTACATGCTCATCGAAGGCTGAGTTCATTGACTCTGCAGAAATCCTTTCAGACTCTGTCAAAACTTAACATAATAGTTTTAAAGAGAAGGTGTGACAAGTTGCATTAGGTTCTGTCATTCAAACACATTATTTCTAATAAAGAAAGGAGAATGTTAAATATACTGTTGTTCTATGCATCTCAGAAAGGGTAAATTTATAAAAAAAAACAATTGGAACAATAGTATATTTATCTTCTTGTTAGTTCCTAGAGATCTTTGTCAGTCCCATATTCAGAATTACATTCTGGTAGTTAGCTGATACTCTAATGAAAATAAAAATTTTATTTACATACATGTAAAAGTACCAGAAAAAAATATTAGTAAAACTCAAAACCTTGACACTGTTATTTAAGGAAATTAAGTGAATTAATAAAAACCATTTTATATGTCAGCTCATAATATTATTTCAAAGGAAATTTACTTCATATTGCTAGATCATAAAAAAGCTAAAAATAAGTTTAATAGATAGCATGACATGAAAGAAAATTGCCTAGGAAAGTCAGATTAATTGCTGTCACTGGAAGTACCCAAAAGAAACCCATTAGCCAATTCAAAATAAAAATCAATTTCCAAGTTTATGCTGTTTCCATCATTGAAGTTTGAACATGTATGACTGAATGGCTTGTCTTTATGCTTTTTTGAATTGTGTGAAAATAAGTCACCAGTGTAGCTAGCATACGTAGCATTTATCAAAATCTTAGGAATTAGAGGAAACACAATATGTCATGTTGTTTTACTTCATAACTGTCCTATAGAACAAATTTCTGATCAACTTTAGAGAAGAATGGGGGTATGGAAAGTTTTGGCAAAGGTTTTCAACATGAGTTCACATAATCTAAAATTAAGAGTATTTTTGTTCCATATTTATTTTTAAATACTTTATAGTTTATTATCAGCTACAAAGTACATATCCTAGAAAGGGGATATGTAGCCCTTTTGGGTTAGCTAAAATAGCCAACTATTATCATTATTGACTTTGGTTTTTGCAGGTTTTTTCCCCTTTTTTATTATTGTTCAAATTACAGTTTCCCCCATTACTCTCCCCTCCCCTACATACCACCCACCTTCCACATTCAATCCTCCCCCCTCCACATTCTCTTTTCCATGGGTCCTTTATACAAGTTCCTTGACTTGACTATTCTCCTTCCCCCATCATTATACCCCTCCCTCCTCACCTCTGGTCCCTGTCAGTTTGTTCTTTATGTCCATGTCTCTGGAGACGTCTCTTACACGCATTTGTTTTGTTGATTAGGTTCCACTTATAGGTAAGATAATTTGGTATTTCTCTTTTACTTCCAGGCTTATTTCACTTAATAACTAAAATACTGTGATTAAAGAGCACAGTACTCTCAAGTTCTATCCTTGCTGTCCAGAGGGGTAGGAGCTCCTTCTTCCTTTCTGCTGCATACATAATATTCCATTATGTAAATGTACCACAGTTTTTTGATCCACTCATTTACTGATGGGCACCCAGGCTGTTTCCAGCACTTGGCTACTGTAAATTGCACTGCTATGAACACTGGGGTGCACAGGTTTGTTTGAGTTGATGTTTAAGAATTCTTAGGGTATATTCCTTAGTGGTGGAATCACTGGATCAAAAGGCAGTTCCATTTTTGGTTTTCTGATGAAATCCCCTACTGTTTTCCACAGTGGCTGTACCAGGCTGCATTCCCACCAACAGTATACTAGGGTTCCCTTTTCTCCACAACCTAGCCAGCACTGGTTGTTTGTTGACTTGGTTTTATGCTGGCCATTCTGACCAGTGTGAAATGGCATTTCATCATGGTCTTAATTTGCATGTCTCTGATGGCTAGTGATGCTGAGCATCCTTTCATATGCCTCTGGGCCTTCTGAATGTGCTCGTGGAGAAGTGTCTGCTCAGGTCCTTTGCCTATTTTTAATTGGATTGTTTGTCTTGCTGACATTGACTTGTATGAGTGTGTTATATATTTTGGAGATCAAACTCTTGTCTGAGATATCATTAGCAAATATATGTGCCCATGAGTTGGTTCCCTTTTCATTTCACTGATGTTTTCTTTAGTCATGCAGAGACTTTTTAATTTGATGTAGTCCCATTTGTTTGTTCTTACCTTTATGCCCCTTGCTCTGGGGAACATATCAGTGAAAATATTACTGTGTGGAATATCTGAGATTTTCCTCCCTATGTTCTCCTCTAGGACTTTTATGGTGTCACAACTTATATTTAAGTCTTTAATTCATATTGAGTTTATTTTTGTGTATGGTGTAAGTTGGTGGTCAGGTTTCATTTCTTTGCATGTAGCTGTCCAGATTCCCCAACACCATTTGTTGAAGAGGCTATTTTTACTTCATTTTATGCTCCTGCCCCCTTTGTCGAATATTAATTGACCTTAGAGACGAGGGTTTATTTCTGGGCTCTTTATTCTGTTTCATTGACCTGTGTGCCTGTTCTTGTGCCTGTTCTTTTGCTAGTACCAGACTGTTTTGATTACTGTGGCCTTATAAGATAGTTTTGATATCAGGTACTGTTGTCCCTCCTATTTTGTTCCTCTTTCTCAAAATTCTCAAGCTGATGCTATTCTGGGTCATTTATGGTTTCATATAAATTTTGGAAGTTTTTCTATATCTGTGAGATATGTCATTGGTATTTTAATAAGGATTGTGTTGAATCTCTAAATTGCTTTATGTAGTATGTGTATTTTGATGATGTTAATTCTTCCAATCCACGAACATGGTATATGCTTCTAACTTTTGGTACCTTCCTTAGCTTCTTTCTTCAATGTTGCGTAGTTTTTGGAGAACAGATCTTTTACTTCTGTGGTTAGGTTTATTCCTATATAGTTTATTTTTCTTGTTGCTATATTAAATGGGATTTTCCCCTAATTTCTGTTTCTGATATTTCATTGTTGGAGCATAAAAATGCCTTTGATTTCTGTATATTGACTTTGTAACCTGCCACTTTGTCAAATTCAGTTATTAGGTCAAGTCGTTTTTTTGGTTGAGCCTATAGGGTATTCTATGTACACTCTCATGTCATCTGCAGACTTTACTTCCTCCTTTCCAATTTGGTTGCTTTTTATTTTATTTTATTTTATTTTATTTTATTTTATTTTATTTTATTTATTTATCTTTAGAGGGGAAGGAGAGGAGAGAAATATCAATGTATGGTTGCCTTTCGTGTGTCCCCTGCTGGGAGTTGGCCTGCAGGGAACCGGCTTGCAACCCAGGCATGTGCCCTGGCTGGGAATCGAACCATGATCCTCTGGTTCGCAGGCCCGCGCTCAATCCACTGAGCTACACCAGCCAGGGCCCAATTTGGTTGCTTTTTATTTCTTTATCTTACCTAATCACTGGAGCTAAGACTTCCAATACTATGTTGAATGGAAGTGGTGAAAGCAGACACCCTTGTCTTGTTCCTAACCTTAGTGGGAAAGCTTTTAGTTACTCTGCCTTGGATATGATGCTGACTGCAGGCTTCTGGCATGTAATCTTTATCACGTTGAGGGATGCTCCCTCTACTCCCACTTTGCTGAGTGTTTTTAGCATAAATGGGTGCTGTACTTATCAAACGCTTTTTCTGCATCTATGGATATGATCATATGATTTTTACCTTTCCTTTTGTTTTTGTGATGTATTACATTTCTTGATTTGGGAATATCATACCATCCTTGCATCCCTGGAATGAATCCCACTTGATCATGGTATATGATCTTTTTAATGTACTGCTACATGCAGTTTGCCAATATTTTGTTGAGTATTGTACCATCTTTATTTAAAAGCGACAATGTTTGTTTTTAATTACATTTGTGGCAGGTATTGCAGACTGATTTGCTGTCCCTCTATTTCATCAGTCTCCTAGTATGTCTGTCTAATGCAGATACTAGAAACTTAAAGTTACATTTTCTGTATTCCTTTGTAGCTAAGATCCTGGATGCTAATTGATTCCCACCAAAAAGATCCACCTCTATGAGACTGGCAAAAACCTAAGTGACAATTAGGCCATTTTCTTGACATTTTCACTGCTTTCTGCTCATACCCAAAGTCACAGCAATGTAAAAAAAAATTTTTTGCATCAGCCTTGCAGTTTCTCTTCTCCAGCTCTTTACTTATAAACAGGCTGTTACCATGTTCCAGGATCCAGGCACCAGTTTTATGTATCACATTTGTGGACTTGATGAACTCCTGATATCTGGAATACAACCATGGTGATAGGATCTGCATCTCACGAGTGGAGCCTTCAGTGGTAGAGGCTGCCTTGGCTGGAACTTCTCAGGGTTTAGGTGTCACTCCTGAAGTCCTGGAGTGAACTGCACTGCTCTAACCTTTCCAAGGATTTTGTAGGTACGTATTCCCTTTGATGAAATTCCTTTCTGAATAAATGAGGAGAGCTTTATTGTTTTCTATTTTCTACCTAGGAATTTGGTAAAGTGTTTTAAAATAATCTCACCAGACAATCTCATCTGTCTCCTCAAAGTGAATTATAGAATCCAACAAAGTGTAGGCTGCTTGGTTTGAAGATGGACACCTTTTTGAGACGTAGCCAGTCAGTTTCCTTCTCCCAGAAAAGTTTGGCTTTAGCTGAACCATGATTTTCTTGCAAGAATGGAAAGCATGTAGAACAGCACAAACTTTTAAAGTCTCACTCAGGAAGTCATTTGAAAAGAATCACCATTCTCTCTGTGACATTTGACCTCCTACATCCCAAAGGTAATTTTTCATTGATGCGTTCACATCCTTGCGGCTACTCACCTTCACTTGAAATCTTAACAATAACACATCCAATACATAAAAGATGGTTTATAGTTCCCAAGGAGATATGGAAATTGAGATGGAAAACTATATTCATCAATCTATTTTTTATGATTAGACTTCATCATATCCATTATGAAATGCTTTATTTACTTTCTTTTGCTCCAGTCAAAGGGATACCTACTTCTCGGGGATGAGCAGACTTCACTTAATGATAAAGGAATACATTGTGATAGTTTTCCTACATACCTGTTTTCTGTTCACTAGTGATAATTTTTATGGATGCGGTAGTCGGTATATTACTTACATAAACAAAATACTCAGTAATCAGGAGTTCATATTTTACAATTATTACTAAGTTCTTCTATAATAAACTGTGGCCAAAAGGCATTTGGAACCATAAAATGTATGCCATTTAATGAAATTAAAACTCTGGCTTGCCAGAGCATTATACACAATGACACGTTGCTCGCAGGAAGTCCAGTTAACTAGGAAAAAAACAAACAAACGCTGCTGGGCAATAAATCTTGGTTTCAGATTTCAGCTGCAGTTTTGTGCAATATTGCACCTAAGGGTGAGAAACAAATGAGTTAAATGAATTTGTATATACATCCCATGATTTTCCAACAGTACTGTAATTAAAACTATAAAACATTGCCTCTAGCAAACAGCTTTTGTGGGAATCCTCTCACACAGCCTTAGGCATGGCAGCCACATTTTGTTTGTCTTTGTTTCCTCTGACAATAACTGCAATTGTCTACTGAGAAAAAGCAGAAGGTAATTTTTTTATAGAGAAATTGTTTACAAGAAAGAGAAATATTATCAGAATTCTTTCACCCTGATTAGCTCCTGAAAAATAGAGACACACCCAAGACCCCAAACTAGAGTCTCCTTCACAGACCAGAGACAAACAATTCCTTTGTTTTGAATGGAACCACGGAGAGTCCGATGGTCACTGGTCAGAGTCTCAGCACACCGTAAATCATACATGGACTTGAAGAAATTCTAAGATAAGTGGGTGATTCAGTTGAATCTCTACATTGTCAATATCTCTGTAAATATTTTTATGCTTTATCCTTGATGTGACTGTATTTATTTCAACTTTAGGTAGAAGATGGAATGCACTCACATCTTTCTCCAGCATTAATACCCCGTATCCCCAACCCTTAATGGGGTAGTGGGAACCAACTTTCCAAAGCTCATGCATATGTTCTCTACTAGGTCTGTGTCTCCTCCGGTCCTGCACGCATAGTACTCCTTCTCAGACTCTTCCATTAGCTCCTTCCCTTCCTTCTAATATTTAACCAGTAGCGTTTTCCAGGGTTCACACCTTGTGGTTCTTCTCTTCTTCATTCACACTCATACGTTGGGTCATTTTGTCCAGTCCCATAGATTTTTTTCTAGCCTTATGATCACCAAATTAATATCACCAACCCCAAACTCTGCCTTGAATCAAGAATCTTCTATATGACCGCCTAGTTATCATGGCAGATAAATTTCAACATGCCTGAAAAAAGAATTCCTGATCTGTGTCTCCAGACTCACTCACTTCCCCCTGAGTGTTTGTCATTGCTTTGTGAAGATACTCTGAAATACACCCAGAATCTAAGAACTCCTCATTGCTCCGTCACTGCTACTCTTTTCAAGTGGCTGTCATATATGTCTACAGTGACCACTCCAATGTCTCCTGTTTCACCTCATTCCTTCCCTCACTGCCCCACCCTGCTTATAATCCTCATATCTATTCTCCACTCAGTTTTAAAATGTTTATAAGAGCACATATAACTCAAATCCTTCCAATAATGTCCATAGCATTCAGTATAATTGGAAGTCTTCTTCATGTCCTGAAAGATCTTCTATGGCCTGAACCATGATTATCTGTGTGGCCTGGTCTCCTTTGAATTCTCCCAGCTTACCCACTCCCAGCCCCACTTAAAGGTTTGTTGTTTCTTGAGCACTGATTTTGCTTCACAGCCTTTCTATCTGCTGTCCTCCTTGAAGAGAGCATGCCTGATTATCCAATCTAAATAGTATAGGAAACTCTGTTCTTACTCTCTTTTTTGTCCTTGTATTTCTTAGGAATTCCTCTTCCAGAGGAATTCTCTTCTATGTTATTATTATTACCATTTGTGATATTGCTCAATTATCTGTCAACTTCAACAGTACATAAGTTCCAAAGGACATCCTCTTTGTCTGGCTTGTCACTGTGTATTCATGTCTAGATCGCAGACTGGTAAACAATAGATGCTCAAACATTATACATTAAACAAACAATTAAATTTTCCACTTTACCTCCTCCTTAAACCAGTCTCCTCCTAAGGATACCAACATCAGAACACAATTTAACCCTGTCTTGAAAGAAATGATCATTAATCCTTACTCGCATACTCTGAACGAATCTCATTCCTAAATTCCACACAGACATATATCACTTTGAACTTCACTCTCCTTTCGGTTGTCTTCAGTGTATCAAATACTTAACACTAACTAGTGATTATAACTTTAAGAAATAAATTATTTTTACTCTGAGATTATAGATCCTGTCTGAAGGCAAAAAGCAAAATAACTTCAATAAGGGTACTGGTTTCACAAAGAAGACATAGCTTTAGTAAAAATAATTTTGTCCATATGATTCACCTATATTATTTCCTCTTTCCTCTTTGGCTGAACATTCACTTATATTTGTGCTCATTGAAGCTATATGTAAAGTGAAGTAGGCAAAGGGAAAATCTGTTATCATCAGTGTTTTAAAATTAATATGTTGTTTTTACTTGGCTTAGTGTCCACCATTTTTATTGTTTAGAGTCTTGTACCTGCATGCATACCAAGATAAAGACAGCATATTTCCTTCAAGTTTGCAGTCCTCAGCCCTAAACACAGTGTATGTGATTTTGTTCAAGTAATATTTTTGAATTGAATTAATTTGAGTTGCTCATAATTTGCTGGAATCTTAAACATCACTAAATATTTATTACAATTCTATTGTATTTGTGATGGAAGCTGTTTACATAAGGCTTACATCTTAATACTTGCTCTGAATTGCCTGAATCATTTTCATAACAATAGAAGTTAGTGCTCAAGGGATTATGGATGTTTGGTTTCTCTTCAGACAGTTCAGCTCCACCATGTCTTCTTGTCAATGAGCTGACAACCACATATAAAATTAACATATTTTATTACAGTTAAAATACAACTTCTATCACTTCTACAGTGATTTTCAGTTTCCAAATAGTCACAGACAATACTTAACTTGACTACCCAAAGACAGTACTGCTTCAGGTTTGGCGACGTTCTCTCCAATCTCTGAAAAAACAGCCTTTGATAAACTCAGCAGCTTCCTCAAGGTTATCGACCAGAGGAGAGGCAGAATCAACATTTTAAGTTTAGTTCAACTGATTTCAAATTCAAAACTGTCATTTTGTAATAGTTTAGGAGAAATGGTATTAATCTTTGTTTTCCTCCATGGTTGTCTTTCTCCTCTAGTTAGATTATAATGAGTCATTATTATTTAAAATACAATTTTAAAACTCTTAGTGTGATTGAAATTGAGTTCTCCACCAAATCCTTCCTTGTGTGAGTACATAGTTGGAAAACAGTGCCTCAGAGAATTAATATTTTTCTTTGTAGAAACCCCTGACTAGAAGTATGAGTGAAAAGCCCAATATGTGGATTTGCATCTGATTATAAACTCTGCTGACAGATGCTCAGCTGTGTTCACCCTTGTGCTAAATTGAGCATGTGATATGCCTATTCATCATAGTGGTATTTTTTCTAAGTTATGTTGGTTATGGTAATTGATCCATCAATAAGCCAGAAAAAATAAAAAATACTAAAACAGTCCGCAGACATTCATATATTTTTAAATGGCAGAGATGAATTATAAGCATAGTTTCTCCCATCAAATAGCAACATGTGGGATCAGGTTCCTTGACATGTCTGAACTTTAATCAGAGGAAATAATTAGAAATTGCTCACTCTAATAACTTCTGTGCAATTTGGAGCATGTCATATATCAACAGAAACAGACCAAGAGAAAGGCAATGGAGATAAATTATATCCACAAAATGTTCATAATATTAGTAAAGGAGTAATGATTCTTTTAAGTACAAATGTAAATGCAAAATTCTAATTATGGCTTAACTTTTTCATACGTTGTAAGGTGATGAACCTTGACAATCTCTACAAAGTTTTTCAGTAAATCATGTTTCAATACATTAATTGGAATGTTTGAAAATGTTTAAGATACGAGATTCTTACAGCATTACTCTTAAAGCGAGGTTCTTACAGGCGAACTTTTGAAGGCCAGAGACTTCTCCATAAATCCACACTATCGGTTCTCAGTGTTTTGCTTGAACAACTGAATGACAGGAATTATTATCTGTTTTTTTATAGTCTCAGATGCCTTTCTCATGATGGTGTATTCCACAGGGCTGTTTTCTTTTTCTAGTGAATTTATTGGGGTGACATTGGTTCAGTTTTAAGTGTGCAATTCAACAAAACATCATCTACACACTGCATCAACTCTAAGCAAAGTCTCTTTCTATCCCCAATACCCTCACCTCCCCCTGTCCCCAGCCAGGTGATAGCCAGAGGCAAATGGTTCTTTGCTGAGCTTAAACTATTCTGCATGACAAATGAGAAAAAATACCAGTGGGGTGGGAGGGGAAGTTGTGAGATAAATGACAACAGAGGCTTCAGAATAGAGACTCTGAGTGAGACTGTGTGTGTGAATGGTAACTTTTCTCCATAGTTTCCTCTAAAAAACCTTCATTAAAATGTAAATGCCCTGCCCTGGGCAGGGCAGCCAGGGCAGTTTAACTGTTAATTCAATTTAACTGTTATTTCCCTTTAGGAAAAAAAACAACTATGATGAGCTAGTTTATTTTGGGAATGTCCCATTCTTATACATTGTTTAAAAAATACGAATGAGCCCTGGCTGGTATAGCTCAGTGGATTGAGCTCGGGCCTGCAGTTACACGATCATGGTTCGATTCCCGGTCAGGGCATATGCCTGGGTTGCAGGCCAGTTCCCAGCAGGGGACTCACAAGAAACAACCATATATTGATATTTCTCTCCTTCTCTCCTTCCTTTCCCCTCTAAAGATAAATAAATAAAATCTTTAAAAAAAATGTAAATGGCTCTCTGTGCCATAGTAGGCCATGGCCAAAGTTGTGGCTTTGGCGCTGGAATTACAAATAGATGTAATGTTCCAGTAAGAACTAGAGTAAAGAAATATGTAACTGTGATTAGGCAAGAATTTTCTCCTATGCTGATATGCTCCAGCACCCTAGTTTATTAAGGTAGCATAAAATTTCTGGGCTTTTCTGACCTGGCCAATTCCTCCTTCTGTTACCGAACAAGGGGTCCGAGGGGGGGGGGCAATACTTGGCCCACCGAGGGATGCCAAAAACTGCTACAGAAAACAGGGGCCCCTCCCAAGGACGATACACTAATATCTATAGGGCTCTTCTGTCCGCCGCCAATTGGAAACACATCTCTCAATGCCAGAGATTTGTGAAAAGGAAACAAAATGTTTACTTAATGCTCTTCAGGCCTAATGCCTTCCTTAAAATATTAAAGTCTTTAAGGGTATACACCTACACACACACAGTGCTCCCTTCTCCCACTGTCCCAACTCCGGGTACTGTAAATCAGGAAAAGAGCACAGGTCCGTTTTCAGGTCGCTGGCACGTGAGCTGTGTCGTCTGTCTAAGCAGGATCTCCAATTAATCCAAAGTCATGCGGCACCTTCCACTGGCAAGAGTTCTTTGTACCAAGTTCTAGTCAAAGTCTCTCCTGCTTTCCAGGCCACTCGGCCAAAGGGAGCATGCCAAAGCTGCGTGGGCCTCTTCTACCAAAGCCGCACTCCACCTAAAGCGCGTCTTTCTTCTTCACCTGGCCACGGGGATCTCCATTCTGGCAAAGCTGCGTGGTTTTCCCTTTCACCTGGCCAAGAGGGGGTCTGCACTCTGCTGAAACTGCATGGCTCTCCCTCCTAATGGCTACAGGGGTCTACATCTTCCTAAATAGCGTGGCTCTCCCCCTCACCTGGCCAAGATGGGGTCCTCACTCTGCTAAAGCCACATGGCTCTCTCGCAGGCACTCTCTCCGAGAAGCAGCCCCCAATTCTCAATTCCAGCCTGGTTAGCCCCCACTATGCTAAAGCCACATGGCTCTCAAGCAGGCCCTCTCTCCGAGGAGCAGCTCCCAATTCTAGCCTGGTTAGCCACTCACTTCTCCCTCACCCAAAACTTGGTCACAGCTATTTAACATATCTATGAAACCAGTTAAAGGTTATAGATATGTTAAATGACCATTCCAGAGGTTAGCTGCAAAACTGTTGCTATGCAAAACAGCTCTCAATGGCCCTGCTCCATTCTTCCCTTCCCCTAACTGACACCTGGGGGGGGGGGGGCGGTGAGGACATCCTAATATTTCCTCCAATATTTCTGTACACTTTGAGTTCTGGACACCATTCCAAATCTTTTCTGGGCCCCCCCTTGGCTGCACCCTGTATCACTTCCATGACACACACTGATACCATACAATTACTGGTGTGCACCCTGGAGGAACAATGAGAGGCACTGGAGGGCTGCCTGAGTTCTCTCTGTGTCCTCACCTGGAGGCACTGTGAATTGCTTTTCACAAAGTGAAGGTAAAGAGTCTCATCCAAGTCCTTTCTCCATACGATCCTCAAACCTGGTCCTGCCATTGTGGCCTGGCCTATTTTATACTCCTGGAGTGGGCATTCTCTGAAGAAGTACAAAAATGGTTCTGCTCCTGATCTAGCTGTCTGCTTAGTTTGCTTTTGTTTTAGGTATGGTTAAATGGAGGTCACATTGAAGGTTAGCAACAGGAGAGTGGGAGGAGAAGAAGAGGGGAGAAGGTACAGAGAATAAGTAGCATAGATGGTAGGTAGAAAATAGACAGGGGGAGGGCAAGAACAGTATGGGAAATATAGAATCTAAAGAACTTGGGACACATGGACATGAACTAAAGAAGGGGATTGGGGAGAGGGGGTATGCAGGGTGGAGGGGAATGAAGGTGGGTACATGGGACAACTGTAATGGCATAATCAATAAAACATATTTTTTAAAAAAGAAGTACAAAAATGTGTGTCTCTGTTTGAGTTTTGGTACACAGACAAAAAGAGGATAACACGGGTGCTAGCCAAAATCTCAAGGGAGCTGCGAGTGCGGTGAATGGAACATGTCAACAGTATTTCTAAAGCTCATTGTAGAAGCATTAAAAATAGAACTGATAGGTGGGATTGATGGTCAACCAAGGGAGGGGGGAGGAGGAATACATGTCTCACCCACCAACCCAGCAGTCCTGAGCCTGGTCTGATGATGTGGCCAGACGTTCCAACATCTCAAGAAGCACTAGGTTAGAATGAGAAGAGGGAAGTCCTTGAAATTCTAGGTATAGTTTTCACTGTCTGGAAAAGAAAGCATTTGAAACTGTTTTCATCCCAAAGCCTGGAAGGGGGAAGAGGAGGGAGTCCACAGTATCCAAAGAAGCCCATCAAACTACTGTGGTTAATTCCCGCCTCTGGTCACTATCTGCTTTGTGAGGAAGTCCCTAATGCTTACAGAAAAAAAATATGAATAACTTTGGGTAGCTGCCTCGACTTTAATTAACTGCCTTCTGTGTACATATCTGTTTTATAACAAGATGAACAAGTGGAGTCTGAAGCAAGATGAGGATTTAGGCTAACAGACCCCCACACATACTTGGGTTTAGGTAGTCACATCCCCCCCCAAAAAGCTGGGACCATCTTTAGCCACTAATCAGTACAGAACTTGTTCACCTCCATCCCACCGACTATATAAACCCTCAGAACAAAGGACCCGATGCTCTTGCCACCTCTGCTGTTGCCGCCCCTGCCTCTGGCCGCCCTTACCCTGTCATACCCTGAACCTACGCCTTTCACCCTCACCTTGGCAAGGCCTATTCTTGGGATCAGTAATAAACCCTGCTTATATACTAATAAACTTGCTAATTTGTAATTCTTTATTGCCCTGGCAAGAAGAATTGGAATAATTGAGTTTGTCCCGTAACAGAACTATGGGAAGGAAGGAAGCCTTGTGCATTTAACTGCCATAAAAAAAACATAAAGAAACAAGAAAAGGCATATTTACAATCTATCACTTTCTTTTGGGACACTTTAAAAAAAGGAAGAAGAAGGAAGCTGAAGAAAAAAAGGAGAAAGGGGGGATTAAGAAATCACTGATGTTTTAAACTTTTAAAATTTCATTGTAATACCTATCACACTTGCTGTACGTTTTACCATCTACAGGCTAATGACTTCCATGTTTTTTCTCCACCTGAAATCCTTCTCCCGGACTCTAGACCCTCATATACAGCTACCTACTCTGTATCTACTCTGGAGGATTCAAGTGGGATCTTACAGTTAATAGTCCAAAACTAGACCCTGCATATCTCTCCCTAAACATTCTGACCCACATGGTCAATGAAGAGTGCAAGTTTGGGGTGCCCCTGCAGTGTCAGAACAGTATAAGGTACGTCATCGTATTGACATGGAGAGATAGTGCCTGCTTTTCTTTCTCGCCCTTCCTTTTCTCCCTTTTTATTTTTTATTTTAATTATTTTTGTTTCACTGAGAAATAGGTTGGCCTGTGTGTAGACTCTCTTATAATAGCAAGTGATTCCAGTGGGATGTATGAACTCTCTGAAGTTGGGAATTTGGTAAGATTTGCTCACCGCTGTATTGCTAATCCCTAGAGTAGTAACTGCATTCACAACAGTATTTAACGAATGCTGAATGTTGGTTAAATCCACATATTTTAAAAATATATTTACAAATTGTGTTCTGTGTCACTGGGACATACTTTGGAAGACGATTGAATGAATATGTAGGATTTTGTAAGATATCCTAAGTTTGACATCTTTTCATTGAAAAGCACTTAAATTACTTAGTAGTGTTATGAAATAAAATTTTATGTTTTGATTAATGTTTATTTCTGACTTTCTTAAATTATTGATCAAAATATTATTTAAAATAATTACAATACACTTTCTGAGAGAAAAGGCAGCATAGAAAATAGGTTGAAAGGAATGTCACAGGTTTTAAGATGAGAACGCTAGGACCTTTTAAAAATACCTTTTATTGGCCCTGGCTGGCGTAGCTCAGTGGATTGAGCGTGGGCCTGCGAACCACACAATCGCTGTTCGATTCCCAGTCAGGGCACATGCCTGGGTTGCAGGCCAGTTCCCGGCAGGGGACTCACAAGAGGCAACCATACATCGATGTTTCTCTCCTTCCCTTCCCCTCTAAAGATAAATAAATAAATAAATAAATAAATAAATACCTTTTATTAATAAATTTTATAGCCACTAGTAGTGCAAATTAATAAATACAAATTCAGCCCTGGCTGGCATAGCTAAGTGGATTGAGCGTGGGCCCGTGAACCAGACGATCACGGTTCGATTCCCAGTCAGGGCACATGCCTGGGTTGCAGGCCAGTTCCCGGCAGGGGCCAGTTCCCAGCAGGGGATGCAGGAGAAGCAACCATACATTGATGTTTCTCTTCCTCTCTCCTTCCCTTCCCCTCTAAAGATAAATAAATAAAATATTTTTTAAAAATAAATAAATACAAATTCAGTTGCTCATTACTTTCATTTTTTTCAAAATAAGATAGAATAGTATTTTAAACATCCAAGTGCCTGAATATTGAGGAACTAAATTCATAAAGGTTTGTAGCTAATCTGGTAAAGAAAAATTGTAGGAAGTAAATCCATGGTGAGTGATGCTCTTAGGGTAAGAATCACTTGGGATGTTAGGCTTGTTTTGGGTTCCGGAAAAGCCATTGAGGACTCCTCTGTGCAGCGTAGGGATAGAAGAGTCGATCAGAACTCAGTGGAGAGCTAGACCTTGTGAGTTTTCCTGTGGGTCATGATTACTTCATCTGGGGACAAATTTGAGTAAGAAGTAAATTCCAGTTTCAGTGCGTCCATCCATTCTTAATATGATATACAAGTGAAAGCTATATTCATTGTCATTTAGACCACCCACACAAAGCTTTTCATGGTAATCAGTGAAAGTAGAGAAATTTCTTGATATACGAAAATCAAAATTCAATTTTCTTATGATTTTCGAACAAGTGAAAAGTGAGGAAAAAGTCAACTTTATATCATTATGCCTTAGTCTTCCTCTGACGCTATTTTTGTTAGATTTTATGTGAAGGTAAATTATAAATGCAAATACAGAATCGTCAACTAGTTCCATAAAGTTTATTAAGCAAAATAGTAATTCCCCCCCGCCCCCATCCTACTGGAACTCTCCAGAGGCAATCACTTTCAACTCAATTCATGCAGGGCTTGCACCTTTTACTCCTAGACATTCTACTTACAAGATTTAGCTTCATTTTACCGCCACTATTCATTCCTAATAGTGCAGTTCTCATACCTGCATTCTTTTAGTATAGTTACCTTATCATTTTGATCAGATTGTTTTGTTATTTATGTAAATTTTTCTATATTGAACTAGTGAGAATTTACCAATGTAATATAATTATTTTCCCTAAAATGTTTTTATCTCTAATATTTATATTTGTCTTTTTTGTTTACTTATGTTTTAAAAATATTTAAAGGCCATACTCTTTAAAGACCATACTCTTATGGTCTCTTTAAAGACCATAAAAAGACCATACTCTAATTGTTTATGCTTCCTCTTATATAGTAAAATTGTATACTTCAGACATTCTACAAATATGATCTCTCTTCGAATGCCTCTGTACAGTGCCCGTTTGAATGGTTCCCTAAGAATACTGCAGGAAACCTAGCTTCTTATTGTCCATCTTAATCAATCACAGAATTTTTATGAATAATCTCTGCAATGAGATCAGCTATTTCCTGAATTCTATTTCTTTTACCTTATTGGATTATGACTTTTTAATTTCTTAGAGCATCTATTTTAGGAGATTCCCAAGGAAATGCTCAATAGAGACAGTATTATAATCCTTTATGTCTGAAAGCCTTCCTACTCAGTGCTCACATTTGATTGAAACCATGGTTTGGCAAGAACTATAGGTCCTTCAAAAACTAAAAGATATTTTACTAATTCTTTCTATCTTCTGATGTCATTATTTGTAAATCTAATGTCTTACTTTTACTCCTGTAATTGTACCTGTTCTTTACTTTGTTTTCCTTTCTTTCAAAAAGTGTATTCTTACTACAAAGTTCTGAAATTTGGTAAAATGCTTTGTGATGGATATCCTTTATGCAGTGTTGGACATTCTGAGAAAATTTTCCATATGGAATGTACTTACTTTATTTTTAGGATGACATATTGAAATATTTTTATGATATTTTCTTCTTTTCCCTATTGATTCTTTTGTATTTCTTTACTTTAGCTTTTCTCCTTTTTTAAATTTGAAAAAATGTTTTATTAATTTCTTTGAAAGTTGTGTGTAGTGTGTCTTGAACGTGTGTATATGTATCTTTTCAGCAGATTTTATTTGTTTACTGACACTTCTTTGCTTCTGTCCTACTGAATAATTAATATATTCACCCACTTTGGAAAATCAACAACATAAAAAGGTTTACATTTAAGGCGCTGCACCTTCAACTTCTCACATGCGTATCCAGTTGGAAACCATGAAAACCAATACTTTTATAAGTCCTACAGTTATTTCTGTGAAAATTAACTTACAGTGTATTTCCCTCTTTTCACACAAAAGGTAGGATATCCCATCCTTCTTTGCTTTTCTCACTTAATGAAGCTTGGATGCTTTTTGATAGTATGATTCTTTATTCATTTTTAATGTGCAATCATTTATTTAATGAGTCCTCTTTTGATGGACCTTTGAATAATTCCCATGTATTTTTCTGACAGTAATGCTATAATAAATAACCTTGTTTGTTGGCCATTTAATGTATGGGCAAATATAAATATAAAATATGTTTAATGCATGAGCAAAGATCAATTATCAAAAGTACAATGTCTAGGTCAAATGTTATATCAATTTGCAATTTTGATAGATAATTCCAAAGTTAAACACTATAGTCAGTTTGGAATTTTGTCAGCTAACAAGTGAAGAAAAGCATCCCAGTGTATAGTTATAAACATACTTTTATTGTAATGAAGACAATTTTTAATGTTTGCGAGACATGTGTTTTTCTTTCTAATTAAAAATTTTGGGTGAGATTGGTTAATAAAAAGACATAGATTTCAAGTGCACAAAATTCTATGATACCTCGCCTGTATTATTCCATTACATGTTTACCACCCAAATGCATTATTTGCAAAGATATTTGTACCCCTATGTTCATTGCAGCATTATTCACAGTGTATTTCCTTTTCTATGAACTATCTGTTCATGCCCCTTGACAAATTTTATTGCTAGATATTGTTTATTTCTTATCACTTTCTTGTTTTTATAAATATGTATTAAATAATAGGTTTTTGTTTCCGAAATGATTTTCCGGGTTTTTATTATTTCTCATAGTTCTGAACTTGGAGGTGTGAAATTGTCAGTATGGTCAAGTTCTGGTGAGAGCCCTCCCCTGGCTCACAGGTGGCCACCTTGTTATCATATCCGCCCATGGTGGAAAGAGTGAGAGAGTTACCCTGCCTCCACCATCCAAAGCTGTCAAGATAGAGTCTATCAGCATTCACCACTCTTTCCTCACTCCCTCTCTACTCAATGAAAGGATTCACTGTGCACAGCACCCGCTTATGGAGTATAGTTACTCTCTACCTGTCAGTTCAGTTCAGGCTGCTATAAGCAAACTACAATACACTGGGTGATTTAAGCAACAATGGAAACTTCTCATGGCTTCGGATGCTGAATGTTGAAGATGAGGATAGCAGCATGGTGGGGTTCTGGTGAGAGTTTTCTTTCAGGTCACAGGAGGCCAACTTCCCACCGTTTTCTCTCTGGGCAGAAAGAGCTAGCTTTGGTTTCTTCTCAAACGAACACTAGTCCCATTGTTGAAGGTTCTACCCTCATGATGTTAATACCACCCAAAGGCCCCACTGCAAAATACCATCACATTGACATTAGGGTGTGAACATATGAATTTGTGGTGAACCCCCAAATGTAGGAAACATTTAGTCCATAACACTAATTCCTTCCTGGTGTGCATCTACAAAAATTATTGGGACTTATTTTGCATGAGAAACCTTTCATAATGTTTTTATCCACCTACATAATCTTTGTTGCATCTACTTTGTTGTATCTCTTTCAGTTCTCTATGTTAAGCATAAAAACTTGTCTTTTAAATATTATGATCCTTGGCTTTCTGCAAATAAGAAAGAGTTAGAGAGAAAAATAAAAAAAACTATAAACTTTGTATATGAGATGAGGTTTATTGACTATGGGCTTCACTGTTTAAGGTTACCTAAATAGATAACCCTATATCAGTATCATTGGTTCTCTTTGGTTGCTTGTGTAATGCTACTTTGGATGGTCAGATTCTGTAGTCAGTAATTACATGTACAATCTGCTACTTGAACAGCAGAATAAGCGTGGCTATCGGTTTGGTGAGTTTCTGAGCCGAAAATCTGAAGGAAATTGCGGATGGATGTAGTGTTAGCAGTAGTCATGGCTTAAATTCTGTGAGACTCAAATGCTCTGTCTTCAGCAACACTATCTCCAGAGATCTTCTGCCCTGACTTGTAGAAGGGGATGAGACCTGTGGGTCAAACTGACCCCCACATTTTTCCATCTCTTAATTCTCTTATTCAGTTAAGCTATATATTAACTTAACTATTAAGCAAAAAATCAATCAAACCTATATATCTGCTTTCATCTCAACTTCCCAAAGCACATGGTTTCAGGAATCCTTAACTGATTACTTTCCCTTTTTCCCTTATTTCTCCTAAACAGGCTTAATATTCAACATTCTTGTTTACATCAACCACTTATTTGTTTGTTTCTAGATTCTAAAATATTATAGTTAGAAGTTCTTGATCTCTTTGTCTTAGGGCATTTATGACTTTAAAAATCCATATACTGAGCGCGGGCCTTCGAACCAGAGGATCGAGGTTCGATTCCCAGTCAGGGCAGATGCCTGGGTTTCAGGCCGGTTCCCTGCAGGCCAACTCCCAGCAGGGGACGTACGAAAGGCAACCATACATTGATGTTTCTCTCCCTCTCTCCTTCCCTCCCTCTCTCCTTCCCTTCTAAAGATAAATAAATAAAATCTTTAAAAAAAATCCATATACTGTTATTTTAGTGAAACTTTGGGAACAAATAAAAGTAAATACATATGTACTCTTATTATAATTAGCTATGTTTTAGCTTTATATTGATATAATAAAATTGAGAATATCATTCTCTATTCATATTTTATAATATATATTTTAAAATATCATCAGTAAAAGGGAGGAAAGGGCCTTGGCTGTTGTGGCTCAGTGGATTGAGCCTTGGCCGGTGAATCAAAGGGTCACTGGTTGGATTCGCAGTCAGGGCACATGCCTGGGTTGTGGGCCAAGTCCCCCACTAGCGTGTGCACTAGAGGCAACAACATGTGGATGTTTCTCTCCCTCTCTTTCTCCTTCTCTTCCCCTCTTTAAAATATAAGTACATAAAACCTTGAAAAAAAGTAAACACTAAAATAAAAGGAGGAGAGGGAGCATGGAAATGTCTGGTGCTGCCACTATCTGGCAGTGACCGGTGCTGCCAATCGCTGCACGCTGCTGTCTGGGGGCTGTGTTCAGCCAGGAAGCCTTGACATCTATTTGGGGCTGGGAACAGGCTGGAACTTTGATGCAAGAGGAGAGCAGCAGCACAGAGAGCAGCATAAAGTGAAAAACAACTTGAGTGATTAGAAAAACAAGTGAAAATTGAGCAGTCCTTGTAAGTGGGAACATTGGGGAATGATGCACATAAGTGTTTGTGAATAGTTTCTGTGATTTTTTTAGATGAAAAGTTACCTATTCAGTGTCCTCAGATTGTCTCTTTAATAAATTAACAGTGTTGATTTTCATTGTTCATCGAGATACTTGGAATCTTATTTATGTTTCTTTTTAAGTGACTTTGTTGAGATTGGACTATATTGTCTTGTTTTCTACTCCAGTAATGCCTGCATTTTAATAATACACTTGCTTCTTCCAAAATTTTGCTGGACACCCTATATTAAAAACACAGGTAAAACTGTAATCAGAGTGGCTCCGTTGGTTGGGCATCATTTTGCAAATTAAAAGGTCACTGGTTTGATTCCCAGTCAAGAAGTCACTTGTCTGCCTTGCAGGTTTTATGCCTAGTGAGGGCCCACATGAGAAGCAACCCACTGACGTTTCTCTCTCCCATAGATGTTCCCCTCCCTCACTTTCTCCCTCCCTTCCCCAGTTTTTAAATAAATAAATAAACAAATAAATATTCTTAAAAACCACACACATATTCATATACTATATCTGCAGACATAACGTAAAATTCAAAACAGGTAACAAATAGGCAGGAAAAACATCTGGCTGACATGGTAAATCCTTGTTTTGAGGAAAATGGGTTCCATGCCCTAATTTCCGGTGAAGGAGGCACGGTGCTCAAGAAAATGGCATGATGAAAAAGGAGAGGCAACTATACTGTTGAAGAATATGAAAGCAGTTCATGGGCACTATGTTAGTTTCCTACTGTTGCTATGACCAATCACCACGAACGTACTGGCTTAAAACAACACAAAATGTCGTATCTGAAAGCTCTGGAGGTAGTAGGGCCGGGGCCCTAAAATCAAGGCTTCAGCGAAGCTGCCTTCCTTCTGCAGGCTTCAGAGGGGACTCTGTGTCCTTCTCCTTTTCAGCTTCGAGAGGCCACCTGCATTTGTTAGTTGTGGTCTCATCGTCTTCCAAGCTGCAGCAGAGCGCCGTCAACCTCTCTTTCTGACTCTGACCTCCTTCTTCCTATTTTAAAAACCCTTGCGATTACATTGGATCCCCAAATAAACCAGGATGATCTCTTTACCTGAAAATTCCTAACTTAATCAGATGTGCAGAGGCCCTTTTCGCCATTTAAGATGATGTATTTACAGATTTCAGTGCCTAGGGGATTTCTGGTGGAGGGAGGAGACATTAGTCTATACATCACAGGTACATAAAAAGGTAAAAATCTAATTAAGCCTAGGGAGAAGAAGGATACATTTTATGTAAGCACATATCATTTAATTTCATCCTGTCACTTACCTGCATGTTTCTTTGTTTATTAGTAAAATCATTAAATCACTACAAGCAGAGCGAAGAGAGGACTATACCAAGAAAACAGAAAAGACATGACAAAAGCAGACACTGCGGCAGGAAAGAGCAGTGTATGGTCCAGTGTGTGCATATATGTGCTGTGTTGCGTGTGTGTTTATGAGTCTGCTGTGTTTTAAGGGTGATGTTGGTGGAGGTTTATAGAGGGTTTTCTTCTGGGAGTAGAGCATGCTGACTCTACAGAAAGATAAAATTCTACTATCATGGGGCATTACTTTGATTCATTTACCAAGTTATAAAAATACTGGGAACGTGTCAAAGCAATTTCCCTTTTCCAAGCAAATGTGAATTATAAAAATAAGCACATGAGAAAGTTTACAAAATAACTCCTAGCAAAAGCTTTAAATAAGACAGTACTGAGTAACCTTGAATAGGATTTGTTGATTTAATTTGATACACATAGGAGTTGTGATATTCTATATAATTTAACTTGATGTATGAGAATCTCAGGAATATTTATGAGTAATTTGAAATAATGATTACACTTATAACAATGATTTTGAAGGTACTAGGGGCTAAAGTACTTTTAATAATAAAGTCTTTATAACACCTCATCATTTAGAATGGTAATTTCTGACTTGACAAATACATGAGTGTGAACAATTTGCTAAGATGAAAAGAATATTCAGCAGTAACTTTCACTGAGGTAGAGCCTTGCATTCAAAATAAATAGAGACTTTCTTTAATTAATTTCAATAAAAACTAAATTATTGAAATAATTCTAAGGCTTTTTCCAATAATAACAGAGAAGTAGAAAATAATAGAAGAATAGTTACATTTTTCTCTGCTTGCTTAAAACAGTACGTATTTTTGTTGGAAATCTTTATACATTCCTCATGTTGAGAGATAAATGCACATAAATATAGACACTAGTCGCAGGGCAGAATGGAACCTGTGCTCATAACAGGGGTGGAGGAGGAGGAAGTCAGGGTCCACATTTCATTTCGGTTTCAAAATGTGCGTGCAGAAAACTTGCCACTTGTACTCCTCAGTCACTTGTATTCCTTGTTTATACTGCAAGCAGCCAAATAAACACAGACATTTCTTTCTGAACTACTCAAAAGAAAGAAAACCTATAAATTAATTGTGTTATTTTTAGAGGTGGCATAATCACACTGGTGAAAGTAAAGCATTTTCAGTGTGATGCAGACATGAAATCCACTGTGTGACACTAACCCGTAATGTTATAGTTTTGACATTTACTAGGGTATTCAGGTATGATACTTTGTATCGCATCGAACACTGCCGTTGCTGCGGGAGTGAACGAACTGCCGGCGCTGGGAGACTGTTCGCAGGGCTGGTAGAGTTGTGGGTGTCAACTTCCTTCCTTAGTTTCATGAAGCTATTCAAATATATTTTCTTCTGTACAAAATACCGCATTCCCACTTTCTGCTCTTCGTCAGTAATTAGGACTACATGTTGCATTATAATGCTGTCTTGCATTACTTTTTCTGTTTTCCTGCTCTTTACTCTGATTTTTCTGTCTCCAATAGCAGCCATTTAAATATGTTATTAATATTAATATTGGTGTTATTAATATTTTACATATAAAATATTTTCTTAAATATGTATGTGACTTTATAAAATATATCACTGTATTCACCAGTGTGTGCTCTCTGTGTTTCTACTATTTGAATTTGTTTAAGAACATTGTTCTGTTCAAGATTTCCACTTTTTCAAATTTGGCATTTTATCATGCTCTAGTAGTTAATTTCTCTGGTCTATATTTTGAAATTCGCTGGTATATAATATTGATGTGTTATTTTTTAGTTATTTTAATACTAATTGTGTTATTTTCTTGTTTTCACTATTAGCATTACTTTTAGTTTTCTCTTATGCTTTATTTTGTCCTAGATTTTCTATGTTGTTGATTTTTCCAAAGATTTGGCTTTTTAATCCTCTTCTATCTATATGTGTAATTAATTTCTGTTTGTATTTATAATTTCCTTTGTACTCTCCTGGCTGTCTTTGTTGCTCTCTCCCTGACTTCTTGAATTGAACATTAATTCATCTTTAGTTATTTCATTTATTCTGATAAACGAGCTTTAACTTACAAACATGCATTTATGGATTACTTCAGCTATATTCTATACATTTAGTTTGGGTATTTTTCTTCTAATAGATTTCTGAGTGTTTTGTAATTTATATATTTCCTGTTCAATATGTTTACTTATTGATTACTTTGCAAAATATGTAGTTATTTTTTAGCTGTTATTTTTTATTTCAAGTTTAATTGTGTAGGGTTGGAGAACAAAGTCTGTTTTGTTAAAATTTTAGAATTCACAGACTTTTCTTTTTGGAAGATTATCACTTTTTTTTTAAACATTTTATTTATTTATCTTTAGAGGGGAAGGGAAGGAGAGAGGAAGGAAACATCAATGTATGGTTGCTTCTCGTGCATCCCCTGCAGGGAACTGGCCCCTGCCAGAAACTGGCCTACAACCCAAGCATGTGCCCTGACTGGGAATCGAACCGCGATCGTCTGGTTCACAGGCCCACGCTCAATCCACTGAGCTACACCAGCCAGGGCTAGATTATCACTTTTTTATTTTTATTTTTTGGATTATGTGATGCACATAATTTGAGCTCTGTTAATTAAGTGTAAAGTTTTTATACATACAGTCATATGTAAAACATATACTTGTATGTGATTTTATTACTTATGATTTTAAAGAGTAGTATAATTTTATTTAATGTTTCTCTTTATAATCTTTCATTTTCTGAGAGAAATGTACTTAAAAATCTAAACACGAATGTGCATTTATTTATTTTTCCTATGGTTTTCTTAAGTTGCTGCATAAATTTTTTGAAGCTCTATTATTATGTATATATGAACTTGATCAATACATTTGATTAAATTTGATATTCTTTTATTAGCATATAATTTTTTATACCTAATGATACTTTGCTCTTTCTTATGATGCGTAATAGTCTGTGAATCTTTTTTCTATTCCTTTCTTTTCATTCTTTCTTTACTATTTTTGTATGTTTTTAGAGCATACATTCCTGGAATAGTTTTAACAGGTTTTTTCTATTCTGAGAATCTAGTTTTGATAAGTGAATTAAACATATACATATGTTATATATATACCAAATATATTATATTGGAATATTTATTCAATTCCACTTCTACTTACTACAATTTTAAAACATTTGTTTAGTCCTATTTTTCCTTGCACTGGTTAGATTCAAGTTTCCTCTTCTGTTTTAAAGATAATAATGTCCAATTGAAATGTTTCAGGTGATTATCTGTCACTAAGACAAACAGTAATGTTTACACTATCTTCCATGTTTCTTCAAATTATCAATATCTTGACCTTCAGACAAAAAAACATATGTTTGTTATTTTCCCACCACTGAAAATCTCTAAGGTCTCTCTAAAATTCAAATCATTTGGGCAGTATCAAAAGCCTTTAAACAAACACACATACCAATAAAACCATAAGCAAGTAAATAATGTCTTATTAAAATCCTTCATTAAAAGTATATATTGGTCCCAGTCAGGGCACATGCCTGGGTTGCAGGCCAGTTCCCGGCAGGGGACACACCAGAGGCAACCATACATTGATATTTCTCTCTCTCTCCTTCCTTTCCCCTCTAAAAATAAATAAATAAAATCTTTTTTAAAAAGTATATATTGGATATGAGCAACAAATATAGAGATAGATTTCCCAGAACATGCACATAAGAAATCACCGGTGCTATTAGTGGAAGAAGTCTAGATACTTAAAAGTATGATTCACACTATACTTTCATTACAGTTTAAGTTTACTATCTTGTTTTATCCTTAACCAATTAAGTGTAAAGAAAATGAAAACTTGGGCAAAAATGTGACGGACCCTTTTCTAGGACATCCACAACCACTGGACACACATATGACTCGCACACACAGAGGAGGGTGCCCAGGCCGGCCACACCCGCCTGCTCTTCAGTGGCGGAGGCTGTCCCTGTGACACGGAGTGGTGTCAGTATCCCCCCTCTCTGGTGCCGCCCATTGATTTCTTTCACGCAACATGAGTCTCTGTAAGTATCAGAACAACTTCTATTATGCTAGTGAATGATACAAATGTAGAATAAAGTCATTAACAATTAGAGGATCCAGAGAATCTAGGAACTAGAATTTTAAAAGGATATCTCTAAATTATTGATAATGGTCCATACAAGTAGCGCTATATTATCTTGATTAATGTAAAACTTCACTGTCCTGTGCTTTGTAAACAAACAAGCAAAAATATTCATCTAGCGTAGTTTTCTTTAATTTATCGTTTTGTGGTGCATTGATTAATTTTGTTGCATATATTTAATTTCTTTCTGGCCAGTATTATTTCTTTTCTCTTTTTCTCTTCCCACTCTCTTCATTTGAGGGATGATCCCACTTCTTTTCTAGCCTCTACAGAGAACAGTTAAATATATAGTCTACTCTCTGGCCACTGTGGGCTGGGGTTGAGGTGAGTGGTTCATCAAGGACCAGCCATGGTTATTCTCTGGAATTGTAGAACTGGGAATTAGAGGAAGTCAGTCTCCTGGTGGCAGAAGCAGTGGTACATGAGGTTCTCAAAGTGTCTGTGGCTATGTTTCCCACTATGGGGAGAAACTGTGGAGAACAAAACTGATGTACTTTAAAGAGAGAAAAAGGGAGGGAGGGCAGGAGCGAGAAAGAGGAAGACACACACACACACACGCACAGAGAGAGAGAGAGAGAGAGAGACAGAAGGAGAAAGTGTGTTTGTGGGTAAGAGGCTCTCCTATCAATGTTCTGGTTGGTCCCTGGTTTTCACAATTTTCAAAAGCCCACCTGTTTTTCCACCATTCTTCCAGTTTATTTGTTCATCCTTCCCATAGTCTCTGTAAAGCAATATATTTATAATTCCCTAAACTAGGTTGAGTTAAGTTTCTGTTGCTTGCAATCAATACTTTCCTGCCTAATATATGCTTAATTTTCATGCTGCAGAAATTTCAAACATCTAATTATGTGACATTTCATACAGGAAAATGATGGTCATAGCTAAAGAAAAACATGAAGTGGAGATTTTCTTGTTAACTAACTTGAGTGATAGCCCAACTGAATTGTCAGCTATTTCATATAAGTGATCATCGATCTATGGGTAGAACACAAATTTCACAAGAAAAGTAGGAAATCACTAAACACCATACCCATTTTCAAACAAATTAGCAGGCATGCAAACAAACTGTGCTTGGGTGTGTGTAGTACATTTGAGGGGCTTGATAATCCTCTTAATAACAATTGCTGAAAATTCAGATTCTGACTTACAACCACAAATCCAGCTTTCCATTTAATGGGAGAATATGTTACACTTTTCTGTGCCTCGGTATCCTCAACTATTCAATGGCAACAATCTGAGCATCTTTTTAGTTTATCTGTGAGACTTAAAGACCAGTCAGATAAATAGATAAATAGATCATCAGATAGATAGAAACATGAAGATGAATATATACCGATATCAATTAAAATAATGACTTGGAGGATAATGTGCTATAAAATATTTATTATTTTTTGAAAACTGCTAAATGTTAGCTTCTGTATTTTCCTTCTATGATAGGAGTTGTATGAGTATCGAAAAATTCCCATTCTCTTCCTAAATCACATTTAGAATTCCTATAATGATTCTTTCCTGAACTACACCCTAACACCACTATCTGAAGTAAAACTTTTTCACAAAACAGCAAAACAACATTGGTGATAAACACCAAAATGACCATATTTTGGTGTGTTTAATGCACCCTTTTTTGCCCAAAATTTTAAGGGAAAAATAAGAATGTGTTTTATACATAGGTATAATGATTACATAACATGGGTATAATAATAGGAATAATCCCATGTATAAAGCCCACAAAATATGGGTGTGTGTTATACACACATGTACAGTGTATAATGTACAGTACAGTACTTATTTGCAAAGGTTATTTCAAGATATTTATTTTTATTCATTTTATTTTTAACTTGATTTTTTCATGATATTTTCTTGTATTAGCACTTGTGTGACTTGTATGATTTATTTTCTAACATAATGTATATAACATATAAGATACATAATTTGGTTTGTAAAACGACAGAAGATGGGATCCACGTGCTTAGCTTTCAGTGTGTGAGTTCGGTGTGCACAGAATTCATGGACATTTAATATGGAACTGAATAACAAAAACAGGTTAGTGTGTGTGATTACATTTCTTAAACCAAATTTAGAATAAATCAATAGACCTGTAAATTCACTTAATATGTTATTTAAGGTTAATTTATTTTGAAATGCTCAAAACTTAAGTAACATTAGAACACCATTTTAGGAGGTCATCTGAGTCTCAGAACATTCATTTTATATTGATACAAATCATTATATATTACTTTCTAACTAATCAAAATGTACTGATAACAATAGAAAAAGATTTAGGCCTTATCATATATAGAATTTTATCAATTTTACAAGGTTTTAAATAGAATAGGAGTGTTTATGTGCATGCATACCTGTGAATGCAGATATCCAAAACACAATTTTATGTTATTTCTTATGCATATTTATACCTCAAGACATGCCTTTCTATGAACTCATTTTAATAAGTTCAACACAAATACAGTTAAATTAAAGAAAGCATTAATTATTCTAAAAGATTTTATGTATTTATTTATTTTTAGAAAGAGGGAAGAGAAGGAGAAATAAAGAGAAACATTAATGTGTAGTTGGCTCCCATGTGCCTCCAACTGGGGACCTGATCCATTATCCAGGCAGGTGGCCTGACTGGGAATTCGACCAGAGACCCTTTGGTTCACAGTGAGCCACACCAGTCAGGGCCATTAAATATTTTTTAATGGATGAAAACAAAAGTTAAATATATTAAAAAAGAACTAGGTGCAAAAAATCTTTGGAGAAAGAAAAAAGAAGTAGAACCGGGGGAATTCAACAAATCTCTAGCAGATTGTGTCATGATTAAGGTTCCACTGTTTGGAGAGAAGCCTTAGCGATCAGGATAATGAATGATATGATTGTGTCATTCTCCATGTAAGATAAAACTTACAGCAAGTTTTGAACATGAAAATATGCGACTAGAGAAAATTTCATAGAAAGACTGAACAGTTCAGATCAGAACCATGTAGATTTAAGCTTGGTATCCCACTTAAGAAAGACAGTCTATTTTTAGCCCAGTCAAATAGGCACATCTTCTCACTCCATACTCTGTGCAGAAGCCTCAAAGTCCCTTAGATCCTCTTTGTATAAGTAGTTTCAAGTCTCCTTGTTAACCATATATTCTTCATTTGTTTCCTTTAAATTTTTGAAAAAAGTTTTAGCTATATATAATCTGATCATTTTAGCTTGAAGTAATATTAGCACATGAGAACTGCAAATTTCCCCTTTTCCTTTTAAAATCACAGAATCTTTAGTAAATTGTAAAAAAGGTTATTTATAATATCTTTACCCAGTTAGAGTTTTAAAATATTTTCCCAATGTATTTTCCATGTGGTGGGAAAGTAGAAGAGGGTCCACAGACCCACACTTAAGCCCTGCCTGGAAAGCTAATATACGGGCTGGGAGTGAGGATAATGGATGTGTGTGGGGCAATGAGAATAAGCCCAAATACTAAATTACGTATTTGTTGCTGCTGAGCCACAAAGTCCAAACTATCTGGTGTGCTTATAAATCTTAAACTTCACTTGCAGAAAAGATGGTGCTTCTAATAACTCTGGCTTCACGGTGCAATTAGGCTTTAGAAACATGATTTCAGTATGTACTTCCTTTTGACACTACATAAGAGAATAATCTTCCTGTATCCTGGGATAAATATTTCCTGAGTATTAAGTATTTAAAGTGCCATATTTCTCAAGGACACGGAAGGGTAGAGGAGTGCCAGCTGTTCTACAATATTTTCATGTGAATGTTCAGTTCTCCTTTCATCATTAAATTAGAAATTGACATGGGGATTGGTGCATTGAACTTTTAACTGGAAAAGATATGGAGGTGGTGGAGAAACGCAGGAACAAATGGTTGAAAGTGATAGAGAGGAGATATTACTTCCGGGTATTTTAGATCTAACTCTCCTTCTAGGGTGTGGATTTTTAATTAAAAATATGGGGCAGGAGAAAGCTAGAGGGGTGAAGGAGATACTAGTTAATTTGTATATTTCTAACAGTCATACTGAAATCTCCACAAAATGCATTAACTGTCAGTCTGCCTCCAGCAAAAAAAATAGGGTTGATTATCAAAGTTTATTTTTGCATGTTTTGGAATGCAAATTTATTTTACTATGAAAATATCATACTGTCATTCTAATGTTAAAAGTGACAAGTATTTTAAAGACAAGAAGGGTATATCTTCTTTAATCTGCTATATAGCTTAATGGTGGGACTAAAGAAGACTATTGATTCTGAACTTGGATAAAATCTATAAAATTAATTCTATGGAAAGTGCTAACCTGATGGTTGAAAAACACATCTTCCCCACTGACTTGCCAGTGGGACATCTAGAATTGGTAGCTTCAGTGAATGATCTATAGATTTATTTAATCTATAGATTTGTATGTTTAAAATGATTTAGAAGTACGAGTAACTGTAAATGAATCAACTAAAAAGCAACTCACCAAATTTCCTCCTGCTACTCTGTTTTCCCTCAAGGTAATGGCATTTTCAGTTGGCACCACTGGGTAACAGCAAACATTACCCACAGTTTACAGGTAAAGAAACAAACTTCCAGTAATAAAGGATCCACCAAAGATCATGCAGCAAGTAATTGATAGGTCATGGGATCAGGGCCAGCTACATAATCTGAGGGACTCAGTGGGAAATAAAAATGCAATACCCCTTGTTCAAACCCTGGAAAAAGAGTATTTCCTTTGCTCCACAGTCTGTCTCCCCAGCTGTCACGGTGCTTTTGATTTCATGGTCCTTTTGGCAATGGATCTGGGAAAAACGATGGGGCCAGTGGAGCAGGCCCTTCAAGGTGCTTGGAGTCCCGCCCACACCGCCACTGGGAGAGGGGCAGTGTGTGGCTTCACTCTCCACTCCCTGCAGAGAATGGCAGTTGTTAGGTGGAGGCAGGTGGCAGAAAACCCACCCAGACAAGGCAAAAATGTGGGGTGGGGTGGGGGGTAGCATAATAGTGACCTGAGGCCATATGTAACCTATGCATACATGCTCATTGTTGCATCCAGTTTCACTTACCAAACACAATGTCAAAGATAAAATTACTAAGAATTTCAAGACAGTGCCTGCTGAGCATTAATTCCCAGGTCTGGGGCCTCCTTCTGAGCATGGGTCCCAGTGTGAAGGTCACATTCTCTTGAAGAAGATTCTGCCCAGGTAATGCTAACCCAGGTAATTTTCTTTCAGAACTTTATATTTTTCTCTACATCAATTGCCTTTCAAGGTTGAAGTGTATTTGTAGAGTGGCCTCTTCAAATTGTAACATTTTTTTATAGAGGGGGCCTGAGATGTAGTTCTTAGGACAAAGAATCTAAACAAATGGTTCATAGATTATGGCTTTTGAGTTTACTAAAGGCATCTTCTTCATACAAAAGTGCACGCAGTTTACATTCTTGCCTTCAGCCACAGTAGACCCCTCTGAGCAGATTGGCCCCTGTTCTTTTCATATCACCCAACTCACCATGCACAAAATACATGTTCCACTTGAGACTTCTTGATAATTAGTTATTGAAAGTGTTAAAAGTAGAACTAACTTTCAGTTTCATGTGTGATTTTATTTCCATCCACCATCCATCCCTTGACTCTCCTGCATTTGAGCACTTACTGCCTGGCTTATTGAAATACATCAGATCCATCAGGTACCAAGGGGACTTTGTAGCTTTTAGTGGTGCTTGTATATGGTGCTTAGTTGTAAATAGGGAGGGATATGAAATGAAAATATTATTCATATCAATCTTAATAAATTAACCAATTAACATACTTTCACAAGAAGATATTGGTGAAGTTTATATCGGTGTGTTTGTTTTATCCGTTAGCATTCAAATTCATGCAAAAAGATTTAAGATAAGTGTGCTTGGTTCCATTAGTGGAAATGGGTATCTACATATTTTCTACAAAAGTTTTTGACTTTTGAAATATCAGGTATTTAAATATACTGTCCATTTGCTTACCATTAGCATCTCAACTGCAAATGAAGCCTGCATCCCTCATTGCTTTTACCATAAAGTTGACAGGCATGTTAATGGTCTTGACTTGATCCGAATGATAGTTATAGCTCCTTTTTTTATCTCTCTCTCTCTCAAAAGCACTCTAAATCTTTGTACATAAGAAGGCAGACAAAATTGACTAGGTTTTACAAATTTGCTGAGATAGGATTTTCTAAATATTTTATGTGCTCAGGTACATGCGAAAAGTTATAGGGCTACAGTATTTATTTTGGAATAAATTCAGGAGTCAGCTCAATCTATGATTGATTCTAATGATTTCTATTTAACAGAGGTAATAGGAAGGTACTGCTGGGTCATCCTACCATGTTTTCCCCCTAATTACCCAATTAATCTTAGCTGTATAAGAAAGAAGGCTCACCTTTGAATGTCCCCTCTGCATTATTTTTGCAGACCCACCAAAAAATTAGGACATTGAAATTTCTCAGATTTATTCAATTAGAATATTCAAAAGTAGAAAACCAATAATCAGCATAATGATTACTATGAAATCAGCCCATAGTAAAATAACTTTTTATTTGAAATCTTGGAATCTTCCTTCTTTATTCTTCTTTTGAAAATCATCACATGATTGATGTCTTATATCATTCAGGTCTCATTGCAAACGTTCCTCATTTAGAAGAAATTTTCTGGAACAATCTAGCTAAATGGGCACCTTCATTACATATCTTACCTGTCAAAATCCATTATTTTGTTAACATTCTCATTTTGCATTGATTTAAAATGGTCTACATATTTGTTAGTTTTTAATTTAATTTAATTTTATTTTATTAATTGTTGTTCAAGTACTGTTTTCTGTCTTTACTCCCATCCCAGCCCACCCCCCAGCCCTCCCTGTCTCCCTCCCATTTCCACCATACCCCCTAGTTTTTGTCCATACTTGTTACTATAAACCCTTCACCTTTTCCCCTGAAACTGACTCCCTTCTCCCCTCTGGTCATTGTAAAATCCACTGGAAATAAGCCTCACAGGATATCTCTCTCTACTGTTCATTGCTAGATTGTCATCACTAGAAGGGAACTGTTTCACATTAATTACTTTAAAACTATGTATTGAAGGTATTATGCTAATTTTAATAGTCAGACAGAGAAGACAAATACTGTGTGGTATCACTTAATCTGTTGAATCTAAAAAACTAAACTCGAGAAACAGAGAAGGTGGTTAGCAGAGGGTAAGGGGTAGGGAAATTGTGGAAGGGGTGTTGGAAATTGTTCAAGGTAATTAGCTAATTATTAATAAATGAAGGAGATCAAAGGGAATTAGACAGTTTGAGGTTCATAAACTGGGGAGCGTGAGCCTATTTGCTTCACCAGGAAGCTACAGCCTCATACCCCAGTGGATCATGGCATTGCTCCGCCAAAAGGATTAACACTCGCTCCTTCCCCCTCCTGTACCAGATTGTTGGGGCGCACAGAAGGAGGTGCTTTACCAGAGAGGCCTGTCCTTCTAACTAGGGAGGTGAACCCATCACAAAGCCCACTAAAGTTTGGGAAGTTGATTAGTTCATTTGAAAAAACACTTGGTCTGTCCCAGACCCAAGCTGATACAATCTCAGGGGAACAAGGAAGCTCTCCCTCTTGCTCGTGACCCACACTCGCCCTGTGCTTTCACCAATTCTCTCTCGCCCAGAAGGACACAGCCATGTGGGTCTAGCAGCTACTGGGGCCCACAGCAGACTGCTTGGGCTCCAAAAGACTAAGCTTTAATATGAAGCAGAAGCTCTGGACAGTGGTTTTTGTTTTGGCCCTGCCGATAACACAGTTGAATATTTTCCATGGTGGGATGAAGGGAGATGGGACATTGGAAACCCAGGGGCAGATTTGCACTTGCATAAACCATCTTTCCACACCCCAGTCTCCTGTGCATGGGTCCTTGGAGTGTTTTCCTCGGGATCCTGGGAAGAACCCGATTTCCACCTGCAACAAAAGGGTATAAACCAGCCATTAGAAGATTAATAAGTTCAGGGGAGCTAATGCACATCCTTGTGATTAGAGTTAACAATATCATTTAATATAGCTGAAATTCTTAAGAGACTAAATCTTAAATGTTTCATCACGTAAAATAAATAACTATGTGGTGGGGTAGAGTATTAGCTTATACTATGTTATGTATCAATGTTTCAAATCAACGTAGTTTACACCTTAAACTTACACCATGTTATTTGTCAATTATATCTCAATAAAAATAGTGACTGAGTGAATGAGTTGTTTCACAGCATTACATCCTCACAGTCCTGAGCAATATTTTAACATTCATACAAGGCAATCCTACGTCACCGACTTCTCTGCCTGGGAAACAGAGATACGGGGACAGGAAATGGGTTCTCTAATATCTTGTCTCCAAGTCTGAGTTTTACAGTTATGTAAGACTGGAGGCCAGATAAAATATGCCATTAAAATGAAGACTGCTTTAACAGAGAAGAGAAATCACAAGCTCATTTTATCAAATATCTTTAATAGCATAGGAAATAGGTTCAGAATGAATAAATGCCTCAATCAATGCCTCAAAGACACGATGATCTAGAGCAAACTAAGTCTACAGAATAGACCTTAAATATACCCATTCACCAAACTAGCAGTTTCTGCAGCCTTCTCCTTCAGTGAAAAGTCTAAGTGTTAGAGATTCAACTCAAGCAGATGGAATTTGCTCCCCACACAAGAGGAAGAGAAGCATCGACTTCACTTTTTCCTAAGCCTAGACCTCATACAGGGTTGTACAAGCAAACTATCTCCCCAGCCATCCCTTTGCTTCTCTCAGTTTGTTGGTCTTCGTTTCTCTGACAGGAGATGAGCTTCTTTACTGTGGCTAGAGATAAAACTCATGCGCACCCTTTTCTAAAAGATTCCAGGTTAGTAACCCCAGGAAAGGAGAGCCAGCATTTTCCCCTAGGATCACATATGTGTAACAGTCACGGGGGGAAACAGATTGGCTGTGATTAGCTTGGCAGAGTCATAAACTCATTTTTGTGCTCAGGAGAACAAGGTATTTTTTAAGTTTTGTTTTTCAATTACAGTTGATATTCAATATTATTTTGCATTAGCTTCAGGGGTGCTGTACAGTGGTTAGATACTTTACAATGTGATCCACCCAGTATTTCAAGTACTCACTTGGTATAAGACATAGTTAATATAACATTATTGACTATATCTCTTATGTTGACCAGAATGAGTCATTAATAAAACCAGGAGAAGAAAAATTTATATAAATAGCTGACAAATCCAGAACTACCTAAAGTAATTATTACAACTTTTTAAAAAAGATTTTATTTATTTATCTTTAGAGGGGAAGGGAAGGAGAGAGAGAGAGAAATATCAATATATAGTTGCCACTCTTGTGCCCCCTGCTGGGAGCCAGCCTGCAACCCAGGCATGTGCCCTGCCTGGGAATCGAACTGCAATCCTTTGGTTCACAGGCCTATGCTCAATCCACCAAGTTACACCAGCCAGGGCTAATTATTACAACTTTTTACATATGAGTTTTTACATATATAAAGTTTATATAAAAGCCATTATCCAAATGCTTTCTGCTTGATTATTTGTCCAATTCAATTATTTATTTGTATCTAAAACTTTTGATGCCTCCAATGAGATTATTATATACTTTCTTGGTGATCCTTTCAAGCTATATTTCAAAAGAGGACAAAAAGATTTGTATCATTTTAATATTCACTAGAATTCAAAAAAAGAGGAATTTAGTATATTGATAGAAAAAATTATAGAACCTAATTCAGCTGGTAAACATTAATCAATTTTAGAAAAAGTTATTTCCCAAAGCTATTGTGAACAGTTTTCCACATTATTTTCTAAAGTATTAACTTCTAGATAAATCACCTGGCCCAAATAGGTTTATAGTATTTAAGGAAAAAATGCATTCTATGTAAAAGGATGTCTTTTTATTTTATTTTTACCTTCTTGCCCTGTCAGAACTCTGTTCCCACTCCCTCTACAAACCTTACCCTTCTGATAAGTAAAGGTGTCCCCACTGTTGGTAGGCAAAGAGAACACTGTTCTCTTCTTTCAACTATACTCTCACAAGGGATATGCAATGTCCTTAATGCTTCACAGTCAATTCTAGTCATCCCAGGTGACAAGAGTTTTTCAAAGGCCTAGAATTCTGGAGGGAAGTTAATACAGCTTATAGCTGCTGCAGAATTTGTGCTTTTAGAGATCCCTAATGCACCACCTCCCTGCCTTGCTCCTATAACACAACTATGGAGCATTGGGAGGGATGCCTACATGGCCATGTTCCAGCGTTCAGAAAAAAAAAGAAAAGAAACCAACTCCAATATTTAGAAATTAAATTCTCTCACTTTAGCTGAAGTGCAACAGCCTGACTCTTAACCTCCTGGATAATTTCCCAGATAATTTGCAGGGAATAAATTTAGTCTTTTTAGAGATTCCCATCCACAGTGCAATCAAGGCATCTATAGGTAAATTCAGAGCCCAAATTTGAATTTGAAAAAGATATCTTTTTCAGGCAAATAGAAAATGGTGCCCCTTGGAGGATTGGATCTACAGGGTTTACAGCTCAGTGAGTAGATTCTACTTTCTACAAATAAAACTAAACAAGCAACCAAGACTAGGATACTCCTTCCATTGTTGGGAACCAGACCTGTGCCAGTCTGGATTTCAACTCCCCTCTGTGTCCAACAGGCAGGTTTTTGCAGTGCACAGATCACACAGCTGCACATAGATAGCAGCATGGGTACAGTTTTGCAGAAGTTAACAGAGCACTATTTCAGTATTGTCCATTTTTCCATTGTCTAGGTAACTCAGTGAGAAACAATAGCAACAGTGTCCTCCGAGCCTACCATATCATCATTCTGAGCTAAGTAGTGCTCTGTATCTCTAGTTCAGGTTGTTTTTATCAGCTCACCTATGACAGAAGGCTACAAGCAAATCAGGCTTGGAGATCCTACTGTTTCCAGATCCCCAGGAGCAACTGTCTGAACAAGAGTGTGCCCAACTTTGCACAAGTAAGCCATAAGATAGTCTAAATTTTTCTTTAGAAAAAAAAAAAGCCATTAATCTAACTGAAGCCTATGCAGGAATAGAAGTCTGCTACAATAAACAGTAAATCTTAAATCTACCTTACTAAATATAGCACTTAAATATTTGATCTATAAATTCTTCCTTTCAGTTGCTTCCCTGCATTAAAGTCTTACCTAACTCACAAGGTTCTCCTGATGATTTATCTCTTACTGTCGGTGGAAATGGCACAAAGATAAATTTACTTAGTAAACAATTTTTTTTCTGCTTAAATTACAGTCTTAATATCTGAAAATAACAACAGCCTTTTAGGCTTAGTTCCCAGCTATCTAAATCCCTATATTGTCAGAGGTTATCATGATCAGAGACACTGGGAGGTAAGGTAGAATGCATTCATTGTTTCCAAAATGATCTTAAGAATAAGAAAGCTTTGTTTCCCCCTTCCTCTTTCCCTCTCTCACCAACCCCGCCTCTGCATCCACCTCTCTCTTCTTCTCTCTCCCCATTTCTAATGCCATTAGTAACGAAACAGTTTCTTCTAAATATTCTCAGCATCTATAAATGGAGACTAAGAGAAAATCCAAGATAATCTTCAATTCAGTAAGAAATAAGCGGATCCCACCCTGGCTGGTGCGGCTTAGTGGATTAAGTGCTGGCTTGCAAACCAAAGGGTGGCAGGTTGGATTCCCAGTCAGGGCACATGCCTGGGTTGCAGGCCAGGCCCCCAGGATGGGGAATGTAAGAGGCAACCATAGGTTGGTTTCTCTCCCCCTTTCTCCCTCCCTTCTACTCACTCTAAAAATAAATCAATAAAATCTTTTTTTAAAAAGAAAATCCTTTCTTCATTTGGTTAGTATGGATCAGTGGATTGAATGTCAGCCTGCTAGCCAGGAGGTTGCTGGTTTGATTCCCAGTCAGGGCAAATGCCTTTGTTGCGGGCCAGGTCCCCAGTAAGGGCACACAACAGGCAACCACGCATTGATGTTTCTCTCCCTATCTTTCTCCCACCCTTCTCCTTTCTCTAAAAATAAATAATCACAATCCTTTAAAAAAAGGAAGATTATCCCAAGACATGGATTCAGTTATTTTCCTATTTACATTACGGACAGAGCCCTATCTCTGATTTATAGTTTACCTCATGGGAGCTGATCCTCATAATGGATGTGAATTTGGCATTAGTGGGATAGAAACAATTTTTTCCTAATGTGAAGTCTGCACAAATCCTTTAGCAATAGAGCCCAGTTTGTCCTGAGCCCTGTTTTGACTGATTGCAGTGCGTGGGTGACTATGGACAGAGGGGTGCCATGGGCTCTGGCAACTTCCATTATGTATGAACTCTGTCTGATCCTTAGAGAAAAACTCTGTTGAGAGGTTTTGAATTTCGCTTAACATATAACCATTTTCTTCTGCTTAAAGTGATGAACCCACAGATAACCATCACATTTGTGAAGCTCTACTTATTTATTTATTTGTTATTTTTACTTAGAATTCAAGATTTTGAGCCATATTTTTCAGAGAGCATAATCTTGACCAATCATTAACTGATTCTATATTATGAATATCTAGAATAGGCCAGGTTGCTAGTGTTTTCATCTATACTTAAATGATTTAAAATGGGTGAGTCACCTCTATTGGTACATTAATAGAAGAGAAAAGCATATAAAATTTAAGAGAAACTTGGTGATTGAACTAATATTGCTGATTTATCCATATAAAATTATTAAATTCCTTCTGTATAAAGAAGTCATTATTTTGTTTTTTAATATTTATAATAGAAAGTGAATTACTATGTATTAATATAAAGTAATGTTTATAAAGATGCACCACCAAATTCCACTTTATAATATGAACCATTGTGGGCATGCCAGTTTCAGCAAACTAAATTGTAAACAATTTTGGTGAATCCTTACTAATTTACATTGTTAGAGCATTTTTTCTGATCTATGGAATAAAGACAGTAAAGTTTCTTTTTTAAAAAATAAATTCAGGGGGGTGGAGAGAACACTATTTGTTCTTGTTTTTTTTAAATATATTTTATTGATTATACCATTACAGTTGTTCTATTTCCCCCCTTCATTCCCCTCCACCCGCACTCTCCCTCCCCCACTATTCTCCCCCTCTTAGTTTATAACCACGTGTCTCAAGTTCTTTAGATTCTATATTTCCCCCACTATTCTCGCCCTCCCCCTATTTTCTACCTACCATCTATGCTATTTTCTGTGCCTTCTCCCCCCTTCTCCTCCTCCCCCCCCCCCCGTTTCTAACCCTCCATGTGTTCTTCATTTCTATGGTTGCACTCCTGATCTAGCTGTCCTCTTGGCTTGCTTTTGTTTTAGGTGTGGTTGTTAATAATTGTGTGTTTGCTGTCCTTTCACTGTTAATATTTTTCATCTTCTTTTTTTTATATAAATCCCTTTAGCATTTCATATAATAAGGGCTTGGTGATGATGATCTCCTTGAACTTGACCTTATCTGAGAAGCACTTTATCTGTCCTTCCATTCTAAATGAAAGTTTTGCTGGATAAAGCAATCTTGGCTGTAGGTTTTTGGATTTCATGACTTGGAATACTTCTTTCCAGCCCCTTCTTGCCTGGAAGGTCTCTTTTGAGAAATCCACTGACAGTCTGATGGGTACTCCTTTGTAGGTGACTGTCCCCTTATCCCTTGCTGCTTCTAGGATTCTCTCCTTCATTTTGGTCTTGGCTAATGTAATTATGATGTGCCTTGGTGTGTTCCTTCTTGGGTCCAACTTCTTTGGGATTCTCTGAGCTTCCTGGATTTCCTGGAAGTCTATTTCCTTTGCCAGACTGGGGAAGTTCTCCTTTATTATTTGTTCAAATATGTTTTCCACTCGTGGCTGTTTCTTTCCCCCTTCTGGTACCCCTATAATTCGGATGTTGGAACGTTTAAAGATGTCCTGGAGGTTCCTAAGCCTCTCCTCATTTTTTTGAATTCTCATTTCTTCATTCCTTTCTGGTGGGATGTTTTGTTCTTCCTTCTGGTCCATTCCATTGATTTGAGTCCCCGTTTCCTTTCCATCACTATTGGTTTCCTGGACATCTCCCTTCATTTCAATTAGTTTAGCCTTCATATGTTCCTCTAATTTGTGACTGTACTCTACCAATTCTGTGAGCATCCCGATAAATAGTGTCTTAAATTGTGCTTCCGAGAGGCTGGCAATCTGTTGGTTGCTTAGAGTTATTGGCTCTGGGACTTTGAGTTCTTCTTGAGCCATCTTTTGGGCTGTTCGTGCCTGTTCTGTAGCAGGATCAGAGCCCTAAAGTGTTCACTAGAGCAGGGCAACTCAGTCGCTGGGTTGTGACGCTGTATGTGGGGGCGGGGTCAAAGAGGGACAATGGCTTCCCTCTGCTGCCTGCCGCCTCGACCCCCACCGGCACCACAGCCACCACCACAGCCACCACCGTCACCAGGCCCACGAGTTTTGTTCCACTGCACTTGAGTGTGCCACGGCTGTCAGCCCTCCACCACTGGGTTCGCCCCCTGGGGCCTGTGTGGTCCGTCTCACCGTGCGCGAATGTGTGACCTTGGTCAGTCTGCCCCGCACCCCGACTGGTTCTGTCCTGGCTGCCTGTGCGCCTAGGTCAGGGCCTCTGTCCTGCGGGACCCAGCTCTGCTGCTGGCTCCGCCTCTCTTACCATCCCCGTTGAACGGTTCGTAGCTGTCGGACTTCCGTATAATTCTGTTTTCTGGTCTTTGGGTGTGTCCTAGTTCTCCAAAACTTTTGTTGTATTAAAACTTGGTTGTGGGAGAAGGCACAGTGTTTCCACCTATGCCTCCATCTTGGCCGAAGTCCCTTGTTCTTGTTTTTATTTAGATTTTTTAAATTTATTTTTTAGATAGGGGAAAGGAGGAAGAACAGTAGGAAAACATCAATGTGTGATTGCCTCTTACACACCCCTTACTAGGGACCTGGCAGGCAACCCAGGCACATGCCCGAGACTGGGAATCTAACCAGGGACCCTTTGGTTTGTAGGTCTGCACTCAACCACAGAGCCACACCGGGCAGGACAGTAAAGTTATTTTTAATTTGCCATGGAAATACAGAAATAGAGTACAAGACCTGATTATTTTCTTGTATATTACCCACATTTGTTGCCTTCATAAATTTTTATCAGCTAAAATCTTCTCATTTGTTAGTTTTGCATTTGTTGATATTCTACTTTGTCAACTGAAATAGAAACTAACAAGACACTTTCTTCTCTGTTTAACAAAATGTCTCTAGCACTTTCTGCAACTTTGACACATACTAGATATCTCATAAATAGTTTTGACTGAAGCAGTGGATAATGAAGTAACTGTGTTATGGACACATAAAGCATTCATACTCACTTACTTGCACCTAATGGATGCAAAGTGGTCTTATAAAACATGAATTTGGTTGTATTGTAAAACACCTGAAGAAAACAATGGCATACACATAGGCTTAGTGTCCCTTTATACCAACACTTATTTTATCCATACTTAGTGTTTTGATTTCTGATTTAAGAATCAATAGGGATCAGGCAAAAAAAACTAAATAAACAAAAATTCCCCACAAACCTGTTATTCCAGGTAATCAACTCAATTGAGGAAACGTAAATAAGATAAAATATATACACATATGTAACTACAGAGTGCTTTAAGAGAGAATAATAAAAGCATTGCTACTTTAAATGCTAACCCCAACCCCCTGCACATATACAAAAAAAAAAAAAAGGAATGTTTTGACTTCCAAAAATTAACAAAGGACTAAGAAGGTAGGACTACTTTAAGATAAGGAAAACAAAACTGTTTCAACTAAGAAGTCTGGTTTACTTTGTTTAGTTTTTTTTTCAGGTTTTTATTTTTTATTTTTAAAATTCTATGCTGTAGTTATATTTTATTCTTTTTTAAAAAATTATTTAATGGTTGTTCAATTATTTAATTGTTGTTCAGCCCCGCCAAACCCACTTCCCTCCCTTGCTTCCACCCTCCCCCTTGGTTTGTCCATGTGTCTCTCATGGTAGTTCCTGAAAGCTCTTCCCGCATTGTCCCCTCCCCGCTCCCCTCTGGTTGTTGTTAGATTGTTCTTAATTTCAATGTCTCTGGTTACACTTTGTTTGTTTTTTTCTTTTGTTGATTATGTTCCAGTTAAAGTTGAGATCATACGGTATTTGTCCCTCACCGCCTGGCTTATTTCACTTAGCACAATGCTCACCAGTTCCAATTTATTTCATTCTAAACTGATCATTCAGGGAAACCACAGATAATTATCAATTGCCCCATTAACTAACTAACTTATGAACTAACTCTCTTATAAGTAATTGTTTATAAGGATATAGCCATTATCCCATTAGTAGTTGTCTCTACTTATAAATAACAACATAATCTTCTAATAGTGAACACCAGTCCTTCTAATTTCCAAATCTATAACACAACCAAAAGCAATTTCATTTTAACTTGGTAGGATCACGAAACAATTATTCTGTGTTCTCGTCCATCTTTCAGTCACCTACTGACCACGTGCACCGAGTGCCTGTCCTGTGGTAGTCATTGAAAAGTATGCTGCAGACAGTGAATATAACCCTATCTTGTAATAAAATCCCAAATTTTATATACTGATGATTAACTAAAATACTTAGTATACTCTGAAAGGAGGGAATATTTATTTACAATTTACTGTGTCCTCCAATGTGTTAAAATACAAATTAACTTAATATAACTGAATATTTTAAATTAAACTGGCCAATAAAATAATTTCTATGATTCTAAAAAAACACCTACATGTAAAAATCTAGTATGTTTAAAACATTAGACTTTTGTTCTTCATTAGCTGCTGCTCAATTAATAAATATTTATTGAATAACCAGCAAAAGCCGCGTATCAGTACGACACCAATTTACATCAGTTGTAAGTTGCTTCACTGAGCGTCAGTAAGAACTCTCTTTCATTGATCTGTCTGTTTTGCAGTGGGTTACTGAAAGGTATTGTAAAATTGGTATTATTGGATATCATTATAAATAGGATTCTCGGGAGATAGTTCATTTGCAATGTTTTTTGGAAGAGGGAGATGTCCACGTCCAAGGTGATGTCTACTCCCTGCATGACAGGCACATTAGTAACGTGCCATAACTCTAAAAAGTGCTGGGTTGAGGTTTCACCCGGTCAGGATTTCATCATCCCAAGTCAATGGCTGCTGTCTAAAGATTTGCAACTACAGCAGAGACATTGAAACTTGTTACAAATATCTCACAGTTCCCATTCCAACCTCTGCCATATGAAAGAATTAATGCTGTGCCATTTAAAAAGAAATGTTTTATCTTGTATTAACTTTCTTGACGATTAGTGGTGCTTTAATCAAGTGAGTAGAGAGACCAGCTATTCCAACTACTGAATATTGAAAAGGTCACAGTATTGCAGCCCACTCCTGTAATTTACTGTCTCCTATTACATGCTCTGAAAATGATCACGTTCTTTTCTCAAAGGCAAAACATTAACTATTTGGCATAAGGTCACCACACTCACTGAATTCAGATTCAATTTAGGTCAAAGCTGACAACACGATGTTACCTGCATAAAAGCATTACTCTGAAGAATGTAGCATAGCATTATACCAGAGCATACCAAATTGAATCGACAGCCACGTGTCTTTAGGGATGTGAGATTGAAAGTAGCATGTATTTATAAATAATACAACAAAGTGATTTTTGAAGTCCTAATGGCACATGTACAATGACCAGAATCTTTTATAATTCCCATGCATGTAAAAGTCATCCAAGAAATTCCCACATGTCTTCCTGTTCAATTTAGCTTTCAGCTTTTGAAAGAAAGGTTTTGAGAACCATACCTATAAATTTGATTAAACTGTGCAAATATTATTACAAATTTTCAGAGGCAAGAGGTTAAGATAAAACAGATTATTATAAATTAAGACAGCAGTCACCTTTAAATCTGTACTCAGGTTAGACTGAGGGAAAGACTCAAATGAGATCAAATCCCAGGACTGAAAACATGTGAGGAAAAATGTGTTTATTTAGGACTATCTTGACAGGCTTTGCCTAGAACTTTTCCATTTTTGTATACAAGCTATTATACTTAATTATTTAACTTTTATCTTCTTTGTGCCTTTTCAAAATAACGTATAACATTTCCTTCCTCTCCTAGATCTTTTGAAAACATGCAAACTGGTAAATATTTTAACAGCCAAAAAAATGTTATTGAGAAAAATCCAACCAGATAATTATTGACTACATACTGCTAACAATATAAAACACCACCATTTACTGATTACCCACCCATCAGTTGCAGGCAGTCCTTGTACTAGGAACTTGACATTCTTTATTTAATTTGATCTTCACATCAATCTTGAGTTATTAATATCTCCACTCTAAGAAGGAGAAAACTGGCTCAGGTAGTTAAGTGATTTGCAAAGTTCTTGCATATAATGAATAGCTGACTTTGTATCTGAAATCAAATTTACCTGGTTGCAAATAGTAAGCTTTTTCTTTTTTTTAAAGATTTTATTTATTTATTTATCTTTAGAGGGGAAGGAGAGAGGGAGAGAAACATCAATGTATGGTTGCCTTTCGTGCGTCCCCTGCTGGGAGTTGGCCTGCAGGGAACTGGCCTGCAACCCAGGCATGTGCCCTGACTGGGAATCGAACCTCGATCCTCTGGTTCACAGGCCTGTGCTCAATCCACTGAGCTACACCAGCCAGGGCAGTATGCTTTTTCTATTATGCAGTGTTACTTTCTAAAAGCAATAGGACATGGTTCTTGTGTTCAAGGAAGTTTCAGTCAATTGGAGCATTACTGAAGCAATAAATATGATTATGGTAATTTAAAATATATACAAGCATAAAATATTGGCCGTAAGCCCTTCTGTCAGTACACTTATTCCTACTGTTTGACTCTTGTTTTTCCACATTCTATTGTGAGAGCCTTTGATGAACATTTCCTACTATGACTTGTAATGTTTTCATCACTTTAGGGTCTAACATCATGTCCCTGAAGACACTTCTTTTGTAATATCTGTAAATGACAACTCATTAATAACATGCACTATGCACAGTTCAATGGATTTCTTGGTCAGTTTAGATATTGATTGATAAAAAATGCATTATTTTTCACAGGAAAATTGAAGCAGTACAATGGGTAGTTATATGATACAAATTTCATTGTATATTTTTATACACGTACATCACTGCTGCAAAGGCATAAGCCATTTAGTGGAAAAGACATCACCAGTGAGTCAATAAATGTTTTCAACTTGGGAGTGACTTAATGGGAGTTGGGTCTTAGGAAGACAGGTGGGAAGGAGGAGGGACTGGAGGGAGGAAAGACTGTGGGCAAAGAAGCCATTGCAGCAATAATTGTTATGTCCTAGAGAGAGATGGAGAATACCCAGGCTAAAGCAGTAGTGAGGATTAAGAGGAGGGGACAAGTGAAATAAATGCTAAGTAGGTAGAAATGATGATACTTGCTAACAAGTGAGGCCAGCAGTCCTCAAATTCGTGTATGGGTGTGTGTGTGAGATGGATTTGCAGGAAAGACGTTGTCTCACAAGCAAGTAAAATCATATGTTGTACATAATGTGCAGCCAGTGTCTTTCTACATTACAGTTCTAAAAATTGGAGCTGTTCCTGGGAGTGCCAGTGTATCGTTCAACAGATGTGTCTGAAATGCGAGGGGGCAGCTTAGCTCTCCTTGGTGGGAGATGAAAAGTCGGGCATCCAGGGTGGTTCTGCAGTTTTGCACTCTAATGTCTGGATTAGAGGGCTCACCGGTACCTGGATAAGAAGAAAGAGGAGAGATAGGTCATGTGGTTGAGGACTAAATCTCTTCTACAATTAGCGACTTGAACAGTTCATGGATTTATGAATAAAAGCAAAAAAGCCAATTCTTATAGAACCCTTCCAGCAGTTAGATATGTATTATCTCCTTGGTGCCAGCATGGTGCTCACTGTCACACAATACAAGAGGCTTTGGAAAAGGCGATGCTTAAAAATCGTTGTGACTCTTTTGTAAGTTCTCATCCCTCGGGCTTGTAAAGCTATTTTGTCATGTGATTTTCCTGTGAATATGCACGTATGTCCTACTTGCCAATTATATTACATATGATTCATGCACATCGTTCCTTCAGCAATGTAATTGTTAAATTACAATGGCAGATTGCCTAATTTTCCTGATAACTTTTTAAAGTAATTTTCTGTACCCATTTCTGTGTTAAAGTAGTCCCTGTGTTGGGTTTAGGGAACAGGTAGTTTTGTCTCTAGAACTTTGTAATATTCAGAAATGTGTGCTGAGACACCGTACAAGCATTTTTCTAAAACTTCAAAAATGATGCTTCATGCCATTTTCATGTCATTAAGACTGAGTTCTGCTTTAATATGAATTTCTAAAATACGGAGTAAAAGCAATAGACATTAACACCTAATGAATTCTAACACCCATTATATGACTTGTGTTATTTAAGTGAATATTATTTATTCACTTAATTAGCTGGGGTTGACTTTCTCCTAAATACACCCTGACATTTTCTTCAGTTTGAACCATCAGGATATTAAAAAAACACTCAGGTTTTTACTTAACTAATGAATATTACATTTAAGGTAATATATACATTGAGTCTAAGGAAGTATGATGTGATCATTTTAATTATTGAAGAGGAAAAAGAAAAAACGAAAACATGTTATTTGATTGAAGCTGTATCAACTCTAGTTCTCAGAATTCAAAAACACCATAGACACCACCCAGTCTCTCTCCATTAACAGAAACAGCAATTTTATAGATAAAGCCATTTACGTTGTGAATTAATCATTTGTAGTTTGTGCTTTAGCTGAGGCAGTATAGTGTTTGTCCTGCTTAGAGAACATGTTCTAGAATGATCTGGGTCAGAACCCAGCTCTGCTACTTACTTGGTCCCCAGGCCAAGAACCTTAGTACTCGGTTCCAAATGTATAATGTTTTTGAAATTATTTTTCCTGAACAGTAAAAAATGTGCAGAGCACCTATAACTAGGGCATGGTAAGTCCCTGATTCATGAGGCCTATAACTGTTTTTACTTTATTTTTTTAAGAATTTGGAAAAGTTGGAAGTTAAAAGAAAGTGATTTTGAAGTAAATTCTCAAATTGTATAAAAAAATACGCATTTTTGGAGATAAGAGCATTGCCAATGTCTGGATCATCTAGAGACTTTCAAGATGGGTTGTAGATAAAGATATTTGGCATCCATATAGATTTTAAATCACTATAAGCATTTTAATAGATTTACGGACTTCCGACAAGATGGAGGCATAGGTGGAAACACTGTGCCTTCTCCCACAACCAAGTTTGAATACAACAAAGGTTTGGAGAAACAAAGACACAACCAAAGGACAGAAAATTGAATTATACAGAAGTCCGACTACATCTAGCCTTTCCACAGGGATGGTAAGAGGGGTGGAGCCAGCAGCGAGCAGGGTTGGGCAGGGTCCGGCAGGACAGGTCCCCTGACCCGGGCGCACAGGCAGCCCGGAACCAGTTGGGGTGCGGGGCAGACTGACCACGGTCACACATTCGTGCACAGTGAGACAGACTACGCAGGCCCCAGGGGGCGAGGGCTGACGGCGGTGGCACACTTGCGTGCAGTGGGATGAAAGGCGTAGGCCCGGTGACGCATTGTATGTGACAGCAGCAACTGCGGCACCAGTGAGGGCCTCGGCGGCAGGCGGCAGACAGGACGCCATAGTCCCTCTTTGACCCCGCCCCCACATACAACATCACAACCCAGCAACTTAGTTGCCCTGTCCTAGTGAACATTGTAGGGCTCTGATCCTGCTATGGAACAGGCACGAACAACCCAAAAGATGGCGCAAGAAGTCCCAGAGCCAATAACTCTAAGCGACCAAGAAATTGCCAGCCTCTCAGAAGCACAATTCAGGACACTATTTATCAGGATGCTCACAGAACTGGTAGATTATAGTCACAAATTAGAGGAACAAAGTCACAAATTAGAGGAACATATGAAGGCTAAACTAATTGAAATGAAGGGAGATGTCCAGGAAACCAATAGTGATGGAAAGGAAACTGGGACTCAAATCAATGGAATGGACCAGAAGGAAGAACGAAACATCCCACCAGGAAGGAATGAAGAAATGAGAATTCAAAAAAATGAGGAGAGGCTTAGGAACCTCTAGGACATCTTTAAATGTTCCAACATCCGAATTATAGGGGTACCAGAAGGGGGAAAGAAACAGCCACGAGTGGAAAACATATTTGAACAAATAATAAAGGAGAACTTCCCCAGTCTGGCAAAGGAAATAGACTTCCAGGAAATCCAGGAAGCTCAGAGAGTGCCAAAGAAGTTGGACCCAAGAAGGAACACACCAAGGCACATCATAATTACATTAGCCAAGACTAAAATAAAGGAGAGAATCCTAGAAGCATCAAGGGATAAAGGGACAGTCACCTACAAAGGAGTACCCATCAGACTGTCAGCGGATTTCTCAAAAGAGACCTTACAGGCAAGAAGGGGCTGGAAAGAAGCATTCCAAGTCATGAAATCCAAAGACCTACAGCCAAGATTGCTTTATCCAGCAAAACTTTCCTTTAGAATGGAAGGTCAGATAAAGTGCTTCTCAGATAAGGTCACGTTCAAGGAGTTCATCATCACCAAGCCCTTATTATATGAAATGCTAAAGGGACTTATATAATAAAAAGAAGATGAAAAATATGAACAGTGAAAGGACAGCAAACACACAGTTATTAACAACCACACCTAAAACAAAAGCAAACCAAGAGGACAGCTAGATCAGGAGTGCAACCATAGAAATGAAGAACACATGGAGGGTTAGAAATAGGGGGGTGGGAGGGGGAGAAGGGGGAGAAGGCACAGAAAATAGCATAGATGGTAGGTAGAAAATAGATAGGGGGGAGGGCAAGAATAGTGGGGGAAATATAGAATCTAAAGAACTTGAGACATGTGGTTATAAACTAAGGGGGGGAGAATAGTGGGGAGGGAGTGTGGAGGGGGGGAATAGAACAACTGTAATGGTATAATCAATAAAATATATTTAAAAAAATAGATTTACTTACTGTTCCAATTAACTAAAACTCCCTTGAAAATAGGGACTATGCCCTAGTCCTCTTTAGAATGTCACGCAGTGCGGCGCATACAACCCTGAATTTACAGGCAGTTGGTTGACAAGGTTGACTTTCCCTTTTGATGGAAACAAGATCTGTTACCAAGAGAGGAAGGGTTTGCAGATCCCTACCTTGAAATTTTGGTTTCTCTTTATCAGCTCAGTATTTGATATAACAAGTTATTATATTTTCTGTCTTTTGGACTGAATCAGCTATTTTTAAAGTGATCAGCAAACTTTCACTTTAGCATTTACCTACACTAACATGGACGTTGAGGGCATCTGTACGTCACCAAGAAGCTGAGCCATTTTTCACTAACTCTCCTACTTACACACGAATCGGGAGAGGGAAAGAAGTGCTGGAGGGAAGGCTGGAGAGCTGCAGGACATCTCCCATCTAAAATAAAGCCAATTATTGGGAAAAATCACATCCACTCTTAAAATTTTCCTTCGAGTGGATTTGTATTTTTCAGAGGGTAAGAGAAACAACAATGGCTAGGACTTTTTAAAGCATTGGGAAACTAGCACAGAATAGAAAAATCAATAGTAATCATTTATTTATAAGGCAAATAACACATATAGTTAAATCTGACACTTTCTGTACATCACAAATTTCATGTCCCACTGATGACCGGCAGATTAATAACACAGAAACTTGAGTCAGCAGATTCTCCTTCCATGAAAAACTGTCCAAGAGACAAACACTTCTGAAATGCCCTCATTTTGTTAATTACTTTAAAAACTAAGTTGTTGATAAAATGTTAATATTAATTAGCATTATTAATTCATATGTTGTATAATTTTATGAATATGGCTTTCAAAATATCACTTTGGGTTACATATTTTTTATATATTTTTCTACCTCTCAGGGAAAATCAGGGCACTGACAAGTGTTCCCAGTGAATTCTACTAGCTCATTGGGCACACTCCACTCAGTGTACCCTTAAAATAATTAGTTACAGGTCAAATGAAGTTTTAAACATCTTGAAGTACAAATGATATTTGGAAAGTAAATGGAGCAGGAAACACTTGCAAGTGAAATAAGCGAAGTCTAAGACATTAATGGGTGAACCTGAGAAATCATTTGTCACCATTGTCCAGGGTAAGCCTCAGAACTGCATCCCGGGAGCATCAGCTTCTTACCCTCTGGCCCTTTCTAAAAAGGTTTCCCTGGCTTTGTGAAGTCAGCGGCCACATCATCATCCAAACCTGAGAGCACTTCCAGCACAAAGTAACTTACCATTGCAGATCATAAAAAAAAAAAAAGAATCCTATTCAACATCCAGATTAAATCTGCTTAGTTTTAGAATTACTTACTGTAGGGTTAAAGGAGAAATAAGCACATAGTTACATCCAATAAACTTCATACCTTGTGGCTGATTCTAAAGGCATCAGGCTCTATAATAATCACTTAAAGCTATGCTTTATTTTCAACAAATAGTCGTTCATAGTGCTCCCCTTGTAGCCTACGATGACAGTTTATAAGGTGTTATGTTGTTTCATTTACTTGAGTGGATATTTATACATACACTCTGTGACTTCAGGTATTTTCATTTTGTTGTCAAGTTATTGGTGTACGCATGCAGAGAAATGCTGACGAGACACCACACTTATCTGTTGCTCAGAGAGATGATGATGGGTCATAAACCCAGATATTAAAACAAACAGCCAGAAGAGTTTATTTCTTTCAGGCTTGATCCCTGAACTTTTTCTCACTTGCAGATGCAACAAGGAGCAAGAGTGTCAGATTCATATGCCCCTTAAACATCATATTTACTTGTACCATTGTTATGCCATCAAGTAGAACAAAAGTCAACACAATTACTTGTATTTATCAGTGCATGCCAGATAGTCTTCTAAATGTTGTACGAGAATCAATGCATGTAACCCTCAATACCAGCCCAGGAGGGAAATCCTAGTATAAATCTGATTTTGCGGATGAGATCACTGACGCACACAGAGTGCACTAACTTGCTACCATTTGTTAGTAAGTGGTGAAGCTGAGCTTCATGCCAAAATTTTTCACCCTGGAATTTATACAGTTTACTAATGTGCTATATTGTCCTTCAATATAAGTTGACAACTAAAAGTTCAGAATGATTTAATTTTGATGGGAAGAATGTTCAGCTTAAATAAATTTGTGAACATTCTCTACTCTGATATCAATTATTACAAATTTTATCTGTTTTATAAAACAGCATAAAATTCAAGTACTGGTAAATCTGAGAACTGATTCTGGGGGAAAAATGAGAGAAAAAGGCCATACAAATTAAAAGAAAAAGGATGTAAAAGTTAATCATAAATACTGTAATCATCATTAATATTAATTGTTTTATTAAAAATTCCAACACTAAATTGATATAACAAAATTATAAAAAGTAACATACAATAACTAGTGGAAATTTGTTCAAAAATATAAAAATGTAACAAAAGCTACAATGTCTTGATATGTTGACTGGAGTAATCCTTCAAGAGAAATATATTATCATTATTTGTTCTAGATCACAAAACAATATGAAATTAGTATATTCATCACATGAAGTGAGTATCATTCAATGCCAAACTAGGTAATACTTTAAAAATAGAAAACTCTGTGTCAATTTCACATATGTACATAACAATAAAATCTAAACAGAAGTACTAATAACTACAGTTAAACATGATTCAACATTACCCACACAAAGTTAACATAATAAAATATATTAGTTACTAAAATATAAAATTTATAGTATAAATTTGAGATATGCCCATACTGATAACTTAAATTACTCATCTCAAGTTTTTAAATAAAATTTAATAATAATGAAGAATGATTCTTCTTTAATAATATATTTTAAATCAATTTTTAAAAAGATTTCTCTCTATGTACAAAAAGTGATTTCTGGAGGACTTCCGCCAAGATGGAAGCATAGGTGGAAACACTGAGCCTTCTCCCACAACCAAGTTTGACTACAACAAAAGTTTTGGAGAACTAGGACACACCCAAAGACCAGAAAACAGAATTATACGGAAGTCCGACAGCTACGAACCGTTCAACGGGGACGGTAAGAGAGGCAGAACCAGCAGCGGAGCTGGGTCGGGCAGGACACGTCCCCCGACCTAGGCGCTAGGTGCGCGGGCAGCCCAAAGCCAGTCGGGATGCGGGGCAGACTGACCAAGGTCGCACATTCGCGCACAGTGAGAGGGACCACCCAGGCCCCAGGGGGCGAACCCAGTGGTGGAGGGCTGACAGCCGTGGCACACTCAAGTGCAGTGGAACTAAACGCGTGGGCCTGGTGACAGTGGTGGCTGCGGTGCCTGTAGGGGTCGTGGCAGCGGGCGGCAGAGGGAAGCCATTGTACCTCTTTGACCCCGCCCCCACATACAACATCACAACCCAGCGACTTAGTTGCCATGCTCTGGTGAAAACCTAGGGCTCTGATCCTGCTACTTAACAGGCACGAACAGCCCAAAAGATGGCGCAAGAAGAAATCAAAGTCCCAGAACCAATAACTCTAAGCAACCAACAGATTGCCAGCCTCTCAGAAGCCCAATTTAAGACACTATTTATCAGGATGCTCACAGAATTGGTAGATTACAGTCACAAATTAGAGGAACATATGAAGGCTAAACTAATTGAAATGAAGGGAGATGTCCAGGAAACCAATAGTGATGGAAAGGAAACTGGGACTCAAATCAATGGAATGGACCAGAAGGAAGAACGAAACATCCAACCAGAAAGGAATGAAGAAATGAGAATTCAAAAAAATGAGGAGAGGCTTAGGAACCTCTAGGACATCTTTAAATGTTCCAACATCCGAATTATAGGGGTACCAGAAGGGGGAAAGAAACAGCCACAAGTGGAAAGTGTATTTGAACAAATAATAAAGGAGAACTTCCCCAGTCTGGCAAAGGAAATAGACTTCCAGGAAATCCAGGAAGCTCAGAGAGTGCCAAAGAAGTTGGACCCAAGAAGGAACACACCAAGGCACATCATCATTACATTAGCCAAGACTAAAATGAAGGAGAGAATCCTAGAAGCATCAAGGGATAAGGGGACAGTCACCTACAAAGGAGTACCCATCAGACTGTCAGTGGATTTCTCAAAAGGGACCTTACAGGCAAGAAGGGGCTGGAAAGAAGCATTCCAAGTCATGAAATCCAAAGACCTACAGCCAAGATTGCTTTATCCAGCAAAACTTTCCTTTAGAATGGAAGGTCAGATAAAGTGCTTCTCAGATAAGGTCAAGTTCAAGGAGTTCATCATCACCAAGCCCTTATTATATGAAATGCTAAAGGGACTTATATAAGAAAAAGAAGATGAAAAATATGAACAGTGAAAGGACAGCAAACACACAGTTATTAACAACCACACCTAAAACAAAAGCAAACCAAGAGGACAGCTAGATCAGGAGTGCAAGCATAGAAATGAAGAACACATGGAGGGTTAGAAACAGGGGGGTGGGAGGGGGAGAAGGGGGGAGAAGGCACAGAAAATAGCATAGATGGTAGGTAGAAAATAGATGGGGGGAGGGCGAGAATAGTGGGGGAAATATAGAATCTAAAGAACTTGAGACACGTTGTTATAAACTAACGGGGGGGAGAATGGTGGGGGAGGGAGTGTGGGGGTGGAGGGGAATGAAGGAGGGAATAGAACAACTGTAATGGTATAATCAATAAAATATATTTTTTTAAAAAAGTGATTTCTGTTTCTTCATTATTATTTATTTCTTACCAACCTACAGTGGTTCAACTTATAATTATTTTATTTTATACTGATATAAAAGTGATATTCATTCAGTAGAAATCATATTTGCTTTTTTGAATTTTGATTTTTTTCTAGGCTAGATATAAACTATATAATACTCTCTGTGAGATGAGGCAGCTACAGGGAACCACAGCCCCCAGCCAGCCACTCAATCACAAGGGCAAACATCCCATACAATACAGTGTAGCATTAAATGCATTGTCAACTTACATGGGTTTATTGGGACATAACTGCATGAAATAGAGCAGCTTCTGTAGTACAATTTGGAATTTTGGGGTCTGGTCAATGATAATAACTCAGAAAATAAAATCAGGAGTAATAAACAATGGAAGATGAAAAATAACTATTTTGTAGAGATAAGGTTATTTTATCCCCAGGAACTTTGAAAAGCATCACATTGAAATTAACCTGAATTTAGTAACATGGTGGATAATTTTTTCAGAGAAAATATGCCAGCAACTACCATGTATATAAGCAAGCAAAGATGTTAAAAATTCATAACATATTGCAATGGTTAGAGAAAGCTTTTTGAAGATCATTCCAGAATTGAACTTTGAAGAGGAAAAAAAATGAACTAGTTTAACCTAGAAAGGACAACATTTTCAGTGATGCAAACTCAGCATCTGACTGGCAGTTTCTTCCTTTTATCATTTTCACCTGTTTGTTCTCACAGGTGAAACATTTTAAGCTCTGTGCCTCACTCCTATCCTAAAACTGAAGCTGTATATTGAACTACTTAGAATTAATAAGTACATTTATTTTGTAATTATTTTGAGATGCTGTACATTTCTTTCAATGTCAGTTTAGATAAGGTTTTACATTTTCTTTCTTTTTGTTAGAGTCCTGGATAAATAAATGGATGACAATTTTAGCTATGAGAGGACAAGGTCAACTAAGTTATTTTCAGAATGGTTTCCAATAATTCTGTTAATCATAGGTCAAATTTCTCTTTTATTTCCTGTCTGTGACGGAGTGAGGAATGAAGGCATTGAAGATGCAGAAACAGTTCATGCTTCTCTTTTCCCGCTTCATAAAATTGAACCATATTGTAGTCCTTGCAGCCCAAAGGGCTGGGTCTAAGTTCTGAAGAACACATTTGGATAACTTAGTGGAGCGTTCCATATGCACTGTCTAGCAAGGTTTCATTTGGCATTTATATACTAGTAATAATGACAAAACTTGTACTAGTAATTTTGACAAAATTTGGTTTACAGGCTTTTTTTTTCATTTAGAGTGGAACATGTCATTGAGTTCATCAGAACAAAGTATATATTTTTTATTGCATTGTTTATGGATACCAAAATTTTTGTTTGATTGGATTGTGCATGGAATGGAAAACACACCAGTTATGGAGGTATTCTAAAAACTAGGTGCTGACACGTCTGTCTTTCATTTGTGATGGGCACTCCTGGCATTTCAGCTGATCATCAGGTCTGCTTACGATTTCTGCTTCTTCACAGTGCTGGCTCTCTATGACCCCACACAGTCCTCATTGTACTCCAACCCTCTGAAAGCATCTTTCTGGCTAATTGGGTTTTTTTTTAAGATTTTATTTATTTATCTTTAGAGGGGAAGGGAAAGAGAGAAGGAGAGAAATATCAGTGTATTTCTCTCGTGAGTCCCATGCTGGGAACTGGCCTGCAACCCAGGCATGTGCCCTGATTGGGAATTGAACCACAATCCTGTGGTTTGCAGGTCCACACTCAATCCACTGAGCTACACCAGCCAGGGCTAGGCTAGTTGTCTTATTATCCTGACATTTAAGAACTAGATGGAATATGATTATACTATTTGAGGATTTTTTTGTATTACATATCATGTAGGACTCTGTCTTATGGATCAGTCACCATTGAATTAAGTAGCTTGTGGTCTAATCAAGATGGTCAGAGAGAGGACAGTTAGTGAGAGAAAGGGACCAATAATTGATATTGTAAAGTTGAGTTAGTATCTATTTATTATTCTTTGTCCAATACTATTTATTAAATGCCTACTAAGTATATCAGACATTATTCTGAACTCTGAGATACAGCTGTAGTCATCAGACAAAATCCTGTTTTAAAGTTATATTTAAGAGGGAAGAGACACACAGCAAACAAATGGATATATAAATATTCAATATTTCAGGAGGTAATAGGTCTTCTGGAAAAAATTTAAGTAGGACACATATAAAAAGTGGTAGGATTGTCACTATTGTTAAGGTAATAAGAGAAGATTTTTCTAATAAAGTGGCATTTGGAAAGAGCCATTCAGGATGAGATGGAGAAAGTCATACAACTCTCTGAGGGAATGGGATGCCAGGTATTATGGGCTGTAAGCATGTGGTTGGAAAATCTGAGGGTCAGCCAAGGACAGTAGTATGGTTTAGCAGAGAATGGGAGGAAAATGATAAATAATGAGACCTGAAAAGTAGCCAGAGCTTTAGACCATGGAAATGACTTTGATGTTTACTTTTTTTTTTCTTTCTGACTTTTGTTTTTTCTTCTTTCTTCTTTCTTTTTTTGGGGGGGAAGAAATTCATTTGAGCAAAGAAGTGCAATCAACTCATTTATATTTTTTCTTCAGAAAACGTATGATGGTTGGCTGTAGTATTTATCAGAATGACACGAATGAGAACAGGGACGTTTTCCTTAATGTAGTTGTGGACGATGCAGGCACCATGACTGATTTATGTCTATTTCAATCACCTAGAAAGTTTGATCAAATACAGCACATATAGTGAAAACATTTACCCTAGTTAATATTTATAAACAAAAAAGTTTCTAATTTTTATTAGAGTATGTTTTAGGAGGCTATTTAATGGTATCTGCAAACCTTCATATATGTGAACCATCAGTCTCCCATATATCTTTATAAAGTTCAAAACTTACTTAATCTGTTTCTGCAGGCTCCTTTTACAAAGAGCTCTGTGTGCACTAAAAATACGGCCTATTCATTTCATACTCATTAAGAAATCAATTTTTAGAGCAAATGTTACAAATGAATATTTAATTTACTTGCAATTAAGAATGTGTATTTACAGAACATTTCTTATTAGCACAAACCAGAAGGGCTAAACATAGAAACATTTGACCTTCTACTATAACCATTCACTTGGCTTTGCGTTTTCAAATGCACCAGAACTGGATCCAGCCTGCTCTTGTCTCCCTCTGTAAACACATCTCTTCCTAATGAGGTTCCACTCCCCAGGTGGTATGTAACTGTTTCTGGTCTTTGCATTTCTCTGCAAAGTCAAACACCTAAATTTTCAACTGATGACTGAGTAACGTTCATACCCAGAAGCTGTTCCTATAAGCTGGTATATATTTTAAAGTGTCTGCACATTCATACTTAACATGAGCGAAAATGAGTGACTTCCCCCAAAATGACATCTTTAGTACAAATGTAAATACAGGTGTCTATGTTTATAGACACCTCAGCTCTAGTCCTAGGATTCACACCTTAGAGGAAACACCACACCCTAATTTCAAATGTACCAGAATGCATGAGGCCTTTTTCATTTTTTTCCCTTTGGGCTTTTATTTCCACTAAAAGTCAAGGTTGACATCAAAGAGTGGCACACTGTGTTGTAAAAACTTCATTAAGTAAAAAACTCCAAAACCCTGATTTCTGAATGCCTATGTTCACCGAAGCCAGGCGAATGCTGTTAGAAACCCAACGACACTCACCTGTGCTCTTCATCTTGCTCATAACTCCCCGAAGGGGACATTACAACCTTCCCCTGTCACTCTTCACCAAACATGCCTGAGCCAGCAAGTCCCAAACGCAGAAATAAATAACCTGCCATTTAAGCCCCTGGCATTGCTTGCAATTCTGTAAATATTGTAGTTATTTTGTTAAATATGGAGGCAGGAAGAAATAACAGATAGTTTCATATTACTGTTTTACCACCGCTGAGCAATGTTTTCTGGTATTTAGAAATTGATCTTTGTCTTTTATACACAAGACATATATAAGAGAATTAATACAGCTATAGTTATGGTCTTATTAACATTATACATTGATATTTGGAAAAGGTTGGCAAAGGATTGGTACCGAACATTGTTAGAGCTGGTAAGTAATGTTTCATTGCAGATTTATGCCATACTGTACTTAAGTGACAACAGCTGCTTTCTTAAATGTTAATTAAGAGCCTTCTTAATTTATGAAACTCTTCGTTGTGTCTGTGCAGCATTGAACTAACGCTCTTCTATAGCCAAATAAATTTCTCTGAATACATCCAGCCTCAGCCATGATCATTTGCGTTTTTGTCAGTGCAAGAGGGAACTATGCCTGAAGACACGGCATAGACTGGACAGCCACAGATCTCTTCCCGCCTTATGATTATTGAGAAGACTTAGTAATATTATCTCTGGGTATGAAAAAGCTTGTATTTCTGCTGGCAATGATTTTCATGAGAATCAGCAATGATTTACATCTTTCATTTATTCTAATTCCCCAAGGCATATGCATTTTCAAGTATGAATGAGTCACAGAAAAGAAACCATTTTTGGAATGTTACATAAGCATTTTGTAACGTTTTCTTGCTGGGCACTAAAATAAACCTTTAGGGAGAAGTAAGGAGTTCAATCCACTTTTTATTTGGGAAGACACAAACAGGATTCTAGTTTTAAAATTATGGTAGAAACACTTTTCTAACATCACAATGAACCAAGTGCTATCTGCCTGATGGAGTGTCTGTGTGTGTGTGTATTTATTGACTCAATGATGTCTCTTTGCTCTTAGTTTTTACCTTCAGACAGAAAGTGTGTGTTTACACATATGACAGATGAAACTGTAGTCACACCTCACAACCTACCCAATTTTTGTATAGTATTGTATCCAGTGGTCTATCAGACGCAGACAGTTGCATTTCTTTGCACTCACGCATTACTCCGGCAGTGTCCCTTTATAGGCACTGTGCTCCTGTCACCCAGCTTCGATGAGCAGCAAACTCAGTCCATGCTTCTTCGATCAATAGGTAATGGCGACTAGAAAGACTAATTGTATGTGAAAACAAGACTTGATTTTTCTTGGTTTTATATGAGTCAATTTTCAATCTTCTGTGCACGCTTTGATGCTCTCTTTGTATCGTCTTTGTAATTGTTGCAGTTGTTTTGAATTCATTGCAAAGTTTTACCACACGTTTCTGCGTGAAGTATAATTTCACCTCTGAAATAGGGTAACATAATTACCCACTGGCCCATTTCAAAATCTGTTCATATTTTCCAATCGGTTCATTATCAATGAAATCTTTGTACAATAATATAAAATTTTAAATGCTATTATTGGTGCCTGACTAAACATAAGCAGCTGTACATATTTAATACATGCAGCTGGATGAGTTAGGGGATAAGCATGTACCTGTGAAACCATCACTACTGCGAAGCCTGTACACACAGCCATCAACTCCCAGTTTCCTTCAGCTCCTCCTAGTGTACTATCGTTACTGTCGTTGTTGTTATTGTGGTGAAAACACAATGTATGATCTTAGCTAAATTTAAGTATGAATATAGTATTGGTAGCTACAGGCATTATGCTACTTCATAGGTCTCTTAAAAATGAAGGCTTTAAAATGATTTTAGTCAGATTTTCAACATTTAAAAATCATGTACATGACAGATGAGGAAAATGACATATTGCTATCAGAAGCTTTGAAAATTAAATAGACATCTAACCACACCATTTTCCTGTCTTTGATAAATCAGGGCATTTTGTGGGGAGTAAATGCTGTTTATGTGGTTGTGCATTTTGTATTAAAGCTCGGTTATGTGATATAACACTTTGAAATATAATGTGGTCAGGGTGAAATTTCTATAAACCAGATGACCGTGGGTTCTTGTTTGATGTGTTTAAACAACAATAGTAGCAATAACAACATCAACTAGCATTCACCGAGGGATTGCTAGCAACGTGCTGAGTACATTTTAGACATTAAACGTTAGGGCTTGCGGCCCTGTGCAGGGGAAGTGTGCGTATGATCTCAGTTTCACAGAAGCAGTTATTAAGAAACAGAAAAGGTCCTGGCTGGTGTAGCTCAGTGGATTGAGCGCGGGCCTGCGAACCAGACAATCGTGGTTCGATTCCCAGTCAGGGCACATGCCTGGGTTGCAGGCCGGTTCCTTGCAGGCTAACTACCAGCAGGGGATGCACAAAAGGCAACCATACATTGATGTTTCTCTCCCGCTCTCCTTCCCCTCTAAAGATAAATAAATACATAAAAATAAAATCTTAAAAAAAAAAAGAAACAGAGAAGATGAGTGATACAGCGTGACTGAGCAAACAGTAAAACACCATCCGAGCCAGAATCCATTCTCACACTCTAACACAGGATGTTCTTTCCCAATTGATTTTGAACTTCTGGGTTGCCATGTTGTTTCATGCAATAGGAATATATGCTTCTCAGATAAGGTCAAGTTCAAGGAGTTCATCATCACCAAGCCCTTATTATATGAAATGTTAAAGGGACTTATCTAAGAAAAAGAAGATAAAAAATATGAACAGTGAAAGGATAGCAAACTCACACTTACTAACACCTAAAACAAAAGCAAACCAAGAGGACAGCTAGATCAGGAGTGGAACCATAGAAATGAAGAACACATGGAGGGTTAGAAACAGGGGGGTGGGAGGAGGAGAAGGGGGAAGAAGGCACAGAAAATAGCATAGATGGTAGGTAGAAAATAGGGGGAGGGCGAGAATAGTGGGGGAAATATAGAATCTAAAGAATTTGAGACACGTGGTTATAAACTAAAGGGTGGGGGAGGGGTGTGCAGGGTGGAGGGGAATGAAGGGGGGAATAGAACAACTGTAATGGTATAATCAATAAAATATATTAAAAAAGGAATATATGGACTCCAGATTAATACTGCTTTTAAAAAACTAATAAGAAAGACAAAACATTACAGAGAAGAAACATGCTAACCTTACACATAGGGTTATAGCATTGCTATAGAGTACTATATTACTATACAGCAATTCTAAGAGTACAAGTTTTCCTATAACCCTTACTAAAAGACATCTTGAAATTTCTGAGAATGATGGTTTTCTGTAAAGAAAGTGTAGTATCACCGCTTTATGGAATGTTTATAAATATAATATTTAAATACATACTTTAAGTGCAAACATTTATAATTATATCTTTATGAACATAAGCCCTGTCTTATATTACCAATGTCTTACCTGAGATGGATATCAGATAATTTACTTCCCAAATCTTTGCTGTCCTGCTATGACCCATGGGCACTTACATGATGTTCGTGTCAGGTGAGATGTGTGAGCTGGGCCATCTGCTGGAATGACTATGTGCTCTGCCATCACCTCCCTTCCTGTGTCCCCTGATACTAGTAAAATGCAGTTAAAACAAACTGCAGCAAATTGTAGGGGAAATGTAGTTAAAATCTTTTGTGGCACATAAAAAGGGGGGAGTCACTTGTACCTATTTGATTAGTAGAACAGTGACGTCTAAGCCCTGGTGCCCAGAATGGGGTCAAGGTTTCTTCCTAAGTGCTCTCCTCCCGGATGGACCGTTGTCAGCCTATGAACAAGAAGACATTAATTGCCTTTACAAGATAATAATAAAAAATGAGTTACTTGACAGGAGGTCTACCTAAATTGCAAAAGAAAACAATTGTCACTTATGAGTTAAAAGGTGGCTTGGAATTATTGAAAATATAGAAATTTTTAGGGATCACCTTGTTTAAATAACATTTATCGATCGGTGTGGCAGAATCATTCATTTCTTCTGGAACACTATTCTATAAATTCATGCAACACACATATCTGCCAAGCCTCATTATAGATCCTCAAGTACATGAAGGGGGGATGACAGCCGGTGGCACTGATTCAACATGAACTTTCATCGTTGTATCTAAAGTGGGTTTTAGGTTATTTCTACCACCAATTACCTGTACAAACATGAGAATTATAATGGAGTCATTTTGTATCTATGTATAATTTACTGAGAGATTATTACATATCAGGCATGTTTTCATCATTCTTCATGTAAAAATTCATTTAATCCTACAATTGCTCCATGTAGGAAGTATTTTTACCTCTGTTTTTAAAATGAAGAAACTGAGAAGACAATTTAACCTACTCAAAATCCAATGGACAATATATGGAAGACCTGGAATTATAACCTATGTGTCTGTCTCTGGGATTAGTTTATAATCATCACATTTTACTCTATTCTTGTACAGTTCCACCATTAAATATTGATTAAGACAATGCACGCAATGCACGTAGCACCACGTGTCTCATTTTCAAGGGTGCATAAGGCTTATTATTCTATGCCAAGGCAATCTTATTAAGTCTTACACATTACTGAAAGCTATATGAAAAACACATAGAACCAGATGCATTCTGTACTTTAGTCTTTTTATGACAGAGTCAATGATGTATGGTTTAAAGGGCAAATAAAATAAACAGCATATGGTCCTCTGTCCCAATTAGCTTCTTTATTCTCTCTGCTGCTCCTACTGTTACCATTTCACTGTTCACTAAGTTTCATGAGAAGGTGAGCTCAGTCAGGGCAATTTTGTGGAAGCTGATCATTCAATTTGGAATCACTTATAAAATACACCGACTTTAAACAAGATGGGCATGGATGTGAAACACATTGTTTCAAATTAGCCTCGGGAGTTTAAAGATTCACTTTGCTTATGTTACCTGTTTGTCCCCAGGGCCATATATAACAAAGCCTCTCTCTCCCCACTCCTCTTCATTATTCCTAGCCAAGTATGCGACTAAACCTGTCAAGAGATACTATTGTTTTGATGGTTTCATGAATAGAAAATCCAGTTTCAGAAGATACAAAAGTCACTAAACCTGTCTAAGCATTTTGGAAGCTCAGAAAACATTTATCTTGCAGTGTGTTTTATAGGCTTTCATCTTTTCACTGATTGTTCTTTGTACACATTAGCCTCAATCGCAACAGAATATTAATTTGCCCTAGTTTGTGGTGCATTACAAAAGTGACATAATACCCAAATTAGGGGCTGGAATATATATATATTTGTTTGCTGATGCTTCCTGCGTCTGTATTCCAAGTGGATAATGGGGCTGTTTTAGGGTTTCAGTGTTCTGTTTATTGAAGATCACTCTGGAATGGGAGGAAAATCTGAGTTAAATCCATCATTTTTTTACTTTATTCCCCACTTTAAATATTTGTCAAAGATGGCTTAGGTTATGAACAGCAAAGCCATTCTCATCTTTATATATTCATTTGCAAATAAATGAATAAATAAATAAAGTTTAATAATACTCTCAACTGAAGCTCCCTACAGTTTCTATTGAAAACCCATTAGCTGAATTTAGATTTTCAATTAATGCTGGAATAGAACTTTGCAGGAAGACAACACATTTTTAAAATTACATGGTATTTGTATAAAGTTATTATTTCTTTTTAATGTTGGTTTCTGTTGTAATATGGTTCTGAAAATTATGTTATAGTTAAAAAACAATTACTGCTTTCTGCAGTGGTTTCTAGGGGAGAGAGGATTCATGGCGCAACTTACTTCTCTTCCTGTACATGGCTCTAACTTTTGTAGTGTATTAGAAAAGTCACTAATAAGGCAGAAAATAGATATCAATTTGTGCATCTTGAGACGGATGCACAAACATGCTGAAACATGTTTCAGCATGAAACATGACTGCTGAAACATGACTGAGACCCGGCACTATTTCTCTTATTCGAGTAGTCCCATGGGAAAGGATTTCAGACCTGATGCTTACATCCATTTACAAGTGAAAGAGAATGACTTGTGTGGGCCTCTGTGCTAGAGAGAGTGAAGAAGCCCTGCCTGGGACATTTCTGTCCCGAGAAGAGAAAAGGGACATTTCTGTTCCTTCCAGAAAGGACAGAATTCAAGAGTTGGAGAAATGACAAGCAAATAAACGAGAAAACAATTAAATGGGAGGACTTATAATGCCTGCTTTTAAGACATATTACAATCTTTTGATAAACAGTGCTCCATTGGCTTAACTGTAGGTAAATGGGTGAACAAAAAAAGAAGTTGGGGACTGCAGAATAGACCCCACAGCACATGATTGATTTATTTTTTTACAAAGTTGTTCAAGTAATTTCATAATAATAGGAAAGTGTCTTGAATATGTGGAACAGAAAAATTAAATATCTTCACAAAAATAAAACAACTATATCAAACACAAAAATCAACTGAGATGAATTATAGACTTAAATATAAAAGCTATAAGAGATAAGCTTCTAGAAAGATAGAAGGAGAATCTCCCTGTTCTTGGAGTAGGCAAATATTTTATTCACAGAACATGGCTACAGCACACAGAAATGACAGGCTTCTAGTCTGAATATATAACTAAATTCTACAATGCAATGATACAAAGAAAACAATTGGAAAAAAGGCAATAGATATAAATGGACACTACACAAATAAAGAAATACAAAAAATTCAAATGTATATGCACAAATGATCAATATGGTTAGTCTTCAGAAAAATGAAAATTAAAATTACAGTGGGACATTCCTTTCCATTCATAAAAATGGCTAAAATTTAAAGGTCTGACAACAATTCAGTGTTTGTGTATGTGGAACTCTCCCACATTGCTGCTGAATGACAAATTGCAAAATTCATTTGAGAAATCATTCTGGTAATTTCTTATAAAATCAATGATTTACCTGCTCTATGACCCATCAAGTCCATATCTAGGTATTCGCAAAGGAAGAATTAAAACATATTCAAGAGCCCTGGCTGGTGTAGCTCAGTAGATTGATTGTGGTTCGATTCCCAGTCAGGGCACATGTCAGGGTTGCAGGCCAGTTCCCAGCAGGGGACTCACAAGAAAGAAGCAACCATACATTGATATTTCTCTCCCTCTCTCCTTCCCTTCCTCTCTAAAGATAAATAAATAAAATCTTTAAAAAAATAAAATAAAAATAAAACATATCCAAGAAAAAACTTTAAAAGATATTCATAACATCTTTATTTATAAAAACCCCAAACTGAAAACTACTCAAATGTTCATGAAAGAGTGAATGAATAAACACATTGTGTTAAGTCCATGCAATGTAATTGTACTCAGTGTGTTCTTGGCTCTGGTTTCTATAGCAGGATACCATAGACTGGATGGTTTAAACAATGGATATTTATTTCTCACAGCTCTGGAGACAGGGAAGTCCAAGATCAAGAATGCAGCAGATTCAATTCTTGGTATGAGCCTTGTTCCTAATTTGCAGATAGTCAAATTTTTGCTGTGTCCTCACACGGCAACAAGTGGAAGTTCTTCTGTCTCCTCCTGTTCCTATAACCACACTAATCCCATTATGGGAGCCCTCATTACCTCACCTATTTACTTGTAAAAGGCCCCATCTCCAGATAACATAATGGTAGGAGTTAGGGTTTCAAAATATGAATTTTGGAGAGATATAAACATTTAGTCCATAATAATCAGCAATAAAAAAAATATACAACCAAAACATGCAGCAGCATGGATGAATCTCAGAAACATTTTTTCTGACTGAAGAGAAACATGTACAATGAGTGTATTTTTTATAATTTAATTTGCATAAAGTTCTAGGACAGACAAAACTAATCGATGTGGAAGAAACTTCAATAGTTGTTCATTGTATTGGAGATCTGGGAAGGAAAGGGGTACAAAGGAACATTCTAATATGATGGAAATGTTCTATTTATGGATAAGAATATAAATTATGAGTCTATTGTCAAACTCATCAGACTATACTCTTAAAATTTATGTATTTTGCCCTGGCTAGTGTAGCTCAGTGGATTGAGCATGGACCTTCAAACCAGATGATTCCCAGGCAGGGCACATGCCTGGGTTGCAGGCCAGTTCCCAGCAAGGGATGCACGAGAGGCAACCATACATTGATATTTCTCTCCCTTTCTCCATCCTTTCCCCTCTAAATATAAATTAATAAAATCTTTAAAAATTTTATGTATTTCACTATAAGTATAATTTAATTAAAAAGAAAATATTCATTTACTGAAACATTGTTAAACAATGAAAATAATTTAAATAAATAAGAGCACTAACATTCTTGATTCAATCCATTACTCACGATAACCATGATCTTACCCTTAAAATACACCACTCCTCACCACTTGTACATTATTATTACTCTATCAATATAATTCTCTTTCTTAACCTACTTCATTAACTTCTCAATTTGTTTCACTATTTCAATTCTTTACTCCACTATAATTTTTCTATTCTTTTAGTAATGTCAAAGGTAAACAAAGCCAGATACTAGTCAAAACTGTAGGGATAGATTTATGTAGTAATAACTATTACAATAGGGTGGAGGGTAAAGTGTGGACTGAACTCAATTTTAATTCATGTAGAGAGGACTCGTCATTTTAAAGAGCAATTGAGGCAATAAGGGAAAAGATCAGCAGGAGCATGAACAAATCAGGGAAGCAGAAAGTTTCAAAGAGTGAGAAGGGGGATTAGTTAATGTGATCAGGGCATCTGGGTTTGCACTTTATGAAGTCAGGCTATTACCCTCCCACAGAGACTGGGAGACAGAAGCCCCATCTTCAGGTGTTGGCTGGGAGAAACAATAAATTATCTAGCAGACTTAAGCCTCCCCAGGCAGAGAGTTAAGAGGGATGTGGTCACACTGCTGGGGAACCAGTCCGAGATGGTAGAAACTATGCTAGTGTTTGTTCAAGTCTCTCAGTGTTTAGTGTTTGTGTGCACGTGGGAGGGGGAGGTGAGGCAGTATTTGCGCTGAGTCTGCAGCTTTTATAGGCCAGGATACCCTAGAGGAGTCTGACTAGAGTTTGATTAAGGGGACAGTCTTTGTCAGCAGCCAGAAGAAAAAAAAAATTAAGTAAGTTTCTGTCATCCTTTACCAAAAAATGTTGCAATGGTTTTCTGTAACACTAAGAAAAATCAAGGTTCTTGATGTGATATGTAAAGATTTAAGGATCTTCAACATTCTCTTCTGATTATTCTGTTCCAGCCAGCTGATATTCTTTATGTGCACTGTAAAAGAAACACAAATATTTTTCTATCTTAGGGCTTTTGTCTTTATTGCTCCTTTTTTCCTCTGCAACTTTCTGATCCATTGAAGCAATGACCTGCTCATGCACTTCCTTTCAGAATACTCAAATACCATCTCAGAGAACCTTCCTTGAACTCTGTATCTGAAATTGCTACCCACTCTAAACCACTGACTGATTTTATGCATGGTGCTTTTCATTCCCCAGCACTATTTCATATATTATTCATAGGTTTATTATTTAATCCTTTTTCTCCACACAGTGATGTACACTCCTAAAGACACAAATGTGTCTCTCTTTTTCACAGCTCTGTTCTCTGTAATTAGAAGTGTGCTTAGCACTTAGTAGGTGCTCAGTAGATGCACATTAAACAAAAGAAAGAATTAATTAATTTTCTCTACGTGGTTTTATGCTTTTACCTGAAAATACAGGGTTTGTCCAGAAAAAGTCCAGCCATTATTAATACGATGAGAACTATTTGCATGATATCAATGTAACCTGGCAGTAAGGAGAGTGGACTGGAATGAGCAGACATGAACAGGGATGACTTCACTGTACTAGTTAGTCAGTGGGGGCAGTAGATGCCACTGAGTGAGCATATATACTGTGTGGCTGTTGCATTCAAAAAAGACTGAGTGAGTAGAGCAACAAGTCTGCATTGAGTTTTGCATTAAGCTTGAACATCATTCCATAGAAAATATTTGGATGGCTCAGAAGGCTTTGGCAGCAATGCAATAAGTGAAACACAAATAAAAGTGTGGCACAAATGCTTCAAACATGGCTGAGAATTTGTTGAAAGTGATCCACATTGCAGAAGGCCTGCAATAAGCAGAACACCTTAGAATCTTGAATGTATAGGGGCTGCAATCAACAAAGACTGGTGACTGACAGTGCAAGAACTAGAAGCTGATCTGGGGATTCCAAAAAATACTGTGTCTGATATTTTGATGCAATTTCTTGGCATGAAACATGTCATGGTAAAATTAGTTCCACAGTTTCTGCTACCAGAGCAGAAGACACATTGTACTATAACTTGATTCAAATCATTACCAATAAACCATATTTCTTTAAGATATTCATAACCATAGACGAATCATGGGTCTATGGCCATGATCTGGAGATGAAGGCACAGTTGTCCCAGTGCATGTCACCTAGTTCTCTTCCAAAGAAGAAGCAGCAGTCACAGCAAGATCAAGACCATGTTAACCATGTTTTTCATTGGGAAGGTGTTGTCCATCATGAGTATGCCCCTCCAGGACAGTTAATAAGAAGTACTACCTCAATGTTCTTGGTCTATTGACAGATGCAATATGATGAAAACAGCTGCAGCCATGGGCAACTGGTGATTGGCAGCTTCATCATGACCACACACCTGCTCATACAGCATGTCTCGTGCATAGTTTTTTGGCAACGCATCAAATCACCCAGGTGACTCAGCCTCCATATATACAGTCCAGATTTGATGCCCTGCAAATTTTGGCTTTTTCTAAAACTAAAATCACCTTTGAAAGGAAAGAGACTTCAGACCATTAATAAGGTTCAGGAAAATATGATGGGACAGCTGATGGTGATTCCAAAAAAGATTTTTGAAGTATTTTGAACAGCGGAAGAGATGCTGGGAGAATTGTGTGAGGTTCCAAGGTGCCTACATTGAAGGAGACTGAGCCATCATTGTCCTGTGTACAATATCTCTTGTATCTTGTATCTTCTTCAATAAATGTCTCTATTTTTATATTACATGGCTGGATACCTTCTGCACAGACTTAGTGTTACTGTTGCTACATAAAAGTTTATTTTCATTCCCAGTGTCAGGACACCACCTTTCTGATCATTCAGAATAAGGGACTATTATTGAAGTTGGTTTAAACCTATTTCCAAAAGATTCATTGGCAAATTCAATACATTATGGATAGGACATATTTAATCTGATAGATTCTAATAAAGAATTGAAGTACTTTTAATTAACAACATATTGATTAGGAAAATAAGCAGTGATTCGAACAAAGAAGAATGACAGGTGATGAAGAACATTTAATTGACCCTTGTTCAGCAATGTAATTTAGTGAGTTTAAAACTCCTTTCTGTTGAATCAAATTTACACCACTACCTGCCTAGGATTATTTTTTCTTATCTGATAGTTCCTTGTTTAGCAAATTAATAGAGCTTGTCTGCCTACAGAATGCCCTTTTTGTACCTTTCATCATCTTGAAATAGAGTAAGCACTTACTTAGAAGAAAAAAGAATTGCCATTTGATGGTGGTGATAATAACTCTCCTACACTGGATTTCTGTAGGATTAATGATTAGATATTTGTTTCAGGGACATGGATACATCCTGAATGATCATTAATCTCCAGGAGAACACCTGTACTTTGATTGTTACCCTTAAATTAAAACTTAGGGGCAACACAGAGGACAAGACAATTGATCACAATTCTCACAAATTCAAGTACCAGATTATGTTCTGATAAAGATTTCTAGTCTTATAGAATTTCCTAATAAATGACTGAAGAAAACAAATGAATCTGTTTTTTTTAATATTTTTATTTATTTATCTTTAGAGGGGAAGGGAAGGAGAGAGGAAGAGAAACATCAATGTATGGTTGCTTCTTGTGCATCCCCTACTGGGAACTGGCCCCTGCGGGGAACTTGCCTGCAACCCAGGCATGTGCCCTGACTGGGTATCGAACCGCGATCGTCTGGTTCTCAGGCCTGCACTCAATCCATTGAGCTACCCCAGCCAGGGCATGAATCTGTTTTTTATAGCCTTGGGCCAAATAGTTTAGAAGTCTGGGTGTACTTAAATATCTAAGCAGTACATGATGTGTATTTAGATATTTTTTAATTTTGTATAAAGTTAGCAGATATGCATTTTTTTCTCTACTGTGTGGTTTACAACAGCAAATAGAAGAAAAGTGAACACTGTTTGAAATTATTTATATCCTTTACTACAATCATTTTTCTTCCTACTCTCATTGCATTTCCCTGATAGGAAAGTACATTTGCCCACACTATTGATTTCAGTCTCTGTCACATGACCTTACTTTGCAAATGGAACATGAGCATAAATGACATACGGTCTGTTCAATCTTTTAATTTAAACCATCTGAGGTCAGTTATATTCCTGTCTGAAACACAGGCTCGTTCACATGCAGTGTTCCTGAAATGCCATTATTTGTTTACTTATAATAATAACTGCCCAACTTCTGTTTAACTAAAGTATGAATGGACTTTTTCTGAAATTTGTCAGATACCATATTACATAAGACTTATAAGAGATGAGCATGCACAAAAGACAAAGATACAAAATGATTTATCAGGGCCTAAATTCTAGGAAGCTAGGACAGACCACCTAGAATTCTCATCTCTCTCTCACTCTCTCTCTTTCTCACTCTCACTCCTCTCCTCCCTCCTACATCTCTCTCTTTCTCATCCCAATTTTTTTAAGGATTGACTCTGATACCTAAACACAAGCTGGCTAAAGGGCTTCCTCCTTCTTTTCCATATAATCTCATATATAACACCTGACATTCTGCAGCTTACCATGAAAACAGTGAGATAGGGTTATTTCAAGCAAAATGGAACAAGTTAGAATGTAGAATAGACACACATATATCTCCAATGCTAAAGAAGACTCTGTGCAGTAGTAACAGCCCTTTGTGTGACTCAGCAAACCTACACAGGGGAGAGAACCAGAGACAAAGGTATTTAAGCCACTAAATGCAAACAACTAAGAGAAATCAAGAGAAGCATGAGTCATCTTTGATGCATAACTATAACAATGTCTATTCCTGGGTCTTCAGGGATAAATATATAGTTAACGAAATATCAATCAAGTCTTGTAAAGTTACTCTGCTTTAAAAACTCATTAAGATACTGCAGAAAAATGTTGAGGAAGATACAAATAAGTGGAAGCATGTACAGTGCTTCCACTCATGAACAGAAAGAATTAATGTCATTAAAATGTCTGTATTACCCAAAGCAATTTATAGATTCAATGTAATTCCTGTCAAGATTCCAATGGCATATTCCACAGAACTAGAACAGATATTCCAAATATTTATATGAAACCACAAAAGGCTCAGCATAGCAACAGTGATCCTGAGAAAGAAGAACAAAGTTGGAGGAATCACACTACCTAATATAAAACTATAATACAAGGCTGTAGTAATCAAAACAACATAGTATTGGCATAAAAACAGATACATAGATGAATAGAACAGAAGGGAGAGCCCATATATAAACTCACACCTTTATAGTCAGTATTCAACGGAAGAAGCAAGAACCTACAATGGGTTGAAGATAGTTTATTCAATAAGTGATGCTGGGAAAATGACAAATACATGAAAAAACTGAAACTAGACCACCTTCTTATACTACATACAAGAATACATTCAAAATGGATCAAATACTTAAGTGTTAAATCTAAACCACAAAAATAGAAGAAAACATAGGCAACAAAGTTGCAGACATTGCTCTTAGTATTATTTTATTGGGTATTTTATCTCCTCAGGCAAGGGAAAAAAGAGAAAAAAAATAAATAAATGGGACTATATCAAGCTAAAAATGTTTTGCACAGCATAGAAAAACCATCAACAAACAAAAGGTAACCCACAGATTATGAGAACGTATTTGCCAATACATCATATAAGGAGTTAATAACCAAAGTTTATAAGGAACTTACAAAACTCAACACCAAAAAAGCAAACAACACAGTTAAAACGTGGTCAAAGGACCTGAATAGACACTTCTCCAAAGAAGACATACAGATGGCCAATAAACATATGAAAATACGCTCAAGGTCACTAATCATCAGAGAAATGCACATTAAAACCATCATGAAATTTTATCTCACACCTGTCAGAATGGCTATCATCAATAAATCAACAAATAACAAGTGCTGGTGAGGATATGGAGAAAGGGGAACCCTTTTGACATTGGTGCGAATGCAGATACGTGCAGCCACTGTGGAAAGCAGTATGGGGATGCCTCAGAAAAATTTAAACATGGATCTGCCTTTCAACTCAACCATTCCACTTCTCGGAATATATCCAAATGAACCCAAAACACTAATTTGTTAGAACACAAGCACCCTATGTTCATTGCAGCATTATTTACAATTGCCAAGATATGGAAGCAACCCAAACGTCCACCAGGAGATGAGTGGATAAAAGAACTATGGGACATTTACACAGTGATATGTTACTTTGCTATAAAAAAGAAGTAAATTTTATGCTTTCCAACAGTATGGATGTACCTGGAGAACATTATGCTAAGTGAAATAAGTCAATCAGAAAGAAAAATACCATATGATTTCACTCATATGTGGAATATAAAGAACAAACCAAACTAACAAGGAAAATGGGGGCAGACTCATAGATGGAGAGCAGGATGACAGGTGGGTGGACAAAGGTGAGGGGTTGGAGGGATTGAGCAAAATGGAGAAAGGACTCATGGACGTGGACAACAGTGTGGTGACTGCTGGGGGAAGGGATCTAAGGGGGCTAAATGGTAATAGAAAAAACACAATAAAGATTAAATTTAGTAAAACCTCATTAAATCAGTAAAAAAATAGACCAGGTGATGAAAAAGAAAATTTTAAGAACTGATCTCTCACTTTTTAATTCTTTGTTTCACTAAAGAAAAAAATCCACGCATTAGTCTAATGAAATATCTGAGAAAGTTCAGTAGAAGAATGATACTCAACCTTTTATAGGTGTCAGATAATCAGGCAAATAAGATTCTCACAGTAGTCACCTGAATTCTCACAAGAAACAGAGCCAATTAGAGGTTATAACTATATTTATCAGAAGTGTATCATAAGGAATTGACTCACGTGTTTGTGGAGCCTGAGAAGCGCCAAATCTTCATTGGCAAGCTGGAGTCCCAGGAAAGTTGATGGCAGGGTTCCAGTCTCAGTCCACAGGCCTCCAAGAACCAGGGAAGAAAAAGGTGTAAGTTCCAGACTGAAGGCTGACAGTCTCAGGACCCAAGAAAGATGATTTTTCAGCATGAGTCACAGAGCAGAAAAACACCAAGCAGTGTATCAGCTCAGATAGTCTGGCAGAGAAAGCTAATTCTTTCTTCATGTGTCCTTTTGTTCTCATCAGACCTTTATTTGAATAGAGGACCACGCACATTGAATCTATTCCAATGTTATCCTTATCTAAAATCACCCTCACAGACACACCTAGAACAATGTTAAAGCAAATATCTGGGCAAGTCGTAGACAGTCAAGTTGACACATAATATTAACTGACTATCATTTTCCCTTGAAAACAAAACTTTTTAGGAAGCCTCATTTTCTTGTTAAAAAATCCTTCATTTCTGCCTTTATTACTACATTTTTTCTTGTTTTACTTTTTAAACTTCTAACAGAATATAATTTCTTCATATGAGTTGTATAGCTTACAAAAATATATTGTGTACAACAGAAACAACAAAAAAGAAAATGAAAGCTAATACCTAGAGTTAGTAATACCCAGCCTTGCCATTACATCCACTAACTTGAATACTTAGGGAAGTTCTTTGCAGGTATCCTTTAGTAGCTCATAAGGTTCCTTGATGGCACAAAGAAATCATGACTGATTCACAGGGAGGAATGTACTGGGTGACTGGCCTTTACTATTTGCCTTTAAGGCTGATATTTAAATCCTCCCACAATCAGCTCCTCATTGTGTTTTCTTCCTTATTTCCTAGCACAGTTCTCCCTAGAGCCTCCATGTCTTCCAGTTTGATTGCCTCACTGCCTTGCACTTTTGACCCTTGTCTTGGCTTCCTTGGCACACATTTTCCTAAATCCAGAGTTGCACATCAGTGAAAATCACAATGAAAAAGGCACTTTATTTATTTTTAGACAAATGAAAGCATGTTTTAGTTATAAGAAAAATCTGTACTATATATATATATACATATATACATATATACATAAAACATACAAAACCAAAGTAGAAGATACCAAATGTTAAAATGTGTAGAAACACTTTTAAAATGTGACTCCCGGAAAACGCCAAGCAGAAGACTCTGTAAACGGGATGAGAGAAGCTGGATTTGTGCTTCCGCCCCACCACCACCATCTGCGCAGTCTCCTGCATAGACATCGCTCAAGTGGGCGTGGTATACACGTACGCTTTATTCTTTAGTCAGCATACATTTAGTTCGTGTCTGGATTTATTGTCCAACAAGAAGCCACAGAATGGAAACTATATCAAATTTTGTCTCCAGCACTATACCTGCCATATTATTAGGGCTCCATAAATGTAGTAATGAGTAATGCAATGTTCAGTTTATGTGAAAATTGTAAAAGAAATGTAAAAAAAGTGTAAAAGATTTGGAGTTGAATCCTTTGATTCTGCATCTTAAAATTTTACAGAATATCGAATATATTATACCTTCAAAATGAATTTCAAAAATCACTGGTGCCTTGAATTTTAAAATGGCCTTGCATGAATTCATGCATGAGTTACTTAAAGAATAAAGGCACAATATCAAGCATTTCAATTACAAAGCAACTATTTGCATAACCAGACTCTCACTGCTGTGAAAAGCTATAGTACTAATGATGGTATAGAACTCCAGTTTATATAGATGAAATGGATTCTGGCAGGATATAAGTCCACAAAAGCACCAAGAAGGTAAATAAATGTAAAAAATTATTGTTCAGATTGTGTTTTTTTGTAGTGCCAGTAATATAAAATAATACCTAGGAACTCAAGATTTAGTAAAACACAGCTTTCATATTCATAACCACTATTGCTGATATTTCCACCCACGTCAGATGGAGACTTTAATTGGAAATATTTATTCACAGAATAGAAAGATGACTTATTCTAAATTAAATATAGAAAGTCATTGGTTTATAATTATTTAATTGATGCAAAAACATTGATTGTATCAATTATGAAAATCACAAAATAAATTAAAATAATTTTAAATGATTAAATTGAAAAAATAACCTTCAACATTAGTCTGCCACCAAATGTGATATTAGCATATGACAAAATTCATTACTGTGAGATAAAATAATTTTATAAATTTAAATCATAATATGATTTATAAATTACATCATGTTGGTTTATGTGAGTGAATATACACTCACAAAAAAGAGCTTGGGAACACAAAATTTTTCTCCACATATTTTTTAACAATGCGTATTGTCAGTCTTTCCAGTTTTTGCTGACCTGATACTGGGCATTGTTATTCTATTTGCATTCATTTGGTTACTTCTTTGAAGAATGTAAGGTAATAAAAATACTTATATATATATATAAGCATAAGAGACCAATATATATATATTGGTCTCTGTCTCTAGTTACTAGCATACAGCACCTAAAACCCTTGTGAAGTCCTAAGTGATAACAGCACTAGGAGCATCTCTTTAGTAATATTCAGTTTTTGACTCTAGTTCCTGACACACTCCGGGGTTTTGTGGGTGATGGCTGTGCTTTCCTTCTAATGAGGCGACTCTGGGTGACCTTCTGGGTAGCTCCCAGCTGGGGGGCTGGTCATCAGAAAGACCAAGCCCTGATTATAAACTCAGAATTTTCAACTCCACTCCTCATCCTCTTGAGAAAGGAAAAGGTCTGAACATGGAATGAATGATCGAGCATGACGATGTGAGGAAGGTCCCATAAAAAAACCCCAAGTGCTTAACCCGTGGGATCTGGGGCTCTCTGCAGGCACCTGGTAGCAGAATTAGGTTGTGGGGCACTCAGCTGGTGTCACAGAGCAGGGCAAGTGGGGCGAGGCTGTCACAAACTTGGTGACCAGAAGTATCAAAAAGGAAGTGTTCCACGTGAAAGAACGTGATGGGGAAAGACACGGGAGGAAGACTGAGCTTTTTTTCTAACTCAGGAGGAGACTTCTGAGTTTTTCCATCACAAGGGAACATATTAGTTTTCTACTGATTTTATTTAAAAATTGCCTTAAACTTAGTGGCATACAGGATACAAATTCAGTCTTACAGTGCTGCAGGTTAGAAATCTAAAGCAGGTCTGGCTGCGTTCAAGTCAAGGTGCCGGCAGGGCCGCGTCGTTCTACAAGCTCTGGCTGAGGTCCGTCCTTTCCTGTCTTTCCAGCTCCCAGAGGCACCACAGCCCTTGACCCAGGATCCTATTTCGTCCATCTTCACAGCCAGCACCATCATGTCAAGTCCATCTTGTGTATCACGCTCATTGCCTCTTCTGCCAGTTTTGTTAGTCTTAACAGTCCTTGTGATTAAATTGAGCCCACGCAGCTAATCTGGGGTCATCTCTCTACTTTAAGGTCAGTTGATTAGCAACCTTCAACTCCATCAGCAACCTATTACCCATCTTACGTATAATGTAACATATCTATAAATTCTAGCTACTAGGTCATGGACATCATTGGAAGGCCATTATTCTATAAGCCAGAAAGAAGATGGTTTTATTTGTGTATGTATGTGTGTCTGTGTTTTCTGATTCTGTCCTTTACTTTGAAATGCTTGTCTTATTTATTGGTTTGTTATTGGAATCACTATATGGTTTCCTCATTTAAAATCATCTTAGCTCTGGCTCAGTTTGTTGGAGTGTTGTCCTATAACAAGGGTTGTGGGTGGGATTGCGAGTCATGGCGCATGCCTAGGTTGCGGGTTGGACCCCAAGCCAGGACACATGAAATCCCCAGGCCAGGCATATACAGGAGGAAACCAATAGAAGCTTCTTTCTTGCATCAATGTTTCTCTTTCTCTAAAACAATATAAAAAATAGTTCTCTGGTGAGACTTAAAAAGTCATCTTAAGTTTTGATATTTAATATAAAATTATTTACTCCTAAATAAAATGCAATTGAACAATTTGAAATAGTATCCAGAGTTAGTGAAACAGAGTAGCGTTTTTCAAACTAAACGATTACAGTGTGTTTTCTTGTGTGTTTAATTCAATTTAACTCTGCTCAGAACAGTGAAGTTTAGAATTAACTTATTTCTCATTTACCATGTAATTAACTGTGTTTAATTTTCAAGCACATAAACTACCTTATGTCTTCCTCTTTTAATTCTTACTCTATTTAGAATAATTAGTTAGTTGGTATATATATATCACATATATGATACACACACATATATAATATTATATAATAGATCATGTAATATAAGTTATTATATATTATATGTAAAACAAAATACATATTTGATTCTGTCACGACAGTAGTCAGCCATGGGATGACCCCCAGTTACCTGAGTCTCCTGGAATTTCCACTTCAGGTAGTTTCCTCCAACATTTTACAGGGGTTGGTCTGTGGTCTCAGTAGCATAGTGCACAAATGATAGTATGTCACTTCTGAGATTAGATTATAAACGCCGCTTCAGCTTCTGTTGTTCTTCCATATTCTGTCCTTCAGACCACTCTCTCCGAGGGAAACCAGCTGCCGTGTCGTCAGGACACTCAGGTTCACTGCGGAGAGACCCACATGCTGAAAACTAAGGTTTCCAGCCCCAAGTCAGCTAGGACAAAGGGCCCGCGATCAGTCACGTGTGGGAACCTCACTGCAAGTGGGTTTTCAGACCTCGGTCAAGGCTTCAGATGATATGGCTCAGGTGAAAGTTTGACTGCAGCCTCCTGGGATCTGCTCAGAAAGGATCGCTCAGTGGTGTTGCTTTAGGATTCCTGTCCTCAGACACTTTGAGGTAATCGGTGAGTATTGCTTTAAGCTATGAAGCACTGAAATGATTTGTTTCTTAGGCAGCAATATATAACTAATAAAATCACTGGAGTTCTGAATACAGTCATGGACTTTACACTTTCAGCTTTAATAGGAAGACAATATGAACAGGTAACACAGCATTTGAAAAAGAATAATTAAAATAACTTTCAAATTAGCATATTTAAATTTTAACCCACACTGCTTATTTTACTGGAGCCAAGAACTTTTCAAAAATGTTAAAAGAAAGAAAAACAACCCTTAAACAAAAAGTTAATTGACTAAATGGTTTGTGTTTTTAAAGTTTGTGTGTGTGTTTTTACGTTATTGTTCAACCTCCTTATAGCTCCTGGCACAGGAGAACAGAGCTCTGTCCATTCTGTGAAATATCAGCCTTCACTGTCCCCCCAATAGTGTGAGGAGTCAGGCTGTGGAAGTCATCCTGAGCAGTTGCAAGCACAGGTCCATGACAATACGGTTTATCCATGTGTGTATTATCCTTGTCTCACCACCAGTCTCTTCCTCATGTGCCTCCATTAATTAGAAGTATTGCCCTGGCTGGTGTAGCACAGTGGATTGAGCGCGGGCCTGTGAAGCAAAGGGTCACCGGTTCGATTCCCAATCAGGGCACCTGCCTGGGTTGTAGGCCAGGTCCACAGTGGGGGATACGAGAGAGGTGACTACACATGGATGTTTCTCTCCCACTTTCTCCTTCCCTTCCCCTCTCTCTAAAAATAAATAAATAAAATGTTTTAAAAATCAAAAAAAGAAGTATTACTTTAGCTTCTGCTGTGGCTCAGGCTTTAATTGTCTTCCCCATTCTGTCAATTTACCACCACTCGTTAAGTATTGAGGTCTTTGTAAAATGATGCTCTTTGTACTATCAGAACAAGATCCAGTTTCATACACTCACTGCCCATCAAGAGCCCTTGCTATGCAACAAACCTCCCCTCTAGGTCTATTTTTTCTAATCTTTACATCTAAAATTCAACATCGAAGATTAGTAACCACAGATGGAAAGTGCAACGTTGGGCGATAGTAATTAGATCCTAAACATATTAGTTTGGGCTTTTTAAAATCAGACGCGGCCGTGGCCTGCTTAACAATTGGTATATGTTCCGAGAAATTTGTTGTTAGGTAATGTTGTCATGTGAGAGATCACGGAGTGGACTTACACTAGATGGAACTCACACACCTGGGCTAGATGGTATACCACCATCGTCTATGAGGTCCCACTAAACTGACACCGCATTCTGTGGCACATGACTGTGTTTCAAACACATGGACTGTTAAAATGATATGAAATAACTATTATGGGAATAAAATAGAGAAAAATAATACCAAGCAAGAGTTGGAGAAGTTTGAATAGATCCTACAGGCAAATCATACCTATATCACTTTTTTGGCTGGAAATAGTCAAATGGTCAAAATTTGGGACTTCAGTACATTTTTAATTTGTTCAGGTGACTGATGCTAAGAATTATTTATGGACATTAAAAATACAGGAAGAGGAAGCCAGAGATGTAAAAACAGAAGACTGCGGCTACATGCTGCTCTGAAGGCTTACCTTCACATAGAACTCCCTGAATTGTTTAACTCAAAAGGCTTCGATGATGAAAAGAAAACGAGAAGACTTCAAAGAAATCCCACACATGGCAATTTCTATATTTCATCATTATTTGCCTCCCTCCCTGTTTAATTTTCATATGAACATCAAGTCACACTAATTATGATCTTGCCTAATTTAGCTGAAGTGTTGGTTTACACCGTGGATATGCGTTCCTCTCTTGCCATCCATTAGTAGAATATTGCTATGAGAAATGAGCAACCTGTTGTATTAAAAAGAGATGTACTTGATTAACCTGAGGTTCTTTTTGTTTGCATGTGAAAAAAGTTAATCAACTAAAGCACAGGTTTTTGTTATTTTCCTTGCTGGCTGACGGTTCATTGTCTGGGTAATTTTAGTATAGATTAGAATTTTGTTGGCAAATAGTTCTCATTAAAACATTGTCTATATACTCATAATTCTCCATCTGTATTGCTTTTTTAAGGCATTTGGGATTTGGGTTCATGTACTTTCCTTGATTAAGAAATCAGATCATCAATTCAAGTTTAAAGTCCCATCATCTGTTATGCTTTTCCTTTTTTTATATAAGGAAATTTTACATTTTTATTCTTATCACTAAATGGTATGAGGAATACTTACACTGAAGGCTAGATTCATGTTTCTTTGAAAAATTATATATTTTGTTGACAATTTGATATATTAGCATTATAGTCCTTTACAGGCCTATTATATGGTTTTAGATATTTTTACCTTAAGCATTTTTGTCACAAACATCTTTGCCATACTATTTTCACTGGAACCATTCCTTCCACAAAGAAATGCTTACACTCCTCTGCTACATTTTTGTACCACAACTAATTGACCATCAGGCAATTTTACTGTAAAAGATAAAATAGCTATTTGACAGTTTGGTTTATATTATGCAGACTTAATGTATTTAAACATTGTCAATTTAGGTTTAATTTCTCCATTGATAAAGTTCTCACAATACTCCTATTTTTCTATTATATTAATCTTAGCCCCATCATGTTCTACCCAGTGACACATAGACTGTACATAGTGGTCTTAAAGTCATGGATGATAACAACTACATAAGCCAGTTTGCAAATCTACATCTAATTCCTACACTAGAATGTGAAAATTTACCAGTTTGCAAATCCTTTCTGAGTACAGTTATTCCTCCCACCCTTCAAAAGCAAAAGTTTACCAAATTATGGCAAATATGAAAAAGATGACTACTAATTCAAAATAGGCTTCTAGCACTGGAAACTGACACTTGTCTTAATGAAAGAAAGAAACTTGTAGTGGAAAAAAAGTGTGATGCTAAAGAAAGAGACAAATAAGAAGGCAAAAAAACCCAGGCATAATAGGTATAATATTATAAACCAAAGACTTAGAAGACAATGTATTTTCATCTCTCACGATAAAGTGTTTTTAAATTTATTAATTTTTATTTTTACTACATCATTTTAAATGTCCTTTATTTTTATTTTATCTTCTACTGTAAAGTTGACTTGTAGCTAAATAGTCGTGCATTAAAAATGCTTGCAGCAAAAATATTTATGGCGAATGTGCTCACAGTGAAAATATCAGACACACTATTATGTACCACCTGGCACAAATACTTAGATCTCCATGTACACTTTTGGACAAGCTTTGTCCAAGAATAGATATTTCAGTTTTGAATTTTAAAGGTACTGTTTTAGTCTGTCTTTCTCATTAACTATTCCTTAAATCTCCCATTAAATGTTATGCTTTATATGTTTTGACTTATATTTCTATTTTTTATATCCTCATATATTTCCTGTATAGTGAATCAGCATCATTACATCACTATTAGGTGTATTCAGCTACATCTCAGGTATTCTAGTGTTAAATTATTCTTGTATCAGTTATCTGTTGCCACTGTAATGATATGTAACAAACCAGCACAACCCCTTAGTGAAGAGTAAATACAATGGTAAATGTTTATATGTACTTCTCAGTCTGTGGACTGTCTGGTGAGTTTTAGCTGAGTTAGGCTCAGTATGGCTCACTCAGTGCTCTTAGCTGTGGTTTGAATGGGTAGTCTTACACATCTTGATTGGGCTCTGTCATCTGCCTAGACCCTTAGCTGGGGTTTTCGTGTTGACTTGTTTCTGCTCTCTAGGCTTCATCCTCCAACAAGGCTGGCCTGAGGATGTGCTGGTGGAAAAGGCAGCTGAGCTAGAGAGGAAATGGAAGTATGCAAACACTTTTCTAGTATTTGCTTATATCAACTGAGTTACTACTCTGCCAGCCAAACCTACTCATATGGTCAAGCCCAGAGACTACTGAATGGCAACCATCCAAGGAGAGGATATGGGGAAGCATGAAAAGTCAGTGCTATTAATCAAAAGAGTGTTGATTCTGATTTCTTCTTTTTCTCTTAATAGTACTTTTTACAGGGAAAAATCTATGAAATTTTATTCATTCAATCAGCATATGTTTCAAGCACATAATAATATGTGTCATCATAGAGTATGTATTCTAATTGTGGAGCAGGGAAAAAATAAAACACAAATAAGTACAATATATAGTCTGTCAAGTGTTGATAAGAGCTAAGAAGAAAAATAAAGGTGATGAGGGGGTATTTTAAATATGTAAGTATTTAAGAAGATAAGAAGAAAGGGAGATGCAAACTATAGGAACATCCTTCCAGAAGAAGGAAATAGAAAATTGAAATGTAATGAATCAATGACATCTTCCAAAAAGAGCAAGGAAGCCACTGTACCTGTCCTATATGCTGAAAGGGGCCAGGACCTGGGAATAGTAACAGAGACACAACATGACCTCACAGCAGATGAGGTATTATAGGCCAGCATGAGGGTTTTGACTTTTGCTCTGAGTGAGATGGTAGAAAATTGGGAGCATCTAAGCAGACGAGTAAAGAGACCACATCTATATATGAAAGGTATTTTTTTCTAGTTGCTGCATCGGAAGCAGACTTGTAAAATAAAATAATTATTGAGATTTAACTCATTATACACAGTGAAAATAGCAGTTTCTTGGACAGGTGGGAGAAAAGCTTTAACGGGAAGGGTTTCAAGAGGAAACAAGGAAAAAGTAGAAACAGTAGTGTTGTCAATATAAGAAATGTCTCAACCTGTAAGAATTTTTATTTGTTTATTTGAGCCAAACTGAAGACAATTGCTGGGAAGCAACAGAGTGAGAAAATGTTCCAGAAAATGGCAGTTTACCACTTATTTTATACACCAGAATCAAAGGGGAAGATTTAATGGAGTTACAGGAAATCCATTGGTGATAGATTAGGGAAATGGGAGAAAGCAAATCAGGTAAATCTCTGGGACTGGATAAAATAGACACACACGTCTTTACATTAGTGGGTACAGGACAGTTAATGAGCATTCACAGCACATAGAGATGGTATGTGGCAGATGAGATAGCAACAAGGGGTTCTGTGGTCTCCTGCTCTGGTGGGGGACTGTGACCTGAAAGGTCTAGAAAAAAGGGGACTACTCTGACATTCCAAAGGTATTTAATCTTAGATGCAAAAACAATAAGATAGGCTCAGTTAAAGACTGACCTTTGCCAAGGATGATACAGGTCTAGAACTTGACTTACCCTCATGACTCATTTTTAGATAGCAGGTTTTAATTTCAGACCATCCCAGATGCTTACTTCAGTTCTCTGAGTTTCTAAGGCCCAATGTGCAGGCCTCCTCTGAGCTTGTCAGGATTAGTAGGTGACCCCCTTTTTATATACAGGACAAATACCTTTTTTGAAAACTTTTGTGTGAAGAGAACAGTAGTTGGACAGAATGAGGTATCAAGAGAAGAGTTTTTGCCTGTTTGATTTTCAAACTTAGAGAATAAAAGCATATTTCCTAATTTGTGAAAATGATCCACTAAAAATCAATTAAAGCAATGGAATACTGATGCCAGCTTCAACATGCATACACTTCAAAACAGTGTGCTAAGTGCAAAACACCAGATACAAAAAACCCACTTATACAAAATACCCAGAATATGAGAACTAACAGGAGAGAGACAGAAATCAAGTCAACATTTACCAGGGGCCTCGGTTAGATTAGAAATTTAGTGCATGTAATAGAAATGTTATGAAATGGGATTACACTGATGGTGACATAACTATAAATTTACTAAAAAAGCAGCTAATCATAATGTACATTGGATAAACTTTATGATATGTAAATAATACTTCAATAAAGCTGTAACAAATGGATAAACAACCAGTTGAATGCTTTTCTATTATACACTACCAAAGGAGCCTTAATTAAAATATTCTTTTTCTATTGACCCTGCATTATTCAGTCTGCATATGGAAGAAGAGAATTTCCAAATTGGGTTCAGAGTTGCTCTTCTTTGCAAAGCTCAGTGTGCTGTGTGCAAAGGGTAAGGTCCTGATATTTTAATCCTAACTTTTTATTAAACTCAGATTTAATGGGAATGAAACAAAACATGTACTAACAGCCAAATATTGGAAGAGTTGGTTAATAACTTTATTCTGTTCATAAAATAGCCTTGAAAACATTTAAGACTACAATTGAAAACATTTAAAAAAGTAAGATGATACACCTGGCAGCAGGTGGTGGGTGTGGATGTTTTTGGGGAAAGTGATCTCTTCCTATTTCCTCAAGGAAATTCGCCCACCCACTCCACGCCCACCTTGCCTGGTCATTGAACACCTATGAAGCTGCAGTCAGCAGTGGACACACCAGCAGCACATGCAGGGATAACTGCAATGTGGCAAAAGTTTTGGTGATTCTGCTTAGGCAGAATTTCATGCTACCTTATGATGACCCTGAGCAAAGTAATGCAAATAGAGCTTGTAGAATCTTGATTTCTGTCTTTCCAACATCAGTAACATATTTAAGATGAAACTATGAAGATTAAGTTCTAAAAACAAATATAAATATGCTTAGAAACAATTTTACAGAAATGCTGTACAGAATCCTACAGGTCTAGATCAACCCTTTAGTGAATAGATTACAAATGAGAATTTTGACTTTCTCGTATTGTATAATCTACATTTATTCAAAGGATACAGTAAACACTCACTGTACCTTCCAGAATCAGAACCCTCATACGATTCCAAAGTTCTTCCTTGACTTCACAGATGATGGTGGTTCAATCCACCCTGCCTCATTTGATGTATACTTTGTCCTTTGGTGTCTGCCGGTGATTGGTTCCAGGATTGGTTCCATGCATACCCAAATCTGAAGATGCTCAAGTTCTTTATAGAAAATGCTATAGTGTTTTCACATAACCTAAGCACTTCCTCCCATATATTTTAAATCATCTCTCGATTACTTACCATACCTAATGCAGTGTAAATACTTGTTACACTGCATTGTTTAGGGAACAACAGTAAGCAAAAAATGTCTATTCGTGCTCAGTACAGATGTAATCACAGGCCTAACTACTTACTGTGCGTAATACATGTCAACAATAGTGCCACTTCGAACTAAATATTTTTCAATCCACAGTTCACTGAATTCACAGAGATGGAACCTGCAGATTCAGAGAACTGATTGTACTTGCTCGTTTGATAATCATGCGCTGGAGGGGTGAGTGAGAAGGAACTCTAAGACCAGGAAAGAGACATCAGAAGAAATGCCTCTATTCAGAGTGCCCTTATCTATATCATTCGCCTACAAAAAATTCTCATGAGTAATAATAATAATGATAATGGTGACAAATTCTGAAAAGGGTATTCACAAATGTGGATTATGAAGTTTTGTATATTCTATGGGTTCAAAAATATCTGGGGGTCTAGGAGATTCTTAGAGGTATAAGCCTGAGTTATTTGGTGCTATTGTACAGTATTTGAACTCCAGGAAACTTGAAGGCATAGACAGAGGGGGTATAGGTTGTATTAGAAGATAGAAGTGAAAAAGGAGAAAGACCTGAAGGTATTAAGAACAGTTTTCCATAGCATTTAAACTTATTTTCTTATAACTCCTTAATGATGCCACTGGTATCTCTTTATTAACTCAATGTGCATCCCAATCATTAATATTTGAAGAAGGGAAAATTATTCCTGTAAAATGAGGAGGTTCAAAAGACAATTAAACATTAACTTCAGAAATGGAGAGGTACCAAGGGCCTTTCTAAAAATCAATCCAGTCAATATCTTACTATTCTAGCAAGTTTTATTTCTGTATGTGGGGGGCTGGTTTTTAGTATGGGAAAGAGCTTTGCCCTGCTCCCTCTGTCCTCTGGGATTCTCTCAGGTGTGGAGGTCCAGAGCAAGGGTTCTTACTAATTCAGCCACCTTCGTAGTTGTTGATTCTTTTATACAAGGGTCACATCACAAAACATGAGTCATTCGTCAAAAACATTAATCCTCATATCAGTCAAAACTTAATGGCATGTTATTTATTCTAACATCAACAGGATGCTTATGAATCCTGGAGCCATAGTTCAAATGTTGGTGATATCAAACTGTGGCTTCACCTTGGGTTGTCTTCTCTCGTAACGATGACCTGCAATAAAAATGGAGTCATTATCTGACAAAGGGAATTTGTGCAAATTTGAGGTCATATGGAATTGCTCTGGATGGTCTCTGTCTGCCCGGACAGCTCCATTCTCTGCTCTCTGTGTTCTTCCAGGCCCTGTGAAGCTGCTCTCCAGGGATTGCAGCAGCTGGGGCTTGTACTGGAAAAGGAGACAGTGGTAATACTTGTATGTGGGGGGATTATTATAAAATTTATTAGTGAGGTGCATTGGACAAAGGACAGGCGATGAACAAGGCATGAGGAGATACACTGTGATAACCAAGGCATCATTATGGTGACAGTGGTGTCACAAGTGTTGTAGGGTCAGTGGGCTCCTGTTTTAAATCATATTCCAGAAACTTAGATTACTTAGTATTATGGAGTTTCATGTATTTTACATGGGAAGTTTCCATGGCAATATAAGTTCGGAAAGACTGCACCAAATTTACAATGATTTAATTACTTTGTAATGTGATTAAAATGTCAAATTATAATTTTCAAAACAAATTTTAAGAGATCCTCATATCCTCATGTAGCATGGCCTGAATAGTGTCTATTAATCTCTAGTGAACCATACGAAACTTATTTCATAAACTGGTCCCTTTATTTAACTTATTCATGAAGAAACCAGCAAGATGATAAAGCTGATTCTGATATTATTTATTGAAATGAGTAATTAATAAGTAATAAAAATAAGCATGAGAATAAAAGTGTTATACTGTATGTGAAACTAGTTGTAACCTAAAAAGCAAAAAAAAAAAACCCCATAAATATAACCATTGCAGTTATTTCTATCCGAAAGGAACCATTTGCATAACTTTCAGACAATAAATCCATGTTACCTAATGATTCCACAGCATGGCTTCTAATCAAGAGTAAATGGCCAAGTCAAACACAGATACATTCTCACAGGAAAGTGAATAAGCCAGGTAGCCCCATGAAACAATGTCAAAGATACTGAAGGTATGTGCTATTCTCCCTTTGCTTTACCTCCAAGTTCTAAGCAGTTTTTCTTAACCATAAGAAACAGTAAATCACTGTTTTACTCTGATTTTTAATCAAGCGTGATTTGGCATATTCTCAGAAACCAGTGAAACCTGGACAACACTATAAAACAAACTGATGATTGTCCACTGTAAAATAATAAGCACACTCAGGGCAACAGTAATGGCTTCCCAAACTTTGTGTGAGCAAATGAGCTTCTTTCTGAATAGTTCCTAATTCTCACAATAAAAATTCACATGCCCACACTTGGAGAAGATTTTTTAAAATCATCAAAACCCCCTGGAGTAGTAAGGTTTTAAAAAGTATGTATTTTTTTGAAATGATCAATTCAAAACCGCAAAACCTGAGATTTTGAATTCAAACGAGCCATTGAAAAACAGATTGCCTCTTAGGTGTTGGAAACACCATTTGGAATTACTTTTATATGCCATTGTAGAGTTCCACCTGCTCATGAGGAAGCAAAATGTCAGCAAATAATGAATCAACGTTATATATATTGAAGTTGCAAGATGGGAAATGGGATTCAGAGCAAAGGTCTCTCAGAGATAAAACTTACAAGCAAATGAATTTTGACATTGAAGGGTGCATTGCAGCCTATTTTAAAATCCCTATACACAGCTAGTGGAGCATGCTAAATGATTTTGTGTTCCTAAGTTTCCTTTATTTCTTTCTTCAAAAATCTCCTATAACAGAATTAAATTCTTGTGTAAATAAAGCTACTGATAACAGAAGTGCATTTCTTGAATGTGAAGATAGATGATAGTAAATAAACAGCAATTTTCATTAACCACCAGAGGTTTGTAGATGTAAATAAATTACCAAACTCATACTATAGAAAATTGTAAAATTCAAAGGCTAAGCATCACAACTTCAGTGACAAAATTACCATTTACAGGATACAAAATTTAAGAATTGTCAAATTATTGGTTTGGCATAAATCTAGAATTTCGCTAGATGAGTTTTTTTAAGAAAAAAAGGGTATATTGATTGGCAAGGGACAAGTATGCTACTTTCCTAGATGGTTACTTTTCTTTTTAACATATTCCACTTCATTATTATGTCCTGATGGGTTAACCTAAAGCATGATTGTTTGGGATCTATACAGACTTTGGTGTATAAATACAAGTACTTTGTGTCTGGGAGAGGTTTCCATCCATTAATCAGAAGCAGTAGCCATTTTGGAAACTGGGTGATTCTAGGCAATAGACTTGAGGGTGTGACTAGTTTCCAGGAAACAAATGCAACACCTTAAGGCAGGAGGTCCTTTAGAAGTAAGAATGACCCGTTTTAATAAAAGCATCCTTCTAGTCCTCTTACAAAGAAGCAAATGATATGTAAATATGTTCTTTTTTTCATTAGTTTTTTTCTCCCCATTGAGATATTTAAAAATGTTTTGTTTATTACCTTTTATCATTTCACTTAAGAGAGGAATATTAATGAAAAGCTTTGAATGGCCATAACTTTTATGAAACTAATTGTCATTTTATTTTCAAAATTAAATGATGATTGAATTTTAATATTTGAATTTAAATAAATTCTAATTTAAATTAATGTATTTAAAATCATGCAATCTTTTATTAGGTTTATTTTAATAAACCCTGTTAATCTAAAAGTAAACCTCTAGAACAAATAAAATATGTAAGTATTACAAATACATACATATATACATTCAAACATACATAAATAGAATTAACTGATAAATAAGAATAAAAGTAAACTTTTGCCCTGGCCAGGTAGCTCAGTTGTTTTAAGAGTCATCCCTACACACCAAGGTTGTGGGTCTGATACCCAGTCAGGACATGTACAAGAATTGATCACTGAATGCTTAAAGACAACACATTGATGTTACTTTCTCTCTCTTCCTCTACTTTCCTAACTCTCTTTAAAACATCAATTAAAAATTAAAAATAAACTTTTATATGCCTAACTATATTTTAATCAATTGAAAGCTTAGTGAGATTTGTAATTTGCTTATTTTACGTAATGAAAAGCATTTTGGTAATTTAAGAAATATATGGTAGTTGATAAATGCAAACTATGATTTAGAAATGCACACTTGTGATATGGTTTCTACGTATGAAAGCCTATTATTGGAACTGGCATTCATTTCTGCATTTCTACATAATAAAGTGCAATCACCTTTTTATAATTCAGCACAATGCTAAAGTAGATTCTTAAAATGTATGTCTTATATAAAAATGAATATTACCAATTAAATAACAATGTTTATATCATAATCAGATGTTTTACAGTAACTTTATTACCATCTGGTAGATGGTTTCTTTTTTAATCAAATATTTAGAACTATTTTCTAACATTTATTATTTGATAAATTAACTCTTATTTTTAAGTAAGCAAAATACATGCATTTGTGTGTAACTATATTTTTTAGACTCATAAATATGTACCAAATCAGCCTCTTTTAAAAAGAACCACAGAAGTTCTCTTAGGCATACAAGTGAGTCCACATTGTTTAAGTTCAATATTGAAATTTCTGGAGGGATATACTATATACAAATTGAAATGGAAATATATTCTAATTGAAAAGTATAAAAAGTAATTCCATGTGTCAAGGTAAATTAATATTCTAACATACTTTTGTAAAACCTTTTTATTGGGAAGTAATTTCAAACTTAAAACTTAGAGAAATTCAAGTATTGATATATTCTTCACCTAGATTAACTACTGTAAACATGGTTTGCTATTTGATTTTTTTTCACATTTTTTTATTTAATTATTTTTCAAGTACAGTTTTCTGTCAATTACTCCCATCCCACCCAACCCCCCGTCCTCCCCCCTTCCCTCCCATTTCCACCCTTCTCAGTTGTTGTCCATGTATCCTTTATATTTGTTCCTCTAAATCCCTCCCCTATTTCCCCTGAAATTCCCTCCCCTCTTCCCTCTGGTCACTGTCAGCCTGTTCTCTATTTCAGTGTCTTTGGTTATATTTTGCTTGCTTGTTTATTTTGTTGTTTAGCTTCCTGTTAAAGGTGAGATCATATGGTATTTGTGCTATTTGATTTTAATTGAGCCTCTTTCCTCATTTTACTTGTTGGTTATTTAGATGCGATTTAAATTCAGTTTTTATATTCCTGCTTGGAGTGGTATAATACCAAGCTTTGTCCATGTGGACGTTGTATCTGGAGACACACTGTGTCTATCTGGCCTTTTCTGCTGATGTTAAGTGATCAAGGTGTTGTCTGATTTCTCCGTGGTAAAGGTACTATCTTATTTCCTCCTCGCTGCTAAGCAATCTGTTGGGAAACAAAATGTCATCAAACTGTCAGCCTAGATTGATGATCCAGCGATGATTCTTTTCTAAACAAATTTCTTAAATGATGGCTGCAAGATGATGATTTATCCACACCACTTTTTCTTTGTTACAGAGTTAATACTTAGTGTTCTATAATCAGAAAGACTACCTTCACTTCCTTCCTCCCTCCCTTTCTTCTTCTTCTTCCTTCTCCTCCTCCTCCTTTTCTCTCCCTCTTTCTTCATTTCTATCAATCATCTATTTATCATCTATCACCTATCTAATCTATCAATCTATTATTGACATAAACTTATGGAATCCTATTTTTTCAATTGTTTATAATTTATTTCTCTATGAAGTGATTTTGGTACCTAATCCAGTGTCCAGATTTGGGCATATAGGTTCTTTAAGCAGCTTCTCCACCTATGTAACAAGTACCCATCATTTCTGAGCACTTCTTTTGTTTCTGGTATTAAGAATTACCTCATGCACATTTTGTACTTAACCAGCCACAAATTCTGAAAAAAAAAATACATACTTGGAAAAGCCCCAGGTCCTCTTAGTTGAAAATAGTATTAGTGGCCTGGATGTGTTAGGATTGCTTTATTATACTACTGGAACTTGTCCATTCAGTAGACAATACAAAGGACAAATGCATGTTTATTAGTATAAACCATACACATGCAAATACATGGGCACATTGTTAAAGTACGAGTTTTTCCAAAGACAAATTTCTGCTTCCCAGCAAATAAAAAAATGCACAATTCAAATATTTTATTTACTCCATCAATAAGAACACAATATGGTACAATTGGCTCAAGAGAGAATTTGAAGAACAAAGACATGTAGAAAATAAGGACTTGTGAAATGATTTTACAAGTAGTTGCAAAATACACAGGCCAATAAGCAATTTCATTTCTTGGATGCAATGAATTTGCATTTCTATTGATAAGAATCATTCACATTACTATCAGTTTTCAACAACTTACAGATTTGTGGAATAGGTCAAAGGTAAGGCAGGGATAGCCTGAGGCGTAAATTAATCAAGACACCCACTAATGTGTTTTTGCCTGTGATACACATACACAAATGACATGCATGCCCACACGCACACATTCTTTTGTTGAATCTTGTAACACATAAAATTGTTTCAAAATTGCTTAGCCCAAATACTACAAAAGAAGAATTTCTGGGACCCTGCATTTTTCTGGGACTCTGTAATCCTCTTTAGATCACATTATCTCCAAGCATTCACATTCAAAGAAAACAAACAAACAAACAAAAATGGTGCAGATTTCTCCCACACAACACCACAGCTCTGCTCCATCTAAGACAATACATACTATTCACAAACTACTGTGAATTACTTTGTTTTATCTTTTTATTCCTTCTTCAGAACACAATTACATTTTTGTTTCAGTTTTATACATTTCCTTTTCATTTTTTCCTTTATTGATTTAATTTTATATTTTGAATATGTAGAACATTAACACGTTTCCAAAGCTTTAAAATAAAACAAAAAGATATTCTCAGAGATGGGATGTTTTCTTTTTTTCTCATACCCTGTTCCTCACCTCTTGTTCATAACCAACTGCATCATTGTGGATCTTTTTGTAAAGATTAACAGATATATTTGTGTATTACTCTAATCAAATTATTAACTCACTACTCAAGTTGAATCAGTTTGTACTTTTTCCATTAACACAAATGTGGCTACATCAAACTAAAAAGGTTTTGCACAAGAAAAAAACCATCAACAAAATAAAAAGACAACCCATGGAATGGGAGAACATATTTGCCAATGCATCTGATAAGGGGTTAATATCCAAAATTTATGAACTTACAAAACTCAACACACACACACACACACACCAGAAAAACAATCTAATTTAAAAAATGGGCAAAGGACCTGAATAGACACTTTTCCAAAGAGTGCAAACAGACAGCCAATGGATAATATGAGATGTTCAACATCACAATCATCAGAGAAATGCAAATTAAAAGCACAAGAAATATCACCTCACACCTGTTAACAAACGAATGTAGGTGAGGATGTGGACAGAAGGGAACCCTCATGCTTTGCTAATGGTAAGGCAGACTGGTGCAGCCACTGTGGAAAGCAGTAGGAAGTCACCTCAAAATGGAACAGCCTGATGACCCAGTGCTTCCAATTCCCGGAATTTATTTAGAGAAACACAAAACACTAGTTTTAAAAAATACATACACCATTATGTTCATTGCAGCTTTATTTGTAACAGCCAAGATTTGGAAGCAGCTGAATTTTTCTATCAGTAGATAAGTGGATAAAAAGCTATGGTGCATTTACATAATGCAATACTATGCACCCATAAAGAGGAAATCTTACCCTTTGCTACATACAGCATTGATGGACCTGGAGATTATTATGCTAAGTGAAATAAGATAGAGAAAGACACGTACCATATGATTTCACTCATCGGTGGAATCTAATGAACACAATGAACTAACAAGCAAAATGAAGACAGACTCATAGATAGAGAGCAGGTTGACATATGTAGGGGTATGAAGGCTAGGGTTTGGATGGATTGAGGAAAAAAAGATGAATAACTAATGGATACAGACAATGGTGTAGTGATTTTTGGGTGGAGGTGTAACCGAGGTAAGTGTAAGAGGGAATAGGAGGGTAAATGGTGATAGACTAAGATTTAACTTGGGGTGGGAAACACACAGTACAGGGTACAGATGATGTAATCTAGAATTGTATTCCTGAAACCTGTATAATTTTGTGAAGCAATGTAACCCCAGTAAATTTCATAAAAAATTTAAGTAGATCACAGAACTTAAAACTTCAGAGGCATGAGGCTCAACAAGAACAAAAAAATTCAGAAATATTTCTAAGAATCAGAAAATGAATTTGTAAAGCACAAACACTCAAGAATCATTCTTTTGTGATATGGTAAAATAGGAGCCTGCAGTAGAATTGGGCTTTCTGGAAGAGGCGCTCTTTACTGCTCCTGAAATGGTTAATTGTCATACATGAAAGAAAGCAGAGAGCATAATTTACAGCCTTGGAAAGATACCATCAATGCATAGAAGTTTCTACACTTTTAAATTAAACTTTGTAAGATGCTGACACAAAAACGTGTCGGTGAGGGAGATCTGATCTTTTAGAAGAATTTTGGAGGACGTGAAAGGGAAGGCTGGCTAAAGCAATGCTTTACTGAGGGGAATTACTGTTTTAGCTCGAGTTCTTTTTGTCCAGAAATGTAAATTTTAGTTGCCAGGTAATGTTGACATCTTTTCTGAATACCTAGGAGAGACTGAGGTCAGGTATTATTTTGTTTCCTGTTCCTTTCTTGTCTAAAAAATAAAAATAAAAACAATCACTTTACTGAAAAAAATACTAAAAACAAAACACACAAGAATATTATCTACATATTTCGAAAAGTTAACTAGCCTGTGTCTAAGTACCTATGACCTAATTGGAAAAAGTAAAAACTATTTTCATAGCCTAATGTGCTTTTATTGTATTGAATTTAAAAAGATCGTTAGTTTTGTTGTAGTAAGATGTCACTAGATTTATACCTAATTCTTTTGGACATCTATTCCCACATCAACATTTAATATAAGCTGTAACTCTTATTTATTTCTTTTTGTTGTTGCTGTTCCTGAGTCCTAAGACCTTTATTCCCTTACCTCCAAGCAAATTAAATCAGTATTTTCAGTACAATGAGTTATGATTGCCCTTTTGCTTCTCGAAGTTCTAATTTATCCCCTGGGGGATCTGTAGATATTGAAGCACATCCATACGTATTATTTTCAAAACAAAGACATGTTTTAATCATCCTCATTTCATAAAATTTAGTTTTTCTCATATTTTTAAACAGTATGCCTATTGCTTCTCTATGTTCCAGCCTCTTCCTTTGTAAAATAAAGACAGTAACTGCCCCGTGGGGTTGACCTTCAGCCCGCATGAAGGTGCATACATTACATAGCACAGTGCCAAGCACAAAGTAAGGATTCTATAAAAATACTTATTATTGTTGTTGTTATTGTTATTATTTTAATAGTTCATCTTTATTGCATTTTTAATTTACCATTTATCCTCCCATGCCCTTCCACCTCCACCCATCCCCCCTCTTGCATTCACCACACTGTTGTCCATGTCCATGAGTTCTTTTCCATTTTTGCTCATTCCCTCCACTCCCTATCCACTACCTTCCCCGAACCCAGAGCTGCCAGCCTGCCCTCTGTCTACGAGTCTCTTTCTGTTTTGGCTGTTGGTTGAGGCTTTGGAGGATTATGTGAGATCTTTATCTCTCACCAAAGTGTGTGGTAACATCTGGTACCCTGAGAAAATGAATTAAGCTACTTGTTTTAAGTAAACTTTATTTTAAGTCAATTTAAAAAGTTTACTGTAAATTGAAATTTTTTCTAAATATACTGTATTTTTCCTTTCTAAGTCAAGCAAACTATATAATAAAATAATTAAAATTGCTCTTGATGATTATGTTTTTAATGAAGAGTAAAAGCTATGGGTATCTCTTAGTAGTTGCTTAGTATACACCATGCTTTCTACTACACAGTTCGCTCGGATCATCTCATTGTATCCTCCTCAAAAACATGCAGGTTAGGTATTGACGACACATTTTTCAGGCAACAGAACTGAAAGTCAGCAAGCTTAAGAAATTGTTTAAGGTCAGAGAGAGTAAGTGGCAGGACTGCATTTTAAATATAGATTTGTCTAATTTGAAGATGTATAAGTTTAATTCACATTAATCACATTTGTTAAAATTTGAAATAAAAGTAAATGCTATTATTTGTGTGACAGTTTACAAAAATGCTTTGATGTATGCAATTTTTTTGTGGATAGACAAGTGGAGTTAAGCATATATTTCATTTGCACAATAGAATAACTGCAGTCAAAAAAGAGTATAGGCCTTGCCTACATGTCTTGCTGAACTTTCACAGTCACTGGTGCATAGATCCTCACATTCTCCCAATATAACTTGTGGTCTCCCTGACAGACAGAATGTGTGAGAATATGTGGGTGCAGTTTGAGCACCCTGGACGTGAATGAGCAACGCAGTTCGTAATTAAACTGATTCAGACTTGGTGCCTACTCATGATGAAAGAACCAGTTGTAAACTCAGACTATATTGATACATATATACCTTTGGGGTTGAAGAAATGCTTCGTACTGAAAGCAGCGTTTACTGCCATCGATGTGGTCTGCAACAGGACACGGACCATGAAGACGAATTAAGAGCAATGTGAACAATGTAGTTAAGTGTTTGAAGCTCCTGTCACGGAGGAACTTGGCAGGTGCTGAAGAGATTCGGCTTTAGAGTAGTCGGCAGTTTGGTGTCTGCTTTTAAGTCTCTGAAAATCTGCAACCTGAAAGAGGAATTGAAATTCGTATTCCATACAACTATAGGAATGAGTTAGAACGATGAATGGACTGGAGACAGACTTTGATTTCAATGTAAGTGTTGCCTGGCAGGGGCTATTCAATAATATAATGGAAAGCTTGTAGGATTGGGAAAGTCTCATTCCTGAAATGTTTGTCTTCTCAGTAAAACATGCTGAATGTCACGTACAATTTAACAGCATGGAAAATGTATGTATTGGTGACAATTTTGATTTTTTCACCCTGAGCATCAAATATATATGCTCATTACTTTAAACTCTCGATTCCCCATAGAAATGGAAGGTAGATACAACACATTAATGAAATCTACAACAAATCCCCAAATTTCACTTGAACAATTAAGTTCCAACCTTCTTCCCTTATCAAAACCTCCCTGGGGTAGTTAACTAACAACTCATTTCAGAGCTTCCTCATTTATCTGGATTGGAGGAAAGCAACAGGAAAACGAACACTGACATTTGCACATACTGTTTCTAAAAGACAACTTTGTTTCAATATTGACTGGCCATAGTATAGTCTACACATTTGTATTTTCTGTAATAATAGGTATTTGCCAAGATTCATTGAAATTATTTTCCTTGTTTTTCCTCTTTAAAAACAAATCCCGTTTTATTTCCTCTTTCTCTTCTCTGAGTACTCTTCTTGTTTCTCATGCCACTACCCCTCAGTAGGTAACATCGTGTGTACTGTGATGAGGAAATGGTCAACTCTTTTGTGAAGAAACAATGCTAATTCCCACATTTAATATTTAACCTTCCTTAGAATACTTGTGGATGAGACGAATCATTCCTTTGACATCACCCCTCAGAGTGGTCCCAGGACCAGCCACTTTGCCAACACCTCGGACTTGCTGGAAAGGAAGAACTTCAAGTCCTGTCTTAGGGCTTAACTGAATCACACTCCACATTTTAACAGTATTTCAAAGTGATACCATTCCATGCTAGAGTCTGAGAAACAATTCTCTATACCCTTCCTCCGGTGCTTTCACAACTTCTAAAGCTTCAATTTCCATCTATATGCTGAACTGTTTGTTAGTTCATTCTGTCGTTCTTTCATCAGAGGAATATTTCTTGAGGACTTGTATGCACAGACTACTATTCCAGGTGTCAGGCACACCGCACTTAAAGGTATAAGGGAGACAAATGTTGTGCAAATATTTTTACCACTTTGTGATTTATTTTTTATTCTTTTCATACTGTTTTTTAAAGAGCTGTGAAAGTTTTTTTCCTTTTGATGAAGTTCAGTTCAGCAAATTGTTATTTTATGAATTGTGCTGCAGTGTTTTAGCTAAGAAATCTTTGCCTAATCAAAGTTAGCAAAATTTTATTTTATTTAGAAAGTGTACCATTTTAGGTTTTATGTTTAGATCTATGATTCAGTTGGGTGTAAAGTTTCTTTATGGTGTAAAGAAGGCATGGAGTTCCCATTATGTTTTGTACATGAATATCCAATGAATTCAATGCCATTTGCTGAAAAGTCCTTCTCCACGGAATTAATTGTCTTTGAACTTTTGTTAGAAATCAGTTGTCCATAAATTTGTGAGTTTGTATTCACACTGTATTCTGTTCCTTTGATCTATTTTGCACTGCTTTGCACCAATATGATATCCTTTTGATCACTTCAGATTTTAATAACCATGTCACTATTCACCGCATCAGGAACCAGGTAGTGGTAGCCCTCCAACTTTTTATGCTTTCAAAAAAACATATTTTATTTTTAGTTTTTTCGTGTACCAAACATTTCAGACTTTAGAATCAGTTTGAGTTTTACTTCCTTTTGCTTTTGGACCTCGCTACCCTGACTCCTGCATCTCATTTTATGTCTTCTTTAGTGACTTGCTCTACTTATATTTCAGAACTCAGCCAAGCATTCTTGTTTAGGGAGATTCCTCTGCCCCTACCCACTCTTCAGACTGTTTAAATACCCCTACATGTTCCCTTGACACTCTGCGAATAAAGACACCTATCCTGGGGATTCATAACTCCCTGATCACACAAACATCCTAGTTATGCAGAGGCTATGCCTTGCTTATAGTTCCTTTGGCACTTCACAGTCCTGAACCATGACAAACATTCTATTAAAATTATTTTAATACAAATGGATTTTTAAAATACATTTTGTAATCTCTCTAAGCAAGATGGGAGTAGGGAACAAGTTTGGGTTTGAGGAAAGAAATTATTGTACTTCTTTGCTCACCTACTGAATCGTAGAGTTTTTGCAGTTATACAAGGAAGGGAGAATCTAATAGCAAAGGATGTAATTGTGAAGGTAAGATAATTAAAGCTCAGAAAATAAATTGAACTAGACTTAGACCTGATTCGGTTGTGTAGTGTTGTTTTTCCACTGCCTTAAACTGTGATTCATTCACTCATTAAATTATTTACTCATCCATTCATTCACTTATCATTTATTTACTCAATCATGGCAGTGCATACTTGAGTAATTATTTGGTAACTCCTTATAGTATGATGACTTAAGAGCATCAATGTTAGCATGTACTTCATAAAGACCTTATAGATCTCTAAAGGCATTAAATAGGTTTTTTATCTTTTTCAAAGATTTTTTATTTATTTATCTTTTTTAGAGAGGAAGGGAAGGAGAGAAGGAGAGAAATATCAATGTACGGTTGCCTCTCGTGAGTCCCCTGCTGGAAACCAGGAACTGGCCTGCAACCCAGGCATGTGCCCTGACTGGGAATCGAACCATGATCGTGTGGTTCACAGGCCCGTGCTCAATCCACTGAGCTACACCAGCCAGGGCGGCATTAAATAGTTTTAATATAAGTTGGACTTCTAGGATCTCAGGTATTATATAAACAAGAGATATTCTTGTGTAGTTATTTAGTACTTAAGAGTATCCTTGGTTATTCATGAACTTCACACTTTTTCCCATCCCTTCCAATTATTTTCTTTCTAGACAGAAAAATTTAAGCTCTAGAAAACACAAAACAGAGGTATAGGACTTAAAGGGAGTCATTTTCAGCTAAATTAGTTCAAATTTTCTCTATGCTTAAGTCACACAATGATATAATCAAATGGGAAAGAATGTTAGTAAAAAAATATCCATTCGGCCTCTCTCTCTATAAAAACCTATGAATATTATAAATGATGCCTTCACAGCTGAAAATCAGCAGGTGTTATAAACACTTACAAAGTGGGTTAAGAAAATGTTTTTCTTTTATGGGAACAGGAGCTTAAAAATCCTAATAATGTAAATTACAGTAAGTAGTGGTAAATGTTTCATCACAAAACTGACCCACCATTTTTGCAGATGCTAATCACCAGGGTAAATTTTACTCTTTATAACTGTTTACACCTTTGTGATATCCATAGGTACTGAAGAAAAAGGTAGCATTCAACATGTTACTGGAGAGTCTCCTAGGGTTGTGAAAAATAACATCATAGCTATCACAGAACATTTTAATTTCTCAGGCATGAATATGGAAAGCCACGCTTTCAAATCACAAGATGCTTTTAAAAGAATGCCAGTTTTAGGTAAGGTGTTTAAAAGTTCTGGTATTGTATAATTTTAAAAACTATAATAATGAATATTTGATTAAGCAAGGGGTATCTTAGAAGCAACTGATACCTCGGTTCTTGTTTTTTCTTGCTTATTTAAGATTTAAAACACAAATTCCTCCAAAACAGTATGTAAGGTGCTGGGTTTAAATTAATCAGACATAATGCAGGCAAAAAATAATTTTAAAAAAACAAGTCATGCTTTCACTGGGTTAAAAATAAAATAATATATAGATGTTAACAAAGAAAATCCTCATTCTCCCCCTATCCCTGCTACTTCACTACCAGTAAATAATTTTATTAATGTCTGTTTCCCAAAAAATCACCATATAGAATCATAAATTTCTTCCATTTATTCACAAAAATTAGCATAACATAAGCATTGTCTGTATCTTCTTGTATTTTGTTTGTGTGCTTTAGAATTAGTATACAAACTACATAAAGTTGCCCAAGTACTATTATATTGACTTACCAATTTCATATGGCTTAACTCATCTTGAAAATCTATCACATTAACACAAGGAGAATTTGATTACTTTTCTTTCCTCTAAGTTTTTACCTGTTGCAGAATATTGCATCGCATGGATATTTCGTGCTTGACTTAATCATGTCCGTATCAATGAATACTGGGTTTTTACCAATCCTTTATTATTAGGAATAAGGATAAGTTAATAAATTCTCAAATTATTTTCATTATATACCTTCAGAGTATATAAATTCAGAGTATATTCTTAAAAAGGTTGTTGGGTTCACATGTAAATAATTTAAAATTTTGATGGAAATAGTTAAGGTTGTTTTTTTAAGTCTCCCCATCAGTCACTAACTTCAGGTTCTTACAGTGTCCTCTGGCCAGTGCCTCCACCTTGTTCACGGACCTTCCAGATGGAGCAGGGAATCTCTAGATTGTACTTTGTTTGGCCTCGTATGTTCTGAGAGCTTTTTCTTGAAAAGTAGCTAAAATGTATGATAATATTTTTATACCATGTATCCTGTTTAAAATTAAACTTTTCTAAACTATTAAAATATTTTCATCAGGGAATATTTCGCAAGAAACTGCATTTTCTGCCCACACAGGCCACATAGGCACTCAAGTATGAACAAACATGCCTAAATTAGGTGTTTGGGGACCTGCTTCCAGCAGATGAAGGAAATTAGAAATTAGAGTGTGTTTGTTTACGTATAAAATGGTGCATAAAAGCCCATTAACAATGTTTATATTGTCAATTTTGAAATAAAGTTATTTTTCCCAGGGTAATGATGAGTTCCTTTCAAATTATCACAAATTCTGACTAAATAGGGTTCAACTTAATCATTTTTATTCAAAAAGCAAGTGATATACCACCTACATATTCTATTCCCAAATTAACTCCTGAAGGCAGTCTACAACTTACACATTTTACTGTAAAAGATTCCAAGGGAACTTTTATTATTTGTCATGGGGACATTTTTACATCTTATAATGGGTATTTTATTTATTTTTATTCCCTATAATCTTCCACACAAGAAACTGCTACAAATATATTTGTAGATAAAACATACAATAATTTACAAAATGTTAAACTATTATTGTAGAAAATAATTATATATTCTTTTCATAGTCCAAAAATTCAAGAAACTACATAGACTTCCTCAACCTTCTTGCTCTAAGATGCTTCAGTAACTTAGTTCAGGAGGCTGGTGTTTGTGTTCCAAGTATCCATGTGCTAGGCAGTAGGATGGAGGATGAATTGAAGAACAAAAAATGAAAACTTGGCCTGGCTGGTGTAGCTCAGTGGATTGAGTGTGGGCCTGCAAACCACAGGATCATGGTTTGATTCCCAGTCAGGGCACATGCCTGGGTTGCAGGCCAGTTCCCAGCGGGGGACTCAGGAGAGGCAACCATACATTGATACTTTTCTCCTTCCCCTCCCCTCTAAAGATAAATAAATAAAATCTTTTTAAAAAGTTTTTAAAAAATTGAAAACTTACACTATGTATCTCTTAAGAAAATCTAGTACATTGTACTTCCTACTTAGCTCTCATTCGCCAGACTTTCTTAATCTTTGACCATGAGTCTGGGAAAGGCAGGTTTGTTGTAGAGCCATTATTTAAAAATTAATACCCATATGGCTAAACAGAAGAGGGAACAGATATTCAGGCAACAAGTAATTGCCTCCCTATGTTCCTAAACAGTTCTGGAGAAATATTGCATATATGTAACAGCATACTAGGGCACATTTTAATCCAACAAGATAGTATTTTAGATTAGTTATATAATCCTAAACAAAACATGTGTGTCTTCCAAGGCCCTGGCTGGTGTAGCTCAGTGGATTGAGTGCGGACCTGTGAACCAGACGATCGCAGTTCAATTCCCAGTCAGGGCACATGCCTGGGTTGCAGGCCAGTTCCCTGCAGGCCAACTCCCAGCAGGGGACGTACGAAAGGCAACCATACATTGATGTTAAGAATTTCCATTAACAAAAGAGCTTCACTGGGTGAGAGATGTGTCAAGCTTAAGCATATTTTCTTATTTGATTTCTACCCCTGTGAAATAACCAGGAAAACTTGTCACTGTCAAATAAAGTTTTGAGTATTTAGATTTTGCTCTTGGTTTCCAAATTTTCAGACTACAATGCCCACAAAAATCAAGATGGAATGTCTTTTTATAAAGCATACAAGGAAATGAAATCCTCACAAGAAAAACCCTATAGTATTCAATGATAGCCTTATCAGATTACGTGGCAAAAATCATGGCATTGTGTGTGCATGAATATGTTTATGTGTGTATATGTGTTTCAGAGAGGATGGTTGTTTTATTCATTAACTTCACATGGTCATAGAAGTATATGGTGTAAATACAGGGGAATTCTATCTCAACTCAATCAAGATGAATACCTGATAGATACTGTTAATTGCACTAGAATCTGTGCATAACAACTGATTTTTCAGTTAACTATCTCAGAACAAGATTTGATTATGCATCCATTCAAAAATATATTGAACTATTTTGCTTAGGACTAGGTATATAGTAGTAATCAAAATAACCATAATTCCTTCCCAAATAAAAGATGTCATCTATTCTGTTGAGCAAAAGATAATTTACTTACTCCTCCCCCTTTATTGCTTTGAAAATATTAGCAAACATCTATACTATATAAAAAGCTTTAGTTTGAAGAAAATAAATCACCATAGAATTTATGTCATAAGAGTATCTTACCCATGAAGGCATAGTAATATATGCATAAGATACAGTAATATACAGAAAAGAGAAACCTTTTGATATATTTTATTTAAAATATACAAGAATAATTTTAGAAAGCCTTATGATGATATCACTAGGATGTATAAAAATCACAGAAAGAAATAAAGACAGAATAAAGTGAAAATTCTAATGTGGAAAATGTTGGTTAAGGTCAGAAAATAATTAATACAACTCAAAATGCATGAAGTGCATAAATATAAATAGAAAATTGTACAAAATAATTAGCACTGAAAACTGAAAGTGGATGTATAGAATAAAATGATATTTTCTACAAAAATAGTGGTGAAGGAAATATTAATAAAATTATTAGACAAGGGATACACTGAAAGGAGAAGGAGTAGACAAAGTTAGCATAAGACTTACATGTGACTAAATGAATTATAGTTTGAAGAAAACTTTAGCAGCTAAAATAGACCAGGGTGTTTATTGTATTTTAGAAAAAATTAATAAAAGAGAAAATCACCATTACTTTCAAGCAGCATTACTTGATCCATAGAAAACTGGTGCTAATCAATGGAAAAATGCTTAGAATTATGGAATGTAATACAGTGGCTGGTAAAAGATAAAAAGAAACATACACTTAAAAAACAATTAAAATCTTTCTTATATACAAGCCATAGTTGAATGGTGAAAATGTTTTCTATTCACAATAGAAAAATAAAAAAAAACAAATATCATCAAATAGCATAAATCTGTCTTCTATGAAGAAAATTACAAAATGCCAATGAACTTTCTACAAGAATATTTCAATAAATGGAAAGAAATTGCTGACTACAGGAAGCTGTGGCCATGAAACACCCTTCAGGACTGGACCATGTAGATGGGTGTCAAAGTCAATTTATGGACCAAACTTGCTGTGATCCCTCCATTTTTAAATAAGTTGTATTTACAAACAGATTGGACCTTCTAATCTCATCCATCTTGACCAAATCTTTTTACACATTTTTCTACTGCCACAATTTTTATGATCAAGCCTATAGGAATGAAGGTACCTGAGAAGTGACAGAGTATAATCCCAGAACTTAAAATATATTTTTGATTTAAAAATCCTCTTCTTATCCTCTCACCCTGAACACAACTGCTAAGTAGATGCAAAACAATGTCATAGGTATCAAGAGCCTAAATGAAAATTAGGAATCACAGCTCATCACAACTCATTTCATTATTTTTAATACTCTACATAGGCTCTCTAAGCCTTAGTTCTTCTGTAAAGTGAGTATAAATTTATGTGTTGAAATTATTACCTAGAATTGTTACTATCAAGTATCACAATTATTACTTTGTTTTTTTGATAAAGCAGATTTATTCAACAGAATATTTGCATTCACTCTTCATATTTTCATACTACCAATTTTGTGATATTTCCAACTTTTTCAGAGATAAAGCTTTAAATCAGGGGTGTCCAACCCATGTTCTATGGGCCACATAAGGCCCAGAGTGGCTATGAATGCAGCCCAACACAAAATCATAAATTTACTTAAAAATATTTTTGCTCATCAATTTCCATTACTCTTTGTGTATTTCATGAGTGTATTTCATGTTTGTGGTCCAAGGCAACATCTCTTCTTCTTCCAGTGTGGCCCAGAGATGCCAAAAGGTAAATCTTTGATAAAAATCTAGATTTGGAAAGGCAAATGTCACCTGAATTCATCAGCACTGGTTAGGAACCCATTTGTTCTTTGGAACAATTATATACATAATTTTCTACTTAAAAACTTCATTTTAGAGGTGAGTTTCAGGAACTCAAGGCTCAGGGAAAAGGCCAGAATGGAGATCTAAATTTCAAATCATATTTGAAGCTGTTGAACTGGGTAATATAATTCAGAGGTGGAATGCAGACAAAGAAGTATAGAACACTGAATATAGTGTCCTGATGATGAAGCCTGGTAAGGACAGAAGGTCAGCAGTGAAAGCCGTGTGAAAGAAGGAACCCCATGGGAAAAAATAAAGAACCATGTGGAAAGTGCTATCTTGGGGCTCAAGAGAAGAGAGCACTTAAATGAGAAACTGGTCATCTGTGTCAAATATTGAAGAGGGTTTGAGTAAGATGAGTTAGAGAATTGACTGCTGGCCTTTGCAAGAAATAGATTTAGAACAAAAACGGGGAGAAGAAATAGATTTAGAACAAAAACAGGGAGAGGCAGAAGTACTTCTAGCATTACAGTAAGAAATAATACAGAGTGTGTGATGCAGGTATCCATGTCTCCTTGGAACTGATGGTAAGAAAAAGAAGTCCTCTAGCCTAATACTTATATTTTCTATTAAATATACAAAAGGCCATCACCCGAGATTTAGGAAAGCAGAAAGTGATAGAAAATTAAGAATAAGAGATTATGCAAATTATAGTCAATAAATTGTTAGAAGATAAAATTTCAAGGAAAGAGCAGTAATATTTTCTGGTAGTGTAGATCATTTGCTGTTTGTGATCATAACAGAAAGTGATTTCCGTCAAAACACCTGCATATCTTTCTACCACAATGTTTGCCCACACAAAAATCAGATACATGGATTCAATCATGGTTAGAACTTTGTCAGGTGAGAAAGAAAAAGGAGAGATAAGGAAAGAGGTGTTATGGGTGTTCCCAAAAGAATGGACCTGGTACAGCATCACAGAGGGTCCTGCGGGCATTGAGGACATAGGACTATAATGTCTACTGGGAAAGTCACTGTCTTTACATTTGTCAAAGTGAAAAAGTAGTGCAGTGAAAAAAGGGATGGGAATGGTGGCCAAAATGGCATGTTTCACAAAGAAACTAACACACATTACACAATGGAATTCTATGCTGCAGAGAGGAAGAAGGAACTACTACCCTTTGCAACATCATGGATGGAACTGGAAAGCATTATGCTGAGTGAAATAAGCCAGGTGGTGAAAGACAAATACCATATGATATCACCGTTAACAGGGATCTAAACAAAACAAACAAACAAGCAAAATATGACCAATGACACTCAATTACGGAACAGGCTGACAGGGTCCAGAGGGGAGAGGGGAGAGAATCACAGGGGAAAAGGGGATGGACTCACATGAACAAGTATAAAGGACCCATGGACAATAACTAAGGGTGGGGGGTGGAAATGGGAGGGAGGCGGGGAGCACGGGGGCAGGGGGCGGGCAGGGTTGGGAATATAAGACAGAAAGCTGTACTTGAACAAGAATTAAATAAAAAATTATTTTAAAAAAAAGAAACTAACACACAGTTACAGGGGATAACATTGATAGCTGTTTGTGGTTAGCTGAAAAGATCAAGGAACTGAGTTGTGCTAAATAGATCTTCAAAGGACCTCAATGTTCAAATCACCATGGATGTTGATCTTAATAATCAGGTGGTAGGGGGAGAACGTCGGCGATCCGCGCAGGTGCAGGCATCTTTGGTGAAGAATGGAGAAGGACTGGGTGGTCTGGAGATGCCAGGAAAAGGAGTAACCTATCTATGTAAGCTAGGGAAATATCTGTTAAATTTCTGCCTCATCTTGAGAAATGTAGGTTTCATTCAGGAAAAAAAATGTCTATACCAATATCTATTATGACTTACAATCTGATGGTGAAATTTAGCAAGCTGTGTAGAATTTCTAGATGAATAAAAGTAAGCATTTAACATCTTTTAAAAATCTAAGTATAAGTAAACATTGGCATTGCTCAGGAAATTCAGAATTTCACTTTGTTGATGTCTTGTTAATTGATTATTATGAAAGCATTACTCACTAAAGAGCCCTCTCTATCTATGAGTATATAAATCTCTCTGCCTGCACGTGGAACATAAATTAGATATTTGCTGGCTAAGAAGGCTGCGGTGCCTGCAATGACTGGTTCTGAACATGAATTTATTTTTATAGGTGCATCATAATGGCTCTGAATTGATACAACTTCAAAGCTGTTACCCTCAACGTATGTGCTATATAGATTTAAAAAACCTAAAACAACTTATTATACATAATAATCCCCTAGATGATTGAGCACACCTGTTCATCTTTCAAACACACTGTCTTCGGAAACAGAGGCTTTGAGAAAACAAAAAGCCTTTCAACAATCTGTGCAAACTACCTAAATTTCAAGTGCATTCTGTTAAAACGTCCCCATCACTATACATAAGGATGAATAGTTGTTTTTAGCTATAATCTTATGACATTTTGTTTTGAAGCAACTGGAGTTATCATAGTATTACATGTAATATGTTAACAAAATAACTTTAACTTTAATTCTGACACATGACAGTTTTACCACTGTAGTATGTGTGAGAAGTCAGTCCAAATATGGTAGAAGAACATGGGAAAATACACGAGAGTCTGGCAAACTCGTTTGCTATTAGAGTACATTAACTGCCTTCGGTTTGGCTACTTTGACAGGTTGAAAACTATCTCCAAAGTGATTTCAGTGCATTCAATGTCCATTTCTTTTTTCTTTATTTCTTAGTATACTCTTCCTTTTGATTTATCACCGAATCAAGACCATTGTTGTAACTGCATTTCTTAATAAGTTTCTTTTTCATTGGAAAAACTCTGATTTGTTAAAAAAAATTCTGATTGATTTTTCTTCTCAACACATAAACTTGAACTGAATGAACCTCTGAAATCTTTTACCTTGAGAATAATCTTCCCCCTTTGAAAAATCAATTTGATGTGCATAAAATAAGAGCTTTCCAAAAATATTTTTTCATTCAAAATAAAAATTAAGTTACTTTATTATTGACTGGCTTCTTAATCACACCTTTATATAGACCCATACGATGTGTCAAGGATTATGTTAAACACTTCATATATTTGTAAGTGTGTTTTTGTGGTTACTTTAAACTAAGAAAAATAACTAAAATTATCTACAGCTTATAGCTTATATCAATGGCCGTATTGCAGGTTAGAAGCAAAATGCCATGAGCATCTTTTAGTATTTCAAAATAATTTGCTACACTCTGGTTTCTCTTCAAATTCTATAAATCTTTTACCTTTTACAAAATAACTTGCTTTCATTAAGAAAAACAGTGAAAACTAGGCAAGTTAGGATATTACTGTGTCCTAAAACACAACAAAGTGGAGTGATTAATTCACTTTCTGAATATGAAACTACTACTCAGAAAACAAATAATTAGACGCTAGACACCTCCTTTGAACTTTGGTATAGTTCTTTTGACCATTTGCATGATCAGGTGTATCTAAGTATATACTAGACTCCAATCAAATATTTGCTTTTCACCGATTTAGTAAGGCATATATCTCTAAAAGAAGATATAACTTTACCCAAAGGAGTAACTCTCCATTACCTGAAACAGGTAAATTGAGGACGAATAAAATACTCATGAAAATCTTAACTCACGAAGTGCTAAAAATCTCAAAATACCAAATCACATTAAAAGTGTATATAAATTAAGGGTAAGTAAGCATTGATTTTTCTTTCCAGGATAATATTTCATATGTCCTCATGTCAAGTCCCAAGTAGGCATGCTTATGTGACCTACTGCAGTATACTGACTAGTCTCTTATCCTTCCCTATCCCCAATGTCTTCCTCTACCCTCAGCAATTCAATCCCCTGAAGCACAAGAAATAAATGAAGCCAAAGCTTTCTCTTCCTGCCTCTATGTTTTTTACCCAAAGCTAAAAGAGTTGCTTCTGCACAGCATTCACTGATGCCTCATTTCTTGATTTCTTAGAATGTACTGAATTTTGGATTTTCAAATTCCTTGATTTATCACATCCTACTTTAGCCAGTAGATCTTCATTATTTACAGTTTCTGTATTTGCAAATTTGCCACCTTGCTGATATTTATCTGTAGCCCTCAAATTAATCCTCCCGGTGCTTGTGAGGTTATTTGCAAACGTGGGCCGAGTGACGAAAGTTCGGGTTGCCAGATGTGCATGTTCCCAGCTGCCATGGTTGTACATGTTGCCTTGTTTTAAATCTCAGCATAAAAACAAGTGACCTTTCGTTCTATTTAGTACCGCGCTTTCTGCAATTTGTACTTTTTGGTGGAGATTCTGCTGTTTGAAATGTCCCCCAAGCATGGTGCAGAAATGCTGTATGGAAGTGTCATGAGTCTCAGACTTTCCAAGAAAATATGGGTGTGTGTTAGGTAAACTTCATTTAGGTCTGAATCACATTGTTATTACCTATGAATCACATATATTAAATAATGTGTCTTTAAACAGAAATACATCTAAAACAGTTGTTTGGAAGTGTGGTATAGAGCCCACCTTTATCTTCTACAAAGGTCACATGCTATTCTGTTATAAAATACTACAAGTGGTCAAAGAGGCATTTCCCTAGATCACACAGCTTCTTACTGCAAAAACATCTGAAGACATAGTTGTATTTTGTGAAGCACAGACAAAATTCTTCTAGGTGAATCAAAATGAGAACAGACCATTGTTATTGCATACAAGATGGAATGAGGACATGGAGACAGTAGATTGGCCTATTAAAGAAACAGGAAGAGAAAAATGTGCCAATAATCAAGAGAGATGCTGGAAACACTGAGTAGAAACACTGAGTAGAATCAATGTCACCAATGTGAATTCTGTCTTCATAGTTCCCATTGGCTCAGATAATTTAAAAAAAAATAGATCAATTTAAATTCTATTATTTGGAAGGTAAAGCAAATTTAGTGGATTTAGACACAAACTGCTTAATGATCTCATTTACAGTATTAATATTACCAGATTTAATTCATCAGTCCAGTTGGATGAAGTTTAGCAAAGGCTTACATTTTATTTATTTTTATTTTATGTTTATTCTTACTAATTCAAATTTCAAATTTTTCCTATATTTTCTTTATTACAGGGTTTGGATTCCAGATCCTCACAATCCTAAGAAAAGCATTTTCTCTCTCTAGCTTAGTTTTCACATTTGTAAACTGAGACTACTAAAACCCACCTTATAAGATAGCTTGGTTAAGAGAAAGTGCTTTGGAGGCAAAACAATTACACCTAAATCTCAGCTTGGTTATTTACCAGCTTTATGATTTTGGATAAATTGCTCTTAATTGTTGAGTTTTCTCAACCATAAAATCAGGATCATGGAAGTTTATCCATTTTATAAATTATTACGAGAATTAAATAGCCTGATATCTGTAAAATGTCTAGAAGAGGGCTAGCATAATAGGCAGTTACCATATTGTTGGGAACACATTTGATTTCATTCATCATAAATTATGTAAATTGGAAAATTGATTTAATGAAACTTTATTTTTAAGTATATTAATTAATTAGAGAAATTCATTAAAATACTGTTTTAATTACCTACCTATGCACTATAGATGCATTTTTATTGTATAACATTTTAGATCAAGTAGAAAAAACTGCCAAAATAATTTTATTTAGACTGAAGACATGCTTTCATCAAGACATTACTTAGCATTGTGAAAGAGTATGTTTCTATAATACAAAAAAAATTGTATTTGTTCTGGATAGCTACATATGTAAAAATGTGATCATTATTGGCAATTAAAAGGAGCCAACTTTCAATTCACACCTAGAAGTGTGAGTTCTCTTTAAGTGTGATTATCCCAAGTTTCTTTGACAAATAGTGAGCTTATGCATCCCGTGCTAAACCTTACGTAGCTATTATGGTGGAATCCATTCATAAAACCATTGGAGATCAGGCCCTGGCTGGTGTGGCTCAGTGGATTGAGTGCAGGCCTGCAAGGCAAAGGGTCACCAGTTCAATTCCCAGTCAGGACACATGCCTGTGTTGCAGGCCAGGTCCCCAGTAGGGGAGACATGGGAGGCGACCACACATTGATGTTTCTCTCCCACTCTTTCTCCTTCCCATCCACTCTCTTTAAAAATAAATAAAAAATATTTTTTTAATGGAGATCAGGTTCAATAACTGCTTTTCATCTTTTTCTATGCTACAATATTATGCTATAACTTTATTCTCTCCAAATTTAAGAAAATTACACCTTTGAAAATAGAAAACTCAAGGATGAGGGCAAATAACCATGTTTAACAAAGTAACTGGATTTAAACTAACTCTTCTTTCTAAAAGATTTTACTTATTTATTTTTTACTTATTTATTTTTTAAAGAGAAGAGAAGGGAAGGAGAAAGAGAGGGAGAGAAACATCAATGTGTGGTTGCTTCTCCTGAGCCCCCCACTGGGGACCCAGGCAACCCAGGCATGTGCCCTGACTAGGAATCAAACCTGCAACCTTTTGTTTTGCAGGCCCGTGCTCAATCCACTGAGCTACACCAGCCAGAGCTAAAACTAATGCTTAAGGATTGATGTCAAAGCAAGCTTTCGTGTGTTTTTGAACTTATTGAGAGATCTGAGCTACACTTAAAGGTAAATGGAATATTTAGATACTTTAGAAGAACAGCTATGTTAATCAGAGGCTGCTACTTGAATTAAAGTCCTTTTTCTTCGTTCACTTTGCTGAATTTTTAAACAGGTCTCACATGGCATAGCTCTAGGGATTTAAAGCTATTGCTCTGTGACATGCAAGTAAAAAAAGCATTTATTTATTTCTTTTTTTAAAAATAAAAAACTTTTTGTATTTTTTCTTTTCTTTTTTTATTTTTATTGCTGTTTAAGTACAATTGTCTCCATTTCCCCCCACCACTTCCATCACCCCAGCCATCCCCACCCCCCACCCCTGATTCTACCACCCTTTGGCTTTTTCCATGTGTCCTTTAATATGTTCCTGATAACCCTTCCTTCTTTTCTCCCCATTATCTCTTCCAAACTCTCTCGTGGTCACTGTCAGTTTGCTTTTGATTTTGATGTCTCTGGTTATATTTTGCTTCCTTATTTGTTTTGTTGATTAGGTTCCACTTATTGGTGAGATCACATGGTATTTGTCTTTCACTTCCTGGCTTATTTCACTTAGCATAATGCTCTCCAGTTCTATCCTTGCTGTTACGAAAGGTAGGAGCTCCTTCTTTCTTTCTGCTGCATAGCATTCCATCACGTAAATGTGCCATAGTTTTTTGATTCACTCATTTACTGATGGGCATTTAGATTGCTTCCAGCATTGGCTATTGTAAATTGTGCTGCTGTGAACATTGGGAAGCATAGGTTCTTTTGAATTGGTGTTTTAGGATTCTTAGGGTGTAATCTGAGCAGTGAATTGCGGGGTCAAAAGGCAGTTCTGCTTCTAGTTTTCTGAGGAAATTCCATACTGTTTTCCATAGTGGCTGCACCAGTCTGCAGTCCCACCAGGAGTATACTAGGATTCCCTTTTCTCCACAACCTCGCTAGCACTTGTTTGTTGATTTGTTTATGATGAGCATTTTCACTATTGTGAAGAGGTATCTCATTATGCTTTTAATTTGTATGTCTCTGATGGCTAGTGATGCTGAGCATCCTTTCATATGTCTCTGGGCCCTCTGTATGTCCTCTCTGTAGAATTGTCTGTATAGGTCCCTTGCCCATTTTTTGATTTGGTTATTTGTCTTCTAAATATGGAGTCATGTAAGTTCTTTTATATTTTGGAGATCAAACCCTTGTCAGAGGTAACATTGGCAAATATATTTTCCCATACAGTTGGTTCTCTTTTCATTCTGCTGATGTTTTCTTTAGCTATACAGAGACTTCTTATTTTGATGAGATCCCATCTGTTTACTCTTTTCTTTATGTCTCTTGCCCTAGGGGACACATCAGTGAAAATATTGCTGTGTGAAATAGCTGAGATTTTCCTCCCTGTGTTTTCCTTTAGGACTTTTATGGTCTCGTGACTTATATTTAAGTCTTTTTATTTATTTATTTATCTATCTATTTATTTATTTATTTATCTATTTATTCATAGAGAGAGGGGATGGGAAGGAGAAAGAGTGGGAGAGAAACATCAAGGTGTGATTGACTCTCACGTGTCTCCTAATGGGGACCTGGCTTGCAACCCAGGCATGTGCCCTGACAGGGAATCGAACCGGACACCCTTTGCTTCACAGGCCCATGCTCAATCCACTGATCTACACCAGCCAGGGCATATTTAAGTATTTTATTCACCTTGAGTTTATTTTTGTATATGGTGTAAGTTGGTGGTTGAGTTTCATTTTTTTGCCTATAGCTGTCCAGCTCCCTCAACACCACTTGATAAAGAGGCTATTTTTACTGTATTTTATGCTTCTGTCCTCTTTGTCAAATATTAACTGACCATAGAGACTTGGGTTTATTTTTCTACTTTCTACTCTGTTCCATCAATGTATGTGTCTGTTCTAATGCCAGTACCAAGCTGTTTTGATTACAGTCGCCTTGTAACAGAGTTTGACATCAGGTATTATGATTTCCTACTTTATTCTTCTTTCTCAAAATTGCTGCAGCTTTAGGGGTCATTTAAGGCTTCATATAAATTTTTGATATGTTTGTGCTATGTCTGAGAAAATGTCATTGGTGTTTTTATGGGGATTGCATTGAATCTATAAATTGCTTTGGATATTATGGACATTCTAATGATGTTAATTCTTCCAATCCACAAACACAGTACATGTTTCCATTTATGTGTGTCTTCCTTAATTCCTTACTTCAGTGTTGTATAGTTTTCTGACTACAGGTCTGTCACCTTTTTTGTTAGGTTTCTCCCTAGGTACTTTGTTTTTCTTGTTGCTATATCAGATGGGATTTTTCTCTGGTTTTTGTTTCTTATATTTAATTCTTGGTGTATAAAAATGCCTTCAGTTTCTGAATATTGACTTTGTATTCCGCTTCTTTGCCAGATTAGGCCCATTACTTATTAGGCCCAGTACTTTTTTGGTGGATTATGTAAGGTTTCTGTGTACACTATCATGTCATCTGCACACAATGACAGCTTTACTTCCTCCTTTCCGACTTGGATGCCTCTTGTTTCTTCTTCTTGTCACACTGCTGTCAATAGGACTTCTAATACTATGCTGAACAAAAGTGGTGAAAGTGGACATCTTTGTCTTGTTCCTGATCTTTGTGAGAAAGATTTTAGTTTTGCCCATTGAGTATAATGTCAGCTGTAGGTTTCTCATGCATGGCCTTTATTATGTTGAGATACGCTCCCTCTATTTTCACTTTGCTGAGTGTACCTTTTAAAATGCTTTTTCTGCATCTATTGATATGATCATGTAATTTTGTCTTTCCTTTTGTTTATATGATGCATTATGTTGTTTGATTTGTGAATATTGTAGTATCCTTGCATCCTTGGGATGAATCCCACTTGATCATGGCGTATGATCTTTTTAATGTATTGCTGAATGCTGTTTGCCTGTATTTTGTTGAGGGTTTTAGCATCTGTGTTCTTCAGTGGTACTGGCCTGTAGTTTTCTTTTTTGTGGGGTTTTTATCTGGTTTGGGGATTAGGATGATGCTGCCTTCATTAAAAGAGTTTGGGAGTCTTCCCTTTTCTGGTATTTTTTGGAGTACTCTGAGAAGGATAGGGGTTAGCTCTTCCTTAAATGTTTTATAAAATTATCCTGTAAAACCACCTAATCCAGGGCTTCTGTGTGCTGGGAGTTTTTGATTAGTGCTTCAATTTCATCAGCTGTCATCAAAGTCTGTTCAGGCTTTCTGCTTGTTCTTCATTCAGTTTCATGAGATTATATTTTTCTAAAAATTTGTCCATTTCATCCAGGTTTTCAAATTTCTTGGCATATAGCTGTCGGTAGTAATTTCTCACAATCTTTTGTATTTCTGTGGTATCAGTTGTAATCTCTCTTTTTCCATTTCTGATTTTGTTTATTTGGGTCTTCTCTTCTTTTTCTTGATGAGTCTGCTTAAAGACTTGTCAATTTTGTTTACCTTTTCAAAGAGTCTGCTCCTGATTTTATTGATCCTTAGAATTGTTCTTTTAGTCTCTGTGTGGTTTAATTCTGCTCTCATCTTGGTTTTACTTGCATCTTCCTTCTACTTGCATTGGGCTTTGTTTTTTGTTGTTCTTAGAGTTCTTACAGATGTAGGAACATCTGTAAGATGTTGCTTATTTGAAATGTTTCCATATTTTTTAGGTAGGCCTGTGTTGCTATGAACTTCTCTCTCAGAACTGCCTTGGCTGTGTTCCATAAGTTTTGAACTGTTGTGAGTTCATTTTCATTTGCCTCTGGAAACTTTTTGATTTCTTTCCATTCATTCTTAACCCATTCATTGTTTAATAGCATGCTATTCAATCTCCATGAAGTGGAGTGTTTTTGAGTTTTTTCCTTGAGGTTGGTTTCTAATTTCAGGCCCTTGTGGTCTGAGAAAATAGTTAATATGATTTCAGTTGTCTTGAATTTGTTGAGGCTTGTTTTGTGTCCTATCATGTGGTCTATCTTTGGAAATCTTCCATGTGCATTTGAAAAGAATGTGTATTTTGTTTCTTTGGAATGACAAAGCTTCTTGCAGAGGTGGGAAAGCTCTCACATTTTTTTAAACCTTTTATTTGTTAATCTTCTTTTCTTTGTTTACATAGAGCCATAAGCTGCCAGGAGACTTGTAAGCTTCCCACAGGCTACAAATGTAGAACTATAATAAAAGCAGTTTTATGCCAACTTGGATATTTTTGAGAACATAATATGTTGAGTACAGTAATTTTTAAAAAAACATGAAAAGCTCCTCTTCTATCATTAATGCATTTAATTTTTTCTATAGAATATTGTATTAAGATCCAATGACAATAGACAACTATAAAATATTTTTTCAAATATAAAATAAATATAATCTTATCCATTAAAATAATTGCTCCAAAATTTTAATAATTTTAGCAAGATACCACCCTCTACCAGGATGGGCAAAAGTTAATTATCAGTGACAACTTTAGACCCTGTCGGTCTGCAACTGAATCTCCATAGCAAACTTTAATAACTAGTATTTATCTACTATTAGCTTTTTCTATATTTGCCTTGCCACAATTTGCTTATTGCTTTTATACTAAGATTTATGTAAATTCAAGTTCCCACCAAACCTTTGGATTATTAATTTTTCTTTGTGTATCATCTATGTATACGTTAAGTATACACTTCAATAAATTTATTTTTCTCTTGATATAGAGGGGTCCCAGCTCAGAACTGAAACAAGTTTTCAGTGCTTTGTAACTAAAACTAAAGTTTTCAGTGCTTTGTAACTAATAACTAAATTGTTTCTCCAAAGTTTTCATAAGCCCTATGCTCCTTTCCAATTGTAGATGTTGGTTACAGGAAAAGTTTTCTTAATATAAACTATAAAAAATAATAAATATTCTCATGATTATATGCTAACATTGATATTGTCTCTGAGATTCTAAAAGATGAAGTGAAATATTTGTTACCATCTGGTATAGGAATCTTTTTAGTACGTATTTTCATATTTCAGTTTATTTATCCTTTACTGATTTACACATGAAGAGAAGCATTTGTTAAACATACTAATGAGCACCTCCTGTCTGCTAGGTGTGATGCTTTTTTATAGACAGTAAATAACAAGTCTTTATACAAAATTTATTGTGTTGCAAGAGTCTTACATACATTATAAACTTCTAAGTTCTGAAGAATAGCATTGTTTAGAACAGGAACAGACAAGCTATTGTGACTTAACATAGAACAGACAAGACACTGTCATTTAAAATGTATATCTGGAAGGAAAGTATTTAGAACAAAAAAAGGAGTAATTAGCTTTCTTTTGGAAGCTGATCTGAGGAAGGCTGCATGGGGAAAATTTTGGGGAGGTGGAACTAACAAGGAAAACGAGAGCATTCTCAGGTTCAAAGTAGAAAAATAACTGTTTTTGAAGAATGTACTGTAGTTTAATATATTTGTCACATAGGATGCAAAGAGGGTATAAGAAGAAGAGAAACTTTTGAGCTCTACATCATTAATTCAGGTTTTTCCAAAACTGGAGTGACAAAGTTTAACTTTCAGTAATTATACAGGAAGATGACATATTCACAATGGCATTTGAAGAAGATCAATCTGCCACCAATATAGCTGATTCAGGCAAAAGTTGGTGCAGAAAATCCAAGCCATCTTGTTGGTGAAAATCAGGCTCTTGCACAAGGAAAGCATTGCAAGGACCCACACATGGGACATTGTGGTGTGGCAAGATAGCTTATTTGGATGGAAATCAACCCTTGGGTTTCCAATGTTTCATCTCCTTCTATTCCACCATAGAAAAAGTTCAACCTTTTCCTAAGCAAGGCCAAAGCAAAACCCAGTGTCCAGAACTGCTTCTTCATATTAAAGCTTATATGTCAATATATGAGGCTCACTTTAAATATAAAGACACTGGGGACACACTAAAAAATGGAGAGCAGAATGACAGCTAGTAGGAGGAGAACTTACGGGGTGGAGGGATTGAGCAAAAAGGAAAAAAGACTCATGGACATGGACAACAGTGTGGTGATTGTCAAGGGGAGAAGAGTATAAGGGAATAAACAGTAATGGAAAAATATAATAAAGATGAAATAAAATATAAAAATATAAAATAAAGTAACACCAAAAAATACATACATACATACATACATACATACAAGGATGCCATCAAAGATCAGAATATTTAGATTTAAAAGATATAAGATAATGAAGATATAAGATATAAGATATAAGAAGATATAAGATAATGAAGCCAAAATTACATAAGTAGAGAATGATCTGCATAAGAAAGATACATTTTTTGAAATGCATATTTGTGATTTTCTTTTAAATATTTTTCTACATTACTTTCTATCAAACTAAAGGCCTTTGTTGACTTACAGATGATTAGTAATCTAAAGATAAAGGAAGGAGAAAAAGAACGTTTGGTGTTCAAATATAAGATTACATAAAGACTTGAAAAACATAAACTTCAACCAGAGAGAAGCAAGAGCCAGAAGAAGGACAGTAGCAGGAAAAAATCAAGTCGCACTATGTCTGCCATCTTCCAACGAGCTTTGTGGTCATGCTTCTCTGTAATTGTCAGCCTTATGGAATTAATTATATTAGAAATATGGAAGCTCTTTACATCCCCCTGATTGACCTCTTGAATACATATTTACTAACCAAAACAAAGTAATATTACTTTGTTGAGATTTATAATAAATTAGCATTAAAAATTTCAATGATAATATTAGGTCATCAAAATAAAAATACATTTTTATAACAACATAATTCAGATTCAAAAATGGACTGCAGTGAAAAAAATCACTGAACTATATGTTAAAACACATTGATTTTTGTCTTGGCTATGGTAAGTTCTGGAAAAATTTCTAGGCCTAAACATTCTCATGTATAATTAAATGAGAGTCGGATAAGAAATCCAAAGCCTATGAATAAATTGATTGCTTATCATACAAATTAACTTATTTAAAACACCTATACAAAGTAGTCAACTAATCTGGGACAAAGGAGGAAAGGAACTACAATGGGGAAGAGACAGTTTTTCAACAAATATTGTTGGGACATTGGATATTACCTATTTAAAAATGAATCTAGATACAGATCTGATGCCCTTCACAAAAGTTAACCAAAATGGGTCATAGACTTTTATATAAAATGCAAAACTCTAAAGCTCCTAGAAGATCACATTGGAGAAAATCTAGATGAACATGGGTTTGGCCATCAATTTTAGTTACAGCATCAAAGGCGTGACACATGAAAGAAATAATTGATAAGTTAGACTCTACTAAAATAAAAAAAAACTTCTGTTCTGTGAAAGAATCAGAAAATACGTCACAGACTGATATTTGTAAAAGTTGCATTTGATAAAGAATTGTTATCCACAAAGAACACTTAAAACTCAATAATAAGAAAACAAACAACCTGGCTTTAAAAATTCAAATATACAAAGAAATATCTCAACAAATAAGGTATACGGGTGGTGAATAAGCATACGAAACATGTTCCACATCATATGCAATCAGGTAAATGCAAATTAAAACAATGAGATACCACTGTATGCTTATTAGAATGGCCAAAACTCAAAACACCAACAACTCCAAATTCTGGAGAGAGTGTGCAACAACAAAAACCCCAAATCACTGCTGGTGGGAATGCAAAGTGTTAGTCACTTCAGAGGACCATTTGGTGGCTTCTTCCACAAGTAAACACAGTCTTATCATAAAATCCAAAAATTGTACTCGTATACATATTTACTCGAGGAAGCTGAAATTTATGGCTGCCCAAATAACCTATACAAGGATGTTTATAACGATTTCATTCATAATTACAGAAACTTGGAAGGAACCAAGATACTTTTAGTAGATAAATGGATAAATTGTACTGCAATCATAACATGGAATATTATTCAGTACTAAGAAAATAAGCTATCAAGTCACTAAAGACAAGGAGGAAGCTTAAATCTTAATAAGGTGTATGACTTAATGAAAAGAGGTCGATCTGAATTTTTTTTTAATATTACAGTCAAACCCTTTACCTTTTACTGTTCCAGGGGAAAAATGAAGTAGATATAACAGTCTAAACAACTTGAGTGTTGCCTAAAATTGTTCTCTGATGGGAGGTTCAACCCCTCGCTGTCATCATGAATTATATTCTATGATAATAGTTTTGAGTATTTTATAATTTTGTAATAATTTCCATAAAATTTTGAATATATACCCCAATACATGAGTATTATTTATTTATAAATATTATACATGTTCTGTCAAATAAATTTTATATAAAAGGAAATATACATGAAGAATATATTTTTTAAAGCTAATGTTAAGTTATAGGCCAAGAAGATTTTAATACTTGAAGAATCTTAAATAATAAATGAAATACAGAAATAATGCAAATTTATATGTGCGCCAGTGCATTGCCCACTTCTCAGCTGAAAGCTGATGGCCTAGGAAAGTGCAGTGAGGGTGGTCTTCATCAAACCTGGGAACAGTAACTACTTAAGTCAATAAACACAGATTTATGCATTACTTGTATATATCAAGGCAACATGCACAAAATTCTGGGGTAATAATTAAACCTTTCCTCCAAAAGCCCACATCTAGAAGGAAACTATGTCAATTGCATAAGTATCTATTATACGAAAATTCGAATCAAATATTATGCTGTGGAGATACAAGTCCCAGTCTGGGAGGGAATCCACATTCTTTCCTTCTGTCACCCCAGGGGGTCATAAGAATATTGTCCTTTTCTTGCTGCTACACTTGCAAACTACCGCAGAGACAAACAGGGCTCCTTCAGAAGAGAAAGCTGCGCTGTCAGCAGTCGCTGCCACTTGAAAATTAGGAATATAACAGAAGGATGGGGCAAGTTGCTGTGGAAAATATTTCTCTAGACTGTCTCCTCAACTGTGTGCTAGGTGCCAGGAAAGGGACCAGATTAAACACAAGGAAAGCATGCCAGCATCCCTGCCAGCCTCGCCTTCCTGAACTGTGCCTTAGGGCACCTAACATGCACCTGACTCATTATCAGGGGCTTTGGGGGTCTTGGAAACTTACATATTTCTAACTTAACGATAGATTCCCACTCTCACTTTATGAATATTGACATTTAAAAATTTGTATGTTTTTAATGTTGCTATATTTTCTGACACAGGGATTCTTACATGTTGGCAAGGTCCCTAATGAGAGCTGTGAATTGCCAGACGGATGGATACATAACATCTTGACTGGCAGATTATCTTTACCATCCAGATAAAATTTACCATAGAAAAAGGGGACAAGATGCTTCTGGTTCCCAATGGATCTGCAAAACAAAATTGTGAAATCAAATTGTGAAATATTCGTATGGATCAGAAAAAATCTGAAAAAGTCAAACTGTTGCTTGTGGGAGATTTCAATTACCCAAATATTGACTGAGCAACAGCTATGTTGCTGTTGAAATGTAACAGTGTGTCTCTTAGAAAAAAGTCTGTTTGTTCATAATTCAATTTGATGAACAGCTACTCTGGTAGGATAGACAGAATCATATCATCGTTATACATCATAAGGTTCTCAGCCAGGAATTATCGACAAATAAATATGAAACTAGGGTCTTTGAATAATAATGATAATAATAATAATATAGTTTACAAAAATAAATCAGTCCCAACCTTCATATTACAAATCCCATTTCACTTTGTCCAGTTCCTACACTATCTTTGCTGCCCAGGAATGCCTATTTTCAACTATTCTCCTTAGTCAATTGTCCTATGTTTTTTAATTTTGTGTGAGGTTTACTGTAAGGTACATGAGAAAGAGGGGGAGGGAGAGAGAAGAGAGAGAGAGAAAGTAGGGAAAGAGATTTTAAGTCAAAATAAGTATGAAGTCCTTTGAATTTTAAATGAAGTTAGTACTACTGAAATAATTTTCTTTAGGCAGAGATTTATCTTGGTGCTATCAAGCATTTTTTCTATTCTTTTTTTCATCTTTTCTCCAGTTATAAGCCCTAGTTTTTCAAGTTTAGAAATCTCACAAGGAAAGCAAACAGAAACTCAAAGAGACAAAGATGACATCACGGTGGTCAGCAGAGGGAAGAGAATAGGAGCCTAGCACTGGATAAAGGGAGTCAAATATATGATAGGTGATTTGATTTGATTGGTGGGTACACAACACAAATATACAGATAATGCAATATAGAAATGTACACTTGAAACCTATAGACTCTCATTAACCAATGTCATTCAATAAATTTAATTAAAATAGAAGTCTCATTAGAAAGTAAACTAGTGGGTTTATCCACTTTATTTTGTGAAACGCTGATTTTTGTAAAGAACCACTCCCCAAAGATATGTATATTGTAGTTAGGCAAGCACTAAGGCAAAGAGGGAAAACTGTTGAAACGGAACTTGGAAATTAGAAGCAGAGAAGTGTTTAGAGTAGCACACGAGGGAAAGGAGATACTAACCGGAACAGAGCCTGATTCGGGGCTCATCTGCTAAGCAGATGCCCAGGGCACCAATCCAGAGGAACAGGTACGTTGCTAGGAGTGGCATGCAACTTCTCTTATGACAAGAACAAAGCAAAATAAAGCTATGCCAAGAGACAATTATTCACTTACCACATGTATAAATATCCCTGAGTTTGGGAACATACTAGGAAATCAGGAACCTTAATACATTGTGGTGGGAATGTAAAATAATACAATCCTGTAAGTCAGAAATTTAGCAATATCTATCAAAATTTCAAACACGTTTTTGACCAAACATTATGCCTCTGGTAATTTCATCTTCATATATGGTTGTACATATGGAAAATGACATAATTAGAAGTTTATTTGGCACAACATTGCTTAAAATAGCCAAAGAATAAATCCCCCAAATTCCACTGAAAGAAAAAAATGTAAATTTATGGTGATACATCCATGTAACGTGTAATATGTAGATATGAAGGAATGAGCAGGTATCTGTGCCCTGACATGGAAAGTCCTACAAAGTAAAATATATATATATATATGTTCAGAACAATGTGTGTAATGTGCCCCCTTTGGGGTAGGGATAGAGAAAATAGAGACTACATTTATGTTTACTTAAATATAGTTAAAGAAATTCTGAAAAGATATGTAAAAATCTAGGAACAATGATTTAAACAGTGAGGGGGAAGAATGGAGAGGGAAGCAGGGAGTGAGCGGACCATGTCATTGTGTAGCATTTTATACTTACAGACATAGGAATACTTATTGGAAAATGAAATAAAGCTTTTATGTTATAGGAATGAAATGAGACATGTGGAATCATTTATCTTTTGCATCTTCACAGAATATAAACTGAAAGGATTTACAGGAGCTAGTATAAAGGACACATGGACAACAACTATGGGGGGTGGAAATGGGAGGGAGGTGGGGAGCCCTGGGGGGGGTGGGCTGAGATGAGAGTAAAAGACAGAAAATTGTAGTTGAGCAACAATTAAATAAAAAAAAATACAATTCATTATATTAAGGTTGAGTCAGAATAGGCTAGGTTATTCCACCATGTCAAACTCCCAAATACCAGCGTTTTACAAAAGAAGTTTCTCGTGCTACATGTTTGTTGAGGGGCTGCTTCCTTTCTTTTTCATTTTGTCTGCATTCCAGGTCAGTGTTAATGACACTGACATTAACTGCTCCTATCCTGGAGTCTCATGCCCGAAGCAAAGTGTGAGAGGTGAACCTGAGCTCACAAAGCTTTTTTAAAATTTACACGCATTATTTATTACCTAGGAACATTTTATTGGCTAATGCAAGTGACATGACCACTCCCAAATTCAACAAGATAAGAGGTGTAATCCTCTCTCGAAGGAAGGCTGCGTCCTGAGTCATGTGGTCAGGCCTAAGTTTAAGACAAAAGGACTTTCCTACCTACTCCCCCAGGTATATATTTTTAAAAAAGAATACCTGTTACCAAATATACTTTATTATTAGCGTCTTCGTTGGGTCTCTGTCCTCATTCAATGAACGCTGAACTAGGCCCAACATTAATTCTAATGTTAACTGTAAACCTGTAAAATGAATGTGAGCTTTAAGGATTCTACCTAGACTTTCTAATGCGCACCTCACTGCTCTCTTACTAGAATAGACCATGACATTATCAAAATGCCAGGAAACAGTTTACTCTGAAAGTTAGTCAGTCCTCTTTTTAAAGTCAGGTTTTAATGTTTTTCGATGGATCACTACAAATGGTAAAGCCTTCCTTTGTACTGAAGCACCATGAAGAATGTGAGCTATTCAACAGAGTGGAATTGATGTAAAAGGATATTTTTAATTGCAGATGAGCAGCGATTTCTTAAACAATGGAATTAATTAATGAAACTGGCATTTTAACAATTATTCCTAAATACAGAAACATTTTCTCATAACTGAAATAGCTGATTGAATATTACCCACAAAATAGACTTTAATTAAAATTATAAACTCTATTACTTAATTTCCTTTAGTCCCTCTTCAGTTATTCACAGCTACTTTATACTTCATTCAGAAAAGTAGGACATTACATCTGCATTAATTAAATACCATTTGAATTCTGTATCCTTCTACAAAATAATATTGCCTATGAAATCTGTTAATCATATAATAGCTATGTGGATTTCTTGCCAATAAAAATATAAACCATTTTTGGCTCTCATCAAAACTGTCTTTGGGAACAAAAAAAAACCTCAACAAGAGAAAAATTTTTATTTTAAATGATCACCTAAGAAATAGTACTGATCATAATTTGAATTTCATTTTAATGCTAATTCTAAATTGTCTATGCTTAAGTGATTGAATCGAGAAATGAATGGAATTGTGTGACTGAGGTAGAATAAAGTAGGAAAAATGGTCAGAGCTTAGGCTTCAAAGTCAGATCTGAGAGGAAATACTGAATAATGAAAAAAGCAGCCTAGTTGAAATAAAAAGATTATGATATAATAAAAAGGTACAATGGATTATGGTACAATAAAAGGTATTGAAAGGCAGCTTTGGAAGAGGACATTAGGACAAATCACAGAAGACTTAAGTAGCTAGCAGAGGCTCTTAGTGGAACTGAGTAGAGAGGACGGGTTTTTAAATAGGAGACTGAAAAAGCACAGAGAGAACAAAGCACGTGGAGCAAAGTATCTAGGAAGAGGGTAACTGGCAGCAGAGAAATCATTCCTTCTGTGTGCAATAACTAGGGATGATAGAGAGCTGAGTTAGAAACAGTGTGGTGGCTGCGGGGGTGGGGAGGGGTATAAGGAGACTAAATGGTAATGAAAAATAGAATACATTTTTAAAAGGAAAATGTTTATGAAGAGATGCAAAATTAATTTGAATAAATAAAAATATAAACTAATGGAATTTGAATAAATTAATATAAGAGATAAAAAGAAGAAAGGCATCTAAACTGACTGACTTCGAGGCCAGGAAAAGTAGAGATGGGTGACTGGGAGAATCAGAATCCATAGCAAAAAGAAGATTGAGGATCAGGCTTGCAGATTAGAGTGAGAAATGTGTGCAGATATAATATATTCAGGTGTAGGGAAATTTAAAAATGTATGTTTACTAATGTTGGAAAACGTGAGCAGACCATAGAAATTAAATGCAAAGCAGATACTTCAAATGCAAAATTCAGGTTTAAGAGACAAGACAGGAAAAAATTCACCCTTCCTTTCTTCCTTCGTGCCTTCCTTCTTTCCTTCCTTCTCTCCTTCTTTCCTTTTTTCCTCTCCTCCTCTTGCCCCTCCCTTGCTTTAGCCCTCCATCTCCATTTCCATCTCCATCTCCAACTCTGTCTCTATTTCTCCCTCTGCCTCTCCCTGATCATTCTAGCTGTTCTGCGTGTGCTTAAGGGTAACCACCATTCTCACCAGGCGAGTAGTCTATAAATGTAAGATAGGACAACTTAGTTAACCATGTTGTTCCCACCTTCTACCTCTCTTGAAGGGCGTGTTTTAGCGCATGAATGCAAAAAAACATTATGAGGGTATTAGTCACAAAAATTGTTGGGTTTGTAATGTTTTAATCAATTCCTGCTTTATTATTATAAAATGACCTTGCTTATTCCTAAAATTGTTTTTGCTCTGAAATCCATTTTGTCTGATATTAATATAACCACTTCTACTTTTTGAAAAAATTGGTGTTAGCATGATTTGTCTTTTCCATTCCTTTCCTTTTTAATCCATTACTATCTTTATTTTTCTTGTGAATTTTATTTAAATGAAGCATATGACTGGCTCTTAATTTTTTTACTAGGTCTGACTATTTCTGGCTTTTAATTGGCATGTTTTGTCCTCTTAGTTTTAATATGATTACTGATATTTTGGTATGTTAGGTTTAAATCTACCACTTTTATTTTTTTCTACTTATCTCCCCTCTTCATTATTGCCTTCTTTTTCAACTTTCCTTGGGATTATATTTTTATGATTCCATTTAATCTCTTTTGGTGGCATATTAGCTACGATTCTTTCTGTTATTGATAATTGACTGGTCATTAAGGGCTTAGAGTACACCGTGTCATATTCTGCCTTCTATGTATACTATGTCACTTCAATCGGCATCTAAAAATTTTTAATAATACATTTTCCCTTTCTGCTTCCAATAATTATACTAACTTTGCACATATTATAAACCTCAGACTATATTCTAGTTGCCTAGTTTTAAATAGTTAATTATGTTTTTAATAACTTTGAAAAAGGAAAAAGTTACATAAATTCACTCACATACTTAGTATTTCATGTACTGTTCATTGTTGTACAGTTCCAGATTTCTCTCTGGTATCATATTTCTTCTGCCTTAAGTATTTGTAAGATTCCTGTGGTGTGTATCTCCTGAAAATGAATTCGTTTGACTTTTGAATGTCTGAAAAACTCTTTATTTCACCTCCATTTTTTAAAGAATACTATCTCTGGTACAGAATTATCATTCGGCTTTTTTTTTGTTTGTTTGTTTCTAACACTAAGAATGTTTCCTTACCTTCTGGCCTGTGTTTGCAATCATTTTGTCTTACTGACCTCTGTGCCTCTGTATTTAACTTTTTCTTCTGGCGGGTCTTAACTTTTTTTGTCCTTGGTTTGCAGCAGTTTGATAACGATGTGTTTTCGTGTATTTTTTGTTGTCTTTCTTTTTTTTTCATGTTTCTTTGGATTGAAGTTTCTTGACTTTGAATTGGTCCATTTATAGATTTCATCAAATGTGTAAAAATAGGGGTATTATTTCAAAAAAACTTTTGTTTCAGATTTCCCCTCTCCATCTTTGGGGACTCCATTTGCATGCAGTTAGAGCACTGAGGGCTGTCCCACAGCTTGGGAGTCTCAGTTCCTTGTTTCAAGTCTCATCTTTCTGTACTTCATTTGGAATAATTTCCATTGTCATATTGTTGAGTTAACTAACTTAATCTTTGTAATATATAAATTTCTTTTAATCCGAGGCATTGGATTTTTTTCTTAGCCACTGTAGTTTTTATTTCTAGCAATGAGATGGGCTTTACATTGTCCATGTCTCCAATTAATGCATTTGACAATTTTTACAGTTTTGTGAATGTGTGGAATACAATTATAATAACAATTATACTTCTATAATAATACTAGCTTTTGTTTCAGCTTTAAGTTGTTTTTGATTAATTTTTCTTTTAATTATGCTTATTTCCATGCCTGGTAACTTAAAAATTGTTTTATTTTTCTTATGGTATAATTAACACACAACATTATATGAGTTTCAGGTGAACAGCATTATGATTTGCTCTTTGTAAACATGAGAAAATGATTACCACAATCATACTAATTAACATCCATCACCTTACATAATTACCTACTTTTTTTCTCCTAATGAAAACTTGAAATTACTGCCTTAGCAACTTTTAAATATGCAATATAGTAATATTAACAATAGCCATTATTTCTGTACACTTCATCCTTATGACACGTATTTTATACTCAAAAGTTTGTGCCTTTGACCTGCTTCACCCAGTTCTTCAAGCTCCTATGCCCAACCTCTGGCAACCACCAGTTCATTCTCCTATGAACTGGGCTTTTGTTTGTTTGTTTTGTTTTGTTTAAAATTCCACATGTAAGCAAGATCATACAGTATTTGAATGTCTCTGCCTGACTCATTTTGCTTAGCACAATGCTTTTGTGGTCCTTCCACTTGTCACAAATGACAAGATCTTATTCTTATTTATGGGCGAGTAATATTCCTCTGGTAGTTTCTCACACATATGTGCTGAGATATACTCTGCTTAATATTAAAGAAGGACCCACTGCAAATTCCCAGAGCTCTCTCTCTGCTCAGCTCTAAACTTACAAATACTCTTTACGACAAACTGTCGCTGCTCTTGGCTCCCAGAATTATCCATACTCTCCCCTTAATCAGAGCATCCATGGGTCTCTTCTTGGTCTTCCCCTCCCTGAACCACAGCCTGGAAGCTTTCTTATAAAAGTATGCCTTCATAGTTGCTGAGCATATTATTTGTTTCTTATGTATGAGAGTAAAATATCTTTATTGCTTAATGCCCAATGTCCTAAATAGTTACTTAATACATTATATCTGGCTACTTGTTTTTTTTTCAGGTGGATTTATAAAATTATTGTATGATAGCTCCATTTTATCCAGAAGTATACATATCTCACAGTTTTAATCAATAGAAATTCACAGAAGAAAACAATTAAAAATAAAGTGCGTACAAGAACATAGCAAAGGCCTTGAAACCACATTTCCTGGGTTTAAATGCCGGCTCCACTGCTGTAAGATCAGGTAATTGTCCTGAATATCTATGGTTTATTTACCTCACATGTAAACTAAAGGTGATAAAATTAACCACCTCACTACATTAATAAGGGGGTTACTACATTAATAAGGGGGTTAATGCAATTACTATATAAGGAGTGCTTCGAACATTGCATGCTTCATGGTAAATTTTCAGCAAGTACTAGATATTATCATTATTAGTGGCCACAGTAAAGGAACTATTTTTATTAGTATTATTACTAAGGGGAGAACGTAGAGTAAGTCCTCTTTAGGGACTAGAGATGGACAATGGAAATGCATCAGTAAGCTAGGTCACTGTCCCTTCTCTCCAACAATGGACAGAGCTCATCTATGTCTCTCTGTGTCTTCGTTCTGAGCTCTCCTTTGTAAAGCACCTCTCTCCACTTCACCTAGTGGTTGTGGCTTAACACTCCTGACCTGAATTGCCAAGTTCCTATGGCCTAACGCCAAAAATTGACTAGCATCATTGACTCCGTTGGAACAATATACCTAGCTGACTAGGTGGGAGGAGAATTCTTCAAAAAGAAATATTGTGGACTAGAGAGGTGTTCACTACAGGGACAAAGTGTTGGTAGGGATCCAAGACAGTAACTTAGAGCCCTTCATACGAGTCTGGTGCAACTGCTAAAAGACCTTCAGAGACTGCGGTTTTTTTAGGTATGAGATCTCAGAGGTGTATGATTTGAGGTTGGTAAAAGAACAAGGCTTAACAGCAGAACTGGGATTAACCTGGAAGCAAAAGACATCAGAGGTGAAAAACTGCTTTCTGTGTGCTTAACAAATAAATGCCTTGCTTTTTTTTAGTTATTCGGTGAACCTCACTGCAAATGAATAGAAGTTATTGTAGTAAAACTCTATTCTTAACTAGCTATCTGAAGAATTTTTCAAGATTAGTAATGATTAACAAGTAGCAAGTTGGCTAGATTTTTTAATTATGGAAAGAGATCAAATTTAATCCCATCATTCCATTTTAAAATTTTACTTATTGCTCTTTTCAACAAGACATGAGCAGTCTTGAGTTAACATCTAAAAAAAAGCAATATTAATGAGGCTCAAAGGGTGTTCATTTCATTTGTCTCAGTATGTTTGTATTAGATCTTTTTTTTAAAGTCTCTTTGGACAATTTACTTCTAAGTACACACTAAGCTATTAGTCATAATCTTTCTGCAAAGCTAAAATTCTTTAACAGACCAATTCAAACATTTCTGTCTTGGTAGAATTAACTATGGGAAAGGGTGTTCAGAAATATGATTATTAGAACAAAGGAAAAAGTGTCTGGTTAAAAGCTCCTGGGCTCTTGGCTAACAGTCCTCTTGGTGGGTGGGTTTCTGCTTTCTCAAAATGAGATTCAGTCTTATTGTTTATAATAAATTACTTACTCAATTATCCCATAAATGCAATTTTATTACCATAAATAACTTATGAGTTCTCTTACCCAAAGGAGTTTATTTTCCAGACCAAGTTTTAAATGCTATTTTTTTTCTATAGATTCTAGAATAAGGGAGACATTAGTGCTCCAAGAAATCTAATATCTTATTTAATAAAAGCACTAATAAATTATCTTTGTCACATGCAGATGAAACAAAATAAAGTATTATGTGCATTGAAATTTAATCCAGTTTCAAACATAAGAGAGGAACTTTTCAAACAAATTAGGAGTGTAAAAGCAACAAATTCTTAGGTCACTCAAAGAAATGTTACTGTAGGCCGGACAGGGCAGGATCTTGGGATGGCTTTTAAGAAGAGACCTTAAGTATTTGAAGAAACTGAAGGTTTTGTTGTCATCACTTCTTTCTTTATTTTGTTGCTGATTTTTTAAAAATCTACTGTATCATGGAAACCGCAATCAAAGCCAGGGTCAAAGTCAAGCTTAACGAATATAAACCTGTGTTCACCAGGGTTTCCCAAACTACATATTAAAGTATTTAAACAAGTATATCCCTCCATATTACCAATCAGGTACTTATTTCTAACACAATGATGGTGAAACTAATATCCTAAATCAACTTACCAGATACAGAAGGAAAAGAGTACATCTATTAGGACTGGGCAAGAAGGAAAAGAGATTCATAGACGGGGATAACACTGTGGTGATTGGTGGGAGGGATATAAGAGGACTCAATGGCAATGGAAAAAATACAATAAAGATTGTATTTCAAAATATTTGAAAAAGCAAAAGCTATTATGCAAATGATCTTATACAGAGACGTTCAGAGTTACTCTGCGTGAAGGAGAAAATGCGCAACAGAGAGGAAAGAGGCAGACAGGAATGGATGGGAAACAGACAGGAATGGATTTGGCTCATCCAGTTTCAAATCTAATGGTTTGTTAAGGTTCCTTTTCTGACTGGATATCAATAATCACCTTTTAAATCCTATTTTGGTGAGTATGGGTTTCTAGTCTGTTTCTGCTGTTTTATGATAATGTAAGTTCCAGGAAGTCAGAGACTTTTTATACCTTTGGTTACTGTTGTATCCTTGAGTCCAGAGAAATATCTGACTCATAGGACATTCTCCATTAAATATTTGTTAGCAAGTGTTGCAAGAGTTTACACGATTTGGAAAGGCACTGAAACAGTCTCCTTGCTCCACTTTTGGGAAAAAGCAGGGAGAGAAGAAAAGAGAATTTCCAGAAAGTTCATAAATGTCTTGAGCATAGAAAACCTATATGGTGTATCTTTATATCTCCACAACATAGAAACCTACGAGAAAAGAACATAGTAGTTTTAAACATAGGAGATAATCAATAATTATTATTGATGAATTTTCTCCTAATAGTTTGTTCCCAAAGATGAAATACATAGAGAATTGTGAGTACCTTGATTTTCTGTATACTTGGAGAGACCAGTTCAAGAACTAACTCCCTCATACTGTTTCTTCTCCACAGGTTTCTGAAAGCAGATGAACCAATCCAGGCAGTCACAGTTTCCCAAAGTGCTCACATAGCCGACTGGGCTGGCATTTCGCGGCTTTCACGGGCATAAAGATTACCCTGAGTGCATCCATTAGGGTGTGAGGCTTATCTTCTTTTTTGGCATGACTCTCAGCAGTTTTTGCAAAAATGAAATGCTTGAAAAACATTTATTGACTGAACAAATGGTAATGGTAATTGTTTGCATGGTAAACCTTATTACAACAGACTGCGGGAAGGGAATAAAGAGATGCATTTGTTACTACTTATAGATAATTTGACTGTTAGTGATTTTGGATCTCAATTTAAATATGAATAAACTTAAATTTTGAGGCAGTTTGATGGATCAGATTGGGATCTGAGACCACTATCTTTCACTGCCTGAGTACAATGTCTTGAAAATTACTTTTCCCCTTTGTCATTCTTTTTTCTTGGGAGGAAGGGTTTATCGGGCTCCTCCTGCTTCCCATTAGCTGGAAGCAGCTTGGAATGCTTTTTTTAGTACTCAGCTATGCACTAGGGGTAGCAATGCCTTCGCCTTAGAAAGATTGGGTCGTGTCTCCAACATCCCAGCAGCTGATCCAAGCTCTTTCTCCTGTAGCCACCCAAGTAGGGAAATCAAACGATTCAGAGAGGAGTGACTCATCTCACCATTATCTGTATTGTGATCTAGCCGGATTTTTACTTCCTCTCCCTGCAACTTTAGGCTTTGTATGTCCAAGGGAGGAAGGCTTCCACCAATTGAAACCCCAATGGCCTCATTAAAATAAATTTGAGACTGCCCCTGGATCCTTTGGACTTGCATGCCAGTGAATAAACAAGCAAACAAGTGGTGATGTTGATTGACTTTTTCTTTTACCACGTAGAGAATTCGTTTTTTACACAATAGTGATTAAGATGGAACCTGAGCATGAACATCATCCACAAACAGATAAAGGGACTTTTTGAAGAAAGGTAGATGACACACCTTTCTGGTTATAAAAGGAAGAATTGTGGAAATTAGCAGAAGTATGCTTTTGCTATTGTCTTTATTTGAATGTTAAGTGTTGGAGCTGAATGTAGACCCAAGTTCATAATGGATGGACTACGCTGGATTTATAGTGGGTCAGTTCAGCTGAACTGCCACTCTATTTGCCAGAATCTCTTCCCCCGCGCTGTTCACTTCAGTGTGCCCCACAAGAGACATTCCACACAAGGTTTGGAAGGTAGAAGGGCAGCCACAAGCAACTTCTTGTTAACCCAAGTGAGGTTGGTGCAGGCACAGGAGCTGCTGAAGTTCGGGCCATGTGTCATAACCTGCCAGTGTCCCTTGTGGTTGTGAGGAAGTAGCCAGCCCTGCAGTGACTCCAGATTGTGACAGACTCTCTCCTACAGGTTCTCCAGCTCCTGGCCTGGGTACATGTTAGGTGATGGAGAGTGGCGGCCGGTTCTGTTAACCGTGTCATGTTTGAAGCTGGAGACTTGGAGGCAATGAAGCAGGTTGCAATTTGTCCCCATAACACCCAGTTCCAATGTGGTTTCCTGCCCATCTTCACAGCTTCCAGTTTATTTTTGTTTTCTGTACTTCATGTCCACCTCAGAAGCAAAGCAAAAAACCACTGAGTAACAGAACAAAGGTTTTGAATGTCTTATGATACTGAAGTGAGGACATTTAGAATTTGGGGACCTCCTCCAAGAAAAAGAGTTCCATTAAGCACAATAGGCCTCTGTTGAAATGTCTTGTGTCAAGTGAACAAGATGAAGACAAATTTTAAAAACTGAGGCCTAACCTTAAGTTGGCTCGGTTCCTAACTGTATTACCCAACTCTAAATACCTGCTAGATGACAAAGTGAACTACCCACAGAAGAAGATATGGTATTCAGATTCTTGGAAATTTCCATACACAATGCTCAGTGTTCAATCAAGACTTACCACACATATCCAGAAACAAACCAAGAAAAGAGCAGAAAATAAAAATGGGGTCACATATGAACCTGTGATTGAAGTTATAGAACATGGAATTTAACATAACTGTGAATACTCTTCTGCTCAAAAAATAGGTTACAAGACAGTTTTACCATTAAGCAAAGCTTATTATCTATCTAAAAATCAAATTAAACCCATTCAACAGAAAATAATACCATATTTAGAAATAAGATCCCAGTGAGGGCCTCGCCAGAAAATTGGGCATAGGAAGAGCAGGTTAATAAGCAGGATTATAGGACAAGGTAAAGCGTTCAGGTGGAAGTTTGAAGAACAAAGAGGATCGGAAATACTGAAAGGAATATGGGGGACCTTTCAACGTGGTAAAAATTTCTAATGTGTATTTTGGAGTCAAAGAAGTATAGGCCAGAAGCAATATTTGAAAGGTAATAGCTCTGGGAGAATTTTTCCCAAACTGATTATCACCATCAAGGCACAGATTAAAAGGACCCTGTGCACAGCCACGTGTGAGATGGATTATGAAAGCAGGGGGACCAATTATCGTCTATTACTTAGGTCTAGGTGAAAGATTGTGTGTCCAGGTCAGCTGCAGCAGCGTGAAGGTAGTGAAAAGTAGGCTGGATCTAGGTGTATTTCAAAGAAAAGCAGGAAGGATTTTGCTGATAATCAGGGTGTTAGATACAGAGCAGAGGATGACGGCAGGCTGAGCAAGTAGAAAAACTAAACTGTTTTTACTGAGATGAGGACAATTACAGGGTGATCAACCGAAGTTGCTGAGGGTGTGAAAAATTTGTTCCAGAATGGTCACAGATAATTGGTAGAAAAGAATAGGCAGCAGTAACCAAAACCACGAGCCACACAGTATAACCATATTGAATAAGCTTTCAATCACATCCATATTGTTTCAAGTACCTGTGGTCACAAAAAATAATGAAAAAGGTAGAAGATTCAAAACTATATTCTAAGAAGCTAGTTAACAGAAAAAAAAACAAAATTCCTTATCCTTTGGAAGTCTGTAAATTTTGAATTGAGTTTGTTTAAAAATGCCAGTAATTTTCCCTCATTCTTAGCTGGTCAGGTAAATTAACTGGTCGATATTTACCTGGTAATAGAATTCTACATTGAAAATTATTTACCCTCACCATTCTCATATTATTTTATTGTTCTGACACTCCTAGCAGATGAGACATCTGCTACTGTTCTAATGAATAATTCCCAGTTGGAAATTTGCTTCTTAAATATTTTGTTCATTCTCTTTGTACTTAATGCTTTGCAATTTTATTAAAATGTGTCCATGTAGAATATGATTTTTTTTCTGCTTTGAGGTTGGGAAGATTCTTAAATCCCTTTTCAATTCTTAAAAAAATTTAGTCATTCTTCATCTGAATTTTCTGTGTTCACTTAGAAATTTTCTTAGCTACATGTTGCAATATATTATTCTAGCTATCAAAACCAAAACCCTTAGGCATTTTATAACATTTTTGTTTTTAAATATCACATGATCAACCAATTTTAAATTCTCTTCATGCTTGTCTTTTTTGATATTTAATCCATTTATTATTTTTAGTAACTCTATATTTTTGTTCCTTGATTCTTTACCAATCACTTTTGCTTAAAGTTTTACTTCACACTGAATGTTATTCCCTGTTTTAAGGATGTTAATTCTTATTTCTATTGTGTCTTTTGACTCTGACGAGATTTTTGCTCCTTATATGGCCTTAATTTTTTATTGTGATCTCATCTGCTGTGTGTATATTTGAGTTAGTAGGAAAACTATGAGCCTAAGTTTAACAAGAATCTCCCAAGGGTCATCCTGTGATCATGCAAGTGAAGACAAAAGTTTTGAGCAAGCTCATAAAGTACAGGTATTAGCATAAATGCTCCCTCAAAACTAATCATTTCCAACACTTCTATTGTTGCTGCTGTTGTTTTTGTTGTATCTTCCCGCTCATAATTCAAGTCACAAAAAGTACAATAATGTGAGCCTAGCATAAGTCCCATGGCCACCCCTAAGCCAGACGAGCCTGAAGTCTTAATTGATACTCCTCTTAAGGTTAAATGAGGAAGGAAGGAAGAGGAAGGAAGAATGATAACCAAAAATAATATTTAAGAAAGAAAAAACAAAAAAGGGAACTGGATATTACTTATCAAGCATACTTTAAGTAATGATGTCATTGTGAACAATGATAAAAGGAAATAAAAATAATGTTTATGTCCTCTTAATTCGTAGCAAGTAGGTGAATCATTGTAACGTATTCTTTAGAGGATGTTTTTGTCATGGAGAACAACAGATACCCATTAACTTCCAAAATAATTTATTACTTAATTGTTCTATTTTTTAAATTTATTTGTTTATTTATCTTTAGAAGGGAAGGGAAGAAGAAAGGGAGAGAAATATCAATGTATGGTTGCTTCTCGTGTGCCCCCTGCTGGGAACTGGCCCCTGATGAGAACTGGCCTGAGACCCAGGCATGTGCCCTGATTGGGAATCGAACCAGGATCCTTTGCTTCACAGGCCCGTACTCAATTGACTGAGCTATACTAACCAGGGTCTACTTAATTGTTCTATTAAAGACAATGATGCCCTGAATAAAATTCCAGAAGTGATCCTAGAAACCGGGCAGCTCCCTAAAATCTTGCACCAGGTAGGAGGTTGAAGAAAACGTTGTTTTCCGAAGGGTGGGGCATGAAGAGCTGAGATAGCCGGTACCTAAGAGACAGAGACCCAGTAAAGTCTGATAGGTGCAAAACTACACCAAGATGAAGGGGCAACTACTAAAGTTTTGAGTGAAAAGAAAAAAATGATTTGTGGTCATGTGTGCGTGTGTGTGTATTTGTGAAAATGAAAGTGGCAAAGATAGAGAAACAGAAAAACAGAAAGTAGAAAGCATGTGGGTAGACTTTGATGGTGAGGGGATACTGGGTGTACTGACCAGGAAATGGACATTTAAATTTAATGTATCAGAATTGAAATTTCAATGGTATATTCATAAAAAATCTAACAGGCATTTCAGAATGAAACTCTACACCTTTGTTGTTCAGTACAGTATCCACCACCCACCCACGACTAATTGAATTTAAACTTTGGTTTCTTTGTTGCACTAGGCACATTGTAAATTCTCAATAGTGACATGTAGCCAGGGTTACCGTTTTGAACAGTGTAGAGAGCAAATATTTCTGTCATTGCAGAAAGTTCTATTGGACATAAAATTAAGAATAAAGTTCAGGAGAAGAAATTTAGAATAAAATATCATTAGCAGATATGTATTCAGAACATAGAGAGAAACATTAACAATTGAGGGGGATCCAAAAAACCTGAAATTATCTTGTGGAAGGTGGACCCTTGTCGTACAGGTTTCTCCCCATCCCACCCACTAACTGAGTATTTTAGGAACCTATCTGTTTCAGTGTACCAGCTAGCATTGTTGTGAGAGGCTGCATTCGGCTTCAGTGAAATTTTTGAAGACTTTTTTGAACATGCTTTCCCATTACATTATGGGTGATTTACAAGTGCACCTGCCCACACCAGGCTGTGGTCAGCAGTTTTTTATCAAAAATGGCTGACCCCCATGACCCACCCTCCCTAATCACCCGATCTTGCCAAGAGTGACTTTTTGTTTGTTTGTTTTCCCTGATGAAAAAAAATCCTCAAAGGAAAACGTTTTACTGATGTAATGGTAGAGGTGAAACAGGAAATGGCAGAAGCACCAAGAGGCATCAAATCTGACAGGTTCGAAAATTGTTTTAAGCTATGAAAAAAAATGTCTCAATAGTGTATTGCATCCAATGGAGAGTACTTGAAAATTACTGAAGTTTAAACATGTAAGAATAAATACACAATTTTTTATAAACAAATTCTGTTTTGGAGGGGCCCTCTCGGTGGTCAAAAAAATGTTGAATGTCTATTGTTATGCATTATCAGAAAATGTGCTTTGTAAAATTGTTAAAAAGCAATACATAATAACATTTTTTATTACTTAAAAAGGAATACATACATTGAATATTTTCATTACTTGCATTTAAAAGCAACTAGAGGTAAAGCAGTCAGGAGATGGAGAAATCAATATCTTTAGCAATTTAAATCCAATGAAAATAAACATAAGATGCAATATTGAATCTGATTACATTGTTATTTTCAGAAGTTTAATTTTAAAAGAGTTAAACTTGGGGCTTTTATTAAAGATTTAAAGATGAACTCTGAACTCTCTTTTGTTTTAAAAAAATCCTAAATTTTAACAGACAGAGGGACTGCTTTCACGGTCTTACTTTTTGTATACCCTTTGCTGCAACGTCAATGGAGATTTGAGAAAAAATCTTCTCTTTGCCTTGGAACTAATCCAGTGATTAAGAGATTATGTCTCAGAGCCTACATCAAAGCATCAAAGTGTGGTTTTTTTTTTCAGGAAGATTTATTCTTAGATCCTGTAACTATATTTTTTGTACTGTATGGTTATAAAAACACCAATATAGATTAAGCAATCTAATTTAAAGATGAACATTTTATAGTTTGGTAAAAATTTCCTTAAATAGTCTATAGTTTATCAAGTGGTAGTTTTGTAAAGCATGTAATTATGGCCAAAGTGTATGGGTGTGCTCACTCTGCTGCTTCAGTTAGGAATTAAATTTACTGGTAAATCATATTTTTTAAATGAATACAAAAATAGGGATCATAAACAGAAGAGAAATTAAAGCAGTTGTTAGTCCCATGCCAAGGTGAGCGACAGGTCTACCCTCTAAGGTATTTCTGTTTTGTTTCTGAGTCCCACTGCCTTTTTTGGGGGAGGGGGGGCAAATTGTCATTTAAGTTTTTGTTTTTATTGAATTCTTTTGATGCTGATGGTAGTTGTCTTTAGTTTGCAGAGAGTGCATCGTGACTTCCTGGCCCTCCTTGAACTTGTTCTATCAAGTTCATAACAAGTGTTTCCATTTGGTGGCTGAGGCTGCCTAGGTCTGGCCCAGATATGGTATTGTTACTACTGTCAGCCCCAGATACTGAAATATCCATGCTTCATACACTGTCATAGGCCCTTAAGAAAGACTTTCTCAAAATATACATTCATATTTCAGGTTTGGTCTAATGAACCCATTATCTCAACTGCCCATGAGTGTCTTGAGCTAAATAAATAGAATATAAAATACTTTTCCCACTGCTCTTTTATTTTTACATAGTTAGAACTGTATTTGAAACTAGCAAAATATACACTTCCTATAGTCTTCGTGGTTTGAATACAAATTAAGACATAAAACACCTTGATAATTTTTAATGGATCTACATATTGTCGTATTTGAACTCTGACTTTGTTGTATGTGCAATTCAATTCAATTCACCCTTTCTCAGCTTCCTGACGATAGCTGGGGGCCCTGCAACCACAGCCTTCATCTTCTGGCGCGACAGAGACTTCCGCCCGCCGGACGGCAGCACAGTGAGGCAGGGAGCACAGCCGTGTCCCGCTCCTCACCAGACGCTGACTTCCCCTGAGCGGCTTCCTCCATTATAGGAGAGATGCACTGGTCTTTGATTTCTCTTACGTTTAGGTTGTTGAGCTCCAAATCTAGACTTCCTGTTACTCCCAATATTCAGGGTCCGGCACAAATAACATCCCTTGTTATGACAAAATCTTTTATTACAAAATCATAAGCATGCAATTCTGTAATATAACAATATCACACTCAAGCACCACCTATGACATTTCAGGTGAAATATTTAATTTAAAACTATAAATTATTACATCCATGTTATTTCCCTGCTACCCACACTCAAATAGGCGTTACTTCTGCCGGGCCTTGTATTTTTCAAGAATGAGGTTTATCTACTGGATCTCTCCAACATATGTTTATAGCCAGTATTTGACATAGCATGTGCTTTTTTAAAAGGAAAACATGATTCTTCGAGACATCAGCTTTTTAAATTATTTTAAGCAAACATATGTGCTTTAAGTGGAAGTAGTATTAATTTTTCACAATGTACGAAGTACACACGAAAGTCCATGATAGATGCTTCGACAAAGGACAGCTTCTGCTAGCAGAATGACCTTTTGTCAGCTCGCGGGTAGCAGCAAAATCGTAATGACATTATACACTCCCAAAGCTATTCCTGAAAATGCCCCCTCCTAACTGGTAAAAATGATACACTTCTTTCACTTTCCCTAAATATCTCTAATTACAATGACCAAAATAGTTGAACTTTCTAGGTTTTCCAAGTGGCATGTACCATTTATTAACTAAGTGGCCTTAGACAATCCTTATGAGAGAAATAGGGATAACCCGACCCACAGAACTGTAATTAAGGGGAATAAACATGACAAGCTTACAAGCCACGTCACGAAATGCCTGAGGATATGAAGAAATACACCATAAACGTCACCTCTCTTCCCTCCTCACCGGCACTCCCATTGCAGGGCGAATATCAACCTGTGCCTAAGCTTATGGGAACCATGACACAGCTGCTGCCGGACCCCCACCCTCACATCACAGCAGTTTCGGCCGTCAGACGTCATCTCTGGTCATCACGCAGATTGTGTAGACTCGTAACGGAAGGTGTGGTGGTATTCAGGAACCACCTCTTGACACAGAGCCTTCTGCAAATAAGAGTAATAAACGTTCTCAAAATTAATAAATGGTTTTATACCCAAGGATTTTACGTTTAGTCCCAGGAGCTATGAGGAGTTCGTTAAAGGGCTCTCTGTGAATTTTAAGATAAAATTTAGGTAACTTAGAAGTCGGAATACCAAATTGCAGATTGGGTTTGGAGCAGCGCTGAAGGCAGGAGGCTAACGAACAGTCTGGGGAAAATGACTGGGCCTGAGCACAGGCCGTGAGCCTGAAGACGGCAGTCATTAAGTATGAGACCTATTGCAGCCCGGAATCCACCAAAACGTGCTAATTTCTTCAATATAAAGGGTATTGTCCATGAGTCTGTAAAACTCTGCCTAGGTCTTCAAGAGTAAACAAATAATATCTTTAAGGACAGTAGACCAATTAATTAGCCATCACATGGAAAAGAAGTTTGGTCTTCTACTGCATGTCAGTAGTTTCCAGTGGTTTCGTGTGAAAGTTTTTTCTCCAAGAACCTGCTCACAGACTATGGAAATCCTTACTGTTCTTTGCACCCTCTGTGAGTGTCACACAGCCACTTAGATACGGAGTGAACTTTTTTCTATGGGAGGCTTAACGCAGAGGTATTATGGTACTATTATGATTGGCTATAGAAACAATATCTGAATCCAAAGGATGGCGCCCAGAATATGAAGTTCAATGAGGAGATACCGGGGCAGAAGAGAATCAGGAGGGTTGGAAATGGTAGCGAAAACCTTTGACTAAATTAAAACTTTTAGTAGGAGAATTCTGAATGACTTCCTCTTTAAGACGTTAACATTTGAATAAGATGTGAATTCTGACAGCAAATAAACTGAAGTATATTAAAAAATAACATCAAGCTTTCAACTACTTTTGGTGGTAGATTTTTTTTTTTGGTAAACCTAATGCTACCTATGTGTATATCAGGAGCCTTTTTGGTCAATTTTTCTCTGTACTCAATTTATATTTGTTGGTATTATTCACTGAGGTGATGTTAATAAAAACAACCAGTCAAGTGATGGGTTTATCTGATGGTTTTGCTGACATGAATTTAAAAAGAAATTGATTTTGTGGGGCAGGCTGAATAAACACCATTCATTCCTCTCCCTCTCCCACATTTTAATGTGTTCTTGGATCAACAGCAGAAAGGAAATACGAGCTCCTTCACAGGAATTTTAACATGGATAAATAACAGTGGTTCATAAATTAAAATGAACTGACATTTATTACAGAACCCCACTCTTATTTATGATTTTTGGCTTCAGTTACAAAAGTGCATGATTCACTCCTCCTGGGAAGATGCTGTCTTCTCTAAACCGCCGCTCTTATCTCTCTTTACCTGGCGTGGAAGGAATTTTCTGTGCTTCAGTTCACTGCAGAATGTGCGTCTCTCTCCTATTAACATCTGTTTGAGTCTCTCCTTGCCTTGCAGCTTATCAGGGCTGCCTGGTGTATTTCCAAGACGAAGAGTTGTGGTTTCCTCTTGCCATTTACTACTGACAGTGAATTTAGGTAGCAACATGTCTAAGATGCCAAGAGTCCTAGAAATTTAGCCTTTAAAAGGTTTTATTTTTTCTGTTATTTAGTTATTTTTATTCTCTAAATTTTTCATTTCTTTTTTTTAATCTAATTCTTGTTCAAGTACAGTTTTCTGTCTTATATTCCCAGCCCTGTCCCCCGCCAGTGCTCCCCACCTCCCTCCCATTTCCACTCCCCACCTTAGTTATTGTCCATGTGTCCTTTATAGTTGTTCATGTGAGTCCTTCCCCTTTTCCCCTGTGATTCTTTGGTTTCAGCAGGATATGCTATACAGCAAGACTTCTTAAAATGGGAAATAATCATGATTATAGACCCAATCTCCTGTTTATATATTACAAGGTATATGTACATTTTTTTACTTTCTAATGTGGACACTTTGGTGGACTGACCATATTAATGGTTCTAGTTAACAGGTTCCATGCATTGTCTTGTAACTTTAAATCCCCTCTGCTGTGGTTCAGGACACGCCACCCTGAAATACGGCACTGGGTATAGGGATTACTTAAAATGAAGGAATTCGTGAAACGGACAGGTACAGAGAGGACGCTCTGACTTCCCCCTTCTCCCCTGAAGCAGGTCATACCATCATCTTGTTGGCAGTACCCACCCTACACCCTGAGGAAATGAGCCTGCTTATCTCTGTAGGGAGAGAGGTGCTGAGAGGAATCCAAATGGACAGACTTGCTAAGTCTCCCCAAGTTTATTAGCCTTAGTTTATACCCCTTTGTCCTATTCCATTTTCCCCATGACTTTCCATTTTTCATCAAATCTAATATAAAAATCCTCAGGTTTAACCATTTCTTCAGGTCTTCATTTCCTTACGAGGTCTCCTGTGTCACATAAAACTTACACTAAATAAATTTGCATTCCAGTTCAGTGAACAGGGTCCCAACCAGAGAACCTAGGAGGGTAGTTGGAATACATTTTTTTCTTCCTCTACAGTTCTTACTTGAAATCTGGGATAACGATTGCTTTGATCGACAGACTGAAACAGTGAGGGTGTTTCTGAGATGCAGCTTCAAAAGGACTCACACTTCCATTTTCTTCACTCAGCCCCCATCTGTGACACAATGAAAAGCTCTAGGTAGGCCACTGGGAGATGGAAGACCACACAGAGCACAGATGGTGAATCCTTGCCAATGCCATCTGAGATTAGCAAGCACTGAATGGATCTGAAGATGCCCACAGACAAATGAATAAGTTTAGCTTGGACCAGATCAATATTACCACCTAGCCAACACATTCACTCCTAAACAAAATAAGTGTTTATTGTCATATGCCATTGACTTCATTTGCTTATCAAAGATAGCTCCCAAAATGACTTAATATTAATAATGAATCTTAGACATCACACAAGATGCAGGGCAGCGTGGTCTTTAAGGAAGTTGACTTGACATTTTAAGACTTGTGTATTAATAACTCTCTTGCTAAGATCTAAAACTTAATTTTCCTTCTATTTTATTTATCCTTAAAATTTTCAGTGTAAACTTGTGGATGGAATTTGGAAGGTCCAACATAGAATTAGAGTGATTTTATGACTCTGGGTTTTCCTGCCTCAAAAAAATGCTTTGGTCTATGTTGCAGCGTTTGCTTTCTGGTCTTAAGGAATTTAGTGTTACTGCTCTTGCCTCACTTTTCCTTCAAAATATTCATTTTGGTGTATTATTTTATAGCCATTGACTTTTCAACAAATTACTACCAGCTAAACTTAGCCCAGGGAAGCCCAGAGACACTTTCAAACCTTCACTTATTTCTCATTAATTACACTGAGAAAGCTCCAAACATCATTAACTATATAATTCATATGTGCAAAAATAAACACTAGAAATATTTGAAAATTTGGATTGAAAGTACCTTCATTAAATTATCAAGCTAGTCTGATTGAGACATGTGCCATTATACTTTTGAGTCAAAAAATGTTACCAAAAATGATATGTTAGATATTTTGTCATTATGGCAGTTAAAATTTAAGTACAGGTGTATATTCTTTAGAAAAAGGAAGTGTAACCCTTTCAAAAGTTAAGGTCCAAATGATTCCGGAATACTTTATTTCTTATCATATGTTCACCCTTAAATTCTCTACAACTTAAAAAATACCACTTATCTGTGGAATGAAAGAACTTCTCCTCCCTTTAGTCTTATAGCTGAATATTGTTTATACCTGGATTGCTATGTACATGTAGAAGCTCAATAAAAAATGAATAATTTCAGTAAAGATCTTATCCTACCGGGCATGATGAGGTTTAGCTTTGGTTGAGGAAATATCATTATTAATGTAACCTTGGCGCCGAAGTCTCCTCTCTCTATATCACAGTGAAGGGATGGGTTAGAGGGAAGGGTATTGCCATGTTTCTCAGTGGTTTTTGATCCACGGGTCGATTCACTTCCCTTACATTAGTAGTCCATGTTACAGTGTGTGCGAATGCCCATCTGAGGATTGTTGTGCAAAAAGGAAACAGAGGGCTATAAAACCACCATCATGCAATATAAATACAACAAACTGTTTATTGGGAAAAGTTTACAAGAAGAGAAGTAGCAGGGCACATCAGACGACTTACTCACCCAAGCATGTGCTTAAGCTGATAATATGTGAACAGGGCATACCATGGAAAAGGTTTCAATAAAGGGACCACACCTCCATAACTATAGATAGCTATAGCAAAAGCAGATTAAGAAACATAAGCAATTAATTATGTAATAATAGAGCTTCCCAGGATAGCAAATGGTTTATGAGACAGAAGCCTTCCTTACTCAGCCTGAACTTCACATTAACCTAAATAAGCAGTGTTGAATTACCTCCATAATAAACTACAGGATAGGGCAAGGATATTAACCTATGGCATCAACTGGTTTACTGTTTTTGAAGCCCATGGAATAAAGCTCCCCCCTCCTTTATTTTGTAAACACAGCCTAGGCTATCTTCCATGAAGTTATAAAAGCACGTTGTAAGATTACAGGTGACTGCTGCAGTGGCAGACAGAATGTGTGCTACAAATTACTGAAATGGAGTGAGAAGGGTAAGAGGAGAGGTAATAAGGAAGAAGGAGTTAAACAATGAGATTGCAATCCGTTTCTTTCTTATTACTGGACAGATGCTTCTGGAAAAGAAAAAAGAGAGCTGGTAATCCAATCTAATCTTCTTGTAAGCATGCTGAAAATTGAAGTTATTATTCAATAGAATGATGCTATTTGCTAGAATAAAACACTCATTTATGAAAAATTTTATAGCTGGATGTCCTTGGTTTCCGATTGTTTATGGTAAACACTTCTCAAATTTTTAGATTTATGAGGCATGGCTTTCTAGAAAAATATCATGTAAGCTGCTCAATTATCTGGGCCTAAAAATAGCAATGTTTCATAACTTAAATCCTCCCAGGAATATGAGGTACCTCACACATGTCGATTAGTTCATCTCTCACAGCTAAACAATCCACAATAAAAAGGTAAAAAAGAGGGAACCACACTCATTTTTTTAAGCCCTTTCCTCCTTAGCCTGTTTCTTTGACTGCTTTTAACCTAGAAAGCATTAGTAAACATGATACTGAGTAAGAACTACAATTCATGTGAGTCCACCTTTATAATTTGATTCTTTGTCACAGGCTCAATCGGGAAATGAAACAAGGTAATTAACTTCTAATGTATTAGCAAATAGGAAATTTTTTTTTCAGGTTGTTTAGATCTTTAGAAAATGAGTGTTCCTTGATTTCTACTGACCCCATTTTTTCTCTCATCCCTCAATACTCTCCATTTAAGATGTTATATTTTTTTTTTCTTGGGAAAATACAATTCGTACAGTTAGAATCCATCAGTCCTTTTTCCTATCCTGGTGTCCTGTCTCTTCAGCAGTCTGGGGCATGCGATCGTTTTCTCCTCTAGACCATGGGTGTCAAACTCATTTTCACCGAGGGCCACATCAGCCTCGTGGTTGCTTTCAAAGGGTTGCATGTAATTTTAGGACCACGTAAATGTAACCACCCTTAACTAGGGGCCAGGAGCTCGGCACTGCCACCACATAGAAACGAGGTGCCAGGCCAGATAAAACAAAGTGGAGGGCCGGATTTGGCCCTCAGGCCATGTGTTTGCCACCTGTGCTCTTGACAGTTGTCCTCTGCGGTGAAGACAAATACATTCTGAACTGTGGGTCTACCAGTTCCACTTCTGTTGGGAGAAACGGGAGAAAGGATTCTGTGATTATGTGTGTGTGCTCATGGACATACACAATGAACACAGGTCTGTCATTCTAGGCTGTGGCTGACTTCCTTTCAACGAATTTGAAATCAACACAGTTACCAAAAGGGTTCATTTCTTTTTAAAAAGGTGAGGAATGTATTTAGTTTCAACAAACTTAAAAACTATTTTTTGAACCAAATACTTGGTTTTCCAAGAAGACACGGACCCATCCTTTCCCTTGGGTTTCATAAAAATGGTTCCTTACAGAAACTAAAATGAAAAGTCACCAAATCCAGAGTACTTGCAGACAGAGTGTTTTAGTTTTCTTTGTTCTACTAGCATGCAGGAACTTGAGTAAGAAAAAAGTCTTTCTCTGCTCACAGAACTTCAAACACCAAATGTGTGGGTTTCCCACACCTAACAATTTTCCAGCTCTCTGCAGACACCAACTAAATACCCTAAAGTTTAATTCAATGCTGATGCTGACTACCTGGAATTAGCACAGATCCCACAGGCCTCAGCCCCACATAATTACTCTGCACTTCAGGCGCCGACCACATGTAGCGGGTCCCATGTTCCTCAAACCTATTCCTGACTTGGCTACAAATCAGGGGCTCCCATGGCCCCCACCTCAGATTTGATCATTTGTTATAATGGTTCACAGGACTCAGAGAAATGCTTTGTTTGTTATTGCCAGGTGTTATAAAGGATGGTGTAATGGGTACAAAGAAAGAGCCAGAAAAAGAGATACAGAGGACACGGTCTAGAAAGGTCCTGAGCATGGGAGCTTCTGCCCCCTGACAAATGTACATGTTCACCAACCCAGAAGTCCTCCAAACCCTGTTATTCAGGGTTCTTATAGAGGTTCCTTTGCATAGACATGGCTGGTTTAATCATTGGCCATTAGGGATTAACTCAATCTCTAAAGCATCTTCCTTTCCAAGAGGACAAGAAGGTGGGACAGAAAGGTCCAACGCTTAATCACTTGGTTGTTTTCTCTGGCAACCAGCTCCCACACCGAGGCTACCTAGGGGCCCAAACAAGAGTCAATTCATTAATATAAACTTTAGTGATGTGGAAAGGGGTTATAAATAGTAAAAGATTCTTCTTTCATCCTTGTCACTCAGTAAATTACAAGGGTTTTAGAAGCTCTGTCAACAACTAAAGTCAAAGGCAAAATATGTATTTCTTATTTTGTTACAATATTATAGTGGGTACGCCACCTCATCTTCTAGGCTGTTTCCTGATCTTCAAAGTGGGAAGAAAAATGCCTGCCAGGCCTGACTCGCAGAGTTTGCTGAAGGACAAGTGAGATCATATACAAACACTCCTTGAAAACTGAACAGTGCTTTACAAAAGTAATAGCTATGGCTATATCCATACAGTCAATCGTCAGTGGCAGAATGTCCTGCAACAGGATATGATTAATTAAAAATGTCCAGTTCTGTATGCCTTGGAAATCCAAAGCAGTCCTTAGGATTTTTAAAAATTTATTTATTTTAATTGTTGTTCAAGTACAGTTTTCTGTCTTTTACTCCCATCCCAGCTCACTCCTTCAGCCCTCCCCACCTCCCTCCCATTTCCACCCCCCTTAGTTTTTGTCCATGTGTCCTTTATACTCGTTTCTGTAAACTCTTCCCCTTTTCCCCTGAAATTCCCTCTCCTCTCCCGTCTGATTTTTTCAATACCGGGGGCTGACTACTTCCTTGGCCCTCAGCAAGGCAGTCCATGTTTTGCATGCCACAAAATTTTGGCTCTTTTTCATTTTGTTACAAGGACAAATAGTAAACCAAATCATACAGAGTACTCATGAGTACACTATGCTTTAGTGAATATTTAGTTGGGATGATTTCTTAAATAGCAAAATGTATGCACTGTAGTATCAAATTCGTTAAATTCAGCACCATTTACCCCTGGTCCTTAAATGTTCTGTTCTGAATACAGAGGAAAGATGAAACCACTGATTATTTCTCCAAATAATCCTACATTTCGCATACTCTCTCTGGTTCTATTATTTCCTCCATTATCTTTCACGGTCTCTTTTCTCCCCTTAGACATTTCAGAAGCAACATTAATGGCTCCCCTTCTCTCATACAGAACACTTTGTCCATATTGCACCAGGGGTTACTAGTGTATTTTCTAAACAAATGCATTTCCTCCTCGAAAAGTCATTACACCAAATGTTAAGAAAATGTTTGTTACATGTATACATTCAATAACATAAATTAAAAACTGCAATCTTTCTGACATTTTCCTATTCCTCACAATAACTCTGTTAGGGAAATGATTATTCTCGTTTTCTTTTGAGGTCACCGAGTCACAAAGATAAACCTGCTGGCCGTGTATCTGACACGCAGCAAATGGGAGAGAACGTTTTCACGCTAACGAGCCTGACTCCCAGTCTTTGCTGCTATAACAGAAGATTTGCACATTTGCTGAGCTTTGAATGAATTTTAGAATGGAAGTAAAAGTTTGATCACAAAGAATAAAGTACAGGATTTAGAGAGCACAAAACAACTCATTAGAGCCATTTCACAGGTACAAGATGTTTAGTGCTAGAAATAGTTCTTAGTGCCTCCATGACACCTACAAGTGCATTTTACCACTTGTTTCGATGGGGAACCCGGGCACGGGACTGGGCATATGTGCTTCATTTGAAATAGCCATATGAAAATTTTCATTCAGTCCTGTACATTGCTTACCTCTAAGAAAGATTATCCAGTAGCTTAATTTATAAGAATTTTAAGGATTTTGTTTTAGTTTTTTTCCAAATTTAATGCTAGTTTAAAACGTAACTAATAAAATTAAAACAACTTCTCCTTTTGTTTTACCTTTTTAAAAAAATTAAGTGATCCCTGAAGTGCAGACAGATCTGATCTTGAAAAATATGACATTTAGGTTTTAAAATGCTTAGCTAAAATTTCATGTTATTATGTGTGTGTTAAGAGTTTATATAAAATTTAAAAGGACAAAGAGTTGAGTTAAAATCTTCACTTGCATAATTGCTTTGATATTTAATTTTTTCCACCACTTATTTTTTTCCTACTTGATCCAATCTGCATATTCATCTAAAATAAGAATAGATCTTCCCTTAGCAGGTGTGTATGCTAGAGTCAATGATGAGCTGAAGGACAAATGTATAAATTTTTTCATTTGCTTCATCTGAGAGTAAAAAGATCAATTGCAACATTTTAACAAAAACCTTCATGTACATTTGCTTTTACTGGTCCAAAATTTTACACAAGGTATAGAGCTTTACACTTGGTTCACATGAAGTTTAAAATTATAGAAATAATGATGCTTATGCAGAAAAATCTATAATGAAGATTGATTTTTCGACCACCAGTCATACAATAGCATCATTAAACTGGCCCCTGGTGAATAACATTTAGGTGGAGAGGCTAGATAATGTCTATAGTCAATGACAGATGTATGCTTTAAAAGAAGTGAGAGTTTACTACTAACTAAAAAGTTTTCAAAGCAGTAAAAATTGGTGTATGATGAATAACCCCTGAGGCAAGGGCATACTTCGTGACTGTAACCCCAAAAAGTTGTATATTTTTTAGCTCACAAGAGGTATCTCAGACATCAACAAAGTTAGTACTGCTTTTAATGTTTTGTATAACTTCTGTGATCACAAGTTTTCTTCAAAAAATAAGACTATACTTAATAAAGGAAGGGCTTATAGAAAAAAAGAGCATCATGCTAAAACTAATGAAATAAACAAATTTTAGGACTATTAAAGAGAAAAGAATGTTCCGATCTGTCAGATTTATCATGTTCTTTCTCTAGAGCTTTAGAAAAATCAAAGAATTTTCACTGGGAATATTCTTGACAAAATGAAAAAAAAAGTTCTGCATGAATGAAAATCGCATAAATTTCATTGGTAGAATTTCTATCATTAACATTTCCAGGCAGCTGGCTTCTTTCATAAGCTGTAAATTTAAATTACTATAGGTAATTAGAAGAAAAGAGTATTTTAGATGATCATGGAATAAAAGTTGGCTTCCATTTATAATTGATCCACATTCTAATCTCCATTTATCTGTGTAGATAATGCATAACTAAGTTGATATAAAGGTTATATAATATGAGAATAGAAGTTTCTGGTTCACAACATTATTTCAAATATTTATATATTTATATTTGTATGCTGGTAACAGAATCTTCATTTGCTTTACTACAGACTTTCCATATAAATATATTTTGAGAAACTATGAAGATACAATATGGGCATAAATTAGAACTACCTATTACTATAAATAAAGTTCAGGGTAATTAATTTGCAAAAGGAGAAATGTTCCTTTTAGATAACTTTTATTTTTGAATCCTTGTTGTATTTTTTCAATGGAAGCATAAATCACTTTTATGCCTCATGGATAGAAGTACATCTCAACCAGATTTCCCATAGATCAATTAAGCATTATAACATCCTGTTATTATGAGCAGTGTTTCATCCTCTACAAGATGTATGAGCAAATAAACTACTTGAAAAAATAGCTTTAGGACTCTCTGGTTCTTGATCAATAAAGCTAAAGATCTTAGTAAGTAGGCATTTCACGAACATTTTTCTATGAAGAAATGGATGTAACAAGGCTGTGGTGTTTTGTGTGTAAACTGAAACATACTGGTGCCACCGAAATCACCAGACTTATGGAAATGCTACAGCTCTTTACCTGACATTTAATGTATTCCACCTTTAGAGAAGCCAGCTGACGTTAGAGTTTGTAACTGTTGTGATCTCATGGAAGATTTATCTGTTTGTCAGTTAAAGACTGAACTTTAGTGTGGAATGGGAATGTTAATTCTTGCTGCACACAAGATGGAAGAATTAAATGACTATCTTAATAGAGAATGTGGTATTCATAGCTTTCATGTGTATCAAGTGTCTACTGTTTCTGACATAAAATTATAGTCATATTAGTTATTATCAACTAATAGCCACATGTGTGGCAATCCAATATATGGGAGGTGTGGCTCTGTAATACTAAAGCAAGACACCTAGCTCAGCACTGCTCACTTCTGCAGCCTTTAGAAAATGCGAAGCATTCATTGCTTTTTATCATTCAGTGAAAATGTTCAGCCTCCTCCAATCTGGGCTATAGGGGTACTGGTCTCTTTTTATGAGACTGTCAAAAGTTATTAAATTTAGGTGGCTTTTTTCTTAGTAAAGAGAAGTAGTATATGGCCAAAGATGTCATAATTCTCTCTCAGTGCTCTTTGGAGAATGAGATTGTGTGTGTGTGTGTGTGTGTGTGTGTGTGTGTGTGTGTGTGTGTTTGTAGGGCTAGGTACAAGGGATTGCATTTGAACTTACTGTGTTTACTTACTACACTGCACAGTGGCCATGCTGTGTAGTAAGTAAACGCAAAACCATGGCTTCATGATCTGCAGCCTGACCTTACACAGACGCCTTAACTTTAATCAGTTTTCTCATCCCTAAACCAGGGATAACATACCTTATGGTATTGTCATCAAGGTAGCAATGTATGATGTGGTTTGTGTGCAGTGCTTAAAATAATGCTTGACACCGATAAACACTTTAAAATTATTAATTACTAAAACTTTAAATTTTATTTCAACTTAAGTAATCTGTGGGATAGTTTTAATGCAATTTTGTACTATGTAACTGTTAAAATGATGACTGACTCATTATTGATAAATTATATGTTTTAAAGAGCAGATTTTAAAGTGATATATGGAATTTAATCTTATTTTTATAGAAGAGAATATATACACACAGTTTATATGCCAAAGAAAAGTCTGAAATTATATTGTCTAGATGTTAATGATGATCATATATGAGTATTTTTAATATGTAATATATTTTAGTATGCAAGTGTAACTTTTATGATAAATTTATCATATTAAAAACAAGTTAATGAAGACTGTTAAGAAACTTTTCCAAAGGAATTACAAATAGGTGAGTTTTTTATTCAAAGTTCCCCACTGGCAACCACAGGAGATATCAGGCATTACACTTACAAATAACAATTTTTAAAAAACTTGAAATCCTCGGGCGAAATTACCTTCAGCCTTCCCTCATTTAGTACATGGTAACTCTACAATACGAAGACAAAGTGATTTATTATAAGTTCAAAGGGCAGCTATTATGAGTTGCATTTAAAAACCTTACTTAATAACTTCCTGATTTACATTAATCTTAATAATTTCTTTTAGGTCTTGGGCCAGTGGATTAGTGCTAATATGCAGAAATGAATTATATGAATAATAGCCATCACAAGATTATTTGCCTGTTTCTTTCGCCTATACTCTTTGTAGCTGTTGAGTAGGAGTCATGGAAAAATGCCTTACAGATGATCCCAAAATATCAATGGAAATAGGTAGTATATTTTATGAAATAAAAAGCAAATGTGTTATGAACTGTATCAAACCATGTACCCAGTGCCACCTCTTCAATTAAAATTTTCTTAAGACATGTATTAATGTCTAGAAACAATTTATTCAGGGAAAAGAGTAAATCTTTTATATCGAATCAGTAGCTGAAAATCACAATGCAGTAGGCATGCTTTTTCATGTTTGTTTTCTGCTAATAGCATTTTCCAGGGGGCTTCACTGAGTTCTGAGGGATGCTGGAGGTATATTTTTATGCTTAGCTGAACCCCGGGCTTACCAGTTTCTGCTAGCTCTTTTTCTTTGTTTTTAGTGACCCCTCTTCAAACTGTAGGAGTAGATTTTCCTCATTGTCACAGACTGAACTAAGTTTAGAGACAAGTCACTGTCTCTAGACCACGGGGAATTTAGGGATCACTAGCATATTGCCCCTTCCTCGCTTTACCACAATGTGGCGCCACCATATTTTGTTCCCATAGAACACCAACTCTTGATAATAAATGCTCTTCTGTGGATTATTCCTTTCAAGGGTCAGCCAAGTAAATTTCATTTAATTACTCAATGCTGGCACTTCAACCCCTATGAATTATGTAATATAACATTAATAAAAAGCAAAACATTGACTTCTGGTTGATGATAATTTAGGCATGCACTTAAAAAAGAATTTTTTCTAAGAATATTCCTCACAGAATTTTTGTTCCCTTAGGCCAGTATAATGCAGTGTGTTGACAATCACGGCAAACCTGGCCATAGGGATAATGTGTGTTACCTCTTTTTGATCAAAAGATATAAACACAAAACATATACAAAGCAATCATCTCTTATTAACTCTTGCTCTTTCAGGCAACTACTAGATAACTCTAGGTATTAGATGTGAATTAACGTAACATTATCAGAGAATAAATATAAATAATATTTTCAACTTAGAAAATATTATTCCCATGTAATTTTCTCTTGCTCTTTCTTGCAAAAGATTAATTGTTTAATATGAGTTAATCACTGTGCCAGACATTGAGGAAGAAAAATAAAAAGTATAAGATGCCTGAATATAAGTGTTCAAAGTCTGGATAGAGAGTTAATCATTTGTAACTTGATTACATTATGATTTGATAAGGACTAAAGTAGAGATGCTAATAATATATATCAGTACACGTGATAATGCAGAAAATCTGTGTGTGGAGTTATGAAGCACTTCATAGAAAAAGTGATACTTAAATTCCAAATGATTTTGGCTCTACCTTAAAGCATGCTATTTCTCACCATCTGCATTGCTACCATCATCACCATAGAAACCATCAACTGTTGACTAAGTTTAAATCATAGCCCCTCCACTGCTCATCCTGCTCCACTCATGATTTTGGAATCTTTCTCATGAAGTAAAATGACCCTCTTAAAATGAGCCATATACCAGTCTCCCAAGTGAGCAAAATAATTTGTGTGTCATAGTTGCTCAAAATCTAGTGAATGAATGATTGAACAGGAATTTGCCCCTGAGCCAATTACGGAACATAGCAAGCTGCTGGATACACATGTAACAGATGGGACTTGTGAAAGTAGGCCAAATTTTAAAATTTACCACTCATAATATAACATGTACATTGATTCATCTGAACCTCTGACCAAAATATCAAAGGAGTACATACCGGTTGAATATGAACTTAGTTGAGAGAAATGATGTCTTAATCTGATGAAAACAAGTTATTTTAGATGAAGTTTAAGTAAGTGTTAGGGAATAAAGGAAAATGAATGAAGAAGTAGATTCATTTCTAATTCTGGAGAGCCTTGTAGGAAATTTTAAGAGATCAGGAGATCTGACTAGTAGCCATTTTCTTATTATCCAGAAGACTAATGGATTTTAACTTTAAAAAAATTGCTTTATGCTTTCATGTATTCAAAACGCTCCAATCAGAAACACAGATTGGATACAGTTTTCAGTGGGTATGTTGTTTATGGCTTGAAAAGTCGTTTTCTCTGTTTGGATTAACAGTAACAGGCACACCCACCTTGTACTGGCTTAAGCAAAACAAAACAATACAAAAACCCATTTTTATGGGATACAGGGCACTTCATAGAACTCAAGGCAGAGATGCGGCTTGGTCTCTGAACCAACTGAAAATAAAGCGCCAATTCTCTCTCTCCGTGTCGTTTCTCGTAGCTCGTCTGCTTCATCTTTCACCTTCAGATGAGCTACTTTCTACAATGAGAACATAAAAAGAGCAGCACCAAACTCTCTTAGGTTTTTATACCCTCTCTTCAAGCAGGATCTAAGCTCCCAACTTCAAATTTATATTCCTAGAAAATGTCACTGATCGGCTCAGGCATATTAGCTTCCTGATCCTAGACCGATGATATAATTGGAAGTAATGCCAGATGGATTAGAATAGGCATCGTATCTGGCTGGACTTCCAGGAAGCAGAGTTACATTTTATGAGTCTATAATGTAGAAGTTACAGTCATGACCTCCCAGAAATGAGTTGATCCAAGTATCTACTGTAAATTGAGAGTAAATTTCCAGGTTTTATCACCAACATCTAGTAATATGTCTTGCATTTGGAAATGCTCAACGAATCATTACTGGATCGATCCAGCTTACAATCGCCCCTCCACTAAGGAGAGCACTGGCTGGTATCGTGAATATACTGAGTAGCAATTTATTGTAATGCTTTGTAATGGAAACTCTTTGTTATATTACCTGGTTTCTAACCCTGCATTTTCTTTTTAATAGCCGTGTGATCCTGGGCGAGTAATTCATCTCTCTATGCCATAGTTTTCTCTGCTGCGAAATGGTTATTAAATATTATTAGTACTTCACAGGTGTATCACATGTATTACATAAGATGAATCTCATGAAACACCAGGCTGTGAAGTGTCTAATAAATGTCAGCTTTGATTGCATCTGCCACTTGGTATTTTAGCAAGGGGAAAAAAAGGAAATAAGACAATAGAGTTTTGGGCTTTGTTTAAGCTCTATTGGCTCTTATAAAGTGCTAATTAAAATTTTGCTTTCACCAAGCCGTTAAAATGAACACAGTTAATTCTGATAGCACCAAAATGAATGCTTTGAAGTTATCTTTAAAATTTTGGGGTTCAAGTTACTGTTTAATTTTATATGTACTGAATAGGAAAGTGGAGAAACTTGAAATTGATCAGGTACTAATACTTTGGTGAGAGGAGTAAGATCTGTGAACAGGTTTTATTTTTAATGCTGCTGGGTTTTCTTCCTGTCATTTTGTAGTTGTGTCTTGTGTTTTATCTACACACAAATGTTTGTTTGGGGACAGTGTATGGTGAAATGCACTGTATCTTTCCAGAAGTCATTTTCAAATCCTTGCGCTCTTAGTTGAAAATACTCAAAAAGATCAATAGAAGAAACTATAACTTTTACAAGGAAGAAGTTTTTATGATTCATGCCCCTGTTTTTCTTTAGAAGGAACTAATCTCTAAAGCTATTTTGGGATTTCTACCCTCAGTGCACCACAATAAAGGAACTTCAGGAAAGTTGCAACACCACCTATAGGCATTACTTTTCATGATCAATAGCTCACATGATGTTTTAACTTTTCTTTTATTTATTTATTTATTTATTTATCTTTAGAGGGGAAGGAGAGAGGGAGAGAAACATCAATGTATGGTTGCCTTTCGTGCGTCCCCTGCTGGGAGTTGGCCTGCAAGGAACCAGCCTGCAACCCAGGCATGTGCCCTGACTGGGAATCGAACCTCGATCGTCTGGTTCGCAGGCCCGCGCTCAATCCACTGAGCTACGGCAGCCAGGGCTCTTAACTTTTCAATAAGAGAAATGATACCCATCCTACAGTGCTACTATATTATTATCTTTGTGCCCTCTCCAAATCAGTGATGATACAGATACTTAAATGTTTCCGCATAAAATATGTTGGAAATGAGATAGGCCCAGGATCATCTACATTTTTCAGTAGACATTGGACACGTAACTGTCTAATTAATCTCTCCAATACAATATTTAGCAATGCATTACACACGACCAAGATACTGGGGGCTTTGGGTCATTAGGAAAGAACACGTCAAATGAATATCATGCTTTCAGAAACGTAGGCTTTGATTGAAAAAATAGAGATGAATTTAAAATAAGTATTTTAATTGAGACTTAAATAGCTTCAAACAACTCATTTATTTGTAAAAGTGGTGGCACACTACATAAAAAGAAAGCAACCTTTAATAATTTCACTAAATGACTCATTACGTGTATGTGAATGGATCTGCTTCAAAAGATCAGCTGGAGATATTTCATAAAAGGGATTTTAAAATGAAATTAGTGCCTACAAAGTTATTGAAAGTATGGGGAAATCTGCAGCTAATCTGTAAGTTTGCCCCAAGTTTTAAAAAAAAATGGGGCATTTGGGAACATCTCTGCTCACTGCCAGCATGAGCAAGCTGATTCCCAGGAGCAGTGGGAATTTGCCCCAAGGTGCTACCAAACCTCAAGTGTGCTGGAGCCCATGTATTGCCTGGAGCTGTGTCAAAAATGATTCCTGCTTCTCTTCCTCCTTTCCCATCGCACCTGAGTCCTTTTCTGATCAAACATAGTAGGAATCTTTTCTGCAAGAAAATCTGAAAAAGTAGTTTTCAAATACCCCTGCAAAAGACAGAGAAGATGGAGGAAATGATGCAGAAACCAACAGACAACTGACAGACAAGTAAAGCTTTAATGAGACATCAAGTAAAGTTTTAGTAAGTATTAAATAATTCTATTTTTGAAGGCTACATCTGGTAAAAATGATTATTCTCTTTGCTTGTATTCCCCCCATCTATGTGTGCAGTGGCCTTGGTGATTTGTGACATTTTTGTGATGATAAAACTATTAGCTTTAAAAAAATATTTTATTTATTTATTTTCAGAGAAAGGGAAAGGGAGACAGAAAGAGAAGGAGAGAAACATCAATGTGTGGTTGCCTCTCACACACCCCTTACTGGGGACCTGGCCCACAACCTAGACATGTGCCCTAGACTGGGCATCAAACTGGTGACCCTTTGGTTCATTCACAAGCAGGCACTCAGTCCACTGAGTCACACCAGCCAGGGCAAAACCATTGGCTTTCAGTTTATCATTTATATGGTCTTATTTTCATATTTCATATCTGCATTTCTATGTATTCATCTTTGACAATGCAAAAAAAGGCTACTTTCTTTAGACTGTGATGAGGATTAATCACATCAATGCTTAGGGACTACCAGAAATAGTGAACGATGAATAATTTTCTAACTATTTCTACAAATATTTTGTGCTCCTTCCCCCTTTAAACATTAGAAATGTTCAGAGTAGAAATACAGAACATAAGCGTAAAGGAAAAACTGATATGCACTTCTGATTTTAATGTCTATTTGAATGAGAAAAGAGTAAAGAGACTTCAAAGAAGAGTAGTTTTTAGTTACTGAAATGTAGATAATGTGATTTAAACCACTTCTGAAATACCCGGATGAGGCCTCGGATCATCGTCTGCACTTCTTCTTGTAAACAGGACTTGTGTTCTTTATAAGCATGCCAGAAAAATTTATGGCATGTTGCTTGCTTGTTTAAAATAGAAGTCTCGCAATGGGCAACGCAGGAATGTATTATCAGTGCTGAAGGGCACATTTCTATCTTACCTCCATAATTGGCTGCCAATGGAGGAGATTAAGAGCTTGCCTTAGAAAAGGCCATTTTGATTTGTTATCAGTCCATCGCTGAATAGACCAGGATGGAATCAAAGATGAACAGCTCCCCCACACTTGCTGGATGATAATGATCTCTAACTCTGGGGATGATAATGTGGGTACAAGCTAACAGTAGAAAGTAAACATTACAATGCAAACTGCATTGTATTCTTAGCACGTAAAGAGGCAGTCAGATTTGAGGTATGTTTAAACGCTGATAATATTCCCATAGATATATAGGAAATAGATGATTAGAATCAGGTTACTAATTGCCTCTGGAAGTCTCATGATCATTGTTGGTTTAACATTCATCATCATTAGTTTATTTGATGAATAGTGTAAACCTATTGTTTTAGTCTTTCTTGATCCCGGTTCTAAATTGCACTCTGAAATTGCCATACATTTTCTATTTTCACTCGTTTTCTCTAGCCTTTTTAAAAAATGCGATACAAAAGTTATGTGTGCCTACCCTAAAATATCTGGCTGGACTGGTGTGAGTCTTTTTTTGTTTTGTTTTGTTTTAATGTGATAAATGAGCACATGCTTAATGACATTATTATATATATTTGACATCCTTTGAACTAAGGCAAACATAATTCAATTATGAAGAATTTATTCAATAGGTATTTACAGAAACTGAGCGAAATGGATATGAAGACTATTAAAGTTAAAAAAACCCTTTTTCCCTAAAAAAATGTAAATATATTATTTTATTGCCCTAAGGGAAAATTTCCAAGTTCGGTGCTTTTAACTTGGTTTTTCAAATGAGCCCCTAAATAATAAATTTGACAGGATCATTACTCTTTGGAAGAAATAAAAGTGAGGAGGGAAAGTTTTTTTTTTTTTTACTTGTCTAAAATTTGCCTGTGTGGGTTTATGGATGTTCGACATTTACCTCTCTATTCCTTCTCCCATTTCTATTGTGAATCCTAAGGTTTTGCAAAACTTTCCTTCAAATAGAAATAGCCACAAGGAAAGCTATAGCATGTTAGTGAGAGTAGAGTAAACCAAAATGTCATTGGTAATAAGGCCACAGATACCAGTTACAAGCTGGTTTTCTCTTGCTAAGAGATTTTACATCAAACTTGTGTTTAAATACGTTTTCACTGACTAAAAATTAACTTGAATTATATATATGTAATGTATGCATTATTGGTTGGGTTGGACAAGCTGGTGCAAATGATTTTCAACACTTGATTTTGTCAGTTATCTCCCATGTGATATAACATCGATTGTTCTTAATTAATGTCTCAGTGTGATCGCTATCAAGTTCAACTGGTCCACCCAATCACAGAGTGATATCCACCAAGAAATCTCTAGCACAAAACTTCCCAAACCACTTTTGACACATTCGATCAGTCACAGCACCCCCTCCGTACACTATACAAAATATTATTTGCGTTTCAGTTGAATTTTTAATTTTTTGAAATAATAAAGCATTATATGACAAAATGTATGTTTTGTTTCATTTTAATACTAAAATGGCTATACAAAATTCACCAGTTTTGATGTTTTTTACATGCATGCTGATACGACAGCTGTCACAATACAATCTAGTAAAATGGTTTTCAATGAAGTTGTGACAAGTAAGCGCTGCTATAGTGGTCTTACAGAAGAAAAAAAAACAGACAAACTTTTTGGCCAACCCAATATAATATGGTTCATTCTGCATATTCCTAATATAAATTATTAACTGTTTTCCACTTTGGCATTATTGATACTGTTGGAAAGATTATTAAAACTAATCAATGAGAAACTATAAAATAGTCTTCTACATATATAAAATCAAACTATCTGTTCTTACTTCACTGTTGAATAATATAATTCTGTCTTTCAGTAATAACATGGAAAATCCATTTTCTAGATTCTTTAAGAAAATTAAACCTCAAACTCCTGTTTTTTTAACTCATCAAATTTCCAGTTGTGAGAGTTGAATTAATGGCAGAATGTTTAATGAGTTTATTTATATGGGTTTCCAAAACTTCATCCTAAGATTGAGCTAGAATGTGGAAAAACTCAAACCTCATTTCTTGGTCCCCAATTAATTTTGCTTCCAAGGAAATGGAACTTAGAGTTATGTCTTTGACTACAGCGGCAGGTCTTGTGAACAGGACTCTGAAACTCACAGCCATATCTGCTGTTGCCGAGACTAGTGTACGTGCTTTATGAAGACCCAGCAGCAACAACCATCTTAGAAATTAACTTTAGGAAAAGTCGTTTCTCTTCTAGGAGGTCATTTTAATTTTTTATTTATATTACTGCAAATATCAATAGCAAAAATCAAGAATATTGTTATTTCTTCACTTACTATGTATTAGTACCATTTTGTACTGTGTATGTAGTAACACAGTTTTCCCAGAAAGCCTATGAAATAAGTGCTACCTTTATCTCCTAGACTATGCGATTTGATAACTGAGGAATATTATACCTTATTTTAAAAAGCCTTAAAACAATGGAAAAATATACATGCTATAACAAGGTAAAGTAAAAGTAAGTTAAAATGAGAACAAATTAAAAAATATCTACCCATGAGGAAGAGAAGGCAAAGCCATGCTGTGTATTCCTGCTCATTTTTGAGAGCTGCACAGACACCAGGTAATTATCCAATTCATTTTCCTTTTCTCTTTTCTCGTTGGCTACACAGCTAACTGCATTTCTCAGCTGCTTCTGAGGTAAAGACTAGGGCTGGACCGTGCAAATGTGAAGAGAAGTAAGGTCTGGCAATTCAAACTTGAGCCCTAATGGCCTCCATTCTTGTCTTTCGTGTTTCATTTCCTCCATCTGTTTACTATGCCTTAATGTCTAAGGCAGCCTCGAAAGCTAAAAACTGCAGATGGACAAATGTCAGTCAGCACAGGTCCTTGATGGCTGACATACGAAGTACAGAATGGTGCTGAGATTTCCCCAGAGATACACCAACTAGAGTCAAAAGCACAGTTAACTAAAAGTTGTACTTGACTGTGGAAGGTTCAAAATCATATAGCCTATTTAGTGAATGAGCATTATTAGGCTTAATTGAGAGACATCTTAAAAGCACACAGGGGTAGAAGTGAAAAGGTAAGATTTTAGGCAATCTTCGGGACTATTACTTCACTTACCTTTTGCTGAATGTTGAGAATCAGAGAGTTTATGTTTTTTCCCTTGATCAGTCCCTAAATGTGTATACCCCATGCTTCTGTTTTAAGGCAGAACTCAATGCACACAAAGGTCAACTAGAAGGGTATTGGGGTTAATATTTTTTATTGAAAATGAAGAAACAAAGGAGGAGATGTTCAACTTGGGAAAAATAAGGGAAACCATGGAAATGGTGTGTAAAATAAAGGAAACCATGGAAATAAGATTTTTCTGAAAAAAAAAAAAAAAGAAGAACCAGCACAATTTTATGTATGCTGCACAATAGAAATGAATTGGAGGCTGTGGTCTGGAAGTTGTACAGTATCCTAGTTTTTTATTATTGTATAACAAATTAGCACAAATTAGCCAGTTAAATACTGCTCATTCACTAGCTCCCAGTATTGTAGGTCAAAGTCTTGCACAGCTTGGATAGGTTCCCTGCTCAGGGTAACACAAAATTTAGATTAGATGTTAGGGAGCTGAGTTCTTAGTCAGAGGTTTGAGGGAAATATACACTTTTCAGCTCATTCAGGTTGCTGGCAGTATTCTTTCCCTTATGGCTGTAGGATCAAGGTCCCCATTTTTGCCATCTGCTAGAGGCCATCTTCACCTGCAAGTTGTCTGCATTCCTTACGATGTGATCCCCTCCGCATGCAAAGCTTCAAAGTACCTCTGTCATGATGAATCGGTCTAACATTTGAATCTCTGAATTCTCCATCTCCGATCTGTAATCTCAGATTTAAAGGGTCATGAGATTAGGTCAGGCCCACCAAGCCAAGCTACCTATTTTAAGGTTAACTGACTTGGGACTTTAATTTCACCTGCAAAATCTTTTCATAGCAACAACTAGACTAATGCTTATTTTAAAAAGGGGGAAAACTTATGAATAGGAAAAGGGGAATACTTGACACTGGAGGTCAAGAATTTAGGAGGATATTGTAGAATTCTGACTACCACATAGCATCATGAGAGCCAAAATAGAAGCTGGAAAAAGCATGGAGTCAGTTTTTTCTAACTGTGAAGTATTGAACACATTCAGAACCTACTTTTAGCAATTGTTAGGGACCACTTGTTATGAATTCTCGAATTCATACTATATAATCTGATTCTCAGATTTATTATTTTCTTAAACTTATGGTGCCTTTCTTTAACATAAATTCCATTACTATTTATTTACCTTTGTATTATGTTAATACATAAACAGTATCATATCCTTTGTGGAGAACGAATACATTCTAAAAGAGGACTATACAAGTTCATTTCTTCTAAAATTATATTAAAAAGTTATATTTTCATCTTAGTGTTAGATAGTCAAAATATATTTTATAAGGTTACACATATAACCTAGAAGAAGAATCTTTCCTTTACACTACAAATACAGAAATACATATTTAATCAAAATATACAAATACTTTAAATGCATTTATACATGTAAAATATATTTTAAATATACACATATAAAATAATATAGCTAGAAAAAATATTACATAGTGTCTCTTTGAGAAAAAAAACAAATCGTGTTAGCAAAGATTCCAGATTAGGCTTCTCTCTCAAAGTGCTTTGAAAATTAAATAAGTAATTATCTAGTTGTTTGATTTTGCTATTGGTGTTCCTGGAGGAAGGGATTGCACCAGAAAATGATTTTACTTCTCCAATCTTATGATTTGATTAAAATAATTATTATCTAGTAAGTAATGATTATCTAAGCCACAACAAATAGAGTAAATTAAAATTTTTGACTCTTAAGATGCAATACAGTGCTAAGAAATTACTTCAATGTTAACAGAATAAGAATCAAATAAATATAAAGTCTTTTAAAAATGTATTGGGCATGTATCATGTACCTTTCAAGGGAAGGCCAGGAGAAACACCATCTTTGAGCCCTTGAAATGCTCATTTATTCCAAATAATCATGGAAATTATCTATCAGCTTAGAGTGTCTAGTGTGTTGTTCAATTTAAAAATCAAAAAACTGTATGCCTCAGTAACACTGCTCTTGAAATTGGATACTGTGAAATGTTCAAGTTCAATGAGAGTTTCTGATTGATGGATGTGCAAAGCATCATCTTTCTATCGTGCCTAATGTTATTGGGAGAGTGAGATCATTTCAGCAAGCATTATGCTCTGCAGGTAACTTTAGAGGAAAAAAACAAATTTAAAATCTCTAAAGGTAACCATACATTTAAAAACATATCTGCAGAAAAGGAAATCAATTAGATTTTTCAGTATTCTATAAACAAAGGGACTGCATATGATATGTAGTGTTTAATGCATGTGTGCATGAGAGAGAGAGAGAAAGAGAGATGCTAAGCATATTGGTTTATGTGTCTGCAAATAAGGTGAATACTGAGAGGACATCTGCTATAGTATTTCTTTTGCATTAAGCCATTTGTCAAAATGGTGGCTTTCTTGTTTGGGCAATATATTGCTTTTCTTGGGGAGATGGAGTTGAGTGCTGAGAAAAATGTAGCCTTTGTATACTACGTACTAGTATACACGTACCTCATTTTATGTGCTTCATTTTATTGTGCAAAGAATATTGAGTATTAAAGTAACTATGAATGTACTCATTATATATTTCCTAAGTTTGAAACTTTCCCTTGTTTGATACAGAGAGTCTGAGCATGTTTTAAAATCTTCTTGCTGACTCAGTAGCCATTGCTCTAACAAGCAGGTTATTCCTTTATGCCAAGTGATTATGACTGATATAACTGTCTCAGTGACTCTATTAATAATTAAGTATAACTGACATTTCCTTCAGGTTGAATTCTAGAGCATACGCTTGACAAGTATTTTAATATAGACCATCTGTTTAAAGGAATGAGAAGGGCTGTCCTCAGTCCAACTAAGATTCACTCAGGCTAGAAATTAGATTCAGACATGGTCACCATATTTATTCCTTCTTAACATCAAGAGATGACTTCCCTCCCCCAGCATTCAGGCTGCCCTTGTGTTACTAGTTGGTGGTTTGTTTCACCACCTCTTGAATGTTAATGTACAGTGGAACTTTATTTAAGAACGCCATGTCATTGCTTTCGAGCCTAAGGGGAATGGAATAGAGAGAGAATTCTCAGTCTCTGTGAATCCATATCATAGAACCGGGGCCAAAGACAAAAGGAACAGAGACAGAGCTTCCAGTTTGTCGTAGGAAAACTTTTCAGAGATATTTAAATCTGCACGGAAATATTCAGTGGCTGTTCACTGAGAAGGAAGTTACAACGTGGCTGCTCCAAGGAAAGACCTAAATGGAAGATGGTTGTGTTGGTGCAAAGGGCTTCAGAGAAAGCAGATGTGTGGTTCGGAACCCCCCCCACCCCCCTTTCCCAACAGTTGTGAACCTTTAGAACTGGTCTTTGAATTGTCCATTTTCTTAGAATTATTTTGTTCCCTGACTTTAAGTAATGCACTATAATAATATTAAAGCATTGCTTCACTATTCTTATATTTGGTCAGGTTTAACAAATATTCCAACAATATTATTTGGGGTTTTGGAGGAAAAAAATTCAAAGCTGTGCTCAAACCCTGGAACCGCTGCCCAAACATAACTTGTGTAGGTCGATGGTGCTCCCCTCTCAGATCTTCATCTCCCAATTGCTCGGGTGTGTCCCTGTGAAAAGCTTACTAAGAAGCATAAGTATAATTCTAGGAACAGTCTTTAACTTTTGAAAGGCTTTATTATTCTAGTAACAGTTCACTTGCTTTCCAGACAGAAGACAGTGATTTTAAATTTAGCTCATAGGGGGTGAATCTTCATCGCAAGCGGTTTAATTAGCTATGTCTCTGGGTGATGAAGTCCAGTCCTAAGCAAATCACACTAGGAACAAGCAGGTGTATTCTGCCATTTGAATTTCCCATAAAGAAGAATCAAAGTGACCCTTTTAATTAAAGTCTCAGGTAATTAATACTGCTTAACAGAATTAAACTCCCCCAAAAAACCTTGAAAATGAATTGATTGAAAGAAAGTATATTTTGTATTTGTAACATGAGCTCTGAATTAATCCAATATCATGAATACTGAGCTTTATTATTATAATTCTTCAATTAAAGATCTATCGTCCATTAAAAGGAGTCATAGTCTTAACATTCATCACTAGTTATTCCATCAAACAGTATATTATGAAACTATTAGCTTAAACTAATTAAAATTAACTTTAGGAAGAAATGAATATTGTCTTACCTGGGAATTAGCATATTAACTATTCCCTCTAAATTTTAATGTTGTCAATAAGACCAAAGTAATAGATTTGAGACAAAAAATGTGTACTGAATATATAAGGTTACATTCAGTTATATGTGAAATATTTATAAGCCTTGGCTTATTTTGTTATCTGTTTAGATGTGCATGCATTGCATCGATGCTGGTAAATGACATGCATGTTAGCACAGTTATTTAAAGAGACACCAAGATCGGGGAGCACAGATAGAATGGTGCTCAGACTACATTGCCAGGCTAAGAGATTCCACTATAATAGAGCTGAAAATTTCTAAGATTGCCCAGGTATAATTTTCTGCAAAGTGTATACATTATTGATATTACCTGTTCTCTACCTCTTCCAATTCAATTTAAGCAATTTTTTTGTGTAAGTTAAAATAGCATACTCATCCATTCAGTAGTCTCAAGGAACGAAGTCTGTGTTGACATCACTCCTTCCACAATATTCAAAGAATAGATGCTGAACCTGATGAAGATATTTGAATTGTAATGCAGATTAAATCATTTTATGAAGTAAGATGTAACTGGACAGCTACCATAGAGAAGGAAAGTCAGTTATATAGGATTAACTGTAGGAGAAAACTGAGAAAAGTGTTTGCTGTTATTTGTTAGCCCTGCTGAGTACGTTTCCACTAAGCACCATGGGTAAAATTCAAATAGGTTAATAGTGCCATTTGAGTTCAGAACTGTTTAGCATGAATGCAAACACTCTGCTTTCAATGTCAAGGAACCTGTCAGGGATGGGGAATATGGAGACTGACTTAAGAGTCAGACCAAGGGAGGGAGAGAGAAGTATCTGCGTCCTTCTTGCATGCTGATAATCTGCCTCTTAAACTTCGGCCTCTCCGTGTGCCACTTGAGTTTCACAAAAGAGCACTTTGCACCTTTTTACTGTTGTCCTATTTTTTTAGATGTTTCAGGACCCATTTAATTCCTATCTTTCTTTATGTCTTTCTTAAGACAACTTTGTGAAAAAATTTTTATTGTAAAAATTTATGTATGTTTCTTTTACGCTTTTTTGTAAATTCTCTTGAAGACAATTGAGCTGCTTAATTATACTTATATACCACGTAACACTTATGGCTTTTCTTCGTACGTAGTTAAATGAGTTCAGTGAAATAAAAATGAATTAATAAGATGTTAAAGGGGTGTCATTGAGAGAATTTAAGGACTCCTTGGAGGTATAGGAGAGTTGATTCTTAGGTCGGTAAAAGCACTTCTTAGTGAGAAAAAGAATGCACTTATCATTCAGTACAGTTTAAATGGAAATGTCAGAGTTTTGGGTGCTAGACTGTTTTGGTAACATCTTTTTATTGCTTACTTTTGAGAAAAAAATAATATTAGAAGGCAACGAATGGGTTGACAGATTTTGCTTTTACTTTAGAATGCGTACCTTTGAAATGATGGCGATCACTAATCTCTCTCTGGTGGTCCTTGGTGCCACGCCTGGTGCAGTACAAACACTGGACTTGGTATCCCTGTCACAGCTACAGAGGGAAATGCTATCACAGCGGATTGGAAAGTGTGCAAATGTCAGGGTTCAAATATTGGCTTCTCTGTGTGATCCGTACCATGTATCTCCCTGAGCCTGTTTCATCACATGTGAATGAAATGATCAGATACTCTTTCCTAAAATACTTAAGGAAATATGAATTTGTTGGTACAGATATTTTGATAGCCTGGTTAACAAGTGGTGTTAAGAGTGAAAGAGAATATGACTATAGATACATGAATTTGATTGATTCAATTTAATTTAGGTATGTAGAACTTGCCTTGCAAAATGAGAATATATTTTGGGGGTTATAATACTAACTCTATAATCTTAATTGAATAGAATAAATTATATAAAACTTAGAGTAATAGGTAAGCACAACTTTTACAAATTTTAGAACACAGCAGATGTTTCTCCTGTTTCAAATAACCTTGGTTATTTTTCATATAAGCCCATTCTGCTGTAATCTGAGGAGATATAACATACATAGACTAATTATATACAATAGTTATTATTATAAACTACTTTAGGTGCGATGACTGATATGTTAAGCAAAAGTCGCATTTTCATAGGTACGTACTAAAATATTATGTGTGAAATAATATAGAAGGTAGGATTTTTTTAAAACTAATTTAATGGGAAGCAAGGACAATGGGGCACATACTGATAAAACAAAATTGGCCATCTTTTAATAATTGTTAAGGCCAGGGGATACATGTATGCAGGTTACTATTCTTTGCTGCTTGGGTGTTTGTGGAATGTTTATATTAAAATGTTATTCAAAAAAATAAAACAAGAGATCAAAACTAAATTTGATTTGTGGAGGATTTGAAACCCTAGGAACACTGCTTGGAAACCCATATTTCTCAACTGAAAGAATAGACATTCCTAAAGGCCATTAAAACCTTCCCAACTTAAAAATAAATAAATAGATAAATAAATAAATAAAGGCACCCGATATATACAAACTGTGCTCCTGAGCCAGACGGGGAAAGGCAAAGTCCTATTAGAAAAGTACACATTTGAGTTACAGACTAAACAAGGTCAGAATGGACTTTCAGAAGAATGAGATATTTCACGCCTTAGCAAACAGAAACAATGGACTGAGCCCTGCATATAGTTTCCCAATATTTCAAATGATGTCTTGGTGAGATAGAATTAACAAAGATTCCTAAATAGACTCTCATGGAGCTTTTTGCATAGAAATATCACTAGGAGCTCTATGGGCTTAGTGTAACTCTTTATAAACTTCAATTTTGTGTTTCTCCACATTGTAAATATAATGGTAGGAATCAGGAGAGTGGGAAGGTGGTTGTCTGCAGAGCAGCGGGTGCAGAGGGAGATTGATGGGCCAGGGACACCTGGAAGCTGCTTAGAATGATGGAAATAACTTGGGGGATTTTGATACAAAGACATACATTTATTTGACCCATGTCATCACTCCGAACACTTAAGGTATACATATTTACAGTATATAAATTATACTTCAATTAAGTATTCTTAGTGTTTAATTGTTTTTAATTCATTTATTTAATTGTTGTTCAAGTACAGTTTTCTGTCTTTTACTCCCATCCCAGCCCACCCCTTCAGTGCTCCCCACCTCCCTTCCATTTCTGTCCCCTGTAGTTTTGTCTATGTGTCCTTTAAACTAGTTCCTGTAAACCCTTCCCCTTTTCCCCTGAAATTCCCTCCCCTCTCCCCTCTGGTCACTCTCAGCCTGTTCTCTATTTCATTGCCTTTGGTTATATTTTGCTTGCTTGTTTAAAGACTGAAATTTAAAATGGTTTGTCTGCTGATTACATAGCTTAATTTGAGATAATGTGCTCATACATGTTTTTTCAGCTTACTTAGTATTTTTAAATGTTTACATTACAATCAAGTGCTTTTAGATATAGAAGAAAATTTAATATCACCTTCTGCAATCCTATCATTTTAGAGATCTAGAAAAATGAAATGCTGAGAAGTTAACTGAGTTTTGAGCCGAACCAAATCTTAAGGCAGGACTGGGACTGTCACCAATTTTTGACATTCTGCACCTGTCTCTGCTTCTATTGCACCATCCTGTATCTCCTGATACAGATAATAAAGGGAGAAAAGGAAGGTGAGAAAAAAGTCACTGATCGTTTCTTCTTAAAATACAATTGCATAGGTATTCAGAGAAATTTCATGACAAGTGTATATCTTGGCACTTGAGGATTGTTTTAACTCAAAAGCTTATTTTAATCAAAAGTGAAAGTTGTGATAATATTAAGCATTTAAAATAAGTGTACAAATGGAGTCCAAATTATAAGTAGAGATTTTCCCAAAATGAAAATGTTTTACTCTGTCACCTGTGAAAAATGTATATTCTTTTTTATGGTTTCAGATATTCTGGTTTTGGACATTTGTTAAATCATACTTTTGTTGTAAAAGCTAATTTCATGCTCAGTATGGAATCTCACTGCGAGTATTGACTATAACTGTATTATTACCGTGAAAAGCAGATTTCCAATATAAACTCTAACACGTGTACATTATTCTCGCTTAAATGTTAGATTAAATGATGCCAAAATCCATGAGCTACTTAGAAGGAAATGATCTGGATTTCACAGACACATTTTCCTCAAAATAAATAAATTCGTAAAGAAACTGATAGAACATTTTCAAATGAAAAGCCCCAAACTGTTATGGTTTATATGTTGCAAAGAAGTTAGAAAATTTTACTTAACATTTTTGAGTAATAAGTAATTCCTAATTTTAAATTCCAGGTAGGAGAGATTTAGATAAATTCAGTTTAAATTTTCTGTATCTATTATTGCCACCATCTGTTGTTTAAACTCAAAGAGTGCTCTCTAACTTAGATACTTAAGGAATCAGTAAAGCAGATAAGACAACTTTTTTACTTAACAGGGCATTGGTTGTGCTTAATTGCTTTCTACAGCAATTAAGAAAAATGTTAATTTTTCTGCCACTTTCCCACTATTTTCTATAATTTTTTGTTTTTTTTAATTTTTCTATTTTATTTTATATGATTACTACCTATCAATCTACAATAGTATTTCTTATATACTCATTTCTCATACATATATGAGACATGCTATTTCTCATATTCAGATGCTAATCCTTTTTAATGTCACCAATTTCACCTTAACTAAATTATAAGATCCTCTAGGCTAGCTCTATTTATTTCCCTAGTATTTTTTAATTACTCCATGTTGCAGACTTTATATATGTATTCTACTTTATCTTACTCAGCCATTACCAACTCAGTAATGAATTGTTTAGTGTAGAAATAATCTAATTCTGGAGCAATGGATTTTCCTCATGAATGCTTCTCTAAATCTGTAATTAACTACTTTCTTTCTATGGTTCACTGTCAGTCACTGCCATAATCATGTACCATTAAAAAATATTACACTCTGATGTGTGCTGCATGCTACATTGGTTGCATTTTATTATTAATTAACATGATGATATGACTATACTTGTTTGATTTAGAGGATATTCTGATCAGTGGTTTTTATTGGGATGTTCAGCTATTATAGCATATAATTGGTTAGAAAATGATTCACCTGATATGTCTAATAAGATCAGACAAGCAAAACTGTCAAAACATTCAAACACAATAAACATAAAAAGTTGCTCACTAAGCACAGAGAGGATCTCAATAGTTATGCGATTATAAACTGGAATCAAATCGCAAGCAGTGAGCTAGATAAACTAGATAGGTTAATTCAGATAAAATTATAAACTGTATTTGAAAAGTATACTATCAATCAAGGTCCTAGTAGAAAATAAATGATAGACTCAATTCAGGATAATTTGAAAAATTACTTATATACAGTTTACAGAAGGGAACCATGTAATAAGGGTCCCATAGCTTAAGCTTCATCGGTTATATAATCTTTATGAAAAAGTCTGTGTTAATGAGGCTTCCCATATTCCTATGTAGCATATCTACCTGCATGTCCTTCAGTGAAACTTAGTCACATGGCCAACAGCTACCTGCAAAGGAGGACCTTCATTCCTGATTATAATGCGTTATACTGAAAGTTGAGGGTTTTTTTAACAAGGAGGAAAGGGGGCAATGGATGAATGTTGGAGTAGACTATGCATGTCCTAAGAGCCAATTCTTGATTCTCACAATTTAATCCCATGGGTTTATTCCACAAACATTTATTGAACTTTTATTGTGGCTGGGTATTTACTATTCATACATTTTTATGGACAAGGCCAGCATTTGGACATATGTCACTATTCTTAATTAAATTGTATACATTTGTTCTTATTAGTCATTCTGTTGATAAACCTTTGTGCTTTTTATACATTCCCATTAAAATTAACTACCATTAAAAAACTTACCTCATTTGTACCATTAATATTGTTAACAATTATTCTAAAGCTATGGGACAGATATTAGGAATTTATTATAGCTAACAAGGATAAAATTTATTGATGCTTCTGTGAAGTTAAAAGAGTCCAAACTTTTACTTACAAACTGGAAATGACAGTAGCTGAAGACTAACTGGACATAGATGGCCAGGGAGAAAAATATAGCAAAAAGTTATTTTCTACCCTGCTATTGGTGAATGTTGGTATCAGTATACATTATTAATCAATGGAGTACTTAAAATAGGAAGTTATAGCACACCTGTTTGTGGCAAGAAAAAAAATCATGATTACATATTTAAATAGTTTCAGCAAGGTAAAGTTTTTTTTACCTGTTTCTTGGAGGAGTATAAGTTTCATAACTGTGCACTACTTCAAAAGCATGAAACAAGCCAGATCATCTAAAACTGGAGTGAGATCTTCTGTTAGTAGAAGTGTCATAATGGGAAAAGCAGAGCAGAAGATGCTCAGAAGAGAAATTCGCCTTTTCTTTTCGACACGTACAATGCTGGATCTCAGGAATATCACCAAGACAACATGTTGATGAGACAAAGCTGGGTTTATTTCTTGCTCTGCATGTTAGGGAAAAAAGTGCGAAGCTGGCATAGTTAGAGGTTTTAAACACTGAGTTTAAACTGATATTTTCAATTCACAATGGAGATCTAGGGTGGAGGAGTTCAGGACTTAATTAGGACTGGACAAGGATCACAGTGTAATAATTAGTGATCTGGGAACATAGCAAGGGGAGGACGGTGCAGCTGTGTCAGAGACTCTCGAGGTATGAAGTGCCCTTCATGATTTCCTGTTGAAGAGTTTATCATTTCTTTCAAAATTTTCTGCAATGAGCAATGAAACTATCTGTGACCTTTTGCTTCCTAAACAAGAATTTCCTGGAAAAGTGAAGTTATGTTGATAAAAATAGTGGAAAACTAAAAGTATATTAATGCATACAGTAAGCTCTGTAGAGGATTTATATTCTCGGATGTATTGGTTCTAAGAAGCTGTCATGCATTTAAACAGAGATATATGTGGATAGATCAGAAGGGCAAGAAACAGGAAAGATGGTTGAGTTCAAGATTCTCTAGGTAGCTGTCAGCATTGAGAAAATTACTAAAATAATAAGCATAGAGGAGCTCTTTGTTGAGAGACATGAAAGGTGAAAAATCAAGCGTGAAGAATGCAACCCAGGGAAGGCAAATCAAAAGCAAAAAAAAAAAAAAAAAGAGAGAGAGAGAGAGAACACGGAGCACTCACAAGAGAGAAGAAAATGAAAGAGGATCTCTAAAAATCAGGTTGATTATTTGAACATTTTATCAAATGTTATAAAAATCAAATAGGGGGGTTTCATTTTCTCTCTGTTCTTGTTCCTACTTAGTGCACAACAGGCACTAATCAGCACAGTTTGGGTTTTCTTTAGCAGCGGAAGAACACCCTTCTACTGCATAAAATATCGATACTGTCACAAAGTGTAATAACACCAGACAGAGCCAGTCATTTTAATCCAGAATAGAGTGAGAGAAGACTATCTGCTGTCAACTGTGGTCAGTTTAAAATTAAAGAAAATAGGAAACTATTGCCCGTAAGGTACCAAATCACCTTATGTCTGCATGAGCTCCACAATCATAGTGAGGTCAAAGATTAATCAATGAATAAATCATAGCTTGAAACTCTCTTCATAATTAATCCAGTGGAGGCAGAATTAACTAGTAGAGTTCAATCAAGTTAATCATGGATGCGAATCTTCTATGTAAAGAAAATTAAACAGTTTCCCCCCTAAAACTCATATCTATAATGACATGTTTTTCTCGTGGGTATGTGATACTACTATATTTGAACTTGGCTGTGAACTATTTGTAGCATAGAACTGTAACATTCACAGTCCTTTGTTAGATGAGTAAAGCATAGGAGTTAAGCAATAGTGAGACTAGAGGATCCTAATGTTTATTGAGCATTTATTATGTGCTAGATGCCATGAATTATGCAATCTCAATCTTTCTGCAAAGTAACCATTGCCTGATCCATTTTTTATAAAGGAGAAAAATTAAGTTTGGAATATTCATTAACTTATTCAAGACATCACAAAGTAGTCGATATTAAAGAATTAGGTCTAATTCCAAAGACTATGTTTTTTTTCTGTCTCACCTAATTTATGCACATGAATGTTTATTTTCTTAAGAAATAATGAGCCCATATCATACGCCTAAATTATGTGTCAGGTGTTGGGTACATGGATTAATGGATTTTCCTGATAGATTACTCCTCAATTAGCACTTTCTAGGGGGACCAGGGATCTATGTCAGTAAAATATTGTCTCATAGTTTTTACCTGAAAATTACATGAGAAATTGACAAAAATGTTTGAGGATTCAAAATCACTATAAATTTAAATCACATTAAATTTAAAGATTTAATATTAATATGGTGGAGCTATGAGTGAAGTTTACCAAACATGCATATGAACTATGGGACTCGCATAGCCTATAGTTAATGCCAGGTGTCCCCTCTCCTAATGTAACTCAGGAAGAGGTCTTCTGGGAATTGAAAAGCACAAGAACAAGACGAGAAATGTATGACTTCTAACCTCAGGAATAAAAAGAGAAGGAGAGAACAGAAGGCCTCATTCTATCAAGACAGTGAATTTTATATAGCCCTTTGGATCATGATTCTTTGAAGCATTTCTAAAGTTCCTAAGACTGTCATTTTTATTATAGTGGCTATTTTTCTGTAGTATATTTCTATAGTTTTTTTTATGTGAGCATTTCATTTCACTTCCCCACCTCCTACCAAGCTAATACACTTCTTCTAGAAATACAATCCTCCTTTCCTGTGGGGAACCAATTTCATCTGGCTGGAGCAGATTTCATTCAACTCCTATAAAAGCAGGAATGGTCACATGACTTAGATTCAGCCAATAAGACTCACATTTACAATAGACTGCCTAGTTGGCATTAAGTCTCATAACTCAAGGTTAAATTAAAGTTCTCTCTTAAACTTTTTCCATCCAGTTATAGATTCAAAATGTTTTTTCTGTAATTGCTACTAATTTGGAAGCACGTAAGCCAAGGTGTGGACCTCCCACCACGTAGAACACGGCTTTAGGCTTTACGAGCCGCATGACCTCTTCTTAACTATTCAACTCTGCAACTGTAGCAGGGGAGCAGTAATAGACAAAATGTAAACAGACTAAAGTAGTTGTATCCCAATAAAACTTTACTTACAAAAACATGGGGCGGGCCTCACTTGACCATCAGGTTGTAGTATGCAGATAAATTACATAGAATTCAGGTACTAAAAACACAACTCATGATTGCATCATTTGATATAATCAGAGACAAATATAGACAGACTCTGACAGAGGTCTGATAATATTATTTGAGATCTGCATTACTTAACTATCGCTGCATAACAAATTACTCTAAAACTTAGTATCTAGAAACCACACAGTTATTAATTCTTCATTTCTGTCGGTCAAGGATCCAGAGTGGCTTAGCTGATGTTTTCGTCTCAGTAACTCATGAAGCTCAACTGGAGCTGGAAGATCTGCTTTGAGCCCACCCGCACGGTTTTTTAGTAGGCTTAGTTTCCCCATGACCTACTGACTGGAAACCTCATTTTTTGCCAAGTGGCATTTCTATAACATGGTTAATGGTTTTCCCCAGAGCAAGTAGCAGAGGTCCAGTGAATAAGAAAGAGAGTAACCTAATTTTGAAAGTGATATGCCATCACTTCTGCTGTACACTGTGAGTTACACAGACTGACTCTGGTAAAAGGTGGGCGGAACTACACCCAAGGGTGTGAATTCCAAGAAGCAGGAATTATTGGGGGCCATCATGGGGATGGGCTACCACGGGGATGTGGCCACATTTGACAATGTCTAAATCTTTTACTGCATTTACAAATTAAAGTAACAACTACACCTTTCCTTTAAGTTTTTTTGTCCTCAATAGTTCCTAGAGTTTTTGTCTTTCTCATTCTATAAACCCTAAAAATCTTTGAAAAGAAGAGGATGCTTAAGGAAGGAACAAGGGAAAGTGGGAGGCAGTGAGTTTGTACCCAGAAATAAAATGTTGGCAGTTCAAAAAGGAAAAAAAACTAAACTGAATTTCTTCTAGCAAAGAGGAGAAAGATAAAGTTTTCGTGTGGAGCTATCTCTAATCATACATGAGACAGTGGAAACAGAATGAAGTAACGCCCATGCCAGGTTAAGTTCGTGTTTCCACATGATGTTTAAAGAGCAGAAAATGGTCAGCATCTGGAGAAGCACAAATTCAGACACATTATACAAGATAATGAGGCTTCACTGGGATCCAGTAAAAACACCGTGACTACTCAAGAATATCTGATTATCAGAAAGTTCAGGGATGAAAAATCTATGGTTATTATCATGATATAAAAGACACTTGCTGCATAATGGCTACAGCTACACAGTGGTTTAGATTTTCTTAGAGGAACTGAATAAATCACACCAAGTAGGCCCATAATAAAATACAGTTATAAAAAAGGAAGATCATTATTATTTGTCTTACGGTAATAGATCACATCAATAAAACTGCTTTTAAAACTGCAGAGTGAGTGGGGTGGTGGGGTTTTGGTTCCTATGAAGTACAGCTCTTCAATGAACTAAATGGCTGAGATGCCAGGATTTTATTATGCTGGGAGGTGGAGAATTTTAATTATATACACATGAATAAAATGAAGAACACTACTAATAAAATTAATATAAATACAAGCACTCATATATCTGTTTCTAGTTTTACTAAGCATTTTAAAACAGAAGATGTATTTATAAATAATCTAAGCAAAGCCTGAATGTTTCTGAATTCTGGTAAATTATGAATTGTTTACTCATTGAAACGTCAACATTCATACTAAAGTGGAAATGGCGATATAACCAGATAATGATATAATGAAGAAAAATATGATTTCCAATTTGCTAAATAAAATACAATTTTAGTTGAACACAATATAAATTTTATAATATCAGCAATTCTTGATATAGTGGTTCATCATTATAAACACTTTACATTCTCTTTGCATAACACACCACCTCTTGTTCACCTCAAATGATTTTCTGGTTGATAGGTGCTCTTGACTCAAGCCACAGCTGAAACTGCTTCAACATAGTTATGAATGGACTGAAAAATACAAAATTTCAGTGCCACCTATTGGTAGAAAGAATAAATTTACATACAATTATTTCTCTTACATTTTGTGGCAATGGCTAATGTACGAATAGTGAAGAAAAGGTATCTAAAAATTATGAACTTCTTTGGAGCAGCTTGATAAACTAGCATTAGTTTTGCTCACTTATTTATACATATGAGAAAACGCTGGCAATTTTAGTTAGGTAATTAAAATAATAATTTTTGAATACGTTATAAAAAATTTATTTTAATTTTTGTGGGTTTCATGTTTGTGCACTGAGATATCTAATATAAAATTCAGAGGTGGCCCTGGCCAGTATAACTCAGTGTACTGAGTGCGGGCCTGCAAACCAAAGGGTTGCTGGTTCTATTCCCAGTCAGGGAACATGCTTGGGTTGTGGGCCTGGTCTCTAGCAGGGAGCACATAAGAGGCAACCACACGTTGATGTTTATCTCCCTCTCTTTCTCCCTCCATTCCACTCTCTCTAAAAATAAATAAGATATTTTTTTAAATTTTAGAGGTAAATTTTGTTGATTTGTTTAAATCATTTGGAAGAAAATATGACTACAGTTTGGTTTCATATCCATACATTATTCAAATAAATAAAACATACATTTTTTTGCTAAAGTGTCATATTTATATAAAATTAGTAATATTTAAATTAAAAATAATATTTGCATGAAAATTTGGAGATCCAATGAGAATTTATTTGAAAGATTGAACATTTATTGACTGTTTATGATTTGTTATATTAGGAAACCAACATTTACTACAGTATTAAATAAAATCCAGTTGCATCATTTGGTACATTTAAACTGCTCTTTTATTCTTATTTAAAAGTTTTTAAAAGACATCCTGATAGCACATGGAATTGTCAAAGAAAATGCAGTAATCAATTGTTCATAACAATATTTGGCAGATAAGATTGATGTAAAATTTTCTTCTATTTTTCATATTCTTATAACTTTCAAAGATCATATACTAGCTTTAAGATGAAAAATAACAATATCATTAAAACTAAATAGTAACTTTGCAATTGTTTAATAAAATAGAAGTGATTATTTAAATTATGAGCCGTTTTTTAGCAATGCTGATGGGAGCCTTAGTGAGTCCCTAGCGATCACTCAAGAAGGGCCGAAGGGATATCACAGGGACCAGAGCAGGCGAAGCTCTGAATCCCACACCTTTGCTTTTGCTTTTACTGCTCAGCAGTGGTGAGTTCGCCCCTTTCCTGACCAAGGTCTCCGATGGGCTGTGCAGTCACCAGGAAAATATATTTGTGAAATCTTTTCTGTATAAACAATTTTACATTAAAATACTTTCCAACATCATGGCCCATGTTTGTGAAGATTTAGGTTAATGGGTGAAAAAGGTGTACTTATGTACTTGTTTACTTTCTAATTAGTACACATAAAGAGTCTTCGTATTGTTAAGGCACCACCACCTCCCATTCATGGCCAAGGACGATCTGTTTACATTTTTCATTTTCAAATGAAACACTCCCGGCTAATTTTATATCCCCAACCATGAGAGAAAAGAAAGCAGTGGTGCTATAAGTCACAATGCTGTCACCTGTCAGAAGCTATTTGGGTGGAAACAATTGGGTCTTCTTGCCTTTGCAATTTCCTAATGCCATCTATTTAGGGCTGATCACCCTTTCTCCAGACACTGCATTATCCATCATCCATGATGCCATCCACGACTACTGGCATCTAATATACTCTCAGGTCCAAACCATGCCTATATTGTGCAGGAAAGTGTAAATAATTCAGTTTCCAGCCATGCTACATTTAGTATTTGGAATGTAGTACTGTAAACATAGAACAACAAAACATTGTTCAACCACAGTTTCCCCTGAACTTTTTAGGTCACAATTACTATGTTCTTAGGTCATGGTATGTAGATGTTGACTGTGCCCCAGTCTTCTATGCCGTATCACCACCAGCAGCCATTCTTTACCCCACCGCTCCTTTCCCGCTGGCGTCTAGGGTAGTCTCCCCAACCTCTCTATGGAGAGACCAGCTCTACAGAAGTCGTTGCCTTTGGTTGAAGAATAAAGCCAACACAGAAGGCAGAGTCTGGGGGATAACTTACCATACTTTACTCTTCTTCCACCATCAAATGTTCTGTATGTGCATCCTTTGGTCAGACACAACTGGAAGCCAGATAACAAAGGAGACGTGCTCAATCAATATACACTCATACCATAAACGTCACCTTCCTCGGGGCACAGAGCAGGAGAACATGGCATAAAAGCATAAGGGCAAATGGACACAAATATTTTCTTTCATTAAAGATATTACCTATCATTATGGATAGATTCACAGGCATTTACTAGTAAAGATTATAATTAACACTGATTACTTCAGGGATATATACTTGAGTAGTTTGTTATTATAATTTAAATTATTTTTGACTGGTGGCCATTTCAGCACATATTATACTATAATAATTTGTGAAGATACTATAGTAATCATTAGCTATATTTAAAATCACTGTTTTTCAACTCATTTAAGGGAAGGAAATAGACCAAAATTCTCATGGGAATATAAATTCTCATTTCATTGATTATTTGACTCATGTATCCAAAAGCAAAAATATAATAACAAATTTGGAAGGGGTTTGGGATATGTATTTGGTTTGAGACTGAGCATATTACCCTTTTAATTTTTAAAGTTTCTTTCTTTTTAATATAAGAAAACTAACATGGTTGACAAGTTTCCAAATACAGAAACAGCAATTTAAATAACTCTTAAGACTAGAAAACTGACTGCTGTTATCCTCTATCTTTATTTGAATGTAAAGGTAGCAATATTTACTTCACTTTAGCTCTTTTTTCTATTTTCTTCTTTGCCCACCTTCTCCAATGCCCACTATGAAATTCTGGGGCCCCCTCACAAGGAAGTCTCCATATCTGGGTCCTCATAATGAAAGGACTTCAAATGCTCTTGACCAATGCATTAAGAAACATATTTTCATTCATATATACCCACACTTACAGTCAACAAGTTTTATTATCAGTACTTACACTATGAATTATATGTTCTTCATTATTTTATTATAAATTCTTAAGCTTTATGATCAACAGGCATTTTGAAAAACAGGGCTGAGGACTTAGGTTTGGGTGAACTTTGTTAGTGCAAAGGCTGATGATATAAAGCACAAATAGCCTTTAAAACATTTATTAAGATTCATTTGTATTTCTCTCCACCCCCTGCTATCTATGTAGAGATTTTTGGCAGTATCTTCTTAAATATAAAATAGTCTAATCTATTTAGTTTTTCTTATCCCAGTTCTAATCTGTATTTGCAAGCAACAAATGAGATTTTTAGAAAACAGATAACTAGACATGCATCCTATTCTAAAATAGATCCTAATGGAGACCTTGTATAGCATCAGTCTCTGCTACAACCCTCTTCATTTTTTCTTCTAACCCCATAGTCTATTCATAGGTGCCAGGTAAGACTATTTTAAAATAGTTCTTCTAGTGGCGAGTAGTGGGGAGGTACAGGGACAATTGTACTTGAACAGCAATAAAGAAACTTTAAAAATAAAATACAATAAAATAATTCTTACTGTAAGCATTGGTTAGGATTCAATTGAGGAACTGGAGAAACAATTAATAACATAAAATAAAATATTTTTAAAGGATTAGGCTCCATACAATTGCAGGGAAAGTTTGTGAAGTAAAGTTCTAGAGGGAGATGGTTGGGACATCAGAAAAAAAAGTCACTAATCAGAGACCAGGAAGGAAAACTGGTGAGAAGTCTATGTAATAGACTGTGTACCTTATGGTAGGTCTGAAGTTACCTTGGTCAGTAATTAGGCAGTCAGGAGAAAGGCTCTAAATGAAATAGGAAAAGCAATCAGAAATAAGCTGTAATAGAAACCTTGAGAATAAGCTAGTATCCTCAAGAACAAATCAGAACCCATTTCTAATTCTGATGATACAGATAATCTAATCTGCAGAAGAAGCAAGTGTTCTACATCCTAGAGTTGCACATACATCTGGCACCAGTCTTGGAGAAGCTGAAGGAAGAGATGCAATAACAGGCAGAGGACCTGTGCTTCTATGAGCACACTAATGGGAGAAGCCAGTGAATCAGTCAGAACGCGCCAAGCTCTGGTGGTGCGTGGGACCTTACACTCATCTCCTGTAGGTAACGGCTACTGCTTCATTTGTATCGCTCAAACCTCATTTTACTCTCTTGTGTCCAACCCTAACCATACAGGGAAGATAATTCTAAAAAACGTAGTTCCTGACTTGGAATACTTTTTTCCAGCCCCTTCTTCCAAGATTGCTTTATCCAGCAAAGCTTTCATTTAGAATGGAAGGACAGATAAAGTGCTTCTCAGATAAGATCAAATTCAAGGAGTTCATCATCACCAAGCCCTTATTATATGAAACGTTAAAGAGACTTATCTAAGAAAAAGAAGATAAAAAATATGAACAGTGAAAGAACAGCAAACTCACAGTTATTAACAACCACACCTAAAACAAAAGCAAACCAAGACGACAGCTAGATCAGGAGCAGAACCATAGAAATGAAGAACACATGGAGGGTTAGCAACAGGGGAGTGGGAGGAGGAGAAGGGAGGAGAAGTTACAGAAAATAGCATAGACAGTCGGTAGAAAACAGATAGGGGGCAGGGCAAGAATAGTATGGGAAATATAGAATCTAAAGAACTTGAGACACGTGGTCATAAATTAAAGGGGGGAATGGTGGGGGGTGTGCAGGGTGGAAGGGAATGAAGGGGGGAATAGAACAACTGTAATGGTATAATTAATAAAATATATTTTAAATAAATAAATAATTAATTAATGTAGTTCCTGTTTAACCACACTTTATGTTCACTCCCTTCTCTGCCTAGAGAGCTTTGTCACCTCAGTTCTGTTACTTAACTGAGTTAGCACCTCCTTCTTTATAGAGAATCATTTTCTAAATCTACCAGGTGTTACATGCCTTTCCTCATAAATCTTGTAATAAACTTTGCAAATGTTTACTGTAATATTTACTACCAGGTCAAGCAGAAGAAGTAAGGCCTGCATGAGTGTGGTCAGTAGGGTAATAATATGGGTGTAATAATTTATAGTTTTTATTTGAACATTTCATCTAAAATGCCATATGGTGTGCTTGAGTGTGATATTGTTATGTTACTGAATTTCATGCTTAAAATTTTGTAAGAAAAAAGATGCATTATTTGTGCCAGAACCTGCATATCTCATACTTATAAATTATCTAATGTTATTACCTTAAATGTCACTCCCTTAAACCTTGCACATAAAATTGTTCGAGAATGATTCATTGAGGAAATAAATAAATGGCACTTATCACATCCTACCCTTTATGTTGGTTTATTTAACTGCTGTTTCACTGTGTTATAGTCTTCTTGAGAGAAACATTGAATGCTTTATTGGTGTTTCTATGCTCTCGGCACCTGCCAAATACCAGAGGCATTTCACATGTTTAGTCAGTTTTGTTTAGCAAGTAATTTTATATGTATCACTATCTTTCCTTCCAACAGTGGTAGATAGTTTCCCTGACAGATTAGTGCATTTTCCACATGTTCACACTGCTAATTTATCACGTAGTTTGAAGGCATCTAATAAGTATTGGCTGACAGTGCTTCAGCGACTTTTATTAAAACCAATATGTAAATGATTCCTGAAAAATTTGGATCCTTGATGTGTTCATGAATAGTTATGTCATGAATGGCACAAAGAATGTTAATGCATTTGTAATTTCTTTTGTCAGGAAGCCACGTCATTGGTCACCTTTATAATCACCACAATGAATGGCTTCAACTCATGCATAGAGGTGGTTACAGTTGCTGTCCCAACATGTGATCAATCACTTAAGAATTAATTTCAGTTCAATGTTTACAGATAAATTAGATCACTTTTCCCATTTGGATATCTGTTTTGCCTCATCGCTTTTATGGCTTCTCTTATCTTTCTGTGAGCCACGTGAGTTCTCTGCCTACAAATGTGACTGAGTGAAATGGACCATTTGAAACACACTCACATGTTCACATCTCAGAGGGGAAAAATCATTAAACTATTCACCAGTTGAATGCAATTTAACACCATGCAGGTTTACTAGGCAACACATTTACTCAGTCTAGTGCACTCTGTTCTGATTTCTGACAACAGAAGCCAGCTGATTTTCACAGTCAATAACAATTTACAGATGAAAATCAATCTGTTTTACTTGACAGAATTGCAAAACACCTTATAAGTATTTATGTGTTTAGATGAGTTTTTCCAAAGAAAACATTTAAAATCTCAATTTGATTTGTTTGTAAAGATTTTAAAGTTATTTTTCCTCATTTACCTCTTTTTCCCCCAGGAATCCTTGCCCTTCTTTCCATTTCTATGCCTCCTGTATTTTGTGGGGGGAACGTTTCTCTTTATACTTCTTCTTAATCAAAAATCATATTTAGAATCTTTTAAAAAGAGGCTTACATGGCATCCATTTCTATGACATAATGTATTTTTTCAGACACTCTCCCTTTGAAAGCAGCAACATCAATGGTGTATGAAATGCAAAAACAAAAACAATAAAATTGTTTCTTGAACCCCTCTGAGAATAACCTATATAGTCAAGACTTGAGTGGCCAAATTTCAAAATAGCAGGAATGTCTCAAAATGAAGAGGGCAAAGCCTTTGCTGAGTTTTTAGTGAGATGGAACCCAGAAGCTGAACAGTGGATCAGAATATTTGCCAGTCTCCCAGGAAGAGGAAACAAAAGAGTAGAGTTCTGTGTTACCAAGGCCACTAGGAGTAAGAAAACCCACGAATTCTTTCTGCTGTTTCCTCCCAGCACTTGAACATTTGAAGATGAAAGAAAAGACAGGTCAAGAAGCCAAGTGGAAACTGGCTTCTTGAGGCCAGAAGCTGAGGGGAACTCTTGGTCACCTTGCTTGGCCGAGGAGATAAAATTGTGAGTTTAGACCCCACCAAGGACAAAAGGCCATAATAAATATCCCAAGCTTGCAACTGACAGCTCTGAAAAACACTCTAAGACAGCAGTTGTCAACCTTTCTCATCTCATGGCACACAAACTACTAAAATTCTGTGGCAGACCAAAAAGTACGTTATATTTTTTGCCAATCTGACAAAAGTATAGGGATTATTTTGATTCATTCACACTGGATGGCTATTGTTGGATTGGCTGTTGCCATTTTTTTTTGTACTTGACAATCTAAGAGAAAGAGGTCAGTGCTCCTGACTAGAGAGTCAGGTATTGCAGGTTTTAAAAATTCCTGTGGCCCAGCAGTTGAAAATGGCCGCTCTAAGAGTAAAAGCAAATTGGAACTAGGTCAGACCTCAGTAATTTGTAACTCCATCTCAAACCATTTACTCGAAGATGGGTGCAAAATCATCTGCTCCTACTTGATTGACTCTCCAAGAGAAAATCCTCTCCGAGGATTGATTTCATCATTTAGGATTTCTACAGCGCTTTTCTGTACAATGATATAAAATCACCAAGTCATGCCTAAAGACCACACCAAGGAGAAAGCTGAAAAATTGTCTCACCAGAGTAATAGAATCCATATGAGGTTCAATGGACATTCTAGAGCTAAAAAGTACAGTGATCGACATAAACAAATTAATAGATGACTTTGCAGATTAAACAGAGCAGAAGAGAAGATTATTGAACTGAAAGATAAGGCCATAGCAAATATCTAGACTGAAGCACAGAAATTTTAAAAGGAGGAGAAAAAATGGAGTGCAACAGTTACATGCAACTTAATGAAAGACCTAAGGTATTTCTTTTCTGAAACCGAAGAAAAGGTAGACCACAGGAACAGACAGAAGTAACATTTATAGAGACACCGTCTTGGAATTTTTCAACCCTGGCATAAGGCATTGAGTCACAAAGTCCAGAAGCTGCAATTAGGGGCTCATTTTGAAACTCTTCCAAGCATGAGCCACGTGCTCTTTGCAGCATGTGATGCAACATCCCTTTGTGATGTTTGATATGTTCATCTGTCCAATTCTTTATTTCTCCCAGGATCTTTTTCCAATCACATTTATTATATCAGTGCATAGAGACTGTGCACAGTTGTGAGTGAGAAATCACCACAGCACAAGTGACCAACGATAGTAATAGCTGTTTCTCACCGTGGATGAGAATAAATGTTTTGAGATAAAACATGACATCTCCTTTATGCAGATAATTGTATAATAACCCACTGTGGCACAGAGGGAAGAGAGAAATTGATTCTTAACCTATGATGGTAATTAGTTTTTATGTCTGAGAATAAGGATTTATAGTAGTTCTTAATAGCTGTTTCAAGCCAGTGGGAAAGAATCATTAGATCATCTACTGTACTGGAGATTTACCCAGGGCCAATCAGAAACTTGATTCTGTGTGTATGCTTGTATGTGTGAAATGGGTTATTTTTGCCTATATCTTTTTCTTCTATGTAATTGTACTTATTTATGAAGAATTTTTACATTTAAAAAGAGAAAAAATATATAGATCTCCCAATGGAAGGATTTTAAGGATTTTCTTTATATGAGTATGCTTAAAGGTACCTTGTATTAAAACATGTTTATTATGCAATAATTGGGCATCCTCATAAAATACATTGTTTCATAATGATTCTCCAATTATTGGATACATACTTTCTCTTACTATTATTATAAGTTACTTGAAAAATCCCATCACACCTCCCTAAAGTGTCATACTTTTTCATCGTCTCTTAAAAACTCAGTATCTACATCTTTTTTCAGAAATGCCTTTTACATATGGTTGTTCGTATCTTATTTGGAAACCTAATCGTGAAATATAATTTAAATGCTCTGATTTTGTCTCAGGTTTGCCCTTCTCCTATTTGACTTCTCAAGATCAGTAGGTGCTAATACATCAAAATGTATTTGCTCAATAGTGTCAAAGGAAACGAGCAACCCTCCTCCCATGCACCCTTGTAATTCACAGATGTGCACCTTTAGCCAAGTATTCCAAATTGTGTTCTCTGGTCCTTGGTGACCTCTGCTGAGCCACAGGTTTGAAACGGGCTCTCGGCAAGACTTCTTTGGCAGTAGTTGTGTGCAGGTAGAATCTCCATCTGTGACTAATCCCCACCAATCAGAAATATGACCTCAAGTGGAGGAGAAGCTCTTCAGAATACACATAACGCATTCACTAAAGATTGCACTGTTCTTGCATGCACCAATTTTTCACATTCTGAATTGTGTTCAGCTTTTAATCTTTACTCTGATGCACTAGATGAATTATGCAACATCAAAAATAAACAAACAAAAAACCTTCAGTGAAATGCCACACTCCTGGAGTTTCTGTTCAAATTTAGCATTAGAATTTGGAAATGGTACTGAAATATTTTTGGAGAATAGAGGGTATAAAATAATCAAACATCATTGTGTGTCTTTTTTCAGCATTTTATCTAAATAAAAATATGATTATAAATGTATTTTACCTTCAAGAAACTTAGAATCTGGTACAGACACAACAGGTAATCACATCCTCGTTAGAGACAGTGCTACAATAAGGCTAAGCATCTTCCAGGGCGGGAACAGTAAGGTCACTTTGGAGATTCAGGAGTGTCACAAACAATACATTGAATTCTACAAAATGGGTTGCAGATGAATAAATGAAGAAGAGGGATAGATACTCTACAGAAGGATACAGCTTAGAAGATACCCAGAGGCAAAGGACCCCATCGTTTTGATGAAAATCAAGTAGTCAAATAGAAAGATCTATGAGGAGAACAGGCTATAGAAGTAGACAAGTTTCAAAATAAGAGTTATCCTAATTAGCAAGGGTTAGCTTACAGGGAAACTGTGGAAGTCACATGCTTAGATTTGCATTTTGGGAAGATAGGTTAAGTTGACAACGTGAAAAAGATATACTCATAGTCATACATGCAAACACAAACACGCATCGCATAATTAGGCTGAAGTGATTAAGAAATGACGGAACAGGATTAAAACTAATGCATCTATCTTCTCACTTTGTCTTTTCAAACATGATTTTAATTCTGAAAATGGTTTTCACTATTTAAATCAACATCACCAGAAATTTACAAAGCAGCTCGCTCTGTTGTCGTTACAGTCCTATCTTCATTTGGCAGAGAAGGACCTGGAGTCCTGGGGACAAATGACCCGTCTAAGGTCACAAAGGCAGAGACAGAGCAGGGTCTGAAGTCTAATGACTCTCAGTCCAGACGAACATTATCTACTGTGCTGGCTAACCCAATACGTACCTACAAAAACACAAATGTGTCATTGGCCTTAAAAGAAAATCACCCAGTCTTTTCATCATGACTTAGTCCTTCAAGAACATTGTTTCCCAGTATTCATCTATCAACTCAAACTTCTCTCATCCTATATGTATGTTCTCTCTTCGTGCACGTGTGTGCATTTCAACAACCATTGGGAAATCAAGCCCACACTGCTGTTCACAATAAGTTATCAATGTTTCTTGTAACTATAGTTATTTCAGGTTTCATCCCATAAAATAAATTACAGCATATCATCCAGTATTTCAGTATTTTGAGGAGTTTATCAAGTTGATGTTTCTAAGCATCTAGGAAAAGTTTAAGAGAAATTTTTTGTAAAGATCTTCTTCCTTGAAATTTCAAAATTGCTTTTAAAATCTCACCACAACAGAGACATTTCTTCAAATGCTCTGTCCTCTGGCTTTCATCAGTCAAGCAGTTATATTCTCTCTGTGGTAATTATACAATACTTTAAAAACTTTATTTCCATTGGAAATACATTAAAATATCACTAACATTTGCAGGCTGCTTTCATTAACCTGGATTATGGATATATTTCACTGGGTTTTTAAAAATATTTTATTTATTTATTCTTAGAGAGATGGAAATGAAAGGAGAAAGAGTGGGAGAGAATCACCAATGTGTGGTTGCCTCTCATGTGTCCCCTACTAGGGACCTGGCCTGCAACCCTGGCTTGTGCCCTGACTAGGAATCGAACTGGTGACCCTTTGCTTCACAGGCCCGTGCTCAATCCATTGGGCTACATCAGCCAGGGCAGATATATCTCATTGTTATATAGCAGAATTATGATATAATCTCCTTGAATGGAATTATTATAAGTTTAAGATATCTTCGTTGTGCATTGTGAACTCTTTTCCTTCCAAGCCTTATTTTTGACAATATAGTTTCCACATGGTTTTCCAGTCACAGTAACCTTATTATTAACTGAACATGGATTGCCATTCTAATTTTTTGCCAAGAAGAAATAATATGCACAGGACACAGCACAGTATTAAAAGTAAAGAATATGAAGAACAACCAAAAAAAAAAAAAAACCAAAGCCAAAGGTACTTGAACCAAAAATGAAATACGTGGTGGTGCATCTGGAAGGAAACTCACATGTCCATGATGAGGCCTCTCGGGGCACAACTTCAACCCAGGAAGAATGTCACAGTGCCATTTTAGACTTCCAGTTCATAGACCTCATAAAATATTTACAGGACTTTACAAAACAATGTGGTAATATGGAAATACAAAATTAATAATTAAGAAATAAAACATGAGCTAGAAATCACAACAGCCCTAGAGTGTAAACATTATCTCCTTAGCTCACATAAAATCGCATAGCTATGTATGCAAAGAGAATCTTCATTTATCACCCCCAAAACAAAAACTGGTACTGGAATGACCACACCTTCATTTTAGGCATCGCTGTCAAGAAGAAAGAGAGCTCTCCTTCTCGCTACATCTGATCTCAGTGGTGAAAGGTGGTTTTCTCTGCATGCCCCAGTTTGAATGTCTCCTGAGGCAGCTTCTAAGAGTGGTCATAGCACGTAACGAACCACGAGACAGCTGCCAGGTGGTTTGCAGGTTTATCCATTACCAGACACAATCACATTTTATTAACAAAGAAGAGAAAAAACAAAACCAAGTTGGCTAAGGCAAAAGATGAGATATAGTAATGAAAGAGAACACCACTCAATTTTCATCCAGGCTAATTGTCACCACTTTCTGTAATGATTTAGACTCAAATGCCCAATAGTTAATTAGGGAGTTACGTGGCATTGCTAATATTTCTCCTGGTCAGATATTTAAGTGGTGGACTCTATGTTTTACTATATGCTGACTTTTCAGCCAATCGTGATCAATTTTCCACATGAATAAACATATGCCTTTATCCTTGAACATATTATGCATTGCATAAAATTATAGCAGAGTGAAGGTACTCAGGCAGAATACAAGCAAAGAAATGTTTTTTTTTTTTTAAGCTCAAAAGTCTGCTGTAGCCGAAACTCATAGTTAATTTCAAAAGCTTGGAGCCTTGGCAGCTGTAATTTTCTTTACTCAAAAGCTGACCTTAACAAGCAGATTCTCCCCTAACAAACACTGGAGGGGCCTCCTCAATTTTCTGTAGTCTTCTCAGCATGCAGAAACTTTATTTCTTGCATTTTTTACGTTGCCTTTTACACCTACCTTCCTGCAACAGTCTAGAGATACTCATTTGTTCAAGGGCATTTATTTGCCCTAGAAATGGATACATTAAAAGAACATATGCTGTTAATGAGTTAGCACTAGACTGAACGCTTAGACCATGCCAACGCCAGGAAGGGACTTTCACTAAATATGAAAGATAATAGTAACAGGAACTTCTAAAGAAGATTTCTTTAAACTCATGTGTGTCTTGAAAATTAAGATGTTTTGATTTGCAAGAACTCAGTCAATGTTTTTTAATAAGAGAAAGCTGTTTTGATGGTTACAGTTTTGGAAAAATATGGTTTTGAAAATCAAGACGCAAGAGCATCAAGGGATGTGTAATTCCCTCCACAAATATTGTTATGAACCCAGCGTGTGTTGTTCTCCTCCGCTCCACAGTATGGGGAGATATTAACAAGTCAGCAAACATACGCAAGTTCTCTTCTGTGGGAACTTTCTCAGTGGAGGGAATGAAACGATAAATAAGGACACGTACAAGATGTCATGTCTTGAAGTAATATGTATGCCCTGTGAAGAAAAATAAAGGCAGGTAAGTGGAGGAAGCATACAGAGAGAAGGCGCTGTTTTACAAAGAAAATGACGAATAGTCTTTTTGACCAACAGATATTTAAGTGAGGCCTCAAGGAAGTGTAGGGGAAACTTGGAGATATTTGGGAGACTAAATCTCCACAAGGGCAGAACCTGGTGGCGGTGGCCTGCTGGGCATGACTAGAAATCGACACAGAGGTCAGGGCATAAGGGAACGTGGGGGAGAGTGTGCGGTTACGAGAGTGGGAGCGTCAGTGGTGTGAGGGTTTCGTTTTGTTCGTTCGTTTGTTTGTTTATTCAGTTTTTAGATTTCAGACATACGTGAAATGATACAGCGTTTGTTTTTCTCCAACTTATTTTGCTTAGCATAATACCCTTAGGTCTATCCATGTTGTCACAAATGGGAAGGTTTCCTTCTTCTTCATGGCTGAGTAAATATATATATATATTCATAGTTATATATAATGTACTATAAATATATAAATTTTGCTATGTGTGTATATATAATGTGTATATAAAAGTATATATAGCATATATGCATTATTCATATAATATATAATATATACACAGTTTTTCTTTATTCTTCTTTACATATATATACACTTCTTATATAAAGTGTATGTATATATACATACACACTTTATTTACATAGACATACACACAGACACACACACACCCATACCTCTTCTTTATCTATTCATCTATTGATGAACACATAGGTTGTTGGCTATCTTAGCTATTGCAAATAATGTTGCAGTGAACAGAAGGGTACATATATCTTTTCAAATCAGCATTTCATTTTCTTCACATAAGTACCCAGAAATGGAATATCTGGGTCTTTCTTTGTCTGTCATTATAGCCTTTGTTTTCAGTTCTATTTGGTCTGATCTAAGTATTGCTACCCCGGCTTCTCCTTTTTTCCATTCCCATTTCCACCCCCTTCCTTTCTGTCTGTGTGTCTTTAACTAGGGGTCTCATGTAGGCAGCATGTGTAAGAGTCTCATCTGACATCCATTCAGTCATCCTGTGTTTTTTTGGTGGAGCACTTAGTTGGTGTCCATTTAAAGTCACCATTGAGAGGTATGCACTTATTGCCATTTTAATCATTTTCATACTAGATTTATTAGTGTTCAGTCTGCTGTCTTTACCATATCTTTGTCTTTACTAGTGAGATTTCTCTCTATCAAATATTTTTCTTATTTCTAGTTTTGGCCTTTTCTACTGAAATATTAATTTAAGGTTTAAAAATTAATTTCCTTTAATATTTCTTGTAATGTTAGTTTAATGGTGATGAACTCCTTTAGCTTCTGCTTATACGAGAAAATCTTGATCCCTCCTTAAATTCTGGTATAAAGATTTTTAATATTATATTTGATAAAACATGAGGCCAGGGAAGGAGTCTGAGCCAGAAAATCACTTGTCTAAAAGGAATGACTGGGAATGCAGGGTAGAAAGTTAGTTAAGTATGGGGCGAGATGGAAGCAGTTTATAAAATATTACAGTGGTCCAGGAAGGGGGTGGATCAGAATACAGCAGGGAGAGTGGACAAGTGGGTCAGAGTCTGGATATGCACGGTAGGGGAAAGGCAGAAAAGGCTTGTGGATGGATTGAGTAAAAGAGGTGGACAATGGAAAGGAGTATAAGCCGAATCCAAGAGTTTGGGCTTGAACAAGAAAACTTAAGATACGGAGATGCTAGAAGGAGTAAACATCTTATCACAAGATTCTTCATTTAAAATTGTATTAGAATTGGAAAAAGAATGTTTATAAGATTTTTATTTATTTATTTGTATTGATAGCAATGAGAAGAGAAAGCAAAAATGATTTTTCCCTGGAAAAGAGGGAATCGTTCTCTCTGAAACAAAGATATGAGTAACACAGTTAGGCATGACCAGGTGACCCTGACAATGGTCTCTGTATTTGTTGCACATGGAATAACTTTGGGTAAATTCTAGAGCAGAGAGCATTGTGATCTCAGCTCCTATGTGATCCCTGGAAGAATCCAATATTCTCAAAGAAGTGACAGGTCCATCATGTTAATAAAGCGGAGAAAAGTGAATGTTGTTTGAAGTTTTGATGCCCTGATCATCTTAGTGCTATAAGGACAATGAGTGAGGATGGGCAGATAGAAAACAGTGAATATAAGGCACCTCAAGTTGATAACCATTGGTAATATAGCTGATAACTGTTACCAGAGGAGGATTGGGATGACCAAGTTATACATTCATCTCATGAGAGGAGCAATTGAGGGTAATATTTTTAAATTATAAAAGAATATTAGTCCTGATAGTGTGGTACAGGGGGTTGAGTGTCATCCCACAAAGCAAAATGTGTCAGGTTGGATACCCAGTCAGGGCACATGCCCAGGTTTCAAGCCCGGTTCTGGGTGTCGGGTGTGTGAGAGGTAACTGATCAATGTTTCTCTCCCTCTCTTTCTTTCTCCCTGCCCCTCTCTCTAAACATAAATAAATGAAATAATTTTTAAAACTGTAATATACTATTAGAATGTCCTTAAAATATTTTCAGAATCTTTTCCACCAGTGCTCTATATATAGAGACAGGACTGAAAAATAGGGACATAATAAAGCCAAGCCAAAAGTTACATTTCTTAACTGAGTGTGAGCCTAGGCAGAAGTACAAGACTGGCGTCTCTGCCAGTGTCTTATTTGATGTCCTAAACCCTAAATTAATTTCCCTTTCCCATCAATTCATGTTCTTTTGCATAAACGCTGAATTGCCTTCTTCAGGGTCCACTATAAAAGTCACTTCCCATCTCAACCCTACAACTAAAACCTAACCCTATCCCCCACTGTACACAGTGGCTCTTCATATCTGCCTTAATTTTGACAATTCTCATTGTGTGTCATATTTATTTCTTTATATGTCCATCTTAATAGAGTTTTCAAAATAAGCTACTCATATATAGGCAATGACTGTTTCAAGGTTTTATTCATTTATTTTCAGAGAGGAAGAGAGGGAGAAAGAGGAGAGAAACATCAGTGTGTGGTTGCCTCTTGAGCGCCCCCTACTGAGGACCTGGCCCAGGCACGTGCCCCGACTGGGGATCAAACTGGCAACCTTTTGACTTGGCTGGCCAGCGCTCAGTCCACTGAGCCACACCAGCCACAGTTATAGCAATGTTTTTTTACCAACAGCCAAACTATTACTGGCATCTGGGTCCTTGGAAACTTGTTTGGGGACTTTTCTACCACTCTCACACCAGAGAAGAGAAATAACTTGGAAACATAGTTAGCATTCTCCTAAATCCATTTGTTCTATATCTACTACAACTTTACAGAAGCAGATTTTAAATGACTGTTGCAAATCAAACAAAATTTTTCAGTAAATGTAAACATTCTTTTTTTCTGAGTTGAAAACATTTCAAAGAATTCAGTTTATGTGTATAACAGATGGTTCAATTTGGTCTACAGAGTTCAGTGTATCTGGGAATAATTGGTCTTGAATAGCGAGGTAATGTGACTAAAGTGCAATTCAGTATAACCCATAAATAAAACATGCCTGTAAAACTGTTCAAAGCAATAGTTAATCGTTCCACCTGGAATAGCACACAATAGTTGAAAGTTCTCACAGCACTGTTTGTCTCCTAACTCACTTAACATTGGCTTTTTGCAACTTCAGATCGTATTTCTGCAAACCAAACCAAACTAAGTTCCACAACTAACACAATTCTTCCACAAATCTCTAGTAAACAAATGAAAGAAGACAACCCACATCTAGGCAAATTAAAGCTAGATACAGAAAGCCAATTAGCTGGGTCATCTTATTATGACCTTCATTATAAGGAATAGCAATGAGAGATTGCTTTATGTTTATATATTTCCTTTTATTACTTTTGATACTCTGATGCAGCAGTACAGAAAGACTCATATATCCAGGTGGTGGGATTTTTTTTTTTTTTGGTAAAGGGTAAACAGACTAATATCAAGAGAATCACATAGCCAAGATAATCTATAGCATAGTAACAGGACCAATGGATAACTAAAATTTTATGCGAATTTTAATTGCCTTTTGTGTGCTCTGTTGAATTTGAAAATTACAATAGTCCCATCAGGGGGCCTAAATATTGTTTGTATTCAATAGATGAATCTCTCATCCAGGTAGAACTTTAACGTTTATAGATGTTTAGCCCAAATCCAATGTTCTAACTCCAGACCAAACTGACTTCTCCAAATAATAATAAAAATAATTTCAAATGGCAAGATAAAATAATGTTACCTTTTTCAGTAGTTTAAGTAAGAGAATTTGCTGGATTAGTGTAGAAAGTAGAATGAGGCATCAATGGATGAGCAATGAGAGAAGTATTGGAAATAGTGAAAACAATAATGATGAAGTAATCTTTAATAGGGAACTTTACTCATTTCCAGGTCCATAGGTGAAGCTCACGACCAATTATTCACCAGGTTTCAGCCATTGATCCTTCTATGGAAAGCGTGACTTCAGTGTCATCAAAGGAGGCAGCATGAGAACAGTATGCATTGAAACAGGCAGGAGCAAGAGATTAAACTGGCATTGGGTTTCATTCCGATCCTGTCTCCTCTATTTAATAGCTGAGTAAACTTGGCCCAGTTACTTAAATGTATTGCCTCTCAGTTTTCTCAATTATGAATGAAAAATTGTAATCCTACCCCCCTAATACAATTGCTGTGAATATTAAGATGATACGTGTAAAGGTTAAGAACAATGTCTGGCACAGACCAATCAATGATGGCAGTTAGGGGACAACTAGCATATTCTGGTTTTAAGGGTGTAGAGATTTGCTTGTGCAAAAGAAAATAAACAAAAGAAATGCAGATGTGGATTGCACAGGCTGTAGACAATAATAGGAATGAGTGAGGTGATACCTAGATACTGGGACTTTTAGTGGCAGAGAAATAAAAAGTCTGGAAGGTAGAAGTCTTGCCCAGTAGGCACATAGAAAGCTAAAAACTAGTTTAAGAAACAGATGTCTTCCCCGTCCTTTTAGAGATCATTTGATGGAGGGAATTCTTAATGATAAAATGTACCTAGTGCATGCTCATGCACACACATGCAGAACATACAACTCACCGAACTGAATTTAGGGTGAATCTGTTTAATGTTCTCATTACCTGCACAACTTTCTCAGGTACCTCTTACTTCCTACAATGTCTTTCCTCAAACTCTAGTTAATGTTTACTTATTAAGTTATGATTTATCATTGTAACTACCCACATACTAAAACCGTAAAATCGAGTTAGGACAGTGAGGTGGGGATTGACTCTGGGAGTCGGTGGGGGAGCAATGGGAGGAAAATTGAAGCAACTGTAATTGAACAACAATGAAAGTAATTAGTTAATTAATCTAACCTAATTGTAAAGTATTTCCAATGTTATTTTTAATGTGAAATTCTAGATTCATTTTATCTATTGAATATACATCTTCAAAACTTGAAGTTGCCTTCTTTTAATATCAGCTTCTGTAACATAAAGTGGCTAAAGAAGAATCTGGAATTATCGCACTTTTTAAAAATGCACTTAAATAGATGATAATTTATTTGAAGTATATGGATCTAAGTCACGCTACCTATTCATTTGAAAGGCTTATCGTTTTAATTAATTATCACTGGTATTTAGAAGATGATTTTTATCGTTGGAAAAGCCACTGTTGGGTCATAATAAGAAAATAAAATATTCAGATGAAATGCAAATTTTTGCAGTCATAAGGACCCATAGAATGATTTTCCAACTGAAGTACGTCATCATCACACAGACCAGATCCACAGTATCTACTTCTGAAAGCTCAACTCCGAATGCGCCTCCTTTCTCACTCTCCTCTGTTTCATTCTTCCTCCTTCCGAATTTTCATCTCCGGGTCTTGAAACCGTGCAAGATAGATCAAGATCGTTGCTCTAATTAACATATTTCATGATTCATTTTTTCTGTTTTCATCCAGTTAAAACAGATTAGTACTCATAGATACTAAATTACAAAGCCCAGGTCAATGCACTAAGCTATGTCAAGTGAGAGAAGGCATTTAATTCTTCATTTTACTTAAATAATTATTTAAAGGTTGGAACATAAGGATCTTGAGACTTTATTTAGCTTATCTCTTGTATCTTAGGCAAAATTAGTTCTAAAACAACTGCGTGACAGTGTTTTCACTCCTAAGGAATCTCCAAAAAGAGACTTAAAACCAGATCTCGGAATTTTATTTTAATCTATAAAAACTCTCAGTATTGTCTTAATCTTGAACTTAAAAGTTTAATTTCATTTTATGTATTCTGTGTCCTTAGAAGAGGTGATTGAATAATTTATTCTTCCAATAATATCTCAGACCTTAAGTTATTTTTTCAATTATTTTCCCTCTATTCCCCCTTTTGGATTCCCAATTCCACTGCAAGAGTAATTTGTACAAACACTATGATAAGTTTTAATAACATCCCAGTGCCTAGATTTAAAAAACCGTGTTACTAACAAATATTCATTTAATCCCGTCATACCTTGTTCTCTCAGTGGTAAAAACATGGCTGATATTTTTTTTAATTTAAAAGACCTAGGTTGGATGGAATAGTGATTATTAAAATGAATACTTGATAAATTATATTTTTTTAAATTATTTGACTCCTTGGGTTTTTACATACTCTGTTCACACCTCCAATCATTACAAATTTTGTGTCAGATACAAATTTAAAGCAAACATTAAAGAAATTTTTTGTGTGTGTGGCAACTAACCTCAGCCTAGGATTGAGATGGTCAAAGCGAAAGACAATATTTGAGAATACCTTTTATGTTTAAATATGAGAAATGTATTTTCTTGTACACTTTTTTCTTTACTTTGTTTTATGCTCATACTTACAGCATTATCCTCACTCTTTTTCTGATAATACTACTCTTTCCATCCTAGTAGTCTTCTAAAATTATCACAGTCCCTTAAGAGATTAAGTTAATTGTGATACCGTTATAAATTATGGACTTTATAGGATGGTCTGAATCTTTTCTATTACACTTGTGGAAAATATATTCTATTAGGGATTAGCATTGGCAGTGATTGGTGTGATCAGTCCTCAGAATTTATGGAAGCCTGATTTTCTAGACCATTGACACAAGTCAAACCCTACTCAGAAAAACTTACGAAATGTTATAATGTTTTGTTTGGAAAGAATTCCCTCCCTCTCCCCTTCTTTAGTTTTTATGGTTTGGCTTGTAAGAAAATAGTCAGATACACCCAAGACCAGATTAACAGGAGAAGGAACAATTTACTATGTGCGCCCAGGAGAGCCACCATCTGGTTGATGCTCAGATCAAAACAGAGAGACTCAAAGGAATGATCAAACAAGGTAACTTTTTCTATTTTTTAGACAAAGAAACACTGTCTGTCAGAAATTGACAGGGCAAAGAAAGTTTGTGCTCATTAGAAAATAATCCAAGCAAAATTTGGATATTTTAATGTAGACTTGTGCATTAACTTAGTAAAGGCGTCACGAGGGTTGTTTGTGTAAGCATTTGGACTCTGAGTTCTTGAACCTCTTGTGAGGAGGCAGGTTCCCAGCCCTCAGGACCAGGGAGGGCACCTAACACAGGAAAAATGTATCTTCTGCTTTAAGGGGGGACAAAGAAGTCAGGGTTTTCTTCTTGTGTTGGCCGTTTCTTAAGTAACCCTAATTCAACATGCCATTGTGGAATATCTTTTGGCAGCTTGCCCTGGGCCCAGACACTTACTTCCATATTTCATGAATCCTTTTTACATCCTCATACAACATCAAAAGTTAAATAATACAAAACTATTTGGATCATAACAGAGGAAAACTTACCCTAGAGGGTCAGATTGTTGTGCCCATATTTACCCTTTGTTCAGCCTTATCTCGGAATCTATTTCAACCTCATAGCTTTTGTTATTTTGCACTTTTAAGGACCCAGTCATAGCCCTGGCTGATTTAGCTCAGTGGATTGAGCACAGTCTGTGAACCAAATTGTCATTGGTTCAATTCCCAGTCAAGGTTCATTACATCCACAGCCCTCTCAGAAAGACTCTCTCAATGCCAGAGATTTGTGAAAAGGGAAGGAAATGTTTATTTAAATCTATACAGACTTAAGGTAGTAACCTAACGTCTTCATTAAAATATCAAAGTCCTTTAGGATATCCACAGACACACATAGCACTTCCTTCTCCCCCTGCCCTAATTTGAGGGTACTCTAACTCAGAAAATACAGCAAAATTTCTGGGATCCAGGCTCCTGACACCATCCACTGTGTCACTGTCCAGGCAGGATCTTTAATTAATCCAAAGCCATGTGGTACCTTCTCATGGCTTACTGGCAAGAGCTCTTTGTACCCATTTTCCAGGCAAAGTCTCTCCTGCTTTCCAGGCCACGTGGCCAAAGGGAGCATCCCAAAGCCGAGTGGGCCTCCTCTACCAAAGCTGCAGGGGTCCCCACTCTGGTCAAACTACATGGATCTCTCTTCTCCAAAGCTGCGGAGAGAGGAGGGTCCCCACTCTGGCAAAGCTGAGTGGAGATTCTCTGCTAAAGCTGCATGGTGATTCTCTCTACCCCCAGCTGAGGGGGTCCCCACTCTGGTAAAGTGGAGTGGCTCTCCTCAATGGCTGCTGTGCCTGGGTTTCAATCCCCGTGCCAGTCCTCCTTTGCAGCCCCATTTCCAACTCTTCCTACAATCAGTTACACCTGCCAGCATTTCTGTATTATTCCAAGTTTACTGGGCTGCCATCATAAGTCTGGGCAGGTGCGGCCCCATGTCCCAGAGACACTCTTGTCCAAGCTCTCATACAGGTGCTGTAACATGGGGGACCTGTCCCCCAGTTACAGCTTGGGGGGTGACTTCCATCCCCCTGGCTCCATGCATGGCCACAGCTATTTAACGTATCTAAGCGACCCGCCAAAGGCTATAGATATGTTAAATGACCAGGCCATGGATTAGCTGCAAGGCTGAGGCTGTACAAAACAGCCCTGCATGTTCCTGCTCCATGTGTCCCTTCCCCCAACTCACACCTGGGGGGAAAGGGGCGAGGACATCTTATATGTCTCTCCAATATTTCCTAGATACCTTGAGTTCTGGACCCCATTCCAAATCCCTTCTTTTGGGGCCTCCTTCTTGGCTGCACCCTGTATCAAAGGCACATGCCTTGGTTGCAGGTCAGATCCCCAATAACGGTCATGTGAGAGTCAACCACACATTGATGTTTCTCTCCCTCTTTTCACTCCTCCCTCCCCCTCTCTCTAACAATAAATATAATCTTTAAAAAACAAAAAAGGACCCAACCATAAAAAGGAAGATGCTAAGCTTTATTAAATATCTTTATACTCTATGCCGAGCCTAGAGAAATTCTCTTAAGTGTGTATATTTTCATAGATTTATTAAACAGTCCAAGGTCTTGAAGTGTGTTATACACTTCAAGAGGTGTTGTACTTACCTGGCTGAAAAGGAAAAATAACGACAACAAACATTTCAAAGATAGCCTTATATATCAGCAAGTAGGGGAAGGAGAGAGTTCACCTCTTTTTTTTTTTCAGATGTCCATAAAAATAAGATTAATATGACTCAAAAATCAGGACTTCTGGGAGACATTTTACTCAATCTTAAGGTGACAATGGCAGCTGATTCACTGAGGAAAAGGGTAAAAAGATATGAAAGGGGGTTCAGAACTCAGGGTGCCCAGAAACTAGGAAATGCGCGCGTCTCTTTTCCTCTTCTCCCCCTCGGGGGATGGGGAAAGTGTAAAATGGAGAATTACTTTGCATTACTATGGCAACTTGGTTAGCTTCATAGTTACATTAAATAGCTGTGACCTTTGCTGGGGACCCAGGGAGCTAGGTGTGCCTTTAACCCACGATGTAGCCAGGGGCTTATGGCTCTTGAAGGAGATTTTGGAGGAGGTTTTCTCTGGTGTGTTTGCAGAGACACACCTGCCCAGCCTGGGAACGACCACAAAATGAATGTAAGATACCGGAGGACTGGCAAAATGCAGCCAATTGTGAGGGCAGTGGGAGATGGACTTAGGGAGGAGGCCCAGGGTGAGGAATTTAAACTAGGCACAGCGGCCATTCTCTCTGTTGGCCATGGAGGTTGAAAAGATGCGTTTTGGATTAAGAGCTGGAGAACCAGACAGCGCAAATGATGATGACGCTGGGAGTCTGCCTAGCCCACGGATTCCTGGGAGAAGCTGGGGGTGCTGAACTAAGACTTCTGTTCTTTTATTCCTGAAAGATGGTACCTCTGACTGGCGTATTCTGAAACCGGCCTGACTTGTCAAAAGGGAGGGAGGAGTGTGTGTTTGTATTTGTGGGTATTTTAAAGGGAGTGGGACTTGATGGCAGAATTTGGCCATTTTTCTAAATCCGTATGACTTTTAAATAAACAGTTCTCTTCCTTCTTACCAAACTCTGGCATTCTTGGTGGCAGGCAGTGGGGCCCACACCCGCTTCAGGACTGCATAGGCCGGGGTTCTGTAGCAGATACACGGGGAAATCGTCCAACTACTTGGTCTGCTGAAGCATTCACTGGCAGTTTGTCCAAATACAATTTATTTATATTTCGTATTACCTAAATGTTTTATAATAAATATTTTCTTATGTATTTATAAAATATTTTGAACTAAGTATATTTAATATAATTTAATATTAAAGGATGAGCATCTAATAAATTGCTTATATAAGTAAGATATTACAAAGTAAATTTCACTTTCAGTATATCTAAGTATATATACTTAAATTCAGTATATTTAAGGACATTATACATTGAAATCAACAAATAAACATAAAATAATCCAGTTTATTAATAATTATCAGAATAATAACATAGCTTGCACTTAAAAGAATTGAGTTTCATTTTTTTAATAGTAGGAATTCAATAAACATGTGTAAGTGATTTTTTAAAAGTAGTTAAGCCAACATTGAAGTTTTACATAAGCTAGAAAAACTTTACACCTGCACATACAGCTTTACCATAATTTATGGGTATATTTTTATCCTCCTATCATATGCTATTCCTCAAATTGGATTTTGTAAGAACTTTCTTTTATAAAACAAATGACAGAATAAAATATCATTTTTAATTTAACTGGATACAGAACTAACATTTTGTTGAACTTATTTCCCTAATGTAGATAATGATAACATGTTTGCATGCATAAAATTTTTTGAATATTCAATCTTATAAACACCTTTTTAAATTAAAATAAAATTTAGTCATCAAATAAAATAAAATCTAAATTGCTTATAAAACTCTGGGTTTACAGTTGACTAGCCAACAGGTCCTGTATGAATTTCATATTCAGCCTTTTGAAGTTGTAAATTGAAGAAAACTAATTCATTACTTGAGCAAAATTTGTTACTCTGTTTATGTTAAAAGCTATGAGCAAGACAACTTAATAGAAATTGGGTGCATTGCTATGCTGCTTCAAGCTACTTTATTTACAAAGTCAAATAGATATTTAATTAGAAGTTCTACTAAGAATATCCATGCTATACAAGGAAAACATAACTTCTTTAAAAGTCAGACATAAGGAAATAAGGAGAAATAGAAAACAAAAGCAAGGAAGATGTGTCTCTGGATTCTTCAAAAATATGATTATTTTCTCTATAATTTACAAAATCATACATTTTATCAAAAATTTTATTTGGAGATTGAATGTTGAAGGCAGTAAACAGCTTTTTTGGGGGAAGTTAATTAACATTTCTACATTATATCCTTCATGGATATAGTGATGTTCCCTATGATGTAAGTGGCCTTGCTGGCGAAGTGCTGTTCTCCTGCGGGAGGTAAAGAGGAGCGCGGGGCAGAAGTGATGATGTGAAGAAAGAGCCTGTTCAGTGACACAGGAGGAGGGTACAAATGTGCCTTAGGAGGGAAGCTGCTTCTTCCGAAGCTAGGACTGGAGCCCAGTCAAGCCCTCTTAACTGCCCAAGATAGCTGCTCACTCTGCAGAACGGATCACTGCTACTCAGTGGAAGCAATCAAGGAGAAATAAAAATTGTATTGGTTCTGATCGTTTTTCAAAAAGCATTGCTATTCCATACAATTAATATTAACGGGTAATGTTAAAATGTAGTGTCTTGCATATTTAATACTGCTTGTGGACTTGATAGCTGTTGCCCGTTGTGCACACGAAGAGCATCCTTTATAAACGAGAGTAACACGGACACGGCAGCCAAAGCAAATAAGACAGGGGTGTGATGTTAATGCCCAAGATAATTAAATTCTGGCAGGTAAGAATGGGTCAGCTGTGAAAGCAACAAACTAAACACAAATAACAGCAATAAAACAAGCACAAAAGCCAAGAATCTTCAGGTAAAGAATCTGGTTTTGCAACTAACATTCTGTCCGCAAGGTCTCTTTAGGAGAATCCTGTGCTGGAAGAGAGAGGAAGTTTCTGAGAGAAGGGGCTGCATTGGAGCTTGTGCTGCTTAACCAGGAACACAGGCTCTAAACCAAATGGCTGCATTTTCATTAACCCATGTCTGAGAGTAAGTCACTTCTTAGAATGGCTACATATTTCAAATATTACTTATGCTATTATGCAAGTGAGTTTAATTCAATTCAATTGCTCCTCATCCCCTCAAGTGAAATTCTGAGTGCCTTCCTTCCCAAGCAGGTGATCTTCAAGATTTCTATGCTTCTTTCAGCCTTGCTTTCCCCACGTTTACACAGTCATCCTTTCGAGATCTCATGTAAAAATCTTTCTTCTCAATCTTGACATTCATCTACCTTTCTCCCTCATCAGTTCCCATGTTTGCTGATATCACAAAAACAGCACATTTCAAATTTTCAATATGGCCCTTATTTTCAACTTAAAAACACATCAAATTAATATGAAGCTTACTGCATTTGAAATAGATCTTTTACAATGCTCACTCCTTTTTAAAGGTAAATAACACTTAAAAAAAAGTAAAGTTCTACCTAAGAAAGACATTTTATAGACTTACAGGTGATTTATTACATTCTATTAACCCTCCAAAGAGTCTGAAAATATTGTGGTAAGTTCAAGCTGGTAGAACCTGCTTTTCTCTTTCTGTTCCACACCACCCACGGGTTAGCCACCTGTACACAAAGAGAGAGCTTTCTGGAATCTTAAAACTATGTAATTTTGGTAAATAACCTGGAGTGTATATTCTCTGTTTGACACTTTAAGTTCTGTATGAATGGCAACATTTTTTCCCCCTATTACTAGAAAATCTTTTTTGACAGTGAAAAAAAAAAGCGTTTGGTGGAGGAAAAAGATCTTTACACTTTGTAAGCCATGAAAGAATATCCAGATGGTAAATGACACTGAGCGTTTTATCAGCAGACTGCTTTTTCTCTGAGTGAAAGCCAATAAAATGTACTTGGAGAGTTCTAGGCATTAAGGGAGAGAGGGCTGGGAAGGCAGACTGCCAGTGTGTGAGCACTAGAGGACTTTTCACCCAGAGCAGCTCATCAGTAAAGAACTATTTGGTGGTTGTCTCATAAAAGCTAAACATTGCTTTAAATATTGGAAATGTACTGAGCACAAAAAAAAAATCAATAGGTTAAAATGTAATTGCCTAAAAGAAATTTAAAAAGCATTTAGAAAAAGTTATTCTATTGCAGATATGTATTACATTTCAGATGACAATGCAGAAATTTCCCAAGGGAGTTTTATGTTTTAATCATCATCCACTTTAGTCCCCAGACTGCATTTTTAATAAAAAATTAATAGAGGACAACTATATTGTTATTGCCTCATGGGAATTGTTTTCTGTCACTTATTAGCTGCATAAACTTCACAGACTATGAGAATTCCAATCGTTGTCTCCATCCTCACATGGCCTTTTTTCTTTTATTGTTGTTCGGTTACAGTTGTCCTACATTTTTTTCCCCATTGCTCGCCTCTACCCTGTCCCCACCCCTGACTCCCACAGTTAATATTCCCATTGTCCATGCCCATAAGTCCTCTATTCATGTTCCTTCGCTTGCCTCTTCCCCAGCTTTCCTCCATACCCCTCTGCCCACCCCTCTGGTCACTGTCAGTTTGTTCTTTATTTCCAAGTCTCTGGTTTTATTGTGCTCATTTGTTTGTTTAGTTGATTAGGTTCCACTTATAGGTGAGATCATATGGCATTTGTTTTCTCACTTGGCATAGTACTCTCCAATCCCATCCATGCTGTCATGAAAGGTAAGAGCTCCTTCTTTCCTTCTGCTGCATGGTATTCCATTTTGTAAATGTATCACAGTTTTTTTACCCATTCATTTACTGATGGAAACTTAGGCTCTTTCCAGCACTTAGCTATTGTAAATTGTGCTGCTGTGAACATTGGGGTGTATAGGTTCTTTTGAATTGATGAGTCAGGATTCTCAGGTTATAGTCCCAGCAGTGGGATCACTAGATGAAAAAGCAGTTCCATCTTTAGCTTTCTGAGGAAATTCCATACTGTTTTCTACAGTGGCTGCACCAGTCTGCATTCCCACCAAATGTACTAGGGTTCCCTTTTCTCTACAACCTCACCAGAACTTGTTGTTTGTTAATTTATAAATGATGGCCATAATGACAGATGTGAAGTGGTACTTCGTTGTGGTTTTTATTTGCATCTCTCTGATGGCTAATGAGGCTGAGCATCCTTTCATATGTCTCTGGGCCCTCTGTATGTCCTCCCTGGAGAAGTGTCTGTTCTGGTCTTTTGTCCTTTTTTAATTGGATTGTTTGTCTTCCTGGGTTGGAGTGGTGTGAGTTCTTTATATATTTTGAAGATCAAACTCTTGTCTGAAGTATCATTGGCAAATATGTTTTCCCATTCAGTTGGTCCCCTTTCCATTTTGCTGATGTTTTCTTTAGCTTTCTTATGAGAACACTAGTCACTGATTTGAGGCCTATTCTAAACGAGTATTAGGTTAACTACCATACTTCACTGTGTATAATGTGTGCTTTTTGCACAAATTTTTGAGGGAAAAATAACAATGCAAATTATACATGGGTAGTACTAATTCTGTATCTATACAAACCTTTTTTTAAATCTTTTATTTATTTTTATGCATTAAAAGTGTAACTGTAGAAAGCAATAATAACATCTGTATGAAAAATAATACCCTGCCCTGGCTGGCGTAGCTCAGTGGATTGAGCATGGGCCTGCGAACCACACGATCGAGGTTCGATTCCCAGGCAGGGCACATGCCCAGGTTGCAGGCCAGTTCCTGGTTCCCAGCAGGGGACACACGAAAGGCAACCATACATTGATATTTCTCTCCCTCTCTCCTTCTCTTCCCCTCTAAAGATAAATAAAACTAAAATATTTTTAAAAAAGAAAAATAATACCCTGGAAGATGATCATTGATTTTGTTTCTAAACATAAATAAATAAAAAATTGAATTGAAAAATTAAAACAAAAGATTTTTTCCCTCTGAAAGTTGGGGCCGAAAACATGAGTGTGCATTTTTTATGGGAGTGCATTATACACAGCAAAACATGGCAATTGCATTTGCTAAGATTATTTTTCCAAATAACTCCCTTGGGTGGACCTAAATCCAGAAGAAACAATATTCAACCCAGAATACTGTCTCATTACACTTTACATTATACAAGGACAGAAATAGAACAGGGTTTTGGTCGATGTGGCATTTCTATCACCAATCTATACAGGTACTCAATAAATATATTATAATGAACGACACACATGCCAACTTTGATAACAAATAGGTTGTGGTATTTGTGGCATTAGTAAATAGGCAGAATATAAATCTTACAGTATAATAATTCCTAATTGATAAAACTTACTGACCATCTTCACTCTAATTCTTGGTCATTTTGCAATTGGAAGGACCAAGAATTACAAAATTAAAACCTAAAGAGGCAGAGAGAGACAAAAATAAATTTATTTTTTCTAAAAGGGAAAAGGCAATGTGCTTGTCTAGTCTCCCTATAGTGACTTCCTAAGCTAATATTTTGAGCAGTCTGAGAGACCATTGCAGTTACTGTCTATGAGGTATGTAGCGTGGGGACCTCCCTCTCTCCATCATGACAGTGCCACTCAGAAAGTGTCCTCCCCAAGCACGGATCTGCTAGCACCTTGATCTTGGACTTACTGGTGTTCAGAATTACAAAAAACATATTTCTGCTTAAGCCATCACTATCTAGCAGGCCGAAATGACTAAAACAATTATACAAAGGCCTTTTCCCCTTCACTAAGACATTAAGGACGTAATAACCACAGGCCCTTAATTTGATGTTCTAGTAGTTTTCATAAATACTAGATTTCTTGTGCCGAAAACATGGGTATAACCAATTGACTTTTCATGATTAATTTAAAGTAATACATTTTTACTTTGATTTGTAAACTCTTGTCAAGGTTTATTTTCTGCCCACAGTTGTTTGGGTTCAACAACTAAATTCTATTTGAATTAAATATATATGACTACCGGTGCCTCTGAACATATCTTGGGAAGTCTGAAACAACTTTTTACAGTCTATTGTAGTGAGGCCATCCTTATGAAGTAGTTTCTAGTGATACAAACTCATTCTTTGTAAAGAGTTCGTTAGGTTTTAATGTAAGTGGGATATCCTGGATTAAAAAATCCTGCAGTGCTATTTTATTGCTTCACATCTGCCAAATGTTTTAATGAACAATTATTCTAAGAGAGGCTATGGCACATAATGGACTCTACCTAGAGCTGCATTTTTTTTACATTTGCTATTATGATGATTGTCACAGTCCTTGAATATAAAAAGAGAACTTTAATGTTGGTTGCCAAAAACCCTATGCAAATGTCTACAGAGAAGAATAAAAATGTGCTGTTTTAAATGGGTCTGGTATTACACAGTTGATATAAAATTAAAATCTGAGAGACATAGCAATATAGTCTTATTGGTTAATGCATTCCCTTGAATCAAAGTCAATTTCTTTTGGTCCTGAATTCTATTAAAAGTTCCATTAATTACAAATTATCATGTCGCATAGAACACCCCTGATGTGTGGTGGTGGAGACATAGCTCTGGAATGTGCAGTTTTGTATTTAATCGACTTCAAAATACAAAGAAAAAGGATAGGTTTTGGTTATCTTCGCTGATGATATTTTATTGTAAACCAGAAATTAAAAAAAAAAACAGAACAAAAATGACAGAAAAGCCAGTATAAAAGAAGAAATAGAACATTTTAAAAAACAGAACTTTTAGGAGAAATACACAGTGATTAGCCTAATTAGTAATCAGAGAAAGTACACCTAAAACAACCAGAAAGGACTTCTTACCTGTCAGACTGGCGAGCACATAAAAATGGTTGGTAAGACAGAGGGATAAAAATTCCTTTGCCGTGCTGGCATGACTATAATGGAGTGAAGACATTTTATAATGAAGCCTAGCAGTATTTAGGGAAATTCTGTATGTGTAAATACTACCATTGGCCCAGCCTGCTCCTGGGAATTGGGTATCAGAAGGAGTTTTGCCCAGGTTTCCAAGAAAGCGCATATGTGGCTACCACCTTCATGACACATCAGTAGTTAAGATTCAAAACTATCTAGGTATCTAGCAATAGACAAGTGGATGAATAAAATTGGACACATGCTCAACATTGAGTAGATGTAGGGGAAAGTATGTGAAATAGTCAAATATGAAACAAGACTGACTTAACAATTTACCTTTTTTGCTATTGTTTTTCAAAGAGTTGAAGCTGAAAATACTGTTTGGCTCTTCAAATGTTGTTTAATGTCATAAAGGACAGGTATATTAAAATTAATAAAATACTTTTTTTTGCTTTCAGTGGAGCAAATGTCTTTCAAAATTTTGAAGTTCAATACCCAGATTCACCAAAATAAAAATTTCCAAAGGTGTAACATATGATATTGCTATGAAATGTCCTTTTTGATTGAAACTAAAAATTATTTCATAGGCAGTGGACCCATTTTGATGACTGATCAGCTGTACCAAGAGACAAATTTAGAAACAGCACATGTTCATTCATTTTAGCCCTACATAAAAGATGAATTTGGATACTGCAATAAATTTACCTGAAATACAAAATATGTAAGTGGTTTTTCTCAAATGCATTTGTGTTATCCACTGGACCAAAACCCCCAAGTTACATATCCCACAGACTGTTCAGGTTCAGTGATCAAGAAGCTGTGTATAGCAGTGAAACCTTTGTATACAAGGGGGCCAATTTCACACTTGCACAACTTCATCGTAAAGAAATGTTTGTCTCTGCTTGTTCAATACTTCAACCCTCTGCCGTGTCACACCAGCCAGAGAAAGCCACTCAATACATAGAATGCAGTATGCCATATATTATTCCAAGATAACTCCAGTATGGTGTAGGACCAGACAGAATTGGGAAGTAGGAAATGATCTCTTCTTTCGAGTTTTGTCCCCTCTTCCTACATTCAGACGCTAATAACACCTCCCATCCACTTGCTTGCCCTGTTTATTCTCTTTATTTGGTGTTTTTGATGCATTGCACTTAAAATAAAAAAAAAATCTTTTGGCCTTAGTAAGTCAAGTAGGAGGGCTTGCAGTAAATAAATTGATATTTCTACTTAATTACAGGTCCCAAGACACATGACTATACGTAGGTTCTGGGAGGAATTCAAGACATGATGGTGGGTGGGTCTAACTAGATTGATGACTTCTAATAGGTGGGGACAGGGCAGATCATCAGTCCTGGACAGTCCAGCCAAAAAAAATGAGCATGTCCCATGAGGAATGGCAAATTCAGGAACAGGCGATATACATAGGCCCCAGCTCAGCAAGCTAGCAGTCAGTTTTTAAAAAGGTCTGAGAAACAGGGTCCAAGTCATAAAGCTACAGATCAGTGGAGAATTCCAGCCCCGTGGAGTTGAAGAATAAGGAAATATAAGAATCTTAAAATAGGACTGGCCAAAACAAGGCAAGATAAAAATCAACTGGGCATGTAAATACTCAGAAATATTAGGACTGAGTATCATCACTGAAAAACAACTTTTTTATCTGGTAAACACAAAATATATAGTGTGGAATACATACTGTTGCTATGGAACTTACTGCATTATTGAATGCATAAACTCTGCCATATAAAGATTACCAGGGGCAAATGTCACTAAACCTGCTTAAGTATTTGATATTAGCAATTAGAAATGTGACAAAAGGAGGCATAATCTGGAAGGTTAACTACCTGGTGTGACACTTGAAGTATTGATTGAAGTTTTATTTTTCACATTACTCCAAGGGCATGATTACTTCCAAAGTGCTGATTATCCCGAATTTTCATTTCTGGGTCAAGGAGGCCAGTTATGTGGACTACCAATCAGCCAGAGCTTCAAAACCAATAACCGATGAGATGTTACAAGAAGATTTATTTGCATTTTTATTAAGAGAATATTCAGTACTATAGGAAATTAATCTTAGAGTTAGAAATATAAGGAAGTGATGAAGATATTTATGGGCATGAAATCTTATCAAGGACCCAATAAGTGTGTAGCATAGATAACCATCTTATTGGTGAAGTTAAGATGATCACATATTAATATGTGAGATCTGTCTGGAAAAAGTCCAGCTGTTGCTAATATAATGAGAACCATGTGCAGGACATTGATGGAACCTGGTGGCCAAGGAAAGTGGACTGGAATGCACACATGTGAGCAATGATGACTTCACTGTACTAGTCACTGGGGATGGTGGATGAGTTGAGTGAACTTGTGTATTGTGTGGCTGTCGCATTCAAAATGACTGAGTGAGTAGAGCAATGAATTGGCATCAAATTTTGCCTTAGGTTTGAACATTCCTCTTGGAAACTGTTGGGATGATTCAGAAGGATTTGGGAATGATGCTACAGCTATGGGCAACTGGTGATTGGCAGCTTCAGCACAGCAATGCCTCTGCTCATGCATCATGTCTAATGCGGAGATTTTTGGTGAAACATCAGATCACCCAGGTGACTTAACCCCAATACAACTCAGATTTGGTGCCCTGTGACTTCTCGATTTTTGCAAAACTAACATCACTTTTGAAAGGGAAGAGATTTCAGACCATCAATAAGATTCAGAAAAATGCAATGGGGCAGCTGATGGCTTTTCCAACAAAGGATTTTGCAGAGTGTTTTAAAGAGTGGAAGAGACACTGGGAGAACTGTGTGAGGTCCCAAGGTGCCTACTTTGAAAGGGACTGAGGTGTCATCGTCCTATGTATAATGTTCCTTGTCTCTTGTATCTTAAATAAATGTCTCATAGTGCATGGCTCCATACTTTCTGGACAGACCTTACATGAACAAGAACAAACAGAATTGAAACTTTCACCCATTTTATCACAAATAAACAAAAAAAAAATACAAACTCTTCACCCCAATTTATATTAGGGTAGCTCAGATGTCATGTGTCAGGGTTTTTTTTTTCAGCTTCTGACATAAAGTAATTGCTTCCTCACTTTTGTACCTATAATTATAATATTTCTATATTATCCTGTTATAATTATGGTTGCACACCAAGCCATAAAATAATCTCTAACTATGAAAACTTGGTGCAATTTGTCTTGACTGCCCTAATAAGTGCTATGCTAGAATTTCTTCTGCAAAGGAAACAAACTCTGATTTACAGGATTTGTCAAGTTCTGGAATCATATTGAGAGCACTTATCATGTGCCAAACATCATGCCTTGCATATATCACTTATTCAATAAGTATCTAAGCTGCAGGTATTGAGCTCTGTTTAGTTGACTAATGAATTTAAATCTCCCCAAAAATGCACTTTAGAAAAGCAGAATAAACATTCAAACGCAGCATAGTACTATTAAAGCTACATAAAATATCTCCACACTTCAACTGGCTAGATTTAAATATGGGTTCAAATATTTAGGACTATGTGATCTTTGCAAAAGGATTTGTAATGAGGATATATACTACTTTTCTAACACAGCATTGCTGTTGCGACGGAATATGTTTATGTACTTGAGTGCCTAGCACAATACCTAACACATAGTAAGCAATCTACATCTGTTCAATTTACTTGACTTTAATGTTGTAATTAGGGAGGCATCTTAAAGTCATACACAGTAGAGATCCCCTGTTTTAATTACAAGAAGTTTGCAATCACTGGTTAGCAGGGATGGGGATTTTTTAAAGATTTTATTTATTTATTTTTAGAGGGGAAGGGAAGGAGAGAGGGAGAGAAATATCAATGTATGGCTGCCTCTCCTGAGTACCCTGCCAGAACTGGCCTGCAACCCAGGCATGTGCCCTGACTGGGAATCGAACCTCGATTGTGTGGTTCACAGGCCCATGCTCAATCCACTGAGCTACACCAGCCAGGGCAGATGGGGATCTTAAGAAAGGTTGCTTTCTAAGAGGTTGGGTGATACATATTTTAGAAAAGTGTTTAAACAGAATCATGAAAAAAAAATTTAAAGGTAGAATATAGATTCTGCTGGTACATTAAGGATAACAAATAATAGAGACATGCATAAGAAGAAAGTTTTGTTTTGTTTCAATCTGAGACCCTGGGTTCATGCAGTCCAGGGCTTATTTGATGGGGTCCCAATTGCATTCTATTTTCTGCCATTTTTAAAATATTGCCCCTATCTACATGGTCTAAGGTAGCTTACTACCAAATCTAGAACAGAGATACTACAAAGAGTCAAGTAAAGAGCAAAAACAAGGCAAGAGAGAGAAGGCCCATAAACTGGTTTCACTCCCATCTCATTGGTGAAAATGAATTTATATGGGTATCTCTTTGGGGGCAAAGTAGTGTGAGATATACAGGCTTTATCCTAGGGCAGTGGTGTTCAGCTAAAGTACAAGGCTTCTCTTACTAAGGAAAGAAGAGGAGAATGAATATGAAGAACAAAGGTCTTTGCCAAATGAGTTCATCAGTGATGCCTTCCATTTGCTCATGGGCAGGCAGGTCAGGTGAGGGTTCATGAGAGGTGAAGGCATATACGATCCTCTGGAAGATGATCCAGATGTACGCTAATAGCCTAATTCCTTTCTTTCTTTTTCCGAATGACCTTCAGCACCGTGGCAATCTCTAATTATACTGTTTTGGATACTGCAATTATTTTGCCTTGGTTGCTATTCCCCCATTAAATGCAATGTACACATCCTGGGTTAGTAATGTAGCTAAATTCATTCAGGTGAAATAGGAGCTCTCACCCCTCGGAAAGTAATGGACCTTATCATAGGCATAAGCCAGCCGATTCAGGCACATTAGCTATTAGCAGATGTTCTTTTGGCTGCAAGATTGACAGCTCTCCTTGATTCTCCTCATCCTATTTTTTTTTAACAATGCCTGAAGATCTCTATCTCCAAGGATACACTGCAAATATGAAAACCATATTCACAGAAGTGCATCAGTAAAATGCATGCATTTTTTTATCGTGAATTATTAGAGGTATAATGTGCAAATTTTGGAATACATGGCTGGGGGCAAGTTTGCATGGTGTTACTTGAATTTAAGATATGTAAATCACAAGTAGCTTGCCTCAAATTTTTTTGTCATAATTTCGTTCTTCTTTGTAAGAAAGGAAGAACAAAATAAATCTTAATTAGTAATTTATTTTTACTCTGTTTCGTTCTGCTCTAAAATTTCTTAAGCTTGTTTCCTTTTAACCCAATCTCTATCAAAGAATGTCTTTGAAAATAACTACTCCATCTAATTAATAAGTAATATCCTTAAATGTGGAACATGTTTACAATTAAACAAATATTTCAGAAACAAGCTGTTAGCCATGTGGATGACATAATGAATGAGATTTAATTGTTCTAAAAGAACTCCAATAATTTTATTTTGATTCCTAATTCTACAAATCTCACCACTTTTCACATACTTTAAGGATAATGATGTCACGTTTTGAGATTGTAGGTAAACTGAATACAAAATGACCTAATTTTTTTCCCACCCACCATACCCAATCCTTTTGCATGTAACCACTGAGAGATATAAAGAAAGAGCCTGTGCTTTAGAATCAGATCTGGAGTTTGACTCTTGACCTTACTGTTCTGCAGCTACATGAATTTGCACAATGGGCTTATCTTTCTGTCTCCTCTCACCTTTGATCTACACTCACTTCCTCTAGGACTCCTTCCAACAGACTCACCTGGGAGTGAATCTGGTTTCTGTTCTTGTTCAGGCAGTTAATCGTGGACACCCTCAGAAGCAGGGGCAGATAATGTTCTCTGGGTCCTGAAACTTTGAGTATCCCCTTGTAGGAAAAAAAAAATACAGAATTACACCTATAAAACTAGGTAGGAAAGAAAATATTTATTTGTTGTGGACAGCTCTGCCTGGTTCTAGGAATTGTAACTCTACCCCTGTGGCTAAGGACCTCTGGAATGCCAGCCACAGGAGAGGAAGCTTGTCTCTGGTAGCAAATGCTGCCTCAGTTTCCTCCCTGTCCCCAAAGCATGGTCAGGTGGGTAAGACCCCTCAGAGGAGGGGCAACCTAGGCCAGACACAATCACTTGGGAGGCCTTCATGGAAGAACTCAAGGGGCTGCAACAAAGAGCAATGGACTCTCACCCCCCCCAACCCCCCCCACTCCTGGCTTTGAGATAGCTCAAGTCCCCACATACTTTGAGAGAAGTTCCTTGCCTTGCTAAAGTGTGTCCTTCAGAAAAATCTGGTATCACAAAGACTTCCTGATAAACCTGTGAAATCTGCTCTGCTAAGAGTGCTTTCATTCATATGTTAAGGGTTTGAGCAGGAAACCCTAAAACTCTCTTCCTGATAGACTCTGACTCAGACTAAACCCTGAGATTTCTTTGAAAGTTTATCTACTGTTTGAACCTTGCCATCCTGCATTCCTGTGTATTACAACTCAATAAAAGCCCTTAGAGGAAGGGGCTCAACACCCTTTTTCCTGAGAAACTGGCCACTGCTCGAGGCCTTTTTCCTCTGGGAAACTGGCCACTTCTCCTCCCCAAGCAGATCACATCATGTCTCAGTCAAGCTTACTTTCCTCTGTGGCACACGGGGGGACTAGAGAGGAAAGTTGCCCCCACATTTATTTACATTGAGTAAAGAAAGTACATCAAATTGTATATTTTGGTAATACATAGAACAAATGTTTTAAATTTTTTAAAACATTTAGAGAGAGGAAGGAAGGGAGAGAGAAAGGGAGAGATACTTCAATGTGTGATTGCATCCGGTGCACCCCCTGCTGGGGACCTGGCCTGCAACCCAGGCACATGTCCTGACTGGGAATCGAACTGGAGACAATTTGTTTTGCAGACTGGCATTCATTCCACTGAGCCACACCAACCTGTACCACCTTGTTCAAGGCAAATATCATAAACATCACAAAATCCCTCCAAATGATATTTATCATAACATAATGGGGGGAATTTTTTTGTAAACCCAAACTTGTGGAAATACCATACTCTGGCAATGTTATCAGACTAAAGGTGTCTGTTTGCCTGCATCCGTCAAAGTCCAATCAAACACAAGCAGGAGTTTGCTGCCTAAAAAGTTAAGATTTTACTACTTGAGGAAATAGTGAATTTACCAATTCTCAAAGATCTGGCTCCCCCGTGGCTTCCAGGGGCTGGTTCTATAGGGCAAAGGCATTAATCATGGTTGGTAAAAGAGCTGGGTTCCCGGGATCTAGGCCTTGGTTGGGCTGGGGCAAGGGGTCATTGATCACTGTATCAGGTCCTGAAGTCAGCGCTGACTTTGTTATATGTGCTTCCCTGGGGGTGTGGGCCCCAACAAGGTCTTCCACTTTCATGGCCTGGGGCCAACGCAGCTGAAGTCAAGGTGTTATCTTTAACTTGACCCAAACTCCCATTTCTGGTGTCAACAGACTTGAGGCTTGGTTCTGAAGACAGTTTAATGCTGACCAGAATCTGATACCTAAGGGCTTACATATTAGGAAAGGGCAGGAGAAACAGAAGGAGATAGGGTCCTGTTAAAGAAATGGAGTTTAAGAGCACTGAGTTTACAGCAACTGACATAGGCTAAACTCATCTGTATGAGAACCAACAGTTGGCAGGACAGCACCACTCCATACCCCACTCAGTTGGTAACACTATATCAAAACATTTTACTCTGCTTGTATCTCTTTCTGGATCAGGATGTCTTTACACCTGACCCATGTTAAGCAAAGACTTTGGTAGTTAAAAGCTATTCCAACAGAAAGAACTTATTGAGCTGCATGGTGGCCAGAAAAAGGACCAGGCCCTGGGGCATGTGGGCTAAACCACCAAGAACAGGACTGGATGGAGAAGGTGGCATGTCTACCACTGGAGATGACAGGCTCTTTTACTTCATGCCTTGGCAAAGACAGGCGCAAATATGTTACCCAGCAGCAAGTGGGGTCCTGCTGCCAGCTGCCACTCTCTAGGCAAAATTCTGGAAACAAAGGTTTGGTGATAAAGGAAAGGAGTCTTTGTTCAAAGGCTACACCATTTTGGAATAATAGCTTTTTACGTGCATTTTAAACCTATCACTTTAGCCTAGCAATTAAAGGTAAAATCATTAGCTCTTTAGTTATAGCTTTAATCCCTTGAGCCTATCCATTAAGGCTGAAATCTTTAACTCCTTAGTTCCCCAGTTAGTCTTTAATTATCTTATCTCTCTTTCTACTGTTGTTCAATTACAGTTATTCCAATTTTCCCTAGTTGCTCTCCTCTGCCCTTACCCCCTGCCCCAGCCCCCCACTCCCTCAGTCAGTCCCCACCCTGTTGTCCATTACCAGGGGTCTTTTTTCCCCGATTATCATGGGTCTTTTAGGCATGTTCCCTGACTAGACCCTTCTTCTTTCCCTGTTATCCTCCTCCCCTCTCCCCTCTGGTCACTGTCAGTTTGTTCTTTATTTCAATGTCTCCGGTTCTATTTTGCTCATTTGTTTGTTTTGTTCATGAGGTTCCACTTAGGGGTGAGATCATATGATGTTAGTCTTTCTCCTTATTTATACAGAATTAGTTTGAACTTTAAACAATATAAGATACAAAAGCTACACAATTTTGGGAGAATGGCAGGTTTCTCCCTCAGAGCCTGGCCCCTGTAGGCCACCCAAAGAAGAACAACAATGCCACCCTCTGCCAGGCCAGCCCCATCCCAGGCTTCTCTGGGAAATCCTCCTATTGTTCAAAATATCCTCCTTGAAGGGGAAACACCGGCAGCTGCAGCGTGCTGACCCGGGCAACCTGCAGGAAGAAAGCCAGTTGAGCCAGTCTCTGCCCTCCTTTTGTTTTAGATCTTCTGGACCCTAATTCCATGTGCCCTGGAGGCATTCAGCTTCGCACTCACCCTACTCCTAGTGCTAGGCTGTTTACCGTTGCCTTGGGCAACCTCCTCCCCAGTGAGCTGATCAGATCTCTCCATACCAAAGACTTTTGAAAGAATTACAATGGCTATAGATAAAAAAAGGTGGGAGAAGGTGAAGCAGGGTTCATTCTGGGTTTGTTGTGTAGTACATAAAGAAGTGTTTATTCTTTGGACTGGTTGTCGTCAGCAGTCTGGGAATTTATGCATAAGCAAGATACAGTGGTTCCTAGTAATTGGTTATTCAGCTATTCTCTCTAGATAAACTTGGAAATAGCCACCTGGAAGTTAATTCAAAGTTTCGACAGATACTCAGGACTGTAATCAGACTGTTTTTCCTTCTTTTGTTTTGGCAGTTGTTAACTGATTAACTTCTCTTGTCCCTTCCACTTTCCAACTTGCTCTAATTTAATTCAGGACACCTCAGAATTTTTATTTTCTTGTCAACTCCTTTCCTCCCTCTTTTTTTCTCTTTCTGTCTTTATTTCTTCATTGTTGTTCTTTCATTTCTTGGTCATTTTGTAGTAAAACTCTCCTGAAAAATTTACCCAAGCTCAGATTCTTCCTAAGAAGCCATTTATCAGAAGTGATCTGTTCCTTTATCACATGCTGACAGAACCTGTGCCTTATCGATGTCGAATCACCTGATGGTAAATCAAGAAGGCTGCCAGCACGCACAGCAGTCTGCCCGCAGCACAGGACCCACAATGCACTACTTCACCTTCAGGCAGAAGAACAGAGACTCCTGGTATAGAGGAGCACGGAAATCACAGGGCCTCGCTTCTGATTCAGGTTTCTGGTTCAGAATTAAGTTGGAACCCTCACAATCATTGTTCTAGTCCAAAGCTGGTTCTGACTATTTTAGGGGATAGACCAAATACGAAAGTCAACATCCAGTGAATTTATGTGTGTGTGTTACCCTTCTAAACATCATATAGGGATAAATAGGAACACAGAGAGCCCCCTGGTAGGTTTTAGCCTCTTAAAGATCAAGGTACTTATTTTTAATGAAAAAGGTTAGGTAGGGAGAAGAAAAGGGAAATAATCTTGAAGGGTAAAAAAAAGGAGTTTCATTTGAATGCATACAGGGAGTGTTGTCATGGCAACCCTACTTCATGTGTGAAAAGGAACATTCGTCCTGCCTGTTACTGGGAAGTCTATCACGTGTTGGCAGCTGCAAAAGACCTGCTCTGATTACTGTGAAATTTTAATTTTCCAAAGGCTCTGAGTGTGGATGAATGGTTTAAGTAGTGATAAGGCATCCCACCAAAAGTTACAGTAATTATCTAAAACTTGGGTACTAATGTCAATATTATTTGTTATTTTTTCTAATTAGTGTCATTTTCTAAAATGCCTCCTGTAACTGCTGTAGAGACAAGAGAATGTTTGAGGACACAGAATCCCTTTATAATCCTTTATTCACTGTCATTTTTCTTAGGTCAACTAAACCTTCTATATCATATCATACATAAATTCACATATATATGTACATATATATCACATATATACATTTATATCCAACTCGTATCCAATTCTTATGAATCTACTAGTATTTCCAGGCAACAATATAAAAGTTCTGATTTATTGAATATAGTGTTTTGAATATTTACAGTGTGATGTATTTTACTATATGAAATCAATATAAATAACAGAAAGTAGACAGAGTTTCATCTTAAAGTCCACATTAGTCCACAGCTGCAAGTTACTTTATGCTTTAGGAGAAAACTACCAATGCCCAGTCAATTTTGTTAGTTAAAGTCTGATGGAATAATTATGTCTTGACAGGCAGCAAATATAATTCTCCATACGAGATGCAATTAGCTCGGTTGAGACTGGGACCCACGGAGCCAGTTGCCTTGGTCTGATCCTTGTTTTGCCATTTGCTAGGAGTGTAAGTATGACCTTGGCCAGTTCCTTAACTTCTCATCCCGTTTTCTTCATCTTTAAAATAGAGGGTGATAATCTAAAGGGTTGTCAGGGAGATCAAAAGTTGTAATGGAAGAAGGCGAGTTTGTTCTGTAAAGGACGAGAAAAGTGAATATGTTAGGCTTTGTCAGCCATGTGGTTTCTGTGGCAACCGTGACTGTTGTGTGAAAGTGGCAATAGACACAGGAAAAGTAAGGGGTGTGGCTGTGTCCCAACTGAACTTTCTTTACAAAACAACAGTGCGGCTGGAATTGGGCCATGGAACATAGTTTGTCACCCTTTGATTTAATACATAAAGCACCTGTATAATCTTTAATTCAGTATAATTGCTAAACAAATGTTAACTATGCAAGTTACATTGTGGGTTTTGTTGTTGGTTTCAGTTTAAAATGAAGGGAGCATTTTAAAAAAAATTTAATCTTTATTGTGTTTTTCTTCTATTACCATTTACATTTTTCTGCCTACATTTTCTTCTACAATTTTTATAGTTTCAGGTTAAACATGTAAGTCTTTGATTCATTTTTGAATTTATTCTTGTGTATGAAAAAGAGGTAGTCTAGTATCATATTTTTGTATTTATCTGTCCAAATTTCCCCAATATTACTTACTGAATAACCTATGTTTAGCATACTGTATGTACTTGCTTCCTTATTGAATATTAATTGACTGTAAAGGTGTGCTTTTGTTTCTGAGCTCTTACCACCAAGGCTACTTTACCCAACAAGGATATCATTTAAAATCGAATGAGAAACAAGAAGCTTTCCAGACAAGAAAAAGCCCAAAGAGTTTGTCATCACCAAACAGTACTGCAACAAATGTTTAAGGGCTTGAGAAGAGAAAGAAAAAAAAGAAAACAGAGGAAAACACTCTAACAGTAAAACACACTTACACACATATCTATCAATAATCATCCTAGGTGTAAATGGCTTAAATGCTCCAACCAAAAGACGTGAGGTAGCTGATTGGATAAGGAAACAAGACCCATCTGTATGCTGCCTTTAAGAGACTCATCTCAGATTGAAAGATGCACAGGGACTGAAAGTAAAGGGATGGAAAAAGATATTTTATGCTAATGGAAAAGAAAAAAGTTGGGGTAGCAATACTTATATCTGACAAATGGACTTAAAAACCAAGGCTATATATAGTAAGAGACAAGGAAGGACACTACATAACAATAAAGGGAGCATTTCGAATTTACTAAAATATCCTCAATGTTGGTAACTCAACTAAGTCATAATGAATCCAGAAAGACATTTTCAAGACACGCAAATGACTCAGAGTATTGAACTCCTCTGCAGTAGATGATTCTAGTAAGGATATAATGCTGTGGAGATACTTCTATTGGAATAAGAGTGAGCAGTATAATCTACTTATTATAAAACAGAAGAAATGCATAATTAAAATGGGGTGAGTAAAATTAGGTGCTCTGTAAAGAATATTGACACACCATTGTATTGAAGAAATAATTTTAAAGTGCAAGAGTAAGGTGGGCAACAATGGACAATTTTACCAGTTGAATTAAGACAGAATTAAGACAGAAAAAAGTGATATTTAACAGTGAGAAGTATCTTCAAACTGTGATCACAGTTGATTATACAAAATAAGCTTTTAATGTCACTGATAATTCTACTTGTACCTGCCTTTCCCAATCAAAATATGAAATCCACTTTCAATGTCAATTTATTAAACTTGAAATTGCAACCATGAAATGGCAGGTGGTAACATTTTAAGTGCTTGTTTCAATGGCACTAGTAATATTTCAGTTGGAGAGTTTCAGGAGGGTAAGGACTCGGGTGCCATATTTTTCCTCCAGGAAGGAGAGATACAGACTGTTCCTCACATAATACCCAGGCTGCCCTTGATCAAAATGGTCATGAAATACCTGATCAGTTCTCAAACCATTCAATCCTCAACCAACACAACCCTCCAGGTTTTACTTGCAAAATTATGCATCTGATGTGTAACTTATGTGACAAGAACAGTAACTTAACAAGAAAGTAAGAATAATCACTGACTAGCATGCATCATTTTCCTCAGACAAAAAAATTATTGACCAATAAAAAACCCAAAAGAAATATCTAAAATTTTAATATTACATTTTCTTTTCATCTGAAATTATTATTTCTCTGAATAATTCAATTACATAACCCTTGGGGTCCTATATTGAAATTGCTTTAACTAGTAAGGGAAATAAACAGTAACTCTTCAGCTTTGCAGATTTATACTGAACTCATACCATGAACGCACACAGCCTAAAGGTTTTAAGTTGAGCTTTCTTAGAAATTTTTTTATACTGTATTTTACAATTGTTCAGTGATGCTCAGTTACAATAATCATCACGTTATTCAAGATAAGTAAGTTAGAGCTGCCTTTGAACACCTAAATGAATCTTACGTCAGATTTTTGGTTCTCAAGGTAATCATGAGCTTTAAAGTGAAAATTCCATATCATTTAATTATTTAGGTTCTAGAACTTATAACAGTTTGATAACCCAAAAGACATGGATCACAAAAAATATATAAGCATACACACAAACACAATTTATTTATTTATTTCTGTGAATTCATGTCCTGTTTCTCTTTGGGACGGGCCCTTTTGTGATGGTTTTAGTGATAGACTTTTTCTGATGTCAGGCAGCACCCGGGGAAACCAAGATAGACCACTAACCAGGCTAGGTCCTTCTCACAGAACATGACAGGTGGTCAGTAAAGGTCAAGTCTGTGATGTTCCAACCAAGACAAAGAAGGGGAGGATAGAGCTTAAGGCCTTGTTCTCTGTTCTAACTGTTCTGCCTCACTCTGACTCTCAACACTACCCCTGTTGGGAAAACAATGCATGTAGATGCATTTTTAGTTATTTATTCCTAGAAGCTGTCAACAAACAGTTTAATGCCTACCATATGCCAAGCACTTGGGGTTTTTTTTGCCTTAATAAATATTTAAATAAATCTCTTAATTATTAAAGAGCCCATAGAGGCCTCTAGTTTTCCCAGGGTATTAAAGCAACTATTGCAAGCTGTTACTGCTTATAAGTTACTGCCTTGGCTTCTGAAACTGATGGACTTCATTGGCAAGCTAAGTAGTCCTGACTGAAATGAGAAAATGAAACAGAAATAATTGGCACAGTTGGCTCACACACAGTTTTGGCATCAATGTAGCATCAAGGTCTAGGATAAAATCAAAGATTTCCATTCTTTTATGTAGCTGTGAGATTTGAACTACCAGGCTTTGCATACTAATATGAAGCCCCAAACAAGGTTAAAGATAAGGTTGTACTTGTAAGATAGAAGAAGTAAATGGGATTAAATTCAACTTTACTAGCAAAGACATAAAGACAGCAAAGTTGGAACAGGCCATTTGACATTGCCTCATATGGAAATTGAGGTAAGCAGACTTGGAAGTGATCCTACAGACATTACTGAGCACACTGTCTTGTTTAGCATTGATTCCCAGCTGAATTTCCACATTGACATCGAGTGTGCCCTGTGCATCCTCACATACTGCTTTACTTGGTCTTCATAAAAATCTTAAAATGATTTTAGCTAATATGATTCCATTTTACGGACGAGAGAACTAATGTTTACAAAAGTTCGTATATTGACTTTTTAATGGCAGGAAGTTATGTGGCATATGAAACAGGCAAGCATACAAAATACAGATGAAAAGGGACACATATTAAACCTGACAAGCATAGTGGAGGCCTGCCTGCCAGCTTTACAAATGAAGAAACCTAAAGCAACCACATAGGATGGTCTGAAATTAAAATCTTAAAAGCAAGTTATAGTGGGTAGTCATGTCCGACAATGGTATCTTCCGTGACAAAGGTCAGTTTTACCTTCATTGAGTCTATCTACTGTCTTAATATTATCAGGGTAATTTGCTTGTTTCCAGATCCCTCACTGCACCAGAGCTGAGACCACAAGACCTCCCATTGTTACCTTTTTCATGTTAATTGATAACTGCCAACTGTCCTACACACACCAATGTGAAAGAAATGTGTGTCTATTCCTTTACTTTTCATTCAACACCACAGATTTCCCTGCTTTGCTTTTTCCCTATCTGCCTTCCTAATCTATCACCAGTGAGTTTCAGGTAACCCCTTATGCCTCCTCCTTTGATTCTAATGTATAAAATTAGGTGCAAAACTGCCATTCTCTGGAGCATTCTCTCAATCCGTTGAGATTTTGCCTCCTCTCAGTTGTCATCAATTTGGCTCAAATAAGCCTGTAAAGACTCTGCACAGGTTTAAGTGATTCTCACATTGGCAAAAACATAAATTAAAATATATTTACCCATCATCTTCCACAGTCAGATGCTCAGATTCAAAGTTACCCCTGCAGTAATGGTGCTGCACCTGTCTGCTCTGCATTCCTCAGAGAGTTTGTGTTTCCTGCCTACTGTGAGATCCGGCCTCTTCCGTGCTCTATTCCTTTTGGGTTCTGCTAGACATTCATATGGGTGGCAGCCATGATCTCTTACTATTTTAATCACAGAGAAGAGAGTCCCTAACTTCTGTAATCTATTTGATAGAAGGCAGCCATTACGTCCAACCTACACTCAAGGGGAGGGTATTTTATATGGGTATAAACACCTTCAGACAAGGGACATGGAAGACCCTGTTGAAGGTTGTCTACTGCATCCCCAGCCCAGACGAGCACAGGACTCCAGGTCCACTTCCTCCCTTTGGGGAAGGCACAGCTCAGAACAGAGCCGGGGGTGGAGGTGGGAGGAATGGCGCTGTGCAGAAGGTCAAAATCCCCTAAGTAAAAGGCCTGACTCCTCTGACAAGGAAGAAATGGCCTTTCGGCAAATGCCTGTGTTTCAGAACAACAGCAACCTGTCTCAGACTGTACCAATCAGCAGGAGCCCTGGAGGTCTCTCTTTTCATAGGCTCTCAAAGTTTTTGTCATGACTCTTAATTTGGAGGGACCAGATATTCCAGGGTTGTGAGACCAGAGCAGAAATAATCTCCCAACCTTTTAAGTTACATTGTTAAAAGTTGGTCACACTGTCTATTTCCAGAAAAGATTTAGTGCCTAAATTTAAAGGTGAATCATTATCTGTTTTTAAATTGAGGCATCCAGGTTTCACCTAAGTTATAGGACAGCCTTATCAATGAAGTAAATATTCTACTCAAAAAGTTGCAGACATGAAAGGTGAGGCAAGATTCCCCTGTGGGGGAATTTTGTGGGACCCCTACCAGTATTTTTCTTATCAATTCTAGGAATTTTTATTTGCTGTAGATTTTGAAGTGGCGTTTCATGTCATAAAGAATTTGCCGATTACCCAGTTCTTTTCCCAAGTTTCAGGTGACTCTCATTACCTACAATTCTTGGTTCTAGAGAATTATCCATATTCTCAGCTATTTAGGTTTAGGTTTAAGTTAATCAAAGCAAGTTTGAGCAAAGGAGGGAAAAAAGGAGAGACAAGGAGGAGAAAAAAAAGCTTCAAAACAAAAGAAAAGAAAAAGTCCAACCTACCCTAACAATAGACATACATTGTCTTTTGAAACCCCCCCAAAATGCCATAAATCTCTTTTTTAAAATACAATATTTCCCAAAGTGGCATATTTTCTAGTAACAGCCATATCTACACAAAGACACCTATGCATGAAATGTCCCTTTTCCACTTTTTCACACAGCAAAATCCTGCCTTGAAAGTCAAAGTCAAATATCATCTGCTCTAAATGATCTTCAGGAATAGCATCCTCTGTCCCCAGACTTAGCAGGTTCTGACATCCCCCTTCTGTCAAAGCTACTTCCAAAATTCCTCCACTGACCCTCTAAACTATCTCTCAGCACATTCCGTTCTTTTCTCCTCACTTTTTCCTCTAGGAATTAAAAATAAATTTAAAGGAGAGATAATTTGAAGAATAGTAACATGTTAGAACTTGTGATTTAATTGGCAGTATGCTGCTTACTCATTAGTTTGTTTAAAATCCTATGATTCAGGCAATATTAATTTATATTGCTTTTTGTTTCTGTTTTTGTTATTATTTTTCAGATGCGAAGAGCTCAGAGAGGTTAAGAAACTTCTGTAAGTCACAAAGCTAGGCAGTTGTGTACCTGGATTCAATCTTAGCCAATGTTATTAAAACGGTAACGGCATAAAGTTTTATTAACGTATCAATATTCACTGAGGGTGTGAAACCAGTCTGTATCCTTTCTCCAGATGTTAAATAGTATGAACTATTTAAAGAGGATAAAAATTTTAGCCATGCATACATAAAATGGGTGTATATAAATGTTGCTCACTTCCCTAAAAAATAATTGCTAAACTCAGCAGTGATATATAGGTTGCAAGCCTGGAGCCTGGGATTCATGCATTCATGTGTGTCTAGCACTAAGAGGTACATGTCTGTGCTCAGAAGCTCAGATTTTGTTGAATACACTCACGAAAATAGTTTTATATGCATACCAGTAAATAGATTTTAAGATTAAAATGGTGCTATATATATATATATATATATATATATATATTATAAAAAACTAGGCAATACATGGTAAATATTTTTATCATGTCATTATATATGATCTTTAGAACAGCATATGATTTCACATAATGATACATCATATTTAATTTACTATAGCCATTTTCATATTGTGTGTGGAGTATTTCATATTATGGTGTAAATATACCACAATGTAAAATTATGTAATTATGAAAATTATGTAATTTTCATAGGTAATTTACATAATTTTCATTAGTAAAATATTGTCCAAAACAAAATCAAGCAGAGTACATGCAAAGGTCATATCGGCTTATCAAATTTAGCAAAAAGAAAGTAGCTCCTCTGAGCTATAGGGAAAAAATGGTTTTTACAGATGGAAAGGGAGTGGGAAAAAGAACATTTTTAGCAAAAATGCATAATTTCAGGAAAGGTTGCCCTCCTAAGAGAATAAAAGGTGTCTATCAGGAGGGTTACTCCACTCATATTCACCAAATACTTCCATGCTGACTCCTTAAAGGCTACATTACAAGGAGAAGCTGAAACTGAAGTGAGGTTAGAGATTAGGTCTTGGTTTGCTGATGTGAGGCTTAGCACAAGTGACTCCATTTCAGGCCTGTTATCTCCTTGTTAACAATATCAAAATTGTATCTTTCCATATATATGTTTTTCTTATCTCTATCTTTACACTATTAGAAGTAAAAATATGTATGAAAAGGAAAACATAAACAATTGAACACTTCTTTATTTCCAATTTCCCTTTAAAAACATGTATACCAGTTTAAATTTCTTTTAGTAGTTAACCTATTTTTTTTAGGCAAACATTTAATGATTTATTTTATGATACACTGGCTAGTTACACCAGTCACTGTTGATAAAACAGTTTGCTAGGTCAATCACTGCCTGTGAACCAAGTGAGTTGCACAGCTGGAAGTGATACTTTGAAGGGTAAGTAGAACTAGGAGGAGGACAATTTAGTGATGAGTGTGTAGGGGATGGAGTGGTCTTGGGGGAGGGAGGTTTATAGGGATAAAAAAATGGCAAATTCGTCTGGAACAAAGGTAACTGGAATTGCCTCTGGGAATACAACTGGAATCACTTAGTAGGCAACTGAGTCTGTTGTTCCTAAAATGAGGTATGGGATATAAATTTGGAAATCCGACACAAATTTTCATTCATTCAGTCAATTCATTTTGATTTGGAAGTTTCTTAGTATAAAATTATAAATAACACTCATAAATGAATATATGTGTGTGTTCATTCTACACTTTTAAGTAATTTGTGTTTTTCTTTTCTTCCTGTCCAAACTTTCATGAAAAATAATTCTAGCATATGAGTCAATGATAATATTAATAGTTTTTAGAGTTATTTATTATTATCTATAACTTATTAATTTCTCCTTTATTTTCACCAGTCATTTCCTGTAATTTTAAAATATATTTTGTTTTCTCTCGTCTTATTTGTATCTATCACTAATTTATCTAAAAATAATGCTGTCACCCTTGCTTGTGTGACCATTTACTTGACAGATATGTTCCTGTTTTTTGTTCATTATTTATAGTTCTACAGTATTTTGCTTAGGGTATGCCTTGTATACAGCATAAAGTTATATTTTATTTGCTAGCCCATTTTGACATTTTAGAGTATTTGAGTATTTTTTTCCTAAGTTTATGTATTCAAGCTTAATTATAACATCTTTGATTATGCTTATAGTTTTCTTGCCATAATTTATGAACAATTTTATTCCATCAGAACTGCACACTGTTGTGATAATGGACATGATAAAGCTCAAAAATACAAGACTTTTTGCTGATTAGCTTCCTTATTCTAATTTGTAGTTACTCTGTCCTTTACCATCCAGAATCACCAGTCTGATTTTGTGTTCTCTACCACGCATTTTCTTGTCTTTATGTATTTTTATTGCAGTTTTCATGGTAAAGGAATCTCCTTAACTCTGCTCCCTCCTGACATTGGCTTGACTAATGTTTATTTTACAAATGTTCCTTGAATTCCATTTATTACAATCTCAATTCCCTGATCACCCATCCTCAGACAGGGCTCTGTGCTCTTCAACAGTGTTCCAGAGCCCTCCTCGCTTATTTATATACCTGCTTTGTAACTAAGTGCTTATGTCTATTTTCCTCACTGAACTGGATATTCTCAAGTACCTAGAATGGATATTATTTGTGCTAGTCTTTGTAACAACTGGACAGTATTTGACATTTAATAAAAATAGAATCAATATGCATTAATATTGGTTGATTATATGGGTTAATGGACTATTTTATCAATTTGGTTACAGGTTATCTTTAAGATTTCTGAAGGTATTTTTCAAACTATGGTTTTCTGAAAATTAGCAAGGGTTCATATCAGAAAACCTCCATTTTCTCCTACTTCTATCATCTGGGTGTTGATATGATAAACTTTGTAACTATAACATTTTTTTGGATGTGAATGCATGTTCAGAATTAATGGCCTCCGATTTCCAATCATTTGTTCACTCATCAGGACCTTAGTTAAATTTTCTTTTCTTGGCATTTTGGATTGCTTCATTACCTACTTTTTCCAGGAAGTTTATATAGATGTGAGCTGCATCATATCTGATTTTTCTGGAAATATACTTTGCACTGAAATACAATCTGCTTAGATATAATGTATATTTATCAAGGATTAAACATGTAATCCAAGATTATAATATGTGATCCTTGAGTCAGATCTTCCTGTTCTTTCATAATGATGCAGTGGCTTCGTCATCTTAAGAGACCTAGTATTTTAAGAAAATTTTATGCCACGTGATGTTTATCTTGAAGAATGATTTACTTCTCCATTTTTAATGCAACAATAGTTATAAAAAATCCACAGATATTTAATTAATTAATAATTTTAAAGTGGGAAATCCCTTCTTATTGAAATATGCATCTTTTAGTTCAAAATATTTGTGTAGATGCTTTAGCCTTATTTTTGTTATTGTTCTGAGTTGTTGCGACTTCACCTTTAGACGAATACCTGTGCTTCTTAGGTGAGACTGACATTTTTTATTCTCCTTTTACAGCTAGTCATGTAAAAATTACGGTTTACAAAACTATGGAGAAGTGAAATGCAGATATTACCGTGGGGTGGGGGGACTGGGAGTCCTTGTGATAGTTTCCAAACACAAGGAGAAAATAAATTTGATATACAGAAAACTTTGTTAATGCAACTAGAAGTGGAAAAAGGAGAAGCTAATAGGAAAGTAAAAAGAAGGTTAAAATCATGAAGCAACAGAATGACAAATGCAAATAAGAATACCATATAGTGAGATGTTTTAATATATTTCTATCAGAAATGTATATAGCATGTAGCAAACACTCACAAAAGTATAAAGTATGTATATAGGGATATATGTCTATATGTATGGATACATGCATACCTTACCAATACATAGAGACTATATATTATGTTTAAGTATAAATGGATTCTTTCAAATATAGGTTAAAATGCAATAACTTTTAAGTAATGTTATACAGATATGTTCTCTGATTACAATGCAATTAAATTAAAAGCCAGAATAAATATATTTTAAATTATATTTGACACAAACATTAAATTTACTTACATATTTTGTTATAATGAAAAATACATTTTAAAATGACTATGGGATTTGAGGAAATAACTTCAAGAAATGAAAAATATTTGAAATGAAATGTAACAAAAGTATTACCTAACAAAACTTGTTGAGTGCAGCTAAATCAGCAAATAGAAAAATTTATTATCTCAAACACACTTAAAAAGCAAGGGTCTAAAACATTAAAGTGAAAAATATAAAAAAATAGAAGCAAATTATACCTAAAGAAAATTGAAGGCTCTATATAAAAATAGGTGGAAATTAATGACATAAAAACAAGAGAAATATTTATAAGAGATCCACAAAACATATGATAGGATTTTTTTGCTTCTTTTATAAGATCTTGACTTCATTAAGAGTGTTCTAAAATTATGTAACTCCAAAGTATGGGTTATTTCTTTAAAGTTTTACAAAATAATTTTTTATTCTACCCACTCATAATGAAGCTGAGTAGAGCAATTGAGGATAATCATTTGCTTATGTAAGTAATTGTTTGTTAGCACACGTGGTATTATAACACTTATATTATTGTTGTTAGTTTCTATTAATTATTGTCTGCACATTTTCATTACTTGTTGGATTTTTGTGTTTGTGTTCATTTTTTTTGTTAAATATCCAAAATTGTGTATTATATAAATCCTATGTTAAGTATTAAAGAAAACAGTCTTTCGCCTTTTAATTTAGCAGATTTACTTCATAGAAAATTTGTCAAGAACCAAATATAGTTACAAATAGAAACAGACTACACTTACCTATTTAGAAGCTGGATTGCTTGAGTCTTTTAGGGTAATCATTTTTTACTTTATCAAATTGTTCAATTTCTTTAATGAACTTGTACAGTTTTATATTTCCATTTAGCATGATTTAGCATACATTTTTCAAACATTATTTAATTTCAAGTATAGATTATTATGTTACTGAACAAGAAACATAAAGAAAAAACTGTAGGTTATTTTAATTTTTATTGAAATTATTGGGGGTACATTGGTTCATAAAATTATAGGTTTAGGTGTACAATTTGATAATACTGTATGTTGACTATGTCTTAACTATTCAAAGTTGTCTCCTTCTATCACCGTTTATGCCCCCTGTACCCTCTTCTACTTCTCTCCACCCCTCTTTCCCTCAGGAAATCATCATATTTTTGTGTCTCTGAGGTTTTTTCATCTCGTTAATCCCTTTGCCTTTTTCACTTAGCCCCAAACCCCTTTACCTCACACAGCTGTCAGTCTGATTTCTGTACCTATCTGTCTGTTTCTACTTTTTTTATTGTTCATTAGATTCCACATATAAATGAAACCATACGGAATTTGTCTTTTTTTCACTGTCATATTCCACTTAGCATAATACTCTCCAGGTCCATCCATATTGTCACAAAAGGTAAGATCCCTTTCTTTTTTACAGCCAAGTAGTATTCCACTGTACACATGGACCACAGCCTTTTTACCCACTCATCTCCCGGTGGGCACTTGGGCTGCTTCCCAATCTGTGGTTCCCTTACATGTCTCCTAACTCCACAGTCTGCCTGTGGAGGTCCAGATTCTGCTTTGATTTAGAGCTGACCTTTGAAAGTACCTCAGAAGATATATATTTCTATCAGAGTAATCATGGATACAAGAATAATAATATTCATTTAGGGTTTCTATTCTTATGAAAGAACAATTGTAGTACTTCAGGTATTGAGTGTATTAGGATAAGCTGTGTTACATGACACAAAGGAACATCTCTGACATCTTGGTGACTTACCATAAGAATGACTCATTCATCACTCATACTGCATATCCTTTCCAGGTCAACTGAGGGATGCTTTTCATGACTTCAAGGGCTCAAGATAAAGGGGCAGACACAATTTCAAACATTGTGAAATTTCCATGCTGGAAAGAGAGGTTTCAATGTTCAGAGCTTAATAAAATGAGCCAAATGACCTACATAGTCATGAGGGGTAAGAAATAGCCCAAACTTGGCTCTAGAAGTATTTGGTCAACAGCACCAGTAACTATCCAACACGTATGATCTGATTTAGCTCTCACAAACCCCATGAGGCAGGCATTAATTTCACTCTGTTAAAGATGAAGACATTAAGCAGAGACAGGTTAAATAACCCGCTTAATGTCACATAGGTAGTAAGTTGTGGGGCAAGGACATAAACACAGCCCGTGTCCTAAAGCATTACTCCATGGTACCTGACATGGGTGAGAGAAAGAGAAGAGGATCTGGAAATTTTCTAAGACTAAAAGCAAAGTGCAATCATGCTACTGTTGCAGACATGATTCTTTTTATTCATTAGTTCTCTAATTGCATTTTATAACTGTTTCAAGAAGTAGTCTTGAGAAATCTCTTTGACCTTAACCCTACTAAATTAGCTTGCAAAATGTTTAGTTGATGTGTTGTGCTTCCTTATTTTTGTTAATGACTCAAAAGTGAGTGTCAAGTACCGCTCACTCGGGAATCCCGCTTTTGCAAGTAATCGCCATTGGTACCCTTTTATCTAATCATGAAGAAGAGCTTTTATTACTATGAAGTAGATGTCTTTAATTCAAATAAAAGATCTTCAGAGGCCCTGATATGGGCCTCTGAAGATATTTGATTTCCTTTCTATTTTGTCTCTGAATCGCAGATTTAAGGAAACTACAGTGGCTTAAATCAGAAAAAGGTCATTGGCACCCTCAACAAAAATATTTATAAGATGTGGAAACTCAACCTGAAGGGTAAAACAAATTAGGATAATAAAATATAAGCAAATAGTTGTGTGGAAAGCATAGAACTAGCACAGACATAAAAAATACAAAGTTTATGTGGCAAAAACTTACAGAGTATAGTAAATAAATTTCAATGAAGCTCAAGTGTAACCATATAAGTAATAAAATCTCTGTGAGCCACTAAATTGCTGCTACATTTGGCTAAACAATCTTTATCTGGTAGCTTACAGAAGTTTTAAAAGTTTATTTGCCTTACATATTTTTAAGAGTTTTGTTTTCTTCTACATAAAATGTCATTAAAAGTAAGGCTCACAGCATCCATATTTAACTTTCCATTTGCATAGATGCATTCAAGGTTCTCTGTGCCAAGTTTCCTGACCTGCTCAATAAATCTGCGGTAAAGAAGATGATTTAAAACCTGCAGCAGATGCATTGATCTAATCAGTTACAGTAAAATGCCCCATTCAGTGGCATAAACCTTTCAGTATCTAAAAGCATTGCCATTTAGCAGGCTAGAAAGCTGACACACAAGAATATTTTTTTAATGTAGCAAATGTGGCAACCAATAAGCATCTTTCAATATATAGTAGTTACTGTGGGCACAGTGGAAAATATTTTCTACTAAAGACATAAGAATTGCACAAATAAAATTAGGCACCATAGAGATAGGGATTCAATATATAGCAGTGTTATAGAACATCACATTAGAGAATAATTGTAATGAAAGGTAACTCAAAATTTAATAGTCATGCACTTTCAGATAAATCTAGAATCACTGTTTAAAAACTGTTATAATGAACGTATGGTTGAATGAATATCAGAAAGGCATGACTCTGTTCGTGACTCCAGCACTGCTTACCTGGTAGATCTTAAATATCGCACTACAAAACTAGCAAAAGTAATGAGCTGAGTTATTCTTCAGTGCAGTCCTCTACAGATAGGAAGCCAATTGTTAAAATTCTTTCTGATAGGAAAATCTTAAATGTTGGTCAATAAACCATTGTAAGATTAGCAAATACAGGGTATGGCAAAAGTAATGCCATTTAGTGAATGGGGCACCTGAAAGGTAGGACACCTGAAAGTCTTGCACAAGATAGACAGCATTTTGAACATGTCACCTAAAATGTCATGTGGTGTGCTTGAGTGTGATATTGTCATGTCACAAAATTAAATGCTATGATTTTGAAATGAAAGATTTTTATGTAATAAAACAGGGGTGTTATTTGTGCCAGGTCCTGTATTATCAGAGAATGCTGCTATTAAAATGAAAAAACAATGTGGGTCATGATATACTAATATTTTTGGTTTCTATTGTGCTGCGTATTTCTCTATCCTTGAAAAAAGGAACAAAATGTTAATGTTGATGCTTTCAAAACAAACACACCAATTCCCAAATTATGAAATGGCAAGATTGCTTTTATCAAAATATTATTTTCAAACAGGTGAGTGAAAACATGATTGCCATAAACATTCAAATGGTTATATGTAAAATATATATTTATATCATTAATAAAGGAACTAGTGAAATTGAGTTCTTATGAGCATGTTTTAAAAATTAGAATAAGATTGCTATGTTAGAAACAAAACTGATTAATGTTTTCACAGGGCAAGAAAAACCATCATCTTTGAAGTCATATGCTACTATCTGTCAGAAATCTACACCTTGATATGTACTTTTGTATTGGGGCACGACCCAATAGTAAGCCCAAAGTTTAACACATTCTTGTCCCCGGAGAGAATTTAATATTCCTTGGGAAGCAAAGCAGTAAAATTTTAATGCAGACAAATAAGTTAGCACTGACTGGAGGATTTACCGAACACCTAGGTTCTGTAAATAACTGACCATATATTTAAAAGAAATCATGAAATCTGGAGCCCAACCTTGATAAGATATTGGATTGAAAATCTATGTATATAGCCTGGTTCATCATAAATTGGCCTTCTTGAATAAAAACAATCCCTCACCAAGAGCGAGATTTGTAATAAAGGATTCTATCACCCTGGCTCTAGCAAAGTAGAACAATAACAATAATTTCTCTAATGACAAGCCTATACTTACAAAGACTTAGAGTCAGAATTGATACAACACATGTGACCAGAAGGAAACTTGATAATTAGAAGTTGTTGTCATTCTCAGTAGCCTGGGAACAACCACCAAGATATCTTTTCCAGAGGGAATTATTTTAAACCCAGTTCTTAAAGAGTTCTCATAATAATGTTACAGGTCATGAGGTCATAATTTTAAAGTTGTGAGTATGTGAAATACAGAGTTTATTCTTGGATAATTATTTGTTATCTTTTGTATTATTTTCCACATAAACAGCTGTGAATCTCCTTTTGCCCAACCTATATAATGACCAAAACCAGCTTTAAGCTTGCTTGATATGTTCTATAGAAATATGTCCCCAAGAGGGAACACAAACATGCACTAAAAACCAATCAAAATGACAAGGCAGAATTGAGGTAAATCAAAGAGTGTTCTAAAATAAAAAATAGGCAGGGAACAGCTGATAAAAAAAGAAATGAGAAAGACAACCAACTGGATAATAGAATTTTTTAAGAAGTACACAGAAGGCGGCACAAGCAACATAGAAAATAACAAATTGAGAAAATAGTGTAAAAACACACAAGATAGAATTAGAGGAGGGGATATGACAAAATTAAAATGGCTGATAATTTTCCCAAAATTAGTGAAAAGTACCAGTCGTCTGAACCAGGAAGATCATGAATCCCAGGCATGAAAGATGTAAAGACAGGCACACTTAGACCCATGTTAGTAAATGGAGAAGTACCAAAGATCCTGTTTTAGGGAGAGCTGAGACAATGACAGATTACCTACACAGGGATTATTATTAGATTGTAGTTGACTTCTGAACAGCAGATATAAAGGCCAAACTATAGTGGGAGTTATTTTGAAGTGTTACATGAAAATATCTGCCAACAACCTGAAATTCTGTAATATAGTAAATTTTACTATATGACAAGGGTCAACTGGAACAGCTACAAGTGAACAAAAAGTAAGAAATTTTTCTACTGATGATTCCAGTGTGAAGAACAGTCTAAAGCATATCCAAGAAGAAATCTAACCACAAAAAAAATAATCATCACATAAAGTGAATAATGTTCTTCAAAGTATTAAGCATACTAGTAAATATAAAACTTTTAATGATATAAAAATAATCATAATGTCTAATTTGTGGAGTTTATAAAAAAATAAAGATAGAATTAAACCATGGATAGCTGACATCAAAGAGGAAGAAGTGATTTGAGGGAAGTGTTTTAAGTATTTTTATTGTTTTGGGAAAGGGTAAGTCTATTAATTGATTTTAAAGTTCAATGTGAAAATACACTTCAAAATATTGAGTGTAGATGATAAAAAAAATACAAATGTTGGAAACCCATAAAGAAAAAAACAGAGAGAGAACACTGAAAAGAGCCAAGAAAAGGGTAGGGAGTGAGGAGAAAACCCAGGTGCCGGGCTGAAGGAAATGCATCACCCTCTGGAGACGGATGCATTGATCCTAGGCCTGAGAAACCCCTAAAAATTATTTTCTTGCATATATAACATTTTTACAGAGCATTCTCTCCATACCTGTCTCATCTTAAATTCCTTAATAATGCTCTGCTCTTTCCCTTAAGCATCCAAATTGGGACATGAAGTACTTTTTCAGAGATTTCTCAGTTTTTGAGTCACAGAGCCCTTAGTGCCTCAGTAATATTTTTCACAGTGCTCCTAAGCCAGAAAAAAAAATGCCCAAATAGTTTATCCCAGAATGATATCCAGTAAATTGAGTGGAGAGGTTTGAAAGGGAAAGTGTGAGTAAGAGATGTGGTCAGTGAAGTGTAAGGTTTAGATGGAAGAACAGAGGAAGCAAGCTCTGAAGAGGTCACTTCTGAGATACGCAAAGTCGCTGGGAAGGCTTGTGACTTTCTGAAATGATTTGGCCCCTGCATTCCCCCAGGGGAAGGAGTCCTGCGAAGGATGGGAACAGAATCAAGAAAGGACAAATAAAAGCCCCTTGCTGGCCCTCTTTACCAGAGGTATCTCTTTCTCTTCCCTTAAGTGTGTCGGACATGATGAGCTGTTGAGTTCCTGAGCTGCTATTCTCAGAACTGGGAAGATCCTCAGATGTTTAAAAGATCCACGGGTGTTTTAAAACTTACGCAAACAGGACATACCAGATCTCAGCACTGGGACCATGAACCCAAAGATAATGGCAAAACAAACTGAAGCCCGCACTATCACCCTGGAACCTCCTGATTTACAACTAATTGCCCTGACTACCCAGCTACAAGACCCTCCCCCTATTTTGATTCAATAAAAAAAACCCAGACCCGACCCCCAGGGCTGGTATGTTTCTGCAAATTAAGCCATTTCCCTCTCCTGGGAAAGTAGAAAAGAAAACTTTGCTCTCTCCCATTTCTTCTCTTTGTGAACTCTTTCACGGTCCATGCCACCCATCATGCTAAAAGATTAGCTGGTCTCCATGATCATTACCAGATTTGGAAGGATGTGGTGCTTTCAGTCTCTCTGGAACAGCTTGATTGTATTTAAATTCAGCTCCTATCTAGGTTAATGAAATCTATTATGCATATTATATATTTAGAGGGAAAACATTCCCCACAAATCAGTGTGAAAAGAAAGTATAATTTAATTATTCCTTAGAAGTTACTCAATGTTAAGTAGCACCTCACACCATCTTAACTTTTGTTGAGAAATTCCCTTTTAAATTATTTAAATTTAAATTATTAAGTTGTTTAAATTATTTGTGTAGCCACTTTGATTCAGAAAGCATGATTCTTAGGATGAGTGTAAGCTTTACAGAGCCCTGATGATGGCTATTCATTCTGCGTTGCAAGAATGAAGATACATTTTGATAGGCAAATTAAGACATAATCACTAAAGCTGCCCTTTTTTTTAAAGATGTAGGTGAAACTCCCTCTAGAGTCATCCTAGAGATCCCTGCTTAGAATTATTAAATTTTAATAATAAGTGACTTTAACTAGAGAGAATTCTCTTTGAATTTTAAAAATAGCTCTGAAGCATTGGCCCATCAGAAAACAATATTCACAGAACATGTTTCGTATAAATTAAAACATGGTGGAATTATCACCAAACCTGATATTTATGACCCTTAATTACATGCAACATAATGAATAGTTTGTGTATATAAAATTCAGAAAGCTCTTAAGTTGTTTTCATCTAGTAGGGAAAAGTCATACATAGGCATATTATGAAAAGGGTTTTTATATCAGGGCACAGAAAGTTTGCCTTGCCAAAAAGCCACGTCATACTTAAAGAGAAATATTTGTTCTTTATACATAACAAATAACTCAGAGGATGACACATAAATTCATTTATTGATTGATTTATTCACTTATTGGGCAAGCAGATACAGAGAAACAGATTATTATAAGTCATTATAAGAAATTTGGAATTTTATGTTTTAGACTGAGTCATTGAAGGACCCCAAGCTAGAGAATGACATGGTCAGATTCTTATTTTATGAAATTTATAATACATTTGAAAAGATTATGTGGGAAAGGGACAAGACAAAAATTATGACATGTAGACCACTATGAACATATTTCAAAATCTGAATGTGAGATGTGAAAGTCTAATTCTGAGCTGGGACTGAGGTACCTAAAACATGGAGGGAGAGATCTCAAGAACTAGGTGATAAAAATCAACAGGATGGGTGACTGATGGAATTTAGAGGGGCTCAGGTGAGGTAGAGGGGATAGTCAAAAATGTTTCTTGTTTATTGGAGATCATCGATTGGTACTCCTATCAACTGGAATAGAGTTAAGAAAAAGGAGCTACAGAACAAATATTTCATACACCCAACCCCTTCTTTCTATTCTTCTTGCTACTCACCTAGTCTTCGTTTTTCAAAGTCTTGGTGCTTTTTGTAACAACAAAGTCATCCTAAAATAAAAAGTAATTAGAAATTGTAATAATAATGTAGAAAGCTAAAGTTGTCCTTAATGCTACTCCCATATGTTCTATCAGCTGTTTGGAGCACATTTTTCTAGTTTTTGTTCTTTCAAAATGTAGATTGTGAGATGAGGAGAATGTAACTCCGTATTGCTGTCCAATGCTCCTTCTAAAGATTATAAGGTGGGGAACGTTTTTCCCCTAACATCAGATGTGTCTCAGTAAGCTCCATTAATTTATTGGTGATGCTTAGCAGGGAAAAAAGCCTAAGGTCACTCTCAATTTTAAAGCATATTCTATATTAAGATGTTAAAATACCCAGTTGAGTGTATTAATTGATATTTTTTTCTTAATTTCAAAATTAAATATCCTTCCCTGGGCCCAGATAAGGCCTACAGAAGACAGATGGTGCTTTTAGGGATGGGACTGTGCCAATTTTCTCCCTCTCTCTTACTTTTCTCTTTTCCCACTCACTAGCAGAAGTTACTGACCATTTCCAGGATGCCATGTAGAAATGAGAAAACAATCCTGCAGTAGAAAGCTTGTAGATGACTGGAGTGATAAGAAGCTGACTTCCTGTTCTCAGAACCTGACGAGGATACACACTGGCCTTTTGTTTCATATGATGCTGGAGTGACTTTTCCAAGGGTCTTCCTTGCTGGCCCCACAGGTTGCAGCCTCTAAGAAGAAGGCATACTGCTTCTCCTTCAACTTGCCACTCCTCCTTTTTTGCCAGTAGTCAACCTCATTGAGATTCGCTTCTAACCCATTGTCCAATCAGATAGTTTTTACAGGCAAGAATCAAATCACCCCAGGCAATAGTCTTTCCTCATGATTCATGTCTGGGACACAGAAGAAAGATATGCATTCCTTTTCTCTGAAATTCCTGGTAGCCTCCTCGAAGATGCTCTCAGGAGAGCTGAGGTGAGAAGCACCCACCACCAATTTTCTTTGATTATGCACATGAGACTTATAGAAGAACTGAGATTCTTTGTGAAATAAACCTCATGAACCTTCTCTCGATCTTCCTTTTTGAAACTGTTTTATACCCTCTGCAGTGGCGTACTTTGCGACATGTTTCACAGTCTGGCAGGAGCATCAGCTGAAGTTTGGTGTCCATTGTGCTTGTTTTTGTGAACCATGGGAAAAAAGGGTATGAAATTCTCTTTCTTCTTCATTAAAAGCCATCAGAACAAGATTCTCCAGAAATACTTTTTTAACTGTTTTGGCTTTTAGTTATGGGTAAATATATTACAGGATATAATTAGAAAGAAAAAGGACAAATCAGAATGAATACCATATGTATTGTATATATAACATAAATATAAGTATAAATATAAATATGTATTCTGGTGAGCTAGTAGGTTGGAGACTATATAGGAAAATAATGATTACATATTTTAATTCTGTAACATGTTATTGAAATTATTGTATTTTAAATTTTTGAAATACTTGGGAATTTTTAGCACATTCATAGACCATTAAAATTAAATTTTGAAATTAATGAAATTGAACTGGAAAATCACACAAAATCGAGGTTTTTGTACTCAGACAAACCATTACAGGCAGACTGCACTCCCTGCAGAATCACTGGGCACAGCCTGCTGCCGGGTTACAGCTCTGACTACAGCGCACCATCAGCTTTGCAAGTGGGAAAGACACTGTGCAAAGACAACAAGAACTGGAGCCAATTTCTTCATGGATGAAAGAGTCAGTAGCAAAGTTAATTCAAAACACAAAAAAGTACTTTAATTGTCTTCCTTTGAAAAAGAATTTCCTATTCATGAGATTTTAGTTGCTTTCTCATTTTTTTCTAATGAAGAATTCAGAGTATTTGAATAATATGCTACAATACAATACAAGTCAGAGGAAAAACACTATTTTTGCTACTGGCAAAGTGTCATTTGTATTTATTCACTAATCAAATATTTGCTCAAGTCTCATCATGTGTGGAGCAACAAGGATATGAGGTGGACTGAAATGGGAGAAGGCTGGCAGGATAAAAGGAGCCTGTAACCAATGACCAGGAAAGTAGTTTTGGTGGGAGTAGAGATGATTTCTGGTGATGAAGAGAAAAGCATTGTGGGGATATTTTTAGAGAGTTACTTTCATGAAGAATCTATTGTATTCCCTGGCATTGAAGATCTGCAACTTGTATATAGAACATAACAAACACGAGTACAATTTCAAAGGATGCTTCCTGAGTTAGCCCTTGACCTATCTGCATCATAGCTGATCTCTTCTTTCAATTTGACCATTTATTGAGCCTTAACAACTGCCTGAATGTTTTTCTTTCTTTTATTGACAAAGCAGCTTTATATAGGTGTGTGTGTGTGTGTGTGTATATATATATACACATATATATGGTTAATATATAGGCACACACACACACATATATATCATATTTCTCAGACTGTAAGATGCAGTTTTTTACCACATTTTTTGCTTCAAAATTTCCCCCTATTTTTCTCCTCTAAAATCTAGGTGTGCTTGGGGTCCCCACCATAAGACACACCTAGGTTCTAGAAGAAGAAAATAGAAAAAAAAATTTGAAGCAAAGAATGTGGTAAAAAAGTGTGTCTTATAGTCCAAAAAATATGGTGTGTGTGTATGTGTGTGTGTGTTGTGTGTGTGTGTGTGTATGGTTAATCTTTGATTACCATCATATACATGAACTTTTTCTTAGCACCAGAGCTCCTTTCTGTGAGTTATTCTTTCCTGGTCAGCCGAGTACAATGATTGCCAATGCCTCCATTTTTCTATAGAATGTCATTCAATCATAATCCCCAAGGATTAAAAAATGACTGGAATGCAAGATTTCATAGGAACCATTGTCATCAGTAGAAGCGGGTTTCTTGCAGTGTCTAAAGGAAGATGATTTCCTGAGACCCACATAGGGAAATGTGGTTCTATGGTATGACTTATTGATGATGCACAATTAAGGGGGTTCCCCTCCAGAATTCCAATGTTCCATCTCCACCCATCTCACCATGAAAAAACACCAATCTTGTCTTCAGTAGGGCCAAGATGAAGGCTATTGCCCAGAGTTTATGCTCCATGTTAAAGTCTGGTACAGTCCAGCATCTGGCTAGCTCAGCATTTGTTTCCAGTTGTAGTCCATTTTGGGCTCCCTTCTGGAGTCTGAGTGTAGAGAGTTTCATGGCCTTGAGTCATGTTGCTGATAAAGCCACGAGGCCATGGAGAGAATAGGTAAGTGCACTGTTCAAGTGCAGGTCACAAGCAATAGAGATCTTTTTTCCCCTGAGCTTGGGATGGAACAGGTGTTTTCTCAAAGCTAAACACCTTCTCAAGTTTCTGCGGGGTTTGGAGAGTCCATTCCCCAATTAGACTGACAGGCCTCTATGGTCTAGAACCTTCCCCATACTGCCCCCAACAATCTGGTACTAGAAGGGAGAAGGGAGGTGTGTTAATCCCCTTGATGGAACAAGGCTATGATCCTCTGGTGTGTGAAGCTGTAGCATCCTGGTGAAGCAAACAGGCTCATGCTTCCCATTTTATTAAGCTCAATGTCTAATTCCCTTTGTTCTCTTTCCCTTACAACATCTAGTTAAATACAGATGGTAACATTCCCCTGAAGAACATGAGCCTTTGTAATCTTAGAAGGGTAAATGAGGGAAGGTCATTCTTCTTTAACTGTCAAAAGCATGTAATCCTCTCCATCTCAAGGTTCAGAGGGTCTGCTTATTTGCTAAAGGAAGAAAGAAGCAAAAAATGAAAGAAGGGAGTTAACTGTTAAATTTTTTCTGGTAGACCTCTGGCTGGTATAGCTCAATGGATTGAGTGCAGACCTGTAAACCAAAGGGTTGCTGGTTCAATTCCCAGTCTAGGGTACACACCTGGGTTGCAGGCCCAGTCCCCAGTGGTAGGACCATGAAAGGCAACCACACACTGATGTTTCTCTTCCTCTCTTTCTTCTTCTCTTTCCTTCTCTCTAAAAATTAATAAATAAACAAACAAACAAACAAACAAATAAATAAATATTTTTAAAATTTTTCTGGTAAAAATGCAAATAAGTTATTCTTAGTGGAACAGATAGCCCCAAAGATTAGACATCATGGTTATGTTAGACATTGACTAATTTTTTAAAAGTAACCCAGCAGCCCTGGCTGGTGTGGCTCAGTGGATTGAGCGCGGGCCTGCGAACCACAAGATCGCGGTTCGATTCCCAGTCAGGGCACATGCCTGGGTTGCAGGCCAGTTCCCAGTTCCCAGCAGGGGATGCATGAGAGGCAATCATGCATTGATATTTCCCTCTCTCTCTCTCTCCTTCCCTTCCCCTCTAAGATAAATAAATAAAATCTTTAAAAAAAATAAAAATAAATAAAATAAAAGTAACCCAGCAATTTTATTTCAACTTGCTCATAAATAATTTCACAAATGTTCTTTGGACAATCTTTTAATTAATGTATTTATTAAAACATTTGGCATTTGTTCATTATATTTATTGTTGACCCTTGAACAACATGGGTTTGAACTGTACGGTTCCACTTACATGTGGATTTTTTCTAAACCTGTGGCTGGAAAGCTGTGGTTGCCAAGGGCTGACTATATGCTTTGATCTATGCCATTTTATATAAGGGGACTTGAGCATCTCTGGAGTAGGGCGTTTGCAGAGATGTCCTGGAACCAATCCCCTACAGATACTGAGTCACATCTAAGGTTTTGGGAGGAGTCAAAAGTTGTGTGCAAATTTTTAACTACGTGAAGGATTAGAGCCTCTACCCCTTGTAGTGTTTAAGGGTCAAATGTATATGAAAGCCATGAACCCACCTCTTGGAAAAGTAAACTCTAACATCCATTATGGCCCAGATTCCCAAGGATTTATTCAAAATAAAAGGTCCTCAATTTTGTCATTTATTAGAATTATCTGGAGAGCTTGTTCAACCACAGAATTCTGGGCCCCAGAATTTCAGATTCAGTAACTTAGTGTAAGGTTCAAGAATTTTCATTTTTAACAAGTTCCAAGTGAGAACTATGTTGCTAATACTGGGAACAGATTTTGAGAATTACTGTTTTAATTTGTTCTGTTCAGCTCTCTAATAGTTTCTTCAAAATGCTAAACATCAGCCATCACAATACCCTTTGCATAAAATTTGAGAAGCTATATGACTATTTTATAAAGGAGTGTTATAGGATCTTATGAGTTATATAATTTTTCAATCACTTTGCCATATAGCAAATTAAAATCAAATCCCTATAAGGATTTTGTATCTACATTTTGAGTAAGAAAAAATACTTATTTTTAATACACAAAAATATCACATATGCAAATCAGCAAATCCAGTGTCTTGACTTCCTTTGTAGTATGGTTCAAAATTCTTATGTCATAAAGGGGATTATTTTCCTGATAAACAGCAAAGAAATCAGACACTGTTGTTTTTGTATTGTTTTAGAACTATTTTGAAAATAGGGAGAGATAAAGAATTTCTCTCCACAGCAAGGTCCTTTCTCCTTGTGGAAAAATTTCAAAAAAAAATCACCTGGAATTTCTGATCAGAAAGAGCATTGTTTTCCAACAAATTCTCTCTTCCTCCTCACTTCTTAATGTTTGCTAAACTTCACCAAGCTAAGAATGACCAAGAGGTACTTGTTAAAAATACATATTCTTAGGCATGCCCTAGACCCTCTACATCGCAATCTCCAAAAGAGAAGTGGAAGGTAATCAGTCGCTGAATGAAGTACTAAGTGATTCGAATTGTCAGGGAAACCTGAACACTGACGTACAGAGACGGTGATACGGGGCCCACATATGAGGAACCGCTTCCTTGAGACAGTTCAGTAGTCCCCTAGCTTGTCTTCATTGTGGGCCTTCAAAAAATACTGATTTCCCTAATCCCTATACATTCTGATTTAATTGGTGTAATGTATCACTGGGGCATTGATATATTTTAAAGCTCTGTATATTATTCTAATGAGCAGCAAAGTTTGGGAACCACTGAACCCGTAAGTAAGACTTATTTCTGAGAGTTTAAGAATCTTCTCTGGCCTCCACATATCTGAGGTTTATTTTGTAGCACCTTGTGGAGAGAGGAAAGATTAAAAACCTCAAATTCTTACTTCCTTGAATCAAAAGATGATGGACTGGAACTTTGACACCGTTAGGTTGGGTAGTTTGCTGTGTTTTTACATTACAGCAACTATGGAGTGAGTATTCAACACACTGCTAATTACTTACTGGAATATTTCACAAAAGAGGCAGTGAACTAGCAGTGAGAAACCACTTTGTTTTTGTCTTATCTCTATTATTTAGTACCCTACATGAAGGTCAGTCTCTTCTCGGGTACTCTGTATACTTATCTCAAGACCTTCTTCACAGAATTACAGCGAGTCTGTGAGTGTGAAGTATTTTGTGAAGTAATCACTGCTGATAATATGAAATATCATTCACTTCTCATGGCAATAATACTACTAAAATAATCAATTTTATTACACTCACCATATTCTAATTAGATTTTTATCTTTCAAATGTTTCCTGAACTAAACCATGCATTCTCAAGAGAGACAAATTATAAACACAGAGGAAGATAGATGGTTTTTACAATGAAAGGTTCTAGAATAAATTTAGTCTCAAGTATTTTTAATGTTTATGTGACTGATATTTATTGCATATTGTTATTTGTTATTATTTAAAATGTTTGATATGAGAAAAAGTAAAATATTTATCAAAAAGTTTCCTAACATTCTTATTTTGTTTTATTGCCCTTTTGACAAGTATTCATTATTTTTCTTTATTGAATTTCAGCAAGTTGCTTTTAAAATATTTACCCCATGGATTCAGTTTGTTTTCATTAAATTATATTAACAGATACAGGATTGTTTAATCTTTTCTGCATTCATATATTACATAAGAAACAGACCAGAAATAGTTGTTTGCCATATTTCCTAGACAATAGGTACTTGGGTTCTATAAAAATAAATTATTTTTTATTCTTTTTTCTTGAAAGTGCTTATTTTTCCAATTTCCGTTTGAGTTACTTAGAAGGATTTATACAGGCATGGGGGAAAAGGCTAGAGTACCATTTTCCAGTGATACTTGTACAACTTCAGTTTGTGAGACTAGGACCTTGACATCTCTTTAAAACTTACTATACGGGAATAACATCACCTTCTCCCAAGATGGGACAAAGCAAAGGTGGGTTGGTGGGACTTGTGCAGTTTCAGTTCACTTCAGGGGGAAGCTGAGCAAAAATGTCTTTAAATACATGTCCTGCGTGATTGCGTTTCAACTATTTTAACAATGCCCTATCAAATACTCTTTTTTTCTGCAACAATCTATCCTTTGAAATCACCAGAAGTGAGAACTTATTTTTTCCTATTTTTTCGGTTTTCTTATTCTGAGCCGAGATTCTATTAACAAGAGTTGTAAGTCTCATTCGGTTGGCTCTATTTAAGTATCTTAAATTTCCCAGTAAAACAAAGACTGTTACTATAATGGTTTGAGTGTGTATATTAACTGGCCTCAAGACAGTGTGGTTGTGTGTGCACCCTGGGCTTGTCTATGCAGCTGAAGCTCACAAACCTGCAAACAAAATTCTCCACAGGAAGCACCACAGTGGAGAAGCTGGGAAAGTAAGTTTCCGCTACATCTGGAAGTGCGCAGCAGACTTTATAGATTCAGTCTAGCCCAACAGTCATAAATATTGTAATAACAATAAACGCACGGTCTAAGTGCTCAGTACATTTTGCACATTACATTGGCAAACGTGCACGGAGTACCCGCTGTGTTGGAAGCACTAAGCCACATGCTGAGGCAGCCTGGTGAATGAGGGAAACGTGATCTATGCTTTCAGAGAATTTGTGGTCAAGTGACGGGAAACAAATGTGCTGTTGCCATACCAAGAGACTGAAAGTTCCATGGGGCCAAGGACTGTGTCTGTCTCTCACTGATTAATTATTGAAATCCACCATCGTGAAATCTTGCAACATATCTGCTCATTTGTAAATAGAATGAACGGATGCATTTAGGGCAGTTTCTCTTTATTTTCAATATCCTTATTCATCTGAAGCTCGCTCAGGCCATGCCACAAATCTTCCTATTTTCATCCATCCAGCAGATTATGGGAATTAAGAAAGCTATGAATTATTTCTCAGGCTCAGTTCAGCTTGCTATACTACTCGGCTGGCTCAAGACCAGCTATCTATACGCCATTATCTATGTGGCCTTTGCCATTTCCCCATAGGTCCTGTTGAGAAAAGACAGCTGTTATCAGGGTCAAGATCCATCTATTGACAAGAGTATTTATTTAATGTTGCTTTGAATACCTCTATCTCATCAATATTTGCACATGTATAAATGCTCACATCAGAAAGTTATAGAAAAAGGACATGGGAGGACCTGCTGAGCCCATGGTTGGTGCTCATAGGAAGATATCGGAGAGCCGCATCTGGGAATAAATTATTTTCAAGGATATTTCCTAAAATTTGAAGATGAACTTTTCCTTTAGTATGTCAGAACTTAATTGTCACTTGGGAGATATGGAATATTCTAAATATCATAAAACACCTCTTGAGTATTTCTTTTTTTGTAATATAACTTTTCTCTATCATTTCTATAATGAAAATAAAATGATTTAACAACCAAGTTGTAAATGAGATCACAGTTATTTGATTAGGAAATATTAAAACAAACTTATTGACTGGTTTATAATATATATCCATACATATACATGTACACATACAGACATGTATGATGTATCTACATATAATAATATTTGAACAATATAACAAGTCAGTTAACTTACTAGAAATCACTATAATACTGATAAATTTGCTGAGAAATATCAGATGCTGCTGCTTTATCTAGTGCTATATAATTTAAAAATTACTCATATAGGGAAAATATATCAATTACTTAAGCTTTCATCATTGATATCTTAGTTTGCATATCTGAATCAAATTATGATGAAGATTATTGACTTGAGAGCACACAAAGCTTAATAAATTGAATAATGTATGCATCCATATAGCAATAAATGCAGTGCAAAAAGCTTTTCAAATTATGGAGAAATACAAGTTTGTGAAGTCGCAAACAAGAGGCAATGTTTCCTCCTTGGCCTTCACAACACCCTATGGAGAGGAGGGAGTGACTCCTGGAGGCTTTGAAGGATAGCAGCAACATAAACTTCTGTGAGCTGGCTGGCCAGGTAAAATGAGCCAGAAAGCAGAAAGTATGCACATTATTTTGAACAAAAAGCTGGAAGCCATTTGTGGACAGAGGGTTGAATTATAAGTCTGAGACTTTTTTAGAAAAAAAAAGTCCCAGTAGAACTCTATTTAGTGAAGATTAAAAATATATTTAATTATTTCCATCATCTAAAGTCACTAGATATCTGACCAGCTAGTTGATTCAGACAATTATGCCCTTGCTATTTTGACTTGCCCTCTCTCTGCTTCCATTACTAAAGAATATGTATGAAAATCTAATAAATGCAATAGAAGAGAATATTCCCTCACTTATATTAGCTAATTGGTGAGATTTAAAATGCGTTGATGAGAAATGGATATTTAAGTTGCTATTGAGATGTACTTGGTCAGATGCAAAGTTTAGCACAAGGAAGAGTAGGAGATGCAAGGAGAAAGAATGACGTATCGACAGTCAAGTAAAGGGAGGAATAACCCATTGAAATGGAGAGACTCCAGAAATGCTTCAATGTGGAAGTTAAGGGGAAATGACCCATGACAAGGCTGACAAAGCAGAAGCAGGCAGACCAGTGCTTCTCAGACTACCAGATATGAAGGGGCATTCTCTGCCCTCTGCGCGCGCGCGCTCGCGCGCACACACACACACACACACACACACACACACACACACATCAATCTTTCAGGAGCCACTTCTTCAGTAGCAACAAATAAATAAAAAGACACAAAAAATAAAAGCTAGACTAATTATTTTTTAGATAATTAGATTGAACAGACATTAAATTACACTGTTGAATTGATATTAACATCTCTAGATCTTTCCTCTCAGTTTTTGTATTTATCTTACCACAGTTAATGAGCTGCCAGGAGTCTGTGGATCACGCTTTAAGTATCAGAGGTTAGCAAGCACTTTCTGTGAAAAGCCACAGAGCTATAAAGTCTTCTTTTTCACAGCTACCTAACTCTTCCACTGTAGCTTGAAAGCAGCCATTGGTGTATGTAAATGAATAGATGTGATTGCGTACCAATAAAACTTTATTTACATAAGCAGCCTGGCTGGATTTGGCTGTAGTTTGCTACACTTATTATTGTTTTAGAAAATGGAAAGGCTTTTGGATGCTATTCTAAAGCCAATATGAGAATGAAAGGCAGTAAAATACAAATAACCATAATTTGATTTGACATTTACCTTGTTCACTTTGCAGAGTAAAATTTTTTAAAAAATCTTTCTAGAAGAAATATATTATAAAGCATATGGACTCTGGTAATGGCATTTTCTACAAGGGATCCATCTAAACTCAAAACATATTTAGGAAGTATAAATTGATATATAATGATCAAATGTCTTGGTTTTCCTAGGGCGAGGGGGTTTTCAGGACACAAGACTTTTGTGCCAATGTGTGGAATAACAAATTACTCCAATATTTCTGGCTTTAAAAACCTCGATGGGCCATAGTAATGAATACAGGTCATTAGACATTCACCCAAACCTGTGGAGTGCACAGCACCAGGAGTGAATCCTAATGCGGACTACGGAGTTGGGGTTTGAGCAATGGTAACAGATGCACCACTCTGGTGGGTGAGGGGGGAGTCTATGCCTGTGCAGGGGCAAAGGGTGGACAGTAAATCTCTGTACCTTCCTCTCAATTATTCTGTGATTGTAAAATTGCTCTGATAAAAATAAAGCCTTAATAAAAAAAACTTGGTGGAAAGTAGTGTCATTCATTAAAAAAATGAATAAAGAAATGCAAGTGAGGGAGACATATATATTTCAGTTTCAGTTTAGAATTCACAAATTATCAACTACCTGAGGAATAAGTTTTGGGACTGAGCAGTAGACAGGTGATATATGGTTCTGGATTTCATAAAGAAATACTAAACTGGAAATAGGTGCTGGGACATTAACAGACTGTCAGTGTCCACCTGCCAAAGACCGCAAGAAACACACCTGTCACCAAATACACTTGGGTCCCTTGACCTTTTACAGTGAAAATACCATGTACTACAGGGAACTGCGAAATATGTCAGCGAGAGTGCATTAGGTCAGGCATAAGTTAGCAGTTGAAAATTAACATTATTAAAGATTTAAAGCTTTATTCTGGTATATATTTTAAATTTTCATGTGGAGTGCTTTTGGACAGGATACAAGAAATACATTCTGCGTTGAGTGCTTTCATAAGAAGACGATCTTATGATGGAGTACCCTAGTTATTCTTATCTGGGAGGTGAGAGCAACGAATGGAGTAGGACTAGAGTTAATCAGTAAAGAAGCTCCAGTCACTCCTGCTGGCCCAGAGGGGGGGGATGTTTGGTCCTTTTTGTGGTTGAACAGTGCATAGCTTTTGTTAGCACTCAAACACGATTACAAAATGGCATTTTTGTTACATTCCCTCAGTCACCCAGTGACCTCACTTTACGTTGGTATTCTACCGAATTGTTTATGTTAAATAGGGAGCACAGTGGCCTAATTTGTACGGCCAAGGAGAAATATCGGCTGACAGATGTCAGGATTTCCTCTTTCCTTTCTCAAAGTAAACCTGCTATTTAAAACTGAGCACCCCAGAGGTCTCCTAGGCACAGTGAATAAATAGACTGCAAGGAGAAAAGGATAGAAAGTAGACCCTGAATTATATCATCAGTGTTTTAAAATCTCCATCTCCCTTCCTTTTTCAATTACCCCCTTCCCCAACCCTAAAATCATCTTTAGGTCCTCAGGTAAACTAGACAAGACCAATCAAGTTTTACCTCTGGCAAATGGAAAAATTTGGTTCCTACAAAGCCAGGGCACTCCACAGGAGACAGCACGCTGACCTCTCATGCTCTTTTCAAAAGCAGTTACATTGTTTAAAAAAAGCTAAAGATCACAGAATCCACTTCTCTCAACATTTATAGCAGAAGAAGAGGCTTTTGATTGCTATTTCTGAGAACACTAAAAGGAACAGGGATGACATTTTTTGAAAATGGTTGTAAAGAATATGAGAGAAAGCCGACTGGAGGAATACAGCAGGACTTCAAGATACTGTTAAGGGTCTAAGTGCCATTAATCATTGTGCATTTGGCATCACTCAGTGTACAGCCTCTTCCATGGTATGACCACTCCTTATAGGCTAGACGTGTGGGGTCTTAGATGGAAGCAATTTTGGCCCTCATTTTCCATCCAGCTCTGCCTCCTAATGATGCTCTGTTTCCAGATTTGACGCCAGATGTCCATGCAGATGAGCAGTGCAGTGTGGTTGCCTAAACCACAGAGTCAGAGGTCATTCCTGAAGGTTCCAGTTCTGTGCCTATATACTTTTTTCATTTTTAATTTCTATTGATTTATTGGGGAGACGCTGGTTAATTGAAGTATAGAGGCTGCAAGTGTTCAACTCTAACACATCATCTGCATGTTGCATTGTGTTCGCCACCCAGGTCATCTGTCACCATCTATGCCCCTCTCCCTCTTCCACCCAGCCTACCCGCCCTCCCTTGGTAAGCACCATATTGCTGTCTGTGTCTCTGAGTTTTATTTTTTGCTTAATCTCTTCAGCTATTTCTCCCAGGCCCCCAACTCCTTATCGACTTTTGGACTCGGGCAAGTTAATTACTGTGTGTCCCAGTTTCTTCATCTGTAATATGAAGATAATAGCATTATAAAGTTGTTATGAAAAAGTAACAAGTTACTACATGCATATTTCCCTAATATGTAGTGCTTTGAAATCATTTGTTGTTATTATTGTTTTTGTGGTTGCCTGTATGATTATTATTATCACTATATTGTTAAAATTAATTACACCAAAAGAGAGATCTGGGTTTTGTCCCAGCTTCTGATGGCTAACTTCTTCATCTTTGGAATTTTTAGAGTTAGAGGAGTATTTATCTTATTCATTGTGGGTTCATCAAACCACATCTGATAATTTATGTTAATGACATAACAAAAAACAGGGCCAGCCTTATCTGACAGTCTTAGAGTGAGGCCTGGGCCACGCAGAGAGGCCACATGATTAGGGTTGGGATGCTGATGCCTGTGATACAGGAGAGGGATAAGTGATGGAGATTAAGTTCAACATTACGGATCATGATTCGGTTAATTATGCTAATGAAATAAAATATCCTAGAATATCTGGACGCTGAAGTTTGCATACATTTTCTGAGTTTGCAATACTCCACTCACGTGCTGCCACACCTCAAGGACAGAATGGTCATACATCACTGAGGACATAGCAGCCATGGTCGTAGCAGTTATGGTCCTAGCAGGTCCACACTCCACCCTATGTATTTCTTCCTTTGGCTGGTTTTGATTTGTATCTTTTGGCTACAACAGAAGTGAAATCACAAATACAGTGCTTTCCTAAGTTCTGTAAATCATTCTAGAAAATTGTGGAAATTGAGTGTGGTGGTAGGAGCCCCTATCTTGGAGACAGCTGGTCAGAAGTGAGGATGGCCCCTGGGACCCCTGAACTAGTGGCAGATGTCTGAAGGTTGGGGAAGAGTTGGTCATGTGAAGAGCTATTCCCTTAACCTTGAATTTGGCTAACTCTTTGGCTAGTTCATTATCATTCATTTGTTATTTATTAAATAAATATATAAAATAATTAAGTTAATATATGTAAAAATTTTTACTATGTAGCAAGTACTGCTTAACCATTAGCTATTATCATTATTTTTGTGTCATTATTTTCAGGTCTGTGTTCTCCTTTGCCTAGTTTTAAAAAAATCATTTACACTTGGATTTCATTATATATTAAAACCACTGCACTTTTCCCATTTCCTGTGATGCTTTGGCCTCCTGAGCTTAAGTATTCTTGATGTGGCATTCCAGTCTCTACCTATTCCCGCTGTTATTCTTTCATCCTACAGTATATTCTCCGCATAGCACTCAGAGTTGTCCTTTCAAAATAGAGGCCAGACCATAATTACCTTCTGAGCAAAAATGGTGAATATCTTCTATAACTCAGTACGGCATTCACACTTCTCCCTGGTCCAGTAAGATCTTTGGTAGTGTGGCTCCCACTCCCTGTCAGTTCTCATCACAGATCTCTCCCACTTTCATGCCTCACTCTAACAAGCCGAATTTCTTACTCCTCCTCAAACACTTGTCCCAACTTCTGCCTCGGTGCCTGCATATACTTACAACGCAGTCTACCTAAAATGCTGTTTTCCCAGACATTTTTGTGATCCTCCCTATCTACATAATTTCAATTTCTATTACCATAGCATCTTCTCAGAAAAATGTTATTAAATGTATGTTGGTTGAATAAATTAATGGGTAAGTGATTAAATGAAGAAGATAAAGATGAATGAATGAATGAATGTGATCCAAGCATGGTGATCAAAGTGGATTATGCAAGTGAGACTCTTTGGAATGAACACAGTGACATTATTTAATTTGTGTACACATACAACTCCCTCTATTTTTTTATGTGAAAGGAAAATTGAGCGAATATTACACCCTGAGGTAACTGGAAGATGAATTTGTCACTGAAGTGAGAAAATAATCAGGGAAGAAAATTAAGGCACAGGAATAAAACCTTGAATTTGTGAGGAGAATGGGCAACTTTAGTTGCTAGTTGTGATTAAAATAATAGCTCTCAGCTCACATTAGTTCTAAGGTGCATTGTATAGAATACGTAATTATGTGCATATAACATTTTCTTTGAAATTGTAGCTTAAGTTATTTTAATGCATATCATACAAAAAAACACATACTAAAACTTTTAAAATATAAAAGAGAATAAAGCTTTGCATCTTTAATGATGTTAATTTCTGCCTATTATATTTCATTTTTAAAAACAATTTCTTAGGATGGCCTAGTTAGATTGCTTTTATGTCATTTGTTTATATAAAGATTGATTTAACATTATCTTGAATAAATAAGCAAAGTTAATTAAATATTTTATTACAAAATGATGAATTTCCACTTAAACAAAAGACTGCTGCTGTTTTTATTTTTGTAATCTTTTGTGTATTCATTTTCTTCATAAGTATAATTAAGTTTGGTAATTATATTCATTTATTTTTCTTATGAAAAATAATAGAAATTTTCTACTTATGAATAAATTTAGTTTCTTGTGAATGTATAATATAAGTGTGAGGTTTGAAATAATAAATTCCTTTTGGGATGATAAAAAGGTTAATCCAAAAAATAATATTTTAATGTTACATTTCATAATTGAAATAGCTCCATTTAATATCATTAAAGATTAAATTTTCGTAAAGTTACTATTTCTGTGCCGCTAAATTGTTTTCCTATTGCAACAACGTGGGTGGATCTTGGGGACGTTACGCTAAGTGAGATAAATCAAACAGAGAGAAATGAATACTGTACAATATCACTGACATGTGGAATCTAAAAAGCAGAACTCACAGAAGCAGAGAGTGGAATGGTAGTGACCAGGGGGTGGGGGGTAGACCAGGGGAGATTTGGTTTAAGGGCACACCATTGCAACGAGTAGGTGAATGAGCCCCAGAGGTCCCATGTGTGGTCTAGTGAACACACACAGCAATATTACAATCCAATCATCAAACTTGTTAACACAATACATCTTGATTATTTTCATCACAAAAAAGAAATGATAAATTTAGTGATGAGATAAAGGTGCTAACTAGCAGTACAATGGCAACCTGCATTATAATGTATAAATGTATCAAACCAACAAACTGTACATTTTAAGCTTGCGCAATGGTATGTATCAAATATGTTCAATAAAAATTTTTTGAAGAAAATTTGTTCAACATTTAAAAATATATTTTCTGAGCATATATGAAAAGTAACATCTTTGCTGATGTTAGTACTAAAGTAAATAATAATCTAAAGTTATAAAGTTTATCTATTTTAACTTCAACCTATAAGAGGCATGACTATTTTTAAAAAACAGTATTTATAAATAGGTTTGTGGATAAACATTTTAATTTAATATTTATGATATTACTGTATATCAGTAGGAACATTTTATTTCCATAGATCCCACACAATTTTCATGTGAAACAGTGATGAATGTCCATATGTACCTTTGCAGAATCCTAGTAATATGGAATTTAAGAGGAGAACTGAAGTTTCATGTGTCTTTTATTTTTAATCTACACAATTTTCTTCCCTAAAATTAACACAAAACAGAGAGTTCTCTGTGATTCCTTAAGATATTCATTCCATCTATCCATGCATTCATTCATTTATTTATTACCTAAGTGTGTATTGAGAATTAATAAATACTTGATTCCTTTTGAACCACTGAGCATACAGGATTAAATAAAACAAAACACGTCATGGCTTTCACACTACAGACAGTGAGGCACAGAGTTAACAAATTAAACCAACGAAATGAATGTCGGTAAAAAATATGACGAAGAAAATATATAACAAGTTCAGAGGACAGAATGTGCCAGAAGGCTGACTTCCAATGAGATGCTGAGAGTTTTCAATGCCTCTCTGAGGATGTGGCATGTGAGCATGTACCTGAATAAAAGCATGTACCCTTCTCCAGTAATCTTGAAGGGGTGTTAAGTGGCAGCTGGGAATGAGTGGCTGGAGGGGACCTAGAGCAGGGCCCCTGCCCACTACAATGCAATAAAGAACTTCAAACAGGAGGCTAGAGACGAAAGGGAGACATGTCTTACCTGCTGACCCAGCAGTCCCGAGCCCAGTTGGATACGACGGCCAGGCATTCAGAGGATCACAAGCAAAACCATGACCGCACTGGAGGAGGGAAGCCCTTGAAATTCTGTGCCTGTCATCTTCACCAGCTGGGAAAGAAAGGTTCGGAACTGTGTATTGATCCTAAGGTCTGGAGAGAGGGAGGAGCAGGGGGAACCTAGAAACTGACTGAGTGTACGACTCCTAAAGCCCAGTAGCTGGCACGCGCACATTAGCTGAGTGCACTCTGGCAGCCAGGTGCTCAACTGTATGAAGCAAACCTACCAGCAAACTTAGTAACAACTTCATTTCCTCTATACACGGGGCATTCAGGCTAGCCGGGTGCCTGCTAGCAATTCTGTGCTCATGTGTTTCATAAATAAACGTGCTATCCCATTCCACTGTACATGTTTGTCTCTCGCCTGAACTCTTCACTTGTGAGCAAGATGAGAACTGAGGAAAGACAGCCCCCCTGAATCAGGTCTTCCCAGTAACAGGAAGACTGTTCTACACAGAAGGAGCATCCATTCATATACCCTAGAAGCTTGAGTCAATGTCTTACTTTATGCCAAGTACTGTGAGAAATAATGGAGGCAAAGTTGTAGCATCTGGATCCAGCCCTCAGTAAAGTCACCACGCTCTGCAAGGTGCCCTTGGCAAGGTAGCTGGATTAAGGCAGAATTCCTGGAGGCAGTACAACATGGGGCTAACAGCAAGGGTGTTATGGCTCAAGAAACAGGTTTCACCTGTCTCTGCTGCTAATTGGCTACACGTCCTCTGGTAACTTATTTAACCTGTTGGTGCTTCTGTTTCCTTATCTAAAAAACAGGGTTAATACCAATACCTACCTACCTCACAAGACTGTCTCGACGATTAAATGAGTTACCTCATGTACATCGTTTAGGACAGTCTCAGCACAGGGCAAGTGCTGTATGGCATTAGCTAGTAGCAGTAGCAGTAGTAATATTAGTAGTAGTAGCAGCTGCGTTATTGTTTGTCTCTATCATACCTCCAAGACACTGTAACTGGAAGACTTTACAAATTAGGCTTCTGTTTGTGTTCAATGTAATCTCTTACTTTCTCTAAGGACAGCATCTAGGGAAATCAGACATTACGATCAGAATCAATGAAAAACAGGTGACTAGTGGACAGTTTGTTCAGTTAAATTTGTCCCGGTTTAGCAAAACGATAGTGGCTGAAATCATGGAAATAGGGAGAGAAAGAATAGATGAGTCTCTCGGCTATGTCATCTCGCCTTTTTGTGTGTGTATTTGTTGCAGCAATGTTATTTGGCATTCTTTAGTCAATAGGACTAAATTCAGTGAAAACTACATTTTAAAAAGTAAAATGTTTAAATAAAAGAATGCTCTAAAACATTTTTTGTGTGTCAGAATGATGAAATGTAAATTAAATATTGGCACTAATTTTCACAGACTGGACCTTATCCTCCTGTTTTTCCATATTCGATAGTCTCTTTCATTTAATTCATTTGTAAGGTAGCTATGAAGTTGTAGAGTAGCTATGAAGTTGTGGAGTGTGAGGAAAAAAATACAATTATAAATTTTTTAGACTTCCATGGGTATAAAATTGATGGACTGACATCCTTTTATAAAGACTTATAAGTATTGCCTGGCATGAAGAGTTGACCCCATTAACGGTGTGCTGTAGAGGGCAGAGAAAAGCTCTCATAAAATTATAGGTTCGGCAGGAGAAGTTTTGCTACTATAGCCATCTCGTAATGTGACTCAGAGGTTGGGTGCCATTGGCAAAGTGCCTGCAGCTCACAACGTGAATGCCAGCATGTAATGAAGCCATGAAAAGGGCTTTCACTCAGGTTCATGTCTAAGTGCTTCTCCGTGTGCGCCTCCATCAAAGTCCTCTTTATTTTTTACCTTAGTCACATACTAAACCTTACATTTCTGTTCATCTACTGTATCTCTTAATTGTCAACTGAAGGTACATTTATTTATTTATTTATTTGAGGAAGAGAGGGAAACATCAATGTGTGAGAGAAACATTGATCAGTTGCCTCCAGAAGGTGCCCTGACCAAGGACCAAACCTGCAACCGAAGTATGTGCCCTGACTGGGTTTGAACCTGCAGTCTTTTTTTATAAAATTCTTGTTCAAGTACAGTTTTCTGTCTTATACTCCAAGCCCTACCCCCACCAGTGCTCCCCACCTCCCTCCCATTTCTGCCCCCCACCTTAGTTATTGTCCGTGTGTCCTTTATACTTGTTCATGTGAGTCCTTCCCTTTTTCCCCTGTGATTCTCTCTCCTCTACCCTCTGGACCCTCTCAGCCTGTTCTTTATTTGAGTGTCATTGGTATATTTTGCTTGCTTGTTTGTTTTGTTGTTTAGATTCCTGCTAACGGTGATATCATATGGTATTTGTCTTTCACTGCCTGGCTTATTTCACTCAGCATAATGCTTTCCAGTTCCATCCATGATGTTGCAAAAGGTAGGAGCTCCTTCTTCCTTTCTGCGGCATAGAATTCCATTGTGTAAATGTACCATAGCTTTTTGATCCAGTCATTTACTGATGGGCATCTAGGTTGCTTCCAACTCTTGGCTATCGTAAATTGTGCTGCTATGAACCTGCAGTCTTTTGCTGCACACGCTGACTCTCCAACCAACACTGGTCAGGGCCCGTACTTCTGTTCACTTTCTCCATTCCCAGACTGCCCTGAACTCTGTCTTCCTTTCACTTACTGATGTTTAAGTAGATTTGCTCTGTAGGGCATGTATAATTTTGGAATCTTCTTAAATGGCCGAAATGTAAGGGCTTGCTGTGCCAGAAGTCCCCCCAAATGGAGAAAATCCTGAGTGCTATCACTAGAGGATGACAGAGCAGAGACATTGAAAATCAGTCTGCATAGCTGAAGAACTTGGCCAGTGTTTTAGTAATGTTAAATAAAAGCTGTGCCAGCTCAGAGCCACGGAAATGGAGGATGGACATGACTCTAACCCATGATGCAATGTAGCCATAGGGGCTTCCTGAACCTGCGTGAGCAGCTTGCAGGAGGCTCCTATGACATGAGGCCACATGTACCTGGACTAACAATGGCAGCCGAGAAAGGCAGAAGAAACCGGAGTGCTGGGAGATGTAATCCAGTGTGGGAGGAGTCGGAAATGGGGTTACAGAGAAAGATCCACAATGGGATTTAAACTCAGGCGCAGCAGCCGTGCTGAGGCTTAAGCATGTGGTTTGGGAGTGGAGAGGGAGCTCTCTTTCTCTCTTAGCTGCGTGCTCTCTCAGCTGTCCTAGAGCTCCGGACCGTGTGGAAAGGAGAGTAGGAGGGCCCTGAGAGGCTCTTTCTCTCCTCCTTGGCCATGAAGCTGGGGAAGGAGAAGCCTCTTGAGCATGTAGCATCTCCTGGTACTGTCTTGGCCACATGGTTTGAAAGGATGCAGAAGGACTCCCTGGTCCACCATGAGGACGCAGTTTGGGATTAAGAGCAAGAGCCTAGCTAGCCGAGCATGGACAACTGGAGGAAGCCAGGATGCAATGGGAATCTGCCCAGCTAAACTACAGATTTCTATTTTCTCTTTCTGTAACATNAGTAGGAGGGCCCTGAGAGGCTCTTTCTCTCTTCCTTGGCCATGAAGCTGGGGAAGGAGAAGCCTCTTGAGCATGTAGCATCTCCTGGTACTGTCTTGGCCACATGGTTTGAAAGGATGCAGAAGGACTCCCTGGTCCACCATGAGGATGCAGTTTGGGATTAAGAGCAAGAGCCTAGCTAGCTGAGCATGGACAACTGGAGGCAGCCAGGATGCAATGGGAATCTGCCCAGCTAAACTACAGATTTCTATTTTCTCTTTCTGTAACATCTTTTCCTCTGATGTTTCACTCTGGCCTGGTTTGGCAAGAGGGGATGGGCCTATGTGTTTGTGGGTGTTGTTTCTTTGTTTCTAAAGGGAGTGAAATGTAAAGGCAGAATTCTGTCATTCTAAACCTGTGTAACTTCATAGTAAATAGTTCCTTTTCTTTTCACAAGACTCCACATTGGGAACCATGGTCTTCATGGGCAGCAGACTGTAGAACTCAGAGGTTCTGTTACAAAAACATTGTGTTAATAATGAAAATAAATAGCGTGTGAAGGTGTTTTTTTACACATATCGATTTATTTAATCCTCAAACAACATGGCCATCTCCATCCAATAGATGCTACTTGATATCAGAAGTTCGCTGTGCTCTTGCCCCCATCTTCTCACATTTTTCTTCAAAAAGAGATGGCAGTGACCAAGCCATTCATAATCAAAGATACGCTATTTTAGTTGATGTTTTAGACTGATATTTCAGGGCTTCAGATTTCTCAGAAAAATAAATAAATAAAATAAGGGAAGAAAACTGTTAACAATTAACTTACTATTTTAAGCTAAGCATATGTAGTGTTTTTGAATTTCTCAATGTCATTTAAAATATCATTTCAATTTACTTTTCTCACAAGACATATAACATGGTTTGACAGGAAGGCTGAAATTACAATTATTTATATTGTTAATATACTTTTATACATATATATTGCACTCAAAAGAGATTTATAAATTAAATAGTAATTAATAAAAATGCTGCCCACTAGGCTGATTGTTAAATGACACTTCTTTTGGTTTGAATGAAAAACTTTTGAAGGACTGATTAACTCGAAACCTCTTAGGTCTCTGTGTGAAATGGAGACCTGGTTTTGGGAGGGTCTGTAATGCAAATCCGCAGAGGACGCCGCTCCAGGCATTCGCATGAATATATGTAACGGTCTAGGGCAGTTAGTTAGCTGGATCTCCCTTGGCTAAAGGGCCCCTGAAGGAGAGTGCCTGCTGTCAGTCTCCAACAGGCACACCAATGACACCGCCCCCCAGGGACTTCCCTCAGAGCTCATAAGTACCCCAACATCCTTGTCCAGCACTTAGGCCTACAAATATTTTCATGCGCCTAGACTTTCTTCAATTAGAAAAGAACATTTAAAACTTTAATCATCGGCGATGTCTGCAATGTTACAGCACCAATTTATAGAATAATATAGCTTTTTTAGTTTTATTTTTGTTGTTGATGCTGTTACAGTTCTTCCGGATTTTTCTCCCTTTCCCCACCTCCACCTAGGCCCACCTTCTCCCCGCCCCAAGCCAATCCCCATATTGCTGTCTGTATCCATGGGTTCAGCATAAAAGTTCTCTGGTTCATCCCTTCACTATCTTTTATCCCGTGCTCCCGCCCCTCCTTCTCAGCAGCTGTCAGTCTGGTTTAATAGCATAGCTTGTCTTATGTTTTGTTTTTTTGTGTGTGTGAAATTTAATTAATAACCTTTGGATGCTTAAAGAGTCTGAAAATTCAGTTGGACTGAACTGTTGAAGATTGCAAAACCCTTAAACAGTTTATGAAGGTCCAAACTTTCTTTTCCTTTTCCTTCAGTTTTCCACATAAGGATTCTTTTCCTTTTCTTTCTCTTCTCCCCTCTCCTTCTCCATCTGTCTCTTCCTCTTTCCCTCCCTCCCTCCTACAACAGCAATAAAAATTTTATATATATAACACATATATGTTATATATATAACAAATGATATATATATAACATATACATATATATTTATATATATAATTTTTAAATTTTCTTTTATTTCACTTAATTATCATAACATCCACATGAAGCAGAATATTAGTTTCTAAAATTAAAAAAAAAACACACAGGCTACCGTGGTCACAGTCTGTGTATCCCACTCTGGTTGAGTGACCTGCCCATTTGCACACAAAGAAGAAAAGTAATGAGCTGCTTTTCAATGGGGTTCACTTGTTTTCTCACATACTCCATCATCAAGAAGCAATTTCTCACAGGTGTCCACCAGCTGCTACACCCTTCAGTGATATTGTCCTCCTTCTCTAGGGCCAATCACTGTAGAAGAACAGAAGGATTCACTGCTGAGCATCAGCGAGTGGGCATCTTGCAAAGATGTGATGCTAAGAAGAGCGTTTGTTATGTGTTCTAAGATAACAGCCAATGTATAATGAAGCTCTTCTCCATACTTAGAATTCCCAATTTCAGAATCCAAGGCGTGGGAGTGAAACTGGTTCCTCTCACAATTAGTCCTCTTACTGGCAGAACCTTTTTTGACTTGCTTGTAACTACGGACTTTGATGTTGCACCCTAGGCACAAGTAGAAATGCATCAGAAGGTAGAAACTCCTCCTAGGCACCTGTTAGTATTGTCACATCCAAGATGTGAAGCACCTGGATGACTTTGACAACTTCATTCGGGAAGGACCATGAGGGCTCAGAAACCTCCAGAAAAAAAACCCACCTCAGTCCCCTTAGGTTAAAGTATCTCGACAAGCTGAAGTGTTAAACAAAGACATAGAGAAACACTGAATAGTTAATGATGTTACAAATATGTGTATGGGTCGCATGTCAGGTTGCAGAAACAGAAAGTGTAGCACCTCCTCAAGCCCTTTCTGGTGTGTGACTTATGTATTTGTATCTATTCATTTGACCCAATTTTCTTCTTTCCCCAGTTGTTTTCTACACACATATATATCCATGTATCTTATATAGATATATAAATATATAGATATAGATATGGTATAGTAATGACAATTAATAATCCAGAGATTACAGATATCAAGAGAAGACTGACAGAACCAGCAAAACCAGAACTAGAACTAATTATGGAGATTAGACACTGACACATGAAGTTTGGGGGAAAGAATATATGTATGTTTGTTTTTGCATTAAGGATAGTTACTGTGAATGGAATCATTACTGACACTGGGAAGTTTAAGAATGGTGGGGAGGTGTGATGGCGTGAGGAAGGTCAGGAGTAGCAGCCACAAACTTGTGTGGCCCCTTAACATCTTTGAACACCTTCCCTATCTTTATCATTCCTCACTCTGAGTTCCATCTTTCTGTGCTGGAAATCAGAAAACATGCTCTTTGCCTTCCTGGAAAGCATCAGCACAAGTAAAGACCTGCAGGAGCTGTAATGTATATGGGAAAGGGCACATGTGAGGAAACCCTGTTTTAGTGAGTGTGACAACACAGGCAAGAAGCTCTGACAGGCAGCCGTCAATGAGCTATTCAGCTCTGCCTGTGAGCACTACAGCTGCGGCCCAGAATCAAGTGTGTAAGACAGACAGTCAGCGCAAGTTACTCGTAGCTGCTCATTGGTAGCTGGTTTTATTCCTAGAACATCCACAAAGTGAATTTGGCAAATCTGGCTGCATAACTGTTTAAGAGCCTGACCCTCTGACCCACCAAGGTGCTCTGCCATCTACCTGACACTTTTTACTATAATCCCGTTTTCTGAATAAAACAGGGACTTATTCTATTGTTTGAAACTACAAATGCCTATTGAATCTTTGGACAGTAAAATAACATTTTAAAGTATTAAAATAAAAAGCACAAGCATTTCAACTTTTTAGCACCAGAGAGGAAAGACCAGTTGATGAACCAAGTGACAAGCAGTGACCACTTTTAATAACTAGTACTGTCCTATTACTTTTCATTCTGGAATGGGAAAAATTACAGGTATCAGAAATTTGTTTTTGACCTTTATTAACAGAGGTTTAATGGTGATTTGTCAAGGAATAGTATTGTACCATTCAATCCATAGAATAACTTTCATAATCAAGAACAGTATAAATGTAGAAAGAATAAATATAGCCATGGAAAAAAAAGCCAGTGAGAAAAGAAAGAATATGTAATGTGGGCAGAGCAGGTCCTTTCATAGTGAAAATTACTGAATGGTTCAGCAAATGAAAAAGCAGTGAAATTGTGCTCTGTTGGGTCGGAGGAATATTTATTATCACTTCAAGGTCTTACTTCACCTGTAAGCACAGACACCAAACAAGATCAGGAATTTTTATCTTTGATTTGTTTGGGGAATGAGTATAGCCGACTAAGACAAAAACAATAGACAAAATTAAACTAATTTTTAAATGGAACTTTGAGATGGCAGAAAGTTTTCAAAATCAGTAAGAAACAAGGAAATTTTCTCTTTCTGTTACCTTTACATAACATTTAAGTTCAACTTGAACAAAGGAAAAAAGTCGATTTCAGAACCAGTTCTCAATCACTGACTCATTCATCAAACATTTATTCAGCTAGGGTTACTTCCCTGGCATAATGCAAAGCTCTGAGCCCTTAGAAACAAATGAATCTCTTTCTCTCTTCAAAGAGCTACAATTAAGGGAGAAGACAAAAAGCCCATCAGTAAATTTAGAGACACACTTAAAATGCTATCTCAGAAAAGCAAATGCTGGATGACATGGGGGCCCAAGGAAGGTGGATGCCTGAATGAGATTGCTGGGTGAAAGCTAGTCTGGGCAAGAGAGCCACACATCTTGTGAACTTTTCTCCTCTCTCCTGATCTTATCTTTCTTTTTTATCACCATATTTTATTTGTGTTAGATAATAAAAAGTTAACAAAATGGAAGGAATGCTAAAAGAAATTAACCGAAGTAGAATCAGAACTAAGAATTCAACAGAATTAAAAATTTGCAATAGACGGTAGGTAGAAAATAGACGGGGTGGGGAAGGCAAGAATACTATGGGAAATACAGAATCTAAAGAACTCGTGACACGTGGACATGAACAAAAGAGGGATGGAGGGGAGTGAAGAGGGGGAATGGGACAACTGTAATGGCATAATCAATAAAATATATTTTTAAAAATTTGCAATAAAAATTTTATTAAAATTAGAATGCATAATAAAATTGACATTTGCAGCCAGTTGAGAAATAGAATATTATTAAATAAATCATATCCAACAACTACTAAACATTTGGGAGATTTTTTAGTTATATTTCTAAAAGATGTCACACACCAAATACATGACATAAATTGAAATGTTAAATTCTAACTGCACAAAACAGCAAGGGGTTAGCTAGAGAGGTATAATAACTAAGTCTTTTCTTTGATTTATCACATTTACAAAAATTAAAGTGTACATCTTATTCTACTGGTATTTTTCCTGTACTTCTTGAGCTTAATGAAAAATATAACTTTTGTTCAACTAAATTAAATTATTGTTCTGGGAAATGTCTGATTTCAACAGAAGTTATATTTTGTAGTATTTTTGTCACTTTGTATTATGTAAACTTGAAGATAATTTCCAATGTCTTTAAGTGATTTAAAATATAAGACTGACATTAAGTAAATGAAACGACAATTGTTAGACTCTTAGTTAATTTCTATGTAAGATATAATATTGGAACATTCATTACTGAGTATATTTTTAAGTTTACATACTTTTGTTCCTTGTTTTCACATGTTACAGAGATGCTCTTTTGGGGTCTTGTTCATGAAAGTGTTTGTTTTGGCCATTTGCAAGAAGGTATAAATGGGTGTGAATAGCTACATACATGCAGTTTGTATTTGTGAGCTCTATTCCTCTGCAAAATTGTTTGGGCATAACAGACAGTTCTTAATTTTTCACTCTCTAGATATCTCAGTAAAGCAGAAGTCAGGTTTTGTGATTGAATTTATAATTAATCTAAGTGATAGAGACTATACTAGGAGAAATAATAACAGAGAAACATGACCATGTGCATTTTGTCCTTTTTTATTTATTTATTTATTTAGTTAGTTAGTTAGTTAGTTAGTTTAGAGAGAGAGGAAGGGAAGGACAAAGAGAAGGAGAGATACATCAGTGTTTTGTTGCTTCTTGCACAGTCCCCACTGGGGACCTGGTCCGCAACCCAAGCGTGTGTCCTGACTGGGAATTGAAACAGCGACCCTTTGGTTTGCAGGCTGGTGGCCCTCAATTCACTGGGTCACACCAGCCAGAGCTGTATTTTGTCTCTAGTCAGAGTGTTCTCAGACCTCACGATCCCTCAGAACTCCTTATGCTCTAAAACATAGTGAAGATCCCCCAAAGCTGTTTTTTTAAAATGAGAATTATAAGTATGGATATTTATTATATTAAAATTTAAACTGAGAAAACTTTAATATATCGGTGGATTGATTCATTAGAAAATAGTAACTGACTCATTGTACATATGTGACATAAAACATTATTACTATCAAAACAATTTAACTTCATTAACCAACTGAGCAAGTATCATTGTCCTACACTGTCAGTGAGTTCTAGAATATGGAAGAGCACAATTAAGAAAAAACTTGTAGGCGGAACTTTGTCCCTGTCCACAATACCTGAGTCTGAAAAGAAGTCAGGAAAAGCAGAGCAATTTTCTCAAAAGTTGATCAATTTTGAGATTCTTGTTTTCTTAGTTTACCCATTATTGCCTTTACCTATAATACAAAATGTTTGAGATCATAATTTTATAATTTCACCTTTTAAAAACTATCCTTTAAAGGCCCTTAAAATATACTGTAAAAATGTAGTGATATAGAAGGATAATTCTGATATGATATGTTTAGAAATTAGGTTACAAATACTGGGTATGTCAGGAGGCCACACGCCAGTTTGGCCATTCTCACCGAGTCAAATGTCTAATCCGCCATGTTTTCTCCACAAACTGAGCAATTCTCACCACACCATTAAGCTTTTCCTCTTCCTTCTTTTCTTGTTAACACTGAGCTTCCATTTCTCCTCCTCCTTGTACAGGACTCGAAGTCTGTCTTACTTTATAATTTTTGTCTTATCCTGGCACCACCTTGTTCTTGGCTTGGGATCTCCTCTCACAGACCAAAGGGCCATCAGTGATTAGTGTTGTTAGTAATGATAAGGATGACAATGATGGAGATGAGGACAACGATAAGTAAGGTGTATTGAAATTTTGATCCATGTACTGGCTAGAAAGCTCTTATCACTCAATTTTTAAATTAAGTTTAATGAGGTGATAATTGGTTAATAATATTATATAGGATTCAGGGGTACCTTTCTATGATACATAATCTGTATATTGGTTTATGTGCCCACCACCCCAAAATCAAACCATCTTCCATCACCAGCATATCACCAATTTTAGTCAACTCAAATGGGTAGAGATTAATAATGTATCCATGTTACAAATGAGGCCAAATGATTTATTAATGTGCCCAAAGTCACAAAGGCAATGAGAAACTGAGCTGGGATTTGCACCCATGTCAAGTGACTCTAAGGCCTGTTGCCAACTTATTTTTCTGAATAAAGACAATTCTCAGAGCAGTTCTGTCACTAGTTTTTAAAATTACATTTTTCATTCATGTTATTTTTGCATCTATACTTGGAAGCAATCAAATAATTTCCAATGGGAGTTAATAGTGATAATTATGTATTATTTTCCCTTCTCTATATTCAAAAATTGTTCAATAGTAAAATAGATCAACTTTTAACATAAATAGGAGAAAATATCTTTAAAAATTAGATTAAATAAATTTAATTCATTATTCATTTCATTTCATTAATTATTCACCCATTAATTATTTAATTGATGCAATTATTTCCAGTGAAATATCTTGAGTGATAATATGTCTGGTGGCATAAAAATATTTAGACAAATCTTTGTTTATTTTCTGGCCCCCTGAAAAATAGCATACAAAAACTATTTTTTAAAAATGCCTCAAACTTCACTCAACTTTTCACAAAACAAAGCTGGATAAACAAAGCCAAAGGAATAATTGAATATTTGATCAACACACCAAATTTTAAAATCTTGTTGCCATTACTAAATGGTTCAGGTTCTTGACACATCTCTTTTTTTTTAATTATTCACATGATTATTATACTACCTCTTAATTTGTGGAACTCAAAATTTTGCCTAGTATTCAGCTTAATTTTCCTCCCCGTCCATTTTAGAGTGAAAAGCAGTACTTCAATAATTACATATATTTTTGCGATCTATCTCAGAGAGAAGGAAAAGCTGTCCTGGGTGTCCCCAGTGTAAAACCCTGGTACTCTCCTTCTCCGCACTGGAGGGAGATGCACCGCAGAAGCCGACCGGTCTCTCCCACTGCCTGGGCTGCTGCAGGCGCTAACAGGCGGCACGTCCCTCCTTCGCTGGTGTACAAACATTAGCGTGATCATTTGTTTTCACCTTTTTCTATAATGGTTCAAAGCTTGTGTTTATGATACCATTTCCACTTCAAATTATAGCTACTAGCACAATGGTGTTTTGAGGCTTATCCAAAATAGTGCAGAAATACACCATACACAGAGCTTGAAGTGGAATAAATACCGTTCAGGTGAACTTAATTATTCAGGTAATTTTTGTTACACGTCTCTCGATGTAACTAAAATCCACTAAGTATAATAAATTCTGGCTTTAAATCAAGGAGCTAGGGCTTGTTTCTGAAATATATCTGGTCATATTTTTTTTCACATGGGCCATTACACTGAGTAACTGAGACCTAAATAGGTGCATTAGAGGCCTATATTCAGAATATTTTTGTTTTATTATTTTAATCTGCTAGGAAACTGAAAGAAAGAACATAAAATATAACCACATCACAAATGCGAGTGCTGAAGCCTACCAAGTTCAAAAGCCTGAAAAAGGAATACTAAAACTCCAGAAACGTAGGTGAGCAGCAAGAACTCATTAAAAACCATATAAAAGAGAGAGAGGCAAGAGAAGTTTAGTTGTCAGGGAAGACGCTGCAGAGAAAACGGTTGATGTTCTCAGTGATAACATTGACTGCTTCCCCTTCTCGGGAAAGGAACTACATTAGATACAAGACCGCACTGATGCAAAATTGGATTTATTTATAAAGAGTTGGAACTTTATGGGCCACGTGGGGAAAACTAACAGAGAGAAACAACTGATCTCTGAGAGCTGGAAAATGACAGCATAGAAATGGCTCCACAGATTTGCTGACCCGAGGAAACCTCTGGCCCGGGGTCATCCTTAGACTGAATCAGTCCTAGAGAGAATACACACTTGCATTCTGGGAAGAAAGAGGAACAAGATCTGAGAGAGGGCGATGGGAGGGAGGGAGGTGGGAGGAAGAGAGAGAAGTTGCGAACAGCTCCGAGAGAGGATGGCGCTGAAGGATGAGAAAGAAACAAAGAAAATGTGTACTTTGGAATTCTTTTCTGTTGTTGAGATAACAAGAATAGAACAGGCATTGAGAGATTATTAGCCCCTTCTGACATGAAAAAAAGTAAAAATAAAAATTTAGAATATGCAAACTAACACAAACATGCTAGTATAAAAATACCCCATAACAGATTTCTATTTAAATGATTATGTGATCTGAAATATTAAAAAAGAATTTTCTATTTTATGCTTCTACTCAGCCATAAATATTCTAATTTTCTATTAAATTACTTTGTCCTTTGAATTTCATTAATGTACTTTGAAGAATAGAAAGCTATGCATTAAACATAAAATGCATCAATTTCTGACTTGAAATAGAAATAAATTTTTCCACAAGATATACCTAGTTCCCCAATTACCAATGGTTAATTGATATTTACTTTTTTCTAATAATTTCAATAATATTTAATTTTTAGTAAATTGCTTTTTGATCCATTCACTTACTGACAGGCACTTAGGCTGAGCATTAAGCTAAGTGAAATAAGCCAGGAGGTGAAAGACAAATACCATATGATCTGACCTTTAAGTGGAACCTAAGCAACAAAACAAGCAAGCAAGCAAAATATGGCCACAGACAATTAAGAGCAAACTAAGGGTAATTGGCGGGGAGGTGGGAAGGGATAATGAGGGGTACAGGGGGAAGGGTTTTCAGGAAGATCTATAAAGGACACATGGATGAAACCAAAGAAGGGTAGGATCAAGGGTGGGAAGTGGGAATGGCTGGGGTGGGGAACAGTGGCAGGGGGGAAATGGAGATAGCTGTACTTGAACAAAAACAATAAATAGATAAATAGATAAATAAATAAATTTTAGTAACTTATAGTTCTTTTACTCATTCCCTTATTTAGCTAGTTTAATTGTTCTTTACTATTAACAATGATCTTTTATAATAATTATTTATCTCTCTAAAAATACACCTTACCATTGAGCTATACTGCAGAAAAAGGAAGATAATGACTATTGCCTGAACACCAATAACTTTACAAGTTACAAATACAACCAGATTTACGACAGGAAGATTAATTTCGAAAAAGTCTGCACCAATATTTTTGACCCTCTAGCCTTATAATTGTCTAGGCAACTCTTTGGTGATAATTGCAAAAGCTGTTCTAATAAACAAGTCTTTAATATTGTGTAATGTTTAATTATCTGAAATTAACATAAAATAGCATTTATTGGTAAGCTTTTATCATCTGTTATGAGTAATCTTCAAAATTAATCACATTTCCTTTTGGCTCACCAGAAGGGTAATGTAATTAACCTGACTTCTCATGACCATTCCCTGGAGTTCCTCCAGAAATAGAATTTTAATTTAGATTCTTAGTTTCTGTTTGTCCAAATTTTCAGTGAACTTTTTAACTTACTGTGGGTGCGTGTGCGTATGCATATGCATGCTTTTATTCTCCTGTTAGAAAATAAGGCTAGGCACTGCCGTCCTGCCCTGATTTTGTCTGAAATTCAGGCTGCCTTGCCTTTGTCCTATATATGAGATGAACCTTTCATCTCAACACATTCTTAATTCTTCCTCCTTCATAAAATGAGCGTCTCTTTCCCATCACAAATCACAAAGTTATTGCTGGGGCATAGACACTGACCAAGGCAAAAACCATCTTTCTAAAATAGCCCAAGATATTGAATACAAGGTAACATTTAGAAAAATTGTCAAAATTCAAGTGCAACTTGAGTCTATGCTTAAACTAAGGAAACAATTTTATCTGCAACATATTGTGTGGTCCACTGAGGTTTTCCCTCTGAACTGTTTGTCTGCACTGAGAAAGCTAAGATGGATATTAAAATCCAAGCCCCATTTGGAAATTTTCTAAAACTCACCGTCTCTGTTAAGCCTCTACTTTTGTGCCAGATACTATGAAAGTCTCTAATGAAGTAAGAATACTCTCAAAATTTTTACAGTCAATAATAAGGTGATAAGCAAATACATAAATAGTTTAATAAAATAAGATTGACACAGGTAAAGCACAAGTGTACAGTTCTATCTGTGGAGCAGGGTCTCAGAAATTCTTCCCAAAGAAGAAGCTACTTGAGTTGTGTTTTGTAAGTTATCTGGATCATCTGGATCGGTAAGATTGGTGTTAGGGGAAGAACATTACAGGGTATATATCTTGACTTTAAAATTGTTTGATTAATTAAATTGTCTTATTGTGTTTTTTTAAGATTTTAAAAATAATTTTTAGGTAGAGGGGAAAGGGAGGCAGAAAGAGAAAGAGAAACGCCAATATGTAGTTGTCTCTCATGCACCCCCTGCTGGGGACCTGGCCCACAACCCCGGCATGCGCCTTGACTGGGAATCAAACCAGCAACCCTTTGGTTCCCAGGCTGGTGCTTAATTCACTGAGCCACACCAGCCAGAGCATCTTACTGTTTTTTAAGAAATGTAAATTAGTTTGGTTGGGCTGAAGCATAGGCTGTAAAGAAACAGGAGAAAATCGAAAAATAACAAAAGCTGAAGAAGCTAGCTCTAAGCAAATGACAGGTCCTGGCGGGTCACACACACCACACCAAAAAGTTTGAATTCTGTGCTGCTGCATAATGGATATCAGCAAATGTTTTTATTCAGGAGAGGAAAATGTTGCATTTGTTTTCTGATAGGGCCTTTGTCTGCAATGACTACAAATTGCAAAAGGGGCTGCTGTTGACAGAGAGACAGGGGCACCCACCGTCCCGGTAGGAGGTGACGAGTGCATAGGCTGTGAGGGCAATTATCCAGGTAGAGAGGAGGACTTAGATATGACACGTGTCAGGGAGTAGAATCCATAGGACTTGGTGATTGATTGCCTGTGGGTTTAAGGGCAAGGTAGCTATCTAAATTATTATCCCTGAAGTAGAATTTGAGAGACTGAGTGAATAATGATAAATATTTGGAGGAAGATAATGTTATCCTTCTGTTTGTGTGCATGAGGCATTTTGAGGCTATTTATAGATATCTGTATATACTCTTGTACATACCAATCCTGAGTTTATTTGTATGAAAAATATAGCTTGGTTTAATAAACATTCACTGGGCATTTATTATTTATCAGGTAGTGGTCTTGCGGATGCCTTGATGAATGAGCTTCTCCCAAGAAGCATTTGGTGTAATAAAACAGACTAAGTATGGTAGTTAACAGCACAAGTTGTCCTACTAGGGATGAATAATTATATCATGGATATACTATATGCAGACTGGTCAGCAGCATTTTTATGTATTAATAAAAATATCAGGGTCAAATGAACTTTAAGATCCATAAGCTGGCAATTTAATAGATTTATTTCCTAATGTTATAATGTTATATATTAAATATACTATGAAATGAAATAGAAAGTAAACCTTTCAGTATACCTGCTTTTTATTTATCTGTTTGGTTGTTGTTCTTAGTGGCTATTGAAAACTTGCTTCAATTAACAAAGATCACAAGTCAAGTGATTGCTTGCCTATTGCATGTCTAGGTATTACGGTGTCCAAATTTTATGAATAATTTTGCTTCAGGTCTACTCCCAGCTATACCACTTGAAAATCATGTGACTAGGAACAAATTATTTAGAATTTTCCCAGCGATTATATGGGGGTATTAATATAATTATTCCATGAATTGTTGTGATAACATGCAATAATGCATCTAAAGTACTTGGAACAACACTTTGTAGAAACAAGCCTTAAATAAATTTTATCTGTTATTAATGATACTATATGATAGGCATTTGCACTCTCTTAATGTGGAGAAAGATTACTCTATCCATTTGGAATGAATGCTATGTCCCCTCAAAATAATATATTAAAATGTAATCCCCATTGTGATGGTGTTTGAAGAGAGGGCCTTTAGGAAGTAATTAGATCACAAGAGTGGAGCCTTATTAAGTGGGATTAGGGCCCCTATAAAGAGGGAGCAGAGAGCTCACTTGCCCTCCCCGCCACTTGAGGATAAAACAGGAAGTCAGCAGTTTGCGCCTCGGGAGAGGACTCTCACCAGAGCCTCTCTAGGCTGGTACCCTGATCTCAGACTTCCAGCCTCCATAAATGTGAGAAGTAAATTTCTGTTATTCATAACATATGCAGTTGGTTTTACTTTCTTACAGCATCTTGAACACAAACACTATTCTTCATGTAGAGAGGACAAATAAGTTTTTAAAGATCACAGTTAATAATTGTCAGAAACAGAATTAAAATTCCAGTATATTTACTTCAGAGTAAATGTTTTTTGTTTCTATGTCACCTCTAGAAAACCAGTGAGAAATTATCATTGATTTTGAAATATACATGCATTTTTCTAATAATAGACTAAGAAACAAATGTAGTATAGGAAAAGAAAACAAGATAAATAAAAACCACTGAGTGTAAGCAGATAACCACTTGAAAAATGGAAACCAGATTCATGTTGCCTATGAATAATGTCATTTCTATATTTGAATAATATTTAAATAAAATTCTCATCCTCAAAATTAGGTCTTGTAAAAATTTGTTAATACTTACATTTTTCTGAAATCATGAATCTGATTCAAATCCTAAGTCTACAGTGAGAATAACTTTTAAACATTTTAGAAAAGTCTGCCAATCACTGCTACTGCTAATGACCCCGATGTTCCATACAGTGCAACTGACCTCTGACCTGGGGTCAGTGTTGACCAAACTTGAACGCCAAGCCCGGGAATTTTCATGGGAATTGTAGACCTAAGAAGTTATAAAGAGAAATAATGTCAACAATTAAAAAACATGATTAAAACTGGGTAAAACAGACAACATAATTAATGAGAATAAATTGATACATTGCCTCAAATTTCAAAGAATTGATTGTTCAGTATAAGATTAGGGATTTCTGTCATAAAGTTAGTTCACACATACACACAAAAACCCCCAAATAATAGAACACATTGCTGAACCTAAGCAAAGTCTGATACCACACCTTCTCCACAGGCTACTCCACCACTGTGACTGTAATCATGAATTTTATCGGTCAAATTGACCTAGTTGTAATTTTTCCAGATATTTGGTTAAACATTATTTCAGGGTTTGTTTGTGAAGGTGTTTCTAAATGAGGTCAATATTGGAATTGGTAGACTGACTAAAGTAAACTGATTCTCCTCTGAGAAAAATGGACCAGTAGTTAGTAATTGCCTCACCTACTAAGAAATGCCATTGCCTCATCATCACGATAGAGAAAATGGCCCCTCCTCCAAGGCTCATCTTTTCTCTGGTGATCTAGAGATTATCTATATCCCTATGGTTTCTTGTTTTCCCAGCACCATTAATGTCTTTTTTCCATTGCTTCTAATCTCATCACCCTACAAATTTCTTTTAGTACACTCCACTAGATAGCAACTGAAACAACACAATGTGCTTTATAAATTGTGCTTCAAAGGTAGAGACTCTGAGAGATTTTTTTCTAAGCATTATAGTCACACTTTCTCAAACCCCTTGTGGTCCATAGCTTCTTTCTCCCAGTACTCAAAAAAAAATCCTCTTTTTAATATTTGCAAATACTTCCATATGGTCACATTTATTTTTAAAGTACTGTTTTCAAATGGCCAAACTTTCAGTAGCATTCCACCCAGTTCACAATGTCTTTCTTTGTGAAATATCCTGTCGGTTTCCAGAACACACTAATCTTCTTAGTTTTCTTTTTACCACTTCTCTGACTCCTCAGTAGGTTCCTCATCTATCCCTTTCCAAATGTTGCCAGCCCTCGTAATGTGTCTTTTTCTGTTCTTTGCAGTTTGTTTCTGTGCATTAAGAATCTTCATTTCTGTGAATTTAAATGCCATCTTTTTGTGTATGGTCTTTCTAGATACAAAAAAAACAAAGTCTCTAAGTTGTATTAGTTTAAGCAATACAAAATTAACCGAGGGAACCAATGAAGTCAGGAAGCCATGCAGCAACTGGCATCGTTTTGTTTTTACTTCATGGTGGCAAAATGGTTGCCAGGTCTTGAAGCACTCTGTTCTCATACAGTAGCATCCTGCACTGAAAGCCAGGCTGAAATAAAAGGTTCTTTCTGATTTCTAATGTAACAGGAAAAATAACATGGACAGAAGCTTTCAGAAATATTTCCCGTTTCATGGGTCAAAATTGGGTCAAATGTGCGTTTATTCACCAGTTGTTGTCAATGTGTAAAAATTTGCAATAATTTGGCGAAAATCAAAAAGAATTTATTCCCTGGCCTTGACTCAGTTTCTATATAAATTTGAGTTCTATTAGCTGCCTATTCTGAGGTCATTTTCCTGTTGTATTTTTACAAACAGATCTCTTTTTCTTCTCATATATCAAACTAAAATGTTTAGATGTATAGGAAAGTGGACTCAGCCCTTTGTCTACAGGTGAAGCTATGATTGATTATTTGCCAATGAGAAGAAAGAGGAAACTTTCAGAAGGATTTGTGGGAATGATTGTGGGTCTTTTATAAGAAGGGGGCATATGTTAAAAGGGACTCTGCCCCACATAGCTTCCTGTTTTCCCAGGTTAGAGCATGGCATCATGGTCAGAAATGCTGCAGTAAACTTGCAACTATGAGTAGAATATTAAACACACACATGCAGAGACTTGTAACATTGTTGCATCCCTGAACTAATGCTTTTGCCTTTACCTTGACCCATAGTAAGACTTCTTGCTGTATGAGAAAAATTAGCTCCTACTATTTAAGTCACTATTGGTCAGGCATATTGTTACTTATAGTAGTAGCATATCTAACTGATACAACATCTACGTGCTGTCGAGTTTTTAATCTACACTTCTTAGAACTCTGCGAGCTGCCACATCTTTGGCACAAGATGAGTATTTGTTAAATAATTAATGATAAAAGAACTTGATCTCCAATAACAAAATCACTTCTTGACTTCTGTTATTGGATGTTTCAAATAAAATATATTATGATTATTATTTTTGTTACGACTCTTAATTTTAGAACTGCTTTAGAACTTATTTCTCTTCATTTATCATCTTTAAATAAATGGGACAGCATTCAGTGTTAGGGTTCTCCAGAGAAACAGAATCAATAGAATGTATAGAAGGAGATTATAAGAAATTGACTCATGATTGTGGAGGCTGAGAAGTCCCAAGATCAGCAGATGGCAAGCTGAGGACTCAGAAGAAGAGATGGCAGAGTTTCAGGTCTGGAACTAATTCAGGTCTGACAGCCCCAGAAAAAGAAGAGGAGAGCTGATGCTGTGAAGTCCAGTCCAAGTCCACGTCTCAGGATAGGAGCAGACCCACGTCCCAGATCAAAGATAGTCAGACAGAGACAGCAAATTCTACCTCCCTTAGCCTGTTCAGGTCTTCAGTGAGTTGTGTGAGGCCCACCAACTGGGGGGCATTCCCATGGTACTGAATTTAAAATTCATTTTCTGTCATGATGTTATGATGTTCCAATCCATGCATTTGGATTAATTCTCCTTCTTCACTTTCATCTTCTACTACTTATCCATTATTACCACTCATGCCCAGACACAAATGAAAATCATTCTTGTTTTGTTACAACTTTATTTTAATAACTGAAGATCGTGCTCGTTCCTACTTCTAGGGATTTATGCATGATCATTAATTCTGTCGAGAACACTCTGTTCTTTGCTGTGATTGTTTCTTCTTTTCCTTTAGATCATAAAAAGAATATCCACAGAGAGACTTTCCCCAATCTTTATATTTAATTCATGTTTCCAAGAAATTTGCTATTATAAGACACTATTTTTTCATTTCATTGTATGCACACATGTTGTGGGTTATTGTTTTAAGTTAATTAGTGTTTTTATTTTTTATAGTTTAATTTATTTTAATAGTGAACTTATCCCAGGAACAGCACAGAAGACAGACAACATTAAAAACATACTTGCATGTAGGATGACTAGTTAGAAAAGTGCAGTGAATGGATAGAATCTGCTGTGTGATAAAAATGCTACATTTAGTCGCCATCAATAAGAAATTTACTTGATTTAAAAACATCCAAATGCTGGTATTGTCCACCTTAGCCACGTTCTTCACCAAACAGAATACTTCAGAGTTTTAAAGGCACTCCTAAGGCTGTGAGTTATACCTAATGCTTTCTATCTTCTAGTACTTAAGACCCATGAACATTGGCAATGTTTTTTTAACACTGTATCTCTAGTTTCCTGACTACTGCAGGTGCATAGCAGACACTTGTGCTAAGCTGAACAATGCCCTTCCTCCCCCTGCAAAGATGTTAACCTCCTAATCCCCCGAGCCTGGTGGATATGTTACCTTACATGGAAAAAGAAGAGACTTTGCTTGCAAATGTATGTTAAGGATTTTTGAAACGGGAGTTTATGCTGGATTATCTGGGTGGGTCCAATGTCATAAAGGGCGGCAGGAGGACCAGAGTGAGCAGGAGGGGATATGATGATGAAGCAAGAGGGTGGAATTATGCAAAGGGGTCATTAGCCAAAGTATGCAGGCAGCCCTAAAAGCTGAGAAAGATGTGATGTTAATTATACCTATACTATTAATTAATTATAAAATACCATACAATAGTTGAAAAACTAAACATGGATAGCCTGAAAAACAGAACAAGGGAAGTAGTCATTATTGTCATTAAATACTTGTCAAACCATGAGTAAAAATGCAAGCACTGAGTTTTTCAATTGTTGAATGACTTAGTATGGACTGGAATAAATAGATTTCAAAGTCCCTTTCAAATTTAAGAGTCCATAATATTATGCTTGTTAGATCAACATTTTGTAAATAAAATTTCTCTGTTTCTGTAATACCTTTTACAGTTGGATGTACTTGTGTCAGCTGAACCTTTATCTAAATTTAAAAACATATGCCCACATTCTACAGAATAACATGCTATAAAACATTAGTTCAGTGAAGTGGACTTCAATAATCAAATCTACCTTAGAGAAAGGCAAAATGTCTTTCAGCAACTTCTGTTATTTTATAATTCACTAACTCTAAAAAGAAATCATATCAAGTATCGAAGTATAGGCTTAAATTATATGTATATGCAAATGCAATTTAATACATTTTAGAAAATCTGAAAATATTAGTGCAGGTTTAGATAAATTTACTAAATTTCTTGAAGTATATATTTCATATATTGCTCTTCTAATTCTCTCTTATGGGTCTGTAATGACTTATTTTCATTTTAAGCGCTCCATATTATGACACTGTTTTTTTCAGAAGTAAATTATAAGACCATTTATTTAAAGACCTGTAATATGCAGTATTATAAAGACTTGTATTCTAAAAGCATTTATATGATAACAGAACTTTACTTGCAATATATTCCAAAGACCCATAAAAGTACAGATTTCCTTGGGACAAAACTGAAAGTATATTCAAAGGGAATTAGAGAAAACAAATCAGCCCTGGCTGGTGTGGCTCAGTGGATTGAGTGCCAAACTGTGAACCAAAGAGTCGAAGTTCGATTCCCAGTCAGGGCACATGACTTGGTTGCATGCAAGGTCCCCAATAGGGGGTGCTCGAGAGGCAACCACACATTGATGTTTCTTTCCCTCTCTCCCTCCCTTCCCCTCTCTATAAATAAATAAATAAATAAATAAATAAATAAAATCTCTAAAAAATAAAAAAATAATTTCTTAATTACCCTAATATCAGACTTTCTACCAAGTAAACCATAAAATGTTTTTGTAAGTTTAAAATGTTTACCATAATAATGCATCAGATGTGAAATTTTAATTGTGACTTCTATTTAGTAAATATTCTTTCTTTTTAATTCACAGAAATAGGCAAATCACTGATATTTCCCAAGAAAGCTATATTTAGAACTGTAGTTATTCATAGTGTTCTGGCAGCTTACAATTAAATAGAGAAAACAGCATATAACTTTGTTGTCTTTGAAATCATACAGGATAATGAGGCATATGCTTTTTTCCTTATGTGTTAAAACATACACATGTTTTGAATTTTATAAGAAAGTCATTGTTATTTGGGACCCATAAAAAAGACAGAATTCCACCAAGAAGCAATACATTTTAAAAACCACAGAGAGGAAACCCTGAGTGAAGTGTGTATGCACAGTGTGTGCGTACACTTTAGAGAAGATGAGGGTGAGAATGAGTGTAGAGGAGGAAGGTGGTGACAATTATGACTTAAAACACTGACTGTAGCTTACTATGCATCGTACAGAACGATAGTCAATTTCTATAGTGAATTTACCTCCGTTGTTTGCTTCCCTTTAACCTTTCTTAAGGCAGGGTAGTATAAAGCAAGTGGTCCAGTAGGAAGACACTTTGAGACACCTTGTCTGAATGTGTGAATCCCAACTCCATCCAGTTTAGCTGTGAAAAATGGTCTCGATCTATGACTCAATCTACCTGTGCCTCAATCCCCTCATCTTTAGAATACAAGTAATAGTTGAGACTTGTAGTGATAAAGGACACTTAGGGTATATGATGACTTAAAATGAGAAATAAAAGTATACTAAATGCAAATGTGCCTTTGCATAGTAACTACTGGAAAAACGCTAGCTACTGTTATCTTTAGTGTGCAAATGTCAATCAACTTATTCTTAGAGTATCTTAATATCTTTTCTCTTAGTTATTGAACGACTTTCCTTAATTTGACCATTTTCCCTCATCTTTCTTCTGAAGTCTTTTTCTTTATATCCTGTTATTGGATTTCTTTTTTTTTCATTTTACAATATATATTTCTAAGATTTAGTGCTTTCTATCCAATTTGTGGTGTAATACATAGAGCAAAGCAATACACACCTTCACTACATACGCAAATGTAGAAGAGACACTGCCTCTCTCTCTCTTCTTGGAAACCAGCATATTGGAATATAACCTGGGCCTATTCAAATATTTCCTTATATCTAAAGGGACAGATGCAAAGATACAGGTATGGGTAAGAGCCTTTCACAGAATCCAGTAGGAGAGTTCAGTGTCCATCAGCTATGAATGAGGGAATGCATCTCGTATTCTGTGATGAAGGGTATCAACTTCATCAAATGGGTTCCTCAGAGTCACTAGTTATGCTCTCTGCCACCAAGACACCATTAGTTTCTTTTCTCCCAAGCTTCTTGATAAATCTTCAAAATGTTTGACACGCTTCCAATAAATTCCTTTGCTGATTATGTGAATCAGAGTCAGTTCCTGCTGTTTATAACCAAGGACTTCACCTAATATTGAAATTAGGGTTAGAAATCGATGACAGATAACAAATGCTTAGGGAAATTGGAGAAATATATGATTAGCATGATGCCTAGATGGGTCTGAAGACAGTGAAACTCTGAGATGGAAATTTGACACCACATGGCATAAAGTGATGATTTAGCTAATTAAAGTCTCATCTGTAATCACCTGGAATCAAGTAGCCATTTGAAGGAAAGGCTTAGGTCTAGTAGGTTATCAGTTCTCATAGACATAACAAAGGATATGATGAATTTAAGGCTGTAGGGGACAGGACTCTGTAATGGAACTTTAAACACAATAAATGGAAAAATAATTGTTAAGATCAAATCCCCCAATCCCAAAAAAACATATGCACCCCAATGTTCATAGCAGCACAATTTACAATAGCCAAGAGTTGGAAGCAACCTAGGTGCCCATCAGTAAATGACTGGATCAAAAAACTATGGTACATATACACAATGGAATTCTATGCAGCAGAAAGAAAAAAGGAGCTCCTACCTTTTGCAACAGCATGGATGGAACTGGAAAGCATTATGCTGAGTGAAATAAGCCAGGTGTTGAAGAACAAATACCATATGATATCACCTTTAACAGGAAGCTAAGCAACAAAACAAAACAAGCAAGCAAAATACAACCAAAGACATTGAAATAGAGAACAGGGGGACAGTGACCAGAGGGGAGAGGGAAGGGAATTTCAGGGGAAATAGGAGAGGGATTTAGAGGAACAAATATAAAGTGTACATGGACAACAACTAAGAAAGGTAGAAATGGGAGGGAGGAAGGGAGCACGGGAGGATTGGGATGGGATGGGAGTAATAGACAGAAAATTGTACTTGAAAATAATTAAATAATTTTTAAAAAATTAAAATTAAAAAATGCCATTTTAAAGATCAAGGAAGCAGTCTTTTAAATTGGCTCCTTTAACATTTCCTTAAGAACAAATCTGTTGGTAACAAATTCTCTCAGATCTCATTCATCTAAAATTACAGTACTTTTATTTTTTTAAAGAATATCTTCACTGGATGTAGAAGTCTGGGATAACTGTATATTTTTCTCTGTGTACATTGATGATGTCATACCATTGTCTTCTGGTTAGAATTGCTTCTGATGAGAAATTAAAATTCTATGTATGCTGTTTTGTTAAAAAAAAAAGATCAAATCCCTAAACTCCTAGTGCAAAGTGCAGCAGACTGCAAAGACAGATATCAACAATTCCTCTCATCTTTCTATTCTCATGCCACTTTACTAAAAAAAAATGTGGGATTTTTATTTCCTACCTAAATCTTGGCTGGTCTTGTGACAAGATTTGACCAATGGAATAAACTGAAATGGATACTGTGCATTATATAGAGAGTTGAATTTAAGAGGGTCCAGTAGTTTTTTCTTTCACTCTTCGGATTCTTGAATGATGATGTAATTCACTGACTGAAACAGAGAAGCCCAGCCAGTCCCCAGTCATACTAGCCAATCCATCTGGGCTCTGGAAACTTGAGTGAGGCCAGTCGGGGTCCTCCAGCTCTACTTACACCACCATGTGGAACATGCTTCTAGCCAGCTCCGTGTGGAACATGCTGTTAGTGGTAGGCTGAGTAAGGGTCCCCCAAAGATATTAACCTCCTGATCCTTGGGGCCTGTGAATGACACCTCATATGGCAAAAGGGAATTTGCAAATGTTATTAAATCAATGATATTGCAATGGGAAGATTGTCTTGGATATCTGGGTGAACCCTAAATGTAATCCAAGGATCCTTAAAAAAGGAGGTAAAAACAGTCAAAAACAGAGGTTAGAAGATGTCACAATGTCAACGAGGCTGAAGTGATGTGAGGGAGGACTCATGAGTCAGTGAAGGGACTTCAAACTCCTTTTCCTTTAGAATCACTCACTTTCTTAAGGCCACACAGGAAGTTTGACATACTCTGCCTGTGAAGGCTAGAGCCAGAGTTCGGCCACCTGATTCCTCACTGAACAGCCAGCTTCTTAATCAAACTATCCCTTTTATTTAAAGCAGAGTATCCCTCTACTTTGTAAAATGAAACCATTTTCCAAGCCAAGAACATTCTCTGCCTATGTTTTAGTGGAGTTGAAAGATGATTTCCGGTATGGTACTTCTTGTATGGTACTTCTTGCAAAAATAAGTCCTTTCAAAAGTACGAATAATATCCATAGCAGAATAGCAATGCAGTTTTCATCATGGAATGTATAACACAAACCTGTAACCAATTTTAAATATATTAGACAATTTAAATCAAATTGATTAGCATTTGGATATAATCAGTCATGGGCATGAAATGCTTTTTAATCAGGTAATGACTTCATTAAACATGGTTAATCACACAGCACCTTGAGCTCATTTTCTAAACATAGAATTAATTATTCAAATTATGGCAATTAAAACACACCAGTCGATGGCTGGATTCATTTTTGAAACTACCTAGGCAAGCTTGCCAAAAAAAATCTACTCATCATTTGCAGGAATTGTAGTATGTGCTGAACATCTAATTAAACAGCACTATAGGAAAAAAATATGGACAACAGGGTAGTTACTTCTTAGTCAAATCTTATAATGGACTTAGAGAATGAAACAGGGCATAGAGAAACACTTGAATCATGAAAAAATAACTCAGTTACTGTTTATATACAATTTACCATTTATTTTTTAAAATATGGTGTACTTGTTTTCATCATAGAATAATATTCAATTCTTATAAAGTCAGAAATGCATTTTATTTACTGCCCACATGATCAGCAAATATGTATAGAAGACCTACTCGATGCTTAGGTGCCCTGGATAAACAAAAGAAGTACAACCTGCTTGAGAGATTTTAAATACAGTTTGGGAGGCTAGACATAAAATCAGGAAAGCTACAGATAGCATGCACTAAAAATAGTCAACTAAGAATGTTATTGGACTTTCTATTTTGAGGCATACACTTGAAAAATAAATTATTTTTGCAGCTCAGCTGGATAAATTATATTAGATTCTATTTCATTTGGGATGGTGGCACCAAGTAGAATGGTTTATTTTTCTGACTATGTGCATTTATGTGGTCATGAAGAAAAGGTTTAGTACAGTCCAATGAACATTTAGGAGATGGAATGGAGCTTATTGCCTAAGTTTATCCTATGTCTCAGAGTTTTATTCTTATCAGTTTAAGAATAGTAATTATTTTGTGTAGTATTGCTTTTTGAAATTTGGTATACCATTTTATTATCCCACAATGTTCCACCTGGTAAGGTACATTATAATATACATCTATAATTGTGACAAAAATTCAAACATTAATTTTAAAGAGTTGATATGTCTAAAGAGGTATCAAGGTACATTGGTTAGTTTTACCTGTCTGATGAAATCCATTATATAAAGATTTCTTGTAAAAAAATTCTTGTAAATTCACAGAACAAAGTGTTTTGTTGTGTAATTCTTAACAATCTTCTTTTCATTATAGCAATCTTTTCTTATTAAAATGGCTAAATCAGCAGGCAAAAAATGATCATATTTACTTCTGAGGAAGTGATACTCTCAGTAACATCACATAAATGTGACAATAAGATACATAACTCACGTCCAAAGAACATCTAACTTCTACGTATTAGCTGTAATGAAGAAAATAGAATGGAAAAATCAACACGTCCTCATCACAGAATGCTCATTTATGGAATTGAGCTGTTTACACAATGGTTTTCAAGATAAACAGCTGTTACCAAAGAAAATGGGCAGCAATAATAATAATAACTTCAACTTCATTTCAATTTTCTTTATACCTCAACATCAAGTAGGAATTTTCTGGAAATTAATATGCTCCTTGTGTCATTCTGAATCAGTATTTACAGAATATTAAAGTAAACTTTTTGACTTAGTAGTTTAACTTAATGGAAATTATGCTTCATTATCATAAATATATAAACTAAGACTTTGAATAATTTTATTGGATATTTCTGAGGTTATATCATTATAATATAATGATATACAAAATGAAACAGGAGGTAACAGCATGAAAGGAACGTTCCACCTTCTTGCCCATGTACAACCATAATGTAGTAATGGTTAGGTGACATAGGTTAATATTTTTTTCTTTAAGGCCAGAATATGATAATGATAAATAGTAGTAAAAACAAGCAATACATGTTTAAAACTTCACCCTGAAAATTAAGGAGTTTTCACATATATATCTGTCACATGCAGTAAAAATGCAATTTATTATGTATCCAGAGTAATGTTCAGCTGCACAGTCAATATTAGGATGTGATCCTGTCTTGGTGAATGGATACAATGTCTTTCCAGGTCTCTCATTTCATTCATATTCCATTTAAAAAGGCACTTAGTCTTCCACACAGACTGGGAGATAGGGACTCTATTTTTCTTAATGATTACATTTCAAAGGGATGGCTTCCAGGTCCTTGAGAAAGATGTTCTTGGGTTGTAAACCGGCAAGATTTGGAAGAGCATTTATATCTCAAAGGGGATAGGGAAAGAATTTGCATATGCAAGGGTTCTAAAGTGGTTTAAGAAAAAGCAGATGAGGCACCTACAGTCAGAAAGAAACTTGTCTAAAGGGTAGTCAGGTTGAAGACATTTTTAAGACCATCTTGGTCAGGACACAGCATCCAAGGTTCAAAACTCGAGTGAGACACCTGGGCTGCTGAATTGAAGGAGCCCTGGGGGGGGTCTCACCCTGGTCTCAGTCTTGCAGTGCTCCATAGACTATTACCTGCAGCAGATTTTACTGAAGGTTTGGGAACATCAAGGCCTGTGGGAGACTGGAATGACACCATGTCCATGTCCCTGTTCCTGTCCTCCAGTGCAGAGGGTTGAGTTAAGCATACTCTTTGATTCAATTTGTATTCTACCATCATTAGTTTATGCAAGGTACCTACTAATGACCAAATTGTGTCCCCGTGAAATCTCTATGCTGAAATTTAGTCCCCCGTGTCACTATAGTTGAAGATGGAGCCTTTAGGAAAGTCAGTGAGGTTACATGAGGTCATAATGGTGGATCCCTAGTCGGGATACTGGTGCCATGCCATGGAAGAGTGAAAAGAGAGCAGAGGAAAGACCGTGTGAGGACATAATGAGAAAGCGACTGTATAAGCCAAGAAGACGGTTCCCACCACAAACTGAATTTGCTGGCATCTTGATCATGGACGTTTCCCTTCCACAACTGTGAGAAAACTGATGTTCGCTGGTCAAGCCACCCAGTCTGTGGTATTTTAATAGGGCAGCCTAAGCAAACTAGCACAGCCTCTATCTTATGTTTTGAACTTAGTTAAAGTTTAATTATTCATTTCTCATGCCCTTTGTCTCCCTAAACTATTTCTTGTTCCCTCATCTCCTGAGTGATTATGTTTATGTGTTAAATGTATCGTTTTTAGCATTGCAAACTCATAACTTATAATTTTGCATGTATATACTTATAATTCACAGAAATGGTATAGTTTATATATCTCATTATGTAGAATCTACTTTTTTTTCACTTGTTAATACCTATCCATGTGGCTATGTGTAAATGTTTCCGATTGCTGCATACTGTTCCGTAGCCTGTGTCCAGCATGCTTATCTACCCATCTTCAAAGGTTACCTGCAAGTCACTGCCACATAAATAGCCACTTGCTCTCTTTAACTTTGTCCCCAAGCTTCCTTCATTTATTTTGGCTCTTTTTAGTCACCTGACACCCTTTCTTCATGTCCCAATTATGTCTTTTCTTACTTCTCCTTACTTATGGAGCCCTTTTTGAATGGACTCTGTGAAAAAACATAAGTCCCAGATAAACTCAGCCATATTTATTATGCTCACAGCCAACCACATCCCAGCTCAGGGCTTTGCTTTTAATACTAAAGGAATCAATTAGTGTAGGAATTAGACTTTTCCTTTAAAAAATCCAAGCAATTGTGCTTTAAAGTGCATTTTTCTGTGTATTTAAATATCATAACAACATTTAAAATAAATTTTAACTTAAAATTGAATTAACATATATGTCTACAGGTAAACAGTTACACCATAATTAAGAATATATTCTGTTTTATTTTTACTTTTTCCCTCCCACCTCCTACCCCCATGGCTGCTTCCATGATTTCGGCTTTAACTAAATCCCACTGTGGAGTAAAATAGGCAATTTTGGGGGTCCTGTTTTACATTTCAATGAAATAAGGTGGGTCATTTTATGGGAACATTGCAAATTTCAGGCTCTACCTTCAATTAAAAGAACGCAAGGGGAGGCCCTTCCCCGCAACAGTCCAAAGCACGGGACCAGAGTCCTTTGGATTTTCTCCTGCACATCCCTCGCCATTGCACATTATCTCTCAGCAGCAGCTGGTGACACGCAGACACGGTGCCTCTAGGAAAAAGCTCTCTCTTCCCTGGTTCCTTCTGTTTCAGTCCATTTACCTCAGAAAGAAAACACGGCTTTGGCTGGTCAGCTCGCAATATCTTTTCCACAATGTAATTTAAATCCCTTCAGTTAAGGGAAGAAAATTTGCATTTCGAAGCTAGCTTTGCTTTAAAAACTAACCAAAGTCAAAGGTCTTCACAACCTGATGATCAGAGGGAAATGTTTTATAGATAGAACAGAAAATTATAAGATGCCTGTGTTTTCAAAAGAAAGGACCCACATACAAGAGGTTGTGGTGTGGCAAGATGGTTTATTTGGGTGGAAGTCTGCCACTAGGTTTATCAGTTCCCATCTCCCTCCAACCCACCATGAAAAAACTCCAACTGTGTCTTCAGCAAGGCCAAAACAAAAGCTAGTGTTCGGAGTTTCTGCTTCATATTAAAGTTTAGACCTTTTGGAGATCAGGCCACCAGCTGCAGGCCCTGGTGGTGAGTCGACGAACATGACCACGTGCTCCTGGGTGAGAGAGAATACTCGGATGCACAGGGCAAGTGCTTTACCAGCGGGAAGAAAGAGGTAGATTGTGGGGGAGAGGTCTTTGGTTCCCTGGCATTATATTAGCTTGGGTTCGGGACAGACCAGGTGATTTTTCTTAAAGGAAATGCAAAAACCAGTCAACTTCCAAAGCTTTCACAGGTTTTTGATAGGCCCAAGTCCCCTAGTTAGACAGACAGACCAGAGTGGTAAAGAAAGAGTAAATCTTTCTTTTGTTAAAGATTTTATCAAGAAGCTATAGTGGCTATAATTTTTAATGACTTACATTTATATATTTTGATTTCTAATAATTTTTAAATAGGTTTTATTGATTACACAATGACAATTGTTCCATTTCCCCCTTTTTATTCCTCTCCGCCCTGCATACCCCCTCCCACCCACATTCCCCCCCCTTTACTTCATGTCCATGGGTCGTACATATAAATTTTTTGACTTCTCCCTTTCCCATACTATTCTTACCCTCGCCCTGTCTATTTTCTACCTACCATTTAAGCTACTTACTCTCTGTACTTTTTCCCTCTCTCTCCATCCCCCCACTTCAACATGTCCTGAGACTCAGTTCCTTTGTCTAAAAAGTGAGGTTTTTATGTTATAATAATGTGAAAGTTAAATATTTTTTTAAAAGTGTGTAGTACAGTGCCTATCCCATTGTAAAGGATCAAATATACACTAAGAATTGTAGAAACAATGAGATGTCTTTTCTCTGAATTATGGTAATTATTCCTCATGTTTGAGAAAGAACTTTCTTCTTTTTTGAATTAATCTTTTTGTTTTGGGTTAAGAAAATAAAAATAATAAAATCTTACCTTTCATGTTGATGTTTTCAAAATGATGTACCCCAATTATACCTACAAAGCTAATTTTATTTAGCAAAGCATTAAATTGATGTCTTATTGATGTTTTATAATGCACTAATTTTTCATTTATGGTTTAGTGGCATTTTTTAATTTTTCAAGTTTTTTTGTAGTAGACGCATATATTTTTTAAATATTCTCCTGTGAGCATTTTCATCTTTGGAGTTGGAAAGTAAAAAATGCATGCAAAATTCATTCTTACATTCAGTTGTATCTCAGTTTAGGTTTTAATTTTTTTCATAAAATAATAAAACATGTAAATAATAATCTATGTTGTAAAATGTGTTTATTCCTTTTCCACTTTTAAGCATTAAATGTGGCTTTACCATTGTTTGTCATAGAACATTGTAGAAGTTGGTATTCTGCTTCAGACTTTGTTATTGAGTTATAGACTGTTTACACAAATCACCATGTGAAAGTCTAATATAGATCTCAAAATTATTTATCAAAAATTAAATTATCGATTCTATTTTCCACAAAAGCCTCCAATATGCTTATTCCCACTCTCAATAATGGTGCTATTATTCAGTCACTTGCTTAGCCCAAACAAACAAATTATTTTATCTGTCCTTTCTAACTTCTCTCCCAACCTCTCAATAAGTCTTATAGACAATACATTAAAAATATATTAGAATTCAAATTACTCATCACCATCCCCATATTCATAAGCCATAATTACCTTTCACAATGGTATTTTACATCAGTCAAAATAAACTAGTTTTAGTTTGTGTGTTTGTTTGTTTGGAGGGGGCATAAAATTCATTGATTTTTATTGTCTTAAAAACAGATAACATATGAGCCCATTATAATTTTCAAGCCACCACAGCCATACAGAGTATATAAACAAAATGAAAAAGTTCCCGCTCTTACCTCTCCCTCTCCTTTCTCTCTCCAGAGAGACCATAGTTAAATGTTTAATGTATATCCTTCAAGAATATTTTCCCTATGTGATTATACCTGTGATTTTAAACTAGGGGGATTCTTCCATCCCGGGCACATTTTACAATATCTGAGGGCATTTTTGCTTGTCATGACTTTAGATGTTTTCTACTAACATGACTTTAGCAATGTTGAAAAATATCTACAATGCACAGGACCACCCCCACAACAAATAATTTTTTGGAACAAAATGGCAATGGTTAACATTTTCACTATCATATGTCTATGTGTGGATTTCTTTGCTTTTGTCTTACTTACAGTTCTCTGAACTCTTAGGATGTATAGAATAATGATTTTCATCAAATTTGGGAAACTTCAGACATTGTTTCTTTGAATAATTTTCTTGCATCTTTCTCTCAGTCTACAACAAATTTAAATTATAGAGGTAAAACATAAAATATGGGAACAAAGAATAATTAATGATAAAGGTAAAAACAGAAGCAGAAGTCATTTCATAATTTCTTCAAGGAGGTAGACTGGTGAGCAAAGGTATAACATGCTAATAAATTCAAACAAATATAAACTAGCATGCTAGTGCCAAAGTAAAATAAGCCAGGTACTGAATAAATGCAACTAGTTAAAACAAATAACATGAGAATTTTATCACAGTGCTAATGAGCTTTTCTTTGTATTCTGAAGGAATGAGAAAAAATGGTTTTTTGAAAATGAGATAAAAATAAGAACAATTATTAAAGCGTATCCAGTTACTAATTTACTATATTAAATCCTCCTGTCAATGAGATAAAAATTTCAGAAGATACAAAATAAGAAGAGAATTAAGAAAAAATTCACCACAAATTTAATGAGAAAGAATATGTAGATTGGAAATGTAGTATTTTTAAATTATTAAAAATACTAAGAAGGCAGATGTCTCATTTTATAGTTTTTAGTAGGTAATATAATTCTGATCAGGTGGAGAAAATAGTTTATTCTCAATTTTCTAAAGAGTGAAATTCAAAGGATTGTATTTAAATATGATCTGACCATTCTTTAGTTCCTAATATTAGCTTTTTAATTTAATTCAGTTGAATCAACAGCTCTTAAACTTCTCGTAGTTTTCAGTCACCATGAAAGGAACTGAGGAAAGAGAAAGAAGATGAAGATCCCTCACTCAGAGAGGTCACACTTAGGATACACGTAAAAGACTAAAGCTATCACAGTAAAATTTTACACATGCAACAATCAAATCACCCACATGAGATAGCATCATGAGTATACTTATTAAGATTTGGAGATTTTTCATGAAGTAGTAAGACATGAACTATGTTGGGAAGAACAAATATAACTTTTCAAATGTGTAAAGCAGGAAGGAATTTTCCAAAGCAATGAAGAAATATGCTTAAACAAATAAAAACAAGAAAAAGTGGAATGAAGTTAAGGGTTATGGTATATCTATAAACAAGAAACAAAGTAGGAAGATAAGATTAAACTAAATAAGGGATCAGAAGACAGATCATGAATGAATTGGTAAAACTTCAATAGTATATTAAGAAAACAAATACAAACATTAAGACATATTCCACAGCAAACTGACACGATATGATTATTATTTGTAAAGACTTGCTAGAAGCATCAAGCAGAATTTTAAAAATAAAATGAAAAGCAGGGGCCTAATCAGAAGGCTAGTGCCATAATGGGGAGAATTGTTAAGGATCCTCTGGGATAAAGCTTTAAAAATTTAGATTGAGCAAAGACTAAAAGATGTTGTGGTAACAAAATGGCCAGAACTTGGAAGAATTTAGAATTACCTTCAGTGTTCTAGTTTGGAGTTGTGGTGTCTTTCTCTAAGGGGAGGAATAAGAAGACATAAGTATCTTACATGTGGTTGAGAGAGAGGAAGAGCTTTGCTTAGGATATAATCTGCTTTAAATGTCGTAGAAAAATCAAGTGAAGATTTGATGGGAGAAATAAGAAGCTCCATATTCAAATACAGAGTTGAAAGCAATACTCTGGGCTAAAGTTTTACATTTCAATCGAGGGATGCATAGGTGACAGGCATTTGAAGCTTAGGGGACAAAAAACAATTATTCACAAAAAAATGACAAGAGACCTAAAAATGGAACCTTTAAAAATATTCAGCACATAATAGAAGAATACTGAGAAAAACCAAGTGTAGAGAGAGGAGAAACAACCAAAAGGGAGTGTATATCATATATTAAAGTATCAAATGCTACAGAAGAAATATAAAATAAGGTAATAGACATTTTTCCATTGGGTCTATCAATGACAGATAATTCTATTGGATATTAGAAACCACAATGCAGTGTGTTGAGGAGAACTTGGTGTCTAGGAGTGAAGTCAAAGAAAGTAGACGATCTTCATAAGAAACTTGGTTGTGCAGACACACACAATGAGGAAAAAATAAAAAAAGGTGAAAGGAATCAAGGATGCCATACATTACAGTATTTAAAAGATGAGTATAATGGTGAAGGCAACTAATTAGAAAAGAAAATAAGGTAGAAATTTTGTGAGAGAATATTAGACTATTATCATTACTGATCACATGTACAAAAATTGCTTAATACAGGAATAAGATACACTTTTCCGCTGTAAATCTATGTATCCCTAGATCAGGATGAAAGATATCTGTCAGTGGTGAGCAAAAAATTGAAGAAATTTATGGCTTCTATTTCCCCTGTGAAGTAAAAGGATTGATTTGTGTTGAATTAAAAGGAATAAGTAGTGTTGTAGTTTAGGCTTCCAGAAATCACTAACGCTAACTAGCAATTGTGAAAAATGTGAAAAAAAAATCAGATAGATAACATCAAATCCTTGCCCATCAGTGGTAGGGCTCCAGTAAAAAAAATTCACCAATACAAATACGATACTCTTTATAAGCATATTCGTGTGATATCTCAAGATGTGCTCAGTGGTTCGGGTATAATAACTAACAGGGTGGGTTACACAGGTGAATTTTCTAGATGAATGCAAAATGTGGACAAAAAACAATGGAAAATTCTTTCTTGTCATACATGCTTTGTATTCCCAAGGGATTTACAATTTAGAAGAGAGAAGCCAAATCATTGATGTTATGAAGTAATTTCCACTGAGAAGGCACCAGATGAGGAGTCTTCGGAAAAGAGTGATGGGATCTACTCAGTCGGAGTTTCAAGTATCAGGCAGCTGGTGAAAGGTGGGACTCCCCACTTTTGAGATCAGGTGTGCCTTGGGGTCTTCAGTTGAATTGCAGCAGAATGCGGCACCATCTCAATCTGTAAGTTCAATAGACATGGAAAGGAAATGAAAGAAGGAAAGTTAGCTTGTTCGTAAGAACAGTTATTAAGAAGACATGTGAAAAAGAGGGGTAGGAAGTTTCCTATAGCTACTTGAGCAGGAATAGGAATAAGCATCATTACATTCCACTAGTCTACTTCAGAAGTAGTTATTCCATCTGTGCTCTGAATTGTTGTACCAGTGGGATTTCACTCTGCCTTTTTAAAAAGTCATCTTTTTTTGTTTGCTTTATCTCTAGCTTATAAAACATTTATTTTATTTTCAGCTGTACACTTAACTTCAATTATTACCAATACACTTCATGATTCCCAAAGTTACAACTCCAGCCCTGACATCTCCGAGGCTCTAGTCCTGATTAGAAGAGTGTTTACTTCGTCTACCTGATTATCTCAGGCACTCACTCAAACTCAGAATGTCCCAATTGAACACACACCCTCAAATGTGTCCCTCCTCTTGTTTCCTTATCTCACTGTCACTTAAAAACATCACTATTCATCCAGATATTCAAACTCGATGCTTTAAGGTCCGTCTACCTTCTCTTTTTCTCTCTTTCCTATTGGCAAGTCTTATTCATCTCCTCTTGCACGGCCCCCTTGCCGCTGCCTAGCAAAGGCAACCATCATTTCCCAGAAGCTCCACTCTCTCGTCCACCTCTCCCTCACACTTTCATGAAGTAAAATGATCACTGTGAAATGCAAAACGGAGTGTGTTATGTGCTCTGTAGTTCACTGTGTCCCAAAGGTAAATGTGACGTTCCTTGACTTCTCGATCAGTTTTCAAGACTTCCCACCACATCGTGGAACCAATTACTAGGGGTTTTTCCTAAAGTGAGAATAAAACAAAGAATGAAACTAAAATTTCTGCACTCATGTAGTTTATATCCAAATGGGAGATGAAAGGTAAAAACATTAGTAATAACAACAATTGGTGTGGAGAACGTAGAGCAAGTTGAGGATAATTGGAATTGGGTGGTAGGAAAGGGTACAATTTTTTTGTCCTCACCAAGGATATTTTTCATTGTTTTTAGAGAGAAAAAGGGAGAGAGAGAAAGAGAAACATCAGTGCAACAGAAACATCGATTGGTTGCCTCTTATCGGCTCCCTGGCTGGAGATCAAAACCGCAATGTAGGCATGTGCCCTGACCAGGAATCAAGTCCATAACCTTCCCGTGCACAAGATGACGCTCTGACCAAGCCACGCTGGCCAGGGCAGAAAAAGTCTGACTTTATATAGTGTGGCCAGTGGACATGTTGAGGTGATATTTGCGCAAGGACTTGAAGTACATGCAGATTGCAACTTGCACAATTTCTCATGCACTATTTTTCTAAGTGTTTCTTACCTCCTAACACACACATATACATACAAAACCACTTATTTATAATAACCATCTCCTCCATAACTAAAGAATAAACTTCATAAAATATGCAAATTCACCTTGTTCATTGATTCCTAGTTCTAGGAATAAAACCTAACACATAGTAGTGTCTCAATAAATATTTGATGACTTTATGTATTACATTGTATTGGATGTCAGCCACATTTGAAGAAAACATCAAGTTAAAACAAATCTAAGCAATGCCCGGACTCATATATCGTAAAACAGAAGTTTGCCACTTAATCCTTTTGTGAAAAAAAGCAAACAGATTCTTGGCTCCATATATCACGAGACTCATGAGTTACTGCCAGTGTACAAACCCAGCAGCAACAGCAGCTGGGTCAACATATGCAACTTTGCTCCCTGCCGGTTCAGAGGATAGAAAAAATACAGAAACAGAAATGAGGACACCAAAGATTGTACAAATATCCTGGCAGCATAATTTACTCGTGTTTATAATTAACACTTGTATCATGGCTGTCATTCTGAATATTGAAGGTCTGAACATTTGTAATTTTCTAATGTGAAAATAATTTGCTCTGACATTAGAACACAATTTCGAGATTGAATATCTGGAAAAATGTAATCAATAACAAAAAAACTGAATATCTGAGTTCCATTTAAGTCTGCTTCAGCATTATTTCCAAAATCCCGTTTCCTCTTCTAGGGATCTTTCAAGCTGTTAGTCATTGATTGCTAATTATATGCTCAACGTATTTTTATATTTAATCTTCATAAAATTCCTCCAAGGTAGAGTTTATTATCTTGCTGTTATGGTTGAGAAAACAAGGAGGAGAAAGGCTAAAGAAGCTGCCCAAAATCCCACTGTTGATGGTGTGGTGGAGATTTAAAGTCATATCTGTCAGCATTCAAAGTTCATGCTTTTAACTTTTTAACAATATCAATATATATATTTATTGCATAGAATTGCTTCCTACTTAGTTTTTTAAGTCAAAAAAAGTTATTGCATTTAAAAGAGAAGAAACATGGCTTGTTGCTTTAAATCTATATTTTTCAAGAAATTAAGAACTACGTAACTTCTCCGTGTCAATTTTAAAGAAATTGTAAACTTAAATGTCTGAGTCTCTACAATTTCTATTTATTTTTAATTTGTTTCCTTTTCTAAAAACTTATGCATACTAATGTAAGAACTGTAAACTGGAAAATTTAAAATTAAAAGGAATACAATAAAATTATCAAACATAACAGAACCATGAGATAACTACTGTCACTATTTGATGCAAAATACCACCGGTATCTTTATCATGAATATATGCAAATATACCCACATGGACATGGTCAAATAAATATCTGCATTTGTGGATTTTGTAAATGGAATTTTAATTTGTTTTATTTCTTTATTCCTTGTCATATTCACACAAGCCCAGGGGTTAATTCATCTCCAAATGAATCCTGACTTTATTTTCTTTCAGGATTTTATTTTCCTCTTGTTAAATGCCAGTCACTCTTCCAAACTTGTTCCTTCCCATGTGAAGTAAAGAAGGCAAAAAGGCTGCTCAGACTGGGCTATAATCCCGAGCCTAAATTTCTATGAAATGTACCAAATGCTTGAATCCAACTTGGAATTCTGAAGATTTGTGTGTGTGTATATGTGTGTGTAGAGACAGAAACTGTCCAGAAAGTATCCAGCCATGCACTATAAAAGACAGACATTTTTTTAAAAAGACACAAGATACAAAGAAACATCTTATATTAAGACATTGCAACCTCAGACCCCTTCAAAGTAGGCACCAAAGTAGGCACCTCACACAGGTCTTCCAATCACCATCAGCTGCTCTATTTTCCTGAATCTCATTGAGGGTCTGAAATCTCTTCTATTTCAAATGTGATTTTAGTTTTCGGAAAATCCAGAAGTCTCAGGGTGCCAAATCCGGGCTATAGTGGGGCCGAGTCACCTGGATGACTTGATGTCTCTCCAAAAAACTCTGCACGAAACATGATGATGCATAAGGGGGTGCATTGTCGTGATGAAGTTGCCAGTCACCAGTTGCCCATAGCGGTGGCCTTCTGAGTCATCTGAATAGTTTCCACAGGGGAATATTCAAGCTTAACACAAAATTTGATGCAGATTCATTGCTCAACTCACTCAGTCATTTTGAATGTGACAGCCACACAGTACACATGCTCACTCAATGGCGTCCACCTCCTCCACTGACTAGTACAGTGAAGTCTTCCTTGTCCACAAATGCACATTCCAATCCACTCTCCTTGGCTTCCAGCTTACATCGATATTGCCCAAACTGTTCTAATTGTAACAACAATGGTTGGACTTTTTTCAGACAGACTATATGCAAACAGGTCAAACCCATGGGCCAAATGTCATTCCTGGCATGCTTTGGAATGGCTTTTACACAAAAAGTCATTTTACTGTTTCTATCAGGTTGTAAAAAAATTAAAGAAAAATACTCTACTATGACTAAGAATAAAAATGGCCTGCAAAGTCTAAAATATTTACTAACTGCCCCTTTAAAGAATACGTGTGCTCCAGATGAAAACTTTGAATTGAGATTCTTACTAAATAATTCAGGTATCTTGTGTGTCTAAATGCTAATAGGACACTGTTAAAATCCTTAATTAGAAAACTTAGTTTGTATCTAGAAGTTGACAAATGTGAATTTATTAGGAATGGTAAAATGGAGAATGTCTTCCTTCCTGTCATTTTTAATATGTATGAATGCTCACTCTGACTTCTCTACATTTTTGTATCTAGCCAATCAGAAGATCATGGACACTCAAAGATAATAATATGAGTATAGGCTTTGGGATATTGAAGCTTTTGAAAATCTCCATTTTTCTTGGAAAAAATTAGCATGGTAACAGTCCAATGAGAGCCTATTCATACCATATCATTCCTTTTATCTTCATTTATACAATATTGATAGCTTAAATGTTTTAATGAATATTTTATTTATTTACTTTTGTGGCTCACAGAATGTGGCTAAGGGCCTAAGAATCATTAATAATGGAAAGGTCTCCCTTGCTTTTGTTGAACTTCCTATGTCAACCTGGCAAAAAAGCACAATGAGCATATGGATCTCACCATAGGCATTTAACTTCAACCTACTCAGTTTTCTGATACAGCCAGAAGTAGTAGGGAATTCCACAACTCCGGAAACTTGGATGGGAAACATGTCCTCCTGAGATGACTAAAACACAAATCCTCACATTAATTACAAAAATGTCCAGGCACTACCAATTAGTGTTGAGCATCCTAATCAGTGAAGAAAAACATAGTGACTAAATCTTTTAAAAAGCATATTTTTTTCAAAAGTGCAACTGTTTTATTTTTGAAACTTTTTTTAAATTCTTGTTCAAGTATAGCTGTGTCCATTTTCCCTAGGCAACTCCCCCACCCCATTCACCCCCACTTCCCACCCTTAATCCAACCCTGCTTTGGTTTTGTCCACGTGTCCTTAATAAATGTTCCTGAAAACCCTTCCCCTTCCCCGATCACTATCCCCTCACTGAAATTAAACATTGATCTTTATCAAAGTTGATAAAAGCCGTGGGTTATCTCTGGCCCTAAATATTGAGGCCAAATGCCAACCCACATGGTTCCTCCATTTGTAAGAGTAGCTTAATAATAACTGTCTAGTTTTGTGAAAAATATGAAATTAACATCATGATTTATACTATGTATATTATCTGGGTAAATACTGATTATAATTACATGACCATGTAATTATACTATGGTCATGTAATGAAACTAAACCTATGTATAAGAATATAAGAAATAATACTGCTTTAAGAGTACTTGTTGAAATGTTTGAAGATAAAGTAGTATCATTTCTGCAGCTTACTCTAAAGATTTCAGGAAAAATATAAGTATGCACACTTTCACATAAACATACACATGTGTATATGTATTTATGTGTACATGTTTGTATGCTCATCCACTATTTTAAACCACAGATGCAACAGTTTGTACCCATATATACAGCATGGCCTTCCCCTTCTTCCCCTCACCTCACCTTTAGACCAATTTCTTCCTCACTTTAGACCCCTGATTTCACCCTTTTTGGAGAATTTATTTTAGAAAAATTGCAATTGAATTCTTCCTTGCTCTCTAGAGATACAAATTTTCTCATAAAACCTTGCCAAGTTTACAACCCAGAAATATCTTCCCCAAGATCCTGGGAGTCATCCCTTCTGGTTGCAACCATAAGGACAGATAGTGTCATTTCCTGCCCATCCTTGTTATGGTAGGAGGCTAACTTCCGGCAGCACCAGCTAGCAAACCTGAATGGCCTATTCACATTGACCAGTCTCCTCTGTGATGTTCTTCAGTACCACCCAGGGGTTAAACATTTCTCCAGTTTTAGAGGAATTGAGTTCAGTCTCTTTCTATTGCAATAATCTTATATAAAGCTTCTTTGTGTGTTTAACTCCATCGGTGCAATTTTCCTTTGAATGGACACACAGAGAAGAAAATAATTAAGTAAATAGTAACATTAACTTTGGGAGGAACTGACTGAAGGGCAAACGGGAATTCTTTGTACTATATTGCAATCTCTCTATACTCCTGTTTTTTTCCAAAATAAAAAGGCAATCATGCAAAATTTACATGAAAGTTTTATAATATCTAGGCCCTGGTTGATGTGCCTCAGTGGATTGAGTGACAGCCTGTGAACGTAAGAGCTGCTGATTCATTTCCCAGTCAGGGCACATGCCTGGGTTGTGGACCAGATCCCCAGTAGGGGGCGCATGAGAGGCAACCACACATTGATGTCTCTCTTCCTCTCTTTTTCACTCCCTTCCCCTCCTTCTCTAAAAATAAGTAAATAAATGAATATCTAACAACATTTTAAATCAAAACCTAAATACTCAATTCCAAAGCATACTCAGGATACATGTTTTCAATAGTCATATTTAAAACAATCCAATAGCCACACAAAATTAAGATATATCTGTTAATAAAAAAAAACACTGAGAAATAATTATGGTACCAAATTGCACATAAATAATTATGCTCAATAAGCTGGAGGCAAATTTTGTTCTTATGTAGAAATGTAAAATTTATTTCAATTTGAAGACCAATTAGCAATATATACTATTTAAGATATTTTACATAAAATTCAAAGTCATACACTAAAAGACAGTGGAGACAGAGAGAGTCCCTCCAACATTATTGGTGGTATAGCTCCGTGTCACAAAGAGTAAATTGTTCCATGATATTCGTAGGAAGTGACCATCTTTTCCTGCACAATTACTTCTAGCAGGGACCTTCCAACTTGAGGTCATTTTATACAAAAAAAAAATCTTGCCCTCTCATAATTTTTACTCATTAGTGTTTGTTCTATCCTCTGAAAAACTTAAAACTTGTGCAACTGTATGTCTTTTAAATTCTTAAAACAGCTTTCATCCATGTTTTTAAGTCAAATATTTCCATCAGTCTTGTTATAACCCCCTGGCCTCTAATAGAACACAATATTACAACTAAACAGAACAGTAGAGACATGGTCAGGAAAGCACCTAATACCAGAGGTGGCCAAATGGTGGAAGCCACATCCAGCTTCTAGGTACAACAGTGACTGCAATGCTGGAGGCAGAGTCAGGTGTCCATCACGGGTCCTGATGACATGGCAAGCTGTGGCACCTGTGGACCAAAATGGCTGTGGTGTCTTCAGCAAACTCATTCTCTGGGGCAATCGTGGGATCCTCGCTTCCACCTAGCCTCCTTTGTCCCTGACCATTGTACAGGTCTGTGTCTCCACCTCTTCAGCGAATCTTTCAACCTATTCCTTTGCTGCTTCAACAGCCAGAAACAGTTTCATTGGCTTAGTTCTGAAAACCTTAACCGATATCTATGTATCTTTTTAATTAATCATCTGATTATTGAGCATTCATTCTATATAAATGCTATGTGATGTGCAAAAGGCTGTATGAAATATATATATATATATGTATGTATAAAAGGGCATGTAAAAGACATACAAATATAAATAAATATAGCCCTGGTCAAGGTGTCATTAATGTCCCTTAAAATTAATCATAGGATTATCACTCATGGATTTATTTAAATATCTTAGGTTTGTTTCTATTTTCATCTCATACAGCAGAAAGTTACATTTGAGATGTTTCGGCCACAATGTCTGTGCACCACAGCAATCAGAGTTCAACATAGAAANTTGTACAGGTCTGTGTCTCCACCTCTTCAGCGAATCTTTCAACCTATTCCTTTGCTGCTTCAACAGCCAGAAACAGTTTCATTGGTTTAGTTCCGAAAACCTTAACCGATATCTATGTATCTTTTTAATTAATCATCTGATTATTGAGCATTCATTCTATATAAATGCTATGTGATGTGCAAAAGGCTGTATGAAATATATATATATATATATATATATATGTATAAAAGGGCATGTAAAAGACATACAAATATAAATAAATATAGCCCTGGTCAAGCTGTCATTAATGTCCCTTAAAATTAATCATAGGATTATCACTCATGGATTTATTTAAATATCTTAGGTTTGTTTCTATTTTCATCTCGTACAGCAGAAAGTTACATTTGAGATGTTTCGGCCACAATGTCTGTGCACCACAGCAATCAGAGTTTAACATAGAAACATGGTTTTTTGTGTGTTTTGGGGACTGTTTTGTGTGTTTAAAGGAGGCAGAAGTGTGTTATACGTCCTATTGAGTGTGTATGAACAGACAGGCTGCAAGGAAAGAAACCAGGCCTTCAACTTCTCGAGTCTGAGCTAAAACCCTGATGGCAGAAAGAGAGTACTCTGAGAATCTGTTACAAGCTGAGATGAGAACTGGAGAGAAAAATAATACTCAGTTAGGCAAATACCTGACATAATTTTTAGAATTAATTCTAGGCCATTCTGTCACTTAATCAAAGCCCCACCCCTCTCTCTTTCCTTCTTTCTCTCTCTCTTTCTTTTTGTTATGACCTGACTCACTTTTTTCAGCTCCAACTTGAGAATAGTGATTTTCTACCTAAATGTACCAGAATGTCCTGATTTTAATGAATGACCTAAATTGACTTAATGCATGATTACTCAAGGAGCATTCTAAATTCAAGGAGCATTTTTAATTCTAGCATATTGAAATGAGGGCACCAGATCTGGGTTTATCTTATCTGAATTATTCTTGATTTTCTGGAAATCTATCATGCTTTTATTTCATTTCAATTGAAAGGGTACATTTTTAAACATTTCTTTTCTTCATTTTTGAGCAAAATAAGTTTAACTAGGTGAGTTTGAACTGTATGAGATGGTGAAAATAGCACTGATCCGGGAATAAAAATATCAGTCATGTTTTTCAAGCTTTAAATTATCTAAAGTCTATTTAATATACTATTCAATTTAGCTGACTAATCATTCCTAATTTTATGTCTTCAAGACAGCATAGTTTTTGGAGTGCAAACCAGACTTTGAAACCAGACTCAACTACCTCGGATACTTGTTTGCTATGAGACTGATAACTGAAATGGCATATGCCATCTTATAGTGGAGTTGAAGATAAAAGATACAATAATAAAGAATTAATCCTAACACAGAAACTGGAACAGAATGGGAAGGTGAGAAATAAAGTTATTTCCCTTTTGTATAAGACTTTCCCTGCCTTTCTCTGTTTTGTTTTTGCTTCTTTATTCATTTCAGTCCAGACCTGCTTTTTTTCATGGTACCTTTGCAGCTATAATTTACACTCCTTGGGTGATAGGCTATAAGTCTGGAAGTCAAGGTGCTGTTTAAAGAATTCAAGGAGAGTTGATCCTTTCTGTTAACAACCTTACTAACAAAACACAAGGATAAATATAAGTTCCTGCAACTGAAAAGTAATGCACATAAGATTGACCTGTAATAATACTTATGACATGTCCATTAATATTATTTAGCATTTTGTTTTTAGTTATTTATTTTGTTTTTTCTAGGTGTCAAACACTAAAAAATATTGAGCAATGAAATGTAATATTGAGAAATTTTATTAATATTTGTTTTCATTTTTGTGCTGTTGACTTGGGAAAATTTGGAAATATTTGAATTTTGTAAAAATTGTACTCTGCANAGATTTACCTGTAATAATACTTATGACATGTCCATTAATATTATTTAGCATTTTGTTTTTAGTTATTTATTTTGTTTTTTCTAGGTGTCAAACACTAAAAAATATTGAGCAATGAAATGTAATATTGAGAAATTTTATTAATATTTGTTTTCATTTTTGTGCTGTTCATTGGGAAAATTTGGAAATATTTGAATTTTGTAAAAATTGTACTCTGCATCCTGGCTGGTGTGGCCTGGTGGACTGAGCACCACACTGTGAACCAAGGGGTTGTGGGTTCAATTCCCAGGCAGGGCACATGTCTGGGTTGCAGGCCAGGTCCCCAGCAGGGGATGTGCAAGAGGCAACACATACTGATGGTTCTTGCCTTCTCTTTCTGCTTCTCTTCCCCCCTCTGTAGAAATAAGTAAATAAAATCTTTTAAAAAAATGGTGCTCTGAGTTCCTTGGATACATAGTAAGACCTCATGGTGTGATTTTATAACACCTTGAATTGTCACAAAGCCCTCCTACACTGACATGTTTTCCAATTTTACAAATATGTCTGTAGATTCTAGACTCTACTTTTCAAATTGCCTTTCACTGAGTGGAAAACGCATTTGCTAAATATTAGAAGCACCGTTTGACATGCTACTTTTTCTCTGTGGCATTTAACTTCTTGTGCCTGACCATAAAACTCAAAGACTGTGCAAGCTGAGCTCACACTGTTAGCCTGACCTCCAGTGCAGAGAGATCTGCTGCCCATGTTGCCTAGCGTTTCATTACTAAGCAGATCCTCCTCTCAGGGAAAGATAGGCATGTTCTCTCTGTTCTATAAATCTTTTTACAATCACTCTCCTCACTCCAGCTGGTAATCAAAGTATCTCAATTTTGTTGCAAAAGGGTCTCTTGAATCCCATTATACTTTTCCCATTTCTACCACCTTCGTTTAAGCTTTATCAACTGCCACATAGACTTTTACAATATCATCCTCCTTCATCTCTTTTCCTCAAGTTTCCAAGCCCCTACTCCTGTCTTGGGAGAGTACAGAAAATAGAAAAGAAAAAGAAGATTCAGTTCATGGAAGACCTTCTATAGTTCCTTAAACATTGTTCTTTAAGCAAGGGAGAACATTTTTAAAAGCGGATTGTCCTTGCCATGCTCCTGTTCCCATCGGGGGTAATGTAGTGGTCCTCTTGTCTCCATGGTTTCACCTTCTCAGTCTCACTCACTCACTTTTAAACTACTAACTTTAAAAGCTGATGTCATATTAATATTCTAATCTGTATCTATTCGGCACAACAATTTTTATCACAGCTCCTCTCTGCAGTGACACAGTATTTTCCAGAATTATACTTGTCACCTTGTAATACTACTACATTGTTTCTTTTTGTTTTAAAAATGAAATATGTCTAGATCTATGAACTTTTTAAAATAAAAATCACAAATATTGCTTAAGAATTTACCAAAAATGTCATGAATTCCTAATAAATGCTTACTCAAAATCAGTTACTCTGAAAATGAAGTAATTTTACAATGTTAAAATATGATAATAATATGTGTAATGCATAATAAACCAAGTCTTAAAGGCATCTAAATAAAGGGGATAAATGTTCAGAGGTTCACAAAGTATACATTTATACTGTGTCCTGATATTTAATTAGAAAAATGTACCAGTTGGCATCGAAGAACATAAAAGACAAGTCAGTGGTTAGTACATGAGCAATAACACTACAAATAAATGGAAAAATTCACTAGATGTGTGGGTATAAATTAGGACAGTATCAATGTAATGGGAAAATAGAAAGGTCAGTAAGAAAAATTTAGTTAATGGCAACACTCACTTCATTATATTGATTAGCTATTATGACGTTTAATGGATGACTTAGCTATAGTCACTTCATTTAGTGAATTATATACAATAATTACAATAAGTAGTAATTAAATTTGATTTTTTAAAATAAATCTGATGCTTTTTAATGTCAATATGAAAACTCCTGATGGAGAACATTAAGAAATTATTTTCTAAATCAAATTAATTTTAAATATACATTTTAAAATAATATTAAAATGATGTTCAATAAAATTATATGCAGAACATCTATCTGCTAGCACTATTATTATTATCAATATCCAAATGATGTCTGCACTCCTGTGCTCATTGCAGCACTACAGGCAATACAGGGCAGCAACCTAAGTGTCCACCGACCGATGAATGGATAAAGAAAAGCATGGTGTATATATGCAATAGAATATTCTTTAGCAACAATAAAGAAGAAAATCCTTTTATTTGTGACAACACAAATAGATCTTGAGGGAATTAAGTTTAAAAAGTCAAACGGAAAATGTCAAATACTGTATGATCTTATTTATATGTGGTATCTAAAAAAACCAAGCTCATAGAATCTAGAAAGAAAATGGTGGTTATCAGGCAGGCAGTGAGGGGTGGACAAAATGAGTAAAGGTGTTCAAAGGTGCAAACGCTCAGTTATAAGGTAAATATGTCCTGGGATGTGATGTCCAGCATGGTGACTATAGTTAACAATTCTGTGTTACATATTTGAAAGTTTTTAAGAGAGAATATCTTAAAAGTTCTCATCCTAAGAAAATAAACAGTGATTGTGTGAGATAACGGATGTTCACTAAAATTATTGTGGTAATCATTTCATAAATATGTACATGCATACACTCCTCAACTTACAGTGGGATTATGTCCCATTAACCTATTGTAAGTTGAAAATACCATAAACCAAAAATGCATTTAATGCACCTAAACTACCCAACATCATAGCTTAGCTTAGCTTACCCCTAACATGCTGAGAACACAATATCCAAAAAACATTGGCAACATAGTGCCGTGTGGAGTTATTTGTTGTTTATCCTGGCGAGTGCATGCCTGACTGGGACCTGTGGCTTGCGTGCAGACTGCCCAGAACCATGGGAGGATCATGTAAGGTATATCACTAGCCCAGGGAAAGAACACAATCCAAAATTCAAAGTACACTTTCTACTGAATTCACATTGCTTTCACAACACTATAAAGTCAATAAATTGTAAGCCATCATAAGTCTGGGACCATATGATTGTCAAGTCATTATGTTTTCTTCCAACTCAAGGTTTTAGTCGTTGTTCATACTCTGCTTTTGAATTATTTCATAGCACCTGTAAACGACATTTGGGAGGATATTCTGCCTCACTTTCACTAGAGCTGAAAGCCAAAACCAAAAACACTTTGATGTTTTTAAAGCTGATAACAAAGATGTACATAATAAAATATACTAAAACATTCTTGCCCACAACACTTTCTAAATATTGTGCTTATCTTTTTAATGGTCACTGTTAACTACTCTCTCCTATTTTCTAGCTTCAAATATTTTAAATAGCATGAAGGATATATATTAGTCTAATTTATTTATTTATTTTTTAGAGAGAGGGGAAGGGAAGAAGAAAGTGGGAGAGAAACATCAATGTGTGGTTGCCTCTCATGTATCCTCTCCTGGGGACCTGCCCCGCAACCCAGGCATGTGCCCTGACTGGGAATCCAACTGGTGACCCTTTGCTTCACAGGCCCATGCTCAATCCACTGAGCTACACTGGCCAGGGCTAATTTTTTTTCTAGAGGAGAATCTCTCTGCTCTTAGTGCATTGCAAGTTTCTTAAGGGATCATTTTAACTGACAATGGCAAAATGTGTTTTCTTATTGAAAAAAAAAGTTGGCTACATTTTTGATGCACTCGACTTGTAAGCCAAAATACATTAGAGTTCTTTATGGACAAAATATGGTAAGACATAGAATGAAATCTACATACAGGGAAAATACAAAGGCCTTGATCTCTCTCTCTCTTTTTTAGTATCTAGTGTTGATATGCCTGTACCTACAGTTGGCTGAAATTGCCTCTGGTTGTCAACTACCATTCCTGCTTCTGAAAGTGTAAAAAAATCAAACTAACAACAAAATAAACTTCTGACCCTCAAAGTCACGGTAATAACTGAGATACCATGTAAGAGCTTGCTAGTGTAAATAATGGGAGTTGTCATTTTATACTTAAATGTACAATAAAGTAGCCATTACATATTTTGGTGGTTTTCCCATACCAGCAATCTTTTCATAGCTACCAGGTTCAATTCCCACTCAGGGCACACGCTTAAGTTGTAGGTCCAATCCCTGGGCAGGGCACATGTGAGAGACAAGCGATCAGTGTTTCTCTCTCATATCAATGTTTCCCTCCCTCTCTCTCTTCCTCTCTCTCTAAAATGAAGAAGTATTTCCTTAGGTGAGGATAAATGAATAAATAATTAAGTAAATAAGTAAACAAACAAACAAATAAACTTAACCTAACTTCAAGATAATTATAAAGTTACCATAATCAACACAGTAAAGTACCGGAGAAAAAATAGACAAATTAATCAATGAAACAGAAGAGAACCCCAAAACAGACCCACATATAAATATAGCTAACTAATCTTCAACAAAGAGCAAAGGCAATACAATGGAGCAAATGTAGTCTTTCCAACAATGGTGATGGAAAAACTGGTTATTCACATGCAAAAAAAAAATTAAACCTGGACACACACCTTACACTATTAACAAAATTTAACTTCAAATGGATTATAGGTCCAAATGTAAAAAAATCAAAACTATAAAATTCCTAAAAGATAATATTGAAGAAGACCTAGACGACCTTGGACATGGTGATGAACTTTCAAGTATAACACCAAAGACTCGATCCATGAGAGCAGTATTTGATAATCTGGACTTTATTAAAAGTCCAACATCTTCTGCTTTGCAAAACACAATGCTAAGAAAAATAAAAAGACAAGCCACAGACTTGGAGAAAATCTTTGCAAGTGATACATCTAATGAGGACTGTTATCAAAATATAAAATACTTTTAAAACATTTCAATTCTAGAACCAACATCTAAATTATACTAAATTACACTAAAAAAATTAAAGGGCTTTATATTGTTTCTAAGATTAATTATCTTCCCTGTTAATAATAAGCTGTGTATTCAAAAAACAATTATGGAACACTTACTACACAGAAGACCAAGCATACAAATAAGAATTCATTAGTACTCACGAATACATAGGCAGGCCTGAAATACCATTCTATCTTTCTACAGTGACACATATTTTCTTTAAGACACAAAAGTTATATCTTAGCAAAGTACAATGGTTCTCAAAGTTTAATATCCATCAAAACTATCTGGATGACTAGTAAAAACACAGATTTCTGACTGCTACTTTCTCTTTATAGCAATAAAGTAACATCCTGTGATTTCCTGTGCACATTTACATATCAGACTTAGGCTACCGCCCTCCACTGTTGGCTCTGTGAGAACAGGGGTAATGTTGATATTGTTAAATGATCTCACAGCAACATCTAGCACTTGATACAACATGACTTTTGAAAAAAATTTGACAAAAATTGTATTTTGAAAGATTAAAAATTAACAGATTAAACAATCTACACAGAAATTTTTACTTCGTTTTCTTTAGACAGTGCTTTATAATATCCCCTTTAGCATACTGAGCATTAGTTTAACATTAGGAAGAATGAGGTACGTTGACTGAGTCCCTACTGTGTATGTAACTAGCACTTCTTAAGGATCATGAGGGTAACAAGGAAACTAACAGATAAAATGGCCAGTGTTTTCTGTGCATTTAATTTATGCTGAAATACTCTCAGATATCAAGATTATTCCTCTCAACACCACTATGACATTATTATTATTATTATTATGCTTATCTCAGATGAGGAAGTTAAAACTGACAAAGTCAAGTAAGTTGCCTGAAATAACATAGTGAAAAAAGCTGAATTCAATAGGCTCTTATGGTCTAAGTAGGGCCACACAAGTCACAAATGTGAAATATTTCTTGAAGACTATGTTTTAAACGCCTGTGAAAATGATCAATTCCACAGCAGTGCAGTGGGCACAGGGTCAGTAGGACCGTGGTGATTAAGAGAATTTTCACAAGCTCTTTTAATTCGGGCCTGGACACATAAGCTGATTTTGAAAAGTATAAGAAGATATGAAGATTTTCTAGTACAGAGGTACACGAGCAGTGACGGAAGCAGGATGGTGACACAAGGCTTTTTCAACAGATGGGGACTGGCCCAGAAAGGCAGATTTCCTGTACGGTCATAGGGAACGCACGTGTTGAGTTCTACAGGTAAGTCACCTCCCTGTTCATCCAGGTGCCCGTACTTCCTTACTCAGTTCATATATTTCATGATTTAACTTCACAATGGGCATCAGGTATAAGGAGTATGATTCAAGTCTAAATCAGGATTGTCTACCTTGCCTTATTAAATTACGGTCATCTGACCTCTTTTGGTTCTGCCATAACTGTCTCAAACTTTGTCATTAGTATACACAGGGTCTGTCCAGAAGGTATCCAGCTTTTTATCTATATGAAAAATAGAGGCATTTATTGAAGAAGATACAAGATTCAAGAAATACTGTATACAGGACAATGATGCCTCAGTCCCCTTCAAAGCAGGCACCTTGGAATCTCACACAGTTCTCCTAACTGCAATCAGCTGCCTCATCGTAGTTTCCTGAATCTCATCAGTAGTCTGAAATCTCTTCTCTTTCCAAGTGATTTTAGGTTGGAGAAAAGCCAGAAGTCACAGTGTGCCAAATGTGGGTTGTAGAGGCACTGAATCGCCAGGGTGATTTCATGTTTCACCAAAAATCTCTGCATAAGATATGATACAATGAGCAATCATGTTGTTGTGATGAAGCTGCCAATCATCAGTTGCCAATAACTGGGAGCTTCTGAATCATCTGAATAGTTTCTATAAAGGAATGATCAAGCTTAACACAAAATTTGATGCAGATTTGTTGCTGTACTCAGTCATTTTGATTGCAGTGCACACAGTACACATGCTCACTCAACAGCATCTACCACCCCCACTGACTGGTACAGTGAAGTCACCATTGTTCACGCATGCACATTCCAGTCTACTGTCCTTGGTTGCCAGGTGGCATAGACACTGTGCAAACCATTCTTGTTGTACTAACTGTGTCTGGACTTTTTCTGTACAAGCCTCGTACATGCAAATCAATGAGTCTAAAAGCCATCATGGGATTGTAAGTAGAGTGTCCTGCCAAGAATGGAGTCAACAATGAAGAAGGAGAGCTGTGCAATGAAGAGCAAGAGATAACGTTCCAGGCATACTATCTTTCTATACAAGTCCAGCATACAGACTACAGTTTTGCTACATATAATACATTCCTTTGTTTTTTAATCCACTTTGGTTAGGATTTTTTATTATAACTGAAAGCATACTGGTGACTACAGGTAACAACAACATGTGAAGAAGGTAATGAAAAAAACATAAATAAAAGCAAACACATAGTGCATCAAAGTACGGCTCCACCATTTTCTGCATCCATGATATTTTCAAGGCATTTAACTCCCCCCTGAGTCTGAGTTGACTCACTGAAAAATGGAAAGACCCTATTTATAAAGCATTTAGCACAGGCAGAATTGACAGTGGTATCAAATGAAGGTGAAAATAAATGTGTACTTGATAGAGTCTGTTTCAGTGGCCTTCAAAGTGTTGGTTCTAGGGAATGACATGACTTGAGGGGTTAGTACATTTATGTAAACACCATTTTGCTTAAAGAACCCTGATAGCAATTAAATGGAGAGATTAGGGTTTGTGTTAAGGTACTGGGCACAGCAACAGAAATGAAAAGACTTGCTTAAGAAATATTTCAAATGACAAAAAGTAATTTTCTTGTCCTCTAGTTCAACAGAATGAAAAATATATTGGCTTAGTTCCACTTGAAAGTGACATTGTAAATGGTTATTTTACCAAAAAAACCCCAACATTTCAGTCCGTGGTTCAGTAAAAGTTAATATTTGAATTATACTTGGTTTTGAAGTTTTGTAAATCTGTGCGTTTCCACCATGTTTGTAGTTTATAGTTCAGTTAAATATCTCGCTAAAACACAAGATGATTTGTTGCACAGCTAAGGGCTGCAAAATAGAATAATATACTAAAGTAAAATATTAGATGTGTATTTGGTAGACCTGTACAGTAGAAATGTGGAAAAGTTGAGATCTGGCTAAGAATAAAATAAATCAGTCAGCAGGAATTTGAAAGAAACATTCACCTAAAAATAGTCACAAGTTTTGTCATGTTTATGTGCTGGAAAAAAAGTAACACCTCAGATTATGTTTTTCTCCAACCAAGAACTGTATAATGTTAAAGAGAACTGAAGAGTTTAAAATAATTAAAATATATTATAGAATAAAACCAGAATTTTCCAGGAAACAAAGAGTGAAGAGAGTGACTGAACTGTCTAGAATAATAATTCTATCTATAATACTGAGTTGGTTATTTGCAGTGGATTCAACTTTCCACTCCCCTAAAAATAGCTCAGATTTTGAGGTCAGATGAATGGGACATTGAATACATTGAATACCGTTGCAGAGAAATACAGATTTCTGTCCCCAATAAAACTGTCATAATTGCACACTGCTTTGTTTTCATGTTGCTGTGTTTCCTCCACAAATATGAAAAGATAATATTCTTAAGGTGATTTACTGTTTTTTTTAGCAGCAACTAATAAAACATGGGCTGTAAAGCATTTGGAAGATACAAAACATGGGGTTAATGTATAATCATATGTGCTGAAGATACCACGTTATAAAGAGAGACAGAAAAAGCAACTTGAACATTCCAGGTGTTCATAATTTAAATAGGTCAATGACATCAGCTCAGATATCATTAATTAAAAAAGACAAAGATCTAAGTTTTGCAAGCCAAAAAAAAGAATCAAAAACATGTAGGACTTCATTTATTATTAAACTATGTGGAAAATAGCCAGTATCTCAAGCTAAAACTGCCTTGACACCATAAAAATGGATTGTAAATTAGTTATTTAGCTTATACTTGACTTTCAGAAAAATCAAGGTACAATTTACATTAAAGAATATGTCATTTTAATTTTCACTGGGATCTATGAAAGTAAACTACTCAAATCAAGAAAAAAAGAAGATAATTGCTCAGCCCTGATGTGTTTTATTACCTCTGTCCCTTCTGTTTTTAACTTTTTAAAGATATTTTTTAAAGATTTCTTATTTATTTATCTTTAGAGGGGAAGGGAAGGAGAGAAGGAGAGAAATACCAATGTATGGTTGCCTCTCATGAGTCCCCTGCTGGGACCTGGCCTGCAACCCAGGCATGTGCCCTGACTGGGAATCGAACTGCAATCCTGTGGTTTGCAGGCCCTCGCTCAATCCACTGAGCTACACCAGCCAACCTGTTCTTAACTTTTTACATTTGTTTCTTTTGTACAATCCCTTCAATACCTGGTACTAACCCAGTTCCTGAGCTAACTCTGATTAAACCAACGCATATAGTGTTGCTACCATAAGGCGGGCTATAACATCCAGTCAGGTCTGTCTTACAATCTGTACTGTTGTCTTGTTTAACAAGCCAACAGTCCTTCCCTTGATGGAGACTCCACTTTAGAAACTTTATCCTAATTGAGCATTTATTCTATATTAAAGTTTGTCCTATAAGCTTTTTTAGCTTCAAATATTAAAAAATGGATAATCCCATGCCTCTCAGTTCATGGTACCTAATTATCACTGGTCACTATAAACCTTTTTGTTTATTTTATTAATTGTTCTTCATTCATCTTCTCCCTTTTCAATAACTTCTCCCACTGTTAAGGTGGAAATGGCTAATGATACCCAGTGCACGTAGAGAGGATTGACTGAAACGCAGGAGTCTTTCCAAGGCATCGTTTTGTACTCCTGTGCATTGTGATGGCAATTCATAGAAACTAAAACTCAGACATTCTTAATGGTACAGACCCTTAAGGAAGTTTGGGGTCACCATGTGAGCCAAGAAACCGTCATCATCCGAGGTCCTTCCTGAGGCCATATGTCCATATGTCCTTCCAAAGGGCATATGAAATTGGTCGTGGAAACCGGAAATGATCAGTACCAGCTGCAAACACAGCAGCCCGTTGCAGTGGACAGGACTAGCAGGCATGGCTATTTCTTATTTGATTCTGTGTATGTATATGTGTATGTGTGTAACTAACAAGCGTTTATATAGATAAAACATTACATATCTGCATATGTGCAAATTGTTATTCTCTTTATATTTTCATTCCTATTCCTTTTTCATTCAGAATATGTTTTAATGCATTAATAATGGTTAAGTCATAATTCAGTATTTAAGGAAGAGGATATCAAAGTCAGGGTATATCAAAAGGGAAGTATGACTCCGAAGAATGAACATAAGCTCAAAATGAACACTAATCTCATAAAGTTAGACCTCTAGACTTTGTGAATCCTTTATGGGGGAGTGGGCTAGTGTGTTTTGGGTTTGATGAGGAACAGTGCATCTTTTACAGTGAAACCTATCATATTTATTTGTAATAAATATAGCTAAAATAACCTGTATGGATACCAAACAGACAAGGTATAGATTGTGGTGGATCTTCTCTGTGACCCAGTCATACTGGGAACTAAATCTTCAAGAACACCCCTTCCTGTATGTCTCTGACTTAAAATTGCCCAAAAGGTAAACTCATTGGAGATTTGAATTCATAATGGTAACAGTAGCCATAGTCCTTAGAAGACACATGTCCAGTTCAAATATCATGACTAACAGATTTGAGGTGTGTGATGAATTCCATTCATCAGCATTGTGCTGTCTTCCACGCCCAACTCTTTTCCATAAATGTTGATCCACAGTGCCCCTAGGCTCACCACCATGTACTTGGCTGTGGACCCACAGACACGGTGTAACACAGAGGCCACGATTTCCACATAACTCTCCATGAAATACCCACTTGTGGTCTCACTTTAGCAGCTGGATGGGTTCAGTTTCTCCTATTGACTTGTTGGCAATATTCTGCAAGATTTCTCCCCATGAACTCTAGATTCGTATATCCAAACTGTGGGCTAGACGCTTTTGCTTAATGTATTATACACCACAATCTCAAAGTAGACAGTACTCAATAAATGCTCAGTGATTTATCATACCACATAAAACTTGCCTTCCTATAATCTCCATTATCTCCCTAAGTGATAGCTTTAGCCTTCCTCTCCCAGTCCAAAATTCACCAAATCCGGTTAGTTATTCCTTCAAAATATTCACACTTGATTCCCTGGTTTCAACCCAAATCATCTTTAGTCTTTCTATTTCCACCCTTGATACCAAATGTCTATTTTCATCTCAGGACTGAGAGTAATTATTTTCAAGTTCGTGTCTGTTTACAAGACTCTTTTGCTCAAAACCATCTGACAGCTCCCTGCTTCAGAATAAAAGACAATATCCTTGTGATTTCTTGCAACACCTCACATTAGTGGCTTCAGATGGAAAACAGCCATATCCTAGACAGCATTGAAACAAATATCTAAGGCTATTTTTCTATTTCCCAGGGATTTGATGGGCAATTTTGAGAAGGAAGCAGTGATATTTGATATCCTGAAATCCATGAGATCATCTTGTGCAACAAAGTACTTCCCCTTATCTGTATGACTTGAATCTTCTGTTTATAATGATCTAAAACCAGAGTCCATTTAATGGACGTGTGGTCACAAAGAATTTTGTGTGACTTTATGCTTCTGTTGCGAGAATAAAACCACCATATTAATTAGCAAAATATTATAGTCTTGATTTGTTTAAAATTTTTAAAGAAATAAATTCCACCCTGGCTGGTGTAGCTCAATGAATTGAGTGCCTGCCTAAGAACCAAAGGGTCACTATTTCGATTCCCAGTCGGGGCACATGCCTGGGTTGCCCACCAGGTCCCCAGTAGGGGGCGCACGAGAGGCAACCACACATTGATGTTTCTCTCTCTCTCTCTCTTCCCCTCTCTCTAAAAATAAATAAATCAAATCTTTTAAAAAAGAAACAGATTTCTTATTTTGAAAGCCACATCATTTCTGGTCAACGGTATTTGCAATATAAAATCACACATGCAACACAGTTACATAATATGCTATTTAGCACTTCATGATAATCCATGGTGATTCTGTTTATAGATCCAAGCATTTAGCTCCATCATTATGTCTTCATTCATAATTATATCTAAGGAATTTAATATCAAATACCAACATCTATATTATTTTATTATAAATTAATTTTATTTTAATCTTCTGTATATTAAATTGGACATTTTATTGAATTTTTAAAATATGTATGGGAATAAATATATTATATATTAATTTGACTATCATTTAATAAAACTAGTTGCATATAATTGTCATTACAAGGGGGTATTGAGCTTAATGCAGATTCTCAATCTGTATTAACAGGTTCCCCTGCTTCCTCCCTAACCTCTCATGTACTGTGTATTCTACTTGCTTGTTTCCAGTCAGTCTGTCTTCATATATAAGAAATAACCTCCACTGATACAACAGCATCCATCACCTGGGAATTTGTTAGAGAGGCAAAGGCGTGTGTCCCATCCCAGACCTGATAAGTCAGAAACTCTGCAGATGGAGCCCAGCAATTGGAAGAAAAGGCCTTTTCCAGTGACTCTGATAAAACCTGGAGTGTGAACTAGACTAGAGCATGCTATTTCCTCTCCTTCTCTACCCACATCCAACCTGGCTACCTAATATCCATCCTCCTTTGTTTCGTGAACTTGTGGTTACTGCTGTTTGTCCAGAAAGCAGTCACTGTATAAGTATTAAGGCATTTGCTTAATTAACATTAGTTCTTTAAGGAATAATCTAGGAAATATTCTGCAACCTAGTTAATACCTGGAACAAATTCTGAAATTGGATCAAGTTCACATCCTTAACCACAATGTTGCTATGACAAGAGCTTTCCTTGTTTTTCACGTTTCCCTAGGGGTTTGGTATCTTGTTCTTTATTGACTAGATAGCTAATTGCTTTTCATCTTAGAAAACTAACTCGGATGGTTATGCAGTTTTTGCATTCTCTTGCCTTGTACATCCCTTCCCTATATGCTGGTGAGCCAAATACAATAGATAATTGGTCATATGTTTGTGAAGTTATTTAACAGCATTTATATCTAAAACCACAGGTATCACAGGCAAAGCTACAAATAAAAATGTTTAGCTTAGCACCATGAAAGTCTTAAATTGCTCTTGGAATATGAGTCTTTTTTCACTTAAAATGTATTTCTTAAAGTAAGTAAACACTGGGAGAGCAGCCCAGTATTTGCCATGTAGTGATTAAACACAGCGCTCTAACATCCCCACTGCATTTCTCGGAGGGAAATGGGACAGTGTGAGGTGCGTAATGGCACTGTTGCTGCTGCACAGTGGGGGGCCCGTTCTAAGCTGTAGACCAAGCAGAAAATGGCTTATTTCACCAAAAAGATTTAAAATGCCTCTCCCATCACCCCAAAACAGAGGCTGCCGATTACAGTAGGGACCATACACACACACCCCTCTCAGGTAGAGAAAACAATAACTTCAGTATCACACAGCTACTTCCTTTCAAATGTAAAGCAAGCTGCTAGTTTTAAGCAGTAGATATTAAAAAGAAAAAAGGGCTTTTCATAGCAATCAGTGCCTAAAAGCTCAGTACTATCAGGACTCAGGAGATGATAATGAACCTGCTATGGTTACTAATGAGTTCCTCAAGGCAAGAAGTGTATCTCTCCCCATAGATGTCTTCGGATGAAATAATGGCAAATGATTTAGAAGAGGATCCTGGCTCTCTACCTAAAAAGATCCACTGTTGTTTAGGGGTCCTCACCAGTGACATAGCAAAAGCAGGGCTCTACTATTTTAGAACAGAAAGCTTTGCAAATTCTTCCATTTGTTATATATTACAAGGGCTGTCCAGAAGGTATCCAGTCATGTAATATGAAAAATAGGGACATTCATTGAAGAAAATACAAGAGACAAGAAGCATTGTACACAGGGAAATGATATCTCAGTCCCCTTCAAACTAGGCATCTTGGGACGTCTTACAATTCTCCCATTTGCCATCAGCTGCCCTGCTATATTTTTCTGAATCTCATCAATAGTCTGAAATCTTTTCCTTTTCAAAGGTGACTTTAGTTTTGGGAAAAGCAAGAAGTCATTGGGCACCAAATCTGGGCTGTAGTAGGACTGAGCCAGCTGAGTGATTTGACCTTTCACCAAAAATCTCTGCATAAGAAGTGACACATGAGCAGACACATTGTCATGCTGAAGCCGCCAATCACTGGTTACCCATAGCTGTGGCCTTCTGAATCATCTGAATAGTTTTCATGGAGGAATGTTCAAGCTTAATGCAAAATTTGATGTAGATTTGTTGCTTTACTAGCTCAGTCATTTTGAATGTGATGGCCACACAGTGTACATGCTCACTCAACAGCATCTACTGCCCCCACTGATGAGTACAGTGAAGTCATCATTGTTCACACATGTGCACTACAATCCATTCTCCTTGGCTGCCAGTTCACATTGATGTCAGGCAAACTGTTCTTGTTATATTAACAATGGCTGCAGTTTTTCCAGACACACCTCATATATAGAGAATCAAATCTACACAGCATTTTATTACCAGAAAATGTGAGTCACTCTTAGCACATTATTTTGTGGTTGCCTTAACGTTCTAAATATATAACTTTCCAAGTGTTAATATAGTAAATATAGTAGATTTTATTTTGTTATTAGTGGTTTAATACCTAGCAAGAATAAATTCTCAAAAATTCTATTTTAACAAGAATTTTATTTTTATCCGGAAAATACAAATACAAATTAATTGCCTCTTTCTTTCTATACACTAAGTTAACTCAAGAGATATGCATGTAAACAGATAGTTTTTGCCTTCTTGTGCTTTGTATTTTAATAGGAAAAACAGTCAAAATTACTTTGAGCTATATAAAATATAAAAATAATTAAAGTTATTATGGAAAAACATGAGTCTAAGATAAATCATTAATATGGTTGGAATAAAGAGGATCTAAATTTGAAAGGCTAATGATGGAGGGAATTTTCCTAAAGAAAAAAAATGACCTAAAATCTAAAGTGGATGAAGGAATCAGTTGCGTGACAAAAGATGAAAAATGTTTAGAAAATAAAATTCTTTTAAGAAAGTCGTATGTTAAGAAATAGTATGTTTAAGAAGTTAAGTGTGTGTCTGGAGCACAAATGAAGAAGATGCGGCAGAGGGGGCCTGAGTAGAGAGAACTGGGTCATACAAGCTCTTACAGAACATGAAGAAGTTTGGATGTTATGTGGAATATGAACCCAATAAGGAGTTTTAGACAAAGAAGTTACATGACTCTATTTACATTTTCAGCAGATAATTTAGAAGGATATGCACAAAAGACAGGGGTAATACATTTGAATTTCACTCAGTAAGACACACTTAAGTTCCCTTTGTGCCTTCTTCCTGCGTGGTAGTTCATTGCCTTTTAGCATTGGATAATACTGCATTGTAGGGATGCACCGTAGTTTGTTTATCCATTCAGGCACTAAAGCACATCTTGGTTGCTTTTAGTTTTGGCAATCATAAATAAACATGCTACACACATCTATGTGCAGGTTTTTGTGTGGATGTAAGTTTTTGACTCTTTTGGGTGAATACCAAGGAGTGTCTGGATCATATGATAAGAGCACGTGTAATTTCATCAGGAGCTGCCAAACTGCTTTCAAGTGGCTGAATCATTTTTCGTTCCCATCAGCAATGACTAGGAGTTCCTGTGGCCTCACCTCCTCACCAGCAGTTTGGTGGTGTAAGTGTTTCTATTTCTGGCCAGTCTTATAGGTCTGTAGTGATATAGTTTTCAATCCCAGTTTTAAAGTATCAGAGGGCACAGAGAATGGTTTGTGGGGAAAGAGAAAAGTCAAGTTCACACAGTAGTTTAGAGACATCCAACTGTTCTGTATACTGCACTAGCGTACACATTTTCTTACCATATCCCATAATTTAGTATTACTCCCAAGTAGAACACTTTTGATGACAAGTATACTAAATTCCTTATATTATACTCAACACTCTAGTTAAACTATTCATTTTAAACTTTAAGGTTCTCATTATTTTAATAAGAAAGAAAAATGAATTTTCTTTGGTTTGGAATGGCAATTGGCACTCCCTGCCTTAGAAAGCATTTATTTGCAAAAATCTAGAAAATATAAATAGAGTCAGCATATTAAATTTAAAGGGTTTTTTTGTTTAATTTTAATTGAGGCAAGTATGCGACCACTCTCTCATGTCAGGAAGTAATATTCTGTACACATTTTCATAAAAGAGATACCAGTGACATTTAGTAGAATCGTACTTAACTATTACTGCTTTGATTTTATACAACAATCTGGTAATGTCGTTCAATAAAAACTAATGGAATGATCCTGTAAAAAAACAATTATTCTAGCCCTGGCTGGTGTAGCTCAGTGGATTGAGTGCGGGCCTGTGAACCACCCGATCGTGGTTCTATTCCCAGTCAAGGCACATGCCTGGGTTGCAGGCTAGTTCCCTGCAGTCTAGTTCCCAGCAGGGGACACACGGGAGACAACCATACATTGATATTTCTCTCCTTCTTCCCTTCCCCTCTAAAGATAAATAAATAAATAAATCTTTAAAACAAACAAACAAAAAAACCCACAATTATTCTGTAGTTAAAACAATGAAGGGGATAAGGTTTTAAAATGTTCTGAATTAATAAGTAAATGCATTATTTCCTGAATACAGAGGTAGAAATATCTTTGAGGACACAAAGACTATGGGAGTAAGACTGAAAACTGTACTTGAACAACAATTAAAATAAATAAATTTTAAAAAAAGATTATGTTTTCTAGTAATGGTCATGAAAATTTGCAATCATTTATCAATATTCTATTAATTCACCTCAAAGTTTCATGGGATATATGTAGCCCCCCAAATGAGAAATTCTTCAATCTTTTTAATTTTGTAAGACATGCATATACTTATTTTTATTATAGTTTTATTGTACTACATAATTGCTACTTATAATTGTTAATATATTTTTATTTAATGTTTATTAAACATGCAATATTATAGGTTTTCTTGACAAACTGTAATACACTCAACCACAATTTATCTATATACATTTTTTCTGCTCTTCCTCTAATAAATCCTCTCAGATTTAATTTAACATGTAAATGTGTTGTATTTACATTTCATCCCAGTTCCCATTTCAATAGCTGAAACATTAAATATTCTTGACTTCTGTTTGTTGATTTTGAAAGCAATTATGCAGTACTGTGGTTTAAGGGTATGTTATCTGTATTAATTTTGATAATAGTAGTTGCTATAAAAAATAAACACTAGTTTTTCCAGTGGCTTAACAAGAGAGAAAATTACTTTCTTTTATGTAAGCATGCAACACAGATGTCCTGGTTAGTTGTGAGCATCTTTCACTTACGTGGTGACTCAGGATTCACATCATTTCCATCTCGTGGTTCATCGCTCTGCATGCAGCCTTTCACATGGGGGCCTGAGATTCTTCAGACAGTGAAACCCTAATATCCTCAAGTACCCATTTTATGTAATGAATTAACTTCTCTCCCAGGCATCTCACATGGTAACAGTTTTGTGGTTTTGGGGACAGCCCTGCTAAGTCAATCACATTGTTTCCTGTATTCGGTGGTGTAGACAAAAGCTCCGGCTGAGAGAGACTCTCAGAGTCCTCTGCACCCACCCAGGCAGCAGGAGGAGCAAGGGAGACTGGAAGAGGCACACACTCTTCTTCCAAGGCTCAGACAAATGGAACACAAAGCTTCTAATGATTTTTCCCTGACCAGTGTGGCTCAGCTGGCTGGGCGTTGTCCCACAAAGCTAAAGGTCGCCAGTTCAATACCTGGTCAGGGCATGTGCCTGGGTTGCAAGTTTTGCCCCCCAGTCAGTCAGCGCTATGGGAGGCAACCGATAGAAATCTCTCTTTCACATCATTTTTTCTCTCCTTCTCTTTCTCCTTCCCTTCTCCTCTCTCTAAAAATAAATAAATAAAATAACAACTTACAGATTTTATTGGCAACAGCCTGTCACCTGGACACAGAGGAGTGGTGCTAGAGGGAATGCAGTTCCCAGCTGGGCAGCCTTCTTCCAGGGCTGGCTCTGCACTGTGGAAAAGGGAGCAGGGATTTCAGTGCAAAGCTCATTGCTTCTACCTCACCGTGCACTATCCCAAGGTCAAAAGCAATATTAATATCTATTGTGTATTAAGCATCTTCTTTCAGTAAAGCCATGCAGTACTTATGTTAGGTAACGTCTTAACAAATTTTCTATGACAATTAGTATTTCTACACAGATTTACCTGTTCCTTGCAAGGACCCTATACGGTATTTCCTACACTGATTTGCTATCATAACTAGAAGTCCACACAAAATTGAGTGAAATGCATTCACTAACTTATTTTCCAACAAATTTGGGGGAAAATTCCAATATTCTATTTTACTGAAGGTATAATTTAGTTTAGTTCATTAACCATGAATGCCCTTGGGAATATAATTTAAAAAACAATTTAAAAGTTGACCAAGAGGGACAGATGATTTAAGGACTGTATTTGGGAGAGACACACTCCTAGTAGGCGTTTTTTCATCATTTCCAAACACTAACAAAGTGCTGCTTTAAAAATGCAAGCAACGCCAAAGACTATAAAACAAAAACATAAAAAACTTAAAAGCCCCTTTCTCTTGGCTGCCATTCCCATTTTCTGTTCTGTGGCGGAATGCGTGCTAAGGAAGCCCACACGTGCGTGTGTCTAAGTGTGCATTCAACAAAATCCAGTAAATCCCTGGATATGATAATGAAACTTCTTACGCCACAAAGCAGCATCTTCCATTGGATCGCTATGCAGTTAATCTCAGAGTTTTCATAAAAGCATGACTAAATAGTTTCCCTTTTTGAAGTGCTGTAACCATTTTTCTCAGTTCCACATTCTTTAGCTTACTTTGTAAAATTTAAGTTTTAAGTATTCATTTCTGTCAATATTTTCCCCTCACACGTGCTGGGTTTTGCTGTGCTTGGGGAAGCTTTTCGCATTTTAATGTTATAAAAAAGTGGTCTTTCCATATCTGCTACTGTATTTTTGGTTTCAGTTGTTCTAACCAGTTCCTTAATTCATCTTAATTTCTGTTTAGGATGCTAACTAGGGAATTATCTTTATTTTTATTCAAATGGGCCAATGCTTACCTTAAGTCCATCCCTTTCATCCTGGTTTTATTTTTTTATTGTTGTTCAAGTACAGGTATTTCCATTCCCCCCCCCCCCAACCACCACCACCACTCTCTCTCACCCCACCCACACCCAGTCCTACCCTCTTTGGCTTTGTCCTTGGGTCCTTTATACATGTTCCTTGACGACCTTTCACCTTCTTTCCCCATTATCTCCCACCCCTTTCCTCTGATTACTGTTGGTTTATTCTTTATTTCAATGTCTCTGATTATATTTTTGCCTACTTGTTTGTTTTGTTGATTAGGTTCCACTTATAGGTGAGATCATATGGTATTTGTCTTTCACCGCCTGGCTTATTTCATTTAGCACCGTGCTCTCCGGATTTTAAATATCATATTGTTAATTGCATTTTGTTCATGTGTCTGTTTGTCTATTTCCATCAAGACCTGACTGATCTAAAAGATCTTATATTGCCATTTGATGAGACAAGTCCACTATTTCTAGTATTATTTTTTAAAGATATATTCCTGCATACATTCATTCAGATACATTTTACAATCAGTTTGTGAATTTGTAAAATGGATTGTGATTGGCATTGTATTTTTAGACAATCGTGGTTAAAAGAATCATGTGCCTAGCATGGGATATATCTCTTTTTATTCAGATTTATGTAGGTTGCCTTTTATAGCTTGTACCAAAGAAGTACAGTTCTATTCATATATAATTATGTTTCATAACTTTTCTTGTTATGTAAACATGCTACAATTTTTACTATATTTTATCATAGAATACTTATGCATAAGAAAGTAATTAACTTTGAACTATAGATTACATATCTACCTTGTAAATATGTGAATTTACATTTCCTGACCTCCTATTACCTGCCATGTACCATCATGTGCTTTCTTTGCATTCTCTTATTTAATCCTCACCAAAGCAAACGCCTGGCATTATTCCTAGTTTAGAGAATAGCACACTGAGGCCAAAGTGATCATTGTCTGGCAACTAGTTTTATGTGAAGATGCAAACCAATTTCAAGTACATCTGTCTCTGTAGTCAAAGTCTTAACATCAGGCTGTTGTCTAAATTCTAGTGATGATCCTTATATGAGACTTATAATTTGTAAGTAGACAATTATTTCTTTAGCAAATATTTATGATTTTGTTTTTTAACGTTTCTTTCCTATGGCATAGGCTGAAGTATATGGTTTTATTTTGTCAATGTTTTCATCGAGTTTTTCTGATATTCCAATATTTTTAAAAAGCAGAGGTTTGTTTGTGAGTACTTTGAGTTTATTAAAGATAAGAAAGTACTTAAAATCACCACAAAATTTCAGGTGTTATAAAAAAATAAAGTTTATTAACAGTACCAGATCTCAGTATTTGCAAGTTGATTTTTACTTCAAATTTTATCTCAAAGAACAAATTAACAACCTTCATTAAAATCATAATTTTTTGGCCGAATGAACAGACTTTGATGTACTCTACAAAGTCTGTACCTGTTCTGAATAATTCTGTGCTCTAGTGCTTGACTTCTTATTCTTACCTGTAAGGTACTAGAGAAAAAGTAGTAGAGAGATTTACCCTCCTATAAACTCCCCTGTCTTTTTCTATGTCAAAATCTAATTTGGTTTCTAAAGGTCTGTCCGTTGTTGGCTTTGTTAACACCGAGAAGGCATTGCTGGAAGAAACTAATATTTTGTGTGACTGCTCTACAAGAGAACTGTTAGTAGGCACTTGCTCTTATTTCCGTTACTCTCATTTAATTCTTACAAAACCTTACAAAAATGGAATGATTTTTCTATTTCCAGACATCCCACAATCATCTTAATGTTTCTTGGTGATTTAATTCTTCCTTTTCAAACTTCGAAGGTGCTCCGTGTTTACTTCTCCCTTTGTTTTCAGTTAGCAAATGTGATTCCATGTACAGAACACATATATTTGCTTGCAGGTGTATTTAGGTAGTGTTACTGAGAGAGCTGAGTCCACCTGTTGGCAAATATTGTTTCACATATAAACTCTATCACTTACTGGTTTACTACATTGCTATAAATCACTCAACTTCTCTGTGTCAGAGTCTCTTCAATGGTAAAATGGAAAACAAGTATTTATGTAATAGTGGTGTTAAGTGATTAAATAAGAGAACCTGGGATAAGTGCTGAGTTACAATATCAGGTACTGTATATATAAATATGAACTATTGTTGGTATGTTTTCAATCAATCTAAAAAAAATAAATGGAAATATTTACTGCTATTTTAGATTACTCTTTTACTGAAATATGTCTCTGTTTAAAAAGTGAAGAAATTTTTAGGAAAAGAGTATTATTCTATTACTATTATTTTACCAGTTTTGACTGAAAACAATAGCAAAAACTATAATACTTAAGAAGAAAGAGAACTAAGAATTGAGAATTCCAAGACTAGAGTTGTAGAATAAAGTAACAGCTAACACTAGAACTAATGGGAATTTTTTCATCAACAAAATATTGAAGTTTTATTTTTTACTGCTTAGATGTCTAATGCATTTAGTATTGCTTAGAAATGTCCCAAACCACAAAACTCTCTAGCAAATAGAATGAACAAGTCATTCTTTTTTAAATGTTTAATGCTTCAGTACGATTGAACACATATATAACACAAATTTCATTTAATTTTAAATATTTGTGTGAAAAAATCTCTGTCACAGTTATTCATTTGTTCACTTCTCTACATATATTTTATGTCATCCAACTAAAATTATGATATTTAAATAAATTATTCAGCTATAAATCACTGCTGCATTTGAAGCATAAGTATGTGATTGATCAGATATTGCCAGAATGTTATATGGAGTATAAAAATTAAACAAATAGAATTTGTAATTGGTGAATCTCATAAAAATTAATTATTTAGATGAACTGAATATATTAGCTTCTAAAAATTATCATCTGAAATCAATGTCATTAAATAATTTATTGTTTTATACATTTGTCAAACTGGCAACATTTTCTACCCAATATTTTTGAGTATATTAAAATGTGTCTTGGAATTTTTGTTCTGAGACTTCAAGATTAATATTTGTCAAACTTTGTCATATACTCACTGCATTCTGGCATTTGTGTTGGAATAGAGTAGCCAGGAAAACACAAATCAGAAAGAAGAAAAAGAAAACATCCAAGGTAGAAATTGTGTCAGTCACAGGTATGAACCATTCAAGTTCCCCTAAAAAAACAATGACAGGCTGTTCAGCTGCAAAGAACGTGGGTCAGCTGCAAACCTGCGGCTGTCAGCGCTTCCGAGTTCACCCAGCCTTCGGGCCACGCTATTCCTGGAGCAGTCCCCAGACCGCGCTTGAGCAGGATAGTGGTTTGAGAGTCGAGCGGTGCCCGCGTGCACAGGACATTTCAGCGGGCAGCTTTGCTCTAGAGCTCCGTCATGCCAAAATACACTTGTCAGGCTGCCTCTTGGTCTATCTGCTGCCTCTGCCCAGTCCCAGCCTGTCCCTTTTTCCTTCACAGGCACCACGCCCGTGTGTCCCATGTAAATCCGTGTGGCATTGCTAACTCCTTCTCAGCTCCTGCCTCTCAGAGCATCCAATCAGCTCAGGGACTGAACTCCAATGTTTTGCCAACTACATTGTCACATTTGAAAAAATGAAGTAAGAACTCTCAGAAACAAGATGCTCATAGCATATAAGCTACACACTCCTTGAGTGCAACTTCAATTCCCCCTCAACAAGAGTGGAGCAACACCAGCTTTAGTCATTTGTATGCTACATCGTCACCTATTATTGATGACCGACCACTTCCCATTATCAATCTTCCATTACTTACTACATGAACAAGCTAATTCATGACTTTGTACACGGGTATATGCAATCACACACATGTACATAATGTGAAGTATATATTTTATATAAGCTTTTTAATCTATTTTTGAGCTGTGAGATTACCTGCAACTTTGTTTTCATCACAAGACACCTCTTGTTACATGATTTCACAGATCTGATATTCTATCTCACATGCTATTTGATAGGTGAATGAATACATGTGTGAGTGAATTCATGGCTGACATAATGTAACATATTAAAGAAGTTGGACTTTAAAGTACAGTCTTAAAATTGTACCATTATAGTTTAAGATATTTAAGTTGAATTAGAGGAAGTTAAATTTTTAGAAGTAATCAGTGAGAAATCAAGCTTTGCACGTGAACCTGTGGCAGCAACGCAGAATGCAAGCTGATGGAGTGTGTCCCGTTAGCCCACCTGCAGGGAGGAATACAATGCGTTTCTTTGTCCATTTCTATCCTGAGGTGGGTTGTAGGATTTTTTTTTTTTAGCATTGAGGATGGAAAATGAAAATTAAAGCATTTCTATTCAGAAGAGTGCATTGAAGCTGTCAAAGCAACTCATAAATATAATTATTCACACAATAAACATAATTGAAATATCTGTATGTTTTTCAATATACTATTTTTATAATTGGATCATTTTATACATTCATTAAGGATTTTACAAGATAAATGAATTCTTGTCGTGAAGTCCACTGGAAAGTGAAGAGCCAATTATTAATTGACTACATATGAATTGAGTTTTTTCAAATAAACTAATTAACAAAACAGAAATAGGAGCTTGGATTCGTGGAACAGAGTGACAGCTGTCGGAAGCAAGGACGACAGGGGACTGGGTGAAGGGACTAAACAACGAACGTCTTTGCACGGCCCACAAACACAGACAACGATAGAGTGAAGGCCAGGACAAGGGGCGGAGGTTGAGTGAAGGTGGGCAAAGGGGGGAAGCAGGAAGGGGATCATCTGTAGTAGCGTCAACAAAAATTACTTAAAAAAGAAAACAATGTGTATTCAAATGTCTTTTGTGGGCAAGTGTTGCACGTGGCTACAAAGAAACAGCAAGGACAAAAATTAAAATATTGTATGAAAGCCAATCTCAGACTGTATGAGAGAAGAGGACATAACTATGCTTATATAAAAGAAAACTTATAAAAGCACATTAAGTGGACTGGTCTCATGCATAAACAACATGAAATGTTATAACAGCAGCAAAAGTATAATAATTTGCAAAACAACTTTCCTCTAAAAAAACCAAAATGCTCTCTAGAGCATTATCTCATTTAACCTTAACTTCTATCCTGTCAGAAAAACAATTGAGCTTATTGCTCGAAAAATATGAATTCCCACTCCTCTCTCTGTGTCTTGAAATAAAAACTCTTAAATCAGACAAAAACTATAAAAGTTTGCTTAAAAAGTTAGTCTAGCTTATAGGTATTTTTATTATCACAAGGTCTCAAATAAATTATTTTAATACAAGAACACCCACAATCTAAATCTAGTTTACATAAAGTTGCAAACACTTGCGGGAAAACCATGAAATTTTTTATTAAGGCAATATAGTTTTTGACAAGGCCACAAACCAGAAGTAAACACCATGAGTGATTTGACAGATCATGCCGTTAGTGAAGATTTACAAAATAAAAATAACGGCTCCTTTGTCCCTGATGTGTTAGTTTAAGTCATTAGTTTTATTCTCCTGACCATCACCATACCCTCCTAGCTGATTTGCCAGTTCCTGTTCTTACTTCCATAGTCTCCAACCAGTAGCAAGTCATCCTTTCAAATGAAAGCCAAAATGTACATAAAACCCAAAGCACTCTACAGATTTGATGCAAATCCTATCAAAATACTAAGGGCATTTTTCACAAAACTAGAACAACTAATTTTAAAATTTCTATGGAACCACAGAAGACCTTAAAAAGACAAAACATGCTTAAGGGAAAAAAAACGGAGTTTAAGGTATCAAACTCTGTTTATTGATATCAAACTGTACAAGGTCATAGTAATCAAAACAGCATGGTACTGGCATCAATACAGACACATGTATCAATGGAACAGAACAGAGAGCCTAGAACCCATGCCGATGTGGCTAATTAATCTATAAGGCAGAACTGTATAGTGGGATAAAGGTAGTCTCTTCAAAAAATGGTGTTGGAAAAACTGGACAGATGTATTCCTTCCCAGATGAACCTAGACCACTTTCTTACAACCTATATAGGAATAAACTCAAAAATGGATTAAAGACATATATGGAGGACCCAAACCCATAAAACTTCTAGAAAAAACATAGGCAGTAAAGTCCCTGACAGTGCTTTTAGTAATATTTTTGGATATTTCTCCTCAGGCAAGGGAAACAAAAGAGAAACATAAATAAATGGCACTACAATAAAATAAAAAGAGTTTGCACAGCAAAGGAAACCACTGACAAAACAAAAAAAAACAACCCACTGAAAGGAGCAAGATATTTACCAATGATGCACCTGATAAGGGATCAATATGCCAAATATATGAAGAACTGATTTGTTGGAGCAAATTTATATTTACATCTTACATTTTTTGAGAATATGTATTTACACTTTTAATTTTAGATATTGTATTTTTATTTCTAAAATTCATTATTTCTTATTTATTTTCATTGATTATTTTCCCCTAAACCTAAAGAAAAGACTTTTCCAGCTCATGTTTTTCTTGTTAACACACCAGCAAAGGCCTTTCACATACTCCTGTATCTTAGTTGGAAGGGTTGGTGTGCACCTTCCTACGCCTGAGGAAGCATTCCGAGGAATAAAGGCTTCTAGAAAACACCAAAGAAATGAATTAACTAAATTTCAAAAATTGGAATCTTTGTTTATGCTACAATAATATTAAAATAATTTAACTTGAATGAAACCTATGATTTGACATAGTTTTTCTAAATAGTATATGTACATGTATGTAAATAGTAGATATAGTGCATGCTACATACACACCTGTATACATGTGCACTGCATATACATGTAGTGTAAAGTTTTTCTCACTAGATTTTAAAAAACTCATGCTTAGCCGCTTAAATGATCGTACATACATATATTTGAAAGTTATTGTTATTTTATCGACCTTCTAGATCCAATTTCATTATTACTCAGAAGTACTTATCTCAGTGGTTTCCAACATTAAAATTAAATTAGTTTCCACAAAATTTTAGCAACTATGTTGAGCAAAGCATTTTCAAACAATGATAAACAAACAAAGTATCTATTCATGTGACCTAGGTTATTCATGGTCTCTTCAGGGTTTTGACAGGGAAACATTGTGTAATCTCTAACCTGGCTCTACTAAAAAGAAAACCAGTAGGTTCATTGGCATTTCACTTCCAGGGTCCACAGGTGTGTGCCAATCCTCCTTTTTCTGATATAAGGTCCTGCTTTCCTAGCCACACAAGTGGAGAGTATTGCAAACTAGGTCTATTGTAATGCAAACCATCGTGACTCAGTGGCCAGTCCAACTGAGCTCATAAAGGGACACTTCGTGTGCCCCCCTTAGTCTCTGTTAAGTTGGAAGGATTGCATTTTGGATATGTGGAAGCTGTCAGTCCTTAGCAAATGAAATAAGAAGCTCTCAGGTTGTTCATTTCTTCTTATTCGTACCTGAAACTTGTCAGACACAATTTGAATCATTTTTGTTAAGCAACCTTCCATGAGCTTATAAAAATACACAGACAGGTGTTTCTTTTCTTAAAGAAGAATGTCAAAAATTATCTCCCTGATTTTGATAAACTAATTTAAAAAAACCACAAAGAACAATCAAAAATATTTTTGGTAGAAAATAGAAGAGAAAGAACTTAATAGATAGTATTTTAAGTGTGGTAAGTAAAATAATCCACGATGCAGTAAGTTTTTAACGAAATAGATTTTATAAATTATATTTATTTACCTTCAAGATTTTTGCATATTAATAAAATTGAAACAACTATAGCACTCATGATATATGTGAATAATTGGTGCCTTTAAAATTTGTCAAATTATTCAAAACAAGTCATGTGTGAATTGTGTCAATTGCAGGATTAAGCATTCCTTACAGTATTGTCATGAACCAACGGTGCCTTAGGATTAGTTAAAACTACTTTGCAACACAACAAAATACAGAGTGGGGCAAAGTAGGTTTACAGTTGTGAGTGTGTGCAATACAATTTATCCTTGTATTATTTAATTATATATTATTTTCCATAGGAACAACTGTAAGCCTATTTGTGTCTCCCCCTACAGAGAGATTTTCATGGTAGTTAGTTTTTTGAGTGACTTAGAAGGAATTTAATATCACCCATGACAATTGTCCCCCCTCATCCAGTTTTTCTTTCCACAGTTATAGTTACCCAAGGCCAACTGAGATCTGAAAATGTTAAATACGAAGTTCCACAACATAACAATCCACAAGTTTTAAAGTGCATGCCATTCTGAGCACATTTTCAGTAGTATGGTGGAATCCTGTGCCTTCCCACTCCATCCCACCTGGAACATGCATCATCCCATTGTCCAACACACCCACACGCATATGCTTCCCACCCATTAGTCACTCCGTAGCCTTCTCGGTTACCAGATCACCCGTCTCAGTGTGGCTCTGCTGCTTGTGCTCAAACCACATTCATTTTCTTTAGAAACAGCCCCAAGGAAAAAGAGCAGTGATGTGGGCACTTTGGATGTGCCCAGGAGGAACCGTAAAGTGTTTCTTTTAAGTGAAAATTTACATAGATATAGGAAAAAACAGTATCTATAAGGTTTCATAGCACCCTCGATGTCAGACATTTATTAGAGGCCTTGCAACTTCTGCAGGGAAGGAGGACAACTGTCATGACTGTAGGTTGTTTGCATGGCTCCATGCGTGCACGAGGCGGGGAATGAAGTAATAAAGTGACCTTGGAATTGAGCAACTCTGTAATCTGCCTTGTTTTTAGCCTCAGTACACAGAGAAGAAATCCTCTTGGGACTTAATGGTTGGACTGAATATAAATTATTGAGGAGCTTTAGTTTCTTAAAAAATTAGTTTGGTTTCATCGAAATATGAATGCTACCAGAGCACTGTCATGCATATAAATGCCATTAGTGGGAATAGCTTTACATTTAGGGAAAAGTAGGTTGAGATTCCATTGACTTAAATTGTCACCTTTATTTACCATATTTTTTTATTATAAAATGCACTTTTCCCCCTGGCTGGTGGTAGCTCAGTGGATTGAGCGCAGGCCTGCGAACCAAAGGATCATGGTTGGATTCCCAGTCAGGGCACATGCCTGGGTTGCAGGCCAGTTCCCAGCAGGGGCCTCATGAGAGGCAACCATACATTGATATTTCTCTCCTTCTCTCCTTCCCCTTCCCCTCTAAAGATAAATTAATAAAAACCTTTTAAAAATGCATTTCCCAAAAAAAAATTTGGGAGGAAAGAGGGTGTGCCTTGTAGTCCCAATGTAGCTTACCTGGCTCAAGAGGGGAGGGGGGGGCCTATATTATCTGTAATATCAAATATTTTACCATATTTTTGGCTTCAAAAATTTTTTCCTGTTTTCCTCCTCTAAAACCTAGGTGCATCTTATGGTCTGAAAAATTTGTTACCCAATCAAACTTTCCTGGGTTCTTGATATGTAGAAGCACTAAAAACCTGTTAACTCTATTTCTAATTTTTTCTAATTACTAGAAGAAATGTGAATCCTAAATAATACTTTTCTAAAACAGTATCAGAGCAGGAAGTATTTTTGAGTCTACTTTCTAGTACGTAGACCCACCTCAGTACTAAACAAATATTTAAAAAGACTGCCAAATCTCTTATTGCTAACATTGAATCTCCGTGGGCTTGCATTAAGGAAGAAAAATTGATCTTACCAAAAAACATATATAATGACATTTTGAATTGGATAACATGATGTAGCCTTATACCATCAATTGGGAGGCTGTTAGACTAAACAAGGCTTATTTTAGCTTCATTTATTTAGGCTCCTAAAGCTATTCCCTTGTAAAATTCAATCTGATTAATGTTAAGCATGCAGATACCCAAAAGCAAAAAAAAAAAAAAATAAAGTTAATGGAGTTTCTATTGGGGATTTTTAAAGCCCAGTGACTCAAAAATAATTTTATCTCTATTTTCCAAGTCCATATTGTTTTGCTTTTAGTTACTCTATATGGATATATATGTAAATATACTACATATGTATTTGTTTAAAATATATATGTTTTCTTTAACAGTAAATTCTATTTTCTTTGCATATTAATACATGTAGAAGGCAATTTTGGAAAGAATCTTTAGGAAATAATGACATTAGGTTAAAAGATAATTATTAGTTTGATTATGCAATAGGTAGATGTTTTAAAAAACAAAATCTCTGGTGTTTCATGATCAAACTTCTGCACGGGGAAATAGAACAATTGGAACAAGCCACGTGGTAAAAGACAAATACCATGTGATCTCACCTATAAGTGTAACTTAATCAACAAAACAAACAAGTGAGCAAAATAAAACCAGAGACATTAAAATAAAGAATTGACAGTAACCACAGGGGAGGGGGGAGATTATGGGGGAAAGAAGAGGAAGGGTATCAAGGAACATGTATGAAAGACACGTGGAAAAAACCAAAAGGTGAAGGATTGAGGGTGGGAGGTGGGGGTGGGTGGGGCGGGGTGGAGTCATAGGGGGAAAATGGAGACAGCTGTACCTGAACAACAGTTTAAAAAAAGGAAAAACTCTCTCATTAAGTGAGTCTTTAATATTTTAATGAAAATCCATCCTGACTTGTAAAGAAGCCTTCTCAACTACTCAAATTGAGTATAAATATTATTAAGTAATGGCAAAACAAAATATGACTGTGACTATTTCTAAACATATGAAATTAGTCAGTAGCTAAAAAAGAGAGGGTGTCTGTAGAATGAAATAAAATTGTTTGTTCCCCTAAAGGTTGTAATTTACTACCAGAAAAAAAAAGTTGGACAGCTATAATTTGTATGGAAAAATTTAAAACTTATTATATAGGTACTTTAAATGGGAATAATATAAGTTCACAAGTATTGCTTTGGAGTAAAAACTTTAGTTGTAAAAATATATATTTTAATGAGTAAAATTAAAAGAGGGTTAGAAACCATAAAAATTAATCAGTCATATTTTAAAACAGCTTAAGATGCTTTCTTTTATCTAGAAAAAAAAATTTTTACTAAACAAAATTTTGTTTTACATAAAACATCTAGGAATTGAAAAATTGCCTGGATATTGAGTATAAGTTACATCTCTGGGAAGTGTCTGTGTGTATACAAAGGCGAATATACAGACAGGCTTTTAAGTGGGAAAATAAAATCAAACTGCCATTAAACATCGTGGAACTATAAAATGTAAGAAAGTAATAAAATACATGTTCTATATTCTAAACACAACGCATTACAGACCTCTAATTCTATGCCAAAATAAGACATTATTTAGTAATACAAAAATTTTGAACAAATTTTCTGATATTCAAGAACTCAGAAAATATATATAATAACTGATCATAGGATACTCAGAAAATCATTCCAAAATATCAGGCAAGATTGTAAGTCTCACTATTTATTAGTAATTTCCGTAAGAGGGAAGAGACTATATTTCCACAAGCTTTTCCACAAGCTGTCGTGTAGAACTTGTTTTCTCTGGAGAAATACCCCAGATGATAAAACACGGAGGTGAGAGGAATAGATAATTACACACACACACCCTGCTATGGAAAGCTAGCCCACTGGAGAGTGCCTATACAATTATTGACACTGTTCGGTCGGGAGACGTCCTGGCCTAACACAGATTGATGGTCCTCTCGTGCAGAATGCTACTTCTGGGAAGAGAAGCCATCTCTACGATGTCAGGGGGCTAAGGACACCGCCCCCCCCCCTCGACGCACTGTGCCCCTGCCTCAACACGTCCCAAAGGGAGATTCGTGAGCACGAATGTTTCAGTGTGGAGGGTTTGAACACGCTGCTCTCAAACTTAACAGCCACCCACACAAATGCTAATCACCACAGCCCTGACTTTTGCTTCCAAAAAAACGCATGGCACAACAATAATAGGAATTATTAAGACCCCAAAATGGGAGTGAGGGGAGGATTTTATTTCTGGTGTGAGGAAAAAGAACAATCTGAAACATGCCCCTGAGCATTAAAGGGCCTGGACAAAGAGACCAAGTGCGGCCCCACTGCCAATATGGATATAGGCTGCCTCCTTCACAGCCAAAGCAAATTACCTAGGCCCCAAAACGATCTGAGCTAGGGGAACAGAAGTATCACATAGGGGCAAAAAGGCAATAGCCCTCTCATCGTACAACTGCACGGATACAAAGATGGGGAGAAACGCCAACGTGTTCCGTGTTTTCTCTACCACGCAGCTGCGGGGAGCATGACAAGGTTGGCGAGCATGGAATGTTAACTCGAGGAAAAAGGACCGTCTTAGGTTTTGAGGAGGGTTCAAAATTATACTGCCCCTTACATCAACTTGATATACTATAATAAAAGCTTTGATTTTAAGCCCTGGCTGGTGTAGCTCAGTGGATTGAGCGCGGGCCTGCGAACCAGACGATCGCGGTTCCATTCCCAGTCAGGGCACATGCTTGGGTTGCAGGCCAGTTTCCAGCAGGGGCCAGTTCCCTGCAGGGGATGCACGAGAAGCAACCATACATTGATGTTTCCTTCCTCTCTCCTTCCTTTCCCCTCTGAAGATAAATAAATAATAAAATATTTTTTTAAAAAAAAAGCTTTGATTTTCCTTTGCAGTAAGTCATGACAGATGGTGACAGGATAGTAAGAAGCTAGGAAAATTCCTGGGCAAGTGCCATGGGGAAACTGAGACAAGACAATTAAACAAGGCCAAACAGTTTGAGCAATTTATAGCCAGCTGGTGAATGGCAAGACCTTATCTCCCCTAACCAGGGACACTTGAGAGTGAATGGCTTATACATCTCCTCGCTGACCTCAGAACACAGCTTAAATCTCTCTGCTCTTGAAAATGGAAAACAGAGACACTAATAATGTCATTTGTGCCAGCTAACCCAAGGACAGATGAAATCAGGGGGACAAATTTTAAAAACCTCATTAAAAGCCAGACTGACTCAAGATAAAAGTAAGACAGTATAGCAGACCAAAGAATATTCCCAAACCCTTATATGCTCATTTGGAAGCATCAGCATATTTAAAAAGCCTCTGGAAAGCCGATGAATATTCTGCTGAAACCCTCCCCTGAGATTCTGACCTGCACAAAAAAAGATGAGGAGCCCTCAGGACAAAGACTCATGCGGGCTCGCTCTGTAGCACGCCCAGGTCCCTTCCTGGGCACGAACCTTTTATGTCCTCCGAAACGCGAAGGGTACCCAGGAGACTTGCAGCCAGGGGAGCAGTGAGCAGCAGCAAGTCAACTTGGGTTTACCACCCCCTCCATACAGTCTCCAGGGCCCCTTTCTTCTCTGAATTCCCAGTGAGCTCGGTAACCGCAGCCCCATCTTGGCTCACTCTTTTCTTATAACTTTTCTAGAGAGCCAAAGCAGAGCAGTGCCTAGGGTCTGTCCTGTTACTTCTTTTATCCTTAATTCTTCCTTTGTTTCGCTGTCCCCAGCCTTAATGAACTAGCTCTCAAAACCACCTGGACTCGCGGTATGAAACCTTTCCTATACAACGTCAAGAACCTGCGCACTACGGGATGGCCTGAGGCCGACCTGCTCCGGGCCAATTCCTGTTTGGTAACAAGACCACTTTGATTTATAACCACTTTACCACTTGCTGTCACCCAGTGCCCAGCTTACTCCCAAGGATGACCACAGGGTCTTGGGAAGGGTCTAAAGGCAGCAGAGAACGCCAGCTGGTAAAGACTGTTCCTGTCTGCTAGATACACTGTCAGAGCAGGGGCATAGAGCCTAAAAGAACAAAAATATTGTAACGGAGAACAGCAAATAAGAAACCGTTGTTTGAAGAAAAGGTCTAGACAGAAACATTGAGGAAGATGATGAGGTCACGACACAATCAGCAGTGAGCAATTTAGACTCCAAATCGAGTGAAACTACCAAGTTAATAACTCTCGCAGACTCTGGGCATTTACAATTCCATTTCAGAGACTTCCAGGAAAATGGATTTCTTTTTCTCCCAGCGTTTAAATGAAACTCCCTACTTCTGAGGACTGAGAATTTAGGATTTGTGTCCTGAGATTAGACACAAGTCAGTGACCAAAATCATCAAGTTCTGCTGGAAATAGTGACTATCAAAAAAAACAGTTTAACCTTTCAGGAGAAATGGACACTTTCAGAAAGCAATATAAAAATACCTCGTAAGAAAGATTAGGAAAAACAGAATAAAATCAGCAGCAGGGAAAAGTGTGGCATAATGAAAGGCGTTTCTGCACAAAATTCAGACCCGCACCCCAGTTAAAGAGAGCGCTCCAGGTGACAGCCCTGCAAGAGAAGTGCTGATAATAGAAATAAAAATTGGAACATTTTGAAACACCCTTGTAATGTGGGGAAACAGACTGAGAATCCAAACTCCACTATAAGCTTCCAAATGCAAATACGCTCCATACTTGTCTTCTAGCATTTGGAGTAAAAATACTATTATTGAAATGGCACTCTTATTTTTTTGTCTTAGTCACTATGGTGTCCTTGTAGAACCATGTTACTACAGCATGCAGGAGGCAAGTCAACTTCATCTGATCTGCGTAGAGAGGTACCTCAGTACTCATTGTTAATTCGTTCCGGAACTCGTGACGAGTGCCAAAACCAACGAGTACCACANAAGAAAGATTAGGAAAAACAGAATAAAATCAGCAGCAGGGAAAAGTGTGGCATAATGAAAGGCGTTTCTGCACAAAATTCAGACCCGCACCCCAGTTAAAGAGAGCGCTCCAGGTGACAGCCCTGCAAGAGAAGTGCTGATAATAGAAATAAAAATTGGAACATTTTGAAACACCCTTGTAATGTGGGGAAACAGACTGAGAATCCAAACTCCACTATAAGCTTCCAAATGCAAATATGCTCCATACTTGTCTTCTAGCATTTGGAGTAAAAATACTATTATTGAAATGGCACTCTTATTTTTTTGTCTTAGTCACTGTGGTGTCCTTGTAGAACCATGTTACTACAGCATGCAGGAGGCAAGTCAACTTCATCTGATCTGCGTACAGAGGCACCTCAGTACTCATTGTTAATTCGTTCCGGAACTCGTGACGAGTGCCAAAACCAACGAGTACCACATGACAGCCAACATCATACTCAATGGGCAAAAACTAAAAGCTTTTCCACTAAGATCAGGAACAAGACAAGGTTGTCCACTTTCACCACTTCTATTCAATATAGTATTAGAAGTTCTAGCCACAGCGATCAGACAAGATAAGGAAATAAAAGGCATCCAAATCGGAAAGGAGGAAACAAAACCGGTATTGTTTGCAGATGACATGATAGTGGACATGAAAAATCCTATAGCCTCTACCAAAAACTACTTGAACTAATAAATGAATTTGGCAAAACAGTGGGATATAAAGTCAATATCCAGAAATCAAAGGCATTTTTGTATACCAACAATGAAACAGCAGAAGCAGAAATCAAGAAAAAAAACCCATTCGATACAGCAAAAACAAAAATTAAATATCTGGGAATAAACCTAACCAAGGAGGTTAAAGACCTGTATGCAGAAAACTACACAACACTGAAGAAAGAAATCAAGGAAGACACAAACAAATGGAAAAATATACCGTGTTCATGGATTGGAATAATTAACATCATCAAAATGTCCATACTACCCAAAGCAATTTACAGATTCAATGCAATACCTATTAAAGTACCAATGGCATATTTCAGAGACATAGAACAAACACTTCAAAAATTTCTATGGAACCATAAAAGAGCCCGAATAGCTGCTGCAATTTTGAGAAAGAAGAACAAACTAGGAGGGATCACAATACCTGATATCAAACTGTATTACAAGGCCACTGCAATCAAAACAAAATGGTACTGGCATAAAAACAGGCACATAGACCATTGGAATAGAACAGAGAGCCCAGAAATAAACCCAACTCTCTACAGTCAATTAATATTCGACAAAGGGGGCAGTAACATAAAATGGAGTAAAGATAGCCTCTTCAACAAATGGTGTTGGGAGAACTGGACAGCTACATGCAAAAAAATGAAACTCGAGCACCAGCTTACATCATACACCAAAATAAATTCAAGGTGGATAAAAGACTTAAATATAAGCTGTGAAACCATTAAAGCCCTAGAGGAGAACATTGGCAGGAAAATCTCAGATATTCCACGCAGCAATAGTTTTACTGATATGTCCCCTAGAGCAAGGGACATAAAGGAAAGAATAAACAAATGGGATCTCATCAAAATTAAAAGCTTCTGCATGGCTAAGGAAAACAGTATGAAGATAAAAAGAGAGGCAACAGCTTGGGAAAACATATTTGCCAATGATACCTCAGACAAAGTTTTAATCTCCAAAATATACAAAGAACTCACTTGACTCCACTCAGAGAAGACGAGCAACCTAATTAAAAAATGGGCAAAGGACTTGAACAGACATTTCTCCAAGGAGGACATACAGAGGATCCAGAGACACATGCAAAGATGCTCGATATCACTAGCTATCAGAGAGATGCAAATTAAAACCACAATGAGATACCACTTTACACCAGTGAGAATGGCTATCATAAAAAAGAAACAAACAACAAGTGTTGGAGAGGTTGTGGGGAAAAGGGGACCCTAGTTCACTGTTGGTGGGATTGCAGACTGGTAGAACCACTATGGAAAACAGTATGAAATTTTCTCAGAAAACTGAAAATGGATCTACCTTTTGACCCAGCAATTCCATTGTTAGGAGTATATCCTAGGAACCCTGAAACACCAATCCCAAAGAACCTATGCACCCCAATGTTCATAACAGCACAATTTACAATAGCCAAGAGTTGGAAGCAACCTAGATGCCCATCTGTAAATGACTGGATCAAAAAGCTATGGTACATTTACACAATGGAATTCTATGCTGCAGAAAGGAAGAAGGAACTCCTACCTTTTGCAACATCATGGATGGAACTGGAAAGCATTATGCTGAGTGAAATAATCCAGGCGGTGAAAGATAAATACCATAGGATATCACTGTTAACAGGAATCTAAACAACAAAACAAACAAGGCAAGCAAAATATGACCAATGACACTCAAATACGGAACAGTCTAACAGGGTCCAGAGGGGAGAGGGGAGAGAATCATAGGGGAAAAGGGGAAGGACTCACATGAACAAGTATAAAGGACACATGGACAATAACTAAGGTAGGGGGCGGAAATGGGGGGGGCATGGGGAGCGCTGGGGTGGGCAGGGCTAGGAATATAAGACAGAAAACAGTACTTGAACAAGAATTAAATAAAAATAAAAATTATAGTAAAAAAACAAGTATATAATGTGAAATTCCTTGGAATATCTTACTATTATTTTTAACCATATAAGTAATACATACAATTGTAGAAAATCATGAAAATAAAAGAATAAAAAAGTAATGTAATACAGAAAAAACAAACATTTCTCTTGTGAGGCAGCACCGTGACTCATAAGTTCTAGCACGTGAGATGAGTCCAGAACAAGTGCCCGGTACTGATACATTTCTTTCTCATCAAAATGCAATGAGCATAGGTTTTGACAAGTTCTGAAGCCAACGAGTATTGAGGTATGACTGTATATTAGAAGTTTTTTCTTGCCTTGAATAAAAGAATACTAAAAAAAATTCATATTAGAATTTTCTTGAACCAGCACACCTATGACTCTGAGATTTAAGATATTTTCTCAATAATAAACCTTTGCTTTCAATTGGCCAGTGTGGCTCATCTAGTTAGAGTGTTGTCCCATAACCAAAAGGTTATGGGTTCAATTCCCAGTCAGGACACATGCCTATGCTGTGGGTTTCATCACCACTCCAGGTGCATACAAGAGGCAACCAATCAATGCTTCTCCTGCATATCAATGTTTCTCTCTCTCTTCCTTTCTCTCTCAAAGCAATGAAAAAATATCCTTGGGTTAGAGTTAAGTGAATAAATAAACAAACCTTTACTTTCTTGGCTGTAAACTTCTATTCAAGTTTGACTGGGCTTTGATGCATGCAGTTAAATGGACAGCTTTAGTCCAGGAACTAAGTGAGTTTATATATTCTCACTCCCTTATATAGAAAGAGTTAATACTTGTTCATAGGGGGTTTTAGAGGAGTCAGTCCATATCGTACATAAACACTTGCCCTTTGCCTGGTACTATCAAGCACTCAACAAATGGTAGATAACGGTGAGGAAGGAAAAATAACTTTTCCTCCACCCTTCTAGGTTCTTTGTGGGGACACCTCTTATAATAAAAGCCAGATTAACAGGAGAAAAAGAGTTCAATACCATGTATACCTGCTGCGCACATTGGAGAGACCTAAGAAAACTGAGTAAGTCTCATAAGTGGCCCACCCCACCCCCTGAAAGACCATCTCCACCTAAAGACAAAAGATGCTGGAGAGGGGGCGCTTTTATGTGAGGTCACCAGAAAAAAATCACAGTAAGCAAAGGCAAGGTTGTAACGCAACTTCTCTGTTGCTAAGAATTTCTAGAGATGCAGTCATCCTCCTCAAGGTACAAAGAAGGAGATGGAGATTTCTCCCTACCAATGGAGATTTTTCTCGTAAAACATATTCTGTTTTCAGAACTTCTTTTGTATCTGCATTTCTTGAAAATAACCACCTCAAAATAATCAAGATGTCCAAGGGGCATATTTGAGGGTATATATTTTGCTCTTAGTCAACATCATCCTCATCCTCATCGTCACCATCGTCTGGTTCATTTTTTTAGTATTGCACCACCGATTTCTGTCTCTACTCCTTAGAGCTATCATTAGAGCAGAAATTGTACCTTATGCTCCCACAAGCTTTAACTTTATCCCCCAATGCGGAAAGTAACCTGAATATGCCATGAGGCTCTGCAAGCAGTCTGTATTCTTTCCTTCACTTATCTATGCAACAATGCATGGTAAGCCAGATACTGGGTTCTCAACACGAAGGTTAAAACTGATTTGGGAAGGCAGAAAAAAGACAAACTCTCTTCCCACTGCATGGGAATTAGTTGCTAATTTCCTATGAACTCCTTCCTGCTTTAGCTTTAATTCTCAGACACTATTTAACTACACGAAATGGTCACTCTCCCCAGATCAGTTTTCTATGTGCTATTACTACTAAATAAGTTATAAGAGATCTCTATAAGTAAATACAAAATTTTAAATGTCATGTTTTTAGTATATAACAGAGTTCTTTTTTATTCTCTATTTTTATTTAATTCTTGTTCAAGTACAGTTTTCTGTCTTCTATTCCCAGCCCTGCCCCCGCCCAGTGCTCCCCATCTCCCTCCCATTTCCACCCCCCACCTTAGTTATTGTCCATGTGTCCTTTATACTTGTTCATGTGAGTCCATCCCCTTTTCCCCTATGATTCTCTCCCCTCTCCCCTCTGGACCCTGTCAGCTTGTTCCGTATTTGAGTGTCATTGGTCACATTTTGCTTGCTTGTTTGTTTTGTTGTTTAGATTCCTGTTAACTGTGATATTAATAACATTTATTGAACATTTTCTGTGTGTGTTACTTTTGTCTAACTTCTTCATGTGTGTTATTGTAACCAACCCTATCCATTTATCTTGCTAGCTTTTGGCATGCTCAGCGTAAGAACCTCCCCAGCACCATCTTGGCCAATAAAGGATATGACCTAGCACTCTGACTGTCTATAGTTAATAACATTAACTCATTAAATATTTACCATAACAGTGTGAAGTAGATATTATTATAATTTTATAGATAAAAACACTGAAGTATAGGAAAGTGAATGGATTTGCCAGGTTTACAGAGATGCTAAGTAGCCAAAGATGTGATTAAAACCTGCCTAAGTCTAAAGCTCATGTTCATGATCATGAATCTACTCTACCTATCATTTCCCAGTATCAGGAATAACAGGATACCTTGTTCTATTGCATTTAACCTTATTGCACTTCCCAGATAGCACATCTTTTTACAAATTGAAAGCTTATCTCAACCCTGCATTGAGCAAGTTGGCGCCATTTCTCAAATAGGATCAGACAATAGTTACCATTTTCAGCAACTAAAAATTACTTTTTCATTAAAGTTATGCACATTGTTATTTTTTAGCACAAGGCTATTCCACACTTATCAGACTGCAGTATAGTGCAAGCATAACTTTTATATGCACTTGGAAACCAAAACATTTGTCTAACTTCATTATGACACTCTCTTTATTATGGTGCTCCAGAACTAAATCCTCCATATCTCCAAAGGGATTGTAACCTAATGCAGGTCCAGCTGCCAGCCAGTGTGAAAGCCAATATTCAAGAGGCAGGTGCTGATGTAAAGGAAAGTGGTTTGTTCAAACGCCAACCATCAGGAAGATAGGGGACAGATGTCTCAAAGCCATCCCCCTGAAAAAGATGGGGGCAGAGGTTTTTATAAGGATGGAGAGAGGAACAGAACATAGAGATCAAGGGAGGATTTGAAAGTTTTCTATGTACAGATGAGAACAGTCCAATTTCACAAGACAAGTGATGGTCTGGTGTATATCATCCTGGTTTATTAATTCTCTGGCTTCAAGTCAGGGCTCCATGGATGAAGGTCAGCAAATATCCCAGAGCAGGGATGCCTGCAGGTTGAGTCTACCTTTTGAAACTAGTTCCTTGAATTCTTATACAAACATGTGGTTTATCTATCAGCTACATATTAGGCAGAGTTGGCACTTACGAGTTATCACCCGAAATAAATTCTTATGACCTATCTATTGGGCAGGGCAACTTTCTAATTACTGAACATCTGCTCTTCTTAACACCCTTAAATGACTTGCCTTTTTTTTTTGAAGTCTTACCTCATCCTTAGCTCAGAATGTCACATATATTTTATTTTCGCTTTCTGACTATGAACCTCTCTTGTATGAGGGATCTCTGACTCTCTCATGTATGTGGGGTTCCCATACGTATGTATTAATCAAATTTGGTTATTTTCTCTTGTTAATCTGTTTCGTGTAGATTTAATCAGTTTAAAGGATGTGGGAGAGTAGAGGAAAGCTTCTGCCTCAATGAAAGAAAGAAAAAGAAAGAGAAAGAAAATGGAAGAAAGAAAGAAAATGGAAGAAAGAAAGAAAGAAAGAAAGAAAGAAAGAAAGAAAGAAAGAAAAGAAAAGAAAAGAAAAGAAAAGAAAGAGAGAAAGAAAGAGAAAAAGAAAGAGAGAATCAGAGCATTGGATGGTGCCAAGTCTAGTTAGCAAAGGTAAGAGCTAAGACAAAAACTTCTGACCCTGAAACTCATTTGAGAATTNGAAAGAAAGAAAGAAAGAAAGAAAGAAAGAAAGAAAGAAAGAAAGAAAGAAAGAAAGAAAGAAAAGAAAAGAAAAGAAAAGAAAAGAAAAGAAAAGAAAAGAAAAGAAAAGAAAAGAAAAGAAAGAGAGAAAGAAAGAGAAAAAGAACGTGAGAATCAGAGCATTGGATGGTGCCAAGTCTAGTTAGCAAAGGTAAGAGCTAAGACAAAAACTTCTGACCCTGAAACTCATTTGAGAATTAAAAGCCTCTCAATGGGAGTCATAAGCAATAATAGAACACAGTCTAATGGAAAGATTTGGTGGGAAGAAGTTGAGCAAGGATAATAAAGTCTGCAAGCTTTCTAATAGAGGCAGAAATTGCGGAAAGCATCTACTCGGGAAAAGTGAAAAGCTCAAGTGTCTGGTACAGAATGAACACACTGAGAGTGCAGAGCAAAGCTACTGCCTAAACTCATGATTACATAAACAAAAAGTGAGTAAGCTTGCCTCTTCCGGGCCATAAGAGAGGTATGTTCAAATCAATCAAGGCTTAGTGTAAAAATAAACCAGAGAAGAGGAAAAATCTGAATCTGATCATATTATTTTCTGGTTTTACATCTGCCAAGCTTTTCAAAACCTGTATGATGTAGATCAGCATCTCTAGGATAATTTACAAACCTTCCAATATACAAGCCATGACTTTATACTCAGCCACATTTCTAGCCATTTCTGCTACCCAACTAACCTCATTTCAGCTTTTCAAAGGGGCCGTGATCTTTTGTCTCTAAATCTTGAAAACATTGAATGTTTTAAATTCAAAGACAAAATGAGAGGAACTGACTTCGTCTAGCAATCACCAGCCAGTACCATACAATAGCTGTGCTCATAGAAAACAGGCAAGCAGTTAGATACGGTGACTCATCAGGTGCCATTATATCCGCTGTGACACCAGGTGGTCTGTGATTACAAAGTGACTTGCAGTGACTCCCTTCAACAAGAGTTAGTGAGAGAGGAATGCCCAAAGACTGAAAATTACAGCAGAAGAACCAGTCAAAATGCAGAGAAGATAAGCAAAATCGTCACTAGGAGCACTGCAAAAAATACAGTCACACATCATCACATAGTGCCTTAAGGCTGATCCCTTGAAGGCAATTAATTATTCCATATGAATTGTTAATTATTCCATATAAATTAGTAGATGTGAGGTGGCCAAACAGTGAACTTGGATTAGTGTCTTGAACAAGCAACAGCCATTAGCAAAAACATTAAGATTATGTTTACCCTTTTATCATCCACTCTAATCATTTCTTTGAACTGAGATCCTGAGTTCACCAGTCCGCACTGCAGGTGGTAAAGGAAACTATGCTTATATTTCTCAAGCATGAATTGCAGAATTTTTCCAAGCTGAGCTCTAGTTTTGATTTACTATTTTAATAAAGGTGGTTAAGGAGACATTTTTCTCTACAACAGGTAGAGTACCCTCATTAGTGAGTTTGCTAATTACTCTGACTTTAAAAGAGAAACACATTGAAGTTGGAGGGCAGACTAATCAGTTTCATAAAAGGAGACGGTTACCTTCCATTTCAAAAAACCTTGGGCTAATAGCGAGATGTATTAGTTCTAGTGAAAAATGTCTGGAAAATAAATTATGACACAATTGCACCACTTTAAAATTTCACATCACTATTCATATTAAAACCTGACCAGTGGATTGATGATCATAACATCTATTTCCATTGTCCCCTTTGAAATAATTATTAAATGTATTGAAAGTTACATTTGCATATGATACCATTATAACTGTCCTAAAGACACTGACAAAAAGCCATGAAACAAGTTTGTTTCATGGCTTGGGAAATTCAAAAAAGACCATATATTTTGGAGTCTGGTGTTAATAAATCTGACCTCTCAATAAACTAACTATGCACGCCAATGTTCATAGCAGCACAATTTACAATAGCTAAGAGCTGGAAGCAACCTAGGTGCCTGTCAGTAAATGAATGGATCAAAAAATTATGCTACATATACACAATGGAATTCTATGCAGCAGGAAGAAAGAAGGAGCTTCTGCCCTTTGCAATAGCATGAATGGAACTGGAAAGCATTATGCTGAGCGAAATAAGCCAGGCAGTGAAAGACAAATACCATATGATCTCACCTTTAACAGGAAACTAAACAACAAAACAAACAAGCAAGCAAAATAAAAACAAAGACACTGAAATAGAGAACAGGGGGACAGTGACCAGAGGGGAGAGGGGAGGGAATTTCAGGGGGAAAAGGGGAAGGATTTACAGGAAGTAGTATAAAGTACACAAGGACAACAACTAAGGGGGGTGGAAATGGGAGGGAGTTGGGGAGCACTGGGGGGGAGTGGGCTGGGATGGGAGTAAAAGACAGAAAACTGTACCTGAACAATAATTAAATAAATATATATAATTATTTAAAAAGTTTTATACACTGTTCTTTCAAAATTGATATATTTCAATAATTTTTACCATTTATTCTATTATCACATTATTTTTGCTTGCTTATTTCATTAGTACATTAGCCAAGGTATCATTAAGAAAACTTAAATATTAAAAGAGGCAGACTTATAAAGGGACTCCACTTACAGGAGTGTGGGCAGGGATAAGGAAATAAATAAGGAATGGTGAAACACCCAAAGAAGCAATTCAAAGCCATTGCCATTTCTAGGACTGAAAAGACAAGAAGAGCATTTTAAGAGCCCTGAGAACTGGAATATTGGAGGAGTGGGCAGCTGGCATAAAGTTACTGCCAGAGACCCTATAAAAAAAGAAAGGGAGGAGGTAAGGAAAAGGTACTGTGATTTTTAGCCCCTTGTGCTACAATCTGCCAGTGGCTCCCACTGGTCTGACCCCACCAGAGGAGAGTCAGCCGAGGAAATCTCGAGATCTGGTTCACCAAGATTCAGTTCCTAAAAGCAGAGCACGGTGGAAAGGGTCAGAGAGTGGACTGGGAGGAAGCAAACACAAAATTTAGCACAATGAGTAATTTAAATAGATATAAATAATGCTATATGGACATAGTTTTCTAAGAAAACTATTTACTTACAAAAAGTTTATTTGGTATCATAAAATAATTCAGGCATGCAGAAAAGTATAGAGAATACTCTACCAAATGCCACTGTAGAACAAACCAGCTCTTTCTAATTTTAAAAATTACCTGTTTGCTTCATGTATTTAAATATTTTATATATTTAACTCCATATGTAAGTACATGAAGATATGTATGTCATATGTCATAACTACTATATATCATATATAAATAAAGTTCTGTATAGAATTTGAACTTATTCCCCCTTCTTCATTCTTATTTATAATTGATAATTCCACAAGTGTGTTTAGAATTTTATTTTATATATAAATATCTAAAAATATGCAAACTTATATTAATTATATAAAACTATATATGCATAATGTAGTATTGTATATTATGTCTTAGTCTTCAAATAAATTATTAGACTGTATATACTTTTACAGATTTACTTTTCTCATAACTTTGTAACTTAAAACTTATTTATGTAAATATAAGAAACTCTAGTCCATGCATTTTACCATTATTATATTGCTTTTTGTTTGATATAAAAATGTTCTTATAAATTCTCATATAGAGCCCTGGCTGGTGTAGCTAGTGGATTGAGCATGGGCCTGCGAACCAGAGGATCGCAGTTCGATTCCCAGTCAGGGCACATGCCTGGGTTGCAGGTCAGTTCCTGCCAGGGGACACACGATACATTGTGTGTCCTCAGCACAGGCAACAATACATTGATATTTCTCTCCCTCTCTCTCCTTCCCTTCTCCTCTAAAGATAAATAAAATAAAATATTAAAAAAATAAAACACCAATATAAAAAAATTCTCATATAGAAGGGTATATAAGAGCTCTCAAATTTTAATCATTAGAAACAATGCAATAATTGATAGAACTACGATTCTCTCTTTGTGTCTTCAGGGTTTGCTCAGCGTGGTCAGATGCACACCATTCCAGCTGATGCAAGGACACTTCTAGGCCTCCTTGGTTTATGACACGGTGCTCAAGTCACATAATCACTTAGTATCCCATAATCCAACATTCAGTGTGAAAACTATTTTTTAAGTGTTTTTATTTTCTAAAAAACACACTACCTTGAAACAAAACCCAGTTCCTCAGTTTTGGCTATACAAACCAAGCCCAGGGTTGGTTTGTGTAATAACTGGCTACAGATGAGAATAGCTGGAGAGAATATAACATATTTATTAGAAAGCATCAGAAAATTGTCAAAGTAGTAAAGAATTGAGTAGTAAAGTTTGTTTTACAAACAAAGATTTAGAAGAAAATTAGGACATGTAAGGCTGGTGTCCATGATTGCTCTTAACCCGAGAATTCAGCAGAAGACTGAGAGGCCAGGTAATTGAACAGTGCTTTCCACAGGCAGATGGAAAGACACGGATTGGAGTTTGAATTCACAAGTAGAGAAGCCTGGAGAATATCCTGAGAGTTTTCATGAGGCATGACACCTCGATTAAAATAGTCTCAATCTCTGTCGAATTAAATTAATCCAGGATGACCAGTGATTTTAGCCAGGTCACCAGTTGATAGCAAACATAAATCTTGTCTGGAGAAAGGGAGTAGTATCTAGCAATTCAATTTATCTCTATAGATTTTATGTGCAGTGTCTGGTGCTCAATCAAAATAACCATGCATGTTTGTCGCTAAAAAATTGGAAGGAATCAGAGACCACAAACCCGGAATAGTTAAACGATAAGTCATATCATGTCATTCTTTATTTTATTTAACACCCATTAAACATGTTATTGCATTTAATACATGCTAGCTCATATTCTGATTACAAAGAAAAAACCCTAAAGTCATTTAAATCATCAAAACAACGAGAGGAAGCCAGCATTCTTGCTCCTCTCATTCTACAGATGGGGGCTGTGGTAGACACCATCACGGCTCCCACCAAAGATGTTCACATTTTAACAACTGAAATCTGTGAATATTCTGCCTCACACAGCAAAGGGNTTTTCATGAGGCATGACACCTCGATTAAAATAGTCTCAATCTCTGTCGAATTAAATTAATCCAGGATGACCAGTGATTTTAGCCAGGTCACCAGTTGATAGCAAACATAAATCTTGTCTGGAGAAAGGGAGTAGTATCTAGCAATTCAATTTATCTCTATAGATTTTATGTGCAGTGTCTGGTACTCAATCAAAATAACCATGCATGTTTGTCGGTAAAAAATTGGAAGGACTCAGAGACCACAAACCCGGAATAGTTAAACGATAAGTCATATCATGTCATTCTTTATTTTATTTAACCCCCATTAAACATGTTATTGCATTTAATACATGCTAGCTCATATTCTGATTACAAAGAAAAAACCCTAAAGTCATTTAAATCATCATAACAATGCAAGGAAGCCAGCATTCTTGCTCATCTCATTCTACAGATGGGGGCTGTGGTAGACACCGTAACGGCCCCCACCAAAGATGTTCACATTTTAACAACTGAAATCTGTGAATATTCTGCCTCACACAGCAAAGGGTCTTTACAGTTCTAATTAAGCATCTTGAGATGGAAATATTGCCCTAAACTATGCAGATGTGCACCATGTGGTAAACCACAGGTGTTTTTATAAAAGGGAGGTAGAGGGTTGGAATCAGAAAAAATGACTGAAGCAGATGAGCAAAGCAGAAGTTGGAGTGATAAGAAGTAGGTGTTTTGTGCGGGGAATGCAGGTGGCTCCTTAAAGCCAGAAAAAGCAATGAAATGGACTACATACACTAGAGCAGAGGTGTCCAACTTTTTGGCATCTCTGGGCCACACTGGAAGAAGACGAGTTGTCCTGGGCTACACATTAAATACAGTGTGACACGTTAATCACACAAAAATCTCATAATGTTTTAAGTAAATGTACTGTTTTGTGTTGGGCTGAATTCACAGCCATCCTGAGCTGCATGCAGCCTGCAGGCCACAGTCTGGACACCCCTGCTAGAGGCTCCAGAAGAAGCACCTGCCTGTATCTTGATTTTAGGGCTTTTGACATTCAGAGCTATACAACAATAATTCCTGTTGTTTTATTCAACAATAAGTGTAAGATTTATTTCAACCTCTTTCCCTCCTAATCTCTCTCTTTCTCCCTCTGTCTCTCTCACTCTCTCTCTCTCTTTCATTCTCTTTACATTTCTCAGTCTATGTAGAAGAATCCAAATGATAAGAAACTTGAGGCTCCCACTGGAAGACTTGAGAGTGAACTTGGAAGAGGAACGTCCAGCTCATTCAATTCTGAATTTTCAGTCCTGGCCAACAGGCCAAAAGTGTGTCCACAGATGTGTAAGAGACCCTGAGTCAGACAACTCAACTAATGCTTGTTGTTTGAAATGCTTACATTGTGGGGTAATTTCTTATGTAGCAGTAAGTAACTAATGCATTCTTCTATTGGAACAATGATTTTAGGTGTGCATTATATTTTCTCATTGTAGCCTATGTGTCATTTTTCACTTTTCTTCTCATCTGTTTGGTCACTTTCTTCAGGTTTGTTTTTTCTTTACTCTTCAACTATGTCCACTTTACCCAGCCATTATGATTTTTTAAATTTCAACAAACATGTATGTTTAAATTAATTTATTAATATTTGATTCATTTTCTCATTAGCTTTGTCTTTTAAAATAATTATATCACCTAAGTTTTTAAATTTTAATTATACATATACATACATATTTCATTGGTATTCAACATCCTATATTTGATTTTAAATATTATGGCCTAAATAGGCACTATATCTAGTAATTATTGCTGTTGTCTCTCAGACATGGTGGGGTTTTTTTCTTTGTTGGGGATCTTTGTTCTCTGTCTCTCTCTCCCTTTTTAACTAACATCACAGGAATCCTAAAGGCCCAAGTTGGGAATTGTATCTAGAGTTTGGAAAAGATTTGCAATCGCTTTTGATGAGACTCAAAGTTAGTGCCAATTTGGGGCCATTTTAGCCTCCTTTTGAAAATCATAGACCTGTCGTAAAAACTCCAGACTTAATTCTGCCACTTGCAGACGGGCCTGTTGTGGTTCTGGAGCTTCTATTGTCCCTGAAGTTCCCACCACATGGTGTGTGAATAGGTGTGTGTTTAGGTGTGTGTGACAATGAGTGATTCTTGATTTCCCATTCTTCTCTGGAGTTCTCAAACATGCGAAAATTAATGATTCACTGAAGACCTAGTTGTTTCACTGTTGGAGGTGCCTCACAGTACATTGCCAAGAGCAAACACTTTTGTGTTCTGAAGGAGTTCGTATTACTTACCACAGGATTTTATTTAATTCATATAACAACTTCCCATAGGTTGATGCTCCAGGTGTTTTGTTTCTTTCTCACTGTTAACACTGCTGAAATACCCATTTGAGTGCCTAACTTAAAATATAGCTCTGATTGTTTCCTTGGAATAAAGGTCTACAGATTTAATTACTAGGTGAAAATGTTCACAATATTCAAAGCTTTTAAAAATATGTTGTCAGGCCATATTCCAGAAAGCACCCATAATTTGTACCCTCACCAGCAGTGTAGCAGTGCATTGAAATCCATATATTTTAGGATGAGTAATTTATTCAGATAATTTTCCCTGGTAAATGAGCTCTAGAATATAGCATTAATTGCATTGGTGAAAACGGCAGAGAGAAGTTAGGAGATATTCCTGCACTGCAAAAGCACAGCTCTGCAAGGATGCCCGTTGTTTGATCAGCCTGAGAAGACCATGGAGAGCTAGCTTCACACAGGCATTTAAAGGAACATGAGCAGATGGGGTCATGGCATTAATTGCAATGAATGAAGTACACCAATGTTGGAGATTTGCTGAGAGCCTATTCCGTTTATAGGATAAGAAATCTTAATAGATTAAACATCCTCTAGATCACACACACTTTTTAAGAAGTAATTTTCCTAAGAAAAATAATCTATACAGGAGTTTACTTTTATTCCTAAGGTAAAAGGGCCGAAAAACAGTTGTATTAAGAAAACCACTTTTACTTACATTACTGCTGACAAGGCCAAAACCAGCAAAACAAGCATGCTAAGTTTCAGCTGGCTAAATGATTAACTTGGCAAAAGTCGAAGCTGCTGACACACTAATAAAAAAGATTTATTTCCAAAAGATTTGTTGTTGCACCTGCAGAAGATTATGTAACTCTGTGCTATATTATTTTTCTAAGAAAATACGTGTTAACTCTAAAATATCTCCAGAAGATTGGAAGTTTTTTTAAAAGGGACTGAGGGTTCTGCAAGGATGATATAGAAAGCAATATTTTTATCTTCTCTTCACTGCTTTTCTGTAAGCTAGCTATTAAAATGAGATGGTCTTCACTTCAAAGTCCTCGAAAGTGTATGCTCTTCATTTCAAATTGGTTTTGACTCATGCACGTGGATACAACGTGGCCTAAAAATACTCAATATTCTAGAGCATATTCCTGATTCCTCTCACTTATTCATGGGTTGGGAGTCTTTTGTTATTTTTATGCTCTTACAATCTTTGAACTTCAAAATACTATAGTGTCATGAAAAAAGTCATCAAGTCGCTGATGCCCACCTAGAATTTAGATATTTGCTGCCCCATCTTTACGATTTTAAAAGCACGTCCTAGGGTGAACTGCCTCTAGAATTAACATTCAGTAGATAAAAAACGCTGACCCAGATGCGTGAAAGTGTCACCCATCCCTGCTGTGAGGAAGCATTTGTGCCCTGGACACTCGGGTTTCCTTGACTGCTCTTGCCCAAGAAAGTCGCTGCCGCTCAGTCCTCTGACTGCCTGGCCTCGACCCATTGTGATTTTCCCCTTTTCACATTTACACTACTTTCCAAATACTTCATTGTTTTAACATAAATAAACTAAGAATGTTAGTTGGAGAAACTTAAACAATAAATGTAACTCTTATATCATAGAAATATGGTTTTAAACCTACTGTGCTGCCAAATAAACCCTTGTTCCTACTACTTACTGATATTAAATTATGGAAAGTGTATTGATTTCCTTTCAAAAATGTCCTATGTCATTTAAGGATATTTTTTTCAATTAAACCAGAGAGTGTTGAAGTACATTTTCAATGAAATCAGAATGGGTTGAAGTAAGTATTAAAATGAAAGCTAAAGCTGTGACTGGTGTGGCTCAGTGGGTTGGGTGTCATCCCACAAACTGAAAGGTCATCGGTTTGATTCCCAGTCAGGGCACATGCCTGGGTTACACCCAGGTTCCTGGTCTGATGGAGGTTTCTTGCTCACATTAGTGTTTCTCTCCCTCTCTTTCTCCCTCCCACCCTCTCTCTCTGTAAAAATAAATAGATAAATAAAATCTTAAAATGAAAGCTAGAGTACAAGCCATCATGGAAACTTTACATACATTTTAAATGCATACTGGCTTGAAAGATTTTTTTAGTACTGTCTGAAAATATCTGTTTTGAAGAAATAAAAGAATCTTCAAAAAACAATTTTGATATTTGAAAAAATGAATTCATTTCAAAATGTTGTAACCAACAGTTCTTCAATCAGATCATTGGTTACCAGTACATATAAAAATAAGTTATTTTCTATCAGTATGGGGTATATAAAATACCAGAAGCCATGGTGATGGGAGTATTGGACAGGCAGCAGCCCGGAGAGGGTCTGCCTCAGGTAGGCCTGTCGTGTGCGGGCTCTTGACTTCATGTAGGAAAGATTTCCCAACTGAAGTCTAGGCAATTTTTGTAGCACGTTTATTAAGGCTGGGGCAATGAAACAAAAGAAAGACTTAGGGTAGAAGAAGTAACAGGGGAGAGCCTGGGCGGTACTCTGGTTCGGCTCCCTAAAAAAGTTATAAGAAAAGAGCGAGCCAACGTGGGTCTACTTTAAGCTCATGGAAAGTCAGAAGAAAAGGGGGACTTGGAGACAGGATCAGGGGGGTAGCCCAGGTGGAGCTGCGGCTGACCACTGCGCCCCTGGCTGTGAGTCTCCTGGGGACCCTTAGAGTTTAGAAGGAAGTAAAATGTTCGTGCCTGAGAAGGGGCGTGGGCGTGCTCTAGAGTGAGGAAGCACTGAATCTTGGTCCTGAGGACATTTTATCTTTTTTCTGCAGGTGAAAATCTTAGGAGAGGATTTTAGCAGAATATTTATCCACTTTCCAGGTGCATTTTCAATATGCTGATAGGTCAAAATGAGCATTCTAGGGGGTTTGGGGGAATATTCTTTGGTCTGCTACACTGTTTTACTTTTATCTTGAATCTGTCTGGCTGTTAATTGGGTTTTTATTACTTGTTCCCCTGACTTCTTCTGTCCTTGGTTCAGCTGGCACAAATGACATTAATTGGGTCTCTGTTCTGTAGCTCCCAGACCAGGGAGACTTAAGCTACATATTCTCTGGTTAGGGAGGAGAGGTACAAACCTTTTAGCCTCAAGTGTCCTTGGTTAGGGGAGATAAGGTCTGGTGACTCACCCACTGTCTGTAAGTTGCTCAAACTGTTTGGCCTTGTTTAATTTTCTTGTCTCAGTTTCTCCATTCCACTTACCTGGGAATTTTCTCAGCTTCTTACTATCCTGCCTCAGCAGTGTTTCTTCATTATGCCTCTTGGTTATCTCCCAGTATCTCTTCGATTAAAGTTCTCCAGTCCTTCATATTTGAAAATGTTGCCTCATAACTCCATCATGGGGCTCAATTGGAATATCTCACTGTTTTGTCTGTATTAACAAATTTTCATCATGCCAAAGAAGCTCATGCAGGTTCAGCAAAGTACATGGGGTATGCTTGAGCTGTGTGAGTTATAGAATAATAAATTATTGTCTTCAAAATGGTAAGCAGAATAAGAAATATGGGCTTCTAAATGATTTGTTAGAAACTAGTTGTAGTTTCTAACATGTAAGCTTTTAACTTAAAAGGGTGTTTTTTAATAATAAAGTCTCTGTTAGATCATAAACAATCAAGTAATCAATACTTGCTATGTAGAGGCAAATAACATAATTAAATAGGGCATAGAATAAAGAGTGCTGTGTTTAAAATGCATTTTAAACGTCACATCAAGAGAAAGTTCAAGTGCCTTTCAGAAATACCCTAGTAAGAAAGATTGAGAGTTGATAACAGAAATAAGTTGGGAAATGTGGAAAAGGGCTTTGTAATCTCTTTTCAATAGTAATAAATTATATTTTTCTCCTGAAGAACAAGGAAGCTCCTTCCGCTGAGTCCTGGAAGAAACACAAGAAGCCACACGCCCTTCAGAAAGATGAGATAGAAATGAAGCATCCCTGTGGCACCTCAAAAGCTAAAAGGATTTGTGTTCGCCTAAATCTGGGGTGTTTTCCCCCCAATATATTATTTGTTTATTTATTTATTTATTTAATTTCTTTTAATTGTTGTTCAAGTACAGTTTTCTGTCTTTTACTCCCATCCCAGTCCCCCACCCAGTGCTCCCCACCTCCCTCCTGTTTCCACCCCCCTTAGTTTTTGCCCATGCATCCTTTATACTAGTTCCTGTAGACTCTTTCCCTTTTCCCCTGAAATTCCCTCCCCTCTCTTCTCTGGTCACTGTCCCCCTTCTCTATTTCAGTGTCTTTGGTTATATTTTGCTTGCTTGTTTGTTTTGTTGTTTAGCTTCCTGTTAAAGGTGAGATCATATGGTATTTGTCTTTTACCACCTGGCTTATTTCATTCAGCATAATGCTTTCCAGTTCCATCCATACCACTGCAAAGGGTAGGAACTCCTTCTTTCTGATGAGATCCCATTTGCTTATTCTTTCCTTTATATCCCTTGCTCTAGAGGACATATCAGTAAAAACGTTGCTGTGTGAAATATGAGATTTTCCTGCCTATATTCTCCTCTAGGATTTTAATGGTCTCATGGCTTATATTTAAGTCTTTTATCCACCTTGAATTTATTTTGGTGTATGGTGTAAGTTGGTGCTCGAGTTTCATTTTTTTTTTTTTTGCATGTGGCTGTCCAGTTCTCCCAACACCATTTGTTGAAGAGGCTATCTTTACTCCATTTTATGTTATTGCCCCCTTTGTCGAATATTAATTGACTGTAGAGAGTTGGGTTTATTTCTGGGCTCTCTATTCTATTCCATCAGTCTATGTGCCTGTTTTTATGCCAGTACCATGCTGTTTTGATTACAGTGGCCTTGTAATACAGTTTAATATGAGGTATTATGATCCCTCCTACTTTGTTCTTCTTTCTCAAAATTGCAGCAGCTATTTGGGGTTGTTTATGGTTCAGTATAAATTTCTGAAGTGTTTGTTTTATGTCTGTGAAATTTGCCATTGGTACTTTAATAGGTATTGCATTCAATCTATAAATTACTTTGAGTAGTATGGACATTTTGATGATGTTAATTCTTCTGATCCATGAACACAGTATACGTTTCCATTTGTTTGTGTCTTCCTTGATTTCTTTCTTCAGTGTTGTGTAGTTTTCTGCATACAGGTCTTTTACCTCCTTGGTTAGGTTTATTCCTAAGTATTTTATTTTTCTTTTTGCTATATCAAGTGGGATTTTTTTTCTTAATTTCTGCTTTTGCTGTTTCATTGTTGGTATAGAAACATGCTTTTGATTTCTGTATATTGACTTTGTATCCCACTGTTTTGCCAAATTCATTTATTAGGTTGAGCAGGTTTGAAAGGTTTTTAAAAGAGGAACAGTGTAGTTAATGCTGTGGAAGGAAAGTGGCTGGAGGAATTTGCAGCCTCATTTTGAAAAGACAAGCAACTTATTCTTCGCTGTCTCAGGGTTTTCCAAAGATTAGAGACTTCCTTGAGAGGATAAAGAGAAATAGCAGTGAATTAAGAGTGATGAATTCTAGTCAAAAAGAACCAAATAGCACACACTTTCTGCTGCTAAGTTAACTTTAGATCATGATATTTTTGTTTGTAATTGTTTTCATAGTGTAAAATTAATTCACATTGCTCTATATGTTGTTTGCTAATTGTCTAAATTCTCCATTCAAATTTTGAAGTCCTTATTAAATATTTGTCCTGGCTGGCATGACTCAGTGGATTGAGTGACATCCTGTGAAACAAAGGGTCACTGGTTTGATTCCCAGTCAGGGCACATGCCTGTAGGCCAGGTCCCCAGTTGGGAGTGCATAAGAGGTAACCACACATTGATATTTCTCTCTCCCTCTCTTTCTCCCTCCCATCCCCTCTCTCTAAAAATAAATAAATAAAATATTTTTAAAATATTATAAATATTTGACTTCAACCAGAAATTCCTGGGAGAAAAAAATCTGTTTTCATCATTTCCCTGTTCAAGAATAATTAATACTTCAGTTGTATTTACAGTGTGAAGCCATTCTCCATAACATGGCATTCCAGTATTTCTATCATATATCCTTAATCTAGTTCATAACATATTATCTTTCATAACATATTATCTCTTGGGATTATAATCTTGGTCTCCAAGTTCTATCAGTTTAATTGTACACCTGCCAAAATCAAATGTTGAAGTTCTAACCCCTAGTACTTCAAATGTGAATGTATTGAACATAGGACCTTTAAAGAGGTTATTTAGTTCAAAATGAGTCATTGGGGTGCACCCTAATCCATTGTGACTTGTGTCCTCAAAAGAGGAGGAGATTAGGACACAAACAACACAGACGGAGAGAAGTCAGCCAAGTGCAAGCCAACCAGAGGGCCCTCAAAGAAACCAAATCTGCTAAAATTTTGATCTTGGACTTCTAGCATCCAGAACTGTATGAAAATAAAATTCTATTCCTGAAGACACGCAATTAGTGGTATTTTTTTAAATGGGAGCCATAGTTAAAGTTGACTAAAATTTTTCCAAAAGAAACTCTATCATGTATTGAATATATTGAATATTTACTAAATGCAAAATATACATATCTGGGCAAAAGTAAGTTTATAGTTTTCAGTGTGTGAAACACAAAGTTTATTCTTATATCATTGTTCATTAATTATAGTATTATTTTTCATGCAAATAATGGAAAACCTTACTTTACCCTACACTGTATGTGTTATTTCACTCAGCACAAACAAAAACTGAAAGTGGATTAGTATTATCCTTCTTTTAAAGATAGTAGGACTTTGCTTCAAATTACATCATTTATTAACACTGGTTCTATCATTTGAATTTGCTCTTTTACTTTGTAACATTCTATCTCCCTAGTGTAAACTCACTACACCCCTCACACACTCCTGCTTACTTTCTTATCATTTTTGGAGCCCTGGCTTTGAAACTTCTGCTTTATAATTTTGTACACCATTCCAAATTTTCTCTATCTGACATTCCCAATGCCAAAATTACAATAAATTTAATAGCAAGTTCAATACAGTGAAAAGAGAACATGTCTGGATAGAAATCTTGGACATTGCAGGCAGTAGTTGTACGACATGAGCTCACCAGCCCTCTGTGGGCCTTGGACCTACATCTGAGGGGTGGAGTCACACTTGACTCCAGCACCTGATGTGAGCACCTGACATGAACGCTCTTCTGAGGTTTTATGCAAAATCTGTGTGCATTGCCTGGCTTATAACAAATCACAAATAGCCTTTAAAATCTGTGGTTCTATCATAACATTTTTCAATTTGCATGATTGTATACTATTGGAACTTTAAGGTTCTTTTAAAAAATTAATACTACAATGCTAGGTCTTGACAATTAAATGTTCATTATTTGCCTTGTAATATCAACTACAGCAAAGCAAATGATTCTTCGGATCAGTATTCTCAACTAAGAATTATTTTCTCATTAGATGCTCCTAAACAGATAATCAATCGTGAAATTATTGAAAGCACGAGTTTTTGCCAACTGAGTTGGCTGATAACAAGAGCCAAAGTAAAGAATTATTAAGAAAAAGGTCTATCCTTCATTATTACTTCATTTGTTGATTCACTCACTCAATAAGTAACTAAAGAATGAATGTTGTATGCATGCACTGATATGATGCAGAATTTACAAAGATAAATAAGAAGGACAGAGTTAATAAAAATACAGAAACATGAGAAAAACAGAATAAAAAGTGAAATATTTCATACTAGAATTGCACAAAAAAATCCCAAGACCCTTTAGGTTGATGATTATTTTTAACTAACTTGATTAAGGCAGACAACATAGAAGGCAAAGAATTCAAACAATGTTGTAAAAGATGGATGATATTTAGTCCTTAAGGAAACAGGGGTATTGGAGAAAAACTATGCTTTTTGATGGAGGCGAGAAAGCACAGGGCACATGCGCAAGTATTCGGGAGTTCCGTTTACCTATAATGTGGCTATCCCGAAGAAAACTAGGTAAAATTAGCTTGAAAATCATGACTTTCTTGAATGCCAAGTTATGGATGTTTGGTTTACTCTGAGTGAGATAGAGAGTAATTATAGATTTGGGGGCAAAGGGCACTACTTAATCAAAGCTGTGACATTTTCTTAAATTACCCCCCCCCGTTCTCTAGTCTGCGCCAGCAAGGGGCAGGACTGGCTTCTTATTTGAGTTACAGACCACTCTATCTCGGATCCTATGCCCAATTTTGGTAAATGCAAACCCCCGTTAAAAGTCCTCCAAGCCAGGAGCTTTCATCTTTTACCTACAGGTAGTCTTTAGGAATTCCATGAACTAGATGTAGCCCCGAAGCACTCATCTCTCTCACACACAGACACAGCNGAAAAACTATGCTTTTTGATGGAGGCGAGAAAGCACAGGGCACATGCGCAAGTATTCGGGAGTTCCGTTTACCTATAATGTGGCTATCCCGAAGAAAACTAGGTAAAATTAGCTTGAAAATCATGACTTTCTTGAATGCCAAGTTATGGATGTTTGGTTTACTCTGAGTGAGACAGAGAGTAATTATAGATTTGGGGGCAAAGGGCACTACTTAATCAAAGCTGTGACATTTTCTTAAATTACCCCCCCCCCCCCACCGCCGTTCTCTAGTCTGCGCCAGCAAGGGGCAGGACTGGCTTCTTATTTGAGTTACAGACCACTCTATCTCGGATCCTATGCCCAATTTCGGTAAATGCAAACCCCCGTTAAAAGTCCTCCAAGCCAGGAGCTTTCATCTTTTACCTACAGGTAGTCTTTAGGAATTCCATGAACTAGATATAGCCCCGAAGCACTCATCTCTCTCACACACAGACACAGCAAATTTTTCTTTGATTGTCTTTCTGTCATGTTGAAAAATGTGTATTTGCCTATGGAGAATATGTTACATTAATGCTTTGATATCTTTGCTGTAAATGACATGATATACTACTGTGAGTGTAGTCTTTACACCATATTTCACTTAGAATAGCTTCTGGTTGCTAGAAATCATTAAAAACCCATCTGTTTGCCATCATTTATGTTGGGCATAACTTCAGTGCAAAACTATCAAATAAAAGTATTAAACGCAAATAAAATTACTTTTGATTTTAATTTTATTGTGAAACTTGATTGGCCATAAAACCATAGTATTAGAGTAGTAAACTTGTTTGTCAGTAGTAACGTAAGGTCAGTAAGACTGGAAAATCTGCTAGCTGTATCTAACCTGAGAAGGTGTCACACAATGTTGGTTTTTCTCATGAGAAGAAGGCTTGGTTAAAGGAGTCTAGAAATTAAAACTCTCTTGAATCAAACTCTTCCTGGGAAGCACCCTACAAGACGGCATATTCCATTTCCAGTTACGAATCAGGGCTGCTCCTCTCTGAAGTGACCTTAATACAGCCACGTTTTCTGGCAATGCAAGCTGGTTTGTAGCTTGTTGTTCAGGAAGAAATCGGAGCAGTACCTGGAGCAAATGAGACCACCCGTTCAAGAAGCGCGTGTTTGTTTCCTGATATATTACAGAAGTCATGAAAAATTGGTGATGCTGTCTTTCCTCAGTATCACGCACGTACATGAAACCAATGACATCTCTCTGCGCAATCAACTCCTAGACTTCATTTTATGTCACTCAGATGACATAGAAAAGAATTCTTATTTTTGGAGGGTTCATCTTTAAATCCTCAAAATCCCCTGAATTTCCTCTGCTATTAAAATCTTTAGCTGAAAAAAAATATTTGATTCTCTGTTTAGAAATAGGACATCTGCGATGCGTGGTAACACTATTTTTGCTCTTTGGATAAATAAAAATACATATATGAGTAGTGATTCAAAATAAAAAACAAAAGAAAAACAAAAGCAGTTGTTGAATAGCAGACAGAGATTCTAGAAGAAAGCTTAAGTTCTTGCCCTGAGACATTAACTTCAAGGAAGCTGCTGATCCCCACTCGCTTAAATGCTTTGGAAAAAGATTGAAAGCAGAAGATGAGGTTGTTTCCTTGTGGCAGAAAATGTTTTCACCTCTTAATAAATAATTCCTGACGTGTTTGAAGGGACTTCAGGAAAGCAAACTAATTGCACAGGAAGGTGTTCATTCAAAGCTTCCTTCAGCTACATCAAAATTTCAATATACAATCGAGTTTATTTCTGACTACTTGATCTCAGTGTTCCTGAAAGGAGTATATTGAAATTTTAATTGCAATTTCTGATTGACATTTGCCTTACAGTTCTGCCAAGAATTACTTAATATATTTTGAAGTAGCTTATTATATATATATATATATATATATATATATATATATATAACTTCATCTGTTGTTAATTTTGTAAGATCTCTTTTCTTTGCCCCTATTTTTAATTATAAATATTGTTACCCTTATCTTTATAGTGATTTTATTTGCCTGGTATTCTTTTTCAACCTCATTACTTTTAACCTTCAGTGTATTTTTAAGAGAGAATTTTCAAAAAATTGGTGGGTCTTTTTTTTCTTTCTTCTTTTTTTTTAATCTAGAAGAATTTGAGTTTCACACTAACTTATGCATATATGTATATATATAGATGTGTATATATAGACCCCTTTATATATGTATATAGATGGTGTATATATAGATATGTGTATATATGCATACACATATGTGTATATATAGATGTATCTATATATAGTCTGTATATATAGATATAGACATAGATATAGATATTTAATTCACTCTCTAATTGATAAATTAAGCCAATGGATACTTATTTGAAGGTGCCCTTCAGTTAGAGCTCATGTGTTGTTTTATTTGAGACTTTGCATTAATCATGCTTTTCCATTCTTTTTCCATGTATGAGTTCATTGTGTAGGGTGTGTTGTCTTCTGGTTGTTTCAAAGTTATACATGTGCTATATATTTTTCAGAAATTATTTGCTTTTTTTTTGTTCTTCAGATTCATTATTCATTCTCTTTATCTTTATTGATTTTTCTTCAGGTAGCAGCTAAAATCTACCATTAAAATGTATCTAATAGACTTTCAAATTTCAGTTGTTATTTTTTAACTCCAGAATTTCTACTTTTAACAGTTTCATATTTTAAATGGTTTTATGTATTTTTGATAATTTTATATCATATAAATATACATATGATGGGGGCCCTCTGAAAACAGAATTATCTTCTGCAGGGCAGGCCCCTTGTAGTGCAGGCTTCCCAGCCTAGGTGAGTGTTCCGGGAGCCCATCTGTGTCAGTGCGCCTGTGGGCATTGTTGTGAGAAGCTGTGTTTGTCTTCAGTACATTTTTTAAGACTCTTTCAATGTGTTTACCCATTTCATGGTGGGTGATTTATGAGTGCATCTGCCCACACCAGGCTGAGTGTTCAGCAGTTTTTGACCAAAAACAGCATGAACCTTATGCCCCACCCTTCCTGTTCACCCAGTTTTACCCCAGCACCTTTTCGGTTTGTTTGTTTCCCTGGATAAAAAAGTCCACAAAGGGAAACATTTTGTTGATTTGGAGGAGGTAAAACAAAAAATGGCAAAAGCACTAAAGGCATCAAAGTAATCAAGTTCAAACTGTTTTGAGCAGTAAAAAAAATGTCTTGATAGGTGTATTGCATCAAATGGAGAGAAATTTGAAGGAGGCAAGTCCAAACATAAGAATAAATAAACAACTTTTTATAAATGCATTCCATTTTTTGGATGCCCCCTTGTGTGTGTGTGTATTTGGTGACATTTTTATCATACCTTCCTGGCACTTTGTAAGCATAGTCTCCCAGCCTTCGTCAGACTGATCTAGTGGGAACTGCCGTCCAGGGCTCTTGGCTGCTCCTGCCCAGACAAGAGGGCCTGGGTTAAAGTCCCCATAACAAGGAGCACGAGGGGAGGGTGTAAGGCAGTGATTCATGGCTCCTATGCCACAGACTATCAAGATTTAGTAAATGTTATTGAATTAATGTGTTTCTGTTTCCTGTGTTCCTTTATCCTGTATTTCCATATCTGTATCCATTCCTGTTCTTAGGACAATTCTCGGAGACTTTCATTGATTTATTGAATAATTTTTCGCAGTTACATTGGTATTTTGCTAGGAAAATGAGCCACCGAGTTCACTACTCTGCTATTCTGGTCTTGCCTCCCCCCACATCCTTTTGGATGAGGATTTAAACTTCCATAGCATAGTCCAGAGACAAGGCAGTGTGCAGCATGTTATTGGGGCTTGTATGGAAGAGGCACTAGGAAGAGGTGCTGAAAATATATGAGTGTTACAAGGCAAAGGACATTGAACTTGTATTGGGGATTAGGACTTGATCCCATGGATAAAAGAAAGCCACCCAGAAACTCTAAATAAAATAGCGTTATAATCAGATCTGCATGATGCTGGAAAAATACAATTAAAAACAAAATCCTCTGCCAACCCCAAACCTCTCCCAAAAAGCAGAACAGGAAAAAAAACAGTTTTATTATTAAATAAGCATGAATCCAAAATGCGGTGCACATCACAGGCAATCTGTTAAAGAGATCACAAAGTCATTAAAAATGAATAAATCTCATCCCATCCTACAGCCAAACAGGTACAATCCACCACATGCATGTTCTCAAGATAAACAATAGCTAGTCTCCGAGAAAGAGGAGTTGATACTATTATTGATCACACAGAGTTACTCTAAATTCTTCTGGTAACTGGGGTGATCATCTAGGTTATCTGACTGGCTTTATCTATAGGAACAATTCTCACATCTTTATGACCGGAGGTTTGCACCTTGAAGCCAGGTACCAGCTAAAGTTGAGCTCTTACCTCTCTGCAGAAACTGGGAATCAGGGGGGTTAGGTGCCTTGGTGATTGTGTTTCAGAAACAATAGCTCCAGGTCCTTGAGAAAGGCATTTCTGTTTTTTTAATTGGCAAAAAATGTCAGCTAGTTTTTTTAAAAGATTTCCATATACCTAAAAGATTCAGAGAAATAGTTTTTATAAAGGCAATGGTCTAAGAAACAGGGGCAAGGAAAAGGTCTCTCCCCATTTACACAAGAAAAAACTTTCTTTCGTTCTATAGGTCTATTTACCCTTAAAATTATAAGATCATTTGGTTCAGACTGTGAAGGTTTGAGATATTTCCTTATTATTCATTACTCTTGGAAAAAACTAATTACACAAATCTTTCTCCATAAAAAAAATAGCTTCTGTTATTTGCCCTATTGCTGACCTAATCGTACCAAAGGCCTAGTGAAACATTCTGGCAGAATTGAGTGTGTGAAGCACATCCATTTTCCTCTACACTCAAGAGAGCAACAGTCATTATCTCCCACAAAACTGTGCTTTGTGCTCATGTCTTAACTCAAAAGTAAAATATTTCTCATAACTTCTTTTCAAACAGCTTTCTTTTGTCATAATTTATATTTAATATTCTGTATTAAAAATAGACTATTAACATCAGAATCTAATAGCAAATCTCTAACTATAAATCATACACCTTTTAAAATAACTTTCAAATCTGTCTCCTATATAGAGTACAAAATAACCTGGTTTTGGTAGAATATTATAGCTCATACAGTGTTTGCATAGTCACTCCCTAACTCCTAGAACAATTCTGTGAGTAGGAAGGATAAAGTGAATTATACATATTGTGCCGATAAGGATCTTGAGACTCAGAAATCTGGGGGAACTTTCTGAATGTGAAGGAACACAATTGATATTGAAGCTCAGAACTCCAAATGTCCAATGCCTACAACTTTCCACCACATCACATTAGCAAGGTTTCTTTCCATTTTTATATTAAAATTTGTCTGGAAAACTAAGATAATAAAGCCCAAAATTACATTGGAGCTTCCATTCTAGCCCCTCAATTTATTTAACAAGGAATGGAACCACATTAGAAGAACAATGAGGAATATTCCACTCATTGGAACTCATTTCAATGAGCTATTATCCTTATACAGAAAAAATGATTATGAAAGTTAGGGAATCAAGAATGCTGGTGAGTTGTTGACAGAGATGAGACGTAGACTTTCAACGAGATGATGTAAGGACACAACTCTCTTACTTGGCACACCCTGGAGGAAACAAAAATATGCTAATTAAGCAAGTATTTTGATTAACAGAGGCTTTTAGAGATACCTTGAATTGCAAAAATATCCTCTTTTAAACAAGGTATTGTTGGTAAAAGAATAAATAACTGGAGATATGATAACTTTTAAAATATAAAAGTTTAGATTTTCCAAGCATACATAGCAACATTTTATAGAGAAATTATCAGATAAGTAACTAATGTGACTTACTTTTAGGAGTATGCCTCAATAGCTTTCTTATAAGCAACATTTTATAAGTATAAATTCATGTGTAAAACCAGGTTCTGCAATTTAATGTTGACTGGTATGTACAGCTGATACAAGCAAAATAATTCAAAGGCCAGTCAAAGGTGAATTCACATCCAAATGATAGATTAACTCAACCAGACCCGGGTAACCTTAAATTTAAACTTAGTCAAACACTATATTGCCACCTTCCTAACAGATTAATTGCTAAAGAACATGTGATATTTTCTTACTAGAGTTTTACTCCATCATCTATCCTATTTCTGTAGCTTTTTTTTCCTGCCAAAGTGACTAGATTCAGGATCCAGCTCTCTATCCTATCTATTCTGTAGTTAGGGCTTTTCAGATGCTACTTAAAATCTGATTGAAGACAACTCTCATAGCAATTGATTGACCTAACAGTATAATTACCATTCTTTTTCACATACAAGGTCTGTCCAGAAAAAGTACAGCCATCGTTAATGTAATTAGAATGGTTTGGGCAATATTGATATAACCTGGCAGCCAAGGGGAGTGGACTGGAATATACATGTGTGAACAATGATGACTTCATTGTACTAGTCACTGAGTGAGCCTGTGTACTGTGTGGTCATTGCACCCAAAATGGCTGAGTGACTGGAGCAACAAATCTGTGTCAAATTTTGCATTAAGCTTGATCATTCCTATGTGGAAACCATCAGAAGATTCAGAAGGCCACAGCTATGGGCAACCAGCTATGGGCAGCTTCATCACAACAACACTCTTGCTCATGCATCACATCTCAAGCAGAGTTTTTTGGTAAAAAATCAAATCACCCAGATGACTCAGCCCCCCTATACCCCAGATTTGGTGCCCTGCAACATCTGGTTTTTCCTAAAACTAAAATCATCTTCGAAAGAGAAGAGATTTCAGGCAGTAGATGAGATTTAGGAAAATACCATGGAGCAACTAACTGATGGTCATTGGGAGAACTGTGTGAGGTCCTAAGGTGCCTACTTTGAAAAGGATTGAGTCATCATTTCCCCTATGTACAATGTTTCTTGTATCTTCTTCAATAAATGTCTCTTTTTTTCATATTGCATGACTGGATGCCTTCTGGACAGATCTTGTATATTCTATGAAATACATATAGGACTTAATGAAGAACAGACATTAACTTATTTCAAGGCTTGCCTGATGACAGCTTGGGAGAGAAAAAGTGTTTAGTGATATAGTAAAATATAGAATTCTGTTAATAGCAATGGTTGGGTTTACAAACCAATGAGTGGTTCCTTCTTCACCTCCTTTTAGGAGTTGATGTCTTGTTCCTTTAATCAGAGCAGTTGAGTCCGAAAACTCTAGTTTACAGTTTACAATGAATTAATACTGATAAAAGATGGTATCTGCCTTGCATTACCAAAACTCTTGGTATAGCAAAGGTCCTCAAATGCTAAAAATAGCATCCATGAAATCTTAATCAAGGAAAAAATTTTTATTGAGATATAACTGACATACGCTTATAAACACATAAGCTTATAAACACATAAGCTTAAGTCATATGTGTTTATTTCTACACTAATATATGACAACACAATTATTGCTGTAGTATTAGCTAACACCTTTTTCACATAATCTAATTATTTATTTTTGTGGTGAGAACAATGAAGATCTAGTCTCCTGGCAATTTTGAAGTTTATACCACAGCATTGTTGACCATAATCACTACACTGCGTTAGATCCCCAGGACTTAGGCATCTACAAGTTACAGGTTTGTACCTTTAAACAACACCTTTTCAATTCCTCACCTGCCTCCTTCAGCCTCCAGTAAATCTCACCCTCAGATTCTGGTAACCATCATTCCACCCTGTTTTTACAAGTTTGTTTTTCAAAGTAGTTTCTACATATAAGTGAGATCATACAGTATTTCTCCTTTGCTGTCTGGCTTATTTCACTTAGCATAATGTCCTCAACTCCATCCCTATTGTTGTAATGGCAGGATTTCCTTCTTTTGCATGGCAGAATAATATTCCTTTGTGTGTGTACATTTATCTTTACCTATTCATTCATTGATGGATACATCTGTTGTTTCTGTATTTTGACTATAGTGAATAAGGCTGTAATAAACATGCAGGTTCAGACAGCTCTTTACAATCCTGTTTTCATATACTTTGTATATATTCAGAAGTAGAACTTCCAGATAATATGGTGGTTTATTTCTAATTTTTATTTCTGCCTTTCATAGTGATTGAACCAACTTACATGCTCCCTAGCCTTATACAATGAATTCCTTTTGTCCACATCATGAAAACGTATTTGTTCCCCAAGGATTTTTTTTTCATTTTTTTATTATTATTTATTTATTTATTTAATTTTTATTCAAGTACAGTTTTCTGTTTTATATTCCCAGCCCTGCCCCACCCCCAGTGCTCCCCACCTCCCTCCCATTTCTACCCCCACCTTAATTATTGTCCATGTGTCCTTTATAGTTTTTCATGTGAGTCCCTCCCCTTTTCCCCTATGATTCTCTCCCCTCTCCCCTCTGGACCCTGTCAGCCTGTTCCATATTTGAGTGTCATTGGTCATATTTTGCTTGCTTGTTTGTTTTGTTGTTTAGATTCCTGTTAAAGGTGAGGTTGAGGTCATATGGTATTTGTCTTTCACCGCCTGGCTTATTTAACTTAACATAATGCTCTCCAGTTCCATCCATGATGTTGCAAAAGGTATGAGCTTCTTCTTCCTTTCTGCAGCATAGAATTCCATTGCATAAATGTACCATAGCTTTTTGATCCAGTCATTTACGGATGGGCATCTAGGTTGCTTCCAACTCTTGGCTATTGTAAATTGGGCTGCTATGAATATCGGGGTGCATAGGTTCTTTTGGATTGGTGTTTCAGGGTTCTTAGGATATGCCTCTAATAGTGGAATTGCTGGGTCAAAAGGCACGTTCATTTTTAGTTTTCTGAGAAAATTCCATACTGTTTTCCATAGTGGTTGTACCAGTCTGCAATCCCACCAACAGTAAACTAGGGTCCAGCACTTGTTGTTTGTTTCTTTGTTTATGATAGCCATTCTGACTCTGCATGGCTAAGGAAAAGAGTATCAAGATAAAAAGAGAAGCAACAGCTTGGGAAAACATGTTTGCCAATGATACCTCAAACAAAGGTTTAATCTCCAAAATATACAAAGAACTCACTCGACTCCACTCAAAGAAGACGAGCGACCCAATTAAAAAATGGGCAAAGGACTTGAACAGACATTTCTCCAAGGAGGACATACAGAGGATCCAGAGACACATGAAAAGATGCTCGATATCGCTAGCTATCAGAGAGATACAAATTAAAATCACAATGAGATATCACTTTACACCAGTCCCCAAGGATTTTTTAAAATAGTGCCAGGCTTAATAACAGTTTTCTGGATATTTCTAGAAGAGAAATGGTAAAGTACGAAATACAATGAACCAAAGACTCTTAACACTGAAAGGCACATCAATAATTCCTGGAGGTCATTCATTTACTGAAGCATTATTTGTAATAGCCAAGATATAGAAGCAAACCAAGTGCCCATCAATACACAAGTGGCTAAAAAGCTGTGGTATGTGTATGCGATGAAATATTATTTGCTCATAAAAAAGAACAAAATCTTATCATTTGCAATACTATGAATGAATCTAGTGGTATTATGCTCAGTGATATAAGTCAGTCAGAGGAAGTCAAACATCACATGATATTACTTATATTTGGAATCTACAGAATAAAATAAATGAAAATACAAAATTGAAACACACTCACAGGCACCAAAAGTTGCCAGAGGGGAAGGTGTTAAGAATCTGGATAGACAGAGAGATGCAAATTAAAACTACAATGAGATACCACTTTACACCGGTGAGAATGGCTATCATAAACAAAGCAATAAACAACAAATGTTGGAGAGGGTGTGGGGAAAAGGGGACTCTGGTCCACTGTTGGTGGGATTGCAGACTGGTACAACCATTATGGAAAACAGTATGGAATTTTCTCAGAAAACTAAAATTGGACTTGCCTTTTGACCCAGCAATTCCACTGCTGGGATTGTATCCTAAGAACCCTAAAACACCAATCCCAAAGAACCTATGCACCCCAATGTTCATAGCAGCACAATTTACAATAGCCAAGAGTTGGAAGCAACCTAGGTGCCCGTCAGTAAATGAATGGATCAAAAAACTATGGTACATATACACAATGGAATTTTATGCTGCAGAAAGAAAGAAGGAGCTCCTACCTTTTGCAACAACATGGATGGAACTGGAAAGCATTATGCTGAGTGAAATAAGCCAGGTGTTGAAGGACAAATACCATATGATCTCACCTCTAACAGGAAGCTAAACAACAAAACAAACAAGCAAGCAAAATATAACCAAAGACACTGAAATAGAGAACAGGCTGACAGTGACCAGAGGGGAGAGGGGAGGGAATTTCAGGGGAAATAAGGGAGGGATTTAGAGGAACCTATATAAAGGATACATGGACAACAACTGAGAAGGGTGGAAATGGGAGGGAGTGGGGAGGATGGGGGGTGGGATGGGATGGGAGTAATAGACAGAAAACTGTACTTGAAAAATAATTAAATAAAAAAATTGGAAAAAAAAAGAATCTGGATAGAAGAGGTGAATGGATTAAGTCAAACTGGTATTTACAAAACAGTCATGGAGATGTAAAGTTATGGAAAATATAGTCATAGGGAATATAGCTAATCATACTGTCATAGTATGTATGGTGCCAGTTAGGTACTAAAAATATCAAGAACACTTTATAAAGTACATGATTGTTTAACCACTAAGCTGCACACCTAAAACCATACAAAATAAGTTGTAAAAAATAATAATTCCTAGAGGTTAGGGTTTCTAATCCAAATACAAATAGTGGACAGGCCTGTTATAGGAAAGACAAAAGGTAAAGCAAATGAGAAAAAGCACAATTCTTCTACGTGAGACAGCCTTTATCAGCTCCATCCAGTTTTTGCCATGTAATATACTGGATACAGCATTGTCATATGTTCATAGTTTTCTAAATAAATGAGGTACATATTTATGTATACTTTCTTATATTTTCAATGATGTCAACTCATATAGAAATGTCAAGAGTCAATCTTTGGCTAGTAACAGTCAAGGGATAGCTAATTTGTTAAGTCTGAACTACCCAGCTAGTCAATCTCTTCGAAAATGAGCGAAATGATAGTAAGAGAAGTCCCTGCATGATCAGTTTCAACCTGAACATCCGAAAAAGCATGTGTAGCAAAATGTTTAACAATTGAGAAAGAGCTAAGTTTCTTTCACCTAACATTAAAACACAAACAGGACATTCTCATAGTCTTCCTCCACAAAAATCAACCTTTCATCAAACCCGCCTTTGTTATCCTTCTTTATTCATTTTATTATATATTCTGATCTAGTAAACTTTTTTCATACTATCCCCCTTTTTGTTCTCACCTGGAATCTGCTACTTACACCTCTGCATTTTAAAATACTAGTTGTTTTTTCAACATCACACACAGCGTCATTTTTCTGAGGGCAGAGACCACGAATCACTTATTCATCACTTTACCCCTGGAATCTTTCCCAGGGCCTCAGGCAATGTGTACATTACGGGATGAATGAGTGTATGACCGACTGAATGAAAGAATAATAAGCCCAGTCAGAACCGGTGATTCCATCTCTAAACCACAGAATTCCATACGTTTGTGATGGCTCTTGTCTAAAATTTCGTGGTTTTCTCTTTTAGTAAACCCGAGAAGGGATGTCCTGTTCAAACTGTTTTGTCAGCTTTAAAGAGAATGAGTCTCTTTAAAATGCAGGAAAATTAGGGCCAGTTGACTTAGCAGTTTGGGCCCCGGGAATGAATTGTGGGGCAACAGAAAAAGTCTCATTCAGAAATATGTGGTTTTTATTTACCCTCACTACAAAATTTCAAGAACTTTGCAATTGGTTGCTATGTTTCACTTGGTCCTCTCACTCTCACATTTAAGCCAATGAGTCCCCGCATGGTAATCCCTCCCCAAAGTAAAATGAATCAAACTTGATAAAGAAATCTCAACTTTAATTCCACATTTCCCATTATTTCTCAGTGACATCATTAGTTGGCATCTCAGTATTCATGTGAGATGTCCAAAAAATTAAAAGAAAGGTGAATACACTTTGCAAAATTTAAAAACTCTGTTTGTCAGTTGAAATCAAATCAAGGTTAACACATGTTGTCTCAACAGGTGTCAAACACCCTGTGAGGTGTTGAGGACACACAAGCAGGGAAACGCATACAAACAAAAAGAGGTGCAGCTTAGGGACACACTCAGACACAGGCCGTGTCCCAGGAACCGTGGGAGGGGAGACAAGCAATTGTACCTGATGTGAAACATACAGCACTGACGTCCTCAGGAGCTCTGTTTTAATGTATCCTCTGCAGTAAAAATAAAATGAATAAAATAAAAACAAAACCCTCCTGAATTGCTTAGCACTTTCTCCAGACCTAGGAGACAGATATAACTAGAAATATGTATAATGAACTTGTAAGAGTCATCTTCTTTGATATTTTCACTGTTGAAATTCCCATATTTGTTCATTTTCATTGGGAAAAAAAGGTCAATTTTAGTCACCATATCTTAATTCCTAATTTTATATTTAGATATGAAGTAAGAGTGTGCAGAAGTCATTGGTCACCAGTGCTACCCTATACGCTTTCTTGCTTTCTACCCTGGGATCGTGACTACTCAACATGCGAGGTGATTGAACTCCAGTCTGGAGGGTTATTGTATTGTTTATCTATGGCCATGTAACAAATCATCCCTTATCTGGCTGCATAAGAAAGCAAACATGTATTATTTCACAAGTTTCTGAGGGTCAGGAACCTCAGAGTGGCTTCACATTCAGGGCCTTGCACCAGCTGCGGTAATCTCAAGGTTTCACTGGGGTTGGAAAGCCTGCTTCCAAGTTCATGTGTGTGGTTGTTGGTTGTTGGCAGGTTTCAGTTCCTCACTGGCTGCTGGATGAATGCTCTAGTTTTTCACCACTTGGACTTTTCCACTGGACTGCACATAACAAGGCAGCTTCCTTCCTCCACAATGAAGGTCCCAGAAGAAGGACAAATAGTGTGGGCACCTGAGGCGAATTCAAACATTTTGAGGCCAATCAAGGAAACAAACAAGATCGCAAAATGGCAATACTGCACAGGCTTCATAAGGTGGACTTTGGTCAGGGCTACAAGAAAGAGAAATTTCTTCACAGCAGGAGACCTTCCGGAGGCAGCAAAAGGGGAAGAAGGCAAGGGATCGTTGGAGGAGCCGAGAGGGGGCTTGGGTGTCTAGATGATATCATTCAGCCAAGGTGTGAAACTCTGGATCGTGAGCTCTGAAATGCAGTAGCAGTTTGGGGTCTTTTATGGGTCCAAGGTTTGTGTTATCTATGGCTACCAGGTGTTGAGTTTGGTTTCATGGGGTGTGCCAAGCCATCAGGCTCAAAATAGCTAAACTTATGCTTATGTGGGCTATATTTATAGCAACGGAGTGTGTAAAAATCTGAGTTTGGCACCTGTGGGTTTTGAGCTGGTGTCTCTACCCTGCTGTGAAGAAGTAAATAACACAGGGGCCAGTTTGCAGAAACATCTCTGGCCCATTTATATAGCAGCATCCAAGATAGAAGTCACAATCTTTTATAACTTAATCTTAGAATATATATGTCACTGTTTCAGCAATATGAAAATGGTACAGCCAAATCCTGGTCTACAATGCAAGAGGGGACTTCATAAAGATGAGAAATGCTGGGGATAATTGAAAACCGTCTTGGAGATTCTCTACTACATCCACAAGGAATCGCAGCCTAAGAAGTGTGAACCACTGTTCAATACCTAAATCCTTTCTTTCTTCTGCTGCTACAGCCTTGCGAAGAGTCAATCTGAGACTGAATGTTTAATTTTTGATATTTGGTTTTCTATCTCTGACTCTAAGTCTCTTATCTTTGCCTTAGCTAATTCTCTGGGATGAAACCTTTGCTTGCTTCTTTGAACCCAAAGAACCTCCTGGCTCTTGTTTCTTAGCTGATCTTCTGGACTTCAACTGGATAAGCCCTGATTCGTGGAACACACCATCTGTCATGAACAGCTCAGCTTCTTTTCCCATGTTCCATAAACATCCATTGACTATCACAAAACTACATGAGACAATCCTCTTGAGCACAAGGCTGCAGTAAATAACCTCCACCAACTTCACACGGAGACAATTAATTGTTTTCATTTTATCATGTACAGTAATAACATGAGCAATAATCTTTCTGTAAGGATCATTCTTTCATAGTTTCTATCTCCCCCCATCCAGAAAAATCTCTGCCATAAATGAGCAACTGTCCACAAGAGAAAGCTGTGACCTTCAACTCTCAGCATCCACTTTATTCTGGAAAAGTTATAACCAAGCAGCTGGGGGCCCATTCACATGAAGCCTTGGTGCATGACCCAACAATCAGTATTGGGAGGAACAGGTCTTTACTTACAATAATCCAACTTTGGTGGGGCTCACAGCACTTATGTTCCCCCAAAGGCTATAAAGCAAAAGCAAACCCAACAGTTCCCCATGTTCCTATCATGAGCTGGCTGAGCAAATAGTTCTCCAGTCTCTCTGGAAGGTACCAACATCATTTTCACAAAGCAGCTGTCTTCTTCCAGATCTGGGGTATGTTGTCATCAGCCTCTGTGTAATAGTAGTCCAGGAAAGCATGTGTCCTGGTGCACTGGATCATGGTGAAGTTCAGGAAAGACATAAGGCCCGGGAGTCTAGAGAGAGTCCGGGTTTGCAAGGCAGCAGGTCAGCGTCTTGCCAGGGAGAGGCTTGGGAGCCCGCACAGCAGGCACAATCCGAGCAGCAAACTGTCTCCTTCCTCACTGCACCGGGCCCTGTGGCCGCATCCTGACTACAAACTACACAGCTGCGTCCTTACTTCTCCCTCGCACATGGCTCTTCTATTCCCTTCCAAAATGCACGGCCCATTTCCTCATGGCTGCCCCCTTAGTTTACATCCTGACCCAGAACTTCCTACATGACCTCCTCTCTGACTTCTCCCACAATGAGCTATATTTGCCAGTTCCCCTGTGCTGTTTACATTCTCTCTGTCCCCAGTCAAGGCAAGAGTGACTGAGTGATCCAGAGGGAACCACCTCCCCCAGCTACATCAGGAGGCGGGATTGCCCATAAAGTCACACCCACCTCGCCCTCAGGTAGCAGCACAGCTGTTAACAGGGCTCTTAAACTGGCTACCAAGTTGTCATTATAATGTAAAGTAGCTTAGCTCTGTCACCCACTCTCCCCCAACTCCCAACCAAACTTTGTGGGGGTTTTCTTCTGTTTTCCTGGGGGTAACCCTAGCCCTGTATTCCATCATATTATAATATGGTTTACCTGGAGCATCAGAAAAGTTGAAACAATAATTGTATTTAAACATGAGTGTGAAATTAGTTTTCATACTCATATTTGACTGTGTTAAAAGATCTCTTCTATTTCCTTTCTGTTTTCCTGTGAACTCTCACTTTTTTCAAGTAGCAAACTAGCTTACCATGCTTTCCAAATGAGGCAGTTAGTTGTGAGAATAAATTTGAGGAGGTGTGTGTTATGATACTAATTTTATATATGGAATCCATATTTTCTAAAATAATTTTCCTTCCTGTTGGGGACCACCCTGCCTGGTTTCAGAAGGTGTAACTACACCCCCGCTCCATGGCTAAGGCTGAGTGCGCGACCTTCAGACCATAAGCCACTAAGGAGACAAAGCTTATCACCCTGGCAGGAGGGCTGCTTCTGCTCCTTTTACTTCATCCATAACTGGCCCCCAATGATGGGTAAGATTCCCTAAGGGAGGAAGAACCTAAGAGGCACAATCATGTAGAACCTCCAAGGAACGACTTGAGGGGCTATGGCAAAAGGGGGTGATGGGCCTTTGCCCCTCGGCTTTGACATAGCCTGAGTCCTCATTGTGTTTCTGAGACGTCCCCTAATCTCTTGGCTGCCTTACTTCCCCTGCCTGACCTAAGCCTGAAACAATGACAGAGGGCAGTGTAGCCCTGTGCTGGAAAGGGCGGGTTCCCTAGGGTGATCAGGACTAAAAAAGAATATATAAACTCCTGTGAAACCTGCTCTACTAAGAAAGCTCTCAATTACATGCTAAGGGTCCAAGCACAAAGTGAGTTTGTTCCTCAAAGTTTTGCAGCCCTTTAGCTAACAGACCCTAATTCAGGATAAGCCCCTAGTAGTTCTTTGTATGTTATCTATTGTTTGATCCTTACTGTCTGACAATGATTCATGAGCTTTACCTGTATTCCTGTACAAAATGAACCTAATAAAAGCCCATTGAGGAAAAGGCTCTTGGCCCTTGTCCTTTGAGAGATTGCCACCTTTCCTCCCCAAGCAGATCATGTCTGGGTAGGTTTGCTCATCCGTGGTGGCTGCTGGGGAGGGGGGGGTGCTGCAGGCAGAGCCCCCACACATCCTCCTGACTTTTTTGCATGTCACAAATATATTGATACATTGTGTCTTGTTTTTTTGTATTGAGAGAGGAGATATCTTTAAGTTGTATTTTACAGTTTTCTCATCTGATGTCCAGATATATTATAGTTTTAATGTTATTCAACACAGCAAATGACTTGTATGAGTATGTCATAGAGAATATGCTCTTGCACCTTAGAATATTTGGAACAATGAGAAGCAGACAAGTTCTAATGATGAAAGGTGTGTGTGCGTTTCTGTCTGTCTGCCTGTGAAGACTCTGGAGCACTGACGGAACATTCCTGCCAATTGGCGTATCAGAGATGCTCTGTATTCACTGGCACCACAGTATTAAGGAAATGAGGTGACCTGAGACAGTGATAGTGCTGGAAAACTAGGCTGTCAAATGCTTGCTCCCAGGGGGGATCACCCACATTGTACCTGCCAGTAGCTCTATCTGTCTTTAAGGAGATCACATGGACTGGGAAACTATCCCTCTTTGGGATTGTCAGAGGGTAATTGGGTAATTGTTACTCCTTCCTTCTTTGTTTATGCTGTATTTTTAAGCACCCAGTTAAAAAAATCAATTTGGTCAGCCTACATGGTTAAGTTTGAGAAGATTGGGATAAATCATTACACCTTGTCCTCAATTCTTCTTACTTTGTGAGCAGACATGCAGAACAATCCCTGTCTAGACAGAGCTGATGTTTTTTTATAACCACTCAAGGGTGATCTTTGAGTCATATCTCTCTGGAGGTGAAAGCAATAAACGAAGGTTTTGATTGAGATTAAAAATGCTTCTTTATTGGTTACCCAAGTGTCACACTTAATAAGGTTATTTATGGTTCAAACCTATTTCTGAGTAAGAGAAATACCTTTTAAATTACTAAATGCTTATTATTATGTATCAGACCCTGGGATAAAATGGAGAGCGAACAAACAGACAAACAAAAAGGTACGACCTATCAAGTAGCTTCAAGCCCAGCTAAAGAAAAAAAAATCAACAAAATAAACACAATAGTATAATTGTGATAAATCCTATGATAAGTGCAGAGCACTTAGCAAGCACATGGCAGGTTCTGATCTCATCTGAAGGGTTAGGACACGTGTTTCTCAAAAATTGATTTTTGAGCTAAGAATGGAAGGATTTAAATAGCTTACCCTGAATGAGAGGTATGATGAGGAAGGGATATGAAAAAGAGGTCTACAAATAGACGGTTATGTCACAGTCGTAAGATAAAAAGGAAAAAAGGCAAGTGCATATGAAATACAGAGGCGGGTAGCATAAGATAAGAATGGAGGCATGAGTACGGCCCAGATAACGAAGATCCCTATGCATACGATGACCGTAAACTTTATCGTCCAGACCATCACCCTTTTGAGAGTGATATGCAGGGCCAGTAATTTTTTCAGGACATCAGGGATAAATCTGGACTCTTCAAAGCACATAAGAATTTTTGATATTTCTATGTATGGGCCATGTTAAAGATTTTGGTCTTAATCATAAAAGCAGTGGGAACTAATTAAAAAGTAATAAGCAAAGGAGAGCTATAATTATACTTATTCTTTAGAAAAATGTCTCCTGGTGAAATAAAAATGGAGGTTGAGAGGCCTGTTGAAGGGCTGTAGAACTTTTTCTCAGTAAGAGATGCTAGTAACTCGGGCAAAGGTTTGCAACAGAAATAAAAATGGTTCAGTCCTAGACCAGACAGAAGAAATTAAAGTAGTGGGGTTTAATACTGAAGTATCGGGATAAATTACAGGCTTCCAATCTGCTCAAACTATACAAATGTAATAGATCGGATCCAGCACAGAGCATGCTAAGGGATTTTTTTTTTTTGGATACTGTTTGTACCTTGTAATCACAGACCAGCAGGCACACACTTATAGTTGAATAGCGTTGGGTGAATACACTCTTTGCCAGGAGAGAGAACACGCCCCCTGGAGAACTGTGCGCCAGCTCTTACTGAGCGTGTGGGAGAGGACGTACAAACTCTGGGCCTGGGTTAGATGATTTGAGGAAAGTGAAAGGAAGCAGAGATTGCCCCTGAGTTGGATGCTGTTTGTGAGATGTGAACAATTCTATGAAAAGAAGACATATAGGAAGCCTGAGAAACTTTCCCAAGGTCACAAAGTAACAAGACAGATTTTGATCAAGACAGTCTGACTCAAGTTTATACTCTTAATTCCAACTTCATAGTATAATATATATGACATTAATCATAAAAACATAAACTTCAAGATAAAAAACAACTGAGTTCTCTCCATTACACTCACCAATTATATCAATTTGAAGACATCACTTAACCTACATGAATTTAATTTATGGTATCTCTTTTACAATGTGGGACAACATAACTTAAAATATTATATGTATTAAAATGTTGACTGTATATAAAAGTACATAAGACCCAATAAACACACTGTATGTAGTAATTACATTTAGACGAAAAGTTCTTGGCATGGTTTGATGCAAGATTTGCCCTACAGTTAAATTATCTCAAATGAAAATGGAATATATAAGTCTGGAGGAAAACACAGGCTACGGCAAAGGCAGGTTTCTGGTTGTTCATATGGCAAATAATACAATAATTAGTCAATAATAATACAGGACTAAACTCTCTGTTTTGTGTACTTACAACTACAAATGTACTTTTGCCTATCCCTGTATATCTTGAAGTAATTCCATTTCAATGTCTTATAAAGGTTGCATAATCTTTTAGAGATGAAAAGGTCAAGGACTTGAGAGCATGAAAGTAAAGAAATATTGGGCCATTATAACAAAATAATCATGGCTATGGAAAGTTAGTAGAACTAACTTTTAATCAATCTTCTAAAATGTCCCTGAATAAAGAAATAATAAATAGGTTGTTGATATGTACTTACACGACCATAAATTCTACAAGTTTTCTTAGTTTGCTGGGTAAAGTTATCATTTCAAAATATTATGAACTGCTGAAATATAAAATTCATGTGGTTGTTATGTCACTCTTCCCCCTTTTAAGGCAAGTAAATTTTAAAAAAGTGATTAAGTTTCAGGAGATTCATAGTGGCTTGTGACTTGGCACTTATAAATAAATATCTGCCTGAGCATGTAATAAAATAGCACGTTAGGGGAGGAAATATGTGGGCAGAATAAGATATTTGTTAGATCTGACTTTGTACTTGGAGTCTGCTGTCAGTTATGGTGGTCGCCATCAGTGATGCCTTTAGGTAACTGACACAGAAATAAGCCTATTTCAAGAGCTAAGAAAAGTGTCTTTCATAAGCTGTCAGGACCATTCACATAAGTGGCAGTGTCAGCTAAAACTCTCTAAGGGACTGTCTAGAACCTATCATTCCAGTGTTTCACCAAGCCCACTCAACACTCAGAAAATATTGAACCTTTTTGAAGCTATATTTAAATCATCAATTGTCAAAATGAAATTGAAAAAGGTAAGGCTATTTTGTAAAAGACCACGTCTTTAATTTAACCCAGACCAGTTTGAAAAGCTCAAGGCAATGCCTTATAACCCTACTTGAGGCATGATGGAGTGTGCATAAAATTTTTTTAATGCAAGTCATTTTTTATGTCACTTTTTTATTAATATGGAAAAAGCCAAGCACATCTCCACCCATCATCAGCAGCCAGAATGTTGTCAGCCATTTTTCTAAGAATATTCTTCCTTATTAAAAAAAGGGTATCTAAAAGTTGTATGTGATGGTACTATGTTGAAATAGTTGTTTACATACAAGACACATGATCTCTAGCATTCTAGACATTACAAAAGAAATTGTGAAAGGTGGCTGCTTAGGAATTTCCTTTGGGGTTTGAGGTAAATAGTGTCAGACTGCTTGGGACAAATTTGTAATTAAGCATGTTGTATTTATAGCATCGGATTTATACCTCTTGTATTTTATATGTTTTGCAACTTATCTGTTATGTATATTATAAGTTTTTTTAGCACAGGTCTCTTTGTTTTAATCTTTTAAATTTTCCATTACTCTTAAAAGAGGCAATAATGTGATATACAGGAAACAGTTGAAATGCAGTGAGAAGAAGTTCTAGTTTGGAAGCACAACTTTGCTACTATATGGTCTGGGTAGATTGAGTTGGGTTGGGTAGGTTGCTCACATAAACTAACCAAACCTAAGTTTTCTTATTTGCAAAATGGTTATCTCCTTTGCAGAATCACAGTGAGAATCTAACATGGGTGCTCAAAACACCAAAACAAAGCCAAACCTGCTTTCACGATTTGCTTTGGAAATGTCAATATTTATAAACAATAAATATTGCTTTTACTGACACTGACTTAGATTATAATGTCTTCCTAAAACACTGAAATTTTAAACCAGAGATGAAAGGAGAGAGGGATAATAAGGGAATGGTCATCAAGGAATGGCCATCAAGGAACATGTATTAAGGACCCATGGACAAAGCCAAGGGGGGTAGGTTTGAGGGTGGGAGGTGGGGCTGGGTGGGGCAGGGTGGGCTGAAAATGGAGACAACTGCACTTGAACAACAATTTTTAAAAAGAGATTTCTGTAGGCCAAAGCAGGCTCTAACTTTTCTTTTTTCTTTCTTTTTTTTTTGGATGATCTCTTTGACCTTGATTAAATTACAGGGCTCAGAATATATATCATTCTTACATAGCATTTTTAAAGAACACTCCAAAATTCTAATCTCTTTGCAATGGCAGTTGCTTCATTTTCTTCTTTACATTTAGGAGTAAACGAAGGTTCAATACCAAAGTTCAGGGATTTTCTTCTCAGTGCTGGTTATATCTGAAAATCTTTCCCAAACACAGGAAATTCCCAGCCCAAGGATTTGAAGACTCACTTGTGTTTTGTGAACAGGAAGAGTCCCCCACGTTTCTTACCTCGGCTGGTGAATCACGTACCATGAAAGCATGTCCCATGACTTCTGAGTACAAGCAGGTAGGACCCGAAGCATACAACTGGGTAAAGGCTTCCATTCAGTGGACAGTACCATTCCAGGTGCCACGGCTGTATCTTCCTCTGATGTAGAGCAACTTTAAAGACGAGCAGATACCCTCCCCCAGAGTCCTCACTTAAGGTGGAGGTCTCCTCCACCTGTATCACAAAAGTTATTGAAGCTTAAGCTTTTGGGTTCTTTTCTTGGAAAAGGCTGGTTCCAAGACCATGGGAGAGCTCCCAGACACGTATTCACATGGGCATGTGTTTTCTCAATATGCAAAGCAAAACACTTTAATCCCAAGCAGGTTTGACAGCTGTCTCTTTTCCACCTGGGGTCTCCTTGGCTACATTTTTCCTCATGTCATGTGGCTGAGGAATCAGTGTCATTTTAGTGGGGGCGGGGATTTCATTGAGAAGGCAAATTGAGAATACAATTGACTGGGTTAGGTGGGATATATTTACTTATCTTGGTGTTACTTTTGTATATACTTAAGTTAGTGCTAGCTTCCAGGCATATTCCTATCTTGACACAAACAAATAGGGCCAGAGGTCCTTTAACACAAGAATATAGCATGTGGTATCCTACAGTATCTAGCATAAAAAACATAGATGGAGAAAAGGAACAGGTTTTGGACACAGAATCTGGTCTGCAGAAAATTTGCCCTATCATTACATATAAAGTTTTAAGCAGGAGATTTGGCTTTTATGAATGCTTTTGTCAAAATGGAAATTGTTTCCAATCAGAAGTATACCCAATAATGTAGCATAGCTATAGCTCTTTTTTTCTTTCTGATAAAATCATGCTAAATAGAATTTACAAGGAATAAAGGTGGAGCAGGGCTACACATACTAATCACTTCTGTCTAAGTCACATTTGTATTCATTCTAGCACATAGAGTCATTCTAGCACATCTAATGCGTCTTGTCCTAATAAAGTGCGGTGGATCCGGTGGAAACTGCATACAATTCACAACCAAAGCAGCCATTCATTAAAGTGAAGAGAAACATTTCAAGCCAAAATAATGAATAGGGTCCTGACTTACTTGATACATCAGTTAATGGTAATGCCAATACCACGAGAACACTGGCGGAAAATATCAAATTTGTTGCTCATTTGACAAGAAACGTGAAATCAATAATGAAAGCAAATAACTAATGTGACTGTGGCAGACAGAATAATGTGACCCTCCCAAGATGTCTATATCCCAATCCTCAGAACCTGTGATTGTATTACCTTACGTGGCAAAAAGAACATTGCTGATGTGATTAAATCAAAGACCTTGAGATAGAAAGATTATTCTAGAGTTTCCTGGATTATCCCTCTGGGCTCAATTTAATCCTATGTTTTCATAGAAACAGATCATTTTGCCCAACTGTGATCACTGCGAACAGTGACTAAGGAACAAGGTTCGGAGATGCAACATTGCTGACTTTGAAGATGAAGGACAGGAGCTATGAGTCAAGCTATGTAGCTAATCTCTACAAGCCTCCCCACCCCCCAAAAAAGGCAAGGAATTCGATTCTTCTTTAGGGCTTCCACAAATATTGCAACCTTGCTGACATTCTTATCACCCAGAGAGACCTGTCAGACTTCTGACAAACAGGGCTGCAAGATAATAGGTCTGTGTTGGTCTAGCCGCCAGGTCTGTGGTAACTAGTTAGAGCAGAAATAAAAAAAACAAATACAATGCCACTGCAATCACGTTAACGAGTATGATGCATCAGAGGAATATTTATGACTTATAGTCTAGAAAATTTGACACGTCCTTCTACATTGAAGGTCAGACGGCAAAGTCATTTAGGGTGCCCAGGTCAAACCTGTCGCTGCAGCACGTTAGTAACCGCGCTCTTCCTTCTCACAAAGGTTTGGGTAATAACATAAACTATACAACCACTCCAAAGAAACAGGATGGAGGCTTTCTAAATTTAACAAGTTTCCAAGTTTACATGAATACTATAAATAAGGAGTTGCTAAATTAAAAAAATTTTCTGAAACAGGAATTAGTGAATTACATCCATGAATGAGATCTGGCCCATCACCTCTTTTTGTATTATTGCCCACAATCATTCTTTTCACATTTTAGATGGTTATTCAAAGCACCCATGTGATATTGTCGATTTGGGCTACAGTGACTAAACTGTCCCCTATCTGACCCCTTAAGAGAAAGTTTGCCTACCAAAGTTCTAAACAGTCAGTAATAAAACCCAGTGTTCACATTAGGAGAAAGATGAGAGTATGCCCCAGAAAATGTAGGAAAAATATTACAAATATGTGTAAGAAAATCAGGTTTTTAAGATGCTCTTTGTTTCTAATGGTGTGATATGTGTGTGTGTGTCAGCATTCAAGATTCAAACTGCATTGTGTTTGTTCTCACTGAAAATAAACATTTACTTTCAAACTTAATTGCATATTTATAGAGCACCTTCAAAATTAAACAAACCTTAGGCCTCCCTAACCTGGATTCGCCTCTGCACACTGGGCAATTGCTAAAAGTCAACGTCCTTTAAATTCTTCCCCTCAGACTCCTCTATGGGGCCGGAGACTTTCCAGGTGGTGAGGTCAGGGCGGGTTCTGGTCTGTCCCGCCATCACACGCAGGTGAAGGTTCCAGCCTCAGGAGACAAGGTCCCACCTGGACTAAATTACTGCACGTGTGCTACGCCTGGTGGAAGCTGAGCTTGCCAGGATCTACTGCCTGTGAGGCCTAGCTGCTTACGTGGCACTTTCTTGGACACTGAGCTGTTTCAGAAGGCCCTTGCCTTTCTCTGCAGTTCCCCAACTGGCCACTAGGACCTCTTCCAGCTGCATTTGCAGTGAAGGAGGAGTAACACTTTGGGTTCTGTTCAGCAGAAAGGGTTTTCGCAGGCCAGAGACCACCACGAATACATTCCTTTGCTCACAAGCGCAGGGCTGAGCCCTGACAGGAGGCCTGGGTCTGATCCAGCAGTCCCTGTGCCCTGGATGTAGCCACACATCCACCCTCTACCGAACACAGCGTCACAGCCAGTCCAGGGCCCTGTGCCAGCCTCCTCCTCCGCAAACTTGTTTCAGAGACCCCCCACCCCACCCCCAATGACCGTCTATCAGCAGTGAGCTCGGCTGCTCCTCTGACCTGTCATGCACACCCCTTCCTTGACATTACACAACCTTTTTTTCTTTGCTTGAGAGCCACTTTGCCCTGCTCAACGCCACCTCCACAGAGAGGCTTCCCCTGACAATCCCATCTAAAAGCAGCCGCTATCACTCTCTATAACCTTAACCGGGGCCATTCTTCTTCCCAGCACTTCACACAACCTGCTATTTTGATCACATTATTTTTTCTCTTTCTCACTGGTAAATTGGACAATTGTAGGGACTTGGTCTACTGTGGTCTCTCTTGTATTTCCAATACCTAAAACAGTGTCTAGCAGATGGAGGGACTGAAAAAAATGTATTTCCTGAATAGATAATTGAATGATTTATGCCTTTTCTGCTGGTCAGGGAGCTGACCACTAACACAGCCATAGAATCCGAGATACCCTCCTAGAAATTGCTTCCAGGTACAAGAGAGTATTTGACAGACACTTACACTGGAAAAGAAAATAATAACAAGCAGTTCTGGCAGACTACTCAACAAACTTTGATCTTAGATAGCGTGGTCCACTTTGATGTGTTTTTTAAAGAAAGCAGATTATTAGAAAATGTACATTATTTTTAGATAGCATCTGTTTTGTGGAAATCATAGATATCACATTTGTACAGCAACAGTAAGGATGATAATTAAAACAAGAAAATTACTGTATCTTTTGCCTGAAGTTGGAATGATAACATCAAAGTAAAATAAATAATTAAAGATTGCTTTGCTTTTTTGGTTTGCTGGCTGGCTTATGTTTTACTGTGTAGTACAGTGATTAAATTCTTAACCAATAATGTACTCATGAAAATAAAGAAGGAAAGTACAAAGTTTTGATGGATATGGAAATTTTATGAACACTTCAACAGAAATGCAACCCACAATTTATTTTTCCTGTGATTTATCAGAAGTCTCCAATCTTTTGCAACTAAAATTGGATAGTGGAAGAGAAGTGATCAGAGGAGATGGAATTATTTGTCATTCTGGCTGTTTCTATGCAGCTACAAAAAGTTGCTGCTTTACAGAAGCTCAGCAGAGTGACACCTTCAGCAGAGGCCAGTGAGTCAATACTGGGCTTTACAGCACCAGCTATCTCCGAGAAATTGTGGTGACACTTAACTAGCCTTCCTCACAAATGCCCTGTGACATCAGGAGAAGGGCAGCTAGATTCAGATTCCTGGAAGACACAGGAGTTACTAATCAGATGAATCAGAAGCCCAGGAAGACTCCAAGTTTACAGATCAATAAACTAAACCCAAGAGATCTGGGATACAGCCTCACTATTCACACTAGTAACAACCTCCCAAATGATCTTGACGTAGCCTCGTACGAGAAGGACTGGTGTGGACATTAACCATAAAACCAGTCCATCAACAAATATACTTAAAGACTTATTATATATAAACTGTATGTTAGGCATAGCGGGGAAGGTGAGGAAGTCTGAGGGAGTCCCCTCATCTTAATCCCCAAGAAGCGGAAACTTGACTTGGAAGACACAGACCAAAAACAGATATGCAGCATGATTTATGAGACCAATGCATGGTGCAAAGATTGAAGCTGTTGATCCCTCACTGAAAGTCAGGATAATCAGTAAAGATTGTCCTTGAAAAATGGAGGATCTTCATAGAGAGGGAAAAGGAAGAGAAGGCATTGCTGGAAGGGCTGAAAATTACTCAGTTAAAGAGAACTTCCACCAATTTTAGTAGAAACAGAGACTTCACAAAACCGAGACTTCACATTAAGAACTGGTGGAATATAAGATATAAAAGGAAAGTTAGTAGGGCCTGAAAAGATGGGTAAAATAATCTGTTCTATCTTTGGGCAGTTTCTCATCAGTATTAGATACAAAACTTTATTCTTATAGCAAACATTTTGTGATAGTACCTTCATTAAAAAACCTGAAGTAAATTGTAAGTGTTTCAGGTATATAGATAGAATGTAATATAAAGGAAAGCATGCAGTCACACATCACTTAATAATGGGAGCACATTCTGAGAAATGCATCATTAGGCATTTCATCCTTGTTGCGTGAACGTCGTAGAGAATACTCAATACAAACCTAGATGGTGTAGCCCACTTATATGCCTAGGCTGTATTGTATTGCATATTGTCCCTGGGCTACAGACCTCTGCAGCATGCACTGTACTAAATCCTGTAGGCAGCTGTAACACAAGGGTAAGTATTTGTGTGTCTAAACGTAGAGAATGATTACAGTAACAATACAGCACAAAAGATGGACAATTGTACACCAATATAGGGCACTTACCATGGAGGGAGCTTGCAAGACTGGAATTGCTCTGGGTGAGGCAGTGGGTGAGGGGCGAATGGATGTGAAGGCCTAGGACACTGTCACGCACTGCTGTACACTTTAAAAACACTGTCCCTCAAACCGCCCCTGCTTCCTTCTCACAGGGTCAGAAATAGAACAGCAAAGCGGTCAATTCTGCTGCATGAACAGAGCTGTGGTCTGGATGGATTGGAAACATGGAGGAGAAACTGGCTGGATGAGGCACAGGTCACCCTCACGTCCATCAGGAGGGGCTGGAAGGGGGCCTGAGAATCGTTAGACAGAGGAATCCAGATGGAGGCCCAAAGGGGCAGGTGGAATGGCCATGTCAGTGCTGGCCGCTGCAGGCTGGAGCAGAGGTCAGATTACAGACCCTCGCGGTGTTTATCTGAAAAGAGAATGTTTGATACATGGGAAGATATAGAAACGAGGACTCCATGTTTTGATTTTGAAAATTTGTTTTTGTTTCCGTTGATATAAAAAGATAAAAGTGATCTGAGCTTTACATCATTACAAAGTGCAGGTTCGGGCTGGCTCCCAGATACCACACACGACTCTTAGTGACAGTTGCACTTAATACATGTTACGGTAGCTCTTGCGGACCTGTGTCCTTGCAAAAGTTCTTAGGTCTTCTACAAAGAATTGAAGGCAATTTACTTTAAAAACTACCGAGCTAGACCTTGGCGGGCGGTGACCCCGTCTGCCTGTGCAGTGAAACAGCCGGTGGGTGGCCGCCGGGGGTGTAATCTGTGCTCCCAGTCGAGGTGCTGCGACTGAGGGGGAATCTATTTGCACAGATATTGTTCCCATGGGAGAAAAAAACCCTCCTGAACCACCTATCTTTCCATTTCTTACAGGAAATGTAGCTCTGTTATAATCTTATGAGAACACAGTCTTGTATGTTGTTTGTTGTGCACGGAAATATTACGCGGTGCATGACTGTATACGGCAAGTGACATATAAGAAAATAGTACGTATTGCGACGTGCAAATGACTACAGAAAATTACCTAATAAAGCTCAATGGCATCTATATATAGAACCACCATAAACAAATGTTATAAATGAAGTGTTTAGTATTTGTGTCTTAGAACCCACATATATGACTCTTAGTGATATAATTTTCAGAAATAATAATTCTTTGTTAAGTTCTAAAAGAGTCCTCTTTCAAGATAAATGTTAGCAACATATTGGAAAATTCATTATATATTAAAATGTATAAAGCATTTTATGTTCCCATAAAAAATAAGTTAGTTCCTAGATTATTGACCAGGTGGTAGAAATCATGCCAGGTGACAGGAAGCGCTTCCTGGTACAGTCTGGGAGGCGTGGACCCAGAATCCTTGATGGTGCCAGGGTGCTCTATGAACCGTGGTGAAAACAAACCCCTGCCCACGAAACTCCAAAACTCCCCTTAGGGTTCAGTGTCGCCCTCCCTGAGAAACGCGGACATGGATGGTCAGGAATTGTGGCAACGTTTGGTAAAGGAAAGATGCTAAAGCCAGGCGTGCTGAATGGGGAGTATGTGTTCCTGGTAATAGAGAAATTATACAGTTACCACAATAGGCCTGTTGGAAGGGAGCATAGACTTGAAATGTGAACATGGGGATATAAAAAAGAATACACATTATAAAGAAATAAAGGTAGACTTCATAGAAATTAATGATTGATTTGATATGAGGAATAAAGGAGAGGGAGAGCTAGAAAAGTTTTGTTTCTGTTCCCCTTTTTTTGAAACTGCAAATCACCATTGATTTTGGGGGTGACTGATAATTTTAGAGTAACAATGATATTTTTAGGTATTTTTTAATGTATCACTATTTTTAAATAGTGCGCCTTTAATTAAAGTAATGGAGCAAACATACTGGCTCAGGGAGATCACCAAGTGTCACGGGGGTGACACCTAGTAAAAGCTGATGGATACTGACCCCCCACTCCTGCCACCATAAATGTCAAGCCGCCCCACTTCGGTGATGGGCAGCGGTTGCATTCTTCTGGTGTATTTGAGACACAACCAGCCTCTAAGGACCGTGCCCTGAAGGCATCCTGTAGGCTGAAGTAATCTCTGCTTAGGTACAATTCCAACCAACTCTTTTCCATTTTGAGTAGCATTCAGCATTTGCAGGGGGGATCATGCTGAAGAGAATAAAAAAGGTGATGCATTAAGTAATCTAAATACCTCAAAAGTACCATGTATCTCTTGGAAAATAATTGAATTATTGATTGAAAGAGGAAGTTATAATGCAGATTAGGAATTTAAAAGGGCTTGATATTATGAATGTTGATTTTAAGGTGAACATTTATTTTAAAATAAGTTTATGAGTTAACGAACAAAATCTCCTTTCAAAATTTGCATCTCCAGGAATAAATAAAACCCCACATGCATAGAAGTGATTTTTGCTATATTAACTGCAGTTTTTTCTATATTTAGCAAACACATTAGTTTGTGATGTTTTGGAGGAAACGTGTGCTGGCTCTGCGGGAGAGCCACAATTTACAATGCTTTTGTAATTCATTGTGATGCACATAACTATTGACATGAATGGGATCTGTAATTATCTCTAATGTCTCTTCTAAACAGGTAGAGGTTTCAGATGTCATCTGACTGAATCAGGACACGTGATGCGTTCTAGCCAATGAGCCATAAATGGAGGTGGCAGATATTTCATCGGGCTTAGCCTCAGGTAGCAGCAGGAAGCACTCTAGGGCTTATATTTCCCTCTCACATATCAATCCAAAAATGTATGAGATACAGGCTCCTCCTTCAGCTGGGATCCCGAATAACAACCAGAGGAGCCCCCTTGCAGGGCATTACTCGGCATATAGAAGTATTTGGTGTTTTCGACCAATGCAACCAGAGGGTGATTTTCTACGACAGTGCCGTCCAGTCTGTCTGGACTCATACAGAGTTGATGAATGAACGTCCAGGAGTCTCGTGGGTGCCCCCACTTGATGCGAGGAGAGCCTGCGTGACATGCTGTGGCCAAAACACATCGTGAGCATCAGCAACCCATGTCACTCCCACGCAGAAGCTTTAAGAGCCCATTTATGCTTTACAACTTTCTTTCTATCTGCTGTGATGAAAGCAATTGTAAATAACTGCTCCCTCATCCCAGATCTTGGATTGAAAACGAAGCTGTACGGAACTGCCCATCAACTTTATGTGGATGCGTAGTGTGATATTATGCCTGGGATTACTTAATACTGTGGCATAAATCTGGTCATCCGGGCGGGCTCTTCCTGGAGGCCCTCAGAGAGCATTTGTTCTATGTTTCTCTCCTAGTTCCAGTGATTGCTGGCAATTCTCGGCACTCCTTGGATGCATCACCTCATCTGTTTCCCTCTTCACATGGCCTTCTTCCCAAGCTAATTGTTCATAGCAGGGTGTTAGTGCGCCAGGACTTCAGTTAAGCATAATTCCACCAATAGTAACTCTACTAAAGCAATTACTAAGCACAAGGACATCAAAAGCAAATTCTTATCAGGTGTCTTTTTCTCTCTCTTTCCTCCTTTCATTTCAATAATATGTCTGCTGTAGTTCAGGGAAGAATGCACCCAAGTAGGTAAGGAAAATAAGGTGACTAAGAGGAATTATCCTGTCAGATCTACAACTAATTAGTTTCATCTTGGCAGCTTAATGATGAAAATGCCTAAGCTTAGCTGAGATTGTGCGCAGCCTGAGTTTAGAAATCATTAGCCGTTTAAAGTAAATATGCAAATATACTGAAAGAGTAATACCTATCACTATGACTGACACATTGTATTTGTCCAATAAATACTTTGTCAAAGGAATTAGCTACTTAGTTTTGGTGACAGAGATGAAGTTACTGGGGTACTTTTCCAGCACAGGAAAAGGAAATGAATCAGCATTCCTTTGATGTCTTTATCCCATTATTCTGTCTTGAGATGCCTGTAGTAAACGCTCCAATCTGCTTAGGGCTTGTAAAGTACTATTTCTGTATGTTTTTGAGAAATAGTTATGCTCTCAATTTTCTACGTTTCCATTTCCCACATGGCCTTTCCCCAACGTACACTTTCTTGTAAACTCGTGAAACCCACAAGTCTTTTCTCCGACAGGAGGCTATGAAAGCAGCTTTGCACTTAAATTGGGAAGCTTGTTAGGTTAAAAATGTTGCATGCTTACACCAGGAGATACAGCTAACAATGACAACAGATCCTGTTTATGGCTACTGCAAAACAATAAGGCCTCTCTCCAGTCTCATCTTGTACCACTCGCTGACCTCCTAATTGAACAGCTTATAGTTCATGGCATACAGCTTGTAGTTCAAGATATAGCTTGTAGTTCAGAGCATACCCCTTAAGACTTCTCTCCCTTATCCAAACCATCCTCCTGCCTTCTCTCCCCCGAAGGTGTGTTCATTCTTATTTGCCTCTCAGTCATAACCTCTGATGTAAGACGACTTCTCTGACTTTGCCAGGTTGGAGCAAATGGTCCTACTCTGCATTTCCACAGTGTCTCACACACATCTAGTCCCACTTTCTCTGAAATGTCATCCTCTCAGAGAGATCTTCCTGAGGTCCCACTGTCCCTTCCACCCAGTCATGTTATTCCCTGTCTCGTTTCTTTATGTGTGGCCTTAGAAACACATACCACAGTTACTTAGACACACTGGTGTGGAGTCTATCTCCCTTATGAAAAGGAAGGATTCAAGAGGAAACACCATTTTTTTTAGTGTAGGGTGGGTACTCAATCAGTTATTGACACATGAATGGATGATAGGTAAATTAATTTGAATGTATTTGTTTAATTTCTAAAAAGAACAGGAGTTATATAAAGGGAAACGTGTACAAGTTTTGGATCTCCAGTACCTGCGAGAGGGCTTGGAACACAATTGAGATACAACAGATGTTAGCAAACAGTTGAATTTAAATGACACTCTAAGTCAAAAAATCTCTTCCTTGGTACAGTATGAGAAGGAGTTTGGCCCATATTTAAACCCAGCTAAATATTTCTGTTTTCACAATTACATGCTTTCAAATATGTCTGAAATTTTATTCTCTCTTAAATGAGTTCAATGGCCACATTTTTTTCTTTAGAGCAAGACAAGGAGAACTAAAAGAACCTAAAAAATGCTCAGCCCTAACTATGCATCATGAAACTATAAATAGAAAACCATGTTACTTGCCAAACAATTGTTTTTCTCAAATTTCAATAACGCCCCTGCAGCTAATTAGAGATATATATTTATTTGAACAAAGCATAGTAAGAAAGCATCCAACATCTAAATGTCTGTTGTCTTCTAGGAAACAAAATATGTATGTCTTAAAGGAATGTAAGACAGGATCTTAAAGGATCTCAAACTCTTAAAGTTTTTATGCAAGACAGGATCTTTGTAAGGCTTTTCAACTCATAGCCAAGTATTCTTTTGTTTCCTGTTGTAAATGTAAATGCCTCTTTACAAGGAAACTCTGTATTACATTTATCAACTTCATCATTTTATAGTCGTCTTCCTCTGATTATTTTGAACCTATGGAAACATAAGTAACACATACAGAAATTACATAAGAAAAAGAAAATGCACACAAGTGTTCGTTCTCTTTCCCATTCTCTGTCTCTTACACTTAAACGTACATATGCATTGTCATGCATATGACAATTGACTTTTCCCCAAAGTCTCTGCACTGGTAATCAAAATATGAACTTTTGGCTAATGTCTTGGTACCAAGGGCTAAGAAATGGTGAGAAGAACTTTGCAGGGCTCTACAGAATGGAACAATAGAAAAAATGCCTGGCACTGTTTTAGTGGAACCAAGAAAATTACTGAAAGAAAAGAATTATCAATGAGAAGAGTCGATAGAGAGAGACAGCATGTTCTGAAGAAAGTGTTGGAAAATTCTGAGATACCAAAGATTAAGAGCTCATTACATATTATATTTCACATCATGAATTATGTCCAGGTACATTTTTCAATCTAGTTCATCAGGGCTTTGAAATTTGAGTCCGTGAGAAATACAATATACTCCAGTAACAAAATGTATAAAAGCCATGACCCAAATGTGAATGAACTCTCTCCTTTTTTCAAATTCTTGGAGTAAGACAAAAGTGCTAAAATGCCATTGTTTTCCAGGTTAAATTCTAAACAGCAGAATGTCCCAGATTGATCCCCTCTGATGCCCCCCCTTAGGAGTTTCAGCTGGAGGGCTTTCGGAGCACAGACTCGCCCATATCTACTGCCCCACATCCCGTATCTTTGCCCCGCATCCAATGTACCACATCGCTTACCTGGGTTTGAACAGCAGCTATTCATTTTCAAGGAATATGCGTACTGCTTATTTTAGCTCTGCTAGTTGTTATCGGACAAACCAGTGTTTCACTGGGTAATATTGGAAAGTAAATGGATACCTGCTAGTTATTTCAGGGCCCTGCGAAAGCCCCTTTCACAGCCTGGTCTTATGGCACACTCAATGACAGAATGCGACGCCTGGCAGCGGATTTCTAAATAGCAGTTGGATCATGATCCCTACAAGTGTGAATAATATCAAAATCTTAGGACACAAAGAATATCCCTTTAAAGGTAGAATGACATAAATTATGACATACAGTGAAATATTTTTTCTGGGTTTGGGGCCCTTATATGATATTCCCATAGATAATTCTGCCTACTTATATTTATGAGCCTGCTTATACATCCCAGGCATTCAGAAATTTAATCTTCACTACTCCATTAATTCATGAGTTGCCCAGAGGTCATCACGGATCATTCGTCATTTTCTCGAGGTGTGAGCTGGAATCATAAAAGCAGAAAGGTGGATGAGAGAAGAAAAGACACTTGATAGAAACTTTGTGAAGCCAACAAGGGGGACAACATGGCCCCCTGATACAACCAGGACCAGGGGACCTCATCGGGATAAGTCAGGGCTGTGAGGAAAGCGATCTTGACCACTCACCAAATTCGTTTGGGAAAGTTGAAGTGGGTCTAACAGGCAACGAACAGGAGCCCGATGTTACACAGCACTTTGACGAGTCTCCCATTCAGGGCAGGTGAAGCCTAAAGGTTTTACATGGGCTACTCCATTTGGAAAATGTGGCGACCAGCATGTGGGACTGAGAGACAAGGTTTAACTCCCATTTCTATTGCAGTAACTACGGAGAGTATCAGTTCCACTGGATCCCCATTCAAATTATAATAGGACACTCATCAAGAACTGAGAATAAATCACGGTAATACAGAAAGAACCAGTAGCACATTCCAGGGCAGCTGGTAGCGCATTGGGTATGAGAAGGTCCATCTCACTCCAGCTAACAAGATGCAGGGTAACAAACTTGACCACTGGAGGAGGTGAAACACACACACTCAGAACTGACCCAGAAACTTACCTGTGTGCACTTGCAGGTGAGAAGCATCAGTGTCCTCAGGTGAACAGCACTGAAGACGAGAGCGGCTGATACATCTCAAGAGAACTTGTGACTATCAGAAAGCGATGCCTTGTCACCAAAATTAGAACTTCCAGAAGCATCATATGTAAGGTCAGGTTAATAGATAGAAATGTAAAAATATTACGGAAATATGCCACACAATTAGTGAACACCTTTTCTTATTATTGCATCCTGTACAATGGTTTATTTATTTATGTAGTTTCATTATTTGCTAGACTCTCCTTTTCTCTCACAAGTCAACCTTTTTAAAACACCCTTGACATCCTAGAAGTCTGTTTTTCTATGTGAACTTTAGAATCTATTTACCCTATTTTATTTAGGCCATGCTAAACATATAGATTAAGAATTAATGATGTCATGTTAAATCTTTCTATGAAAATTAATTTATTCAAAACTTCTTTTCTGTCTCCTTTGCAGTTTAAGTTTCATTCACATAGATCTTTCTTCACATTTGCTGTTAAGCTTATTCCTAGGCCTTTATTATTTTGTTTCTCAATATGATCTCACATATTGAGATCTGGGACCCTTCTGGGTTAGAATTAAGTCAGCATGCATAGAAGAAGCATGCACGCAGAATGAAGTCAGATGAAGGGGGGAATCCACTAAAAACAGGAAGAAGGGGTCATCAGGACCTCTCAAAACATGTTGATTTTTGAGGAAACAAGGATATATTACATCCTTGTTTATATCAAAGATGGACCTCTATCGGCATGCTGGCTCAAGCCAGAGCAGAACAGGGGGACATTTGACAGCACAGTGCCTGCCTCCCTCGTGTTCATCTTAATCATGGGGACACACTGTGGAACATGTTGCTTGTTGGAACAGCAATTTAAGGAATTGGGGGTTATTTGTGGTTAAATTTTCTTTATCCTTGTCTAAATAAATGGAAATAAATAGACTTTGTTTGCTTTTATATTATGTTTTGAATGAAGGGTTATCTATTGTTTTGCTTTTATATTTTGAATGAAGGGTTATCTATTAAAATTTGTTTTTTAAATCATTTGTGTATTTACAGACTGAAGTAATTTGCTATAGTCTGTGGACGGTGTCTGAGGATGGAGGAGTAAGAAGTAAATTTGGAAAGGCAAGCTAAAGCAAATCACGAATGATTCGGAATCTTGGATTTCATCTGTAATCCTGTCAGTAATGGAAAGTCTTGAAACTGCTTTAAATAGAAGAATTGCACATTCATGTTCGTATTTTAGAAAACCGTGATATTGTCAGTATGAAAATGATTTATTGAGACAAGAATTAAAATGGGAAGACTTCAAAGATGTGTGCTATAAATGAGAAATGAGAGAAAACCAGATAAGGTAGTGAGATTAGGGATTGAGAAAGGGGCTGTTTCCTCAAAAGCCTTGTTTCCTCAAAAATCAACAAGCCCTGGTCCCAGACTGAATGGGGCTGTGGGAGAGGAAAAGTGTCCGTCAGTGAATGCTGGAACAAACTGGAATAGAGTGGGACTCCCACCAATTCCAAAAAGAAAGGTATCAGATATGGCCAAAACTATGACAGATATGAGAAAGAAGACTTGAATTATCAATAAAACACTAAGGTGGCCTCCAACTATAGCCGGTTAGTCATGCCTATGTATAAACACCAGCTTACAGCAAACTGAGGAGCAATGGGTGGCAGGAAAAGAGCAAAACAAAATACCGAGCCCTAGATACAGGATGTGTGTCTCTTACAGAAAGAAAGGAATAATGGAATGACATCTTAGGGGTTACCAAGTCCAAGGAAATAAGACATTTTTGTTTTTGTTTTTGTAAAGCATGATACTAAATGCACAGTAAATGCACAGTAAAAAGAGAATGTGTTCTGAGGTCCAGAGCAAGCCAAATCCTGGTTGAATGGCGATGTTGATATTACAAACAGGTAGAGGCAGAGAAGAGGGGTTCTACAATTGGTTGTGGTTTTCAAAAATAATTAAATACAAATAAAATCTGGAATAAATTGAAGTTAATTTACTCATGGTGTGTAAGATTTTAAATATATTTCTCCTAAATATCATATTAAACTAAAATCATAAGTCTTGTTTAAAAATATTAGTTATGGAGTGATTATTCATAACTTCATAGGAAAATTATTTTCTACTATTTCTTTTTCTTCACCAAATAGGACAAAAAAAGCAAGGTTAGGAATTCACATACCGCAGTTATGATCTCCATTTATGTTAGAATATGGTTTAAACATTTAACACAGTTTCATTTACATGCGTAGATGTAGATATATAAATGGTATAGATAGTGAATAGACAGCAAAGGAAAATTGTTCATTAAAATCCCGTATTTATATATTTTTATTTATCTTTTCTCCTTTCTTTTATTTTATATTGTTATTTAAGTACAGTTGTCCCCATTTTCTCATACTCATCTATTCAACAAAGCAAGGGCAATGAAGTTTAATATTGGTTAAAATATATTTGTGATAAAGGCTATGTTCTTAAGCCTTTAATTCTGTCTTACTGTTGTGAAACACAGAGTATGGACATACCACTTAAGCCATCTGTCTTTCGTATATATTTTGGCGTTCTTTGTTACTGATGTTGTTGTTGTTGTTGTTGTTCTTGTTCTTTAAGAAACATTCTCAGACCTTGCTACTCAGTGTGTGCTCCGTGGAGCTGAAGTATATCATCTGGAAACCTCAGTCTCCACCCCAGACCTGCAGATTCAGAATCTGTATTTTAACAAGATCTGCAGGTGGTTTATATGCCATATGCCCCTTCAAGCTGAGCGGCACTGATCAAAAATAAAACATACATTATTAAGGGCAATACGGTACTGCATATACAAGAAAATAGAAGGAAAACCATCCATGGTTCTCTTCACATAGATTTAGTAAGACTTGTGGCATCTAAAATTATCATCTTAATATGATATTGTTAAATAATCATGTAATAATTCAGTTGTGATTCTATAAGCTGTGAAATAGTAAATTGCATTACTCAGTTTTAATCAGATTGGGTACAAATTCCAGAAAACATACCTGACCCCTTTGGGGACATTTTGCTTTGAAATAAAATTTGTAATTGTTATCACACTGTATATATTCAATTCTCCCTTTAGAGATCTAATATACCTGTAATTAAACACTAGAAGAAAATAGAATTATTTTAAGCCAAGAAATAAAGGTGATGAGTTAACATGTGAGACCTGTGGTGACTGAGGATCTAGTCAAGAGTATCACACGATCTTTAATTTGTACAAGTGCCATCAAGTTTGTTAAAGCAATGCATTCATTTTCCTGACTCAGCCCTACAAATTCTGCAACGTTAAAAAGCTGAAAAAGGACCACTGATAAAAATAATTTGAGAAGTGTATTTGTTGTGTTTTATACATAACAAATGCTGTCAAAATCTCAGTGACTTACAATAAACAGATATCTTCATGCTCCCCGGCATGCAGGTTGGCTCAAGTTCCATTGATCCAAGCTGGGATCCACTGGGTCAGGTGAAACTCCAGGCTTCCTCTCAGGTTCAGGCCCCTCGTGTGTCTTCGTTCTGGGACCCAGGTGGAAATAGCGATTGCTGAATGCTTTTATTCAGGGCTCACAGGAGCACAGAAGTTTATGTGGAAACACAGAATGCTCCTACACGTTTCTGTATTTCCATGCATTTTCCATGGACTAAAGCAAGTCATTTCACCCATTCCCTAACCAATAGAGCAGGAAAATGTACCCCACCCATAGGAAAAGGCGCCCATGTGGACGCCTAATTTCGGTGCACGAGGAAAGGACCCCATCTCAGCTAGAATAATTAGCTTCAAACTTTTAGTAGTTTTGACATGGCTCATGGGCCTTGTTTGACTATAAGCTTTGCTTAAAGCAAGATAAAAACGTATGTGTTTAGTTCTAATCTTCTCTAACCCCTTGAAAGAGTTGGAATTAAATATGTTTTGCTGAATACATGAGGAGCAAATTTGAAAGAATAGATTGGTGAAGTCTTTAAATAATTACGTTTGGGACATTAGGTTTAAAGCTTCCATGTTTAACCTTTAGGCTAAATAATCATCTACAGTTCAAAGTGGAACTGTACTTTTCATTCTGCTTTCATTTCAATGTTCTCCATAATAATTTCTACACAAGCTGAGTGTTTTTCCTTCATCATATTTGTTACTACCCACCTGTATTAAAAGGGCAGATTATAATCACCACCTCTGTACACCTCATAGATGTGTGGGATGAAATGACAAAAGTAAAGAATTTAGCATATTGCATTGTACATAATAAATGTTAACAAATATCAACCCTCCCTCCTGTCTGGAAAGACAAATGACTTGAGTGGCTATATCCATACTCTGTATTCCACAGCATTAAAAAAAAAATTTACAATTTGTTTTACTTAATAATCTTTTCCTTGGAATGGCAATGTATTTGTTCACTAAAATTCTGGCATTATTTCTGACTCCTTTGTGTATAATCTTTATATTTTCAAATGGAAAAACACTTCACCTAATTTAAATATATCATTTTACAGATGAAGAAATGTATTAAAGAGAACAACTGGGTATTGTTTAAAGTTATTCAGAAGATAAGAGTCAGGATTAGGCCAGAATTCAGGCCCTCAAAGTGTGGGCCTGAATCAGTGTGTTCTTTCTAGGAGGCTGTGTGGGCAGAACTTGTATCTTGTCACTGTGCCTCCCCAAGCTCATACCCAAGATGCTGAAGGGATGTGCCTAATTCTCTAATACTTTCATTTCCCATCCCCTAAATGCAAACCCAACAAAAACATACCCCTTCCAGACCCCATTCTTTGGGGTGGCACCTTTTTAATGGGTTCTGCTCCAGCATTCTTATACGGCAGTGAATGAATCTGAGGGGTTTTTTACTAAGGTCTTGATATGTGCTAATGGCAATTTCTCATCAACCCACAGGTATAGACCAATGGCAAGACCTGGAGAACAAAGATGGACCTCTATCAGCATGCTGGCTCAAGCCAGAGCAGAACAGGGGGACATTTGACAGCACAGTGCCTGCCTCCCTCGTGTTCATCTTAATCATGGGGACACACTAGGGAACATGTTGCTTGTTGGAACAGCAATTTAAGGAATTAGGGGTTATTTGGGGTTAAGTTTTCTTTATCCTTTATCCTAAATAAATGGAAATAAATAGACTTTGGCATTAATCACCTGGCACATCTGTTTGGCATATATTCTCAAAGCCATTTCTCTTAATATTAGTTCAACTTGAGCATGCATTTCCCCCAAGGGGTTATAATCATAAACTGTCCATCTATAACTTAATATTTTTAAATTATAGGTACTTTCTCATTCTCCTGATGTGCACATGATTCCTTTATTTAGATCATCCATACTACTGAACACATGTTCACTTCCTAAGAATGACCAATTATAAATAAAATATTGCATATGTGATAGTGATTGAACTCAAAGAAATCCAAGGGTAAAGTCTATTTAATCCTGTATTAGTTCTGGGTAATAAAAATAGATTTTTAATGCTTAAAATATTTATCAGAATTGATGTACTGGGGTAAATTCAATAATAGAATATTGTCTTCATGTAAAATTTATAGAATCACAACCATTTGTACAACATGAATTCCAACAATATTTAATATTTTTTTAGATGACAGTAACATTCAAATAGCTCTACCAGTCTCTTCAAACTGAAGATCCCCTCACTGCTTTGGTAATGATCATAACAGAACAGTTAGTACAGAAAAGTTAGGAAGTCTGGGTTCTGTGGCACGAAGTTTTCCCTAATTTTATAAATTATATTGTTCAATAAGCAGCATTGCTTTCTTTCACCTTTTCTCTGTAAGATACAGCTAATACTTAATAAAATCTGAAATAAAAGTAGCCCATTATTTCCTTGTATAGAGGCTTCGTGTAGAGAGACAGGGTATTTAGCAGCATATTTCGGTTTTAACTCCCTACCTAGTACGGCATGTGTCATTCAGCACTCCTCTACGTGCCGTGTACACAACAGAATCCCCACTGTGCCCCCACGGGCCATGCGCCACCCGACTGACGGGTCTCCGGTGGGGGCCCTGTGCGCATGTTTCATACGTCACATCGATATCAAACAGGGAGTATGCAAAGACATGAATTAACTAAAGCAGAACACAAGATTTGAGTGTACAAGCTTGTGTGCCTGTGTGCATGGGTGTGGTAGAGTAGAAAATTTTATAACTACCGAAAGAAAACAAGCAGAGTGCTTTAAAGAGCTTTTGTTAGCTAAATGCTTTCCTGTGAGAGGGGCAAAAAGGCAACAATGAAGGCGAAGCCTGTCATGCTTGCCTGTTACTAACTTGGGTCTTCAGAATAAAGCTAAATTTTTTAAACAAGGTTCAGAATGCAATTAACTCTCTAAGTAGCTCTGATCACAGTAGACAATGGCCCCTCCGGGCTCCATCTTTAGACGTTAGTGCACTTTAGTCTGCAGGTAAACTGCATGTTGGTCCTGATGACCTCTTCTTCATGTTTTTAGTGGATTCCCCCCTTAATCTACGCATGATGACTTCATTCTAACCCAGAAGGGTCCCAGATCTCAATATGTGACCCCTTCTCTTTTTCCCACAGAAATCAAATCAAACTCAAACGTTTTGCTCAACTACAGCATGCACTCACACTCACACACACACACACACACACAGTGGCCACAATCCCACAGGCCCTCCACCATTTCCCTGGTCCACCTCACATGACCTCTAGTTTTTCCAGCTCCGTATTGTACACTCTGCTTTCTCCTCAGCCACGTTCCAGTCACGTGCCCACCTCTATACTCCTTGGGAAAGCACCCCACCTTTCCAGTTTGCCTTCCCCAGCTCTTCTGAGGTTTGATGCCTATTTTTATCATATTATACCTTCTCCCAGCATGGTCTCCTGTGTCTCTTCACCCCAGTATCCCACCAGATTTAGTTGCGTCTGATGAGCCCTCAGCAACATATACTTTCGTGTTTTCCTTTGTTCACATTATTTCTTCTTCTTTGGAAAGAAGGGAGGGAGGGCGGGGGGAGGGAGGAAAAGGAATCTCTGACCTCCCACCTCCAGACAGACACACATAGCCACGCTGTTCTCCATCAAGGAAGATCTTATTCAAACTACAAAATGTGGTACAACTGTGGTCTCTTAATTGGATCATCTGCCCCTACGATGTCCCTAAATCCTCCTTTATGTTCTTTCAGTATTTTCTTTCTGCTATTAACATCATACATATTAAGCACTTATCCATCTCAACATTTCTAATTTCTTTGTTATAAAGAAACAATTTGATACTGTTGAAATGAGTGATTGATTGGACCCTGTCATTCAGCAAAGTTTGAACTTTTCCCCTATTTTCTAAGTATAAATAGTTCCTGCATTTTTAATGTAGTGCTTTAGGCCAAATTTTTAAGTTAATACAGACTAAGTTGTGATTTTTATGTCCTTTTCAATACTAATTCCTATTATTCGGAGTTATTTTCTCCTTTAGAGCTTCAAACTGGAAAATGGTTGCCCCTTTTTTACCTGCTTACTTTCTAATAGTTTTGAAATCCCAGCATCTGTATGTGTTTCTTCAGAGTTCTAGGTAAAGTGCTAAAGGTGAAGATTTATCTTCACTGTGTGTAGGGACCATAATGACCATTGAACTCCTGTCTCTTAGCAAGGAAAGCACAGGTGAGAGTAAAGGAAGAGGGAAAGAAATCATTTCTTTTTTCCTTTATTTATTATCAGGTTCTTACATTTAATCCTGAATTTTTCTTTAAGTGTTTTCACTTTTGTTTCCTCATTTTATTCTGAATCAATCAAGTACACTGCACCTCTTTCCTGCAGGAATTCTCTGCTCAGGGTTTACTACCTTAGATCTAAAACCTCACACTTCACTTATTCTTGGTATTTTGAAATTCTAACCTCACCTTCAGTCTCCAATTTTTGGACTATTTTGATTTTGATATATATATATATATATATATATATCCATTATATTAGACAATATTTTATATTACCTGCTTGATATCTTGATATTATTAACTCATCTCTACCCTTGTACTGTGGGTCAGTTTATTGTATGTAACCTAAGTCTGCTTTGGCTCCATAGGGTACCTCCTTTTGACAGTGTCCTGCCGTGAGAAATACTCTTATCCAATTCCTAATCTCTCTATTCATCAGAACCAGCCAGCTCTCCAAGATCTCTTCTGCATGAACAAAGCAAGAAGATAATAATAAGCAGACTGTGCTCTTGTACCATACTTACCAAGGAAGTGATGCCCCAAACCTGTTTTCCATTTATGCCCCAAATCAAAAGGGATGGCTTTCCAATTTCCTTTACTTTCCACCTCTTTCAAAGGTGTCCTCACCTTCCTAACCTGAAGCTACTGATCTCCAAATATAACTCCAAATGAACCCCTCTTCTGAGCAAATTATATCTGCTTTTGTATAAAATGTTTATTCTATCAACATTTTGTGGTAAACAAGATGATGCTTGTATATTCCTTCATTTAAAAGAGTTGTACTTTTCTTTACAGAGAACTAATATTTGGGACACACTTCAACCCAAAATTTACTGTGTTTTAGAAGGTCACAGGTAAAAATTTCATGTATCTGTAATTACAAATTCTGACTTCTATGTGAGAACATCAATACATACTGAATGTATTCCAACTGATTTAGGAAGTTATTAAGAATGACAATTCAAAAATCAATGCATAAGTTGCATCTAAGAAATCCTCTGCTAACAGGAAAGATGACACCCAGCTGGCTCACTCCCCAAAGGGCAGGTGTGATGTCAGTTACAGCACAGTGGGCCAGGTGTTTGTCGAGGTGCTGTTGCCATTCAGTGAAGTCTGTGCCGAAGCCACTCTGGTCACAGCTTCCTGGGGCACTGTGTCCATCAGAAAATGCTTTTCCCTTTTCCTATGTGAACTCCTCTCCTTGCACACTCCAGCTCAGACACGATGCAGTGTTACTGCAGTGTTGTGTCAGTAACATGAGCATACTCTGAACTTGACAGCTAAGTCTGTTCCTCTTAGGTACATGGCAGTTATGACATTGCAATGTGTCTTGAACTTACTGAACTCGTTTCCCTGAAATCTTAGAAATGACATCAACAACAGGAAGAACCGGTGGTGAACTATTCTTGCAGGTTTTTCTCTGACTCTGGTCCAGATTTTTCCTCTCCCGCATTTACCAGACACACATCTTCCTGAGCCTCCAGGATGGTACTAGGGCACCTTGCCGTTTGTAGGACATGTGGTGTCAATGTTTTAATACCTGAGCAAATGTTCAATGTGAACCAACGCTTTCATTTCCCTTAGGGAAGTTTTACCCTTTAAAGTGTTTCCAGTTTTCATTTTAGACTATCAAAACAATTTTCCTTACATAATTCGGCTTGAAAATGAACAAGATAATGCATGCTAAAGTGTAGACCTAGATTTATCCTTGAAGTTCTTAAATCTGTTTCATAAAACTATTAAGTTATATTTCTACTCTGACAGAGAAGAAAACATTTAACTTCTCTTTCAGCAGAATAGAAGCAAACTAGATATGCTTTTTCTGCCATATATTAATATAAAGTGATGTTCTTAGAAATATACTTGTTTTTCTTAGAATAAATGATTCCAGGTCAATTTTGGGAAGACTGTTCTAGGACCAAAATTACAATTTATATCAAACGTAATAAAAATAAAAATGGTTCATATGTGCATCAACTTTTATAATTTTCCTTGCCTATTCAATGTTAAAACACATTCTAAAAATGTAACAATACAAAATTTGGGAAGCAAACAGATAATAAGTTTGACATTTACTCAAATATAAATTAAGTCAAAATTCTTTAATAAATTTTTGGAGACTTTTCACTTTTATTTAACTTCAGACAAATTCTGATAATAAAGGATTTTCTTCTAAGTCAGTTAGTGATTTCTCTAACCAATTTCTCTTTCCACACCCTAATATCACCTTGATGGGAAAAAATTATCAAAGAGATTTGCATAAGAATACATTGTTTAATGTTATTATTCTAATATGCACATTGTACATGCTACTTAATTCTGCCTAAGAACAGCTCTTAAAGATAATTTTTTGTATTGGTAGTATATGATCAACCTATCCTATCACAATACTTATCTCATTGAAAGGAGATAAAGAATCAAGAAGCATCAGGTGAGTTCTTTTAGAATTAAAGTGCCTGGGAAAGCACACAGGTAAGCCTTCCAACACTGCCATATGACAAAAGACAACATGGTCTAGTTTTTAAGAAAGTGTGTGCATTGGAGCCGGTGTAATGCGGACGATGAGAAGCTGCCTGGCACACAGCAGTCACCCGACAATATTGCTATCACCTTTACTACCTTCAATATCAAAATCAGGTATTTTTAGCACACCCAAGAAGAAAGAAATATTTTTCTAAAAGTGTGAGATACAAGAAAACATTCAAATGTAATTTGAAAATGCTTCTTTACAATTAAGGAGGAGGGAAAAAGTTTAATTACATAGAAAGCTTTAGAGTATGTTTGGACAAAGAGGTTATTGCAAAAAAATTCACTATCTTCAACATTTGAAATGGTATTGGGTACACAAAAATCTTTCATTAATACGCATTTTTACATGTGGAGGTAACTCTCTTCTATGTGAGCATATAAGAAATGTCATTGGTACAATAGTAACTTTTTTTAGTATTATAGATATCTTCCATAAGAAAACAACCATTTTTTCAAGTTATTGGAAACTTGATATGTAAAAATCCCTTCAGTAAAGCAATCATTTTCTCAAAATCAATTATAATTTTAGAGCATAAGGCTTAGTTACAAGACATCAGACATTGCTTATAGATATACTCAGTGTGCATTAAATGACTACATTTTTATGAACAAAGATTATACTTCTAATCATAAGTTTATATTCAAAGTTATTCACAGTTACTTGTTTTTCTTTTCTTCTGTAGTTTCTCCACATCCACTTTAAGACATTAGTATGAAATATTTGGGGGCTGCAATATTCACTCAAAAAATCTATTTTACCAACATCATTGAGTGTAATTTAACATCCAGCTTCAATTCTTATTTAAATAATGTTGTTTAGAAGTCATTATTAGCCATTGCAACTATATATTTAATATTTATTTGGAAGTCAAAAGGTACTTATTGATTTTAAATACCACTTATTTAATCATAGATTACTCATGAATGCCACATCTGAGTAGGTTCTTAAACTTTTAGGAACACAGGTATTATCAGGTAGGTAATTTCCTTCACTTTATTCTGAAGATATAAGTTGGTTGTGTCTTTCCACTTCTGTTGATTCATCACATAAGCAAAGAAAGCCACTGTTCAAGAAAGCCAAGCCAAAAAGCTATCAAATATATAACTGACAGTCAACACAATGTCATTATCTACTGGATCTTATTTAGCATGAAAGCAGTTTTAAGTCACATTCCGGCAAAAGTCACCTAATAAAATACACCATTTTTAACAGCATTGATTTTTATCCGTTTTTTCTTTTTGTTATTTCCAATAAGGTTTGGTTACTCTTTTCCACCCCAATTTGTTTACTGTGAAATGATGAACACACTGACTCTGACCAAAATGCCAGGTCAAGCAATTATAGTCGGCAGTCTCTCTGACTCTTGCTTAGGACTGTCAGCTGGAATTTGAGTAGAGGTTATACAAAAAGTTCAAAATACATTTATCAATATAATCAAATATTTAATTCAAGATTTTATTTAAAGGCCTAATTTAATATTATGTTTCTCAGTTTTTATTTCATTAAAAGTATTTATCAAAATAGTATACCATAGAATTACGTGGAATGGGTTATACCTACCTTCCATCTATAAGCCAATGATTTAATCATCCTGACCTTTCATGTGCATGGAAGTGTATGTTAAAGATGCGATTAAAGGACAAGATTGATCTCTTTTTCAAGACTTTGTATTTAATGGCACTGAGATAGTAGACATCCAATGTATACGGGGAACTGAAATCAGATTTTAAGTAAATTTATACTATAGTAAGGTTAATTGCCATATTTAATTCACCTTAAATATAATAATCTCAAAATCCTGTGTATTTTTATAGCTTTTTATAATTTACAAAGTGCTTTAACATATTTGCTTCATTTCAACCTCACAACATTGCTGTGAAAAAAGTAACACAGCATTGTTTAGCCACACTCTGCAGAGAAGAAAAATATTAGCATGTCGCAAGCTCACTACTATCCTGTTGAAGTATAAATTACCATATTGTGTTGTATAACAGGGTGCCTCACTGGAACTGGAAAAGAGGTTGTGGAGAACTGCGCATGAGCAGCAGCGGCAGCACAGCTGCGCGAACCAGTGCGCACTGCTCTGGCAACTGGGGCAACCTCGTGGCTCAGCAGAAAGAAATATACAGGGCACAGGCACTGGGCTCCGGAAATAATTGATTGGACTGAGGGGAATACCCTCCTATCCACTTCCATCCTGCAGGGGAGTCTGGGGGCCTTCTTTAAAAAGTGGAGAGCAGGGAAACGCCACTCTCTTTGCATTCCCCTCCTCTTGTTGGCCCACCCAGCCCCTGGGGCCTTGAGTTCCTGGACCAGCAAGCGTTGGAGACTGTGTGGTCCAGGAACATTCCTGGCACCCCTACCAGAACATTCCTGAGCCTGTCTGGCCAAGAGCACAGCAGGTATAGGGAAGAAGGGGAGGAGGCCCTGGCCAGCCAGCGTCGGAGGCCATGTGGCAGGGCAGCAAGCCCCATGCCACTCACCCACACAATAAACCACAGCGGCACTGGTGCCTGGAGTGAGCGCTGCAAAGGCCTGACTGCCTAAGAGCACAATTGCACCAGCAAGCCCACGCTGAAGCAATGGGGAGCAAGTGATAGACTGGTGCGCAGAAGCCAAGAAAGGAGCAGCACACGAGTGAAACTTCAGCCAGCATGCCGTGACTTCAAAGGATGCCCGGAGCAGACCATGACCAGAAGCATGCTGCGGCCACCTGCATTTTCCCAAGGACAGCGCTTTTAAATGGGAAAAGGGACTCTGGGTGCAGCCTAGGACTGGTCTGGCCTGGCAGAGGGCGGCAGCGTTATTTTTCTTCAGATGTTTTAGAATAAATGGGCTTTGAGGCAGAAACCTGTTCTTATTGCAAATTGTATGATCGTTAAAAAAAAAAGATCCCTTTTCCTTTCTACCGAACTGTTTCTCCAGAGTTTTGCCTGTTTGGCAGAGAGTGGTAGGACCCCCACTGGCGGGTTCAGTAACATCTTCAAGACTACAGACACGTTCACTTGTACAGACGCATGCTGCTACACATCTAATGGTACAGGCTGCAAGAAAACCCCAAAACCCTTTATAAGTGAAGAAATCTTTTAAATTGCTTGTAAGTATGTCATTAAGAGTTTAAATTTCCATTCGTGTTTTATTATTAAATGAAAACTTACATATACTCCTTCTCTTACATATATAATTACAGGTTTGTAAAACATGATTTAAAGTAGAAAATGAGTTTCTCATCTTGGTCTCCATTACCATGAAACTGTTCTTAAAAGGAAGCGTCCACTGGTTTTGCAAAGAGTTCTGAGTTTCTGGTTTTCAGCCAACTTCAGGAGCTTCAGAGAAGGGGGACCTCTGTTTCTTCAGGTTTGAAAATCTAATATGCACTTGACTGGGATTTAAAAAGTTATACTTATACGTATTTTTTTTCCTCAGAGAAGTAACAATTGAGATCTGTGGGTATTTGCTTTTTCATGGAGTCTGAGTTAGTGAATGTGTTATATATATATAAAATTTTTCTTCCATAATAAGTTATGCATTTGGAAAAGTTTATAAATCATCCTAAGTATTCTTGCACTATTATAACTCAACAATTTATGTCTAGTCAATGTCTGCTTTCATTCACAGAACAGAAAAATGAAAAAAAATGATTCTCCTTCTTCTTCACCCTGAAATGTGCACAAAAGGAAATGTCAAGATGAGGTCTTATTTCCCAGTCAATACTGATCATTTCAATATGGAAGCACAAATACCAATTTTAACTAATTGTCTAATAAAATCCTCAGGCAGCACCTAATTAGCTACATTTTAAAAATCCAAAGGAAACCTGCACTTAGTGCAGAATATTATGTAATCTTTTCTCTGTAGAGTTACAAAGTTAAAAGTTGCAGCTCCAATGATTCTGGAAACCTAGCAAAGCTGTGGCTCTTTGTGAGGTCATTTTCCACACAGTACCCTTCTGAAGTCAAGTAGATAAATATGCACACATGTACACACAGACATCACAAATATTTTAATTCAACCTAGAATCTCCTCACCCCACAAAAAATTAACTAAGTTACTCTACATTTACCCTGTGGATATCTCTGTAGGGCTCTCTAACAAGGCCATAGCAATCATAAGTCATTGGCAGCTTGAGCAGCTTACATTACCCTTCAATAGGCGCTTTCTTAGAGAATAGTTGTGTCCAAATGAATGAATTTAATAGTGAAAATTATAAGCATCAAGGCCATTTGATAGTGAATCCCTTAGGAAAAAGATCTATGACATTTCTCATTCATAGGACCATAGAAGAGCCTCAACAATGTTTTGTCTACATTATTTTATTTTAAAGATAAGGAAACTAAAGTTCAGTAATATTTAATGCATTCTTAAACATACAATATAATCTGTCTCTAGTTATTGAATGACATAGAACATGACCTTACCTTGACCTTTACCTACATGGGTTACATGTCCATTGGCCTACATCATAAATGTTAACTTGTCTACAGGAAAAGTTCGACCACACCCTGCATGTCATATAAAGCGTGTTAAATATGATCTCCAAATGGTTTTACCAGCCGCATCTCTCATCCCTGGGTAACAACCAAACATGTTTGTATACCACGGAGAGCCTCTCATATTTTATAAACACAATGGACTCTTCTCCTATATATGTTTTCACAGAGCCTTCTCCTCTATTTACAACACTGAATCTGGGCATTTCCACATTCCACCTCCCCTGAAGCTTGTTTTCTATGCTGCTCCGTCAAGCCTGGGACAAATCTCTGCTACAGCATAAATCACATTGAAATGTGATAAGCCACTTGCTTGTTTATCCCAGGGATTCCGCTCGGCACATAGTAGGCCCTCATTAATGCCTGTAGAACCAATAAAGAAATGAAATGAGGAGTAAAACCCAAGTGTGTATAATTTAAGTCTGGACAGCTTCCTTCCCCGCACTGTACTGACTTGGTTAATCCTAAAATCCTATCCCTCAGTTTCTGGGCGTCTTCCCTGTGCCAGTCAGCACTGTGAATGAGGCCAATCAGCCTCAATTTAAACTCCCATTTAACTCCAATGGCATGAATCCAAGCCCTCGTTCACTTCCATTGGAAAGTTTTGTTTCTGTTAAATCGCTGTATTCATTTATTCGCTATTCTGCACACATTTCGGCTCCCACTAAGCTCATTTGAGACAGGAGCAGCTGTCTCAGTGAGACTGGTCCAGTCTCATTTCACTGCTCCGCGCACACGTAGCTTTAAAGAGCCACTGGATGTGCTTTCCAGACAAACCAGTTTGGTCCTCATCACCTGTTCCAACAGTTTGTTTGTTTGTTTGTTTGTTTGTTTTGCATATTCAGTAATGTGGTGTAAAAATGCCCTAATTACAGACTGCATTCTTTTCCTCTGGACTACTTTTACTCAACCATCCTGTTTCATTACTTAGATTTACTATCTGTAACTTCAGAAGAACAAGTTGCTAAAATGAGTGTTAACTAAGTATGTAATAACACGCATTGTTACCATAAACAAGAACAAATATCTGTTAATTTCAAGTATAAGATAAAAGCATGTAATCAAGTCCCCTTGAAGATTCTGATGGAATTATAAAATTATTCTGGGGAAGGATATCTCTATGCACTATTTTTTAATTAAAAAAATAAAAATAAATAAAAAAACAGATATATTCCAAATGTGTCCTTGGTACCTAATCCAGATCATAAGTCCTTTATTTCAGGAAACTAAAAAAAAAATAAAGGAAGTAGTAGTAGTAGATAGATAGTAATGTCTCAAGCCAGATAGGATTGAAACATTAAGAAGTTAACAGCCAGAGTCAATTTTCTAGCAGAAACCAGAACTAAAAAAAAATTCAGTGGACATATGGCTCGTAGACATATGGCACATCATTTTCACTAGACATCTCAGATAAAGGGAAGAAGGATTGCTTCCATTCTCCAGTCTCAGGACATTGTCCCTCTAATTTCAGTGAAATACATACATGTGGGAGTAAGAAATTTGAATTATTTATCTTTTTAACTATTTGTAGTGAAAATAGTTTTGAGTGACAGATTTGAAAGGTCTTTCCTCAAACTCTATTCATTTCAAATGTGGGGAGTATTTTATCCTGAACTTGGCAAAGATAAAAGAGCACCTTGAACTTTCTCCTGGGGACCCAGGCTGCAAGTGGTTGCTTCTCTGAGGCCCCATTCAAGGTCTTCTGACAGGCAAGGGAGGTCTAGCTTTATGGGTTAGCAATAGTTCTTTGCATCTGGAATTATGCAAAAATAATATATTGGATCAAGTGTAAATTGGCACTTTCTCCTTTTGATCAGAAATCACAGAATATATTGAAATTTGAGGCTAGTCTAAAAATAAACTTAATGACATTCTCATCGTGGAAACAATTGCTTCTCATTATCCACATGTAATAAGTAAATAAAGCAATCATCCTCACTACAGTAGCATGAATTCTGGCCAAACAAAAATAGTTCTGTGCCTATAATCACACTCTGCAAACTGTTAGGTCTCCATGGCCTTTTGTATCCAGAAATTCAGCTTGATGGTATCACTGAGGAGAAACGAGCTTGTTGAGAGTAGCAATTTCATCACAGTAAAGTGACTAAAGAAATTGAAACAGAGTTTCATTGCCCCTCCTCCCCCAAGACACAGTGAATCCACCCTTGATTTCCTGCCTTTTTTTTCCCTTTATCACCTTCTCTGTCTAAGGTTCACCCGGACTTCAACACATAAGAATAGTTCCATTTTTTGTGATGAAACTGTAACATTTCTGTGAAATGTTACATTTCTGTGAAATGGTTTCCTTTCTAAATGCTTTTGGACTCTTTAATCTTCTTTCAATTATTCATGCTTTTTACAGCTCTCCTACTTTCCTAAATATACAGCAAACTGTCTCAGTCCACTTTATATGTACAGTACTCAGAATAGAGTCCTCCACACAGTAAGTAATTATAAATAATGTTTTCTGACAATTCTGTTTTGAGGCAATATTGCATGATAGTTAACAGCAAAGCTCTGAAAAATTATTACCTAATTTTGAAAACTGGCACCACTATTTACTCACTGTGTGGCCTTGGGTACATTACTTTACTGTCATACACCTAGGTTTCCTCACCTATAAAATGCATATGATACTCATAGATTCCTCTCAGTGTTGTAAGAATGAGAAGAGTTAATAAATACATAGTATCAAGCACAAAGTAAATGTTCTATGAATGTTAGAAATAGTTTTAATAAAGAGCTTCTTGATGAAGCTCTGCCATGCACCAGGCAATGCAGTGTTTCATATGTGCTACATCATATCCAGGAAAAAATGTGCTGAGTTAGGTATTACTGATATTTCAAAGATAAAGAAGTTTACAATCAGAGGGCACAAAATGTAAGGAGTTACATAATAGAATTGGAATTCTGTCCATACACATTTGACCACAATGCACAAATCCTTCTGTCCAGACACACTGATGGCTATGAATGTACATCAGGTACTCAGAACACTTTCCATACAACGGTTTGTGTGATCATAACTCCTGCAATGTCAGAGGTATTACTATACTTGTATTACCTCTGACAAAACTGATGTTTATTAAAGCCAGTTTCCCAAAGTTCAGAGGTGAAATAATATAGTTCAGAGACAAGACTGTGCACCAAGTATCTCTACGCCCAAGCTGGGGGTCCTTCTGTTGCATGAGTCACAAGGACAGCTCTCGTCTGTGTACTCGCGCATGAACACAGCTGTGCTGTTCGTTTAGTGGGAGTGCGCACCTTCCCTTGAGAGTATGAGCATATCTAACTGGAACCGCGCTGTGTTCCCGAGGACGCCTGGTTTTCTTCCCTTCGATCGTATGGAGCCGAACCACCACCACGGCGTTCGTGTCGCACGTTCGTGAGTTCCTTAATTAGCTTCCTCTGGCAAGCCTACTGTGACCTGCCCCATGAGTCACCGTTTTACAAGCCCATCACAGGCCTTTGTGAATCACAGAATACCTCAAACGTGTGCAAGAATGATCATCCGTTTCTCCGGACTCGCGCACACTGTTGCTTTTGCAGCCAGACTACGCGCCAGAAGCTGCGTTTAGTGACCACCAGCTGTGTCAAGCGTGCCCTCGTTGTAGAATTGTTAGATGTACTAATGTGGAGAAGAAACAAGCAAAATTATGTTTTAAAAGTTCATAAGCAGTGAATATGAGTCACACGAAGATTTCTTCTGTTATTGAGAAATTTTTAAAGGCAGGAAAGAACAAATTTTATATTAGTAACCGAAAATATATGTTAAGTGATAATTGTGGCTGTTGGGAGTAAAGTGGTTTAGAGAAATAATCCTCTAATATTATATTCATATATTTTATCCTCCAACAAAAATGACCCCGTGAAAATACTATGTAAGTTATTAACAATTTCTTTCTTGCTCTTATTATCTTGACTACTAATAACCTCCAATATACAAGAAATTGTTCATATTTCTGCTGCTTTATTTTATATTTCAAAATCTTTTTACTCATCTGACCAGTGGTTAATATTTGGTACCATTTCTATGAGAGTGTGTTTGTGTGTGTAATATAAAACTAAAGATACTTTCTTGGAAAATGCAATAACAATGACTATAATTTTCTCTCATTACTATAATAATAGTTACAAATGGTGTCATGAAAAATAATGCAAATTGGAAACATGCTATGAATGTCAACCAAGGTATTAAGGACTAAATTTCTTTCACTTAAATAACTATTTTTTTTAACTCCCTTCAGAAACACTTACTGGCCAAGATGACACTTTCATTAACATCTGTTGCGTGTATTTCTTTAATTTTTGTGTAACCCTGTGTGTGGTTTTTTACATTTGTTTCTCTTTTATATGTACCCAAACCAAAATAACACAGAGTGAATAACAGTGCTCATTATAGCAAATAGAAGGTCTACGGGTACAGTAATAATTCATACCATTTTTATGCAGCAATGTCCTTCTTCCGAAAGACCCCCTTGATACCGCAGGTTATTGTTTATTCAGAGATCTCGAGCACTCTAATATCTCTAGTCTGGAGACCATTGTCACCCAACTTACCTTCTCATCACTCATGAAAATATGGATACCTAGGAGTTAAAATAACAAAATAAAATAAATGTCAAATTCTGCTTACACACAATATGTAATTCCAAATTGGGCTGAAGCTAAACTTTCTGTAATCTATTCCAATACAGTTGGCTGATCCAATACCAAATATTTACACATCTATCTGCCTGAGACTTGGCCAGGATTCCAGAATTTGTAGTTCTCTTTAAAGCCGGTATCATTGGACCCACATGACATGCACAGAACTGGTGTTATACCTGAGATTAATCTGAACTGAAGGCAGAAGGCTGAACTAGCTCTAGCTTCACGCTTCTGCTAATCCGGGGTCTGCCAGTTGTGTCTACGGTCAAAGAAAACCAGAGCTGGCCAGCAGTTTGTGGAAAGAGGATATTTTATTTGGAGACAGTTGCAATAGGGGGAAAGAAGTCTCATTACTGAACTGGGCTCGATTCCAAGTACAGCAAAGACGAGTGGGGATTTGCAGCCAAGGACCAGGTTGCAGGGTTGGGAGATGGGAGCACTAGGGGGATCTGATAGACCTTGACAGGATTCTCGCTGAGGTGGGTGACCTGGGTGATTGATCAGATACCAAGAGAGGAGATGAGGAACATGATCATACTATCAAGGGTGATCAGATGTTGAAGGTGAAGGATTCTTGCTAAAATTGATCCATAAAAAGAGGAATATGAAAGCCCAAAGGTCAAGGTTGAGAAGAGGTTCAGAAGAACCTCACTAAAGTAGGTCAAAGAGAGAGTCTTTGTCCCAACTCTGTTAACTTTACAGGGCCTATTACTAGTATTAATCGGGGGCCTTATATTAGTAATAGGACAACTTTACTATGTTATTTTTAGTTCTCCTTCAAGAGAGCGCTGCCCTATCATGAAACTTTAGGCATCATGCTACTTATTAACAGAAATGTGTTCCAAATGTCTCTACTTCTCCCCCAGAAATAGACCTCAAGAAAAGATGTAAGAGGGATTGATTGAGCACGTGGTTCTGGGAAGCACTGGTAGGGCAGTGGAGGAGTGAGGAAAAGGAAGAAAGAGAATAAAGGGCGCCTAATGAGACAGGATACCACGGTGGTACCAGAGCTCTGTCCTGATGTGGGCGAGAAAGCTGTTTTACCCAACAACTTCATTTGGCCACCGGTTGAGGACTGTTGCTGTGAAATAGTAACCTCAGAGCATCTCAGATCTTCATGTATACAGATGGAATGGGCCTCAGTCATCAGAGTAAACCTTGAGATGAAGACTCATTTGTTACTTGAGTAGGAAGCCATCAGCTTAAAGAAAAAGACAGAGGCTACAATATTTACAAATCGGTGTTTTCCTTCCATCTGCCCTAAGATCCACCTACTTACAATGGGAACGCCTATTGGCACTTGCTATGGCTCTACATTTTTATGAAGGTGGATTTATTGGGGGATATTATATATACTTAGAAATTCACTTTTATTTTAATGCATACAGTTCTGAACACTTTGGCCGCCCCCTGCAATTGTGCAAGCATGATATAATTAAGATCTACACATGAAGAGATGCTCAATATCGCTTGCTATCAGAGAGATGCAAATTAAAACCACAATGAGATACCACTTTACACCGGTGAGAATGGCTATCATAAACAAAGCAATAAACAACAAATGTTGGAGAGGGTGTGGGGAAAAGGGGACTCTGGTCCACTGTTGGTGGGATTGCAGACTGGTACAACCATTATGGAAAACAGTATGGAATTTTCTCAGAAAACTAAAATTGGACTTGCCTTTTGACCCAGCAATTCCACTGCTGGGATTGTATCCTAAGAACCCTAAAACACCAATCCCAAAGAACCTATGCACCCCAATGTTCATAGCAGCACAATTTACAATAGCCAAGAGTTGGAAGCAACCTAGGTACCTGTCAGTAAATGAATGGATCAAAAAACTATGGTACATTTACACAGTGGAATTCTATGCTGCAGAAAGAAAGAAGGAGCTCCTACCTTTTGCAACAGCATGGATGGAACTGGAAAGCATTATGCTGAGTGAAATAAGGCAGGTGTTGAAGGACAAATACCATATGATCTCACCTTTAACAGGAAGCTAAACAACAAAACAAACAAGCAAGCAAAATATAACCAAAGACACTGAAATAGAGAACAAGCTGACAGTGACCAGAAGGAAGAGGGGAGGAAATTTCAGGGGGAAATAGGGGAGGGATTTAGAGGAACATATATAAAGGATACATGGACAACAACTGAGAAGGGTGGAAATGGGAGGGAGCGGGGAGCGTGGGGGGTGGGATGGCATGGGAGTAATAGAAAACTGTACTTGAAAAATAATTAAATTTTAAAAAATATTTTTAAAAAAGATATAGAATATTTCCACCATCCCACAAAGCATATTTCTTTATACTCAATCTTCTTCACTCACACTCCAGAGCAGGAAACCATTGATTGATCTAATTTTTGTGTCTATAGTTCACCTTCTTCAGAATGTAATATAAAAGGAAGCACATAGTATGTAGTCTTCATCAGAAATAGAAATAGATGAAGAGATAAAAGCTAAACTGAAGCAAACAAACAAAAGCAGAAAAGATTCAATGCCAGGTGAAATGTTAATTTTTGTGTTTGGTTTTATTGTACATGTATGGGAAAACTGAATAAGCCTACAGAAGGAAAAAAGAGGGGAGAATACAGGGTAAAGGATCATTGTGAGAACAAGATTGTTACAAAGAAATAAGGTTCAGCAAACTCATAACCTGTGTATCCATGCTGAGATCCTGGGTCTTGAGAATGAACAGGTTTCTATTTGTGACAGATGTTAATGTGTCTTACAGCAACTTGACTTGTGGACGGTCCTACAAATAGAAATATCGCAAGTTTTTGTGGCTGGGTTGTCATGGTGATGGATGTCCTCTCCACCTGCAACTCATACTGCATGTTATGAAAGCCACTCTGGCTACTTAAAAAATAAAAAGTGCCTTAACTGAGAATAACTATATTTGAAATCATTGTCACACATAACCTATGATCACCAAAATAAAAATTGTACACTATGCCCACTATTTCAGTGAATAAGAATTGCAACTTATGACTGCAATTAATTTGAATTAATTGGGGGATCTTTACTAAACAGTTTTGAAAGTGACACTGTGTTCCACCTTTCTGTGAGACAAATCTTTTCAAAATGAAAACAGAAATAAATATTTTGAAATGGCATTTCCAGCTTTAAATAAGTTAAAATGTAGATTTAGCTTGCAGTGCCTATTCTGTCTTAAACCCTATGTCAACAACATATAAATCTGTCTCGTGAAATAGAGGGCTTAGTTTATTAGTTTTTATTTATTAGTTTTTCCTTGAAGCATGAAATTTATATTTACATATAAGATTTTTTAATTGCTGGATTTGTTTTGAGAAAAAATGGTTTCACCTGGTTTTCCTCTTTTTCACAATACATCATAGGCTTAAATTTTTGAAGCAGGTATTTTAGAAAAAGCCAATTTATTTCATCCCAGTCAATTGGACACAATATGTCACCAGTTTTCCTAGAATGAGGTTTGTGTTTTTTTATCACCAGGTTAATCCTTAGAGACTTGAAGTGCCAGCCTGAACTTGAGGATCTCATGTCAACAGTATAGTCAACTGAAATGTAAGCAGCAAGAGGTTTCAAAAGGCAGGCGTTGAAACTTGTCACACCCATAAAGGTACATCTAAAATACATTTTATTGCTGAACACAGTCTCCCACTCATAATTTCTTATTCAACATGTGCTCTTACTCATTTGCAATCTCTGAAGTCGTGTCTTATACTAGAGAAAGAAGCCTGCTTACCTATCACTTTTCTACTTGTAGACATGTATGTACATCCCTGCTATCAAGTCATTTGAATGAAATTATAACATCTGCCACTTATATTTTAGAATACATAGTAGGTAACACGTTTTAGACATATGCAATATATTTTTATGGTAAAATTGTTCATTCTATAAGTCTTTTTAATATACTCCGTAGCTTGAGATTGGGTTCAATTTCCTCAACATTCAACACTTTCAACAATCTGACTCCAACATAACTTTTCCAGCTTATTTTCTGTAATCCTCAAAAATTCACAATTAATTCTGTTTCAGTCAGTCTGCGCATGAGTCCCTCAAACACCTTGCAGTTTCTATTACCCTCTTTGTTCCATACTCTTCTTCCATCTGAGTAATCTTCTTTCCTCCTCTCTGCTGAATTTATTTTCACACACTTCAAAATCCAAGTCTATTTGCTGCCTTTGAGTTGTCCGTTTTTTTATCCGTTAACTGATCTCAATTTTTCTGAAACCATTTAAGTATTATATCCATAAATAATACATTGTATTTGTCTATTGCTATACCATTCAAAATAATCTGGGTGTACATGTCCACCAAATTTATGTGCCATGTCTGCGATGGAACACTACGTCCCGCACAGAACTTAAGACTTCACAGAAAACTTCTCCAGTGGAGAGGCCGTCATCTTCCAGAGCAGCTAGAACTTGGGTATTGATTTGTACCAGTACTGGACGTTATGAGAAGTTTGGTCTGCCTTCCAGGCTATGTGGCGTGTGAAGATTAACTCTGGGGAAAAGAAGAAAGTTGGCATACTTCAAAGAGATAAGCATTTATTATCTTCTGTAGCTGAAATAGAAATATAGCAAAAAGTTTCTTTTTCTATAAGTGTGGCAGCAGTATGAAGATACCATGAACACAGAAAATATACAGTGATTCCAAAAGCAGTTTCAAATTTTCAAATCAAAATCATGAATGTAGGTGTCTAAACCACAGGAAGAGAGTGGTAGCTGAGCTGTTTCTCACATAAAAGAGACTATCGAGCATCGTCCAGGGTGAGAAGCAGAAGAGAATTGCTTACTTGATCTTGGTTAAAATTGAGGAGGTAATAGCAATTTATATATCCTCCAATTAGACAGGTACTGTTCTTATTTTTGTATTGTATAATTAGCATATACTCACTCAATCTCTGATGGCTTCAAATACATTGTACATTTATTGAGAGGTCATTTCTTGTATATCTTCATAGAGCAGTGATATGAACAGAATGAATATGTAGAAATCACTGAGAGTGAAAGCATTTCCATTAAGAAAATAACTAATTCAAGAAATACAGTGGTTGAGTGAAAAAGGTGAAGGGATTAAGAACAAAACAAAAAACAAGCAAACCAGAGACCTCGTAGACATTGACGACAGTATGGTGGTTACCAGTGGGCAAAGGTGGCAAGAGGAGGCAGAAGAGGGTAAAGGGACATGTGGTGAAGGAAGGAGACTTGGCTTGGGGTGGTTAACACACAATATAACACACAGATGATGTAGTGGAGAATTGCACACCTGAAATCTCTATAATTGTATTGACCAATGTCACCCTAATAAATTTAATAAAAAAAATTTTTTTTTGCTCGTGAACAATACAATGGAAGTTAAATGAATAAATAAATTAAATGAAAAAGTAAATTAAATTCATTTTAAAAGAAACAAATATGTTTTTATTTGGGAAAATATGTGGAAAAAGCATGATGCATGTGTGTATGTATGTATTTATGTTACAAACACATTAAGTGCCTATCATATGGTAAGTTGTCAGTAAGAACCAAGATAATTTTCTTTTCTAAGGTTGTGTTCCAAATTAGTCTCCTCATTTTTTAAACACAGATGTAATTTACCTATTTGTTTTCTATTGTGTACCTAACAAATTACCACACACTTAATGTTTTAAACAATGCTAACTTCTAATTCCAAACTCAGGAGTCCAACATGGGTCTCACCAAGCTAAAACTGGATCTCACCAGGGAAGCTGGGCTGGGTCTTTTCTGGAGACCCTGGGAAGAATCCATTTCTTGCTCTTTCTGGTTCTTGGAAGAATTCAGTTCCTTGTGATGTAGAACTAAGGTCTCCATTTCCTAACTGGATGTCATCTGAGGGTTGTTCCAAGCTTCCAGAAGCAGCTACATTCCTTGGCTCACAACCTCCTTCCTCCATCTGCAAAGTCAGCGATGCAAGTGGAGTCTCTCCTGGTCTTCCTGTCATCATGTCTCCCTGACCCACTCTCCTACCTCCCTCCTCCACTTCCAAAGCCCACCCGGGTAACCCAGGATTACCTATTTATTTGAGATCCTTCATCTTAAGTAGACCTACAAAGTCCCTTCTACCATTCGAGGTAACATATTCACTGGTTAGAGAAATTAGGGGACATTTTTGTGGGCCTATTATTTAGCCCACTACTTTCTTGTAAGTTTATTATGAAAATGAAGTGTGATTATTCATAGAAAGCACTCAGAGTAATGTATAGCAGATACAAAGAATTCAACAAATGTTAGTTATTGCCATTGTTACTATCACTATCGTGGAGTTCACATAACAGCAAGAAAAAATTGTAATCAAATAGCAAAAGTAGTTCCTGGGTTTTCAGGAACTACTATAAAGGACACATAGACAAAACCAAGGGAGAGGGTAGAAGCAGGGGAGGGAGGTGGGATTGGCTGCGGGGGGGGGCAGCTATGAGGGGAAAATGCAGACAACTGTAATTGAACAACAATAAAGTAATTAAAAAAGAAATAGCAAAAGCAATGGGTATCTACTAAAAGTAAAACTGTATATTTTAGGGCTAGTTGAGCTTTAAGCTAATATATTCAACAATAATGCATGTAGAAAGATATCTTGCCAAATGTCTTACTAGGGTTTAACCATAGTAGGCAAATTACTTTTCTCCCTGCTTTTTATCCCAATCTTAAAAAAGAAATCAGATACTGAGAATGAATATTTCCTAATAAAAATTTATAACTTAACAACTATCATTAGATTGTTAAAGTGAGCAAAAAAAAAAAAAGAACATATCAGCAAGTGTAATAAAATCCATCACATAGGCACTACACATATTCCCAATATCAGATTCAGGAAACAAATAAGAAACAAGAATCTGGCCTACAGTTGAGAGTTGCTATTAGTGTAGATGACACGGCTAGTCCAAAAAATCCAAAAGCTGCTCATGAAAAATAGAATGGAAGTTAAATGAATGACTTTGCCCTGTTTTGTGGAAAATAGAGGGTCACTCTTATAAAGTTGTGATATAAATTTTACTACATAGATCAGCTTTTATGAAAAACAATAAATTATATTTGAACTATTTTTAACTCCATTTTACAGAAAAATTATAAATAAAAATTAAAGCACTAAGAAGTTTGCGTGGAGTTTCCAATATTAACACTAAGTCAATGCCACCATAAGAAATGAGCGAAGCAATAGATATTTCTACTTCTTATCAGCTGCCTAACTTGGACAACCCATCCACTCAGCAAGAAGTCCATTAGCCTCCGACCAAACTTGCCCATATTTATAGATTGGCTGAAAAGATGAGATGGCAATTCAGTCAATAACCTTTGACACAAATTCAGACAAATCTCGTGCTCCTCACAGTGACAAATTACTCTAGAAAATTAACTGTCGAAAGTGCAGCAATATGATAAAGATTGATTATTTTATTCTTGCAAGTCTGTTTGAGTTAGAGTAACAGCCTCATTTGGTCCCAGATGGCAGTGAGGGGGGGCACACAGCAAGTCTGTATCTCAGCTGCAAAGGACAAGACGGATTTTCACCGGATAACAAGGGTGATGACTCTCTTTCCCAGAGAAGGAGCTTGTGTTTCGTGAGTGCCTCTTCAAAGTTTTCTTTTACCCTCTCAGCAAAGAGGAAGACCATATTTTTAATCATCTTGCCACCACCCCGAGGCAATTTTAGACCCTTGCTTTAACTTTTTTAAAGCAGAGTTTGGAGAATGTTCTTTCAACTTTTATATCTTTTACTAACACAATATGATTTTTAAATATTTTAAATTACAAATAGTGTTCTCATAAAATATATTAAAAGGTATTATTAAATTTTAGATCTTTTTTTCTTCAAAGATGATAAATGGTAGCCTAAGACTAAATTCTATGAGAAATTTAAATCTTTTCTTGATGTTCAGGTAGCTATATTGTAAAGGATATTAATTACTTCCAACAAAAAAGATCAGTAAAACTCCCCTCCTGGTGTTTCTATACTCTATTATTTACTTTCTATCACATCAATACTTCCCACTGCTAAGTGCCTTATAATAAGATATTATTTTATAGAGGAAATATTGGAAACACCACATTACCCCAAGAAGTAACTGGAAACTCACTGAAGTATCCCAAATACAGATCTGAAGTTATTCTTCCAAGGGAATGCTCCCTATTTTATATTTACCCCCATTAAAGACCTACAAACAAATAGGGAAAGAATAAGAAAGGAAAAGAAATGGGAAAAAAGAAATGGAACCATGTGATCACAGAGATGAGAACTATAAGAATCTTTAATAGTAGATGGTTGGCTGTGAAGAAGATCTGAAGGTAAGAAAAGAGCAGAGCAGCATGGGGAACACGGAGAAGGACAGCTCCAACAATATTTGTGAGGGCACTGCAGAACCAGGTGTGGTGGGGAAGAGCTGTCAAGAGTGTGGAGCAGAATGTGCGCCCCAATTCACAAGAAGCCAACTCTTCGAATAAGCAAGCACAACACTAAATAATTAATCAGAGGACTCCAATCTTCTCAATAACAAGCTTCCAAAGAGAAGAAGAAATACATCTGTGATCATCAGAATGCATGGAATCATGCAGTTAACATATCTGGACGCCTGACTACCTCTGATCAGGCTCTTTTTGGCAGAACGTGGTTTTAACAGATGCTGTGGATATTACAGTGTGCTGTTACAGCTATTAGAGAAATCATATGGGATGGCTACTAAGCATGCTAGAAAAAATCACCAAAGACTTAGCAATTTCTCCATCTATTTATTTGATTATCATTTCTCATCAAATCAAGTGAGACACTGATCCCCAGCTGCTGGGAATACTGGCTGGTGACTGTTGACAGCTAAGTCCTTCTTCGGGAATTGCCCTCGACTATAGGAAACATTCTTACCTAAAGTTATGCCCCTGCCCCCAGGACAGCCTGCAGTTAATGACTGGTCAATGAGGGAGGATATAAATACCAAGCTATCTTCTGTTCTATTTGAAATAACCCTAAGGAGCCATCCTAGACCCACAGCTCCCTTTTGGGTAAGCTGGGACCGATGCTCTGTGTTAAGGATCAATTTCTCATTCTGCCCAACTTACTCATTCCTTCACAAGTGTTCCTGAGAGCATTCTTGAATGAACTTCATGCATACAAATTTCCTTCTTGAGACGATTTCCTGAGGATTCCAACTAAAAACAGTTCTTACCACAAGTGGTTGAGGAAGCAGTCTAAAAATGAGAATTTGGAGCTAGATTATCACCAGCTGGCTAGGCAACAAGAACAGTATCATGGGTGGTAATTGGAGTGATGACAGAGACTGGCATATCACAGCAGTGAAATTTTAAAAATGTAAATTGATTGTAAAGTGGGATGGGAAATCAATTAAAGAAAATGCATCAGCAGTTGCACTATCTCAAGCATTCGGTAAGTCCTGAGGAGATGGTTATTATAACTACAATGGAATAAAGATGGCAGTTGTGTGTACTATTGACGCATTCGGGATAGGAAATGAAGTTCACACATGCTGATGCCAGAGACCAAAACAGCTAAGATATCTAGGACTTAATTATAAGCAAAACAGAGCCTCAGAGAAGCTTGATTTGTTGACTCTGAGAATTGTGCTGTACAAAAATTAGGGCTCAGATTAGGAAGGAGTTGGACCATAAAATTTCACTGGAAACACGTGGCATGAATCAGGCAAGAACCCTGAGACCTGAGCTTTCTCAAAACCTATAGGTGTTCAGAAGTAGCCAATTATTCCCCATTGAAGACTAAACCCCACCCCCATTTTTTAAAGTGACAGTACACCTCTTCTCTTGGAATCTACTTCCACTATTCTTCCTAGTTACTACACAAAAAATAAATGCCAACTCACAAGTAATCCAAGGAAATGTTGGTCTGTTAAAAAAGGAAGAGTACTAGACCAAAGAAGCTATAGGATAGAACCCATACAGATCTGTAAGATGCACAGCAACATTGTGATTAGGGAATCAAAAGGGCTAGAGTAAGACAAATAAGTTATAAAGTTGGATATGGAGATGTCATTGATATAGGGACGCTCTCCCCCTTGTGAAAAAGTGATACAAGAGGAGAAAGGTCAAGCTTGCTTTATATGGGTTGTCCAAAAAGTCTGTTATATTTTTTCCATAAAATAAAAGACACATTTTTTATTTTCACCAATAACTTTATTGATTTGGATATGTATATTAACTATCTTCTGCTATTGGCTTCTAGGTAGAGGCCAGGGGTGCTGCTAAACATCTTCTAATGCATAAGACGGCCCCACAGCAAGGAAGTACTTGGCCAAAATATCAATAGTACCAAGAAACTTCACACCACTTTTGACACATTTGATCATCAGGCAGCTTCTCCATGTACTTACTGCACAAATCTTTGGGGGAGGGGGGTTGGTTGCATTTTAACCTTTCTTGAAATAACAAAGCAGAGTATGCTGAAAATGCATATTTTGTTCCATCTTCAATATTAAAATGGCTTCATGAAGTTCACCAATTTTAATGAGTTTTTTTAAAGATTTTATTTATTTATCTTTAGAGGGGAAGGGAAGGAGAGAGGGAGAGAAATATCAATGTATGGTTGCCTCTTATGCGTCCCCTGCTGGGAACTGGTCTGCAACCCAGGCATGTGCCCTGACTGGGAATTGAACTGCGATCGTGTGGTTCGCAGGCCCACGCTCAATCCACTGAGCTACACCAGCCAGGGCGTTAATGAGTTTTTTAATGGACATTGATATGACAGCTGTCACAATACAATTTAACAAAATTGTTTTTGAATGAAGTTAATAGACAACTAAGGACTGCTAAACCATTGTATAGAAGAAAATGTAATGGACTTTTTGTCCAACCCAATAAATGGGCCAGTTCACTACATGAAATAATAAGCTGATATATGTATTTCTTAGACAGAATAGTCCCACTCAGGATGGCTCAGAAAAGTGCCATGTGGGGAATAATCCCAGTGGAAAAGTTTTTGGTATTGTACCCGATAGCCCATGCTGTTTAGAAAGAGAAGTTGTCTAAGTCAAAATATTCACAAATTCATAAAGCAAAATGACTTGATTTCTCATGTAGGGACCTGGATGGACAAAGAGAGGCAGGTAAGGGACAAGGAATTCCAGGAGTAAACAAATATGGAGCTATGTGAGTCATGACGTATAAAGATCTTTGTGTCACATGCCCATCCGAGAGTACCCACCGAGAGAGAGACACTAAACCCCCAAGTAGACAGAATAGCTGAGCCCGTTGACATTACCCAGCCTCTGTTTTTCGGACAATCCTATCTTGTAACAATGAATTCTTCACTGAAGTAGTCATGGTGGTGGGGATGGAGACTATTCCTGGGCTCAATAGCTACAGGTCCCACCCACCAAGACTGTTCTAGTTACTGCTGGACAAAGACCAGTTTGGAGCCCCAGTATTGCAATATCTAACCAACCATCCACTTGGTGGCAAACCGATTTCACAGGAATCTCCACTCTGAAAGGGGCAGCTATTTACCTTGATGGAACCAACGCACACTCTAGGTATGTATATGCTTTGCTTTTCTGTACAGCACCAGCAAGCAAGCCTCCAGGAACACAAACTAGTCCACTCATAAACTGGCCATTGGATATGTTCCACAAAATGAAAAACTAAACGGAGAAAAAAGAACTCACAGGATTCAGTCACAATAGGTTTCGATGAAAGAGATAAATAAGGAGAATTCCCATGATGACATTTAAGGAAAATGCAAAATGACCCTTGTGAAGCCAGAGGAGACATCCTACAATGTTCTGGGAAAAATCAGGCTGTGTGTGTGTGCCTATTTCTGACAACATAAAAATAGATGGAACCACATTCGTTAGAAAAATCTTGGCAAGAAATATATTGAAGCATATAATTATCTGCATTTTAAGTGGATTTGGTTAACTCAGCTCACTATAAAATTTTTATATATAGTTACCGATTTTCACTACAACTCAGCAAGGTGGGAATTAATTGAATCTTGCTTATTTTGGAGTATAATCAGTGTCTCTGAGGGTTTAAATAACCTGTTCAAAGTCACCCAAGAGGCTAAGTCATACTCCAAACCAGAAGAGTGGTTCTCTTAGAGTTATTATGTATGACTTCTTCCCTGTCTCTATTTTCAAACTTACTGAAATATGGTTATGCTGACTTTATGGTGAAAATAAATTTGTAAAATAAGAAAAAATAGACTCACAAGATATTCAATACATATTCATAGAATTTCCAAGGAAATGGCAACACAGAACAATTGCCATTCAAGATCATCTGGTTTTATTCTAAAGAGACTGGTTAAATTTCAGGCCAAGAAATTGCGTTCTCAGCCTGAGTTGTCTATACAATTTCAAACAAGTATGCCATTTTCAGTCTTTAATTTAATAATTATGAATCATTTAATAACTCGCTATCTATATTTTAGAGTTTGCTGAAGAGATTCTTATTTAAACAGTATTATAGTTTTTATGTAACCAATAATCAGTATTTTCTATTACCAAGAAAATATTTTTAAGTAAAGGATAAAATATTGTCATATTACATGTATCAGTTCAACTGGTACATTTTTGGTTCTTCTCCTTAACTTATATAATGTATCCTAAGTATACTTTACATATTAAGAAAGGGAAATAAAATGGCTGGTTTTCTAGTCTATGGAGAGGTACCCTCATTCAGAAACTAAGACATCATGTTCACTGAAGAGATAAAAATATAAGAGCTAGGAGGAACTACAGAATATTTTTAGTTAAAAGCCGATTAACCTTTCTCATCTCCTCTCCTTCAAAATTATAAATAGAGCTGATGAAAAAAGTTTTGTTTTGTTTTGTAAGAATATGCTATGAATCACAATTGGGCTTACTTACTACATTAAGATTTTAAAATGTACCTGGAGTCAGGTGCTTGAACTTTAATGAAATAATTTTCTTCATGTTAGTCCCTCAACATAAAAATAATAGCTATGTTCTCAAGAGTCTAAATCTGACTCGTTTCTGCTACCCTATGTGACTTGGGAAATCAGTATTTTAGATGCAATTGGGTCAAATATCTCTTGAGTAACTTCATGTACAAAGAAGTGTATTGGAGTATGAGTGAGCCTAATAACTACTCCCAAATGCCTCAGAAGAATGTCATGCTTGGGACAGAGAGAGACAAGAACAAATAGTCTACTTAGTTCTAGACCCACTGTGATAATCAGATAAAAGGGACATAAATTAATTTGTATACTGCAGTTAAATTACTTTGTTTCAAAAATTTACATCAACATTATTTTCCTATATCATTTAAGCTCATTTTATTTGATATACATTCAGCTCTAAAATGAACTCTTAAAATATTTAATAGTGAACAGCCAAGGAGATTCAGACACAAAACGGCCTTCTTTTGACTACTTTGTCTTTTCCTTTACCTCTCTTGCTATCCAAATTTTAAAACTCTTTGAAAGAAGGCACAGATTGAAAAAATGTCCAGTAAGTCTGCTCTCATACAGACGATGTGGCCTTGTTCTCTCCCCACCACGGAGAGAGCCCACCTTCTCCCTTATTCCCTCACCTGATTAAGGACCGTCTTTCCCTTTCTACGTCCTATCTGTTTGTCTTCGACTTTGTGACCACTACAGGAGCAGGATGGATCCCTGCCCAAAATTTGGTTCAGAATTCAAGACTGATGAAGCCACACACAAACAAGACGTTATGAAAAGTTGTATTACTTACACAATAAGGCTTTCTGGGGATTTAGGGGCAGGTTCCCAAGCTGATCTGAAAATGGCTTGAGTGAGCAAAGAAAGGAGACTAACTTGAGTTGTTTTTTTTTTAATTGACATTAGGATCTGAGGCCAGGATGAGGGTTCCAGTGTATGAACAGGGCCTTCATGGTGTGAATTATATGCCAGCGCCAAAAGAAAAAGTACCAAATTTTCTTATCAACTTCCCCAAAAATGGGGCTCAAGGGAGACTTAAGGCTTAAGAGTTGTCATCAGCCAAAGAACAAAACTGGAGTCCAACTCCGCATCACATTATGCAATGCATTATGTCTCATTTGCGCTATGGTCATAGCTCCCAGTTGGTCTCCCTTCTTCTAATACATGGAACCTGACAGTCTATCTTTCACCATCATCTCAGGCTTGTCCACTCGCCGATCTGACATTGCCATGACCTTGTTCAAAGTTCTTCAGTGGTTCTGCATCTCTGGGCAGTAATTCTCACAGGTTTGCGTTGAGAATTAGAGAACAGAATCTTGAAGGTACAGGGATACCCAAAGTAGTTCACTTCAAACATTTTTGAACACTATATCTTTATATTAAATATCATTGGATGTTGCCTTCTACTACAGTTATATGAGTTTTACTGCAAAAACAACTTCCTACATGCCAATTTAAAATAAACTAAAAAATTAGAGTACTCTTACATCTTCCTAGAAGAGACACCACATTGATCCTATGGCTTTTAGCACTTACTCCAGCATGCCCCAGGGCATGTGTTCTTTAGTTTCAGAAGCATAATCTTACACAAAAGAATATAAAGGCTTCCACTCAGCATAGGAAATCCTTTACTAACATAATCTTTGTCTATCCTCTGGCCTTGTCATCAGGGTCTGCCTCTCCAAATGGTGCAGTCAGCGCTCCAGGCTGCTTCAACCCTCTGTGGCTTGTCGAGGTGCCCTGCCTCCACTCCCTCCACACAACTCTGCTTGCTGGGCCTGGCGTGCCCTCGTCTTCATAGAAAGGATTTTAGTCCTTTTTGAAGCATTCCTCTAGCTTTTCTCTGAACATTATACACATCCAAGGGTCATTTTGGATTGTCATTTGTACATATCTGCCCTCCCGGAAGTTTGCGTGGACAAGGACAGTATCTTGTCAAATGCATGAGCTGGCACAAGCCCCACTGAACTATGGGTAATCAGTACGCGTTTGCCAAGTGAATGAAGAAACATTTTTGAAGTGACATTTATGGTAACTTTTGCTGCCTTCCTTTAAATGCTATAAAACAACTCTAGCAATAATACGGCTGGAAATTTTAATTTAGTTGACATGAAAAATGACCTAAATATTATTAAAATTATAGGGCACATTCATTTTAAAGACCATTATAACAATAGCCTAAACAGAAAATAGAAATAAAAAAGAACCAACAGCAAAAAAGCCAAAAAGAAAGTAAAATAAAGAAGAAACCTTGAGAAAAAAATAAGTGTGAGCCCCAAAATTAAAAATAGAAACTTTTGAAAACTCCCAAGGTTTAAGAGCAGGAACAAAGAAATATATGCAATCTCATAACACTGGTGGTATGGGAGGAGAAAGACAATTTATACAAATCATAAGAGAACAAACTTTCAATTTTTAAACTTCACAAATTTGAAAAGGGAAGCAAACCCATGAAAGCAGTATTGGTGGAAATATGAGCCGGTACAGCCACCATAAAAAATAGTATGGAGATTTCTCAAAACATTCAAAATAAAACTACATTATGATCCAGTATGTTCATTTCTGGGTACATACATATAAAAAATGAAAACAGAATTGTGAGGAGATATCTACAATCTCATGTGCATTGTAACATTATTTATAACAGCCAAAATATTAAAACAACCTGAATGTCCATCAACAAATGAATGGATAAAAAACATACAGGGTGTGTGTGTGTATAGATATAGATATAGATATAGTGTGTGTATGGTGTGTAAAGAAGATATGCTGTGTGTATATGTGTGTGTGTGTATATATATATATATATATATATATATATATCAGATATACATATTAGTCAACTGTGAGAAAGAAGGAAATTCTACCATTAAAAACAAATTGGATGAAACTTAAGGGCATTAAGCTAAGTAAAATAATTCAGACAGAGAAAGACAAATACTGCATGATCTCACTTACATGTGGAATTTAAAAAAAAAGTTGATCTCATAGAAATAGAGAGTAGCATGCTAGCTACCAGGGGCTGAATAGTGAAGAAAATAGAAAAATGTTTGTCAAAGTGTACAAACTTTAAGTTTTCTGATGAACAATTTCTGAGAAATAGAATGTATGGCATGGTGATTATTGTTAATAATACTACATCATATACTGAAAAGGTGCTAAGAGAATAGATCTTAAGTTTCCTTGTCAAAAAATGTTTATTATGCCCTGGCTGGTGTGGCTTGGTGGATTGAGCACAGGCCTGGAAACCAGAGGATCGCGGTTCGATTCCCAGTCAGGGCACATGCCTGGGTTGCAGGCCAGTTCCCAGCAGGGGATGCACTAGAGGCAACTATACATTGATGTTTCTCTTCCTCTCTCCTTCCCCTCTAAAGATAAATAAATAAAATTTTTAAAAAATGTTTATTATGTGACATGATGGAGGTGCTAACCTACAGTGTAGGGATAATCATCTTGCAATATATAAATGTATCAAATCATGTTGTACACCTTAAACTGATACAATATATCAATTATATCTTAATAAGACTGGAGAAAAATATGCAAAGTAAAAAAAAGAAGATTCAGATAACTCCATAAATAAAAAGCAAAAATGTCGATCAAAATGTGAAAGGCATACTATAAAAATCTAATATAATGTGTCTTTAAAAGATCATAGTGAGAAAAATAGTTTCAAAAATAAGAGGAAAAAAATGAAAACAATGCAAGCACCAATGTTATTTCATTTGGGAAATTTTATCTTAGTTACCATGGAGATGCTTCCAAAGGAAACCCATGTATATTAGAAGGTCATAAACTGATGTCAATAATTTCTTGATTCACATACAAAATGTTTAGAGTATGTGAAGTCGAGGTTGATAGTGAACAGCTGCTGTGCAGTTTTAAAATGGATGTTTAAAATTTTAAGATTAGATATTTACTATATGCATATAATGCATATGTTATTTTGTAACATTTTGCAAATGTCCATTCTATTAATAGTGATTTCTTGCTATTATATAAATAATAGTTAAAATTAAAATTCTTTATATTTTCAAATGAAAATGTAGATCAAAAGCAAGGACCGGGAATTATTCTTCATTCAGTTTTGCTCCTTATTTCTCTGACTGGCAGTGGTGGGAGGGGGGTTCAATCTGTGTGTAAGGGGCATTAAATTTTAAGATTTCAGAAAAGAGTGGACTGAATAATACGAAGTGAAAATGAAGCTAAGAAAGGTCAAAAAGACAAAAAATACTAAACTTCACTTGCTTGTCTTGTCAAACTCAATTTTATCTACTACATGTAAAAGATCTTTTGAAAAACAATTAAGTTCAAGAGGCCACAAGGTCAAAAAATTTTCTTAAGGTTATTAGTATTCTTAATAACAATTTCAGAGACTGTAGATATATCTGAGTGTCATGCAAAGCTTAATTTATATGGAATTAACAAAAACTTCAAAAGCAGCAGGATAGCCCCTTACCAACATCTGCCCCAAGTTTCAAGGGGCATCGGACCTCTGAATGTTTGTGGAGCAGGTAGAGAGTAAGCGTTGGTTAGGAGTATGGTTTAAAGCCAGTAAGAACAATTAGTAATTTTCTAATTGTGATTTTTATTATTTTTTTGGTTTTATTTTTTTTAGTTATTTAATTTTTTTCAAGTACAGTTTTCTGTCTATTACTCTCATCTGAACCCACCCCCCGGTGCTCCCCCTCTCCCTCCCATTTCCACCCTTCTTAGTTGTTGTCCATGTATCCTTTATATTTGTTCCTCTAAACCCCTCCCCTATTTCCCCTGAAATTTCCTCCCCTCTCCCCTCTGGTCACTGTCCCCTGTTCTCTATCTCAGTGTCTTTGGTTATATTTTGCTTGCTTGTTTGTTTTGTTGTTTAGCTTCCTGCTAAAGGTGAGATCATATGGTATTTGTCCTTCAACACCTGACTTATTTCACTCAGCATAATGCTTTCCAGTTCCATCCATGCTGTTGCAAAAGGTAGGAGCTCTTTCTTTCTTTCTGTGATTTTATATGTTAAAAAATCAGTTCTAGAAAGCTATGTTTTTCAAGAAACTAGACTACTTCATTTTCTGTTTTGTTTAATTTCAGCTTTAATCAGGATAATTGACATAATATAGTTTAATATATTCACTGTGCACATCATGGTGATTTAATATACATGTACATTATGAAAGGACCCTTCATCTTACTAATTAACATACCCATCACCTCACACATTCATCTTTCTTTTTTGATGAGACTTGTTTTAATCTCTTAGAAAATTTCATTTACAAAATACAGTGCTGTTTATTGTAGTCACCATGTTTTACATTAGATCTTCAGAACTTATTTTTTCTACAGCTTAAAATATGTGCCCTTTACACTATTTTCCCTGCCCGTTAGCCCTTGGCAACCACTTCTCTACTCCCTGTTTCTATGTGTTTCTGTATATTATGCAAAACAACCCATGTTGACAGTGATTTTGGTGAAGATTTCAATAAGTTTAGAAAACAAAGTTTCTGCAGCAATAAATACGGTGATAAATGAAAACATCGATGAAAGAAAAAGTTGCATGGATGTGGCTCCTGCTCCTGTCCTGTGCCCGTGCAAATATAACTGTCCAGAGAAGCTACATTCTTTTTAAAAAATTGGCACAAAAGCTGTCTAGATTAGCAATAGCACTCATATATTCTGGAAACTGGTTATGCACTTGCCTGGCCACCAATGATACATATCTAGTACAAATGACCACAGCACAGGTGTAATGATTTTTGCAGGACTGAGTGATGCTGTTTTTCTAGACAGAACGTTCTTGGCAACCCAGCTTTCAAACCTCTCACAGGTCCCTCCCTGAAGTGTTTTATAACTGAGCCATGCCATTTAACTTCAATGTGAAGAGTATGTGAATATAAGATTAAATTGCATCAAGTAATTTCCTAAATGGGAGGGATTTATTTCTAATATATTGGTAAATAAGTCCAGTTACCAATAGATGGGCAAGTCCAAATATTAAAATGGCCATTATTCTGCACTCATATTGAATTATTGTAGTGATTATGAAGACAAAACTTGTTTGTTCGATGTAACAAACATGGACTTGGTAGAAAATAGACTGCGCGTTCACAGGGTTTATGTGGAAAATACTTTAATCCAGTATTTACAAATGTATTTGCAGAATTGGGGGAGCAGTAAGAGATAGTAAAGGGTATTGAAACTGGCTCCCTGCAATCACCACACTCTTGTGTGTGAAGGGTATTGAACAAGGAACTGTTATGATACCTAAATCCATAGGGCAAAGTGAAAAACAGTGTTACCAGAATCCAGAAACAGTCAGAACCATGAAAAATGGGCCAACCACTGGACTTTGACTGTGGCTGGCATAGAAGCAATTATAAGAATAAATACCCACAACTTTCTTTCTCCTACCCTCAGACAGTATTGAGCTCAAATGGCAGCCAAAATGCAAGAGGTCACAGGCGATGTCATTCATGGAGGACATTTTTCAGGATCCCAAATTTGGAAATAAAAGAACAGAGAATTTTTAGGAAAAGACGAAGAGGTGTGTTCATTATTTGTCTCCTTGCTCTCAAACTCATTTGTTTTTCCTTTCCTTGGTCTAACATTAACTCAGGAAGAGGCGCTTCCTTGCCAACTTCTTTCTAACTTTGTTTAGTCATTGGGAGCTAGTGGGCAGAGCTTCAAAAATGAAAGGAAATATTATATATCTCCCCAGCCAAGGAAAACAAACAAAGAGCAACAACAACAACATCAACAACAAAAAAAACAGGACTACATCAGACTAAAAAGCTTTTACACAGCAAAGGAGACCATCAACAAAATAAAAGACAATGGACAGAATAGGAGAACATATTCTCCAATACACCTGATAAGGATTTAATACACAAAATTTATGAAGAACTTACAAAACTGAACACCCCAAAAATCTAATTAAAATGGGTAAAGGGCCTGAATAGACACTTCTCCAAAGCGGACATGCAGATGGCCAATAGACACATGAAAAGGTGCTCAATGTCACTAATCATCAGAGAGATGCAAGTTAAAACCACAGTGAGAGGGTAGGAGGCGGAGGGATTGATCAAAAAGGAAAAAAAATATGAGCATGCACAATAGTGTGGTGATTGCAGGGAGGGGTATATGAAGAGGTTAAATTGTCATGGAAAAAATACAATAAAAATAAAATAAACACATAAATCCTACAATAAAAAAGAATTAAAAGAAATAAAAACTCATAGTATCTTTCTCAATCTCTCTTTTCATCAGACACTTTCTCCAGAATGTTTGCACGTTCTCCGTGGTCCAGCTACCACTGGATACCCATGGTCCCAACTTCCACAGATAGTGCAGCGCAGAACGGGGCAGATACACCATCGCAGTCTCAACTGCAGGTCCAGGCTCCTGGGCTGAGGCAATACTACCTCTCGGTCTCTCCAGACTGGGGGTGGTAGCAACTTCATACTGTTTTTAGTGTATGGTTGGTCCAATGTTTCTCTGTATAAATTCTCAGGTCTTCCATCATCTGTGTATCCAGTCACACATATTACATTTCCTCTATTTGCAGTAAGAAAGTCATTCCTGTTTTTGACAGAATTCTGATAAAATGTTGGATTAATTTGTAATAGTCCTTTAATTACAAATTAAAGTTCTACCGTTATCTTCAGAGGCACTTTTACAAATTGAAATGTCTGTTGCAAGCACACAGATGAATTGACTTAGGCTTTTATATCCCAAGTTATTTAGTAAATTGAAAGTGCAAATTTGACATCACAAAACAGATGTGGCAAATAACAGCATCATATTACTTTCTTTGAGGCTAATGAGAAAAATAGAAACATAATTTTTTTAAAAAAATATTTATTTATTTATTTATCTTTAAAGAGGAAGGGAAGGAGAGAAGGAGAGAAATATCAATGTATGGTTGCCTCTTGTGAGTCCCCTCCTGGGAACTGGCCTGCAACCCAGGCATGTGCCCTGACTGGGAATCGAACCGCGATCGTGTGATTCACAGGCCCGCGCTCAATCCACTGAGCTACACCAGCCAGGGCGAAACATAATTTAATAAAATAATCAAATATTTATGTCACATATCGATGAAGGTATAGCATCCTGTGTGAAGAAAACTTCAACCATAGTTTGAATAGATAAAAGTAGCAGGAAAATTGAGTCACTTCATGGCATAAATGGCAGTAGAGGCATAAAAAATCTGAAAAGGAACTGTCGCCTAGCAGTCAGTTTGCTATTTACATCTTGAAGATACACTGTTGAGAGCCCACTTTTGTCCACTAAGGTTCCCACTCATTAATACAAGTAAGAAGAGAAGTAAGTAGTCAGTGATAGACAACCGTGGGCAGCAAAGAGAACTGCTTTTATCTATTCAAACTTAACTTGAGAAATTACTTCTAAGATAAATATGAAAAAGTAGTAAAACGAAATAGCAAAATAAATTTAAACAGATAATAAGGGATGCTTATCCTATTTTAAACTCCAATATCTGACATGTAATATGACTCAGTAATACCTCAACCCAGGTATTACTGGTAAGTAGAGTTATCATGGGGAGGCACAGACTCAGAACAGACTCAAGGACATACGACTTCAACTGATTGTCCATGAAAATAAGAGTTAAAATAAGAACACAGTAGTTTCTTTCTCTGATCTTAGAATTTCCCATGAGTACTTTCCTGAGTCTGTTTCTCCAGGAAGGAGTGGTCAGATATCAACATGGGAAATATGATGACTGCATTTGAGGTCGTTGGAAAAGGAAATAGAGATGGCTCAGCTCAGTGATCTTGCCAATACCAGGTCTGCTCCTTCGATGCAAAATGCCAGTAGCCTACCCTCAGTGCACACATTTCTGCGTTAAGAACACTGACAGACCTTGAAACCAAATCACATTCATAGAGAATGAAATCTGTCCCTGCAGACTTACACTTATGCATATGGAACATTGTGTCTTTGGAAAAAGCACTCCCAGGAAAACTTCCCTTCACTCAAAACCGGGACAGCGAGAGCCCCTTTCACCAGAGGTTGTGTAGAATATCACTTTCCAAGGAGACATAGTTTGAAATAGCCAACCAAGGAAGGTATTAAACAGAAATGATACAAATCCATTATAAAATCTACAGCTTTGAAGCCAATCCATCAGCTTTGTATTAAGAGTACACTGCATGCACACAGGTAACCTCAACACTCAGGGTCATCTCCTGCATAAGTAGGAACCTGTGGGTTACTAACAAGAATGAATTGAATGCTGCAGACTTGACTTAGGAAAAAGTGCTACACTTCACGAGTGAAAGAATTCAGTTAAAGTATTTCTGCAGAACTTACAAGGTCCAAATATTGGGAAAATGTCCAGACCCACAATCCATGAAAAAAGAGCAAGGGAAATGAATGGAATTAAACATTAGTAAACAATTACTAATGACATTATTTGGATAGATTTACATGCTTCACAAAGAAACACAAAGGCCTGCTAATCATTTCTCCTTTGCAAAATAAGTATATGTAAACAAAGATAATTCGTTATATAATTTTCAGAAATCATTATTGATGTCTTCGAGTGCATTATTTAGAATTTATAATATCAATATCACCTTAAAAGAAAAGTCTTACATTTATCTTCAGAGACATTTTTACAAGCTGAAATGACTGTTGCAAGCACACAGATGAATTTCTGAGAACCCACGTGCGAAGACAGCATCAGAAAACTCCACTGGTCTGGAACTTTGAATATTCTACTATTTCATTACTAGAAGGTTATACCTGTTGATGCTGATTTGCAGAAACTTTCCCCTTGAAGTTTCTGTGGTTATAAAATGAGGAAAATGAATTATACTACTGTGAAATGCAATGGAAGGAGAATACCATTGGCATACTTGCATGTAGACTGTATTAGTTTACTGGGACTGCCCGACTACAGTACCAAAACCTGGGTCTTTTATGTCCCTTTGTGTAGAAATTAAGAGAATAAAAGGAAGCAGCAGAGGAGTGTTTGTGCAGATGGGAAGAGAACTAACACGAATTCAATGTTACAAAAGGAGAACACAGGGAGGTGTTTCTCAGGGGTGGAGTTAACAAAATACTGTGGATGCTGTTCCAGCTCATTACAAATGTTTGGTTCCCTCCTGGTCACATGATAAGACTGCTCTTATGCCAATCCTTCTCCCCACCACCACTTCATTCAGGAATGGCCAAGTGACTTCCTTTGTCCAATGAAATGTAAACAGAAGTTACTTTTGTCACTTCCAGGTTGAAGCTTTACATGCCCTGGCTTGTCACAACACTGGCAATATTCCAAAAAGTTCTGCTGTGCCAGTTAAGATCCCAAAATGAGGATGACATAGATCAGATCTACTGATCCTCAATAGACACGCAGTGTGACATCATGTCTCTGCTCTTCTACACTAGTGAGATGTTTGTGTTGTTTTTTTATACAACATAATCCAGCCCATCCAGACTGTAAGAAGTGAAGAACTCCAGAATGGGGTCAAGGGTAATGGGAGCTGAAAAAACATTCTAGGATTTGAAATCTAGACCAACATTTTTTTCTGATGGCTTCCTCTTGTCAAAATTAGGTCAAACTTGGCTATATTAAGGTCTATGTATTTCTTCTCTTTGTTTGGTATTTATGTATTTCATTGCATTGCTTTACTTCTTGAAGGTTGTCTAAACCCAGGTTAGATTATAAAATACTTTAAGTTATTGCTGAAATACTTCACCTTTCTAACTCCTTAACATACTGTGCTTCCTGCAATTTATTGTTGCTGAAATGAAGTATGTAGAGGCAGAAAGAGAAACTTTTTCTATTTGGGCACTACCCTAAAAATGGAATAGGCTTAAAAGAGAATAAGAAGCTCAATGGTAAATCCATTCAAACTGCATTATGATGACTTTTTATAAGGAACAATAGTATAATTTATTGAGCACCTATTATGCTCTAGGTCATATATAGTGTGCTTTACTAATGCCATTTTATTTACGTGCACAGCAATTGCGATAAGTAAATACAATTAATTCCATTGATGTGAAAGGGTCAAACTCCACTGATGTGAGAGATGAGAATCATTCGTTCTCAAATGGCTAGTAAGGGGCTGTGGCTGGATTCCACGCCAGGAAGGAAGAAACCAAAACATATGTTCTCATTTCGGAGAGAGGAACTTTGGGCGGAATGTCCTTTTTTTGTCATTAATATTAACACAATACCTTGACAACATTCATGTCCCTGGAGAGGACTCCGCCTTGTTTTTGTAGTTAAGTCTTTATTGCACCTAGCACAAATGAGCAAAGCCCACAATCCCCTACAAAAATAAGATTCAATCTGTGTCATTTGTATTTTAAGCATTTTTCTTAGGGAAAAAAGAAATTCATGTGTTGTTATACTTTTACAAGGTACAATAATTTTCTTTTATAACCTGAATGAAAAAAAGTACCAGAAATTCTGCTGCTTCCTGTGACTCTGAGTGATTTGAAATTTCACCATTAGTCATAGAATAAGATTAACTACTTGCAGATAATAATGAAGGCGCTGTTGAATTTATTTAAATGACTGAATGAAGTGTTTGAGAGAGGAAGTCATATAGAGCCATATAATTTTATTTTTCTTTCCTTTGCTGCATGGATTTAATTCCTTCAATATATGGAGAGAAAAAAGTATAGTACCTTGAAATTTCCCCCATGACATCTACTGCTGTTGCAATGACAAAGACACCCTGCAGCAAACATTTTCTTTGCATAGCATCCTTCTTGTCATGCTATTTTTGTTGAAAAATGATTTATTAGAAAGTTTCTACAGGATGGAGCCTGAATAAATCATGTTGGCTGGATATGAAGGAACTATAATAATCAAATGTAGAGGTAAATTCATTAGCAATTAAAAGTCCATGTGAATCACCAGTGCTTCAGCCTAACCCAGTGGTCCTCCACGTGTGATCCCTGCACCAGCATCAGTAGCAGTGACTGGCGGTTTATTAGAAATGCATGTGCTCAGGCCCTCACCTCAGACCTGCTGAATCTGAAACTCCTGGGGATTGGGTCCTCCAGCCTGTGTTTTCAGCAGCCCTCCAGCAAAATCTGGTACTGCTAAAGATCGAAAAATACTGCCCTGATTCCATGGTTCAATTTGGAAAAAATATGTATCTTATCCCTACCCTTCATCTTTAGCAGTGGTTCTTAATTTGGCTGAACATTAGAATAAACTGTCAGTCCTTTAAAAAAAATACTCCTGTTCAGACCTACTCCAGATGAAGGAATCAGCACCTCCCAGGTGGATCTGACAACTGGAGAGAATTGAGGATGACTAATCGATAGCAGCATTGTTTGTGATGGGAAGAAAGAAATCTTAGTATAGTGTCAGCAAATCTGGATCAGAATTCCGATCCAAATATCTATTCATATATAACATCAAGTAGATCATAAAAAGTTGCAGATTTCTCCCGCACAAAATTTTTCAAGTGCCAACTGAGTTCAAATACGTGATCATGCATTATAAATTATAAATCTTGCTACTCATGGTTTAAGACAGGAAGTTCCTGATCTTGGTTAGAACTATAGAACTTCCAACTCCACTAGAGACTTGATGAGACAGAGTCTTCATTTCAAAGTGATCTTTCATTCATATACATATTCATGTTTGAGAAGCACTGTTCTAAAGCACGAGGCCAAGCTAAGTCATCATCATAAGATATGAACAGGAAAATGCACTTGCATAAATTTTTTGCATACTGTTTCCCTTTGCTAAAAATCTATTTAGCTTTAAATGAGTGAGGGGTGAAAAAAGGGAGAGAGACAAGTTTAGAAGAAGCATTTCAGCTTCACAGTTTCACTATGATCTTTCACTTTGGAACTGAAACAAAAAGGCCCGAAGAGCCTGTTTGTTCAGCAAAGACATAAATGGGTGCAGGTTCCCTCAGGGCCTGCTTGGTTACTAAGAATTTAAGAGCAATTCAAGTGTGAAGAATAATTCACTTCACTGCTCAAAGCTTGACACAAAGTAAGAGGATGTAGGCTGAGCTGATAATCAACCAGCAACAATAAGTCTGGAGGCAATTACTTGTCAATAAACACATGTACACTAATTTATTATTATTATTATTATTATTATTGCTAACTTTCACAAACAGACTTACAAGTTTAAATCAACACATCATAGCAAATGTCACTGTAATAACATATCAAAAAAAGTTAAGAGAAAGCAACTAGAAAATGTGATTCATGGATGATTTAACGTTGGGTTTGATTTCCTTCAGCACGTACCCCTTCCTCCTTACACAAGCGCAGTGATGAAGGCACATGCCTTTTCTTGTAACAAACTTGCTGTATTCCTCTGCTCTTTGGAGAAAGTAATAAACTGCTAGGCAAACAGTAAGTCCAGTAAATACCCCTGTACACTTCATCTCATCGGTTGTGTAAATTTTATCGACTTACTGGGATCGTGTTACTTGGATTTGCTGTCTGTAAGGATGAAAAGCTGTTATAAAGGTGAATAAATGGATCCCACTGGCCCATAAATAAATGTTCAACCAAAAAAGCTGTGGACGAGTAGCTTTGTATTCCACCATCTGGTGTTTCTGAGAATATTACCAAAGCAGCAGTAGGTGGTGGTGGGAAAACACCCGCTTCATTTTCATCCTTGAGAAAACAGTGGCATTTGGAAAACACACGCATCCTCTTTTCTGGGTCAACTACCTAAACACCATCTAATATAACAGGATTTGTTTTTCCAAGAGTTTTCCACTTTAGTGAGTCCCACCATATTAGCAATGGGGGAAGTGCTAGACTGGTGGACCTGACATCTAACATGCCCGATTTTTCTGCATAACAGAATGAGCAGCATGGTGAATAATGCAGAACTCCAATGCTGGGGAAAGCTGGTGGAAAGTGTCTGAGTGAAACATGTGTAGAGGCCAATAAATTCTCAGAGGACCAAGAGGTCACATCTCAAAACTTCAACTATATTAACCTCCACATTAGTTAAAGCACCTTACATGAGGTCATAAAAGTTAAGTATGAATCCACTGATCAATCAATTCTTTTTTTATGTTCTAGTCATTCCAGGCATGTTAATTTAGCATGTGTAAGTCTCAGGCATTTGGAAACCTCATCTTGTTTATAATTATTATTTTCTAGCTAAATAAACCTATTTCCTTAATCAGACTCTACCATATAAGCATTGTTCCTGCATTTTCATAGGCATAAGATCAGATGTACAAATAGCTGCAATTTAAATTTTTAACTAGTTCTATTTTATGTACCTTTAGGCCTGATTCTGATGAATGCAGAAAACTTACTGAAATCATTCTTAGGTCAAAACCTGAATCCAGGGTCAAGGTGGAGAAAAAAGAACATTATGGTTCATATTTCAATATCTTGTCATACTTAAATTCAGAAAAGATTGGCATCCAATTTTTCCAAATATTTTCACATTTCTCTATCAAATGCTTATGGTAAACAGCATCTGGGAAAGCAGAGTGCATTAAATGAAAAAGCAGAAAAAGACAGAGTTTCTAGTATAAGATCTGGTTTTAACCATGAAATGGTGGGTAAAATATGTTGCCTTACTATATTTCACTTTCCATATATACAGAATACTTAGATATGATTGAATGTATATTTGATCTATGATGATATAATTTCCAAATCCTCTAGGAATTCTTCTATACACTCATCAACTAAAATCACTTATAGGAAAGAGAGAGAAAGCTCACCTTACAGCTGAATGCCTTATATAATACCAACAACTTACATTAATTGGGCATTTATTAGGAGTCAGGCACTGTTCTGAGCACTTTTTAGGTATTGTCTTTCTCTATCACCATCATACTCTATCTGTATTTCACATGTGGGAAAATACAGTCTCAAAGAAGTTAACTAATTTGTCTGTTGTCTCACGGCTCATGAGAGGTGCTCCCAGGGCTTAAGTCCAGACAATCAGTTTTTGGAGCCTATAGTATTACCATTTTTCATCTGTGAGGTGCCATCTAAAAATATTTTTACTTCAATATATTTGAGTCTGTTGTAGTATTTTCAATGCATATTCCCACTGCTATTATTGCATAATCTGGAGAGCAGTGTCAGGTCCCACAAAAACTGTGATTTTTCCAGTTGACTAATTTAAAAACAAATGTTTCACACAATAAGCTATATATCCACAAAGTGGTTAAACTCATTTCTTTTTTTCTTTTTTAAAAATATATTTTATTGATTATACCATTACAGTTGTTCTATTCCCCCCCTTCAATCCCTTCCACCCGCACCCTCCCTCCCCCACCATTCTGCCCCCCTTAGTTTATAACCACGTGTCTCAAGTTCTTTGGATTCTATATTTCCCCCACTATTCTCGCCCTCCCCCCTATCTATTTTCTACCTACCATCTATGCTATTTTCTGTGCCTTCTCCCCCCTTCTCCCCCTCCCACCCCCCTGTTTCTAACCCTCCATGTGTTCTTCATTTCTATGGTTCCACTCCTGATCTAGCTGTCCTCTTGGTTTGCTTTTGTTTTAGGTGTGGTTGTTAATAGCTGTGTGTTTGCTGTCCTTTCACTGTTAATATTTTTCATCTTCTTTTTCTTATATAAGTCCCTTTAGCATTTCATATAATAAGGGCTTGGTGATGATGAACTCCTTGAACTTGACCTTATCTGAGAAGCACTTTATCTGTCCTTCCATTCTAAATGAAAGTTTTGCTGGATAAAGCAATCTTGGCTGTAGGTCTTTGGATTTCATGACTTGGAATACTTCTTTCCAGCCCCTTCTTGCCTGTAAGGTCTCTTTTGAGAAATCCGCTGACAGTCTGATGGGTACTCCTTTGTAGGTGACTGTCCCCTTATCCCTTGCTGCTTCTAGGATTCTCTCCTTCATTTTGGTCTTGGCTAATGTAATTATGATGTGCCTTGGTGTGTTCCTTCTTGGGTCCAACTTCTTTGGCACTCTCTGAGCTTCCTGGATTTCCTGGAAGTCTATTTCCTTTGCCAGACTGGGGAAGTTCTCCTTTATTATTTGTTCAAATACGTTTTCCACTCGTGGCTGTTTCTTTCCCCCTTCTGGTACCCCTATAATTCGGATGTTGGAACGTTTAAAGATGTCCTGGAGGTTCCTAAGCCTCTCCTCATTTTTTTGAATTCTCATTTCTTCATTCCTTTCTGGTGGGATGTTTTGTTCTTCCTTCTGGTCCATTCCATTGATTTGAGTCCCCGTTTCCTTTCCATCACTATTGGTTTCCTGTGCATCTCCCTTCATTTCAATTAGTTTAGCCTTCATATGTTCCTCTAATTTGTGACTTTGTTCCTCTAATTTGTGACTATAATCTACCAGTTCTGTGAGCATCCTGATAAATAGTGTCCTGAATTGTGCTTCTGAGAGGCTGGCAATTTCTCGGTCGCTTAGAGTTATTGGCTCTGGGACTTTGAGTTCTTCTTGTGCCATCTTTCGGGTTGTTCGTGCCTGTTCCATAGCAGGATCAGAGCCCTAAAGTGTTCACTAGAGCAGGGCAACTAAGTCGCTGGGTTGTGACGTTGTATGTGGGGGCGGAGTCAAAGAGCGACAATGGCTCTCACCGGTATTGCAGGGCAACTAAGTCGCTGGGTTGTGACGCTGTATGTGGGGGCGGGGTCAAAGAGGGACTATGGCGTCCTGTCCGCCGCCTGCCACCACGGCCCTCACCGGTGCCGCAGTTGCTGCTGTCACCTGGCCCACGCGTTTCGTCCCACTGCACACGAGTGTGCCACCGCCGTCAGCCCTCGCCCCCTGGGGCCTGCGTGGTCTGTCTCACTGTGCGCGAATATGCGCCCGCGGTCTGCCCCGCACCCCAACTGGTTCCCGTCTGCCTGCGCGCCTGGGGAACCATGTCAGGGGCCATGTCCTGCCCGACCCTGCTCACTGCTGGCTCCGCCCCTCTTACCATCCCCGTTGAACGGTTAGATGTAGTCGGACTTCCGTATAATTCAATTTTCTGTCCTTTGGTTGTGTCTTTGTTTCTCCAAACCTTTGTTTTATTCAAACTTGGTTGTGGGAGAAGGCACAGTGTTTCCACCTATGCCTCCATCTTGGCGGAAGTCCTAAACTCATTTCTAATAGTACCTGATATTCCCAAAGAGCACCTTGTGATGTTGGACAATAATCTATATGATCAGGTAACACAGATATATAATTCAAATGCTTAACCTCTTCGAGGTTAAGCCCACAGTCTATTTTGTGTCCTATAGTCGGGCACATTTCCATTCTATTTAATATGTGTATGACTAAATATAGACTGGTATGAGTAATCCATGTATTATGTTTTTACAGATTTCTACTTTTACCATTCTGTGGCATTCATTTAACATCTGTAAAGGAGAGTCTACAAGTTCCCTATGAAGAAGGAGGGCTCAATGGCAATTCTCACACAGCATTGGCTGCCAAAATCCCAGAGTGGCTAGACTGCCTCACCTGAAGATAAGAGAAAAAAGAGAATAGTTTCCCTTGGCCATTGTGACTCAGTTGGTTATGTCAACCCATAACCGACACGTTGCAGGTTAGATCCCCAGTTCAGGTGCATATGATCCCCTCCTGGTGCGCACAGGAGGCAACCATGGATGACTCTCTCATATTGATGTTCTCTTACTCCCTTCCTCTCTAAAAGCAATGAAAAATGTCCTCAGATGAGGATGAAAACAAATTTTTTACAAAGGAAAAAAAGAATAATTTGAAGATTTGAAGGAAAGACAAGACTGAAATTTGGCTGATGCTCTTGTAGGCAAATGATCCTGAAGACCAAATAACAGTTATCTGAGAAGTTCAGTTCTAACAAAGAGATTAAATAACTATGCTTAGTGAAGCAAAATTAACTGACCAGACAAATCAAGAAATTTGAGGAAGTATAATTAACCCTAAAACATAATAAAGATTATTAGTAACATGAAGAAACAATAGCAGCTTTAAAAAACTAGGTGTGAATATTAAATGTGATAAAATACAATTGCTGAAATAAAAGAAAAACCTCGATAAAATAAAAGAAAGTAGAGGTCTGCAACAGAACCGTCGTCATCCATATATTATGAATCCAGCTAAAGAGAATATTAAAATCTGGAGAACATATTTGAGATTTTCAGACAGAGAGGACCTATTAAATAAAAAGAAATAAAACTTAGGTTGATAATGATTTCTTAATAATAATGATGAAGGCCAGAATAATATTATTCAAACAATTAGGGGGAAATAATGATTATTTTAGAATTTTATATATGGCCAGGTTATCATTCAACAACTCAATTGAAATAAAGTTGTATTTAAAAAATAGCAGTTAGAGCAAAGGGAATTTATCATCAACAGAATCCACTAATGAGATTTCTAAAGGACACAATACAGAAAGAAAGCAGATCAATAATGTCATACATATATGCCTTAAAAATACAACAAAAATGAGCCATTAAAAATAAATAAAAATAAAACACAAAAAATTTAAAATGAAACACCTTTTTTTAAAATCCATTGATCTACACAAGAACATATACTTGCCACATGGACACACCATGAAACGCTACTGTACATCTTCCTAATTCGCAGATTCTATATTCTTTCCTTGTTCTCATGTGTTTGGTCAACTCCCAGTAATCGCCACAGCCCCAGATCCAAGTTTCTCCACCATTGGCTGGGTTTCCAAACCATTCTGAGACCAGCTGAATAAACCTTGTACATATTTCTTTTACAGGCTTTGTTGCATGTATCATTTATTTAATAAATAACTACTAAGCAATTATTTTGTTTCAGGCACTACTATTTTGGGCACTAAGAAGGCAATTACAGACATATGGAGTCTCTGCTTTCATAAAGTTCCCATTAGTAAACAATTAAAAATTGTGTTATTGTGATGAATAGTTATCAAATCTCTTCTATTAGTTAAGTCAGTAAGGGCATGGGAGAACTAATTCATCTTTGGACTCTCATGTCTCAGAGTCAGTTAAGACTCAATCAACTACAACCAATTACATTCAGATGGACATACATGAAAACTGAGTTGGCTAGATAGAGCCACTTAATTATGTTTATTAGTAGAATGCATCCTGGCCATTAATGGACAAGAATCACTACCTTATATCTGCTAACAATAGCTCATAATTTATTTTAATTTTCATCATCTCTGAGCTCATCTCTGAAAATTTTAATTTTCATCATCTTTGTGTAATCTATAGCCCACACATAGATTACACAAAGTAGAAGAATTGTTCAATAGACCTGTGTATAAGTATCACATGCTACTTTAACATGCACATATAAACATTGTATACTAAGGCTTGAAAGCAGAAAGAAAAAATTCATATTATTCAGAGTTAGTTTACCATTTAGAATTATTTAAGATTATTGAGAAATACTGTTTTCTGCTACCCACACAATTCAGGAGAAATAACTAAGCTTTGGTTTCTTAATCTATAAAAAGTATTACTAACAACACCTGCCCCAAATGTACTTAATGGGAATTATAATAGATAATAAGGAACAGAGGGGGCAAGTTCTTTAAATCTCAAAAGAACAATGCAAACAAGAGATTCTACTGAAATGTAAGCTCCAATGAGGCAAAAATTGTTACCTGTTTTGTTCACTGTTAAATGTACAGTATCACACCCAGACTAGTGGCTACCATAATAAAATATTGCTGGTGTTAATATATCAATAAAAAAGTGCATAAATATATAAAACCCCAATCATTTATTCTTCCCAATTACAAATCTGCAAAATAAATTAACCATAAAATCTAAGAAGCTTGAAGTTTCTTAATTTGAAATCTGAAAGACATTTATTTTGTCAGATTAATGAATGCATAATTGTACTACTACAACCATAAAGCCAAAATGAAGATTTCTCTTTATACTGTTGAAAAATGAGTCATGCCAGAGATTAATTAAGAAAAAAAGTCAGTGCTTTGATGGAGGCTAATTATTATGTGTGTGCTTGTGTGTGTGTTTATAAAGTTTTGAAATTTGAAAAATATCCATGCATCTGTTTATTATGGTTATCAGATATTGAAAATACTACTTCCTGGCTGGTGTGGAGTGAATTGAGTGCTGGCCTGCAAACCAAAGGGTCACCAGTTCAATTCCCAGTCAGGGCACATGCCTGGGTTTCAGGCCAGGTCCCCAGTAGAGGACATGTGAGAGGCAAACACACATTGATGTTCCTCTCCCTCTCTTTTTCCTTTCTTTCCTTCCCCTCTCTCTAAAAATAAATAAAATATTTTTTAAAAATATGCTACAGTGCAAGCTATGTCATTAAATTCTGTTGCCCCGCTTCTTCTTCTACAGGTACTCCATTAGTCTACTCCCCGCAAAACAGACCAAGTCACCCTGTATGCCCATGTCCTCATTCTAGTGATAGAGTCATCTCCCTTCTGCCTTCCCTAAACCATTTTCCCATGAGACAGCCCTAAACTAAAGGTAGAGTCGCTTCTCACTATGGGCTTCCAGAAACTTGTGCCACTTTTACAAATTTCCCATGATATAATGTATTAAGCAAGCTATTCATCAACAGAATACTTTTTTAAAGACTTACTGTGACTCCCATCTACTCAAATCAGGGAGAAAGTAATCTTTACTGAAAGGCTCAGCCTGATAATGATGATAGAAGTGTATTAAGAGCAACATTTATTGAGATTTCAGTGGAGTGGTGTCAGTCTCTGATTGAAAAACCCGGAATAATATATGGCATCATATGAATTATTTACTATTCACAACATAATGTGTGAGCATGCCAAGAGTAACGGTCAGAAAATGGTACTATATAACCAGCACACTTATTCCTTCAACAACCCCTAGCCTGCAAAGGGTCCTTGTTCCAAGTCAAGGAGTGGAGCAAGAGGAGGAAGCTGGAAGCTTGGGTTCCAAAGGTTCAGTATTTTATATTCTAATTTGCTCTTTCTAATTTGTTCTGTGTGGTGAAGTTGTGGTATTCCCGCTGGAACAGAGTCTGGTCTAAAGTCTGTATCGATCAGCAAAGTATAGTAGAATTGAGAAAGTAGCCTATGTTAGCTTAAATGACTACATTCTCCACCCATATTGCTACCTTCTGGCTAATAATAGCTTCAGCCAATAAGGAAGAATTTCCTTTTCTGTGAATTTTACTCTACTAAAACTACCTTGGGCTGGGGTACTCTCTACTAGACTGCCTTTAAATGTTTATTACCTCTTTATTACCCTTACCAATAAAACCAAACAAACATAACCCTTAAACATTACACTGACCTAATGAGGAGATGCACGACCTTATCAAAGTGAAGATTCTCTGTAGAAATCCAAGAGTACATAGTAGACTCATGTAATAAAAACAGGACAGAAAAAAAATAGAACTGGAATGTAATTCTGACATACACTAAGGCACTTGATGATTTCAGTAAGTCATTTCATTTTTTTTAAATATATTTCGTTGATTGTACTGTTTCAGTCTCCCCAATGTGCTTCTCCCCTTTATCCCCCTCAATCTTGCACCCCTCAATCCTCCAGCATTCCTCTCCCTTTGGTTCATGCCCATAGGCCATACATATAAGTTCTTTGGCTCCTCTGTTTCCTATGCTATTCTTAACCTTCCCTGTCTATTTTGTACCTACCAATTACTCTTCTTATTCCCTGTACCTCCCCCCCCACCATTCTTCTCCTCCCTCTCTTTACTGATGACCCTCCATGTGATCTCCATTTCTCTGATTCTATTCTTGTTCTAGTTCTTTGCTTAGTTTTTGTTTTTGTTTTTTAGGTTCAGTTGTTGATAGTTATGGGTTTGTTGTCATTTTACTGTTCATAGTCCTTGATCCTGTATTTCTTAGATATCATTTTATTTCTTTGTGTTCACTTCCTCCTTTATAAAATAAAAGAAAACTGGGTGAATGTACAGCTTCAGAAAAAGAATAATAAAGGATTCAAGAGATTGGAGTTGCGTCTGGGAGGTACCAGCAATTTCTACACTTTGGCTGCTTGTTCAGCCCGCAGACAGGGCATTACAGTCACATGCGTGAGTGGTGTGGGAAAGATGACTTATTGAGAAGTAATGTCTTTAAAAAATAGCTCTCCTTAAAATGTTTTTTTCTATAGATTTCACTTCTCTGGGGAAAGCATTTTTATGGAATTTCTCATATCTTGACATTACTGAGGCTGGGAACTCCTCCACAGGAAACCCTGACTTATTCAATTAGTTTCAATTGTCAAAATTAGTAGCAAGATGGTAGAAGTCAGCAAGGGGGCCTGCCCTACTGAAATTCTGGAGGTGGCTCATAAGGCATGGCTTTCATTGGAGTACTGGTTTCTATTAATGGTGCTGCTCAATCCATACAATCAGAAGAAGGCAAGAAGGGAAGATTAGGAAGCACAAAGCAGTTGTCCGCTAAAGAATATCCTAACCCTTTCCCCCTGGTTTCAGACACGAGCTACATATTGGACCTAATCACCAGATACAGAAATATACTGGCCCCAGGGAAGGAAGACACTGTCACCACATAGCAAGAAATGTTGTCATAATTTCCCCAGGCCTCTCATAAAGGGATTTACATCGGTAATGGTACACTTGAAAAAGCAGAATAATGCCAAGACATTTCAAGGACTTTTTGAACACAGGATATGAATTAATATCTCTAGCCATTCAATTAGTTCTGTTCTGTGTATGCTTTTAAGGCCTAAGCACCCAGGACAATTAGCTAAGGCCTTTGTTGTAGTTCTGCACTTAGAGTTCTACTCCTTCCCTTATCCAATCTTCTTTCCCTCTTAATCCCATAGATAGAGATCCCAAGCACTTTCCCAATAAACTTTATGCATGTTATATATCCATCTCAGAATCTATTTTGCTCTGAAGTTTTGTGTTTATTCATTAAATACTTGAATCTGTGCAAATACAAAACAGGCAAACAGGCTTTGTTAGAAATGAGGGCTTAATAAAATCAAATATGATTTTTATTTTAAAACTTTCCAGTTCATAAAACTAAACAGTAGGAAGAAAAAGTGCTGAAAAAGCAGAACTTTAAAATTAACCTATTTTATAGGCAGTGAGTGACAGCCAAAACCAAGGGTAGAAAATAAGAATGTGAAATTATACATGACAATACCATAGAATATTAATAACTTATGTGAAAGCTAACTCTTTTTCTAAGGAAAATGAACTTTCAATATACATTAGTTCTTCTTAGTACTATTGTAAAATTGAGATTTTAAATAGTTCACTCATCTCTAATAATTACTGGGATATAAAAAATATAATGAGTAGCAAGCACCCCTAAACTTTTTACTTCCATCTCATGCTCATTCCCCCACAAACCTCAGGGCAATTGAAAAATAGTCACAATGTGGAAACTTAACTTGTCATGTGCTCAGAAAAGATTAATGTCTCCATCTGCAAAAGTGAATAAAAGCAACAAGACTCCCAATTGTTCTGGGTATACAAAATGCTGAAATACAGAAAAAACATTGCATGGTGTTTCTTTCTGGACTCAAGATAAAAAATGGACTGCAGTTGGAAATTAACTTTTGCCAAATTAGGTCTAACTGTTGCCCTATTCCTAACTCAATTGTCAGCATAAAGTCCTCAGTGAAGTTATACTCCAGTGAGCAAAACAAGATACAAATAATATGCACATAAGATAAATGTATATGTTTATAAATATATTTACATGTGTATATTTTATAAACATACTCATGCTTATAAATATATTTTGCTTGTATATATAAACATAAATATATATGCACATATATATGATTTGTTTTCAATATTTTGTGAGAACCTATTATGGACCAGTGGCTAAACTTGCTGCTAGGAGTAGCAGGAAAAATATTAAAATCTTAATTTTACTTAAGGACTTACTGACTTTAGGATTTTGTTTATACAATTTGGGAATGACAGGGATAAAATTACACAAGTTAGTCCTAAATAGCCTCAGAAGACAAAAAGTCAGTGAAAAATAAATAAATACAGATGAAACAGGTGATTTTCCTTATGTTAAAATAAGGCTTCTAAGGGAAGACATCAATGAATTTTAGGAACAGAAGGAACCTTAGAAATCATTTCCTGAAATCCAGCCATTTTACCAATGAAGAATTAGATACAAAGATATAAGATGAACTCCAAAAGTTGTACAGATTTATTCATCATTTGTTACCTCTACAAATTTCAGCAAGTCATTTTTCCTTTCTGGCTCTCAGGTTCTTAATCTGCAATTTGACCATGATAATATTGTCTTTCCCATTGGATTGTCTTGAGTATTGAATAATGAAATATATACTAAAAAATTAAAATGGTGCCTGGCAGATGGTAAGTACTCAACAAGAATGAGTTCTTAATATTAATGCTGTTGGCAAGGCAACCAGCACCCAGCTGTATAATTCTCTTTCAAAACTCTGTTCAGCACTGTATTGTATATTTAACCATATGTTAAGAGGGTGGACCTTATGATAGGTATTCTTATTATAAAAATAATAATAATAAAGAGAAGAAGGAAAATTTTGGAGGTAGTAGATATGTTTGTTTCATGGATTATGGTGATGGTATCATGGATGGATACATCACTAGACTCATCAAGTTGTATGCATTAAATATGTACAGGTTTTTGTTGATCATACTTGAATGAAGTATTTTAAAACAGTAGAATTCTGTTCATCAGGCTGCATAACCCTCAATGCACAAACTGACTCATTTATGCTTAAACTTTCACAATTGCATAACAAACACACCCCCTCAAAATGAGTCAGCAAATAGTGTTTTATTAATGAAAGTGCTGAAACAGGAAAACTATCCCAAAGCAATAACAGAATCAAAAACAAAGAAATAGAAGGTGGGATCAGGATCAGGAAAACAATGAGTCTCAAAGTTAATTTCATCTACTATAAGCATTTCATCTAATATGTACAATATTATACTATGTACAGGACCATCTTACTTCTTGAAAGGATAGACAATCACAGGAATTACTTGGAAATACAAAAAGGAAATAACAGGCGTTGGGTTAGGTTGTTTGTTTGAAATGTTTCTATCTTCTTTAGGTAAGCCTGTACTGCTATGAACTTCCCTCTCAGGACTGCCTTCACTGTGTCCCATAAGTTTTGGGTTGTTGTGAGTTCATTTTCATTTGTCTCCAGAAGCTTTTTGATTTCTTCCCTAATTTCAGTCTTGACCCATTCATTGTTTAATAGCATACCATTCAGTCTCCACGCTTTTGGGTGTTTTGGGTATTTTCCTGTGGGGTTAGTTTCCAATTTCAGTCCCTTGTGATGAGAGAAAATGCTTGGTATGATTTCTATTTTCCTGAATTTGTTGAGACTCGTTTTGTGACCTATCATGTGGTCTAGCTTGGAAAATGTTCCATGTGCATTTGAAAAGAATGTGTATTTAGCTTCTTTGGGATGGAGGGTTCTGTATATATATCAGTTAGGTCCATTTCATCTAGGGTGTCGTTTAATGCTACACTCAAATACGGAACAGGCTGACAGGGTCCAGAGGGGAGAGGGGAGAGAATCATAGGGGAAAAGGGGATGGACTCACATGAACAAGTATAAAGGACACATGGACAATAACTAAGGTGGGGGGCAGAAATGGGAGGGAGGTGGGGAGCACTGGGGGGGGGCAGGGCTGGGAATATAAGACAGAAAACTGTACTTGAACAAGAATTAAATAAAAATAAAAATTTATAAAAAATAAAAAAAGAGCCCTGGCTGGTGTAGCTCAGTGGATTGAGTGAGGGCCTGTGAACCACACGATCGCGGTTCGATTCCCAGTCAGGGAACATGCCTTGGTTGCAGGCCAGTTCCCAGCAGGGGACTCATGAGAGGCAATCATACATTGATATTCCTCTCCTTCTCTCCTTCCCTTCCCCTCTAAAGGTAAATAAATAAAATCTTAAAAAAATAAAATAAACAAAAATAAAAATAAAAAAAGAGAGAAAAAAGAAAGAACAAACAAATCTCTTTTTATCCTCTTTAGGAATGAGAAGACAATAGGAATTTGAAACCCAACCTAGGTGAGCCCATGAGAGAGTATCCCTAACCCTCTCTTGATGGAAATGCTAAATTCTTGGCATCTGAGATAATTGTATGGTGCATCCCCAGAGGATTATCTGAGCAATAGAGTGTGATAGTTGACAAGAGACAATGCAGAGTCATATGGACACAACTTTAACACAAGCTTTGTTCAGTTCAGTTACTATAAAATGGGGTTAATAACAGTACTACCCTTACAACAAAAGTTTAAAAGATTAAACAAATTAATGTTTAGTGAAATATGCATCATACAGTGAGAGACACATAGGGATAATTCCTATGGAATTATTAATAATATTGATAATTCCAGGATCTCTAGTTCAAAACTAGTAAAAAAAAAACTTGAACTACTTTGTGATTTAAAAATTCAAGTAAGGAGTCAGATCTTGTTTCTCAAAATTACAGTAGCCCAAACCTGAGCCATGATAGTTTGTGATGGGTGAGTAAAGGCAGGCATAGAGCGAGAGTGGGACACCAGCAGAAGGAGCACTAGGGACAGTGGAAAGAACAGGGTCAGGAGACCTGTAGACAAAGGCAGCAAAGATCACTGTATCCAGAAAAATGTGCCCATGCCAAAACTGAGTCCAAGGAGACCAAGTGGTGAAATAAATGGCTAAAAAGTGTTTCTTTAAAAAATAGTAAATATCCTAACAACACTTCAAATAGATATTGTAGTCTATACATCTGTAACTAATTTGAAATCTTTAGAAAAAGGATTGTACTGGAACTATACCATTGCTAAAGACATTTCATGCACTTCGATAGTTTTGTGAGGTACTCTTGTGGAAGGCAGGGTACCATCATCCTGACCAACTAGAGAAAGCAGCAATGGGAAGAGGGGGTGCTTCTGACTCTGAGCAGGCAGCTTGTCTTAAAGAACATCACATCTTTAACAACATTTCATCTGAATTGACTGACCCTGGGAAGGAGGAGAAGCATGAACTACATCTATTCTAAGATAAAGAAATCAAAACAAAAGACTGTAACCCAAACATCACTTGACAAATAACATCATACTATAGTAACAATTGTTGAAAGACAGTATCATGGTACTCTGTTACCTACAAATTTATTTATCATATCAATCAATAATTATTTGAAAATATATGTTGTTTACACATAAAGCTTTAAATCTAATTTCTCTGGGGATCCCAAAAGGTGAATCAATATTTGGGAAAGAATACAGTGATTCAAATAAGTGAAAATTAGAAATTTTGGGTCATGAAATTGATTTTCTCACAGATGAATATCTTGTTTAACTCGCATGTTTACCTGTCCATTAAAAATCATCACTTGGGCCCTTGCTGGTGTAGCTCAGTGGATTGAGCACAGGCCTGCGAACCAAACGGTTGTTGGTTCAATTCCCAGTCAGGGCACATGTCTGTCTCTCTTTCTCCTTTCCTTCTCCTGTGTCTAAAAATAAATAAATAAAAATCTTAAAAGAAATCATCACTTGAATTACTGAGCTATCAAACCATCACCATCACAAGCCCTCATAAAACCAGGGCTATCCCAAATGTTCAGTGTACACATATATTCTGAGTAATTCTCATGATGTCATTAGGAACTGTAACCCATTTAGAAATACTTTATTCAAACCTCTGTGAGAAAGTTTAGGGATCTTTGGCTCTAGCTCTCCATAAGTGTTCATCTTTATAGTTAAACACAAGAGGGGACGTCACGGTCAATCTCCAACTCTGAGATGGTGTCCTTGAAGAGGAGCAAAGCTTCTAGAACCCAACGAGAGTCAGAACACATTGCCTGCCTTTAGCTAAAAAGAAAACAGAGTTCTGCAAAGTGAATAAAAAATGTCTCTTGGTGGTATGCCCACCAACCTCCCCGAGAATCTGTGAGACTACGGACAAATCTGACTACACACAAGTTTATAGCTGACAGTTAAGAAGTGCTGAGACGCACTGATGTGAAACTGCAGCATTAGGATCTGAAGCTGAAGAAGCAGCTGCGCCAGTCCCCCAGCTCAGCACTTTCCCCGTCAGCCACCTTCAAGGAGGAGCGCAGACCAAGGGCAGGCGCTGGCAAGTGAGGGTGGAGCAGCAGATTGGCACTCACCCAACGGCAGAGGCCACTGGGAAACAGCATCCACTACTCTAGAGAAACACTCTGCAGATACATGGGGAGATTGGAGACAGTGTTATGCCCCATCATGTAAGAGGACAATAAAAAAAACTGTCACTTCTAAACTTAAAAGAAAGTGGGTGCTCAGCTTAAAGGAAAGAATTTTGAATCACTCAACCTGAGTTAAAAATCCAGCTACATACTGTGTCAGTGTGGGCCACTGACTGTCTTTTTTAGGATGTCAGGTATTTAGAGTAGAAGTCGGCAAGCTTTTCCTTTAAAAATTTAGAAAGTAAATATTTCAGGGCTCCTGGGCTAAGAGGCACACTTGAAGATTTTCTGAAAATACCCATAGAAATGGAAAGAAAGCTATCATAAATATTTTATCAGTGAAATTCAAACTATAAAAATTAAAGTTGAAATAGTTATCATAAAATATTATTTTCTTCAAAAATTTGAAAACTATTTTTACCCCATAATATGAACAAAAGCTGTTGGATGTGGCACCCGTGCGATAGTTTTTTACCTGCTCACTCAGCACACAGGCTAGCCCTTAAAAAATTATCAAGAAAATGTTACTATTGGCATAATAATTAAAAAGTAATTTTCAAAAGTAATTAACAAACTATTATCATTACACACAGGTGCTCCCCAACCAGGACCTCTCTTATTTGTTGAGTTACAGTCAGGCAGCACACACACTCCTTTGACTCACTAGGAGTGTATGTGCTGGAATCAAACACACAGACATGTGAGGAAGTGCATACAAAAAACTTGTGCTTTCTAGTACAAGTTTTTAAAACAACTTGCACCTATTTCTTCCACAATCACTCATCAAACCCCAAAATGCATCATTCACTGGATACTGAGAGTAAAAGCACCGATAAAACCATGCCCTTTTCTGGAATTTATTACAGAGCAGGAGTTGGGGATTAGATAAACGATACAGGGTACGCAGATGTGGCAAAGCAGCAATTGCCCAACTGGAGGTAAAAAAAAAAAAATCCTTGGATGCATAAGCCAGAAAAGAACTTTTTTTCCCAGACAGGCATATAAACTGTCAGATGAAAACCTAAAGTTAAGACCAATTAACCTCTAACAGAATTTTAAATTTGAGCTGGATATTTAAAAGGCAGAATTTCCAAACCATGTCTTTTAATCCTTAAACCATATCAGAGCAATAAGAGAGTTCAAACCGAGGATTAGCCTTGGAGATGAGAATAGACCGTCTTTCTCTCTTTCAGAGAAAGGAAAGAGGAAAGATAAGAAATGAGAACTAGTTTTAAAACTCAAAATGGTGACTGGGGTTGAACTCTTCTCAGGAGAGAGTAACAGATGAAATAAAAATGGTTAGGTCAGATTCCTGCGGTGCAGATGCTAGCCAGGAAATCAAATGGCATTACTGACAGCAATGCACAGGCTAGAGGGTCACAAAGTCACTGAAACCGCAGACAGAGCTGGGTAACTATCCATAGCGCAGAGGAGAGTCTGGGCACTAAAAGTCACAGAAAGGCCTCAGAAAAATCAAAGAAAGAAGGGGCTCGAGGTTTGGAAGACTGTTCACGTCAACATGGTTTTAATCAGGTGGTCCCATCTGTATAGAGAGACAAGTGAAAGTAAGATGTGGCCAATGAACTGGAATAGGGATCACAACTCAAATGTCTTCTGGTGCCCTGGCTGGTGTAGCTCAGTGGATTGAGCATGGGCCTGCGAACCAGAGGATTGTGGTTCGATTCCCAGTGAGGGCACGTGACTGGGCTGAGGACCAGGTCCCCAGTGGGAGGCGCACAGAGGCAACCACACATTGATGTTTCTCCCCCTCTCTTTCTCCTTCCCTTTCCCTCTCTCTAAAAATAAATAAAATCATTTTAAAAATGTCTTCTGGTTAGGGAAGTGAAATAAATGGGCAATTAGAAGAATATAAAATAATAACAAGTAGGGCCAAGGGCAACTAGAGAGAGGAGGCTCTGACTAAATAAGAGAGAGGGAGGGAGGGAGAGGGAGAGAGAGAGAGAGAGAGAAGAGAAGAGAGAGAACGAACTAGTCTACTCAAGAAAGTAAAACACCAAGATTTGGTCTTGACTTAAGAGTTTTTGATCCATGAACTAGAAACATAGAGGTTATCCAGAAGGTAAGTAGCATATTTATTATAAGACTATGGACTGGAAGGTTGGAAAGACAAGATGCATTAAAAAAAAACACGTTGTTAGTTATCCAATATTCAACTTTACCTAGGTGTCCAGTATTTTATCTGGTAACTGTAGTTCTGCAGCAAAGCTAAACAGATTGTGCAGATATAATTAAGGTTTCTAATCCATTGAGTTAATCAAAAGGAGATTATCTTAGATGAGAGTGGCCAAATCAGGCAAGAACTTTAAAGAAAGTGAAGTATCAGCAAGTCTTCTCCTGGTTTTCAGGGAAAAGCAAACAGCAATTTGTTGTAAGTTGACAACAAATATTGTCAATTTACTATGGAAGAGGAAGCCTCTAGGATCTGAGGACCTCAGTCCTACAGCTACAATGAACTCATATTTGCCAACAACCACATTAACTTTGAGGAGGATCTGATTGCAGCCTCCTGAGATCTGGAGCAGAGGAATTAGTTATAACCTATTAATATAACCTATTCTAACCTATTCTCCTAACCCACAGAGACTGGGAAATAAGAATTGTATATTGTTTTAAGCCACCAAACTTGTTACATGACAATAAAAACTAATACAAAGTGTTATCTCAGAATTTCTTGGTGAATTTAGAAAACAAGAATTCGAAATTGATTTTTGCATTCAAGTTAACATGGACATTTTTTAAAGTTAACTGGGAAAAGTGAAGTTATCATTCTAAATAATAGGAACAGATCTCACCTAAAATCCAAGTTCTTTTGTTTGCTGAGGGCCTCATGCCACAAATCCCAAAGGTAGGGTAGAATAATAAGGTAGCAAATACCACCATCCTTTAGCTGTTCTGACAACTGGCCCATCCACACTTCCACTATTAGCACTGGAAATTCCTCTCCAACCCTGTACTTTCCCTGTCTCCTTTAGAGAAGAAAGATTTTAATTTCTAACAAAACTTGACTACACAAAAAATAATAGCCACCTCAGGGATTGAACAGCACCACACTACAGTAGATTCTTTTTTCCCCTGATCCTTTTTTTCTTTTTTTAAAATATATTTTATTGATTATGCCATTACAGCTGTCCCATTCCCCCCCTTCTTTCCCCTCCACCCTGCACACTCCCTTCCCCTACATTCCCTCCTTTAGTTCATGTCCCTGTGTCTTAAGTTCTTTAGCTTCTACATTTTCCACACTACTCTTGCCCTCCCCACTATCTATTTTCTCCCCACCATCTATGCTACTTATTCTCTATACCTGTTCCTCCACTCTCCTCCTCCCACTCCCCTGTTGCTAACCCTCCATGTGTTCTTCATTTCTATGGTTCTGCTCCTGATCTAGCTGTCTGCTTAGTTTGCTTTTGTTTTAGGTGTGATTGTTAATAACTGTGAGTTTGCTGTCCTTTCACTGTTCATATTTTTCATCTTCTTTTTCTTAGATAAGTCCCTTTAACATTTCATATAATAAGGGCTTGGTGATGATGAACTCCTTTAACTTGATCTTATCTGAGAAGCGCTTTATCTGCCCTTCCATTCTAAATGAAAGCTTTGCTGGATAGAGCAATCTTGGATGCAGGTCCTTGCCTTTCATGACTTGGAATATTTCTTTCCAGCCCCTTCTTGCCTGTAAGGTCTCTTTTGAGAAATCAGCTGACAGTCTGATGGGAATTGCTTTGTAGGTGACTGTCCCCTTATCTCTTGCTGCTTCTAGAATTGTCTCCTTCATTTTAATCTTGGGCAATGTAATTATGATATGTCTTGGTGTGTTCCTCCTTGGGTCCACCTTCTTTGGGACTCTCTGAGCTTCCTGGACTTTCTGGAAGTCTATTTCCTTTGCCAGACTGGGGATGTTCTCTTTTATTTTATTTGTTCAAATAAGTTTTCCACGTGTTGCTCTTCCACTTCCCCTTCTGGTACCCCTATAATTCAGATGTTCTTGAGGAGTCCTCAGAACACTCTGCAAGGCTGTAATTATTCATTGCATTCTATTAATGAGGCAACAAGGTTGAGATAGTTAAATGACTTGTTCAAGGTCACACAAATAGTAAATTATGGAGTTTGGATTAGAAACTAGTACTGTGTCTTATCAAATCTACGCTCTCATTATAATGAAACAAGTATTTTCATCAAATGGAAGTGCCTTCTGACCCAGTGTTTCCACTGCTGGGGTTATACCCTAAGAATCCTGAAACGCCAATTCAAAAGAACCTACACACCTCTATGTTCACAGCAGCATTACTTACAATAGCCAAGTGCTGGAAAAGCCTAAGTGCCCATCAGTAAATGAGCAGATCAAAAAACTGTGGTTCATTTACATAACTACACAGCATTAAACAAAAGGGACTCCTATCTTTCAAGACATCATGAATGGAATTAGAGAATATTATGCTAAGTGAAATAAGCCAGGCAGTGAAAGACAAATACCATGTGATCTCATTTATAAGGGGAACCTATTGAGCAAAACAAACAAATGAGCAAAATAGAACCAGAAGCATGGAAACAAGGAACAGACTGACAGTGACCAGAGGAAAGGGGAGAGGGGGAAAATGGAAGAAAGAAGGGGAAGGGTCTTATCACAGAACAGGTATAAAGGACCCATGGACATGAAAAACAGGATGGGAATTGATTAACTGTAGGAGCAGAATGGAGGTCAGGGCAAGGGAGAACAATGGGGGAAATTTGGGACAACTATAATAGAACAACAATAAAAAATTAAAATTAAATAGTTAAATAATTTTTTAAAACATACCCTTTTATCTTAAACATCCATCCATGACCCACCCACACTCCATTCAGTATTTTTATGGTAGCATCCAACATGAACATTAATCCAGGTTACCAAAGAATTTTACTTATACATTTTTCATTAAGTAGTCTGTACATCTTCCACAGATGTGTGATATAATGAACCATGGAAGGCCAGATAGTGGCAAAGCCGTATACATGAAAAAGATTTGTGCTGAGAATCTCAGTGCTCATCTAATTCCATGAAGCTATTACTTCTTGGATATAAGGAGAAAGTATAGGAGCTTTGCAAACAAAAATCACAGGTGGCTTTTGTAGCCAAAGATAGCCAGTAACCCATGCCCAGGGCTTTAACCTCAGCATATAATGGTTGTACTTATAATACTATAAAAATAATTCTATTTTAATATTCTTTATTTTCTATTTTTAGATTTATAATCCTCTAGGGGGGAAATGAATAGTGTTTTGCAACTTTTGCTCTGGAAGGAAAGAGCTTAAAACCATCGAAGAGAAAACAGGATTTGAGTATGTAAGTCACTCAGTAAAATTGCAACACATTTTATCAGATCATAGTACCAAGAATGATATTGATTTTTTTCAGTTAACCTTTAACTAAATATTTTGTATCCCTTAAATAAATGTTATCTAACAAGAAAAACATGTCTAATAGGGTACCGATATCTTGATAATACTTTTTACTCTGCATAGTGTTTTTTATTAATGGAAAATGTGAATATCTTTCAAAAGTTTATATAATGATTAAAAGACTACAGTAGACTTAAAATAAACAAACATATAGACATATATCATAAATGTATTCAAACATATATATGCTTATATATGCATATTATATGTACAGAAATGTGTGTGGTAAAAAATTTCCATGACTCCCCCCCAAATACTGACTGGTATGACAACCTAGTGTTCTTTTGCTCATCTGATGATATTTGATAATGGTTAAATATATACCTTGTTTAGATTCTTTATTCTTATTTAATTCAAGATAAAGCAGAAGAATGTAAGATACACTGGGTAGAGATTTTTGCCTATTTTATCTAGTATATTACACATTACAGTAATGCCTGAACACAGTAATATGTGCAGAATGAATAAATAAGTGACCTAAAATTTTATTATTTTCCATTTATGCAAATGGAAAATATGGAGAAGATACATTAAGGTGTTAGCAAAACATCTTGTTTTTGTTAATGAAAAAGTAGTTAAGTTTATGAGCTTTTCTCCTGGATAAAGATTTAGCTGAAAGTATTCTATTTCCACAGGAAATGTTATGGGGTAGGATGGTAGCAGAATGCATCTTTGTAATCATTTTCAGTATTATTCTGATCATTTTAAATAATAGCAGGGTAAGGGTGAATAGATAATTGACATCCTTTTTCATTTTTCTCTTCATTATCTTTTAAATTTTGTTTTAAAATGAATGTTTCTACTCCATATGAGTTTATTTGCATATAATACACACTTGCAACATCATATAATAAAGTCTTGCCTTTTTTGAATGAGGACAATCACATCCTTGTAAACATGTACAACATGTGGAAGGCACACTGGCATAATAAGAAATTGCAAGCATATTAACAACTAAAAAAGATTTAAAAAATAAGAAAATATTATCTTCCCTTAAGGGGTGCACTCTCTTTACCTCCAGAAAGCTACTGACAAAAAGTCCATCATGAACCTTTTATTAGTGGATTGAATGTGTTGCTGAAACGTACATAGATTGTAGGTTTTACTACATAGTTTGTGTTACTGCAGAAACAATAGCACTTCATTATACCTTTAATCCTAAATTTCAATATTAAACCAAAATTTCCATAATACGTTTATTATACCATGTTGCAAGTTATTTTCTTGAACTCTTTCCAAAATGTATGTGTGCTGAATCCGTTGCGGCAGAGTAGTTCATTGGTTAGATCACGGGAGACTAATTTTAAAAATCAGAAATTTCATCTAGCTCTAATTGGAAAGTTAACCTCATAAAATTGTTTTAATGGTCAATATCCTGCCACTCTGGCTAATTTATCCAAAGGGAACAGTATGGGGCTGATGACTCAGTGGAATGAGTTAGAACTGCTAAGCTGTATGTGATGGTGGAATCCTGCAAACAATTACTCCATTTCTAGACACCACTTAGATAAATAATGCATAATATTATAACCCAGCATGAGACTCAATATTTTGACTTAAGAACAGCTTTGTTCTTTTCCACAAGACAATTAATATCTGGTTGGATGCCACAGTGAATGATGAATTGTTTCTTAAAATGTTTTCTGATTTCTTTTCACCTCTTCATTTTGGTGCTTTGTTGAACATAATTTTTTAATGAACCCTTGAGTGCCTAGAGAGCAGTACAAGTGCATTCAGGCACCATGGAAATGGCCTTGAGACATGAACCTAGGGCCAGCGGGACCTCTTCTGCATCACAAGAAGCAAATCAGATCTCACGAAGAAAGGAGAAATCAGAAAAGCAGCTTTCAGGATTAACACTAATATTCATGGAAAGGTCTTTTATTGAGGGTATTTCTTGAATATAAGAAAGTTTTCCTTCTTCAGTTGCTAGTAGCTTCCTTGTCATTCATGTGCCATTCTTACACATATCCTTGCTATTGCTTAGGCTCCAAGTTCACGTATCTGCAAATCCATTAAAAATATATTACCTGTCAATCAACCAGCTAGGGGGAAACGTGCAGGCAAAGTTATCTTGTGCTACAAAAAAATAATAATAATACAGTGGTCCTGGCCTGATGCTCATTTGGTTAGAGAGTTGTCCTGATATGCCAAGGTTGTGGGTTCAATCTCTGGTCAGGGCACATATAAGATCCCACAAACGAATACATAAATAAGTGGAGTAACAAATCTCTCTCAAATCAATAATAATAATCATAATAATGATGAAATACAGTGACTTTTGGTTCTGGGGAATTTCCAATTTTGACAATGTATTATAGTCACTTAGCTCAGGCCCTCACAAACTTCTTTCCACTGGCAAGGCACATCGCACTGTTCCTCCCCATTATCACTCCTCACTTGCTGAGATGAAGACCCTATAAACTCTAGGAAGTGGCATTGGCCTTGACCAGTTCAAAATGAAGCACCCAAAGTTCTACAGGTCTGATAATCTCAGGATCAGCAGTAATTCTCACAAAATTGATTAAATAAAGGGAGCAGAATACAAATTCTATAAAAAACTTTTTAACAATAGGCTTTTAAATAAATAAATGCACGGTTATTCAGAACACATACTTCTGACTAATTGGCTATAAAATGGAATAAACTACATTTCAAAGGAACACAAAATCTGACTTCTGTTCTTTGGCTTTCTCCAAAAATGCTAGTCGGGGTGGCTTTATCTCTCTGGGTAACTTCTTTAGCATTATTCCCATTGCTGAAACGCTGAAACCAAAAGGCAAACACAGGAAAGTAAGAAGCAAGCTATGTTCAGTTCCCTGAAAGGGGATCCATGAGGCACCATGGGTCGCATGGCAACGCCACACGCCTCACAAAACAAACCACTGGGTGTGGAGTTGGACTCGGGAGTAAATGAAATCATGGTTTCTTACATTTCTACTTGTTCCTATTTGCTTTTATCTGTTCAGCTGCTACTACAGAATACCATAGACTGGTGGCTTACACGTAGCAAACATTTAGTTCTCACAGTTCTGTACTCTGGGAAGTCCAAGATCAAGGAGCCAGCAGATTCATACCTGGTGAGAGCCCCCCTTCCTGTTTCTTGCTGGGTCCTCACATGGCACAGGATGGAAGGGAGCTCCCTGGGACCCTCTTATAAGGGCACTAATCCCATTCGTGAGGGCTCCATGTTCATGCCCTAATCGCTTGCAAGAGGTCTGACCTCCAAACACTATCACATTAGGGATTAGAATTTCAACAAACAAATGAGGGGCATATCCATCCATTTTACAATTGAAAAGCAAACAATTAGCAACTAAAGGAAGAAAAGCATTTAAAAACATATCCAGAGAGAAAGCAAGAGAAAGAATCCAAGTAGAGTTGTCAGTGAAACCATAATTTCTTGATTATTTCCACTCTTTTATTATTTCAAGTCTAAATATTCTAACAGATACAAACTACTGTTCATTCATTTGTATGATCACTTACTTGTCCTCTCTTTATATTGATTTTGAATGTATTATACAGAGAATGAAAGTAATTCTTCAAAATAAGTTTTTTTAACTTTTTAAAAATGTATTTAATTATTTTTCAAGTACAGTTTTCTGTCTATTACTCCCATCCCATCCCACTCCCATGCTCCCCCCTCCCTCTCATTTCCACCCTTTTCAGTTGTTGTCCATGTATCCTTTATATATGTTCCTCTAAATCCCTCCCCTATTTCCCCTGAAATTCCCTCCCTTCTGGTCACTATAAGCCTGTTCTCTATTTCAGTGTCTTTGGTTATATTTTGCTTGCTTGTTTGTTTTGTTGTTTAGCTTCCTGTTACAGGTGAGATCATATGGTATTTGTCCTTCAACACCTGGCTTATTTCACTCAGCATAATGCTTTCCAGTTCCATCCATGCTGTTGCAAAAGATAGGAGCTCCTTCTTTCTTTCTGCTGCATAGTATTCCGTTGTGTAAATGTACCATAATTTTTTGATCCATTCATTTACTGATGGGCACCTAGTTTGCTTCCAGTTCTTGGCTATTGTAAATTGTGCTGCTATGAACACTGAGGTGCATATGTTCTTTGGATAAAATAAGGTTTTTTATAGACATGATTTTCTAGAGAAGCAGGTAAATAGATAGGTAGCAAAACATGTACACACACGTGTGGTGATTTTTTTCCTGAAGAAAACTGGTCTTCTTTCCTGCACCAGGACAGAGAGACACCAAGACAGACACCTATCCATCTACCAAAACATCGGCACATTAGTTTCACAAAGAATTCTTACTAATAACGGATGTGCTGGTGGAAAGAACCAGAAGCCTTAGCCTCTTCCACTCATCTTCCTAGAGGTGGAAGAAATAGCTGCTGAATCACCGAGGCATGCAGGGCTTCAAACAATCTTTAAGGAAATAAAATGACTACTTTAGAAATCATGTATTCTGCAACTGGCTGAATCTTTCCTGTTGGCATAACTTATTACTGTACGTAATGGTTTTCCTGCAGTTGCTGCTTTCTCCTATATATGAAGCTGTAATGAAAAGGTTAATCATAGCTCACTGGGGTTTATTATAGTCTGAGGCTATTAATGGTTTGAATGGAGTCTGGGTACTTCAAACCCTCCAGCATATTGAAAGAAACCAGTTACTCACTGTGTCCATGCCCTGCATGGTAATTTCCACTCTGAACATATCCGGCTATAAAAGAACATGAGAAAGTCAAGGGTCTCTTTCAGCACCTGTTAGTGCAGGCTGCATAAGTCAAACTTAACATGGTAAAAAGATTTCTTATAATTGACCTAACAATTTCCATTTAACTATTAAGAGGGCCAGCTCTGGACTCGGCATGTCTGAATAAGAAACTAAGCTTTGGAGGCTTTTACCTAAAGGACCTTGGGCCAGTCATCTCGCCTCAATATGCCTCCGTTCAGTTTCTTTATCCATAAAATGAGGATAATTGAAGCATTTAATCTCTAAAATTGCTGTGAGTGTGCACTATGATAATCCATGGAAAGGGGTTAGTATGGTGCCTAACTCATAAAAACTCTCCATAAATGTCAGCAATTATTATTAGCATTGTTAATTTCATTACTATTGTTACTCTCCCACTGGGATGAAAACACAAGATAATAACAACTTAAAAGGAATCTTAAAACCAGGATTTTTTAAAAACTTTAAAAAATAATGGCACATACAAAGTTCCATTCATAAATTTGTTTAGAAGTAAAATGTATCAACACCCTCATTAATCTCTAGAAGTTTTAAGAAAATGTGCTGCCCCTTGTCTATACACTTCACACTGCTGACTCAGCGGTCCTCTGGTCTGAATGAGGTTTCTGTAATGGTTATGGCCATTCACTGGGCTGTGTACAACCTCTACTGTGGCATCTAATGTCAGGAGTTTTTCCAGAGAGTGACAGTGTATAGGATAGGTCACAGCACTTAACTGAAAAACATAATAGTAAACTGCTCCATAAAAATGATATTCTCAATTGTAGCTCCCTTAAAATAGATGTTTTTATTAGATGAAGCCAATGTGCCTCTATTATGTTAATATTGTCATAAGGTATTAACTATTATTGGCAAAGCACTCTCAAAGCAAGAGTATTTATCTTTTGGTGGTTTGATTTTTTAATATTATCTACTGCCCATAAGTACAGCTTTACCAAGGAACTAGATCACACACGTTTGTGATTTTCTTTGATGCTAGTGAGTCCTGAAATTTCACGTTGCTCTGTCCAGTGGAGCAGAAGTCAGGAACTTAACACACCAGATGAGGGACTTTGCTACCAGAGAGATATGGCCAGAAAAAGGCTGATGACATTTCTTAACCAGCACGTAATAACTGTTTTTCCCAATGCAAGCCATTACTTGAAAATCCCAAATTTATTTTATGCCCCTAGTGTCCTTTTGCCCCTAGAAGTGTGGATATAAACCCAAAGCTAAGCTCCCCAGCCTAGAGCACCAGAACTGGGAAAGGAACACAATAATATCCACTAATCAAGTTTAAATGAGGTCTTTACAGCAGGCCCTAATCCAATATGACTGTAAATTTGTACATAGACACATGTACACACAGAGGGAAGACTGTATGAAGGAAAAGGAGGAGATGGTCATTTACAAGTCAAGGACAGAACTTCAGAAGTAACTAACCTTGCTAACACCTGGATCTTGGACTTCTAAACCCCAGAACTCTGGGAACAAGCATCTCTGTTTAAGCCACCCAGGCTGCGGTACTTTCTTATGGCAGCCCTAGCAAACTAATATACCTGAACTCTCACATGCTTTTGTTTAAGTAACAGTAACATCATTTAATGGCAGACATTACCACCCCATTGTTCAGCTTTTAATGCTTGGCACCAGGATTTAACAAATATAGAGCAGTGTTGTATTTCAGGCATAGTGGTTAAGTGCAAAGTTAGCAAGGAGGAACACGACATTGCCTGTGCTCTCAAGATGCCTATACTCCTGGTGGGGGGACGTACATGTAAAAACACCAATTCAAGTGGAACCGTGTCAGGGCTTTATGAAGAGAGCACATGGGAGAGTTAAGGACGGAGTGACTGCCCTGCATTAATCGTTGAGGAAAACCCTGTGACACAGCCAGATAGAGAAACCTTCTGGTTAAAGTTTGAGAAGCAAAGACTAAAGCATTTTCTTTCTATATTGCCATATAGAAAGATTAATACATAATTATTAAAAGACTAAAGATTTTAAAGGTTTAATATTATTCAAGCTCAATGCCCCTTGATGAAACAATTATTTAATGTTTAGGATGTCCTTGACACATTATTTGCACATTTCTTATGGAAATTATTACCTTACATGCATTCAGAAGGACTCTTACCAGCCAATGGAAGACACCTGACTCACACTTGTTTAAGAAATATGAGGACGTATTGACTCATGCAGGCTAAAATCCCAGACACATTTACTGCAGACACAGGGCATCTGGGAACTCAGCTGATGCCCTAAGCCCAGCTCTCTCTCTGCTTTTTCTCTCTCTCCCCCTTTCTCTTTCTCCTCCCCCTCTCTCTTCTCCTTCTCTCTCTCTCTCTCTTTCTTTCTTTCTCATTCTCTGCTCCTTCTCTTGGCACTATTTTCTCCTCATTCACTTCATTCTCATGCAAACTACTTCTTTAATGTGGCTCATGGAACATCTAGCTTTATATCATAATTAAAACATTAAAGACCAGGAGTTTTTGAGCCAAATAGGTTGAAAAAAATTAGTATTTTCTCTCTAGATACATATTATTTCGAGGTTCACCCTGAGCTAAATGCAATGGGTAATAAAATAGCATATACTTATTGGTCAAACCTGGAACAGTACCCACCTTAAGAACTGGGGGCATTGATTGGGCAAAAGACTAAACCCTACTTTGACCACAAGGACTGTGATAAAAGTGTGGCAATGTTCAGGTAAATTGTAAAGGATAATGCACAAACAAAAACAATAGTTGTATGCATCATAATTCATACAGAATTATTCCTGTTTTATATATGCTCATCTTATCTCTCCTACTTTGACTCTTAAGTAAACATTTCTTCATTTGTTCTAAATGAAAAAAAGCAAAAGTGTACAATACAGTACTTAATGTGTGCCAAGCTCTGTTTTTGCACATATTAACTAATTTAATAAGCACAATAAGTGTATAAGTTTTCTTTAATGCCCCCATTATACAGATAAGGAACATAAGCCAAGCAAGGGTTAAATGACTTTCACAAGGTCACACAGTAACAGGGGGCAGGGCCCAAATTCAAATATAGCTTGGCTCCTGAGTTCATCACATGATCCACTATTTTCTATTACTGCTTCCTGAAGGTGCTGTTCAATTAGCGTGTACTCAATGATTAAATGACGGGAGGAATGACGGATACAACTTCAGCTGCAGACAAAGAATTGGATCTAGAATTCCTGATCACTACCGCAAGACTTGATCACAAGACCTTACTGCACTTGAAATAATTCCCTTTGATGTCCTTCTGATTTAATTTTTAAAATTTTCCTTGGAGTGTCTTTCATTGCTATGCATGCCATCCTTACTTATGGATGAGAAGAGATTTTCTTTCACCCAGTATTCCATGTATTTATTTCATTTCATTTAGCTCAAGATACTCTTCTAAAAGCTGCAAGAGTCTGGGGAGTTGTAAATCAGGATGCTAATCGGTGAGAGTCATTTTACCAAATGCTAACAGCTCTGTCAAAATATTAAAGATGTGATTTATTACACTGTTAGAAACATGTTTATAAATGAAAATTTTTCACTATTCTTTGGTTTCTGCCCACAAAAAAATAGTATATGTGGGCATGTGTGCATTTTGCTTTCTGTGAAATACAGTCATCTTTTCCACACTACTTTCCACCGGACATTTTATTTAAAACCAACTTTGGTCTTATCTACAAAATAATTTGTTATAGACTAAACCTAATTAAGGTTAGTCTTATATGTGTGTAATAACAAATGTTCATTTTATAAACACAAGCATGCACACAAACACACACACACCCATCCACCTTCACCCTCTGCCCCCATAGACACTACATGGATACCGTTGTCACAGAGCAATTCCTTAATTAGCTCAGGGGCACCAAAAGCTTAGAAAAGAGCACCTGAGGTTCTTGTGAGTTAAAAACAGAACACAGCCCTGAAATATCCATCCAGATACTAGGTAGAAGTTATGGCTATAAAGAAAAGCAATTCAAAGTTACCATTTTATTCAGGAGACCACTAAGTAGTAAGACCAAACTCAGAACTCCCCAAGGCTACCTATGCTCTCTAGAAGCCAAATGGCAGAAAATCTGGTCTTTCAGTGTCTACAACAGGTGACAAATGCCCCAAGTTCTGTTCAATAGTTTCATCACACAGTCAGAGAACTCTCAACTACGGATTTCTTCCTTTATTTCTATTTTTAGCAAATATACTAATTCATCAGAAAACAATCAGTGCATAACTAAAAGATGAATGCTGACAGATGCATTTTAAAAGTTATCATAAGTGATTTTGTAAGAATAAGCGGAAAATTTTTAATTGGCTAAAAGTTTTTAGGATATACCCAAACTCATTGAATCTTACTCAATGGCAATAATGACAATAGCGACTATATATAGAACAGAAAATCCATGAGGAACACTCTTGGAAATTATAGCAAGAAATATAATTTGTAGTGAGAGTGTATCTTAAGAGGAAAGAAAACAAAATTATAAGTTAGTAAAAGTAAAATATAATCAGACTTTAGTAGTAGTAAAAGTATTATAGATATTCAATTGATTTTGAATTATTTTTATAAACAATATATGCATATGTATATGTATTAAATATATTTCATATTTCACACATTTAAAAATCATAAGAGCGAGGGCTTTTGAAATTCAAGTGCAAAAGTAAATTATAGAAGATTAATCCTACAGTACAGTGAAAGCAATTATGCAATCTCACACACAAAATTTCAATGTTGTTTAATCACTTTAAAAACCATCCATAGGCCTGGCTGGTGCGGCTCAGTGGATTGAGCGCCAGCCTGAGAACCTGAAGGTCACCAGCTGATTCCCTGTCAGGGCACATGCCTGGGTTTCGGGCTGTGTCCCTGGTTGAGGTTGTGTGAGAGGCAACACATCACTGTATCTCTCGTACATCAACATTTCTCTCCCTCTCTTTCTCCCTCCTTTCCCCTCTCTCTCTAAAAAATACATAAATAAAATATAAAAATATAAAGAACCATCCATAAGAATTTTTGTTACTTTAGATGACTACTCTGGCATAAATATCCCTTTAATCACTCCTGTTTTTTCTGGCCCCATTATACTCTCCTTTTCTTTTAAAGCTATGAGCTAAGAAGCTATGCTAATAATTCCTTCGATTGACATTAATGTGCAGAGATGAACATTTAGAATCCAGTTAACAGTTTTCTCATCATTTAGATTGTTAGTTTCATCCATCTTCCCACAAGGAAGAAAATATAAAATAACACAGACCTATCAGGAAAAATGAGCTGTGCTCCTCTTGGTGTTTTTAACTTCATCCAGTGTGATCACTAGTTCATTGTGTACACAGACATTTTGTGTTGAGAATTTGGAAAAATTAGTCAGCTTTTCAGAGAAGAAATTGGAAAATTAATCAATATTTAAAAATTTTAATTTTAGTAGTGGGAAAATGTGCATTTACTGTCCAGTTGGGGCTCTTGATTGTTTGTGCTTATGAAGACAAAGTAAGATTAACGTGCGTCTTAACATGACTGGGAAAGCTCTATCAGGAGATGCTGACCAGTCAACATCGGGCAACCAGAGGACCTGTGGCGCTGAAAATTCCTAACAAAAAACCCTAAATAAAGGAATCGAATAAGTTAATGTAGTGAATTTAAGTGAAATATGCATAACAAAATCATTTAACAAACAATCTTTTTAAATTAAATGTCCAGCTGTACACAGGTTATGGGAAAACATATACACATACAATCTTTGAAAGACAAATAAAGAAAGAAATATACAGTGCCATCAATACCGAGCTAAAATCCCTGATTAAAATACACAGATTTCTAGCTAACCTGCTCTGTGACCTGAAAACATGATCTGTCTTCCCTGGAAGCCACAGTCAACATGTGGGAGCCGCAGTCAAGGTGAGGCCAGGAGTCTGATCAGGTCAAACAGGGGCCAGGAAATTAAGCGAGAAGCAAAACAGTCAAGTGAAAGGCCCTTCCGAATGTAAATATATGGAGAAAACAGCAATGCTGTGCTGAAATGTCGCAAGGCAGGTAGGTGCCTGCTTGGAACACTGTCAAACCGCAGATGGAAGACAGAAAAGATCCTGAGAAGATAAGTGAAATTATGAAAGGAAGTTAATGAATACTTGAAAGAAAAACATGGTCTGAGCAGTTTTTAATGTCAGTTATTGTGCTAAATGCTCTCACTTGTTATACCCGTTAGTCCTAGAAATGATTTATGTGAAGTGCTTAGTATAATTTCTGGTACATGGTAGGGCTCTGTAAGATAGTAGTGGCCAATACTATTGTTATGATTGCTCACACCTATTACTATTAACTTTTCATTGGAAGTAATGGGATTGGGTGATGAGGAAAGATGTGTGTCTGGGGTAAGACTTACATTTATCACATGCCTACATAATGCCAGATTTTTACATGTTCTAGTGTATATCAGCTTAACTCGGGGGCATAACTTTATTACACCCAATTTATAGAGAGTGGTGAGAATGATGGAATTTGCACTTTCTTTTTAAATTCTTTTCTTCTCTTTCCATACTCTCTTAACTTTTACCCTTCCCTTCCTTACTGCTTACCATCCTTCACTTCTTAGTTATTATCTTCTTTCTCCCAGGAGGTAAGAGAACAGTTGGTTTAGTTTAGTTATAGAAATAATATAATCTAAAATAAAATAAATAAGTATGTACAAGTGTGTAAGAGATCTGTCCAGAAGGTATACAGCCATGTAATATAAAAAATAAAGACATTTACTGAAGAAGACACCAAATACAAGAAACATGGTACATAGGACAATGATGCCTGAGTCTCCTTGAAAGTAGACATCTTGGGACCTCACACAGTTCTTCCAATTGCCATCAGCTGCCCCATTGTATTTCCCTGAATCACCTTCCCTTTCAAAGGTGATTTTAGTTTTGGGAAAAAACAGAAGTTGCAAGGCTTCAAATCTGGGCTCAAATTGGGGTTAAGTCACCCGGGTGATTTGATGTTTCACTAAAAAACCCTACACTATGCATCAGCAGGCACATTGTTGTGATGAAGCTGCCAGTCACCAGCTGCCCATAGCTGCAGCCTTCTGAATCGTCCAGATACTTTCCACAGAGAAATGTTCAAGCTTAACACAAAATTTGATGCATATTGGTTGCTCTCAGTCATTTTGAATTCAACAGCCACACAGTACACAGGCTCACTGAGTGGCATCTACTGCCCTCATTGACTAGTACACTGAAGTTGTCATTGTTCACACATGCACATTCCAGTCCACTCTTTGGCTGGCAGGTTGCATTGATGTTGCACAAACTATTCTTGTTATATTAACAATAGCTGGACTTTTTTCAGACAGACTTTATATAAACATACACATGTGTATATCTATATGTATATATATAATATATACATATAAACTTAATGAAGACAAAATAATAATGAAATATATTTAAACTAAAATTTACACTAATAGATCAATTCATGATACATATTCAGCTGGAGGAGAATTGCAAATTCCTCTCCAAGCTGCTTTACATTCATCATCAAGAAATATGAGCAATCTTATAGGAGTCACTAAGTACATAGAATAAAAACAAAACACATAATAAAAGAAATTCTTGTTTTTTTCTTGATACTTAACCCAAGGAAAGGCAGAATAAAACTATTCTGCTCCCTTCCCTTCTCAAAAATTACCCCACTGAAGAAGAATGAAAAATAATGAAATTCATCTTCAATGAAACAAGGAGATATTTATAACCCTGACAACACAATGTAAGAAAATAGAAGAAATTAGAGAAAGAGTAATTGACTTAGCAGAGATAAATTCAAAACTAAGTATAACTTAAAGAAAAAAATTCAGTTTTCCTGGACAAACTTCAGAAAGGCTTGGGAATCATAGGTATGAGTTACATTTAAACCTGGAAAGAAAGTGAGAGGCTGAAACAAGGAAATTGTTTGAACATCTGTTTCAAAGCAATCAAATCTTCACATAAAGCTCTATTCCTCCCACTTTTGAAGTAGATTGACTATTCTTCCCTGCCCATGAAGGAGGAGGAAGGATAGGCTATGGAGAAACTGGAACAAAGAGGCCCTTGCCTTGGGAACCAAGGATGTGGTTGAGGAGGAGGGAGGAGAGATGAAGGCACCGTAGGGAGTACAGGGGGGTAGGCCCCCCTTGCGTGAATTGGCTCAGGAAAGCTATAACCCAGAATTTATCAGGCAGGATACTAAAGAAGCCTTTTCTGGAAAACTGATCCACTCTAAAACAAAGTTCTATAGATACTGACATGAAAAAAATTCCGTCTTTTAACCTCATAGTGAAATCAATAATCTACAAGCAAGTACCGTGCAATCAGGTTTTTAGCGCCTCACTCTAAAGTATGATCACCGAACTTTTGAGCATGAAAGGTAAAGCATGACAAATAAAATTGAAATAATATTTAACTCAAAATAGAAACAATGTAGGTTAACATAGCATCATTAAATATGTGTGTATGTATATACTTTACATACAAAATGTATATGCATGTGTGGGAGCCCACCAGGCCGCAGGGAACCAAGGACAGAGCCCCCACTGTGAAAACGGTGGCGGGACTTGGTTTCTGGTCCCGGGAGCCGGCGGGTATCTTGACATCTTCCGGACCTTCTCCTTCTCAGCCTTGAAGGAAAGAACAAAGTCTTGGCATGTGGGTCATGTTCCAAGGAAGTGATAATCTTGAGGACACTGCTATCTGTGGGCAAATGTTCTCAGGCTGTGAGAACATCTTGCCCTCTTGATAGCCTTCAGGGAATGTACAAACTTTTGTAAAACAGCATTGTTCTCAGGCCACTGTAGTTCTGCATATAAGCCAGCAGTTCCTTGAATAAACTCGCCATTTGCCAGTAAGAGCACTTGGACCTCTCCATTCTTTTAATTAAGTTAAGTCCATCGCCTCACCTAGCAAACACCTTGCTGCCGCGGGCGGCGGCAGAGTGCATGTATAATTTACATACAGAATATATATATCTGACAGATTAAAAAAGATATTGAGTCCTTTAAAGAGAACAAAATCACATTAAAAAAGGTACTCAAAGAAAAACTCTAGAAATAAAAATGGTATAAAAAAAGTAACAATCTCTATAGAATGAACATAAGAGGTTGGAAAAAGCTAAGAAATTTTTAAATATTTATATATAAAATAGAAAAAAAAGATCTGGCCAGTGGCTCAGTTGGTTAGATCGCCATTCCGTAGACCAAAAGGTCACAGGTTCAATTCCGGGTCAGGGCACATGCCCAGGCTGCATGTTTGATCCCCAGTAGGGTTATATACCAGAGGCAGCCGATCAATGTTTCCCTCTCATATTGATGTTTCTCTCTCTCTCCCTTCTTCTTTCTCTAAAATCAGTGAAAAATAAGAAATAGAAAAATATATATATCCCTGGGGAAGGGTTAAAAAATAGAAAAGATAAGACAATTTGTGGATCAGTACAGGAGGTTCAACAATACGGTTTCAAAAACAGAAAATACCTGTGAGGAAGAAGCAAAGACCATTCCTTGGATCTTGGTGGACGTCACTCTCCAGGATGCAACCCAATGAATGAAAACATTTCAAACTGAGAGATACTGTCTTGAACTTTCAGAACACCAAGAACAAAGAAATCGCTGTACACATTTCCAAAGAAAACAAACAGATCCCATACAAGGATGGAATACCAGAACTGCATGCGCTTTCTCAAAAGCGACCTCTGAAATGAAACAAAAAAAGCAGAAGTTCTTTCATATTTGAGGAAAAATGTTTCCATCTAAAGTTTTATATAACCTATACCATAACGATATGTATGGGTAAAACTATGACATTCTCAAATTTTCAAAGTCCCTAAGCTGGTACTGCCTCCCAAATTAAATACACAAAAATAATGTAAAAAATAAATAGCTACATTGGAAAAAAATCACCTACATACATTTTCTTAGAAAGTTGTTGGAGGATAGTTACCACCAATAATGAAGGAGGGAAAAGGGAAAATTCTTCAGGGCAGACTTAGAGGGAAGCCCCAAGCATACCACTCTACAGGGCAGAACATCTCAGAGTGAGCTGCAAGTTGGAGGGGTCTGGGGAAGATTTTGTTTATTGATGAGCAATATATGATGTGACAAGTTTGACCATAAGGACTGATACTTGATAGGTTATAAGATAGGTCTTATAACCTATCTTATCTTGATAGGTCTAAGCATTATAAGACTTAGATGCAATCGTCCATGCATTGCTTTAATCAACAATGCCCTAAACATCCAATTTACGAATTAGTAACTCTCAGTGGCATATCGAAAATCTTTCACTTTTGTCTTAAAATAGGCTCATGAGCATGGAATGTGAGTTGAAAAACATCACTTATTATCATTTTGAAAGATGGCTTTGTAAGGTAGGAAACAAAATTTACAAAGTTGTGAAATGGGATGAGTGAAAAAAGTTCTACTTAACTATTTTATAGCGAGCAGAGATTTTTTTTCTAACTAAACAGCATGTATTTGGACACTTCTTCATTTAAGACCTCTCATTTGTCACTTTCCATAAATGCTGACACAAACCAAGCTGTGCTTAGGCTCTTTCAGGGAACACTGCGTGCCGTTTCGAAGTGTTTTTAAAACCATTTCTGGGAGCCCAGTGTCTGGCGATAGGTTGCTGGGAGCTCTCAGAAGCCTGTGACTATGTGGGTCACTGCTGCACTCGGACATGGCGTCTCTCGACCATATGCTCTGAGAGCGGCTCACACAAGCTCTGCACAGCAGGAAGCACTCTTGAGTTGGAATGATGTTGCATTGATTTCTACAAATCAAGAAAAATCATGCAGGGTTCCCAACAATTCATTTTTATTTATTACCCTTCTTTTGTAATTACATGAAACCCTATTTCCAAAAAGAACATTGCCTTTACAACTAAAAAAAATTCAAAAGACAATTAACTTTTCTACATTTTAGTAATGTTTTCCAATGTCTACTTCTATGTCGTATGCTACATGTTCGTGTTTTCAAAAAATAATGAAATATATTAATGGGGATTTTTTAAATGAGATTGATTATCAACGTGGAAATCAAAGATGAGAAAGATGATGTTGCTATTTTACACATTTTTGGAAGCCACTTCCAAACAAATTATTATACTGCCTCCAAGAAGGCCTCTTAGGTCATCTGAATTTATACCAACAAGGCCCATGTGCCTAGGGCAAATGGTATTCAAACCATATTTAAATATACTTGTAGACTAGGCTGAAATTTGACTTCAAAAATACAAGATTCTTATGGTCACATTTGGGTCTCACAAAAATAGTATAGGAAAAAATTGAGATTTTCCTTCCATTTTAAGAAACTTTTCAAAGAATCTTCAGAAAAAAATTAGAAGTTGCTAAATGCATTTTTAAAGTATTTCAACAAAGCACACCATCGAGCAAAATAGAACCAGAGACATGGAAATAAAGAACAAACCGACAGTGAGCAGAGGGGAGGGGGGAGAAGGGGGAGGGAAGAAGGGGGAGGGTCAAGTCAAGGAACACATATGAAGGACCCATGGATAAGGACAACAGGGAGGGGGAACAGGACTGAATATGGGTGGGGGTGGGCAAGGGAGAGTTAATGGTGGGAAATGGGGACGACTGTAACTGAGCAACAATAAAAACTTGTTTTAAAAAGTATTTCCCGATATTAGCCATCTTTTGTTACACAAATTTCTACTTCAGGTTGAAACAGACTAAAGACAATAGGTAAGAAGAATTCCTAGGCAACCCAACCACTGCCAGCAGCATCTAACAGAACAGATTTGCCCTTGGTGAGATGATGCATAAACCTGCAGTAAGTACACTCTGAAGCTCTCTTTGGAAAATTTAGGAACAGCGGTCGCTCCACTTGCCTTGCTCACTTGGGAGTGTTGAAACCAAAGTTAACTTTAGGCGGTGTCAGTTAAATGTCTAGAGTTTAACATGAATAAAAATCTACAGTATTTCCCCCGAAGGCAGACAAAAGTCTTAATGGTTGTTAAAGCTATTCAAACATCTTTCAGGTACATTTTTAAAGCCTCGAGTCTCTAATAATGAATTTTCCATGGCATAGAATGAATTCTTCCTCTTCTCTATAATTTTTGTACTCTAGGCATAAGCTGACGTTCAGCAAGGGCCCCTGAAGAAAAACAAGATCTCCTTATTAGCCCAAGGATCATTCTTCATGCCATAATACAAATTCCTGGGGGAAACATGAAGCCATTTCACTACATAGGAAGATTCATCATCTTAGTTTATTTTGTGGAAACTGGAAGTTTCCAATCATATTTTATATGGCAGATTGACAAAGCAATACCGTTGGACACTAGAAATTTATTTCTGTCTACTTTGTTCATATCCACTAAGAGTTAAAGTCACTTTTGAACCCTGGGATTATCTTTAAAATATTTGACTGTGACAAAGACTTTACGGCAGACAGACTGCAATATTCACAAAAGGTCTAGCTTTGACATACGGTTCTCCGCGTGAGTTCAACTGCTGGCCGAGTCCCAATCTGCGAGCTTTCCTGCCAGCTAGAATCAATATCATTTTTTAGTAAGGGTTCAGCCATCATTCTTTTGTAGAAACAGATATTTGTGTCTTGATTCCCAAGTTGTCCATGGTCTGCACTACACATTTAGATACTTAATCAAACCTTCTGTTAGTTTGCACTTCACGTTTGTGTATTTGGTCTCACAAATGAATTCAGTCAGGTAAGGAACTATGTTTTGCATGGTTTTTGCACCTGTCATAATTTTACAACAGAGCTGGGTATATCAGTAGGTGCTGGTTAACTATTAAATTAAAACTTCCTGTATATTCAGCCCTGGCTGGTGTAGCTCAGTGGATTGAGCACGGGCCTGCAAACCAAAGGATCGAGGTTCGATTCCCAGTCAGGGCACGTGCCTGGGTTGCAGGCCAGTTCCCAGCAGGGCACTCATGAGAAGCAACCATGCATTGATATTTCTCTCCCTCTCTCCTTCCCTTCCCCTCTAAAGATAAATAAGTAAAATTAAATAAAAAACTTTATGTAGATTCTAACCACTAAATACATTTTATATTTCATTTCTGTAATTTAACAGGAAAACCTATTATAGAATATAAATAGGTATAGGTTATACAACCTTATCTTCTGTAAGCGACTGCAGTAACAGCTCAGCAATGCCTCGAGGCAGACGAAGAGTATACCCGGGGGGAAGGAGGGAGCACAAGGCTGTCCGTGCTGCTGTAGGGGTGGGAGGTGAGCCATCCACACAGAAAGTGTCAGGTCATCTAATTGTTTTGATCTACTAAGAGAGTCATTATAAATTGGGGTCTCCAGAAGGAAACTGAACTTTAGTTTGAGAACAGAATGTACATCACTGGCTGTACTCATGAAGCAGAGACTGCTGTGGCTGAATTAACTCCGGAGGTGGAGTCCCTACACTTCTCAGAACGAAAAACAAAGCAGTGCAAGAGAGAAAAGCTCTTCCTCACTAAGATGAAGTGGTATTTTCACGACTGCATAGTTGTGTTTGATTATATCAAAAACAGTAGAGTTGTCACTGAGTAGAAAAAAATGTATAATTCTTTGGAGAAGATTTGTAGGATCCCAATAAAAATCTGGCCTCGATATTATTACAGATATGTCACAACACTAAGTAGACACCATTGACGACTGCAGTCAGGATTCTGTGGCCAGAGGGAGAAAACGAGGAGCCACAGGGCCAGGGGGACCAGGCCGTTTTGCTCACTACCCTTTCTGGAATGCCCTTCGCCGCTCCCCTACTGCTCTTCCTGCCTCAGTCGCTCCTCCATTTTACTGAAGTATCCAATGTCTATAGCTAGCTATGAAAGCATTTTCTACCACAACATCTCTTCATCCAACGTGCTGTGAAATTTCACAATAATATTACATTTTTTCTGTGTTTGGTTCCCCAGTGTGCTCAAAAACCAATCAGTCTTTTCAGTCCGAATTTTCCTATCTTCAGTTCTGAGAAATTTTCCCAAGCTACTTTCTTCATGATTTTCTCTCTTTCCTCTCTTCCTTCCTCCTGGACCTTCTCTTACTGTACTCTGGGAAGTACTTATTCTTTTCCTTTCCTTTTTTGTTTTCTCCCTGGGTGATTTTTCTCAACTTTATTTTCTAAGCTTTCTGTTAAATTCTCATTTGTGCAGAAAAAGCTTAAACTTCCAAGATCTTTTTACTTCGCTGAATCTTTATTATAATCTCCTTTCCTGGCTTTATTTTTGAAATGTATTCTTCTATTTTTCTAAGTTTATTAATTATGTTTCTTTCAGTTTTCTCTGTTTCCCCTTGCATTGTCTGTATTTCCTCCTAATCCACTTTTGTTTCCGTCTTTCACGACAGAGACTTTTTTGCATGATCCTTGGACTCCTGTTCCTACTTCAGAGTAAAGCATGAGAAAGCTCACTGGAAGTGTTTTCTGCATAAAGAGGGAAGCCAGAGAGCTAAGTGTTGGGCTTCATTAAAAACCGCACTACAGTACTATCATCTTTAGGTCGGTCTTTCCTCTGATCCTGGGCTGAAGCCAGAATTCTCTGAACCAAGTGAGGGAAAGGGTTGAGTCTTTTACCATGTAGTATTCAGACTTTCACATAGCCTTTCTGCCTTTGCCATGGCAACTCACCTCTGCTTTTCAATTCTGCTTGGACCTAAAACAGCGATGATCAGATTTAACTCTGCAGGGAATCAAATTCCCATCTTTGTCAGGGAGAAGATGGGAACTCTCTGCGAACACCCATATGAGCATCTCACTGCTCTTGTAAAACTGGACAGAACCATAGCATGATTTATTCATTTATTTATCTTTATTTACTTGTTTATTTTATCTCTCGCTGCCCCTGTAAATGTTATTCAGTGACACTTCCCACACCCTGATGTGTAATTTCCAGTTGACCTGCACTCTGGGATTACTTCCAGGTTCCCAGTCCCTTTGAACACATGAACACAGACATTCAAGCGAAGTATTTTTCTTGATATGATTTATGAACCACCTGCATAAGAAGCATGTGGGAATCTCATTACAATGTTAATTGTCAGATCCGGGCTCCAAACTCAATTAATCAAAATCACTGGAGGTGGGACCTGGACTCTGCACGTTTTAGCTAGCATCCCAAGACAAATTTTAACCACGCTGAAGTGTGAAAATGCTGGACTCCAGATTGAGAGCCTAGGTGAGGAACACTGCGCAGGAGGAAGAACCTAAGAACAATGAGGACAGAAAGACTGTGGGAGATTTAAAAAACATCTAGGGAGTAGAAGCAACAAGAAGACGATAAGACCCAGCTATGGACCCTGCTAGACATAATCAACTGCCAAAAAGTTTAATGTACACGATGGACAAATTCTCACCAATGGTTTAGCAATTTATTATGTTTTGGTATATTACTCTCCTTCATTTGCAAAGAAAAGAGTTGCATTTCAACGGAAGATTCCTGAGCAGTAAATCTGGGAGTATAGAAGTTTGGGATCCCTGACAGGTGGAGTAAAAGATATTTTAGGCTGGCATAAATGATTATGATGAAAGCGAAGCATCATGCAGAAACACCCGGATGACAGAGCAGGCAGACAATTTAATTCTAGGGGGAAAACACTGCAGCTGCCGTACTTCAGGCTGAATGCTATTCTGACAGCACGAGTCATTTTTTATATTAAATATTTGAGTTCCTCTGGGAATTAATGTAATTGCAAATGTTGAAGACAAATTTATGATCAATACAGGCCCTTAGCAAGGTCCTCATTAATCCCTGACATTCAATTTTCAAATTGTTAATCACAGAAAGTCTGAATACATGGCCTTATGGTGACGGTACACATATTTTTGCTATGGTTATGCAAGGTGCCCTTGGAAAGACAATACTACAAGCGGTTTTTGTTTATGCACCCAGAAAGTGGAACATCAGGAGATGCTGACAGGAACCAGTTTCCTCTCTCTCTCTGGGGGGTCTACGTGCCCAGTCCCCAAGAATGTATATGTTGAGATGATGTTTATGTATAGTCAAATCTGATGACACTGTATTCATTGATAGTACTTTAGGGTTTGTGGAGCTGTTTCATACACATGATCTTAATGAATTTTCACAGTAAATTCGTGAGATGATTGTTATAACATGTTAGGGTAAGAAAACTAAGGCTCAGAGAATTAAATAACTAGTCTAAGGACATGCATCTAGGTAGTGAGGAAGCCCACATGTCAGCCAACTCATTTCGACAAAAAGTCCAACAGTCTTTCTTCAAGAAGCCCCACATTTTAGGTTATGTTAATGAGTGGCACTTTGCCTCAGAGTCTCTTTCATCTTTGTTTTAGCTCATTTTCTCTCTCCTCTCCCTCTGATCCCTCCTCTTCCTCTCTCCTGGTACACTTCCTCAGGTAGACAGTTGGCCCATGCTGCACGTGGTCCTATCAATGAGAAACTGTTCAGGTTGCCCCTTCTTTGGTAATATTCTGGACTCTGAAGTTTCTTGACTTCAAAGTTTAATGGTGCTGTTGATCAAAAGGAGTCAAGTTTAGGAGTGGGATAGACATCTGCTCTCCAACTCAGAGTTTCAAAACTGGTCTTACACAGAGAATCTGTATCCGGGTGACCACATCTCTTTGAGATCAGGAATAAGAGGCACAGGTGATACTTCACTAGACTTTGGATTTACGACTGGCTTTCCCCCCTCTGGACTGTAACACTCCACTCCTACCTCTCTGAGACCCTTGTATGGCCAGAACGCTTCTTGCCTTATACATTACCCATTTATCTTCTGCTCTGTTATCATAAATCTGCTTCAGAATCACTTTTTCAGGCAGACCTTGCCTGAATCCCCAGTCCAGGTTGAGCAGCTTCTATCACACGCTACTTCTGTAGTTGTAATGACTTGTCAAGTGTCTGTCTTTCCACAGGCAGAATGCCCTATGGAGACAAAGACCAGGCCCCCCAACCTTCTTTATTGTTGCCTTCCAGTGCCTAATCCATTACCAAGAAGATGATACCTATTCAACAAATATTTATCCGATGAAGGAGAGAAGAGAGCAATAATGGTGTGGGGAGGCAAAATAATTACCGTGCTCCAGACTGGGAACCAGCCAACATGCCTGAGCTTCTGGCTTCCTATTCCCTCCAAGTCTGCACATTTAATTTCCTCACCTTTTGCCTGTGCTGACATTCTAAATGAAAGTGTCAGGGGAAATATTCACAAAGGGATGATTGTGACTTTTATAATTATTAATAACTGAGGACGTTTGCGGCAGAAGTTCTAGTGCCTCACCTGTAACTCAAGCCTGTGAAGAAAACATTTAATTCTCGGTAATGTCCATCTAATAAATCGGGCTTCAATAAAGTTAATTAACTAGAAAGCACATGACTTGGAAAACCCCATCAAACCTTTCCTAGATTAAATGCTGATGAGAGGCTGGACCAATACCCAAGCCGGATCTCTGACTGTGCTGTCAGTCTTGTAGAATGAGAAAAGTTGGCCACTGGGAAAACCACCTGGATATACATTGATAAGGAATATGTTGAAACAACTCAGACCAATGGTTGATGAACCCTTGTCAAAGTCTTATATTGAAAGTGTTAGGATATTAACATATGAATTTTGAGGAGGAATATTTAGTCACAGCATTACACTCCTGCCCTGTAAATTAATATTCTTATCATATGCAAAATACATTTATTCCATCGTAACAACTCCCGAAGTCTTAATTCATTCTAGCATTAACTCTGAAGCCTAAAATCTCATTTAAATATCATCTCAATCAGATGATATTGGTGAGACATGAGGGATAATTCATTCTGAGGTAAAATTTCTCTCTAGCTATGAACCTGTAAAGCCAAACAATTGCATTTCTCCGAAATGTAATGGTAAGACACGCATAAGATACACATTCCCATTCTGAAAGGAAGAAGAAAGAAATAAGAAGAGGTGAAGACAAGTCCCAAGCCTAATTAGGTATATTCCTTGATATCTTAAGGTGCTAGAATAGTCCTTTTGGGCTCTCTGCTCTGCTCCTCAGGCCCTCTGGGATAGAGGTCCCACCTTCTACCCCACTGAGGAGGCAGTGGTTCTCTGAATTATCTCTGAATCATCTCTGGGGTTTCCCTTTTCTTGTCCTGAAAAATGGGTCCCAGCTTCTGTTGAGATGGCTGGTTAGATCTGTGGCCCAATTCCACACGAATGGTGGCTTGGCCTCACATTTGGGAGCGTTCTCTCCCAAAGACAATTTCTCATCCTTGTAATATGAATAGGCTGAGAATTTTCCAAATCTTTAAGTTCTGATTGTTTTTAGTGCAAAGTCTTATTTTTTTCATTAATTTCTCTCTTCTCACATTTTCCTCTAAGCAGTCGGGAGGAACCAAGCTACTCCTTCAACATTTTGCTTGCAAATCTATCTCCTCTACTAAAAATCTAATTTCATCACTTGTGAGTTCTACTTCCACCAAACACTAGGACATGAACACAATTCAGCCAAGTTCTTTGCCACTTTATAGTAAGGATCACCACTCTTCCTGTTTCCAGTAACATATTACTCATTTCCACCTGAGATGTCATCAAAATGGCCCTTACTAACCATATACCTACAAACATTCTGTTCATAATTATTTAGCCCTTCTCTAAGAAAACAGAGCTTTCTCTGCAGCTCTCCTCTTAACTCTTATCAGAAAAACCCTTATTTTTTTATTGGTCAGTTACAGTTGTTCCAGTTTTCCCCCCATCGTTCTCCCCTGCCCAGCCCAGCCGACCCAGCACTTTGAAAATTCATTCACAACAACATTGGTTCTAGCATGCACCTCACAACTCTCCCGGCCTCTACTAATTACCCAGTTCTAAAGTTGCTTCTGCATTCTTCGGTAATTTAAACAGCAACACCCCATTTCTTGGTGCCAATGTTTGTCTTAGTTCAAGTTGCTATACCAAATACATATTTTCTGTCTTTCCCTCTTCCTCTTTCCAGAGAGCAACAGTCATCACTGCCAGGAAAGGCGAGGAGGTCCTGGATATTTGTTCATTTACCTCCTTAGTCTGGCAATGACGACTGAGGAGTATGAAGTATTTAGTGAGCTAGATTCTATGGGAACCACAGAGGAAACTGGCACAGACATTTAAAATCCTGCCCAATATCACAAGGCTGTTTTAGGGGCAGATCTAGCTTTGGAACCCGGACATTTACCCTTTTCCTAAATCCTGCAATTGTCATGCCCAGGAGAACTATGACAGATGATGGAGAACATACAGAATACAGATGAAGTGCAGGAAGGAAGCGGAACAGTAGACAGTCACTCAATTTTCTAAAACGCACAGGTGTGTTGAACAATTTCATTGTCACAGTCACTTTACAGAATGAAACTGAATCAGATGCTTAACATATGCCAGACACTGTGCTAAGTGCTTTACCTGAACTATGTTTTTTTCAATTCTCTTGATTTTCTGAGATGTAAAAGCTATAAACTCCCCCAGAGTACAAGTCACCAGAAGCCAAAACTTGACAGCATGTTTGGAATCACCTGGGGGACAAAGGGTTAAAAATGCAGATATCTGAGTCATACCTCAAGAATTCCCTAACAGATAGGGAAGCTATGCAGCAAGAATTTTTAAATTTTCTCAGGTGACTCTAATATACAGCAGAACTTGAGAACCACAGGGTCTACCATGTAGCATACAGGTCAAGTATTTGAACTCAGGCAACTCAACTAGGGCACCCTCCAACACTACACTATCCTGCCTCTACTTCAGTTGTGCCTCCAGCATTTCATACACTCACAGACCAGGACAGGTAAACTTATTCCCATTTTCAGAAGAGGCACCTGTGGTAGAAAGACATCAACTGACTTACCAAATGACATAGCAAATCAGTGGCAGACATTGGTGTCCCACGCAAGACATTCCAGTGTCAACACCCACAGGTAGTTACACTTTGTTATTCATCAGTGAACACGGGAGGGTCAGGTTTCCAGTCCAGGATCTTCACCAAGCACGGCAGAGTGGAACAAACAACAGAGGACTAAGAACTCCGCATGTGCAGAAGCTGGTGCTTCTAGGTCTTTACTATGATACACAAAGAAACAAATTCTTGTTACCATGTATTTTGTCAGACACACAGTGTGGTGCGTAAGAGTGATAAAGAATTAAAGGAACATTCCAGATAACATTTTAGGTACAGGATGCTTGAATTAATTTCTGTAAACTGTCCTGATAATCTGGGTATCATTTATAACATTATTTTCATCAGGAAATGACAAATTCACAAATAAACTTTTAGGTAACAACAGAAGGCAGGGGATTGCCAGCACTACACAAACACCAGATGTTAGTGTCATAAATGCTAATTTGTGGGTATATACAGAGAAGTGCCTTAAAACTGTAAATATCACCTGAATTCACCTATTGATAAATATCAGGTAAATATTTCCCTTTCTTATTTTCAGAGGCCAACAGAATAGCTTTTAAATATACAATGTGGCATTAACAAGTGTTTCTTTGAATTAAATTTCTTTATTGCAAGCAGTTAGCCTCTGCCATGCAAGCCCCATGTGTGGTTTGGTTAGTGACGCGATAAATAATGATTGTAGGAAGCACCCACCTGATTCAATTAGTCATCAAGCTTTTAAAACACATCAAGCTTTGTTTTGTCTGTCAGGGCCTTTGCACTAACTAGATAAATTGCTGATATTCCCTGTTCGGGTTCACGAATAAAGATCCTCCTTAATCTCTTCTCTCTGCTGCATACGTCCTCCCTGTCTGGCGATCCTGCCACAGTCACTTCAGTCTACTCACGTTTTCCAGAAGACATCCTTATTTTGGTTCTCGTCACACCTTCCTGCCCCAGCCCAGACCCTAAATGTATCCTTCCTTTCTTCGCATGGAGGATCAGCTGAAAAAGCAGGTCTTCCCAGAAGCCTTCACAAAAGGTGCCATGTGGAATTTCACTTCAGTCCCCTGTAGCCCTTTAGCACAGAAGATCGTGGCTGTGTCACCCTGCATGTCAGAGGCCACCTCGCAGCCCCTTCATAAATGCATGAATGCCTGCTCTGTGCTAAGCACTGATGCCAGCAAGTATGGGGGGAGTCCTGGGGATATTAAAGGAGTAAATCTTAGATGTTCCTAGTCTGACAGGAGATATAAATGTGTAAAGAAGATTATTAAAACATAGTTGGACCAGGATAATAGTTGTTTAATGTTTTATTTTAAAATAGATAATATATTTATATGTTAAAAGGTTACCAAAAGGTAAAACAGTGAAAATGTTGTCTTCTACCTTTCTCCCAGTTATTCAGTTCCCCTCTTCAGAGGCAACCGATGTTAACAGTTCTTGCTTATCCTCCCAGGTATAGTCCGTGCGCATGGGAACACATGTCTGTGCATGCACATGTATGTATGTGTCTACAGAGAGAGAATTTTAAAAATCTACACAGATATTGCAAAAGCAAAAAGAAGGTAATGTAGCTTGTGTTCTAACTAATTCTGACATTTTGTATATCACCTGATCAGTACATAAAGCTCTTTCTCATTTGTTTTAAATTTAGATACATACCATTTTATCACAGGGATGTACCATAATTTATAGGCCCAAAGTGTGACTGAAGACCATTTTGCTTGTTCTCAGTCCTTTGTCATTGCACAAATGTTACAGTGAATAATGTTACATATGCATCATGTATGAATACATACAGGTATGTTTGAATTCTTCTGTAAAGTATAAGAAAGCATTATGCTAAGTGAAATAAGACAGGTGGTGAAAAACAGATACCATATGATCTCACCTTTAACTGAAATCTAATCAACAAAACAAACAAGCAAGCAAAATATAATCAGTGACATCGAAATTAAGAATAAATGGATAGTAACCAGAGGGGAGGTGGGAGGGAATAATGGGGGAAATGGGAAGGGTTTGCAAGAACAACTATAGAGGACACATGGACAAAACCAAGGGCGAGTGGAACCAGGGGAGGGAGGTGTGGATGGCTGGCATGGGGGGTGGGGGTGGGGAAAAGACAGAAAACTGTACTTGAATGACAATAAATTTAAAAGTATTTTTTAAAAAAGAATGCCTACTTTCTCACACCTTTACTGACATGTTACTGATTTTCTTTTATCTTAGACAACCTGATAAAAGGGGAATAAGAAAACAGAATCTGAGTTTAATTTGCATTTCTTTTAATATAAGTGAGCTTGGGTCTCTATTCGAGTTTGAGAACCAGTGAATTTTCCTTCTCTATGACTTTCTGGGGATGTTTGTTGCCACTCTTTCTATGGGAGTTGGGGTTCCTTGCTGATTTGTGGGAGCCCTGTAAATCAAGAAAATTAACAGCAACATGTGAAGTGAGTTGCATATGTTTTACCCTTGGTTAATAATTTGCCTTTTGAGTTTGCCTTACAGAGATCTGGGGGCTCTGTAAAGCTAAATTTATTAATTTTAGAATGGGTAAGAACTTTCAGATTGTGACACAAGCCACAGATGCCTTAGCTGAACTTTTGAAAGTATATCTGGCTTTCCAGTTGGAGGAGAGAAGAGACATTATGGTTCGTTTTTGTTTCTTTCATTTCTACATTCATATTACAAGGAATACAGGACCTTATTTTGAGATGAATGTTACTTGAAGAAGCAATCAGCTAATATCTGTTGTTAAGGCTGCAAAACAAGCGACCCCCAAACTCCATGCATAAAACAACCGTTATGCTCATGGATTCTGTGAGTCAGGAATTTGGACAGGACCCATCAGGAATGAATGAATTTTCTCTGTCCTATGATACCAGATGCTGCTAGCAGCAGGTAGAAACCTCAGGTGGGGCTGCTGGCCTCAACACCTTTATATGTATGGGCACCTGAGGACATGGCCCTTCCATGGCCTCAGAGAACAGGTGACTTCCTGGTCAGCAGCAATAAGGAATGAGGAATATAGAGGAATCTACATGGTCCGGCCCTCTCAAGGCCCCTGGGTCTCAAGGTGATCCAGAGAAATCTGATCAGATCACTGAGGAGGTGTGGGGAGGGGCCGTACAAGGACATTTCCCAAGGCAATGGTAAACAGCCTAGGACAGACTGGCTGAGAAAAGAGTGCTTCTGGGATGTATGGAGTTATGCACCAGAAGATTTAAAATAAAAGGAGGGCAGAGACTGGCTCTCAGGCTCTCTCTTGCTCGAAGATGCCAGAATGATCCAGAATATTGCCTAGAGGGTAGCAGATGGGCAGCAGGACCCCACTTCCTGTTGGGTAACGAAGGCTCCTGTGTTTATCATAAAACTGTAGAATTAACTCCTTCCCTAACCCTACAAGTAACACCAAGGCTAGAAGTGGGTGTGGTGTCTCCACTCCCACTATTCTACTCTAAAGCGAATAGTAAATGGCAACTCCACAGTGTGTCCACATCCACCGGTCCTTCAGGTGTTTTTCTCTGGAATATCCCAGACTTAAGGGCAGCTCCCCTGTTTGGAGCTCCTTTGTTAAAATATGGTATCCTCTTGCTGCTTGGGCTTCCTCACAATCTGAGAGCTGGGTCCCCAGGTGAATGCCACAAAAAGAGAGTGCCAGACTGAAGCTGTAACACATGACACAGAGCATCACTTGGCCATTCTCTGTTGGACAGTGCAGTCTAGACACTCTGAGTTCAAAGGAAAAGAAAATAGGGGAGGGTGAGATTCTGGAAGAGTTTCTATAATGGGAAATATTGCTTTTACCCTTTTGAAAAACACAGCCTGTCATACCTGTTCAGAGAACAGTCCTGTCCAGAGAAGACATCAGTCTCCATCTACAGTCAGGACTCACGTGGGGAGCCCACTGGATTGCACAGGTGGTAAACACAAGGCCCACAGGCCGAATCCAGCCTTTCACCTTGTTTTATCCTTCCCAGCACCTGTTTTATCCTTCCCAGCACCTTGTTGCTACCCGGCAACAGAATGGAGCTCCCACTTAACTGGTAAGGAGTAGTTACATTTATACAGTCCTAAAATTACATTTGGCCCTCTGAAGGCAACCATGAGGCTGATGTGAGCCCCAGTGAAAATGAGTTTGATGCCCCTGGATTAGAAGATCCTGTCTGGCTTAAGTGTTGCCTCAACTGGAGGATCACACCTGCTTTAAGCCATGGAGCAGGTTCCTGAGCTGCTTCTCATGAGTCTGGTTAGTGAGGTTCCTTCATCAACCACCTTGGGGATAATGGTAGAAACTAGAAACAGTCAATGCTTATCTAGGAACACTTCTCTTTTCTACACTTCTACTTGTGATTTTTGTATTCATTATTCTTTTAAATAATGGGAAAGGCAAGATGAAAGAAAATCCGATCAGCCCACTGGATTATGTATTAGTCACTCCAGTGATCTGTGCTAATGGAAAAAAATAAATAAAGATTCTATTTACCAAAGGCGATTGTGTAGATTACCTCTGCGTGAATTTCAGCTACCCATAGCTCTTTCCTTTTACCATGATTAGCGACATTGACTAATCCCANCTACACTTCTACTTGTGATTTTTGTATTCATTATTCTTTTAAATAATGGGAAAGGCAAGATGAAAGAAAATCCGATCAGCCCACTGGATTATGTATTAGTCACTCCAGTGATCTGTGCTAATGGAAAAAAATAAATAAAGATTCTATTTACCAAAGGCGATTGTGTAGATTACCTCTGGGTGAATTTCAGCTACCCATAGCTCTTTCCTTTTACCATGACTAGCGACATTGACTAATCCCATTTTTAGAAAAGAATTTCCTATAAAGATTTAATTATTTCATACAAAACATACCCTGCTCAGTTAAACTAATCAATAAATGAAGTGTTCCTTAGGCTGAAATCTATAGGAATATTTTAACTGAAAAATAAACAAACAAACAAAAAATGTTGATTTATCACTATGGCTTTTCACTCAACAGAGCTAAATAGCACATTAAATATGAAAACAGAAATCACATGTCCTAAATTGAGTAGCTAAGGTATAAGAGCTACTTGGTCTTCTTGCCAGATCTGAATATAAAGTGAAGACAATTTCATAGAGTGAGAAAAAAAAAACTACCAAGGGCATTTGCCTTGATTCTAAAAAGGAATATTTAGATAGTATAAAAGCAGTGCCCAAGAGATACCAGTAGTCTGTGGAGTTGTGTGACAAATTGACAGCTTACAGGATAGGGTAGCAGGTGCAGGAGACCATTCTGTGTGGCGCGGGCCCAGTTCCCACAGAGATGCACAGGACCCATGCCAATGGGTAGGTTCTCCGGTGGGGAATCAGGACTGCAATGTACCTATGCTGCTGTGAGACTTGCTTTTGCTAAAACTCCCTCACCCCGAATTGAGGCAAAAAACATTTACTGCAAAGCAACTTCCTAAAATCTACGCTAAACCTTCCAAGGACAAGTGTAACTGGTTCAACCACTTTTCCCTTTGCATTTGCAAATATCCTCCTTCTGTGATGTGATTTGCGGCATCTTCTCCTTTGTTTTCTGTAAAGGGTAACCACCTAAAGCGAACCTGTGCATGGTAAATGAGGACCATCATGTAAGGTGCCCAGAAAAGAAATAAAGGCCTGTCATGGTGGAGGTCACGGCTTTTTCCTTCTCTTGAGAGAAAAGGCCATGCTGTCCCTTTTCCTCCACAGGACTCTGTAGTCAGTGTGAATTTGTCTCATATCTCATCCACAACGTGGCGAACTCCAGGAGCCGGGGTCCTCATCAAGCAGGGAATTCAGAAAAGAGAATTGTGACAATCATTCTAGACAGTGTAATACAGCAGGCACCAAAAGATTGAACCATGAAAACCAGACCCCTTGTTTCAAAGGGTTTGGTGTATCAGCAACTCTTAGCCAAATATACATGAGTCTCTGTAAAACATACTAGATACATTCTGTCACTTAGTAAAAGTGACATACTTCTGTCATTTAGTAAAAAGTATATTAGGATGAGCTGCTACCTAAAGTAGCAAGCACCTAGGGAAAAGTCAGATTCTGCTCACTGAGGAAGTGGGAAGTTGAGGTCAGACACTGAATTTAGGAAACCTTGGTTAGACACACAGAGGAGATCCATGGTATAAACCAAGTAACCCAAGGTCAAGCATTGTACCATAGGCTTCTAGGCCTGAGCATATGATTTAAGTTCAAGTCCTCAGCCATCATTTAGAAAAGGTTATTTTTACAATTACTTCCACTTTGATCTTTTGCAAATTGGCTTAAAAACTTATAAAGATCTGAATCTAAGTTTGAGTAAGGACTCAAGAGAACCTATTACAAAACAAAGTCCAAGAAAATGAGGGAGGGACAAGAGGGAGGGACAAGAGAACCTATTACAAAACAAAGTCCAAGAAAATGAGATAGCGTGTTTTTAAAACTGCTGCCACACAGAATGGCCCCGACATCTGGTGTACCCGTTGCTTCCTTTCCACTGTGTCATCAGTTTCATCAAGTCTTCCAAAAACATTCAGCTCTGCTTGATTTCTTTCACTATTGCACTGCTCGTTGAAAGGGCAAGTAGCATCTGACTCTGACAGAACTGTCACTTTGGACTTTGCCAGCAGCCACGGGGTAACGACGTTTCACTTCCGAGTAATGGATGAGGATAATTGGATACCATGCTCCCAGCCACGAGAGCGCCATGACATCCAATGTTACATTGCACGCCCTTTTCACAACCAGAGACCATTACAAAATCCCTCATGTCACCCTGAGCATGTTTTAAATCAGTTGGAAAAGTTAATTGTAGCTCTTTACACTAATTTTCTGCCCTATGTACTCCCAATCAATCCATGTTTTAGTTTTATTTTTAAATTTACACTTGGGTCTGATCTTTAGTATCGTTTCATCTCCCTCTTCCTAAGTATTTCTTCCCAACAGCAGAAAAGGTACTGACAATTTCAACTTGTTTCCTCATAACCATACACATAGCCACATATGTACTGTACTATTTGAACAGCGTGCAGGGTTTTCCTGGGCCCCCATCGCTCCAGTCTTCATGTATCATTGTATGGAGCAAAGACAGTTGTAAGATACTGATAGTGCACATTTACCAAGGATTACTGCCCACCAAACATTGCTTAAGGTTTTTGAATGTAATATATATGTAATATATTACATATATGTATGTAATATAAATACCTTATTTTACATGTAATATCACACATACATTGCATATATAAAATATTACTGATTTTATGTGATACATCATTTAAGTCTCACCACCAGCTCACAACACTCATGTCTCACACTAAGTACCCTAAGAATATCCCCACTTTACAGATGAAGACATGAAAGCTCAAAGAGATAAAGTCATCTGCTCCAGGTAACACAGTTGAGAAATCGTGGAGCTTTTCATCTTAACTGTTGAGATATCCTGCCTGCAGTGGAAAGAAAGATGCCCTGGCAGCATGAAGAACCGCTCCCAGGACAGACTGTACCTCTGGGGACGTGGGAGCTGGACCTCAGAGTGCTATGGATGTACACCTGCTCAGCCACAGTACATGGAGGTGGAAGGGCAGAGCCCTCTGCGTGGGGCGGGAGGAGTATTTATTGCTGACACCATTTACACCTGCCTGTGTCTGGCGAGAAGAAGCATCCCGAGATTTATGCAGTATATCATCATTCTTAAATGCTCACAGACAACGCACCGCCTCATTGCCTGCACAGGGCAGACAGGCCCTTCACTCCACCTTCTCCTGCACAGCACTGCCACTCTTTCTGAGAAGTGGGGTTTATTGTGTGTATCTGGTTCCTTTCCAATCACTGTATGTTGGGTAAGTGTGAGGTCAATAACTGTCACATTGATTCCCTGGACGTCAGATCCAGAAGACCTGGACCCGAGGAGCTGAGTGCACCCCCGCAAAATGCACTCCAGAAACCCAGCCATGCTGTGACTCAATTTAGAGACTCAGACACGGGGCTGGAGTCTTGGTCAGACTCCGTAATGGAATGAGACCCTTGGGCAGTGGTCTGCCAAAGGGATGAGTACATCTTTGATGAAAAAGAAATGTGAAATTTTAACAGAAAAAAAACAAGCTTATGGTGGTCTGCTCCCTGGAGTGTTTGGAGGGATTCAGTTCCTCAAGTGCTTATTAGGAAGTTCACTCTGGAGAAACTAGTCAGGGAGAGGAAAGGGGACGAAGCTGAGAGAAACAGAAATTCCACATGCAGTCCAAGACTCAGTCTGATCCCACAGGGTCTTTCAGGGACTCTAATTTTGTAAATATAAAGATACATATAAATTTAATAACCCCAGCTTAAATTTCAATTGGTTGAGTATCAGACTTTTTTTTAAAAAGCACAATTATGAATGATGCATGTGCCAAAACTAGCCGCAAGTACATTTCTGCTCCATGAGCTCTTAAAAATATTGTTTTCACAGTGATGTATCACAGAAATATCTCTCTGTCTTATCTGTCTATCTATCTATCTATCTATCTATCTATAGATCCATCTATCTAGTTATAGATCTGTACATACATACGCACTCTAATTGCAAACAAATAACTTTAATAATTTTAATGAATCTCATGGGAAGAGAGGGAATGCCCCCCACCCCAGAGCCACAGAACTCAGTCTCTGTTTCCCCTGAGTCCTCCCAGGACTTTTACCCCATAGGCCCAGGCAACTGACTCCTTGGAAGGAGGAAGGGCTGTGTGAGGGCTGAAGGGCTGGGCGACTAGGAGTCAGGAGGGTGGAACTAGAGCAGTCCCCCAGGCTGAGGCTGCGTAGAGGGTGTGCTCCACCCAAAAAGGCTGCGTTCTCTGTGAGTGGTGTGGGAGACGGACTCAGCGCAGAGACCCTGGCGGCTGCACCTTCGTCCTCCTCCCAGAACAACACAACCCAGTCTTTCCTCGCAGGACTCCATTTCACTCTGAGCCACCCTCCCTCTTCTGGAGCCCATGACTTCACTTATACGTGGGATTCGAGAAACAATACGAACAAGCAAAGCAGAAACAGGCTTACGGACCCAGAGGACAGACTGATGGTTGCCAGAGGGTCTTAGGGGGCTGGACAAAAAAGGGCGGAGGGATTGTAAAGTACAGATGGTCAGTTACAAAATTGTCATGGGATGTAAAGTACAGCATAGGAAGTACAGTCAATAGTGTTGTAATAACCATGTGTGGTGCCAAGCAGGTACTGGAAAGAGCAGGGGGAACATATACTGTGTAAAGTATCCTATTGTCTAACCACTATCTATGTACCTGAAACTAAATCAAAATAGTATCGAATGTATACTACAATTGAAAACAATAATAAAGCTCCCTTTCTAAAGAAAATTCTCAAAGTTATAGAAAATTATAAGTATAGTACATTTTTTCTGGCATTATTTGAGATTAAGTTGCTGACCTAATGCTTTAACACCCCTTGCTATTTCAGTGTGCAGTCCCTAAAAAAGGATGTTTTTCTACATAATTATAATACAACCATCTAAATAAGGAAGTTGATAATGATACATCACTTCTTTCTAGTCCTCAGATTCTCTCAAGTCTCACCAATGACCCCAATAACATCCTGCATAGAAAAAGCAACATGTTCCATTTACATGTTGTGTCCCTTCAGTCTCCTTCAGTCTGAGACAGGCCTTCTTTTTTCCTTGAATTTCATGAAGTTTAACTTTTTAACAAGCCATTTTCTTTCAAATGTCCCATCTTTGTGTTTTACAAATTAGTGTCACCTTCTCCATCCCCATAATCACTCATGTTTTCTTTTACAGCTTTCTTACTTGGATACTGCAAAAGTTTCTAACTGGTTTCTCTGGATCCAAGGGGACTTTGCTGGAGTGAGCGCTCTCAAACTAAAATCTGTCCTTCCCCTGATTAGCAGCCTTTCATATTCCACCTTCCTTCTAAAAATTCAAGACCAAGTTAATGCAATCAAATTTGGGGTTTTACAAATTAACCCCAACTTGAAAATAGTATGTGACCAGAATTGAATCCAAGTGCCTTTATGCAATAATGTTTAAATATTTTAGGTGACGATCTCTTAACAATTGCTATTGGTTCCTTATATTTTACCAGGCCACCCTGTTCTTGCACATGAGTTTCTCACTTGTAAAAAAAAAAGATAATATAATGCATCATTATAGTACACAGTTAATCTTGTCAATTCTGTGATTTTGAGTTTCAAAGCCTGGGATACCATCATAAAACAACACAATAGGTCTGAATGTCAGCAGTTTCTAAAACACAAGGTGCACATTATCGTCTGAAAAGAGGTGAATCAGTGCTGCTCCAGCTTTGGGAGTTGAACCAGCAAAACCATCCAAGAGCAGTGGCAGTATTGGTACCAGAAGGTTTTCTGTTGTTGCTTAGACTATACTTTGCAAACATTTCAACCTGAGATACCCTTGAGGTAGAGTTAGTTCTTCCAGTGCAGGGGCCCACAGCTGTTACTGTTTCTTTGTCTTTTTGTTTAACTAAGGTATTAAAAAGTATCCTGGAAAGCCATCCTACTTTGATGTTGTCTGGCAAAATTAATACTTCAATAAAATTATGCATGGAAAATATTCATAATTGGACATAACTCTATCTTATGACTAAAATGGAATATATATAAATCTATATCATGTAGATAAAATTAAAACTATAAGCATTGCTGATTAATTTTAGGAGACTGATAGATTCTGGTGTATAGTTTAATAATGTTTTAAAAGAAACCTCAAATTCTCAGTCTTTGAGTACAAATCATAAGATAAAGGTGTCTTGAATCATAATGTGGTAAATTTTATTTAAGAGTTCTTTTTACAAAGTGTTCTAATATTTAATGGGTCATATATTTTTGCCTACTAAAATTTATCATGTAAATTTACCATATAAAATGTCAATGAATCAAAAATTAAAGACTAAATATAAGCTCACTTCCCATTATATTTGGCCTGAAAGCACTGCAGTATAATAAGTTTACCACCATGGCATTGTTTCAGCTTTTTAATGACCTATTGATATTTTCTCTTCTTTACAGAACCATCTTATCTGTCCCCTTGATTTACATCAACAAATCTTTCTAAAAATGATCATTATACAATAAACCAAATATGCATTGTGCTTACATTTCAAATATGTTTTTATAGTTTATATACTAAGTTGAACACGATAAAAATTATAGCATAATAACTCATTTCCAATGCAGTATTTGAAGATCAACATAACAAACATTTTCTGACAAAAGAACTCCATTTTTTAAAAAGCCAACCACAAGATAATTCCTCAAAAATTTCAAAAAAATGCAATGAGCCCCACATCACTCCACAGGTCAGGAAAATTTCCCACAACATTCCAAGTTCCTAAAGACATATACACGAAAGTGAATCTTTCATTAACCTATTCATTCAAGTGCTTGTTGATGAATTTCTATTTGACCAATAAGCTGCTAGATTTATATATGCCTTTTATGTTTGTGTCTCTAATGATAAAATATAGAATTAGAATTAATATCTAGAAATAAAAGAAGTGAAAGAATTTTGAAATAAAAAAATCTTGGAGTGAAAATGCTAGACATGAATTATTACAGTAGGCAAAAAAAATGAACTCACACAGGGCCACCCTGGGCAGAACACAGATAGGAAGTGACCTTGGACTGCTCCACCCTGGAAGCCCCAGAGCCTGTGCACAAAGTGGACAGCTACAGACCACAGTGGAGCACCACCACCCTGCCCCTGCACAGCTGATCCTCCATGGAGGGCAGAGGTTGGTGGTCAGCTGTCACAGCCAGTCCTTGCAGCTGACTGGCCTGGGTAAATCCCTCCCATTGATCCACAAACAGCAACCTAAGGCTCAACTACAAGAGGAGGGTGTACTCAGCCCACAAAAAGGGCACACCTTGCTTGGGTGATAGAGGAGGCTATGCCACTGGACCCTACAATACACACCTACTACATTAGGCTACCAAGACAGCAAGTCATAGCAGCTCTACCTAATACATAGAAAAAAAAAATACAAGGAGGAGGCCAAAAAGAGGAGACAATGAAAGGTTGTCCAAATGAAGGAACAAATCAAAACTCCAGAAAAATAACTAAACAAAATGGAAATAAGCAATCTATCATATGCAGAGTTCAAACACCGGCTATAAGGATGCTCAAGGAAATTAGTAAGGACTTCAACAGCATAAAAAGAATCCAGTCAGAAGTGAAGAATTCAATAATTAAAATAAAGAACAAGTTACAGGGAAACAACAGTATAATGGATGAAGCTGAGAAAAAATCAATGATTTGGAACATAAGGCAGCAAAAAACAACCAATCAAAACAACAAGAAGAAAAAAGAACATGAGGATAGTGTAAGCAATCTGTGGGACAGCTTCCAGGGCTGATCCAACATTTGCATCATAGGGGTGCCAGAAGAAGAAGAGGAAAAGCAAGAAATTGGGAATTTATTTGAAAAATAATGAGAGAAAACTTCCTAAGTTGGTGAAAAAATAGACATGCAAGTCCAGGAAACACAGAGAATCCCAAACAAAATGTGTGCAAAGAGGTTCCCTCCAAGACACATCATAATTAAAATACCAATAGTTAAAGATAAAGAGAGAATTTTAAAAGCAGCAAGAGAAACGCAGGTAATTATCTACAAAGGAGTTCTCGTAAGACTGTCAGCTCATTTCTCAAAAGAAATTTTGCAGGCTAGAAGGGACAGGCAAGAAATATTCAAGGTCATGAAAAGCAGGGACCTACAGCAGAGATTGCTCACTCTACCCAGCAAAGATACCATTTAGAATCCAAGGGCAGACAAAGAGCTTCCCAGATAAAAAAAAACTAAAGGAGTTCATCATCACTAAACCATTATTATATGAAATGTTAAGAGGAGTTATTTAAGAAAAGAAGATCAAAACTATGAGTGATAAAAATGGCAATAAACACACACCTGTCAATAATTATCTTAAAAAACAAACTAAGCAAACAAGAACAGACAAAATCATGGATACAGAGAGCATTTTGATGGTTGCCACATGGTAGAGGGGTATGGGAGAATGGGTGAAGAGGTAAGGGGGTTAAGAATGGTAGTTATAAAATAGCCATAGAAATGCAAAGTACAATGTAGGAAATAGAATACCCAAAGAACTTTTATGCATGACCCATGGACTTGAACAACAGTAGGGAGATTGCCTGAGGGAGTGGGGGGTGCTGGGTAGAGGAGAGTAAAAAGGAAAAAATTGGGACAACTGGAATAGCATAATCAATAGAATATAATTTTTAATGGTTAAAATAATCCAGTAACTAATCTGAGAGTCTTACTCCAACTAGTTATATACAATCACATGATCTCTGTGGGAATCACAGAAAAACACTGCCCAGCTTCCTCTTTAATGAAGGAGTCAGTGTCCACACATGGGACATGTGGTCAGTAGATGGGCCCTAGCTCTCAGCTCCATCTGAGCCGACCCGAGCTGCAGAAACCTACGTCCCTTTCAGTGATACTGATTGTCCCTGCAAGTCACACCCTCCCAGGGCTTCCCACATCCAGTAACTTCACAAAAGAAAGACGCAAAGCTTGAGCCTTTTGAAGAGAGGAAAGGAAACCTCTGATAAATACAATGTGTTCCAGCTGTCCCTATAATGAATTAACTGAGGCTTCAGATGCACTCATTTTCAGAAGCATTGACCCCCTACAACATAACTTGTACTCCAAACACCATCTCAGCATCTGCCTCCGGAGAACCCAAGCTGTGACAACTCCTTTGATGCATAAGGAAGAAAAAGACGTGGCTTAGTCCAATATAGCATATCAGAGATGGTACTGCAAAAACGTGACAAAAAGAACACTGAATTGGAAATGGAAATTAAGAGGCCCATCACAAAACTGGTCTTTCCTACTACCTTAGTTCACAAATCTCTGAAGAGCAGGGAGGCTGGCCTACTCATTCATCACATTAGTAGACTGGCTGATGACTTTTGCCAACTCTCCCAGACCCACCGCACTGAAAGCTAAACCAGGAGCTCCCAAATGCCTTTTTATGGGCTCCGGTCAGTGCATTATAAGATTTTTACCAACCTGTGGAAAACTGAGAAACATAGAACAAAGTAATGAACTTTTCAAAGAGTTAGATTTACTCAATTTATTTTCTTCTGTTTTTTAAATCAATTACTTTTTCCTTTTAAAATCTATTTTATTTATTTACTTACTTACTTATTTCTTTATTGCTTGGCTGTGTTAAAATATCCTTTCTTTTGGAAATGGTGAGGTCATCCAGTGATAGGTACTTTGCAGTTGGGGGAGGGTTTTGTTTTCAATGGTTTGCAGGCAAAATCAAAGTCAGCTGCTCTCTCCCAGACGATTCCTACATTATCATCTCAAAATTCTACTGAGTGGCAAAAGTCAGTAGATCTCAACCTTTCAGGGCAGTAATATTCATTTCAGTGATACTGATTGACACTGATTGATTTAACTGACATGGATTAGGGAGAATAGTAGAGATGAATTCGTGTTCTAAGAACTATGCTTTGAGTAACTTACAGATAGTCCTTACAGGCTTTGGAATTCTGGAGGTGGTGTGCTACCGTGACATGTATTTCCACTAAAGAACTTCTCCTTTCACAAATGTCCACAGGTACTTTTTCAAGTCTAACAATAAAAAGAAAAGAATTCTTAGAATAAGTGGTCCCAAAATATCCACTTTACTCTGAGTTGACCTTTCCAAAATTACTAAGAACTACAGAAGAGATGCTTATCTCAATCCTCCTTCATTTATCTCAAAACAATGTCTTCTTAGCAGCAATGATTCATCTACTCAAATCTAATACCTTCCTCCTACTTTTGGAGTCAAAATAATTTTTTTGATTTTTCAGTTACAGTTGACATACCATATTATATTGGTTTAAGGTATACAACCCAGTGATCCCTCCTCCTTAATAGGTATCTTAACATTGTATAACAAAATAATCAGGGACTAAGAGTCAAAATATATAAAAGTGTCAAGTGATATTATAAATAATAATGGGATAATGTTTTATTAGAATGCAGATTTTTTTATATTGTAAATCAATCCTCGGGTGATATCTCTTCTCTACCTTCATGATCAGCAATTTAACTACGCCTTCTGCCAGCTGGTGTGACCTCCTCCTGCCCACTCTCTTACCCTCAAAAGTAAACCTTCCTTTTCCACCCTCCCCTTGGCTTTCTGCGGTTTCCGCAGCCTCCTCTGTCTCTGTTCCCCGCTTCCTTCCCCTGGACTGGCTTGTCAGCACTTCCCTTCCCCTCTGAACAGGATGCTCTGCTGCTCTCCACGTCCCTCTTGCTTTTGTCCTGTATGCTCCTCAGCTGCGATCTTCCCCACTTTGACATCCATGACTTTTAAGTGGATTATTAAATGAACCCTTACTCTCCTGTTCCTGCCGTGTTGCTTCTCTTTGAAGAAGTTTGGCTGGAGGCTTTCACTGATGAACCATTCAGGATCAAGCCTGTTATTGCAGGTCCCACTTTCCCAACTGCTTCAAAAACTGACAAGATATTTGGCACTATACTTTCACTAAAGAATTTTATTGAGAGGCTGGTCCTTTCGTTTAAAGGGGCAATGACTGTGTGTGTCATTAAAACATAAGTATCTGGAGCTTCAACCTTCTGAAAGCTCATACAACTTCTCCTCTCTCCATAAAGACTCTGGCGACTTGCTTGGCCTTAGGCAGGTACTGAACAAATTTCTGCGTTTATTTCAACAAGATGCATAGGTAATGGTTGTAATCCAATTACTTCCAGTCTATTTAAGTATTGTGTGTTCTCTTCACTGATGAGCTCTCCCCATGATAAGGCCAATAACCTTACCTCTCACCACAGCCCTATGTTAAGGCTGAGGACCTTAACTGCATCTGAGAGCTTTCCATCACACTTAAGATTGAGTACCTGGGCCCTCCTACAGGCTTTTGAGGTTAGTGACAAAAAATGCCATGAGCCAGGCAAGAAGCAAGTTTCTTTCCTAGCTATAATTTTATAGGTGAAAGGACCGTATCAATTACATCCACAACTGTTTCTGTGATGGTACCTGTGTTGTGGGAGCAAAAGGACAAGGAAGAATATGACAGAATCTTCTCAACATTTAAGAAGATTAATTTTCCAGTTCCTTTAGAGTAATATAAAACAATGCAGTAACAGTACTCCGTATCTTAAAAGAAGTACAATGTTAAAAATATGCGTAACCAACACAGTTGTTGAAAAGATAAAATATGATGTAAATAAACATATTTTGTAACTTTTAAACACTAAAAACCATATAAGGTAAGAAGAAAAAGTCAAATTGAATTTGAATCTAAACTTCAATCTAATAAAAGTGTGCCATCTAAAAACAGAAACACTATTCTCTCCGCATATGTTACTTCACAGAATGTAAACCAGTAAGGTTTATGCCATCTTGAATATTTTAATTGCTCATTTTATTAGTGTTCATATCCAACCTGCCTTCAAAAATATTAAAGAGCTATTAAACAAAATAGAGATACCATTATGAAACCATTTCAAAGTACCATTATGAAACCAAAAACATTCAGAAAAGACATGCAAATATCCTACTAGGAGATCATTACTCTCATACATCAGATCTAACTCTGGATATCTTAGAAGTCAGGAATGTTACATAAGATAAAGAGACACATGGAGGAAATACAAAAATAAGAAAAATATTGTTCTCATCTTTTAGGGGCTTAAGCCAATGAAAAAAATACATATACAGGAATGGCAAACTTATGCCATAAAATAGAGGGCAGAGGTGAGAGCTTGTCTCTGACAAAGGGCAAGGATACATCCTTCTGTAAACTCTAGATTTGGATGATTGGTAAAGCTACCAACACATCTCAGAGTAAGAGAAGAGACTGGAGAGTATGTATTCACATTCTTAGCTTCTTACTAACATAGCATTATCTGGTCCTTTGTGAGTGGGTTTATTGTTTCAAGGTGAGTAGAAAAAGTTTGCAATGGCCATGGAATATACAATAGGAAATATATTTTTATTACACATGTTGCTAATAGTAGACTATCAATAAATAAAAATAAAGACAGCTGATTTTTTTCTCAATATAATGCAAGAACATTCTCTAATGACCTTCTTTTAGGTCAGAGAATACTCGGTAAGCCAAGGAATTTCTATTAGTAGTTTCTTATAGACAGTTTTATTTATTAAATATACATCAAAAGAAATGCTTTCTCTCCCTTTAGAGTCCAGACTTAAGGCACTATAGCCCAAGCCCTTTAAATATATGAAACCTAGCTGTTTATTTAATGAGTTAGCAAGTCTCACAACTCTCAGGGCCCACATCCAATTTGTGTCTCCAAAATGACTTTTTATAAACCAGATTAACATGCAATCTCTTTCTTGCAAACCATAGGCTATTTATCCAGACCAAACAAAGATGTTCGAACATGTTAATTTTCACATGGTTTTAAAATTCATGGCTGGGCTATGCACATGGAGCATGCTCTTCATACCATACTTCATTTCACCCCTGCAGTTCCCTTGCTCCTTTCAAACCTGTTTTTGAGAAACATTCTTATTATCAATTGGAACCAAAGTCTATAGAAATATGTTTTTCCCCATAGAACCAAAAGTGGAGCGTCTGGAGGTGATCCTGGAGCCGGAAGCAGTTGCTGCGGCTGAAGCACCAGGCTCAGAACTCCACTGAGTGTGATCCACACAAAGAGTGAAGTCTCTGCATACTGAAATAGAAGATGATCACAAAACTAAGTTAGAAAATAAGCTGCTGAACAGAACACAGAATGGACTCTTTTTTTTTCAAAGAGATGAAGCTTGAGTGTATGAATATGTGTTTATAAAGGAAACAAAAATTTTGGAGGATATGTAACAAAACTAACGGTGGTTCTTCTGGAAATAGAATTGAGGGGCAAGAGACTTCCACTTTTTATTACATAGATATCTACACTCTTTAACTTTAGCATAATAGATTTATGATTAAATAAAATCAGTACACATTTTATAGAAAAATTATTGAAGACAAGAATAATCTATTTTTAAACATCAGTGATTTGCATACAAAAAAGTAAATATTATTGTTATAAAATTGAATACGTTATTCTCCTCTCTGTTATTGTCATTTTGATGTGTCTAAATAAATAGTGTATGATTCTTCTCAGTTCTGCTTTTGTCCTTCTTGCGATTTCAAACTTTACACTTTACAAGTATTTAAGACCAGACAACCTGGTGCGGGTTGAAACGTGTCTGGGTCTTGCAACTCAAAGGTCCTGCCAGTTAGCAGCGTCCTAGAGTTTGATGGAAATGCACAATCTCATGCCTCGCCGCAGCTCTTCTCATTAACAAGATTCACAATAGAGTCACATTTTCACTAAATACTAGGAAGTGCTGCTCCATCAGACTCATCTTTAGTCTATGATTCCATAACAAGTATCTTGTTTTTATTCAGGTCATATGTTGATGGAGAACCTGCCTAGGTGGGCACAGAGAAGACTGGGGGTTAGGAGGGCTGAAGCCTCACCTCTGTATTGCCTTTTTGGGTTCAGGGCTCCAATCTTGTTTATTTGAAATCACCCCAGGACCGGTAACCAGGGAGGCTCACAGATTCAAGTGTATAAGTCTACTCACAGTCAGACAGGGAACAGCATGACCCCCTGTGGTTCTGACACTGAGTTGGAAGTGGCTATTAGAAGACACACCACACAAAAAAATGTGTTGCTTGTAAAATATTTATTCAGTTTGTTCTTTCAAAAAGCAAATGTTTACACAACACATGTTATGCACAGAGGGGAGAGGAGGATAATGGGGTAAGGAAGAAGGGTCATCAAGGAACATGTATTAAAAAACCCATGGACAAAGCCAAACGGGGGTAAGATCAAGGGTGGGAGGCAAGGAGGGGTGGGGCAGGGGGGAGTGGTAAGGGGAAAATGGAGTCAACTGTACTTGAACAACAAAAAATATATAAAGCTTCATTTTTGCCAAAATAATAAACATTTATTTATTCACATTTAAATGAAAATTCAGAAGCTAAAAGTCTGGGTGAAAAGAAATGTGATCAAAATGAAATAAGTAGTTTGGACTATGAAATGGAGAAAAAATGCACATACCAGAATTGCCATTTTCTGAGTTTATTTAAAGTACAAAATACTTTGGAGTAAAATTTTTTTAAAAAATAGAGACACTTTAGCAATGCTGACTGGCACTGTTACTTCATTCATTTATTCTTTTTTATTGATTTATACCCCATTATATAAAAAATGTAAAGTAAAATCGCTTGCCATCTTGTAGACAGTAAGAGCTTTTTTGAATAAATGAACAAATACCTCAAGCCTTTTTGGAGTATGGAAACTTTCATTTCCTATAATAGTACGGATGAGATACCCTGAAAACCCTGTTTTACAAAACAAGCAGAAATGCTAGGTAAAATATGACATATGCACTTTGAAATCCAAAGCTGCACTAACAAAATCTGAGTCAAATCCCCGGATCCCAAAGCAGAGAGGTCATTGCAAACCAAAGAGGTACACACAGGATGTGACACTCAGCAGCCTTGGAGAAATTGTCACGATCAATAACCTCGAGTCTCGGGTCTGATGCTCATAGGAGGACAGGGAACAGACTGCGCCAAATGAAAACTTGGAACTGATATCTCCCACACAGACAGGACATTCAAAAGCCTACACCTTCAGTGAGAGGCTCCACTTAGAAACTATATGCATCAGCACTGGAAGTAAATTATGAAGTTCCTGTCTAGACACCTGGGCTCTGGGCAGAAAAATTCATCTCCTGTAAGAATCTACAATCATGGGCCAAATGGCACATGTTTTCAAAGTTTAATTTCAACCACCGATGTTTCCTAGGAGACTGGAAATTAAACTAAAGTGTTCTTGAGCTAATGATACCCCACAGTTTCTTGCCAAAGCAAATTAAAATCCCGTCTTGAAAATTTATCTCTCAATACAGGCTACACAAGATGCCCACAAGTAAAACCTCCTGATGACGCGAGAGTCAGCAGCCAAAAGAGCAGAAACATCCGAAAAGACCACTGTTAGATGTGGATGATAAAGTATTTTTAAATTGGTGAGAAATAGAAATAAAGAAGGAAGTTTCAATGAAAAAATAATAAGTAGAAAAAGAACCAAATACAACACCTAAGAATGAAATATATAGTTAGTAAAAGCTAAAAGATAAATTTCATTTGATGAACTATTACATTAGTCACCACCAATTGGAGAATTGATGACCTGGAAGAGCTGATTCATAACACATACCTAAAAATAAAATGAGAGAAAGTGTGAAAGAAAAATTAAGAGTCTAACATTATAGATCTAACAGGGGTTACAAAGGATGAAAATAGAGAGAATAAGGAAAAGATCATTTTTCTTAAAAATAATGCCTGAGAAATTTATAATATTCATGACATATTTTTCTTATACTAGATTCTCAAAGAAAGTGTAAATAAGAATAAATCCGCACCCACACGTATACCTTGTTGAGTAACCACACAATTTAAAAAGACGGAAAATTTTTAAGACAAAAATTCAAGTTTACAGAAAGGCAAAAATCAAACACTAAACTTGTTTCGTTGAAACAGTATCTGTAGAATTGAGAGAATAGAGCTGTAACCTATGATTCTATCCTCAAATATCATTTAGGAGTGAGAACAAAATACATTTAGAGAGTCAAACAACAAGTTCACCACCAACAGCTTCCTGTTTTACTTCCTGATTACAAAGAAACAAAGGCTATGCATTTTGGAGAAAAGAAACATGAACCCAAAAGAAAGAAGTTAAGTGCAGGAATCATTGTAAGGAAGACAGTATGTAGGCAATAGTGATTATGTAAAATAAGAACAGTAATGTCTAACTTGGGAAATACATTCAAGGTGGAACTAAGTTACTAAAGAACCCTGGCACATGAGGTGGGAGACAGTAACCAGTGTTACGCATTCTATGGTCTGTGTGTTGTTCTACAGAAGAGTGAAGATGCTCATCATCTTTAAACTAAACTTTAAAATGCTTCAGTAAAATACATCATGTTAAAATTTACAGTAAATCAGTCAAACCACAGGAGAATGCATAGCAGCCAAATCAGTAGAAGGGAAAATCTGAATAAAGAAAATTTAAGTAATAGAAAAGGTATAAAGACAGGGAAGGGAGAAAAGTTGTAAACAAAGAGCAAAATTAGAAAGTAGTATAATGGGAAAAAGAATTCCTGTTTTTGGAGATATAAATTGTTTAAAGATATAATTTGTAATAGAAAACTCTGCCCAACCATGTACACCTACCCCTATATATATGTATCCCAGACAGAGTCTGGGGTAAGAGGCGGAACCTTATCTAAGATTTAATCAAGACCTGTCTTAGAGTTGCTTGATTGAGACCACTATTTGCCAATTCTCAATAATTTAAAGAAAATCATATTTTTGGAACAGTATGGTGAAGCTTGCAGATAAAAAAATATAAGAGCTAAAGTCACTGCTATCAAGAAAGACAGAAATCAGGACAAGAACAAATGGCCAGTTCCTTTAGGGCCATGTAACCAGAATGAATAGTTCTCCATCCTTCTTCAAATTACCAGTCTTATTAGCCTAGAGGGTGAATAATTTCGTTAATAGGTGCACTGAGAAAACAAGCACTTTGGCAAAGCAGGAGGGATAGGCAGAGTTTTCCAAAGGAAAATCAAGGTGCCGTGACTAAAGAAAGGAAAATGAAATTCTAACCCTAATCCTAACCTGTGTGTGTGTGTGTGTGTGTGCGTGTACACCTACACATATGCACAAAGGTAATTCAACCTTATTTGCTGGATATTTGCTTAAATATAGGCACAATTATTATATGATATTTGATTCAAGGGAAGTATACATTTCTAGAATGGTTATTGCATCCTTTCTCTTTCTCCTTAAGTATTTATTGCCATGATCACAAATCAAATGATGGTTGGCATCAGACAACTCAAGGAAACAAGTAAAGCATTGCTGTGATATGACGATAAATGAAAACTGACTTTCAGAGGTAGGAATAAAATAGGAAATGGTGAAGGCAAAGGACAAACTGAACAGCCCAGACCCAACCAAAGGAAGCAGTTGTTGCTTAACTCAAGCTGATTGTCACCATGAGAAATGCTGGCCAGGCAGAGTGAGATCTTTTTCAAAACAAAAAATCAAGAGACGGGAATTTATGCAAAATAAACCAATATTTATCTTGATATCAATATTTCATTGATATTGGCAACTGATTTAATTTTTAAAATTAAAATGAGTAAACCAACACCAGACACATCAGTCAAGCGCAGTTGTAGGACCAGTTTTGCTGTTGCCCATCTGCGGGATGTGGCTGTGGACCAGCAACTTGTGGGCGGTACTATTTGTGCAAGGGGCGATACATTTTACTTTCGTGTACATTGTAAACCTCACAGGGTAACACTGCTGTATTTGCTCTAGACAATCAATCATATGTTAGAGAGCTTCACAATAAAAAATAATATATTTTATCTGTACCTTTTTATTGTATTTCTTTTACTTGATAGTTTTTATTGTTAAGGCTATTTTAGGTTCACGGCAAACTGAAACAGAAAGTACACAGTTTCCATATAGCCTCCGTCCGCATATGCACAGTCTCCTCCAACTGTCATCTTCGACCAGCAAACTGGTTCATCTGTCGCAATTGATAAAACTACACATCATTGTAATCCAAAGTCCCTGATTCACAGTAAGAATTACTCGTGGTGGTGTCATTCTGTGGGATTGAACAAATATTTAATGACATGTATCCACTACTATAGTATCATACAGAAAGAATAGTTTTACTGACCTGAAGACCTTTTGTGATCTGTCTACTCATCCCCCCACTCCTCCTAACCCCAGGAGACCACAGATCTTTCCACTGTATCCATCGTTTTTCCTTTTCCAGAATGTCATATGGTTATAATCATATAGTATTCAGCATTTTCAGATTGGCTTTTTAAAGTAATAATATGCACGTAAGGTTGTTCCATGTCTTGATAGCCTTTCTGTTCTTAGTGCTGAATATTCAGTGGTCTGTGTGTGCCACAGTCTATTCATTCACTCATCTACTTAGAGATAGCATGGTTGTTTCCAAGTTTTAGCAAATATGAATAAAGCTGCTATAAACATTCAGGTGCAAGACTTCGCAAAAATGTCGGTTTTTTATTGATTTGTGTAAATACCAAAGAGAATGAATGGTGGATCGTATGTTAAGAGCATTTTCAGTTTTATGAAAAGCTGCCAAAATAGCCTTCAAAGTGATTGTACAATTTTACATTCCCATTAGTGATGGGTAGGCGTTCCCGTTGCTGCATCTGTTGAATTTGATGTTGTCAGTGTTCTGGATTTAGGCAAACTTCCCAAGCAGCATAAGGTATTTTGCATCTTTCCATATGCTTATTTGCCATCTATATATCTTCTTTGATAAGGTGTCTGTTCATGTCTTTTGCCATGTTTAAGTTAGGTTGTTTGTTTCCTTATTGTTGAGTTTTAAGAGTTCTTTGTGTATTTTAGACACCTGCCCTTTCTCAGACATGTTTTTTACAAGTTTTTCCCCATCCTGTGTCTTGTCTTCTTATGTATCTTGATCCTCAATTCTCTTTGATCAAATTGATTGGGGTGACATTGATTATCATGATCCTGCAGGTTTCAGATGTACACATCTACGATTCAGGGTCTATACGTGTGCCCACCACCCAAAGCCTGTTTCTACCCCTTGGTCAGTATAGTAAGCTAGCTAATCCTCACCTCAAAATTTAACAATATCATCTATTATCTGATTTCTAAAACAGTTATATTTTCTTACATTGTCAATAATTTACTGTAATTATTATTTAGGTGATTTTTATAGAATCCATTATGATTTTTAAAAACAGCCATAGCCGATCTGGCTTATCAGATATGTTTTAAGCAAATATCAAAACACTTTTAAGTCTGCAAACTACGAAATCAGGAGTTATTCTTACCCTGAATTGTAATTCATAATTTCTGTGCACATAAAGCCAATAGCTAGCAAGAGAGAAAATAATCAAAATCAAATAAAATCAAAAGGGAAGGGAGGGGAAGCAGGGCTATTTCAGAGACATTTCTTTCACTTGACTCAAAGACAAAAACTATGTGTGATGAGCATTTTAAGACTATCTAAAAAGAATTGGAACATATGGTCACACTGCTAAGCTGAAAGATCCTATGGTTGTTTGGAAATTCTGTATAAAAGCATTTATTCCACTCCAGTGGATCATTAGGAAATTTCAAGCTTCGTTGTCTTTTGTGTGAGTATAAAGAGGGGTGTGAAGATCCTTCCACCTACCTGGATTATGAAAATGCACTCAATGAAAATTTATGTGCTTTTTCATCCCTATTATTTTTATGATAGGGCTTGGCACACTTCTCACAGCATAGGTAAAGATTCACCTATTATTCTGGGTAGATGTTTATTCTAAGGCAATAGCTATCTAAAATGTTCTTTTAAGTCAACAGGGGCTTTGACCCAAGCTAGTTTCTGGAGAAAGAAAAAAACAGCCCTCTACGGGCAGGAGGAAGCAGGGGGCCGATGTGGAATCCTCGGTAAAGAAAAGAAAGTGAAGACAGTGTATCAAGTACCAGGTCCTAAGAAGGTGGGCAAAGGGCTTCAGGTCTTAGGTAAATAAAAGTCTACAGCTTGGAATAAATAAACAGGAGAAACTTGAGAAAAGTAATGTTGTAGAAAATATGTGGCCTGTGCGTTCGTCATAGAGAAAGTTAGTAATGAAGAGTCCAGTGAAAGACCAGAAAAGACGCCCAACAGTCAAGAATTATTTCATCAAAGATATGGCCATGCCCTCACTCAAAGATGTTATTCAAAAACTCTTTTTCTTTTTCACTGATTCTGTAAGTTTCTTAAGGATAAATTGAAGGAAAAATTTTAAAAAGAAAGAAAAGACCTCCAGTTTCAAATAGTCATTATTTACAGTTTTCACTAGTAAACTGTCACCAATTATTAACATATCTTTGCAAAGAAAAACATCCTTCCAATGTTTAACATGTAAGTAGTTATTACAACTTTTCAGCTCTTTTTATTCCTTGTTTCTTCTTGGAAATCAGTCCTCCTTTGGACCCATCTTGTTCACACATAACATAGTATCATTTTGAAAAATTTTACACCATGGTTTAACTTTGACGAGCAAAGGAAATTTCAAGAAAGGAAAAATAATTTTCAGTCAATTTATTTGCCTTCAAAAAAAAGAAAATGAGATTGTGCCTGAGATAAGCAGGAATGTAGCACTTACCCACGAAGTAGAAACTCATTGTGGACCTGCTGCACAAGTAATCAGAGCGAGGAGCAACTCGATTCCATGCTGTGCAACTGAAATGTACTGCAAGTAATTGCAATTAATGTAATGGAAACTGTCTCTGCACCATGGTTCAATAGGTTGTTTAAATGTCGCGCTAGAAAAATCTAAAATTATTTTTAAGCAAAACTGAGAAGATGATCACTGTATTTCACCTAATTCAAGCACCAGCTCAGATCCTAACACTAGGAGAGCGTTTGTGACCCACACTGCCCTCTGCTTCCAAAAGTAGTGTATGTGTGACATGTGGGAGAGAGAGACTTTCTTCACCACCACCAGCTGCCACCCAAGACATGTTTAGGTACTTTGATATTAATGTCTTCAATGCGGTGTGTGCTTTGACTTTGTAATGCTTCTTATGGCCATAAGTAACTGCTTGTGTAAGGATGTGTGAAATGATCCTCTCACTCATTACACTATAAAACCTCTGAGAGCAGGGACCACCGCTGTCATTCAGTCCTCCCAAAGCCAGATCTGGTACTGAGCATAGGATGTTAAGACAATACTGAAAACAGTATTGTTTTACTGCAGTAAATGGATTACGTAGATATGTGAAAGATGTATAAAACAGATGATTGGTAGACAGAGACATAGATTTATTCTGCAAAATAAAAGTAATTTTGTTTAAATGAGTTCTTAGTGTCACATTGACATTAAAATAAATTAAATTATTGGGTAGGCCAAAAACTCTCTTCAGTTTTTTATCCATAAAATGAAAGACACATTTTTCATTTTCACCAATAACTTTATGAATTTGGATATTTTGAGTGTGTCGGCTATCTTCCACTATTGGCTTCTAGTGAATAGAGGCCAGGGGTACTGCTAAACATCTTCCAATGCATAAGACAGCCCCACAGCAAAGAATTATTTGGCCAAAATGTCAATAGTACCAAGAAACTTTGCAAACCACTTTAACACAGTCCATCAGTCACAGTACCTTTTCCATACACTACATAATTTTTTTTGCTTTTCATTTGCATTTTTACCTTTCTTGAAACAATGAAACATAATATTCAGAAAACGTTGCATATTTTCTTTCATCTTCAGTATTAAAATGGCTGCACAAAAAATAATTTTGATGTTATTTAATGCACACTGATATGACAGCTGTCACAATACAATCTAACAAAATTGTTTCACATGAAGTTAAAGACACCTGGCTGGTTTAGCTCAGTGGATTGAGCACGGGCCTGTGGACCAAATAACCGCGGTTCGATTCCCAGTCAGGGCACACGCCTGGGTTGCAGGCCAGTTCCCAGCGGGGGACCCATGAGCAGCAACCATACATTGATATTTCTCTCTCCCTCTCTCCTTCCCTTCCCCTCTAAAAATGAATAAATAAAATATTTAATAAAAAAAGATTTGGTTTAAAAAAAAGAAGTTAAAGACAGCTAAGCACTACTAGAGCTATTATATGGAAAAAACTAAACAAACTTTTTGGCTAACCCAATAAATTTAAATAAAAGGGCGCCAAGCGTATGAGCATGTAATGCCTGGATGTGAGCACATGTTACTTTGTGTTCTTGCAAAAGCAGACCTTGAGGCAAGGACCTGTCTGTAGAAGAAAACACAAGTGAGGAAGTTGGACAAGAGAGACAGGACAGTAAAGCCAATAACATGCCTGTTAATAAATAGGTTGATTGCCTTGGAAAACCAGTGCTGAAGCCCTCTGAGAAGCCATGTGAAACATGGCTGAGAACTGTCCCACCACACAGGCTGGAATGTGGGTCTACCCACCTCCATCCCCCGTCGGTGAGAGCTGAGAGGGTAGCNGGTAGGCCAAAAACTCTCTTCAGTTTTTTATCCATAAAATGAAAGACACATTTTTCATTTTCACCAATAACTTTATGAATTTGGATATTTTGAGTGTGTCGGCTATCTTCCACTATTGGCTTCTAGTGAATAGAGGCCAGGGGTACTGCTAAACATCTTCCAATGCATAAGACAGCCCCACAGCAAAGAATTATTTGGCCAAAATGTCAATAGTACCAAGAAACTTTGCAAACCACTTTAACACAGTCCATCAGTCACAGTACCTTTTCCATACACTACATAATTTTTTTTGCTTTTCATTTGCATTTTTACCTTTCTTGAAACAATGAAACATAATATTCAGAAAACGTTGCATATTTTCTTTCATCTTCAGTATTAAAATGGCTGCACAAAAAATAATTTTGATGTTATTTAATGCACACTGATATGACAGCTGTCACAATACAATCTAACAAAATTGTTTCACATGAAGTTAAAGACAACTAAGCACTACTAGAGCTATTGTATGGAAAACACTAAACAAACTTTTTGGCTAACCCAATAAATTTAAATAAAAGGGCGCCAAGCATATGAGCACGTAATGCCTGAATGTGAGCACATGTTACTGTGTGTTCTTGTAAAAGCAGACCTTGAGGCAAGGACCTGTCTGTAGAAGAAAACACAAGTGAGGAAGTTGGACAAGAGAGACAGGACAGTAAAGTCAATAACATGTCTGTTAATAAATAGGTTGATTGCCTTGGAAAACCAGTGCTGAAGCCCTCTGAGAAGCCATGTGAAACATGGCTGAGCACTGTCCCACCACACAGGCTGGAATGTGGGTCTACCCACCTCCATACCCCATCGGTGAGAGCTGAGTGGGTAGCAAATGCCTGCGATGGAGCGTGCTCTCTCAGCGCAGTCAGGCGGTAGTTCTCAGTGGGTCTGGAATCGTGGCCCATAGCTGCAGCTTCACTGCCGCGGTCCAAGGGAAAGAGGAGACCTGCGGCCCCTGCTGCAGAGTACTGCCAGGAACAGAAGCAGTGCTGGAAGATCCCTGGAGTCACGGGAGATGATGGGGTTAGGGCTATTAGATCCCATGGAAAAAGCTCAGTACTATGACTAGATGCCAAGCTTGACCCGTGTTGTTCCTTTGATTCCGGGAATTTTAGGCAGGTTTCCCCTGGAAGCCATGCCTAAAAGTATTGGAATGCCACTTAAGAAAGGATTCTTTGGCATTAAAGTAGACATTTCCAGGAGCTAATGACACTAATCGTTATTTAATTGAAAGACAGTAGTGGAAATGTCAGCTTCAGCGTAAGCAATGTTACCCTGGGTTTGAACAAAATGTCTGGAAAAGACTAGAAAACTGGAGGAATTGGGCCACCTGGGCTCTGTGTGTTTAAAGGTGTTCTCTATGCTTCTGGGCTAAACCTCACCCAGGAAAAAGGTGTCAAGACGTATAACGGTTTGTCCTTCGTACAGCCGGATGTCCTGCAATCAGATTCTTTGTGACCCATGTTCCAGGGGTGTTATCCTGAGCTTTAATGAAAAGAGTCCACAGTAATGAGTAAGCCTGGAAAGAACTAATCTCCTAAATCTCAAGCAGACGTTGACTTCATGGTGACAAGGAAAACAACCAGAAATGTCTAATTTGGTTCCATTGGTACCAGTTGCTTCAGACGATGGCATCCTTGGCAGTGACAGTATAGGTGAACTTTCAGTGGATGGAGCTGGGTCAGCAGACATAACCTTGCGTGTCCACAGCAGCTTTGCTAAGTCATTGGAAGCAGAAGCTACCTTCCCCAAGAGTCACTTTTGGGAATGGGACTAGTAGAGAAAGAAAACATTGACTATCACGACATAGAATAAACTATTACTACAGATCATACTCAAGGCAAGCCTTATGTATTTGAGAAGGAAACAGTGCTGTTTATGTAACTGGAGGAGAGGGAACACGTAAGAATTTTTTTTTCTGGTAGTTATTGTGTGACCGTCAGTTGGTGTGACCTGAAGAACCCAGTTTGCGTGAGAATTTATAAGAGCCTTTCTGAAATTTACAGACACTTTAAGGTACAGCAAGGTCAAAGTCAGAAATCACTGACACAGCATAATCTCCTAAGTGCACTGGAAACTCAATTTGAGTTTTTAAACAATTCACTAGCCCTCTCCTTTCAGGAAGCATCTGTACCAGGACATACGAGTCGCCCATATCACCCATATGATATCGCCCATATCACAAAGCCACAAACTACATCGGAATATTTACGGCCCTGAGAATGCCAATTACTCCAGGAATAGTGCATCTAGAAACAGGTTGGCTTAGTTCAGTTGGCTCTGTTCTCTTCTTTTGTTCCATGTTGGCTCTGACCACTTTGCCATTGAGTTTTGGTAACTATCTTTATTTGGGATATAGTTTCAATATTCAGAAAGTTTTTAATAAGTAAAATATTCACAGTGTCAGTCCTTGGAAAATACAAAACTATTCTTAACCCATAAAATAAGGAAAAACATTGCTTTGTGTAGTAAAGTTTTCCTTTAAAAATATCAATGTCTTTGATAGGGGCTATTAATGATTGAATTCTTAGAAAGCACACAGAGACCAAGAAGAGAATTCGGAGGAATCAAAAGGATACTTAAACCATTAAAAAATAATAACTATGTGAAAAGGCTTAGAAAATTGGGATTTTGTTTTAGAAAGAAGACAACTTTCCAGGGGATTATTATTTCATAACCAGAAGAGCTGTTAGAGGCAGAGTGAGAACCGGTTGCTGTCTGGGCCCACTTAGAACAAGAAGAGAGGAAGCAGGGTGAAGAGGGAGCGTACTGGGAGTTAGGCTAGAAAGGGTTGACTCGAACGAGGGATGGTAACACTCCAACACCGCCGGCAGACGCCGGTGAACACATGCCTGTGTGCAGTGGAAGTCAATAATAGGCTGCAAAATTTAAAAGTCAGACACTTGTCCAGAGGTTTCTCAAGATCCCTAGGCTCGTCTTTGAACAAGTTACACAGAAAATATTATTTCCAGCTTTTCACGCCTCTGTCTTCATTGTATGTCAGGATTAGCAAGTTCTTACTAACTGTTTTTGTCCACACTAATTCGTTTTACTGAATTCAAGTTTGGCTTAATTGTTAGGTTTCTGAATGTAGAAAATGTCTGATAGATGGAGGGTGTGGGAGATAAATAAAGTTAGTGGTTTTAAAACATTTTGTGCAGCAAAATGCTTGCTTCTAACAAAATCTGCTGGGATTGGTCAATATGGATAAGCAGAGCCACTCTGGTCACCAGAGAGTGACAGTGAGTGAGGCAGGGACCTGTTGCTCTTACCCCTCATCCCCGTTCTCAGCACTGGCCCTTCCAACAAGCCCCAAGATACCCTGCAGGAGCCTCTATAGCTTTTTAAGCATAGTTGAAACATCATTGACCCAGAAAAGAGTGACATGTTGCACACTGGTCGTAATTTATAGCTAATAAAATGATTTAAAGCGTATTGTCTGTGTCCTTCCTGCTTCAGCCCTGAGATTCCATTAAAGCATACCATTTCAAAGCATCTGGTAATGACTTTTTAAGGGTTATCATAAGCCTAGTTATACTAAGTTTAATGAGAAAAACTATTTTAACGTAGAAGGAATTCCTGCATTGTGGGAAGAATTCCTAGTTCCATCATTTTTAAGAGACATATGAAATGAAAAGTGCTTCTATTGAATAAAACAGAAGAAAATTGTACTACTTAGAATTTGATATTGGACCAGGGCCACCTTTTCCATTAGGCATAAGAGGCATAGGGCCCTCAATTTGGGGGGGAACAGGAAATTGGTTTATTCTTTCTAAAAACAGAATTTAGAAAATGAACTAGGCCAAAGAAAATGGTTTACTATATAATATTAATAATTTATTTGGATTGCCCCCTGTTCGTCCCATTGGTAAGGGAGAGATTTCTGAACTAGGGCTATGGCAATGGCCCAGAACATGGCACTTGGCATGGGAAAGATGACACCCACAGAAGTTTGCTAGTCACCTAAGCCTCAGGCCCAGGAGAAGAGCACACTGCACAGTTCAGGGCCACACAGCAGCTGCACTCAGAGCCTGTGAACAGCTGGGGGCTGTGGGAGGCTGGCTTCGCAGTATGGAAAGGATGAAGTGTCCCCTAGTTCCCACAGGAGGATGTGATTTGGCTGGTTTGAATAATTCCACAGGCTGGCTAGGAATTGAAATCCACTACTTGGGGAGAAGCAGGACCCGTGCCTGGTCCGTCTGATAAAAAGGGATTGTTTGGCCACAGACCTTATCCACCAGAGCAGAGTAGGAAAAAGAACTTAGGTAATGAGCCACTTAAGGCCCTCTGGGTTTCACCAGCTATCAAGGCAACCTTTAATGCTGAACTTTTATACCAATAGGTCATAAATACATTTACATATATAGATAGATAGATAGATAGATAGATAGATAGATAGATATACATATATGCATGCTTTAATGAATGAAGGAACCCACAAAAACAAAAGTACCTGGAGCCCATATGCAGTCCTGTTTGGAACTGGTTTAGGGCTAGTCTGCCACCTCTGTTTCAGACTAAAACAAGGGTCTTCTTAATTAACTCCCAGATTCTTCACGATCTAGCTCTGTTCTTAATCTCCCATTTAAAAATAATGGGGTCCATATATCAAAAGTTACTGCATGAAGGACATGTAAGGGAACTACTTAGAGTCAGAATATGTGATTAATGTGGCTTTCTTTCCTGAAAAGACACTCTCTGTAATCTTGATCAAGTTCTTCAATCTTTCTGAACCGAAAGTTCCTTATCTGTGAAGGAACCGCATAAAGATTCAATCAGCGAAGTAGCGGAAATCACCTCTCACAGTGTCCAGCCTGTGTTACTTGGATGTAAGTCATCATTGCAATAAAGTGTTGACTTTATTATTTCTGAATATTCTCTATAGATGTTTCCTGGGATTATTAGGCATGCAACACATATGTAATGAATGGATGAGTAGATAGGCAAATGAACTTACATATATACAGGGGTCCTTGTCTTCACTCACAACATCTTCCTTACCTAGAATGCCCTCCCCACTCTTTTTTGTTTTTCTAAGTTCTGCCCTTCTTTAAAAAATCAGATTTAATCTCATTACACAATTTTCTAACAACCTAGATCTCTTTGATATTTTCTCTGAATTTTTGGAGAATTTATTCTCTGAGACACTCATGTTGAACTGAACCCATGATGACTTGTGTATTAATTCTTCAGATTATTTCCTATCTCCCTAGGCCATAGAACTTTAAGTGTTAAGGAGCATGTCCTACACCTTTTCATTTTCTTAACTTTAATATCATGTCCTGCTCACAACAGGAACTGAGTCGAAGATGAATAGCAGTCTTCATTCTTATTCTCTCACCTGGTTTAGTTGACAGCAGCTCTTTAGTCATTTGGACTCAACATTTTAGTTTCCAAAGGTTAAATGCAGATTCTCAGAGACCCTGGATTTAGTGTGATCCCTATTTGTTTGAAGGTAGTTTTATTGTCAGAGAGCACAGACTGAGAAGTGGGTGAGGTTCCCCTGCTGATAACACCAAATGCACTACATCTTCCCCAATGACCCAGGCTTTCCTATCCACGTCAGTGTCTCCTCAAACCCTTTCAGTCTCCCGCTCTGTTCTTCAACCACGTACACTGTTCTGCCTCTGAACTGTTCGCTGTACACCCCAGTTCCATGTTCTCTAAGTCAGGCCTTCGTCAGCCTTTCTGGATTACCGAAATGGCCTCTGATTGGTTCCCTCTCCTTCAATGTATCCTAACTCTTACCCCCTAAATCATCTTCATAACATAGTTAATTTTTTACTCAGCAAATAACCTCTTGATCTAAATATTGTTATTTATTCAGTATTCAATCATTTACAGTTTAAAGACTGTGACCAAATTCTTTTACCTAGAATCATAATTCCTTTCAATGAGTATTTTTTCAATCTTACTGTGTATCATATCACACCTCTTTAATGTTATGCAAGCTGGATTCACAAGTCTCTGAAAAACAAATAATACTTTTTGTTTCTCTGACCACATTCAACTTCCCTCTATTCGTAACGTCTGTACATAAATAGACCCCGTAAGGTATATCCCCATCATTCTAAATTCAGCTGAACCTCAAATCTACAATATTGGGGGGTTTTGTATCTTCTTCAGGAAGACTACATAGACTACATTTTCTACTCTGAATGATTTCTAATTTCTAAATATTTTGTCCGTTCCTCATTCTAGCAATTTCACAATTTATCTTAGAATAATGTGTGTGTGTGTGAGAGAGAGAGAGAGAGAGAGAGAGCAAGAACCCTATCTTGCCATGTATAATGTGCACCCATGTTGTGGGCCCAAAATTTCAGGAAAAAAAGTCTTTCATTTTAATTTTTGATTCAATTATTTATTTATTTATTTATATTTAGATACTTGTTTTTTGGATTATAAAGGAATTTTAGCATTTATTTCTGAACAGGCAAATATTATTATTGCTTTTTAAAGTTATACTTTTAATGCATAAGCATAAATAAAAGAACTAAAAATATTTATATAGGTAAGGAATTAGTACTGCCCACATACAATGCTCATCCTTATTTTTCCCTCAAAAACTTGGGCAGAAACTGCACGTTATACACGGCAAAATACGGTACTCTGCTAGGTGGTGAACTTCCATTTGATAAATATTAATGTCTGATTATCTTTCCATCCCTAATGGTACCTAGAATTATGCCTTGCCCAAAGTGGGTAATTAATAAATGCCACTGAATTGAATTTTCTCCCCTGAACTAAAAGACAGAAACCCTCTAGGACTTTGGTGTCAGAAACAAAAAAAAAATTCCAATTAGCTGTGTCCACTTCAACTGGAACTAAAAACCAATAAATCTTTTTCTGTACATTATCCTATTAATCACCTTAATTTTCTCCTTCAAATTTGAATGTAAACCCTGCCTACCCTTATACAATGAACTTTGCAATTATTAGAAAAAACATAAACAAGCAATAAGCTGATTTTCCCTACAACAGTTTTCAAATACTTTTCTAAGAAAAGGTATTTCACAAATAAAAAGTTCCATGGACATAGGAGTTTTTGAAATACCAGGTTAAACCAAGTTGAACCAATCTCTTTGCCACAGGTTTTTAGTACATTTTAATGCAGTGTGGATATCAGAGAGAAAAAGTATATAGAATTCCCTAAGAAGATTCTTGCTCAGAAAACTTTTTTATCCAGAGCATACAGCATACTGATGGGATGGTGTCTAGTGGAGTATTTTGGAAAATACTCTTCATGGGTGTTAATCTATTTTAACACAAGTAAAAATCTATTGTAAATATTATGTAATTTTTGCAAGAGATAGGTAACTTAATTACCAGCATGCTTAAATATATGAGAATATCAAAATATCTCTCTGAAAAATTAAAGATTCAGTCAATTTGTTATGTGCTAATGTAAGTCCTGTAAACAATTTTTTATAACACAATGAGGCTGTGTCTATACAGGTCAAAATCATTCGATGCTTGATTAAAATAGCACGCATACACTTTTTCAGTACAAAACAATAACTAAGCAGATTTCACAAACCTATGAGTTTTGTACATAACATTTTTAAGTCATGGAACGTGGCACTTAGGGACTGAGAAAGCTGTTGAACAACCTGAAGTCACTTAATTTTTAAGCATTTAATTTTTATACAGTCAAAAATTATTGCTTTACATAGATATATAGAATATAATCTATTTATTAATTTCTACACTGGTAGAGTTGGCATAATATATTTTATTTTTGTCAACCAGTTATATCCCAAAGTTAGTCACAGGTAAGCATGAGGTTCTTGGTCAATGATTAGAAATTAAATAGACAGCTAACCATCACTATTTCAAATAGTTATTGAAAAAATACTAAAGTTGTTTGATTTAGTATTACTTATGATTTAAACATTCATCTTACTATTGTTTTGCTATAAACTGAAAGGTCTCTTATTCCTATGTGATACATACCTAGAATACTTTGAAACCTTGGGTGCACTGGAGACACTAGAACATTGGCTGTGGTTATTTTTAATATTATCTCAATCACCAAATTAATCTCTAAAAGTATACACTTGTTGGGTTTATTGCATCAAAAAGACAACAAAATAATTGAGACTAAAACCATATTATGGGGTAAAATGTACATGTAATGAACACTTTACACTGTATTTTTCTGTCCCCTGAGTGGTCATTAGTAAGATTCAGAGTTTGTAGTCACACTTTCCAGCTGATTTAACTATAAGATGTGTGAGCCAGATTAAGCCAGTCCTACTGTTTTTCACTTGGAACAGAGACAGGACACTAATAGAGACCTACGACGTATCCACGTGTGACTACGTTCCTTGTAAACCCTGGACTCAGCCTCTGCGTGTGATGGAAGCGTAACCTGTACATTCAGCAGCCAAGGGAGGCCATATTATTCCAAAGAAAGCTTTTCTCCAGGAAAAAAGAAACAGTGAGAGGAGGTAAAATAAATAATCAGAGGGAAATAGATGACCAAGAAGGAAAAATGTAGAGGAGGAGCAAGAAGGCTTCCCAAGTCCCAAAAACTTCTTAGTTCCCTTTGCAGGTTTTTCTTCAGGCTTATCTGCATTTTGGTTTTTGCAGTCACTCCTATGTCCTGATTTTTTTAGTCTCTATTGTGCTCAAGCTAGTTCAAGTTAGAGAGTGTCATTTGCCATAGCCAAGTTTTAAACAAAGTATGCAGAAAATTAATGGACAGCTGTAAGACAGGAGTGGGGGGTGGGGCCTGGTTGAAAGAAGGTGAAGGGAGTAGTAAAAGAACCCTACGCATGACCTAAGCACATGGCCAACTGCGTGGGGACTGCCTGAGGGAGTGGGAGGGTTGAGTGGAGGGGGCACTGGGGGGGGGGGGACAACTGTAACATCATAAACAATAACACATGATTTAAATTTCACATGAACAAGTATAAAGGACACATGGCCAATAACTAAGGTGGGGGGTGGAAATGGGAGGGAGGTGGGGAGCACGGGGGGGGGGGCAGGGCTGGGAATATAAGACAGAAAACTGTACTCGAACGAGAATTAAATGTAAAAAATAAAATAAAATAAAATAAATAAATAAAAATAAAAAGTTAACTCTTCCACTTACAAACTGTATGACTTTGCTTGAGTAACTTAACCTCTCTGTGCCATAGTTGCCTTATTTATAAAATGGAGAGAATAATAGCATTTATCTCCTAGAGTTACTGTGAAGGGTCAAAGAGAAAGTGCGCAGATGGAATTTGTCAGAGCGCGTGTGGGCCGCGGCCGGTCCTCAGTGAGGTGCACATGAGATGAGCACAGCCACCAGCACACACATTGTTCCATAAAATTGTCAACCTGCCTTATAGAGCATTCCATACCTTTTCAGAAAAATGTTTATAAAAACAGTAAAAAACACACTCATCCTATAGGACAAGTATCCATTAACAGGACAAATGGCCATTAATGGTCACAAGTACCCATTAATAGTCACAAATTTCCCTCAATTTACAAACACAGATATTCTCTCATCTGTTCATTTCCTAAATTCCTAAATGTTGCTAGTTTCTAGGAATACAAAAATAAAGGCCCACATCTTTGATATTAGGTGGTCGTTTTTTAAAGAGCAGGCATTCATATTCTAGGTACTTCTAAACAGTTTTACACTGTTATTTACATATTTGAAATTTCAGATTCTAAAGAAATGAGACATCATGGACTTCCTGGAGTCATTTAAGAAGTAGACATGTATTCAACAAAATTCATATTTCCTGTGTTAGTGTAAAAACAGATGTTTTATGATTAAAGTGGATATATGCTACTTTAGGTCCCAGGAGCAGTGAAAATGTAGACTCATCTGGAAGGAGGGGCTATAATCACTCAACCAGTGTTTTTCTTCCAGAAAGTTGCTCCCAATGTGTAGGGAGGAAAAACGTTGTCAAATTAAATCATCCAGATAAAATATTGAAACACACTAAATTCTTAAAGAGAGGAATACTACATATTGCACTTCGGAGAATATTTCTTCTTCTAGGTTTCATTGGTTTTTTAAAATTGTTCCTTTTTGTTATTTGAAGTACAGTGACTATTGTACACACTCAGTAGAAATGATAAGCACCAGACAGGCAAGTGAAAATTACATAAAAATAGAAAAAGGAAAAATACTATTAAGTGCATGTGTTTTGAAATAAACAATTTATAAAAGAAATACTATGGTTATTTTTTTATTTCTTTCTTTAAAATGTACTTCTCAAAAGGAAGTTATATTATAATGTCTACATGTCATAAGTCCAGTGGAAAGAAATGTAGAGTCTTGTAGATACTATTATCTACTATATTAGTTTTTAAAGTATGGGTACTATATTTTAAAGTCATACTTCGAAAGGGGCTTGGGGACCCCAAGTGTTTAAAAATTGTAAAGTTTATCTATCATCTTGAAAATAAAATACGAAATTGTGTTGTCGCTCAACAACAACAACAACAAAAAAAAGTATCTTTTATCGATTATGCCTGGTGATGTGCATTGAAAATGCCTCTTAGTTACATTTAGATAATGAAATTAAATGATAAGATCTGAATAGACCCTAATAAATTTTTCAAGCAGCTTCAGTATAACTATTGTCATCTTTTCTGATGAAGCTGAGTCCCATATAGCTAGCATTTATTAAGTACTTTCCTGGTGTCAGGTACTGTGCTGAGGAATTTATCAGAGCATGTGGGCCACAGTTACATCATATACATTTTACTCAAGAAAAACCATATGAAATACATACCATAGCCACCACTTCACAATTGAGGAACCAAATTTTTGAGAGCCAACTGACTTGCCCAAGATCACCTGAGTAGGAGGTGGTGGGCCTATTGAAACGCAAAGCTGCTGCTCCAAGCTACAATGCCTCCCCTTGGCAGCCTTATGTGAGTACTGAGTATGTGCAAAGACTTCCATTATTTCAATGACTCTGTATAACTACTTTGCAGGAGTAGGCAACTGTTCATTTTAAAGTAGAGCTCAAGGTCACAATATTAATAAGTTAAAAGAAGGATCTATATTTAGTAAAAGGCGAAAGATTTATACGATCTGAAGAGAAACCAGAGTATAAGAAAGATCTATATTCAGGTGTGTCAAAATCCAAAGCCATGCTTACAATCTGCAAATCACAATGTCATATTGTCATATATGCCCAGAAAAAAAGAATGCTTTTCTTCTTTGTGTATTCTCATTCAGACTAGCATTGTCCTAAAATTCAGTAATGTATTTTGGAAGCATTAGGTATAATTATTGCTATCATTATTACATTTTTTCCACCCCACTTAATAAGGAGCACTTAGAGAGTCTTTTGGAAAACTGTCAGCAGTATTGAACAATGGTTTCTGAAACAGATTTGAATATTTGAACTCAAACTTAGTAAATACACTTTGAAAATTTAATGGAAAAAGTTAACGTGGACTAAGTGAGATTATAGATTTCTGACCCCAGTGTGGACACTTGATCACATTCCTGGAGTGAGTGAGAAATGCCCAAGGAAAATGCGATCATCTCTAAGAGTCCGCATTGTTTGTGGCTTCAGCTGTTAGTGTGGGAGATCAATCAAAATCCTCATGAACAATGCTTAAAGAATACTAACATAGTGGAATATTTGCATGTGAGTTGTTGCTTACACTTTGTTTTTTGAACTTACATAATCACAAGGACTCCCACTGAACTGCCTAAGATTTTAGAATTGCAGGACAAAAATATCTCTATCCACAAGTTGTATTTAACAAGCATGGTTTACAGTAAATTTCCTGACAATAGGAAAACCTGTGACCTAGGTGAAACCTTTTTCATGTGACCCTTCCTTATATCCCATCACATCCACCCCTTCTTAGTCCACAAAAGAAAGTATGCAGATGGTAGTAATAGGATGTACTAGCAAGGAAGGTCAAGGCCTTGGGTCAGCTAAATCCCAGGTCAATGAAAAAGTACAGTAGAGAGTATAAATGATGCTAAAAACAGAAGCATTTAGAAGGAGAACAACTCTAAAATATTTTTAAATGAAACTCAGCTCTCTTCAAACGAAGATGCAGAATTTAAAATCCCTATACATATCACCCACAACATCCACTACACAATAACAACAAAAAATAGTCATATGAAGAGACAGAAAAATGTAACTCATAGTCAAGAGAAAAACTAGTCGATAGAAACAGACTCCAAGAGGACCCAAATGTCTGAACTGGCAGAAAAGGACTTTAAACCTGATGGCTGATGGCTAAAGAGATAGAAAATTTCAGGAAAAATTATTTGTAAAAAAAAATGGAACCCCTAGAAATAAAAACGATAATATCTAAAATTTAAAAATATATATAATTGAATAACAGATTACATGCAATAGAAGAAAAAACAATGAATTTAGAGGCAAGTCAAGATAGAAATAATCCAAAGTACAAAGAGAAAAAATGTTGAAAGGACAAACAGGGCCTCCATGACCTGTGGGATGGTGTTAAGTGATAGGTATAAATATAATTGGGGTTTTAGGAGGAGAGAGAGAGAATGAAGCAGGAAAAAATATGGCACACTGGCTGATTTTTTCCCAAACTGGGTCAAAAACAGTAACCCAGAGATTTATACAGTTCAGCAAAACCCAAGTAAGAGAAGTAAAAAGAAAATCACAGATTATGGCACATTATGCAAAACTGCTGGATACTAAAGATGAAAAAATTCTTAAGATCAACCAGCAAAAAAGCCCACATGGCACACAGGCATGCAGCAATAAAATTACGATTAACTTATCAGAAGCAACAAACACCAGGTAAAGGAAGATATAAGGAGGAGAACATGAAAACCATTTAAGCTCTGCAAGCTCTAAGTCTCCGGGGTATAATGACACACACATATTAACTTAATGGAATGCTAATTGTTTATTGTTATTCTCACTGCATTTGCTTTCCATTATCATCACTGTAGGTAATGTCACTTAACTGTTCTTTTACCTGCCCAGAACAAAATGCCCTCGCCTGGAATGTTATTGAATAAGCATACCTTGCTGGTGAGCTTTCATCTTTCAGTGTTACAGGTGTAGCGCTTAGGAATGGACTGAACTGTCTTTCCTCCTCTCTCAATCCCAAGTCGCCAAAATGAGACTCTAAATGCCCCAGACCGAGAGTTCCGGTGCTCACTCCTGAACTGATTGAAGGTGGCCAGGGCCCAGGTCTGTTGTACGGCCAACAGAAGGCACTTCTATGGCCTTTGGATGTGGAATCAATTCTCACAGAAAGATCTAAGAAAACACAATGAATACCTTTCACACATACATGCTCAGAACAAGGTTTTTAATCCAAGTATTCCCCAAGGTACAGTTTAAGAAGTGAAAAGTATGTTAAACATCTCTTATGATGTCTTCCCTTGTACAGTATCATCTGTCCCTTGTTTTAGCTGTCACTTCAGCTGGGAGCTCCGTGTGAGCTCCTGCTCCCGCCTGCCCCACCGTCACCCCTGACCACCCCATCTTCTTGCTGGTCCTGTGTGCTCCTTGCGTCCTGCTCTGGTGCCCTCCTGTTCAGGGGTTAGGATGCTTCTGAATGACTGTAGAGAAACCCAAAATAAAGAGGAATGTCACACTATAGGGGAAGTTAGGAGTTAGTGAATACATTCTTGCCCTTTCATCTCCCAGTGAAAGTTTATGTCTTCTTATTGAACGGTCTGGTAATGTGAAGCAGTCAGACTCACATAATAGCCCTCAGTTCAACAGCACACCCTCACACTGACTCTCCAGATGGCCTTCACTCTCCTTACCCCTCACTTCTGCTCCCTGGATTGCACCCCTGTCGTGAACCGCTCTGCCTGGTTTCAGGAATTGTAACTATCTCCCTATGGCTAAGGATGAGCAAGTGACCTCCGGAATATGAGCCACAGGAGACAAATGCTGGCAGCAAATGCTGCCTCAGTTTCCTCTCCCTGCCCCCAAAGCTTGGTCGGAAGTCCATGATGGGTAAGTCTCCTCACAGAGGGGAGCAACCTAATCTAGATTCAATCAATTGGGAGGCCATCATGGAAAGACTTGGAGGGCTGCAACAAAGAGTGAGCAATGGACTCTTGCCCCCTGGCTATGTGACATAGCCCGGGTCCCCACATCCTCTGGGAGAAGTGCTTCCTGGCTCTAACCCCTTAAGCCTGAATACCTGATGGGGAGGAGTACAGCTCCTTGCCTTGCCAGAGCAGATCCCCGGGGGGCAAAAATCTGGCATCACAAAGAATTCCTGATAGACCTGTGATATCTGCTCTGCTAAGAGTGCTTTCATTCATATGTTAAGGGTTCAAGCAGGAAACCCTAAAGTTTCTGCAAAACTCTCTTCCTGACAGACTCTGACTCAGACTAAGCTCTCAGATTTCTTTGAAATGTCATCTACTGTTTGATCCTTGCCACATTGTATTCCTGTGTATTACAACCCAGTAAAAGCCCCTGAAGGAGGGGGCTCAAGGCCTTTTTACCCTGAGAAAGTGGCCACTGCTCACGGCCCTTCCCTTTTGAGGGATTGGCCACCTCTCCTCCCCAAGCAGATCACGTCTTGTCTTGTTTTCTTTCATCTGTGGCAGACAGGGGAACTTTCAGGAAAAGTCGCCCCCACATGCACTCCCCTGTCAAGTAAAAACCGTAAGCCTTTGCCTTAGGCTCCGGGTGTTCTTGGAAATCAGACTAAGCCAAGGTGAGATTCTTTAATTTATTGATCCATTCATTGAGAAAACAATAGAAACTGAGAAAATGAAAACATTCTTATACTTCATATATTGCTTCAAAAACATTTATTCAGTAACTCTTGTGAAACCTGAGGAAGAAGACACCGACTAAGAAGGAATCCTGGTGGTTAACTGGGCTCAGATTTTTAAACACAGAGTTTAGCAGCCATTTCTACACAGGGGCCTCTCCTGCAAACTGCACTTCATGGAGAAGCCTGCACTGAACTGCCTGCCTGTGTGCATTTCTGGCATCTGAGCCAGCCCTTATAGAGGAGTTCCTGGAATCCTATTTCAACCTATAGGTCTGAGGCTTTACTCACCCAGTTGAAGCTGCATAGCTCTGACCAATCAGCACAGTGCCTTTTGGACCAATCCAAACTTCAAGAATTTGGTGAACTCATTTGTATGAGGACAAACCAATCAGGGACCAAGGGTGTGGATTTATAAGTCTATATAAGTCAGCTGCCTTCTGGCTCTGGGAGCAAACTCTTCCTTTACAACAAAAACTGAAGACTGTGTTTTCCCAGCTGAACTGAAACACTGAAGCTTTCTCACCAATGTGGAACAGAGCAGTGCAGGCCAGAGCAGACTGGCACAGAACAGGGCAGAAGGAAGCACAGCAGAGCAGATCAGCAAGGAGCAGAGCTGTCTAGGTGGACAGGGACCTGGCCCTAGGACCACCCGGCCCCAGGGCTGCTCACAGCCATGCTGTATCACGATTGAGCTGTTTTGCACCCCAAACTGAAGACTGCTATTGGCATTGAGTTGGAGCCAATGACCATCAGTTGATACTATGAAGGGTCAGAGACTATATTTGCTGCTGTGGATACAGTGGTGCCTGAGAAGGCACTCTTAACTTTGCCCTCGACAAACATTCAGTCCTGTTGGGGAGACATAAAAGTTAAGTCAGATAAAGTAATTAGAAAGTGTGTTAAGTGTTAAAAAGGAAACAAAATAGCATTCTGAGAAATAATTAGAGACGACTCTTTTAGATAGGTCTGCATTTGCGGATGTTTGACAGAATTCTTAATTGCATTCCACAAAGGCTAACTCTAGCTGGTTACCAGAAAACATCGAACATGTATCAAGTAGCTTATAATACTGTTGGGAGGAATGGAGAACCAGGCTCTGAGACAGAGCATGCAGGACCAAACCCCAAACCACACAATACATCTGTCCTGATGAAGAAAGAGCCACGATGTTAGTGCTGACCCTCCGTGGTCAAGGCAAATCATTTCTGCTACCCACCAATGTCACTTCGGTGGGAAGAGCTTGATCCTAAACCGATGGAACACTACCTCCTCTTCCACCATGGAGGGCACCTCCAGAGCCTTCTGTGACGGCAAAAGGGGAAGCACCACCCCGAGCTCATTGAAAGTGTCTGACTAGTGGATCCTGGGCACCTGCCTGCTCCCCAATGCAAGGGAGCCAGGGATTCTGAGTCAGGATGTTTCTGCTGGGCAGGTGAATGGCATGACCTGGCGATGCCCACAAAGGAAGAAAGGCGGCAATGACGGAACAGATGCACGAGGAGAGTATGCAAAGACCTCAGGGAAGTTACCTCCCCAAGTTAGTGCGTAAAAAAAATTGTTTAAGCCTTTACTTTGAAATAGAACAGCAAGGCTATTCTCAGACCTAGACAGAGGTACAGCAGGGTTATGTTGCAGAGGTGCTGTGTCCGATCATAGACAACATGGGCAGAAGTGAAGGAGGAGAAGACGGAAAGCTGGACAGGGGACGTGGCGACGGGATGTGGCCACGGGCCTCAACACAGGTTGTCCTTTAAGTAGCCTGCAGCTGCCCTCCATTCTGACTGTGTTCAGTGGGGAGATGATTTGGAATTTATGTAAATCACAACTGTAAATTTGGAAACTCATTTTCCCTTTATTGTAAAGAGTTCAGGAACCCAATAAATATTCATGTGAAATGAATGAATGGTACACAAGATGAATTTTCATATAAAGGGTTAGGTCTTAAAATTGGAATATTTTAATGAGAACTGAACATTTTCATTTGGATGCTAATATTCTGAAAATTGTTAGTGTACTACTAATAATCATGGTCTCCAACAATTTATGATATGGTGAAAAATAAAACACAACAATGTGTTGCTGCATTCTCTTTCTAGGTAAACCATAACCACATGCCTATTTTCCAAAGTCACAATATAAATCTACAAATAATTATTTATGGAGCTGACAAATTTGCTGCAGAGTTTCTGCATGCATTCATTTCTATCACTAAAAAATTGGATTTTAAACACTCCTTTCAGAAACCCAACCATGGGCAATATTTAAGTCCAAATAGTATGTCATCTTAAAGCTTTGAAGGTAGTAATATACATTGTGTGGAAAAGCTTTATGATGTCATATCATAGATCTATTTCACATAAAATGTGTTAATGCTTCCAATCTTTTATTCTCTTTCAGAAATGACATATGGCATAAAAACATGTAAATCTTTTACATCGGGGAGAAATCAGAGCTTTTTCTTTCAGAACAAAGAACAAGCTTAGTTGGAGGTGGTTGGCTCTCCGCTGCATGTTTTCTGAACCTGCAGCCACAGACGACTTACTATAGAGACTGATGGTTGATGTTCACAATATTATACAGCAGATGGTCACACGATGTACCACACTTACTCACCACATGAGTACAGTGGTCATTAGCCCCATTTTACAGATAAGAGAATCATGGTTCACAGAGGTGTTTTGACCTTCCAAATAGCACCAAGCTACAATCACCAAGCCATGTCACATCGCTGCATGGAATGTATGAGCTCAAAGATTCCACCCGGGTCCTCAGCCAGTGATCCTGGTGCTCCTTGTGTCTGTCCCCATATCTCTGGATTATGAACATTCTTCAATAAACATCGCTGCTAGTTTGAAAAACACATACAAATAAATGTGCTTATGGCTACTTTATAACTAGTGATACAGCAACAAGGCTACCCTGAATCACATTTTCATTTTTTTCCCATTTTCCTTCACATCTGTTGAGAAAATAGCTACACTCAGGTACTTTCCTGGGTGAAAAGAGCAGTCAAGAGGGAAGGCATCTGTCAGGCAGAATTACTTCATAACTCTTCTTGTGAAACTACCAGAAGACAGAGCACATGCCCCAAGAGGTACAAATATGCCACACATTGTCATATTTTGTCAAGCAGTACACATTGTCACTTAATATGCCTTATTGTCTCATTGGTTGTAATATATTTTATATTGTTTTCCTTCCAAAGGGATGAGGAGTGCACAATCCCAAAAGTATAGCCATCACTAGATCCTTCAAATATTAAGGATTAAGAGGAAAGACAGTATTAAGAGGAAAGACTACTATGTACTCAGCTACAGCAAATGGCAGCATGGGCAACAGGAGACATGGCATTTATTCTTTACATCATATGATGGGGCAAAGACTCTCCTTCCACTGAAGATTCAGGAGAAGATGTGTTCAGAGGAGGTATACGTAGACAAAACAGTGCTGTTTTGTGAATGGATGTAACCTAAAGTTATTAGCTAACCATAACCTCGTTCCTAAAGTTATTAGCTAACCATAACCTCGTTCCTAACCCTCACTGTCGATGACACAACTTAGTCCTGGAAGCCCCCAGAAGGCATCTCATCATGTTTGTTCACAGATACATTTTTTCTATAGGTATTAAAATTGCAATGAGTTTTACTTTGTAACTTAATGTTCTGAAATCCCAAAGATGTCCTATGCAATAAATAATGTGCACAATCTGTTTTCATCAGAGAGTAACCTCTTGAGAACTTCTCAAGGATGTACTGCAGCCACTGAGAAGTGACCCTCTGGACTGGGAGGATCCACATTTCCTTGTTGTCGTCTAGCTCTGTTTCATGATCTGAATGCCCTGGTTTTCAGATGCCATACATTTGTGTTAGCTTTTCTTGAGTTACATATAAAGGTATTATTCACACACTTCTTGGATATGTCATGAAGGAAAGTTGTTCCAAGATGACTCTCAGTTTTGCAGATCTGCAAATCTCATTTAGTTAGTTCACCCAGAGAACAGACTGAAGCCAACAAAATTAATAAATACTGATTTCTAAATCAGATGTCAACTTATTAATTTATAAGGAGACATTTATTACATAGGGACATAAATATTCATGTGTATAGTAGACAGTGACTGGAAAGTTTTAATCATTTTGATTTATAATTATGCATTCATCAATATCTCTACTCACCCAGCATTATGAGTGTCTAGAAAGGTTGGCTGTCCATATTTTACTAGAAAGAAGAGGTGTAACACAAAATATGCCTTGAGTCATGTATAATAATAGAAGAGTGCCAACATCTATCCAACTCTTTGTCTACAGATGTCAACTTTTCCAATATTTTCATCTCATTGAAATGACTGACGTGGAGTTTCTAAAAACTGCATAGACAAGCATAAATCATCTTCCTTATTTGTGGTCTCCAGCAATTATATTACAGAATCAATTTAGGTACTCAGGCAACCGAACTACATGTGTCATTCAAAGTTCTCAAATGGAAGCCTTGACTAGCATTCAAAATTAATTATTAATATTAGTTTTACTAAACTCAGGCTATATTTCAAGCAGGGGAGAAAATGGGGAAAAAGTAAGAAAAGAAAAACAGAGTGGATTTTTTGTGACTTTTAAATTTCAATTTACTTTCTTTATACCTAATGCATTGCATGCTTTCAACAACTAGAGAATTGGGTTGGCCAAAACATTCATTTCATTTTTTTCCCATAAGATGGCTCTAGTAGCACTTAGTTGTCTTTAAATTCATTCAAAACAATTTTGTTAGATTGTATTGTAATAGTTGTCATATCAGTGTGCATTAAAAAAACACCTTATCAAAATTGGTGAATTTTTGTGTAGCCATTTTAATATTAAAGATGGGAGAAAATAAGCTTCATTTCCAGCCTATATGCTTTATTATTTCAAAAAAGTTAAAAATGTACCTGAAACATAAAGAAAATAGAATTTGAGCAATGTATGGAGAAGGTGCTCTGACTGACCCAATACATTACAAGAGGTTTGTGAGGTTCTGTACTGGACCATGCTCCATGGTCAGGTAGACCAGTTGAAGTTAATAGCGATCAAATCAAGACATTAGTTGAGAATGATCCGTGTTGTATCAAGTGGGAGATAGCTGACATACTCAAAATATCCACAAATCAAGTGTTGAAAATTATTTGCACCAGCTTGGTTATGTTCATTGCTTTGATGTTTGGGTTCCACAGAAGAGTAAAAAAAAGCCTTCTTGACCGCATTTTCACATGTGATTCTCTACTTAAATGAAATTAAACAAATAGTGATTGGAAAGTGAACGCTTTACAGTAATTTGGAATGGAAGAGATCGTGGGGCAAGTGAAATGAACCACCACCAATCACAGCAAAGGCCGGTCTCCATCCAAAGAAAGTGATGTTGTGTATATGGTGGGATTGGAAGGGAGTCCTCTAGTATGAGCTCCTTCTGAAAAACCAAACAACTAATTCCCACAAGTACCACTCCCAACTAGACCAACTGAGAGCAACACTTGATGAAAAGCACCCAGATTTAGTCAACAGAAAATGCATAATCTTCCATCAGAATAACATAAAACAGCAGGTTTCTTTGATGACCAGGCAAAAACTGTTACAGCAGGGCTGGGAAGTTCTGATTCATCCACCATATTCACCAGACATTGCACCTTTGGATTTCATTTAATGAGGGGGGCGGTCCAAAAAAACTGGAAGGTATTTAGAAAATATTGTGTATTAATTGTTACTTGGCTAAACATCAGTCACCTTCAAAGCACATTCCATTTGATACAATACACCCATCAAGACTTTTTCCCACTGCTCAAAACAGTTCTTGAAGTTGTTGGTATTGATGTCTTTTAGTGCTTCTGCCATTCTCATTTGTTTGTTTGTTTCACCTCTTCCACATCAGCACAATGTTCCCCTTTGAGGACTTCTTTCAGCAGGGGAAAGGAACAAAAAATGTCACTGGGGGCAAGATCAGTTGAATAAGGAGGGTGGGGCATGGGCGTCTTGTTGTTTTGGTCAAAAACTGCTAAACACTAAGCATGGTGTGGGCAGGTGCCTTTGTAAGTGACCCATCATGAAATGGGAAAATGCATTGGAATCATCTTGAAAACAATATTCACTGAAGCAAAACGCATCCTCTCACAACACCACCAGCTGTACAGTGATATAGGTGGTTTCCTAGAACACGCACTTAGCAGAGGAAGCCTGTACTACAAGGGGCCTGCCCTCCAGGAAACAACTCCAGGTTTGGGGGTGGTTTTTTTTTGCAGGGGATCCCTACTGGTATTTCAGTCTTTACAAAATTCTCATAGTGGAAAAAAATTCAATTTCCTGGAAGACTGCAAAAGGCACCTGGAACAGCTCTTTGCTTAAAAATATTGAAAGTTTTGGGAAGATGGAATTATGAAGTCGCCTCAAAGATGGCAGAAGGCAATGGAACAAAGTAGTGAATACATTGTTCAATGAAGTTACTGATGAAACTGAGCCATGAGCCATGTCTTTTACTTTTACTTTAAAACTGAACGAAGCTTTTGGCCAACCCAGTATTTTCTCTTCCACCCTATCATGCATTTATTACTCATGTTACCTGATATATTTAGTGACAATCTTAGTTTCTTTAAAAAGGTAAATGTTATGAAAGTAAAGCAAAATCACATGAGTAAAACTTACCTCAAAATGTCATGGCATTTGGTGTCCACCAAAGCAGCAATAATCAAAAGCCAAGGCGAGAAACATCCAAAACAGAAGATGGCAACATCAGTCTTCCTAAGTCAGTTAAATATAATTTCTATAGTTTTTGTTCCTTATTGTCTTTTACTTAGAATTATTTTTTAAATATTCTTTTATTCTTTAGTCATTCAGTAGGTGAATAATAGACCAGGTTTTAGAATTTGCACATAAATAATAGGGACTCGAATATAACTAGGACTTGGATATAACTGACAGAAAAATAAATCAAATATTCAAATACATATTTTCTAAGATAAACTCAAATAGATTGAACTACCATTTCATAACTAATTATTTATATGCATAGTTTTTGTCATTTAAATATTACTTTCAATAACAAACTTTGTCCTCTTCCCCCAGTCCTCTTCTAAAAATTGTTTCAAGTAGGATTGTAATTATTTCTTTTTCTGTTTTAGAAAATATACCTGTGATTGTTGATTTCATTAACTATCCCCAAAATCTGAAACAGCATACTGACCATGCAGAGTATTATAGCTGTGTCTTAAAGTAAGATGGGAATGTCATTAACTGTACAAATTATCTCCTGAATTGCCTCTACAAGCCAAAGAACCAGCTCTCCTGCTAGGATTCTGAGAGTTCGCATGACCTGTGTTGTTGAGTCTCCTTAAGTCCGCACACCAGTGTGTAAGGAATGAAGGTGAGCTTATGGCATCCGAAGAAACCAGGGACTAGCTACTGCTATATCACAGCCAGTTCTTTTACTATCTTCTCTGCAAATTCATATCTCTAAGCAGGTAAAAAACTTTCTACTAAAAAGATGACCACCAAAATAATCACAAATGCCATTTTTTTTTATTTTAGAAGAGAGCTAGTTCAGTTTAACCATCACTTTCATTATTAACTCTCTAACTCACATTTGTTGAAAGTTAATTGATATGCATGTCTGCGGGTGTATATATAATCCCAAAGCTCTGTGGTCGTATCTTCCTTCTATTTTGTTGTGACACATTTCATCGATTTTCCCCTAGTCCGCACTGGCCCAAGTGTTTAACTGGTGCCATGTTCCGAGAGGAGTCACATTATCACAGGGACCTTCTAATGTGTGTTAAATCAGATAATTTGTTCAAATGCTGCCAAGGCCAGTGCAATGGTACGGCCAACAGTCGCTCCTTAAATGACACAGGCCCCATCCATGGGTTCAGAGTTGGTTTTTACAGAGTGATTCCTTATTTTTCTAACTATATAATGCTTTCCAATTCATTCCCAGACCTGAAACTTGCAGGCGATTGATCCTACAGTCTGGGCAGTACTATCCTGGGTGGGAATAAGCTAAGTGAAATTTTGTCTTAAGGACTTTCTCTAGCCCAGGGGTGTCAAGCTCATTTTCACTGGGGCCACATCAGCCCTTCAAAGGGCTGAATGTAATTTTAGGACTGTATAAATGTAACTTCTTCTTAACCAGGGGCAAGGAGCTCGGCACTGCTCCCTGGTAGAAACAAGGTGCTGGGCCAGATTCCGCGGGCAGGCCTTGTGTTTGCCAGCTGTACTCTAGACACGTGGGCATTGGAGTTGGGGCATTGGGCTTTCAGAATCAGCTACCGTTGCCCATGTTCTGTGCAGTTCCCTATCTTACTCTCCCTCACTACCTCAACTGAATTGAGTTGGATTTTGTCTACTCCTTTATTAGAGGCATTTATTTACTATATTGTTCATAAAATCTGGCTTCTTGAAAGTTTAGCTCTTCTGTAACTAATCTTGGGTGGTTTGTGTATTAACTAAATTGCATCCCCCCAAAATTCATAAGTTTATGACCTAACCCTTAATGTGACTCTATTTGAAGATAGGGCCCAAAGGTAAAGGTAGTTAAAGTTAAATGAGGTAAAAAGGGTGGGCCCCTGATACTAAGGGATTCACGTCCTTGTGAGGAGAGACGTCAAAGAGTTTCTTCTTGTTCTGTCACTGCAGTTTGAGGACATGGACAGAGGCTGCCATCTGCCAGCCAGGAAAAGAGCCCTGATCAGAAATCTACCCTCCTAGGCCTTGATCTTGGACTACTAGTCTCCAAAAAATAAGAGAAAATAAATGTCTCTTGTTGAAGGCACCAGCCTGTGATATTTGGTTATGTCACCCTGCTCTGACTCATACAATGATGAAAACATTTGATTTAATTTTCATCCCAATAATTCAGGAGGAAAATTTTGAAGAAAAATGAGATAAGGACTTAGAGAACACACAATCTAAAACTCAGCTACCGTGTTCACTACTGAAACCCTAATCCCTGCACTCTGTGTCTCGGGGTCAGGGTATCTGCTTTTGCTTTGGCTAGATGTGAGACAGTGAAAGTACCCTCCTCCTGTCTAATTAAAGGTATACTTAATTTATCTCCGTTTTGCAACACACATAACAAAGTTCTGATTAATCAGCTCCAGAGAAAAGTAAACACTGCACTCCACTTAATTAAAAATTAAATTTTTCTGGAGGGTTGATTACAGCAAGGAGTTAGGGTATGCCTATGTTACGTATGTGTTGCTTGCAGGACAATGGTAGAGACGGACCCTGGAGAGTTGTGCACCAGTACAAACCAGAATACGCTCATTCATCCACATTCTCAACCGGGAATGGGTGTAGAGAAGAAGTTCAATGGGATATTCAAGAATTTTTAAATTACTGAAGCCTAAGATTCCAGTTGGGTTCATTAACCAGGAAATAGCTACTCAGGTAATCGGCACTAGAAGAAAAATCAAGTGAGTTATTTTCTACATAAAAATAGCATAGTTACTGTGCAAAGTTTAGTTCAACTAGGAGGAAGATGTAGCTTCCTGATTGTGTAAAATTGTAATAACCAGAGTGTTGCAAAATTACCTTAACATACCTGCACCTAATTATATGTCGCCATTCCATCAAGAGCAGCATTCCACTCTTCACTTCAGTCCCAGGCTCCTGTGTAGCTTTTCTCTTTCCATATCTAGAAAGATACAGTCTCAGATAAGAAACCACAGAAGGTGGAATCTTTAAGACAGAGATCAAAAGCTCTAACTGATACAGAGTCCGGAGGCAACGTAAAGGAGAACACGGGCTTGATATGAAAAACTGGGGATAGTGAAGACGGTGGCGCACCCTGGTGGTGATGGGTGTGAGGGTCTGAGAGCGCCCCAGGGTCAGGCCGGCACCGCCACGCGGGATGGGTTTTCAAAGGGAGATGAGAATCCACATTTTAATATAAAATATTTCAATCTGTACATATCCGATCAATGTAAAACTATGTTTAGGGTAAACATAGCGCATCTGCACGCCTTATTCAGTCAGGGACCACCTCTGCTCCCCTCATTTATTCAACCAGTGGTTTTGAAGTCTCATCAGTTTTTGCAAATATGAAGCAGAAGAGGGTGTTTCTTTACTGACAAATCTGGTTGTCAGTCAAATCGATGAAAATCATAATTCTGGTTAATTAAAAGACGTGACGAATCAAAGTAACCAGTTCATAGCAAGTATACTTCTCACTGCAAAACTGCAGCAGTGGAGAATCGTAACCCACCCCACCACTCTTTCGACGTTGTTTCTGTAAGTGCTGACTCTAACCAATAGGTAGTTTGTAGAAAAACAACATGTTTTCATAAGAATCCAAAAACTAACTTCAAAAGATGCGAACCCCAGCCTTCAGGCACCCCGGCCCCGGAAGGTTTGCTGAGTGTTAACCATGGAACCAGGATGACAGAAAGCCGGGATGACGTGAAGCCAGGATGACTGAACCAGGACGGCCCACAATGACCATCACTGTTCCTGCCGGAACGGACTGGGCTCGTCTGCACATGGAGGACTTTCCAAGCCCCTCCCTCGATCTCTTCGTTCTGTTCCCCCCGCCCTCAGGAAACCCTCTGCCTCCAGTCACAGGTGGAGATGGGCCGTGAGACCTAAGGAGTCCCTCATCTTCCAGGTGGTGGGCTTCCGAGTAAACCAGTTCCCTTTCCATCAGCACCTGCCTCTCCAATATTGGCTTTCCAAGCAGCAGGCAGCAGGACCTGCGATCGGTTTCCTATTTAACTATTCAATTGGTTCCTCATAATAAAAACAAGGTTTCTTTCAGTTGAAAAAAAATCTGTAATTTCAGAGTAGGAAGTTCATATTCCGTTGATCATTTGACATTTTCTAGTTGTTTTGGTATAGTTCAAATACACCTTGAATGACATTATTCACCCCACTTTCTTTTCTGTGCAACAAAGGTATGCTAAACCACTGGCATACCTTATTATCTAATGTTTCCAGGTAATTTTTTAAGACCCACAGCTGTCACAACAATACAGAACCTTCTGTTCATCCAGGAAGAGCACAAAGGCATTCACCCCACGCTCCATGGTATTGTTGGCTAAAAGGGCCATGTTTAAACTTTTAAATGCACCGTGTTCAATTTACCTTAGTTTGTTCCAGAAATATTTTATACTTAATCCTTTTTGTCCAAGTTAGAAAACTGATGGCTTTTGAAAAATTAAACTAGTCTATTTCATAGTTTACTACATGACAAATACTGGTAAGTAACTATCATTTATTAATGATAGTCAGCTCTACATGAATAATTTTAAGTCATAATGATCTGGGTAACAGCTGTCTTTGTGATGCTCTAACCAGGTAGAGACTGTAAACAGTATAATGAATTAGAGCAAAAGTACACATATGAGGAACTTAACGAGAATGAGAATATATCTAAGTACATCACATAAAAATCGCCATCAGTATTTACATGGAAATAAGTATTTCATGTGTGAATAAAATGAGTGTGACCTTTACTTGAATGCCCAAAATGAAGCAGTCTTTTATCATTGTTACCTGATGATTATCTTCTTTTAATTCTTTGTAAACTAATACTGTACTTTCAACATTTCTATTTTTTAAAATATTTATTTATTTATTTATCCTTAGAGGGGAAGGGAAGGAGAGAAGGAGAGAAACATCAATGCATGGTTGCCTCTCATGCGTCCCCTGCTGGGAACTAGCCTGCAAGGAACCATCCTGCAACCCAGGCATGTGCCCTGACTGGGAATCAAACCTCGATCGTGTGGTTCGCAGGCCTGTGCTCAATCCACTGAGCTACACCAGCCAGGGTCAACATTTCTATTTGTAAATGCAATGTAACTATGAGCAGATTCGTAACCAGTATAGAGATAAGACAGAGAAAAAGAAAACCGCACCAGTTTCATTGTATTGGCACCTAAGAGGGAGAATGTGATCTCTCCCTAATATAGCCAGACTTTATAAAATATGCAAGAACATTAGTAAAATTTGATGTAGTTTAATATAGTCTGAGAATGTACCTACAATTACAAAACAATAAATTGTTTACTACATCTCCAGAAGATTGTTTTTTATAGGAAAAAAATGTTTTTTGTCTTCACCCAACGACATTGTCTTTCATTGCTTTTAGAGAGGAAGGGAGAGAGAAGCATCGATGTGAGAGAAAGTGTGGAGTGGTTGCCTCCCAAAGGCACCTGTACCGGGGATTGGACGCATCCAGACTGAGGATGGAGCCCACTACCTAGATCTGTGCCCCGGTGGGGAATCGAACCGGCAAACTTTCAGTTATGAGGCGATGCTCCAACCAACTGAGCCACAAGCGCTACGGTTGGGGGAAATCTTTTGATTGGTATTTTTAAGTTAAACAAACACCAAGCAATGGCTCTTTCCAGAAAAAGAAACACTAGAGACTATTTTATTCTAACCTTATTTAATGCTCTGTTAATGGGCAGCCAGGTCTGAGTTTCTCTTAATAAATTTCTTTATGTCATGAATGCTTCCTTATTACACATGGTCTGAACTCACTATGACTGACTATCAGTGCACATTCTCACAGAATTAGGCATTGTCTGTTTAAAGAGTTGCTCAAAGTCAAGGAGCATGGAAACAGGGAAAGTGTCAGGGAAGTAATGTCTTTCCTTCACTTGGCGTTGCAGGACAGACTCTGTCCACCAAGGCAGCTGAGCCCAGTACAGAGCCTCTTACTCTGGTCTTTCTATGGTCACCACATGCTGTACTGAGAGGGAATGCACACCCCAGCCTTCAAGAATCGTAGTATTTTTAATCTAAAGTTAATGGGAGTGCCAAAGAACAAAACCAGGTATCAGTAAATTGAGTAAGCTTGCCTTAGAAAAAGGACTATGCTGATAGTCTCTCAGGATATCAACAGACAGTAATATACATTGCAAGTTTTATACCATTTCTATCATTATGAACATTCAGGGAAGTCAAGCTGGACTTCGTGTTTCTGTAAAGAATTACAAATTACCTCTCTCAGGTTTTTGATTTGTAGCAAAGGGGAGAGCTGGGTCCCATCTTAAGGTTAGAATGGACAGTTGCGCCCAGAGAGGTGACACCATCCAGTCGTCACTGGCAGAGGCACCATTGTGTCAGCACTTCTGGGGACTGAAGCAGCAAAATATGGGGGACTTATTTCTGAGCACCCCCATGACAGCTCTCCGTGGAGCCCTTCGAAATAGCTAGAGGCCACGTTGGAAGATGCTAATTTCTGGCACGCAAGCATATAGGGATGATGCCTTGGTAATTGGGATGTTCAGAGTTATTCATGGTAATGTGGGCAGTCATAAGCTGGTCAGGCCGGAGAACACTAGGGTTACATAAGCCTCGTGTGTTATGCAGCACACGCGATGTGAACTTTTTCATTTTTATAACCCTGCAGAGAGAGATACAATTTTTATTCTAGTGATATTTTTTCCCCTAAGGAAGTCTCTCTGTTTTGGAAGAGGTTTTTGAGATTGCGACTTAACAAAAATATATCTTTCTCAAAGAAGTTATTTTGAAGCCTAAGTAAATTAGTTTAATATGTGTAGAGCCAATTATTGTTTTATAAACAGAATCTCAGCTGGTGGATGAGCCAGTCAATTCAGTAAAACTAATCAATTCAAAGAGCAAAATAAAAGATGAAATGGTCAGTCAGTTCAGTCAGAAAGTGATAAGTCTGCTTGAAAGGTCCATGGAGAATGAGACACCTGGATCACATTAACCAAAAAACTGCAGATTCTGCAAACAAAAAAATCTTGATTCCACATATTCTACTATTTCACTGAATGCCATAATCACCCAAAGATCATAAAGTTCTTCGTAGTGTCATGGGTGAGGTATTTTAGGGAGGAGGAATCAGAACAAAAATGTTTAAAATTATAATACAGCCCTGGGTTGTGTAGCTCAGTGGATTGAGCGTGGGCAAAGTGAAGCAAAGGGTCACCAGTTCAATTCCCAGTCAGAGCACATGCCTGGGTTGCAGGCCAGGTCCCAGTAGGGTACACATGAGAGGCAACCACACATTGATGCTTCTCTCCCACTCTTTCTCCTCCCCTTTCCCTCTCTCTAAAAATAAAGAAGTAAAATATTTTTGCAATGATAATATATTCAGTAAAAAATCTGTGTAGGAAGGGAAGGTTAATCACAGCACAAACAATAGCTGAGACCAAGTCACCGAGATGTCCCAGATGATATTGTCATGTATGTTTTCATCTTAGTATTCTTTCCATGAAAGTAGAGTTTTTTCCCAATATCCAATTAAAAAGTCAAAGTCATTGTAAAATTTGTGAGTTTGAGTTCAAGTATGCTTCATTTCTTTCTTTCAGTCTCTGCTCAGAGACATGGCTTGAGTCAAGCTCATCATGAAAAAAAGAATCAAAGTGCCCTGGCTGGTGTAGCTCAGTGGATTGAGTGCAGGCCTGCAAACCACAAGATCGTGGTTCAATTCCCAGTCAGGGCACATGCCTGGGTTCCAGGCCAGTTCCCAGCAGGGGACTCACAAGAGGCAATTGATGTTTCTCTCCTTCTCTCCTTCTCTTCCCCTCTAAAGATAAATAAATAAAATTTTTTTAAAAAGAATCAAAGTAACATGAGATTTGAATCCATGTTCTCCTTTACTCTGGATAAAATATGCAGAGCATATTTTCAGTAGCAAATGTATTATTTAATGTTTCGTTCAGTCAGAGCAATAGGGGAAAGTTTTTAATGGTGTCAAGAAGCTCAAAATTGTTCACTAATGCACTAATTTAGAAAGAAATTAAGTAGATAAGGAAAATGGGGAAGAAAGAAAGAGAGGGAGGAAGAGAAAAAACGGGGAGGGAGGGACGCAGAGAAGGGAAAAGGAAGAAAGGAAGGAGATGGAGTATGAGAGAATTTCATAAACAGGGAGAAGGAGGGAAAGAAAGAAAACAGAGAACACGGAGATGGAGAAAAAGGGAAGATGAGAATTAAAAAACCAAGTCCAATCACCAGCTGTAGCTCCCTTCCCAGGGCAGCAGTTACCTCATCTACACTGTGGAATCCTGTGGCCAGATGTTCCTATGGTCCATATTAACACAGAATACCGTGTAAACTTGTCCAACGGTGAGATTCAAGCACTTACTGCTTTCTTAAAGCAGTTACTTCTGCACGTGATTTATCTCGGCTCAGGATAGTCAGCATTACATAGTCGTTACCATCACCCTGTACATCCTTCCCCCACCTTCCCTCAAACCGCTCCCTCTGGGGTCCCAGCCCCGTAGAAACTCAGGGTCCCCACAGCTGTTGGTTTTCACCGATACTCCAACCTATTGCCCAAAAGAAACATACCCCTCCCCTAAAACCCCTCTTCCTTGGAATTCTCTTGAAAAAAAGTCAAGTTCTCTGACTTTTTCATGGCCAGAATGTTTAATTCCCAATTCCACTACAAAGCTACCATATTTCTACCTTTAGGCAAAATCCCGTATTTTAATGTGAGATCCCTGCCCTTCCACGGCACCCTCCTAGCGAATCCCTGTGTCTTCTCCTGGCTCTTCTCCCCCTGGCATTGCTTTGCCGATTACCACTTTCTCTTCCCCCATTGGCTCCAAAGGAAGAAAGGAAGGAGCTGGAGTATGAGAGAATTTCATAAACAGGAAGAAGGAGGGAAAGAAAGAAAACAGAACACGGAAATGGAGAAAAACTTATGAAAACATTTATGAAAAAAAACTCCCTTTGACCTTATAACCCCCCTGACGCTTCTCATTTTTATTTTCGCAGCCAAATTGTTAATCAAGTTGTGTGTACTGCCTCCACTTTTGTGGTCTCCTTGCTCGACCGTAATCTGATGCCTGCCCTAACCATGTCCTCAGAGTCCCGGCTCACATGCCACCTGTTGAAGGTAAATGGCCTTCTTAGTGTTTGCATTACTTAGCCTTCCTGTAGAATTTGACGTTATCAACCCTGTGCTCTCTACTCCTTTGCTTCCGGGTCACCTGCTCTCCTGGTTTTGCTTCTCCTCCTTCAACCATCTCAGTCTCTTTTGCTTGACCTCAGGTCTCTAGAGTTCCCCAAGTTTTTTAATATATCTCTTTCCATTCACCATGGTCTCTCTCTCTCTCTCTCTCTCTCTCTCTCTCTCTTTCTCTAACCAGGCACACCCACCCTTAAACAGTTAAATTTTATCTGTAATTGCACCAGAGAACTTTCCTTAAATGTGGGATTCCTACTACATAAATTTATTATTAAAATTCAACTTTAATAGGCACATAAAATGTTTTAATATCATGCCTGGCACATAGGACAAACTCAACAAATCATGGTTATTTCACCTCAGGGAATTTTCAGCTCTTTGTGTTGCATTACTTGGTAATGGGCAAATATGACTCAATCACAAACTCGACCACACTTCCGCTAACATACGTAACTGCACATCACACCATCTATCTGACAAAGGACCTCCAAGACCTCCTACCTCCTCCCCTTCACCCCCAAAATAGTTCTATAGTTCTTCCCTGCAAATTTCTACACTGGTGTGAAGGCACTAGACAGGGCTTATACTTCTTATTCATCTGAAAACCACCTATTTTTAATTCTAAATCATTCGTTCTTCCTCCTACATTGTCTCATTTGCATCATCTCAGAAAAACTCACCCCTGCGAGAGTCAAACAACAAGGGTTAGATCCGAATCTGAGTTTGGCCTTTTATACCTGGACATCTTGGGAAGGTCACTCACACTTTGACTCCTTCCCCACCAGCAGAACGGGAACAGGGCTTGTAAAACAGTTATCAATTCCCGACAAAGAGTAAATTCTCCATACACTTCAGTTGTCGTGCACATGTGCGGCATGTATTTAGGCACTAAGTTACCATTCTTTCTTGTTGCATTAGTCCATCTTCATTAATGGATTATCAGGTCTTTGAGGAAAGAGACATTTTGCTATCCTAAATCTGGACCTCTAAAGCCTAATGCTGTGCCTAGCAGTTAGTAGCCCTTCAATAAATACTTGTTGAATAAACATATAAAATGATGAATATCCACCATTGTTATAAAGATAAGAGTGTGCGGGAAATAATGAGAACTCAGCAGTTCCCTCTCAGCAGAGAATCCTTTACTAAATGCCTTTGGCTGGCCTCCTGTTGCAGCAACAGCACATTTTTGAGTCGATATTCTGGGACACCACAAAGTAATTCTGTGAAGGTCAGAGAATGGGGATTAATGTGGACAAGAATATTTATAAGTCTGGGATCAAACACACAGAGGTAAGAAAGTTTCCAGTTTTGTACCTCTTGAATCTTCTCACTTCAGAACGTATCTCTCCAGCCACAGATAACAGGATTGTTTCTCTGACAAACTCTACCATCCCCCATTTCTATTTCTAGTGCTTTATGGTTAGAAATATTAGCTAGGACTTTTCTCTTTCTGGGTGATCTGGGCACTATCATTTCTTGGTTGCCTGCTTCAGTTGGCCGTCTAGAATGAGCTACTGTTGAATGTATTCTCATTTCAAGATCCTGCGGATTATTATTCTCAGTGGCTTCTTCTATACAGATCTGTATTAAAGTATTGTTTTTTTAGATTACAGAGCAATAATAGCTGCTGATAATAATAATGACAGATGTAATAACAGCAGCCAACATACACTGATGGCTTACTATTTTGGAACTATGTTTCCCTGTACTATGTCTCATTTAATTTTTCAGCAACCCGATAAAGTTCAGTTCTGCTAATACTCACGCTTTATAGATGAAGAAATTGAGACTTGAAGAAGTTGAGTGAGCTGTCCAAGCCCAAGTCATTAACCCTTGCAGACCTTACACAGTGGAATTCCAAATATACCAAGAAAGAGAAAACCAGAATTGAGTGTCCGACACACGATAATCTCATCTCTATGCCTACTGCTGCATCCTGCTTCATTCTGCCTGTCTGAGAAGTCATTTTTGATACTTTTCGGTTGCTGAACAGTCAAGTATTAATTACGGAGATAACAAATGGCCAATCAAATAAAACTGCTGTTCGTCGGTGTCCTACTGCTGAGGCCCATATGGGTAAGCAGTGTGTGCCTGGGAAGTTTCACTCAGGTGAAACAAGAAGCCAACGTCACACTCGCAGGAAGACTTGCTTCAAGGAGCAACGCCCTTGTCAGCCTGGAGGGGCTCCACCGCGCTGACCCCCACAGCAGGAAGTAAGCTGTCTTCCCTGATCTCCACATGCCCCGCTGGGGTGTTCATTCACTATTGTCATCAAGGAGTTAAATGGCTAACCATTGTTTTCTCATTCCTTCTTGAGGTGTTACTTTAGAATCATAATCACATCATTGAATTATTTGACATTTTCATTTTTTTCCTGCATTGAAATATTCCCACCCAGTTTTTAGATTTTCTGCCATTTTAGATAACTTCTATTGTGCTCATTCCGTATTTTAGTGGTGGTTTGGGGTTACAAGTCCGTACAAAACACGAAAGCCTGAATGAAATAAACGTTTCTTGTTTAGCCAGTAATTCTATTTTAAGTGTCAAGCATTGTCTAAAAGTTTCAGGTCAGTACGCTCTAGTTCTTGTCTGAATATGTACAAAATATCACAATGTTTTCTCTGGTAGAGGATTCAGGGTTTTGCAGGGTCTTAAAATACTTGCCATAAACAAAAAGTAGAAAAGACATTATGTTTCTGTTTATTTCATTGTTAGAGAATCAAAGTGGTGAGGTGATCTCACCAAGGTCACGGAGCCGGTTAGAGATTACCTGGGCCAGACGCAGGTCTGACGTCAACCCCTCTTGTCCTGCTGGTCCCAGTGTAATGTGAGACCTGCAGCCTCAGCACCGGGGAGGAGTCTGCCGGGAAAGCAGGTCTCACCTCCCAGCCCCTATGCAAAGAATTAAAATGCACACTCTACAACATCCTTGAGTGACTCGCCTCACGCACGTCAAAGGAGCACCACTCTGCAGCTCACTGCCAATCCTCCTAATCACCCGCCTACGAACTGTCATGACCCTTCGCAGATAGATTAGCCTGGAACTGAAAAAGTATTCAGGAAAACTGACATTCTTAAAACTGGTGTTGAAATTTTAATTACATCTTCTTCTTATTATTAGGCCCTTTAGTTACTTCATAACTATGTTTGTAATTACAAATACAAATTGCCATCTGTATATGCGTGTGTTTAATACATGCGTACGAAGACAGGTATGTGTTTCAAAATTTGATGGGATTGCACATTTCTTCATCCCCAGAAGCCCTGCAGAGAGCCACACAGCCGCCCGTCTACCCCCGACGTCAACTTTAACAGCGCCTGGCATCCCGGATTAGAAGCACACTATCGCCATCTGCTGACACTGCTCGAGAAAAGCTAGCGAATGGTTTATCTCGTTTTCTATCATTTCATTTTAATTTTACTATTTGGTATTCACATTTTTTCCCAATCCCTAATTTCTCTCCAACTTTATGACCACTCCAGCCAACATTATTTCTCTATCCATGATGCCTTAATAAAGCAGCTAAAACTTAGCTCACAGAAATCAGACAAAAAGATTTTAAAATCAGCTTCAGTATATAGAAAGCTTACCTTAGTGTTCTCTTGTGTAAATCTATAATTATCAAGGGAAGTTTTCCTATTTACGATTCCAAAACTAAAATCAACATACCAGGTGCAGCCTAGCGAACAAGGCAGACGGCTTTATACCTGTGTTCAATAAATGGGTATTCGGGAGCCATTAAATACAGGAAGTTCCTCCCTTCTCTCCCCCCAATTCCCTGTTTGTATCCGTTTCTACGAAATTGGTGCTCTCTTTCCTCTGCCTTTAGTCCAAAAATATTAATATTCTCATACATGGATATCTTTGTACTCATAAAGGCAAATTTTCTTTAAATTTGCTTTAACCCATATGTTATTTCTCTCCCGAGCTCTGATTAATTTACACCCAGGACAATCTCTGTTCTCTTCCTCACACTATTTTTTTTTAAGGCACAGTGTATTAGTCTTATAGGTAGCCCTATAAACCTTACAGGATGGCTTAAAGAACAAAATTTTATTTCCTCAAAGTTCTGGAGCCTGGCGGCCATGATCAAAATGCCCACAAATGGGGCTCCTGGTGAGAGCTCTTGCCCTACTTTGTAGAGAGTCGCTTTCTCCGTGTGTCTTCACACAACCTTTTCTCCGTGAGAGGGGGAGAGAGAGAAATCTGGTGTCTTTTCCTCTTCTTATAAAAACACCAAGTCTATTGGGTAAGGGACCCAACTTTATAACCTCATTTAGCCTTACCCTTCCCACAGCCCCTATGTCCAAATACAGTCACAATGGGAGACATGCGATGTGGGGGTGGGGGGAGGGGACACACTTCAGTTCATAATGCTGGCATGTTAAGGACAAATACAAGTACAAACACTCACACGCTTATTATATGTCAAAACTCTTCTAAGAGCTAATGTTTACCAAACATTTCATCCCCCCAACAACTCTGTGGGCTAGGTATTATTATCATTATCGCAATTTTACAGATGAGATAACTTAAGCACAGAACTGTGAACCTTCCCAAGTGTGTCCGGCTAATAAGATAAATAGAGCTAGGATTCAAACTCGTACAGGCTCCGGAGCCTAGACTCAGTGAACCTGCCTACATCATTTTAACGATGGAGCGCCTTGTTCCCAACTTGTCCCCCTGGTTTAGGAAGAGAAGGATGGTCCACACCAACCACTGTTTCAGACTGGAGCTCCCTGGCTTGTACGTAGAGGCATTTTCATTTATCTGTTTGAATTTCAAGAGGAGTATTAAGCCTTTCTGGGGAAAACCATCACCTGGAAGGCGCTTTGCATAACTGGGGTTGGTTTCATGAATGTCCGCGTTGAGAAGACATATTCGCCTGTGTGAACAGCTCACAGGTGTTTCCACAAAAGAGCCTGTTCAGCAGGCCGCGTGGGAGAACAAGCAAGTGGGGTCGTTGAGAAACTGAGCTGCAGTTACTCTCATTTGCGATTACTCTCATTTATTTTCCAAAGTTAATTTTTAGAAGGCACTCACATCGGGGTTTTTTGGAAAAATAATTCTCAGTATTAAATTTTAACAAACAAGGCAGTTAAATATCCTCAGTTCTTTCCACTTACCTGTGCCCTAATTTGGAATTCCATTAAAAATGGAATTCCATTCCATTACACACAAATCATTTTTTATCCTCATCTCGAAATAATCAACTTAAACATTCATTCATTATTAACTAAAAATAGAGTCATTATTAAGAAATATTTTCAGGTGTAAATTGCTGTAAAATTTATTAGAATTAATATTACTTTTATTTCATAGTTACTTTAAAAAATTTTTAAGATTTTTTATGTATTTATCTTTAGAGGGGAAGGGAAGGAGAGAAGGAGAAAAATATCAATGTATGGTTGCCTCTCATGTCTTCCCTGCTGGGAACTAGCCTGCAACCCAGGCATATACCCTGACTGGGAATTGAATCACGATCGTGTAGTTCACAGGCCCACGCTCAATCCACTGAGCAACACTAGCCAGGGCAAATTTTTAATTTTATATTTTAACAACTGTATTCCATGTTCTATAATTACACTGTTTCTCTCTATGACAGTATAATAAAGTTTCTTCTTTTAAACAAATGCATTTGAGAAAAAAGAAATTCATTTCCAAATAAGTATTTAACAAATAATCATAGGGGTACACACATACAGCAGAAACCATGGCACCGATTTATAAATGACTAGCAATTATGAAACAATGTTTAGTATATAAAAAATCTAGCATCGTTTTTATTACTTAACCACATCAAGAAGTTCTTTTCAGCCTTTGCAAATGAAAACCACATGCAATAAAGATGAAAATGACATAAACAGGATTAAAATAGAATCTGTTTACTACTTATTCCAATTGGCAGGTAATCCTGGAGGTTTCACTCATCTACCCTTCCGGTGGGTAGACTCGTGCCACCTACTACCTGCACATTAGTTTTTATATCAATCTACACTTAACACTTACTTATCTTTTTCATATTCATTCCCCCTTGCTAAATTGTGAGGTGCTGGAAGCAAGAACTTATCAGTTGCAGGTAGTTTGCACCTAGAACTGTACTGTGCGTAGAGAATGTTTCAATAGACGCTTACCAAATAAATTAGCACTAAGTTATATTGTTATTATTTATACCTTGCCTTAATTAATATGTTTTAAATGTCCCCCAAACTTACATTCAATAAAACAATAACATATAAATAAAAATATTTTTTCAAAATAAATAAAACTATGCATTAAATAGAAAAGCAAGATAGAAGGAAAATAGTAAATGTACATAATGATGTATAAATATATCATGTGTATAATATACAAATATTGCATTATGTCACTTTATATATGACATAAATACATTATGGGACCTACACAGTAAACATTAGGGATAAAAATAGGGTTCTTGACTTTTTGATCATTACAGGGAAAAGTAGAAATATGTCTAGATGTACGGCATATGATTTTCTTATTCCTCCCATAAGGAAAACACTTTCAGCTTCTTAGAGGACACAAAAGAAAACTTCTTCTAGAAGTCATTTCTGAAAATATTTTTCAGAATGATGTCTGAATAAGGAATAGAACCCAAAAAGATAATGGGTAATATGGTCAACATCTCCCTGGAATAGGGGGTTTTTATTCAGAGATCCTCAATCAAAGCTTAGGCACAGAAATTTCACAGGTAACTCAGTGCATATCACCATATTTTTAGGACTATACGATGCACCAGACTATATCATAAGATGCACCTAGGTTTTAGAGGAGGAAAATAGAGAGAAAATTTTTGAAGCAAAAAATGTCGTAAAACATTTAACAACCAGCCCTGGCTGGCGTAGCTCAGTGGATTGAGCACAGGCCTGCGAACCAGAGGATCGAGGTTCGATTCCCAGTCAGGGCACATGCCTGGGGTGCATGCCAGTTCCCTGCAGGCCAACTCCCAGCAGGGGACACACAAAAGGCAACCATACATTGATGTTTCTCTCCCTCTCTCCTTCCCCTCTAAAGGTAAATAAATAAATAAATAATCTTTAAAAAAAAGAATTTAAAAAAAAAGGCAGTTCCATTAAAAAAAAAACATTTAACAACCTGTGACCCCATTCCACTGCTGCCTCCCCCCACAGTGAGCCAGGTAAACTACATTCAGACTATAAGACACACACCCTTTTCCTCCAAAATTTGGGGGGTAAATGGGTCTTATAGTCCTAAAAAGACAGTACTTTTAAACNACCATACATTGATGTTTCTCTCCCTCTCTCCTTCCCCTCTAAAGGTAAATAAATAAATAAATAATCTTTAAAAAAAAGAATTTAAAAAAAAAGGCAGTTCCATTAAAAAAAAAACATTTAACAACCTGTGACCCCATTCCACTGCTGCCTCCCCCCACAGTGAGCCAGGTAAACTACATTCAGACTATAAGACACACACCCTTTTCCTCCAAAATTCGGGGGGTAAATGGGTCTTATAGTCCTAAAAATACAGTACTTCTAAACCATGTTGTTTGCCAGGCTGAATAGATTGAAAAACGTTATTCTAAGTGACAAAATCCATTGCTTTGTTTATGCAACTGGGACACTTATCAAAATAATAAACTTTATAGCTCGTATAATGTCACTCTGATGATAGTTTGACATCAATAATTTTTACTTCTAATTTGTTAAAACAAATCTATAACAACAATTTTCTACATTTTTCTCTGTAGCTGAAGAAGCACATCCCAATCATTCAAAGATGTGAGCTTCTTGAAAGAAAAAGAGCTGGGAGCAGGGAAGGCTACTGTTCTACGTCATTCAGTGTTACCGTGTAATCTGCCAGGAGAACATCACACCTAGCCAGCTTCTCACAATGGTGTTAAAATGTACGAATGACAAGTTCAAACTTTTACCTTGCACAGATTAACTCACACTCTTTCTGTCCATAGTTTGAAAGTTGAGAAAAACTCAATGAAAGTTACAAATAAACATTATTCTTTAAAAATATCTCAATGCATTAATAGAGTGGTTAATTAACAGAACAGTCACTCTGAAAACCCACTCTTTCTTTATTTGATTATTTGCCTGAGAAACTCAGACCAGGAAAGGATTCGCAGGAAACAGGCATAGGGATTAGTCAGGCTGGTTTGCACACTGACTGCTACAGACTGAATGTTTGTGTCCCTTCACTCCCAAAATTCTTATGTTGAAATCCAGTCCCCAGTACACCGGTGTTCAGAGGTGGAACTTCAGGGAAGTGATCAGAGCCCTCAAGAATGTGGAGCTCCTACCCTTTGCAACAGCATGGATGGAACTGGAAAACATTATGCTGAGTGAAATAAGCAGGTGTTGAAAGACAAATACCATATGATCTCACCTTTAACAGAAATCTAAACAACAAAACAAACAAGCAAACAAAATAAAACCAAAGACACTGAAATAGAGAACAGGGGGACAGTGACCAGAGGGGAGAGGGGAGGGAATTTCAGGGGAAAAAGGAGAAGGATATACAGGAACAAGTATAAAGGACACATGGACAAAAACTAAGGGGGGTGGAAATGGGAGGGAGGTGGGGAGCACTGGGGCAGGTGAGCTGGGATGGGAGTAAAAGACAGAAAACTGTACTTGAACAACAATTAAATAGAAATAAATAAGTTAATTAATTAATTAATTAATAAGAATGGCATTGGTACCCCAGTAAAGGACTCCCTGATTTCCCTCTCCCCTTCTGCTATGTGAAGATGCAGCAAGTGGGTGAGCTCTCATCCATGAGCTGAATTTACTGATGTCTTGATCTTGAACTTCCCAGCCTGCAGAACTGTGAAAATAAACTTCTGTTGTTCGTTAACCACCCACTCCAAGACATCCTTGTATAGCAGCCCAAGGGGCTAAGGCAATGACTGACCACAAATGAGAGGGGATAGAAAGGCAGCTCCTTTGGAAAGAAGAGCACAAGACTCAGGGCCATCCAGGAGGGAATTCTACACTAGGAGAGAGGTGAATCGAGGGCAGAGCTGGTGGAGGATGGAGCCCAACAGACAGACCCCAACTGTTTAAAGTTCTGGAAACAAAAAGTCCTCCCTCTGACTTGACCACACGTGGGAATGTGCGTGAACTCTCCAATGGAATATATTTTACCTGCCCATTAACAATGCCAGATTTTGTGCGTGAATACATTTGAAGAGGTTTTATTTTTGTTTAAATAAAAATAGATGTGCTAATAGATGTTAGCACATCTCTCTCTCCACATAAGGGACCTCTGATGGAGCAGTCTTCTTTGCCACATTGTATCCAGGAAGGGCCAGAATCTCCATCACCAACTGTGCTACTCGAGTCTCAAGAGATGCTCACCTGTGAAGAGAGGTTTGGAGAACCCAACAACCACCCCCTTAGGCCTTATCTCAGTGAGCATGAATCACTTCATAATATAATCAAAGGACCAATTTCAAACAGATGAAGATATAAAACACAAGGCAACTATGTAATATGCGTTCAATGCCTGCCCTTCCCTTAATGGCTCTTTGCATTTTGGATATAAAGGGTTATGAAATATAAAATCCACAGGAAAAGCTAACATATTAATGCCAACGTATGGGTACATCCTGTAACCACAATCTTAGTTAAGGATAAGAATAATAAAGGAAATTTGACAGATATTAAGGCATTATTCTTACTAAATTCAGAGTTTAATGCAACTTTATCACTGATCTGACTCAGGCCTAATTCAGGGGTTTTTAAACATCTTTGACGACATCTACTTCCTATGAAAAGCATTTTACACGTGACCCAATATACCACATATGTATGTGTGTGTTAGTTTGCTAGGGATGCATAATAAAATACGACAGAGGGGTAGCTTAAACATCAGCAATGTAGGTTTTCACAGTTCTAAGGGCTGAAATTCCAAGCTCAAGGTGTCAGCAGCTTTGGTTTCTCCTGAAGCCTCTGACCTTGGCTTGCAGATGGCCACCTTCCCATTGTGCCCTTAATGGCCTTTCTCCTGTGCACACACACCCAGGTGTCCTTTTCTCTTCTTATGGGGACACTGGTTTTATTAAATCAGGGATTCACCCTCACGACTTTATTTAATTATAATTATCTCTTTGAAGACCCTTTATTCAAATCAATTCTGGAAAAATGATAACCTTGAATGGAATTTAAGTCTTTATCCAGGCCCCTTTACATCAAATACAATAATCATATTGGACCCCAAGTGGGATGATGATCGGATTCCCCAAATTTATTCTCAGGCAAATCAGTAAATATTTAGATGCTTCATGTTTCAGATGAGGGGAATCCTCTGGTCTTCACTTTCCAAAACTAATAATGACACAGAACAACATTAAAACTCAGTGATACTGAAAAGAAACAAGTATTCAGATAAAAGACCAGCCAGCCCCCAGCATAAAAGAAACATGGTGTAGAGAGTTTTTAGTTTGCTACATGGAATGAAGGGTATTTCACAGTGAAAAAACAGTTGAGACAGAAAATTTGAAATTTAAAAAAAAAAAAAGCTCAAAAGGAACAGTTGACAAATCTGTTATTAAAGCAAAATTTACCATGGTTTTTCAAAGTGTGAGAGAAGATAGAATATTTCTTGACCCATAGGTCACTGTTTCATAATTCTGCAGAAAGAATTAAAGTGGAAAACAACTTACAGTGACGTTTCACCCCCCCCAAACCAGCAGGCACAGTAATGAAGAACTGTGGTGTTCGCTTTCGCTACCTTGCTCTCCTTTCAGTGTTGGCTGCTAATAGCTCATGGCTGCACCCTTCTCTGGAGAATTTTACTCAGCACATGGGAAGCCACCTTGCTGCTGAGATTTTATGCCTCCTGTCTGCTCCCTCCCTCTCCCCTAGCCAGGATGGTGTGCAGCCAGTGACACAGGAATACAAAAAAAACTGCCCCTTGCTACAAAGCGGGGCTGCCTCTGTAGTTTGCACTATAGAGCTGCCCACGGCAGCAGGTAGAAGACAGACTCCCACTGAGACCACATCCTCCCTAAACTACTTCCTCTCCCTGTCCCGAGTCCCCCATTCTTTTCTCAATAAAACACATCCACTTGAATTCCTTGTGCATGTACCTGAAATGTAAGTTCTGTTGGCTTCAGAAGCCCACATAGCACACAGGCAAAAAAAAAAAAAAAAAAAAACCCTTTCCTGTGGGAATATTACACTCTTGTAGACATACTGAGGACCAGAGAGGTCCCCTTTTATAGAAAAAAACAATGTCCTATCTGGGTTTCCTCATGGTCTCTTGATTGTAGGATAGTTTGGTGGTAGCAGTTTCTCATGTTCTAGATGTCTCATTTCCGCCTTGGGTCTCATAAATTCATTGCTATCCCTATGAACTGTTGATGAGCAAGAATTCTCTCACCTCAAAAAAAGAATTCTCTCACCTCAACATCTGCCTTTCAACTCTCTACTTTATTTTAAGCTAAACAGTGCTTCAACCACCCTTACAGGACTCTAATCCAGGCATTGAGCTCTTTCCAAAAATGACCAGTTAGAGGGAAAGAATGAAGATTCTGAAAGTGGCAGGGAGAAACATGAAATGGCTTATGCTTATATATCCATCTTTGGGTAGGAAATTCATGGCACAGATTTCCAAATTCCGGTTTGACCAATGTTCCCTCCAACCCAATCCCGATACTGGAAACTGAATATCAGAATAGTTCTAGACTCTTCTTTATACCTCCCAGTAGCAGTTCTGGTAGCTGAATTTTCCTCTCAGAAAAAATACACAATGGTGTTGGTGTACATGCATGTGGTTGGTAGAAATCAGGCTCTTCCATAGAATTGTAAGGAAATTATTCCAAGAGCCCATGAATGGAAGATTGTGATGTGGTAAGATGATTTATTTCAGTGGAAAAAGGAGCTTCCCCCTGGATTTCCAATGTTCCATCTCCCTTCATCTTGCCATGGAAAAGTCCAACCATGCCTTCAGCAGGCCGAAACAAAAACCAGTCTAGAGTGTCTGCTTCATATTAAAGGTTAGTCCTTTGGAGCTCGTGTCATCTGCCATTGGCCCCAAAACTGCTAGACCTACATGGTCACCTGCTCCTGGGCAGGAGAGAGCACAGACAAATGGGGCAAGTACATTACACAATGAGAGAGAGAGCAAGAAAGAGAGAGAGAGTGCACTTCTTTATTCTCATGGGATTACACTAGCTCGGGTTTGAGATAGACCAGGTGCTTTTCCAAAAGAATGAATCAACTTCCCAAGTTTTTCCCTACTTAGACTGACAGGCCTCTGTGATCCAGCACCTCCCACTGACCTCCCCTCGAACAATCCAGTACCAGAAGAGGGAGAGGGAGGAGTATTAATTTCCTTGATGGAGAAATGCTATGTGTAATCCCCTGCAGTGTGAAAAGCTGTCGCTTCCTGGTGAAGCAAACGGGCTTGTGTTCCCAGTTTATTAATCTCAATGTCTAATTCCCTTTGCTCTCTTTTCTTAGTAATAATTAGCTAACTACCTATGGCAACATATGTGTCTTGTATGTGTGTGTTTTCTTGATATATGTACCAAAATACATATGTATATACATACACACAAATATATGTATGCTCATTCTGTAAAGTTTTTATATATAAGTACCAAAATTGCATCTCAGTGTTAATTTACTTAAATCTACTCTCTATTGAAGTAAGAGGATATGCTTCTTTTAGCTTTTGTACATAGACAATATGTAAAACACAGCATCAGTGTTTCCTACATTATTTTAAAAGGTGGAAAATGAGTAAGAACAAATCCAGTCCTTTCTTCTCTTCCTTTATCAGTTATTGCAGTACTTCATTAACTCTGAAGATCTACAAGGCTTCTATTACCAAAATCAGTTCCTTAATGCTACAAAAGCAATCCAAGAAAAGTACTTTAGGAGAATTACTACAGTTTCTGGTGATTAAAAGCATTCAGTATGGTTCATTCCCGAAGTTTCTTCAGATGCTGAATTATTTATCATGACACCAGAGCCAAATTCTCTAACATCTCCTCTCACAGCAGAGTTGACTAAAAGCTTTTGTTTTCCCACATGGAAGCCTCAAGGCAATAACTTTGCATAGTAAGAAAAGTTGCCATAACATTATCTTCAGGAAAGTCAAACACACACACTGATGAAGCTGTTGACAGAGGTGTAAGTGAATTATGGCTTGACAAAGCATGAGGCCATTAAAGGAAAAATGTCCTCCAAGTCATCCCTAAGGATCAGCAGGTTTTATACTTGACAGCTTTTCTTTGCTTAATGGAGTTTCAATGGGAATTATAGTAGCCCAGTTTGCATTAGACGATTCTGTATTTAGTGTGTTGAAATATGGCTCCTAGTCAAGAGCTCTACAGAGAAGTAGGGAATAAGGACCATGGAGGGTTGTCTAGAATTTAGAGTGATATTCCACTTAAAACTAAAGCGTCACGTTTGTTGTGAGCAATATTTTAGGGAGAAATGCTTCCCTAAGTGAGTGATAAGTTGATGGTTGAGTGGGTTCCTCCCAGATCTAAGTTCTCTGAGTTTTTTACAGTTCTACAGTAGACTGTGATAAATACCTAACCAGAGGTTTAGGGACTCCAAAACCTAACACGGACTTGACTCAATTTGTTGTCATAATTGAGACAAGCCATTTCTATTTATATCAAAGACACTTATTGTAGAAGCTAGATGACACTACTGACTTCAAGAGGATGAGAACTTCAAAAGACTAAACATGAAAGTTAAGAAAATAATAATATTATTGTACACCTTGTTTCGGTCATATGCTATATTAAAGGCTTTACTTCACAATTAATTTTTCAATAGTCAAAAGACACAGGTAGATGTCTTTTTTCTTGGCACCAGAAATAAAATTGTAAGATGACTATAAAAGCTGTTATTTTCATATCCTAGAACAAATATGGTGCTTACTTTATTCTAGTTTTATTAAGAAATGCAAAACTGAGTTGGTTTATTCCAACACCTTTCCTTCCAGTAAAGTAGTTCAGAAAATCTTTGTGGTCCTGGCTAACCAATCAAACGAAGAAGAGAAAATGCTATGTAAGTGGTGCCATTGATTCATCACATGTAAAACTTTGGAGTGTAATCAGTTTAATCATACAAAGTTTCACCTAAGAATGTGTTGATTCATTTGTTTTGGAGTATAAACACTTCATTAAAAGTCCACTAGTTGATGATTTTGCGATGAGCTCTGTGTCCTCCAAGTTACCTTGGAGGACATTATTATTACTTCCATAATACCTTGGGTCCCCTGCATCACTTACAACACACAGTTCAGTGTGGAGAGCATCATTGTCTTTCTATAGCTGGAAGCATGGACTCCTGGGTAGAAGCTATCAAGCCAGTTAGCTTCTATCGCAGGAGATCTGATCGTATCATTTTGTATTTCACAGACTCCGCCTACACTGGCATCAAGGAAGGTTCAGTCAATGGAGGAGGTTGGGGAGGTAGGGAGAAGCAGGGTATTACTTCCACCCCGTGCATCACCCCCATGGCCTATTGTGGTTTGTAGGGAGGTTGGCGAAAACAGGGCTATAGCGCTTGAGTGAGAATAAGACCCTCTCCTCCCTCTGTACGTGGTCCAGGCTTCCTTCCTTGGCTAACTTCCGGATTGGCTAACTTCCGGACTGGCTAACTTCCTTTTTTCCGTGGCTAACTTCCGGATTCTCTCACCACTCTATCAGCCTTTGTCATCCTTTCAGCCTTCCCCTATACTGAATTCTTGTAGATATAAGACCTTGATGCAATTTCTTTTCTTTGGTTGAACATCAACTTATATAATTTAATTTTGTATGACCTTTAGAAATAGACTACACTCTTAACATTTTGTTTTTTGTCAAACATGACTATTCCAGAAAATACCTGCAAGAATTACTCAAAACCTTTTCATCTGACTATTTTTTTTTAAAAAAACAACTATTGGGACAGTCCTGCAAATTGAATTTTCAAGGAACACCAACAAGAAAAAGAAGATGACTAATTATACTTACATTAAACCCTGTTCCAATATAAATTGCCAAATTCCAGAGAAAAATATAAACCCAACCTTACTGTAGGGAGCATGCATTTCAATTTAACAGAAAATATTTCAAAATTTTTGTCTTGAGATATGAATTACTACTGGAAACTTCAAAATGAAATATGGTACATGGGACTTAAAGAAAAAGTCTCCTTGCCATTTCCTCATGCTTAAGCTAAATGCTCAATAAGAACCCAGCGGGAAGACAATACAAATGCCTCCCTTGAGAGTTCTACCTTTCCCAAGAATAGAAGGAGAACATGATGTGCAATGTGATACTGAAATGAAAATGAATAATGGCCAATACACACTTCCAGGTTTAGGGGCTAGAATGTATTGTTGTGTCTAAAGAGTTTTAATATTTATATAAGACTTAACACATGGCACAGTTTTGTTTTGTTTTTTTACATTCTCTACAAAATGTGGTGGTTTTGTATGTTTTTAATTTCCAAACATTTGAGATAAACTACATCCTAACACATAGAAAACTTCCTTAAGGAATACTTACAGAATACCTTTTTGTTATTAGAAATAGCAACTAGTGTTAGAAAATACTTTAAAAATGTTTCTTAATGCCTAAAGTGGCATGGCATTAAAGATGTTTGGGTTGGCTAAAGAGTCCCTGAGTTTCTCTTCTTTTCTTCCTTCTTCTGCTCTCATTGTTCCAAATCCTCTTATTCTCATTCCAGGTGTTTCATAATGACATGGCAAGGGATGGGTTTTGGAGCCAGAGACATTCAAGCACAAACCCCAGGCCCCCTGCTTGACCTGGAACACCACTCACTTCTCTGAGTCTCCCTCTCCTCACACAAACTGTGTATAATGCTATTCCTTCTGCAGGATTTTGTCAGGACAAAATAACTTTTAAAATAGGTTATATATGATGAAGGGCTTATATGCAGAATATATTTTTTTCATTTCAAAACTCAATAATAAGTAAACAGCCAAATTAAAAATTGAGAAAAGATATGGCATTTTGATAAGACAATGTATGGATGGCAAAGAAGTGAATGAAAAGATGCTCACATTGTTAGTAGGGAAATTCAAATTAAACTCATAAAGAGATAGCATTTCATATCTATTAGAATGAATAAAATTTAAAAGACTGACCAAACCAAGTATTGGAGAGATCACAGAACACCATAGACTCTCATACGCTGCCAAGGAAATTTAGTATGGCTGTAATCATTTTGGAAAACAGCTTGGCAGTTTCTTAATATGTTAAACATGTACTTCCCACATGGTACCACAATTACACTCCAGGTGTTTACTCATCCACAGTGGAAGTATATCTATTTTTTATCACTTACAGGTAACAAAAGTTTCTCTACCTATATTTAGTCATCAAAAATAGTCTTTTTAATCATTGAAATTTCCATTTTTCAGATAGTAATCAAAACTCCAAACAGCAGTCTAAGTTCAAGCTTCCTCTCTTTCCTAGCTCAGTGTTGTTGCTTAAGGTTGGCACCTGAAGAGGCAAATACTGTGTGACTGGCTTCTTCTGAGTCCCCTTCCACCACCAACGGGCACTTCACCTCTGTGCCACTAGCTGGGACTTCTGCTTCCCCAGTGTCTAGCCCAGCAAAGAACAGATTAGGATTTTATGCAATAGTATCAGAATAATCTGATTTCTCTAGATGTATGTATCTGGGAGAGTTAATCTTAAGTTTTTTCTTTAAAAAATACAGAATTGACTATCTAACTCAAATTCACAAGGAAATTCATAAGAACCTAAAACAGCCAAAAATATATTTGAAAAAGAATGAAGTGGGAGGACTGATACCCTGTGACTTCAAGATCGATCATAAAACCACAGTGTTCAAGACACGTAGTATTGGCATAAATGCAGAGGGAGTGATTGACACAGAGCGAAGGGTCCAGTATTTGCTCTGTACCTATATTGTCAATTAATTTTTGAGAGAATGCAAAGACAATTTAGTAATAAAAGGTAGTTTTAAAAAAATAATGCTTGGAATAGTCATATGTAAAAAAAGAATGTTTAACTTTAATTCACAGCTGAATCATATAAAACTTAACTCAAATTATATATGCAGTTGTGGATCCTAAAATTATAAAACTTCTAGAAAAAATGTGTTTATGCCCTTGTATTAGGTTCTTTTCCCTTAGTTATAATGTCAAAAGCATCATCCATAAAAGAAAACATTATTAGGATAAATTTCATTGAATTCAAAACTTCTTTTTTGTTGTTTTTTAAATTTTTTAAATTTTTTATTGTTGCTCATGTACAGTTGTCTCCATCTTCCCCCTACCACCAAAGCCTCTACTCCTGAAAGACACTATTATGATAATAAAAAGGCAAGTCACAGACTGGGAGAAAATATTTGCAGATAAGATATCTGAAAAAAAAGACTTGTATCCAGAATACACGAAAAACTCTCAAAATTCAATGATAAACAAACAGCCAAATTAAAAATTGAGAAAAGATATGGCATTTTGATAAGACAATGTATGGATGGCAAAGAAGTGAATGAAAAGATGCTCACATTGTTAGTAGGGAAATTCAAATTAAACTCATAAAGAGATAGCATTTCATATCTATTAGAATGAATAAAATTTAAAAGACTGACCAAACCAAGTATTGGAGAGATCACAGAACACCATAGACTCTCATACGCTGCCAAGGAAATTTAGTATGGCTGTAATCATTTTGGAAAACAGCTTGGCAGTTTCTTAATATGTTAAACATGTACTTCCCACATGGTACCACAATTACACTCCAGGTGTTTACTCATCCACAGTGGAAGTATATCTATTTTTTATCACTTACAGGTAACAAAAGTTTCTCTACCTATATTTAGTCATCAAAAATAGTCTTTTTAATCATTGAAATTTCCATTTTTCAGATAGTAATCAAAACTCCAAACAGCAGTCTAAGTTCAAGCTTCCTCTCTTTCCTAGCTCAGTGTTGTTGCTTAAGGTTGGCACCTGAAGAGGCAAATACTGTGTGACTGGCTTCTTCTGAGTCCCCTTCCACCACCAACGGGCACTTCACCTCTGTGCCACTAGCTGGGACTTCTGCTTCCCCAGTGTCTAGCCCAGCAAAGAACAGATTAGGATTTTATGCAATAGTATCAGAATAATCTGATTTCTCTAGATGTATGTATCTGGGAGAGTTAATCTTAAGTTTTTTCTTTAAAAAATACAGAATTGACTATCTAACTCAAATTCACAAGGAAATTCATAAGAACCTAAAACAGCCAAAAATATATTTGAAAAAGAATGAAGTGGGAGGACTGATACCCTGTGACTTCAAGATTGATCATAAAGCCACAGTGTTCAAGACACGTAGTATTGGCATAAATGCAGAGGGAGTGGTTGACACAGAGCGAAGGGTCCAGTATTTGCTCTGTACCTATATTGTCAATTAATTTTTGAGAGAATGCAAAGACAATTTAGTAATAAAAGGTAGTTTTTTAAAAAAAATAATGCTTGGAATAGTCATATGTAAAAAAGGAATGTTTAACTTTAATTCACAGCTGAATCATATAAAACTTAACTCAGATTATATATGCAGTTGTGGATCCTAAAATTATAAAACTTCTAGAAAAAATGTGTTTATGCCCTTGTATTAGGTTCTTTTCCCTAGTTATAATGTCAAAAGCATCATCCATAAAAGAAAACATTATTAGGATGAATTTCATTGAATTCAAAACTTCTTTTTTGTTGTTTTTTAAATTTTTTAAATTTTTTATTGTTGCTCATGTACAGTTGCCTCCATCTTCCCCCTACCACCAAAGCCTCTACTCCTGAAAGACACTATTACGATAATAAAAAGGCAAGTCACAGACTGGGAGAAAATATTTGCAGATAAGATATCTGAAAAAAAGACTTGTATCCAGAATACACGAAAAACTCTCAAAATTCAATGATAAACAAACAGCCAAATTAAAAAAAATAAGCAAAACATTTCTTCAGACACTTCACAAATGCAGATATACAGGCAGCAATTAGAATATGAAAGGAGGCTCAACATCACGAGTCTTAAGGAAAGTGCAAGTTAGAAGCACCAAGTACCAATGCACGCCTAGTGGATTGGCTAACCTAATTTTACTTGACTTTACCAAGTACTGATAAAGATACCGAGCAAAAGAAAATCAATTCATGTGGGTGGGAATGTCAATGGTATAATCTCTTTTGAAAAAATTGTTTAGTTTTTTAATTAAATATATACTTATACTGTGACCCAACCATTTTATCCTCAGCTGTTTACTCAAGAAAGCTGAAAGTATAAGTCCTCACAAGAACTTGTATATGTGTGTCCATAGTGGCTTTGTTTGTAATAACCACAAGCTGAAAGCAAAGCAAACGGCCATCAACAATGGAATGGAAACAATCTGGGACATGTCCGTACATCAAAATGTCACTGGTCGATACCAGGAAATAGAGTCAATATGTGCAACACCATAGATGTATCTCCAGATTATGCCCAAATTGCAAACTCACCTACAGTGACAGAAGGTAGAGCAGTGAAGGCCTGGAGGGAGAGGGAGGGGTGCACAGACAGAGAGTAGAAACGATTAAAAAGGGCTGAAAGGACAACTGAGGGAGTGGACATATTTTTATTATCTTGAACTTTGGTGATGGGTTCATGCATGTTTAAATATGGCAAAATATCAAATTGTGTGATATAACTGTTGTAGTTTATTATGTCAATTGTATCTCAATAAACTGCCACACTATTCTCAAGGCACACTACGCGAGTGATTGAACACCACCCAGGCCCAAACTTAGCAACCTGCACCTGTGTGTCAGAAGCAGCATGTCAGGTGTACAGAGACCCACCTGAGCCGACCATGACTTGATTCATAGTTCCCCGAGCATGGGGAATGCTCTTTCCTACCCTTGCCACTGAGACCTCAAAAACCTCGAGTCATTGAGCAAGGCCACCTGGCAGGAGTGAAAAATGCCTGTCAGAGGTAGCTGCTCCATGCACTGCAGGGCTTATCTCCCCAGCCCTTCCCATCTGGGACCCAGGGTACTGCCATGGATCTTGGCCACGAGATTTGTGTCCAAGTCCGGCTGCCACAGCTTCCAAACCATGCAACACTGTGATAACCTCATGGATCTCAGAACCTCATTTTTCTTATTTGTAGGCGGCACTAAAATACCCCCTGAGGGTTGTTAGACGAGGATTCAGTGAAGTGACACATACACAGAACCAATTTTGCACGAAAGGCTCTATTCATCTATAATTATAGTTACCGCAGTAAGGTTGGATGGTCCAAAGAGGCTGTTGAAGCTTGTCAGGCCGGACGTCCTTGACGTGTCAAAGAGGACAGTCCCGAGATATACATGTGCTCCTATCATTTACATTGCTAACAAAATGTGAAATACTTTTCAAAGAAATAAAAAGTATTGGGGAACATTTATCTGAGAGAGTACTGTGAAGAGTGAAGTACCATGTGACAGGGAAACTTGAGAGCCATTGTGAGGACAACATGCAGGACAGGCAAAAAGAAGGAACGATGTAGTTACCTGCTCGGGGAAAATTGTTCTGGAGCAAAATGTCTGTTGCTCCGTGCCGGAGACGCAGAGTCTCCCTAATTAGAATAAATTAGTACTGTCAGGGATGACGTGCAATAAACATCGAGTGTTGGTGAGTAACGATGTGCTGAGTTCGGGTGATGTGATGAACAGAATACAAGTCCGGGCTGCCTTTTATTTGGCTTAATATTGTCCCAAATGGATTCAAGAAGATTTCCGAAAGCATATCAATCGAAATAAATAGGAAATAGTGGAGGTAACAGGTGTTCTAAACCCAGGAGGAGTCAAACAGAAGGTGATATTGCTTCCTTGCCCTCTTACAGGCTGTTTACCAAAGGCTCTCACATTCTTTCATTAAACCCTCACTTGACAAAATGAATTGGGCAGAGCTGGTGTTAACCACCATTATATACTTGAAAAGTCAAAATTCAGAATGCTTGGGTCACTTGTCCAAGGTCATACAGCTAGTAACTTTCAGAACTGGGTCTGTGTTGAGCACCTGCTGTGTTTTTATCTCTTCCACACTTATTATTTGTTCTGAAAATAATGCCCTGATTTTGTTTGGGGAAACCACCACTCCCCCTCTCTTTGATCATATGATTTTAAAGTAACTCTTACCACTCACAGATTCAGAGTGCATTTTGGAACTCCTACTAGGTTTTTCAAGGAAAGGGGTGTCTCTTTTTCTTCTGGGACTGTGTAGGTCAGCTAGCTGGAAACACAGGTCTACCAAAGACCAGCATATACCAAATGGAAAATGTCTACTGAGAGAGACAGAGAGAGAGAGAGAGAGAGGGAGTGAGTCTTGTCCAGGGCCGCCCTCTTGTGGGTGAGTTGGTATTAGGGAGCCTAAACATAAACACACCTCATCGCTTTACAAAGTTCAGTGATTTTCCTTCTTCCATTCGCTTGTTATTTTCAACATATACCTGCTACATGTCTGAAAAGACTGAAGTCATTCCATGTAAGCTTCCTCACCTGACATTGCATCTATTTTACTAGTTTTGCCTATAAGTGTCCTCTTATGTCAAGCTTACCATAATACTTCATTGATTCCCACTCCCAATGGGACTTGATTGTAATATTTGCCTAGTTTTTCTTTCATTCCTGTATTCCAGCTAAGAGTAGATACTAGGTATTTCACACATTGATTGAAATAAAACTACAGCATGAAAGTTACATTTTTCTAGTTTCCAAATTTAAAGATTTTGATTCTTCTTTGATGCAGTCAATTTTGCCCCCCAAATTTAAGAAAATTGTTCCAAGCACACTGGCTCTCCAATTATGCAGTATTACGCCATAAATTAAAATGTGATAGAAACATTAACTTCAGAAGATATGTACATATATTTTACATTGATATATGACTTTATATAGTACTGAAGTAAGATTTACATTGTGCACTTTTGTGGGGGCGACCTTCCTTGCAAGTCCTCCCGAGTGCCACAGATGAGAGTAATAATGACCAAGATATTATGTGATCTTCTTGGAGAGAAGAAGTGGCCATTCTCCCAGAAGAAAAAGGCTGTGAGCAGTGGCCAGTTTCTCAAGGGAAAAAGACCAGCAGCAGCCAGTTTCTCTGAGGAGAAAAAGGCCTTGAGCCGCCTCCTCCAGGTCCTTTTATTGGATTGTAATACACAGGAATACAGGGCAGCAAGGATCAAACAGCAGATAACATTTCAAAGAAATCTGAGGGCTTAGTATGAGTCAGTCTGTCAGGAACAGAGTTTTAGGGTTTCTTGCTAGAACCCTTAACACATGAATGAAAGCACTCTTAGCAGAGCAGATTTCACAGGTCTATCAGGAAGTCTTTGTGATGCCAGATTTTTCCCCAGGACACGCTCTAGCAAGGCAAGGGGCTGCACCCCTCCCCATCAGGTATTCAGGCTTAAGGGGATTAGAGCCAGGAAGCGCTTCTCCCAGAGAACATGGGGACTCAGGCTTTGTCAAAGCTGGGGGGCGAGAGTCCATTGCTCTTTGTTGCAGCCTCCTGAGTCCTTCCATTAAGGCCTCCCAAGTGATTGAGTCTAGCTTAGGTTGACCCCCTGTTGTGAGGGGTCTTACCCATCATTGACTTCCGACCAGGCTTTGGGGGCAGGGAGAGGAAACTGAGGCAGCATTTGCTACCAGAGACAAGCTTTGTCTCCTGTGGCTCACACTCCAGGGGTCATCCCTCGCCCTTAGCCACAAGGGGTCGAGATACAATTCCTAGAACCAGGCAGAGCAATCTACAACACACTTTCTTGGTTTCCATTTGTATATTTGATTACCATATTAGTTTTCTACTGTTTCTTTTTTTACATAACAAGTTATCATAAACTTAGCGACAGATATATTGCCATTCAGTTTCTATAGTCTAGAATTCTGACACGGGTCACACGGGGGTACAATCACGGTGCTGGAAAGGCTGCATTCCTCCCTGGCAGCTCTCGGGGTGATCCTGTTTCTTTGTCTTTCCCTTCCTGTAGATGCCCCTGCATTCCCAGACTGCCGTCTGTTCCTCCCGCTCCAAACTCAACAACATCACGTGTTTCTGACCACTCCTCTGCAGTCACTTCTCCCTCCGACTCTCTTCTTCCACGTCCATCTTCCAGTTATAGGGACCCTCAGGATTATATTGGGACCACTGGTTAACCCAAGATAATAAATATTTTAAGGTCAACTAATCTGCAACTTCAATTCCCATTTGCCATGTAAGGCAATATATGGACTGATTCCAGGGACTGGGGCAGAGACATCTTTGGAGACTTGGTCTGCCTACCCTGAGTACAGGCACAGCTTGTGTCTCTTCACTCCACTTCACTGTGCTTTGCAGATGCGCTTTTTACAAACTGAACCCAGGACTCTCCACCAGCAGAAACATTAGGACTCATGTCATTGTAATGCTCAAACCAAACATACAACATCTCTGAGATGCACCTGCATTGTTTCAGCAGAGGGATAGAAAAGGAGAGATGGGTGTTGGTTATACAAGAATTGAGTCTTGTAAAGCATTGGCTTCCACCGCTGTGCATTCTTGTAAAAGTAGAATGGAAAGGGAGGGAAATGACAGTAAAATGTTAGTAACTTGTAGAAGGGAAGGGTCAGAAGAGAGAGGTTGAAATAACTGTTTTTATAAAAAGTTGTGTACGTCTCTAGGCACAAGGAGCATTACACTGGCGAAACTTTGGGAATCTGAAAGGCAGCCATCTTTATTTGGATTCTGGCAGTCTCCTAGGCCGTCAGTAAGGCTTTTTTCAGGCAACTTCAAAGACCGCGGACTTTGGCCTGGTGACTCTAATACAGAGAGAAAGATGTCTGAAGCTGTATGCTCAGTACTTTGTGGGCATACGTGGTGCATTTCTTTGGGGATCTCAGAAACAATTGAGGTCACTCTTCTCAGGGATCATAAGTCCATTGATCAAATGGGAGCTACAGCTAAAATTTGGCCTCAGAAAGTTAATTCAAGTTGAAAAACTCTTCACAGAAACCTTTAAAATCTCTGCCATATCAAACGCACTGTAACTTTTAATTTCTTATGCATTCAATGTTCCTTCTACTACTAAATATGATCAAAGCAATCACAAAGGCACTCGCTTGACTACCGCTTTTTTTGTTGCCGTGTTTCATGATAGAATTTTGAAGTATCCTTGAGTTCTTGTACACTCACTCTGCTATCTCTGTGTTCATTTAAGCCAGACATTTTCAACCAGTGTGCCTCAAGAATTTTTAAAAGATTTTAATGACTTATTTTTTAAGGGACAGGAGAAGGGAGGGAGAAAGAAAGGGAAACATTGATGCAACAGATGACTATTAGTCAGGGTCTCTGACCTCTTTTCCCTTAGATTGTCAAGTAGGACAAATGACAAAGCCAATACAACAATAACCATCTAGTATAAATGAATCAAAATAATACCTATTTTCCTGTCAGATCAGCAAAAACTATAATGTATTTTTGGTGTGCTACAAAATTTTAATAATAAGTTTATGTGTGCCATGAGATGATAAAGGTTGAAAACCACTGACTTTTGGCTATAGAAATTATGAGTTAAAATCCAGGATAATTTAAGCTCATACTTTTTATTTATGGGTAACATTAAACTGTTGTTATACTAAACTTATTTTGTAAATATGTACATTGAGAATTAGAAAATATTTCAATAATACACCACAACAATAAAGTTGCTATAAATTTTATTCTGCATTATAGTTGTTATAACATCAATCTCCTTAGATTTTTATTTAAACAATTAGAAATATTAAATAATATGAATAGAGGCATTCATAGATAATGCTCAAAATCCAAAAAAGTTAGACCAATTTTTTCAATTTTATTCTGGTACAAAATATTTAAATACAATACCCTTTTTTCTGGATAATTATTCTCAGTGACAGTTTGAGATCAAAATCACTGTTTAATTATTCCATTTGTAAAGCCTCTGAAATTAAAGATGAGCTGACAAAAGAATATTTAGAGGGCTTTTGAAAAAATTACCTCTAAGTGAAGGAGCTAGAACTATTTTATTAAGATTTTAATTTTTTTTTAAATCCGTGGTTTCTCAAGATGTAGAAGAGGTCTGTCATTTGAAAAAAAACTTACAGGATGGTACAGAGAAAAGCTTTTGCTAAAGCAACAAAGGTGAAGCTTTCTAGAACATTGAGAGATAAAGGAAACCAAACACTAGCCCCACTGGTCCGCTTCCATTGCCTTAAAAGCACAGACTTTCACAGTGTCAGAAACCCCCCATAAACAGCTCCCTTTCCCTAGAATTCTCACCCCAACCCAGACCATCCCCAACTCTTCAACTGCCTGATTTCTATTTACTCTTCAGGTCACTTCCTTAGGCAAGCCTGCCAGGCCTCTCCAGCTATCTTATGCCTCCGTGGGAGATGCTCTGATACAACTGTACACTGTCCTCATTTATAATCATATCTTTTACAATTTTTGTTTGTCTCATAAAATTGTAAGATCTGTCCCACGAAGGCAAGAGCTGTGCTTCCCGTTCCCTGTTTTGTTCCCAGCACTCACCATGATGTCTGGAATATTATAGGTACCATAGGTATTTGATGCAAAAATGAGAAAGGTAACAGGAATCGTGTGAGAAAAAATATCAAAGAGATTATCACTGATGAAGCAATAACCTGACAACTGTTTTTAATATTCATAATTCTGAATCAATCAATAAAGTTAAATTTACGTATTCAACCAGTATTCACAGAGCACCAGCTCTATGCCAGCCAATGTGTTAAATGATGGGGAACCAGATGCTATGTTTACAATTATGGACTTGCAAGTCTATGGAGACACCTACAACGGGAAGCAATTACGGGATCCTGTGACAAACGCCACAGCTGGGTAAGGAGAGAGCACTGTGAAAACATATAGGAGAAGCACCCATTCCAGTTATCAATTGCTTTGACAACAATTTGTTATTTTCATAATATATTACTCTGTGGGTCAACACCGAGAAAATGGCTCGACCCTCCTTCATGGTGCCTGGGGCCTTGGCCAGAATAATTAGAATTGCTTAGGGCTGGGACGGCTGGAGGGTGGCCGAACACCTCTCTCTGTGTCTGTCTGTCTGTCTCTATCTCTAGCTATGTTGCTAGTGTGTTCTTCTTCCTAACATGGCAACTGTAGTAAGGCTTCTTACATGGAGGTTCAGAGCTTTAAGACAGGGTGTTTCAAGACACAAGGGGTGGACGCTGCCAGTCTGCTAAACCCTGAGCCTTTGGTCAGAGCAGGACTGGACGAGACACATGAGTTAAATGCCTCGGACATACTCTGAATGGGGACCAGTGTCCAGCATTTGGCAGCACTGACTTGGGCTTGTGGGGTCAAAAGAGGCTTTGCAGAGGGTGCAGAATCTTGGCTGACACCTAAAACAAGTATGAAGTTGGACGAGGAAGTGGGAGGTAAAGTAGCGGGGGTTTCAAGCAGCAGTCAGTGCAGTAGGCCCTCAGACAAGGTCCTCTCATTCAAGGTGTTTTGTTTCCATTGTTGTTGTTGCTGCTGTTGTTGTTGCTCTTGAAAGAAAAAAAGGCAGGGCCACTGTTTGTGTGGAGTCGGTACATTCTCCCCACATCTGCATGGGTTTCCTCTGAGTATTCCAGTTTCCTCTCACAATTCACATTAGTTTAACTGGCATGTCTAAATTGTCCCAGCCCAAGTAAGTGTGGGTGGGATGTATAGGTAGGTGGCCCTGTGATGGAAGGGTGTCCTGCTCAGTGCAGGTCTCACCTTTTACCTGAGCCACAGGGAGAGACTCTGGCCACCCGCTAGGCTGAACTAGAACAAGCAAGGCTGAAAAAAATTATCTTACTTCTTTTTTATTCACCTTTCTTAAATGTATGCATAGCTCACATTTACTTCAATTTTTAGTATTAGAAGTGCTTTGGTTCCTAACTTAGATGTTTGGTAATGTTTAGTGATCACAAATATGCCATAGACACTTAACTCTTGTTTATATAAATTAGCCCGTGACAAAACTGATTTCATTGCATGTCATCTTATTAAAAGTTACAGTTTCTGAGAACCTATGGAAGAAATTGAAGACTTACTGCACATGCAAAGTCTCAGGTTAAGAATACAAACAGTTTGACCAGAAAGTGGATAGAGATGGGATGGGGAAGGAAGGGATAGGAGAGTGGTGAATGATGAGACTGACTGGGGAAATAGTGATTCATAATTTATGAAAGATTTTTAGGGGATGCTAAAGAGCTTGGATTATAACCTGGGAAATATAGATAAGCCTTCAAGCGAAGTGTTATAGTCAGGCTTGTAGGTATTTTAAAAAGATCACTATTGGTGACCTGGTGACAACATAAAGATGGCGGAGTTTGACAGAAGCCTAAGCAAAAAATGACAGGAGTCCAGATGAAGGTAGTAGTAATACACTCAAGCAAAGGAGGGTGGATTTGAAAGCTCAAGGTCAGAAGGACAACATGTCAGATCCAGACTGACACTCTCTAACTGGACATCCTTAGACAAGTTACTTGAGATCCCTGGCTCACACTTACTACAACATAAATAAGATGAATCATTTATCCTGGTAATGGTATATCATATTAGCTATTAATATAGCTAGTATTTATTAAACATGCGAGACACTGCCTAAACACATGACAGGTATCATCTTCTTAACAGCCCTGTAAGATAGCTAATTTCATCCCATTTCAAAAGAGAAGAAACAGGCATAACTATGAAACTTATTTTCCTGAGGTTTCTAAAGTTGCAGCACACCGTGAAGCCAGCTCGTCTGGTCCCGGAGACAATGTCCTTCTTAAGCAGGTCTCAGTGCTTCTGTGAAGATAAAATAAAATGTGCATTCTAAATGGCAGCTGCTGTCATTTAAGTGTGATATCTAATTCTCGATAGTATGTCTTGAGGATTCTTGGGAGTATGTCTAATATCGCACACCAATCTCTGGTAATAACAAAATTCATTAATATTCTAATGCGGAAAGGCATTCACCCAGCATCGGATGCCAGGTTGATGCAAGTCTGTTCTATTTGTAATGTTAGGTGAATGGGTAGAACAGCCAAAATCTCTGCCCTCAGTTCATTGTGATATAAACTCAGCTGTGAGCTCCATCAGAAACATGCCCTAGGCAAGGATTTAAACATAAGTGGTTTATTTAAAAGGCAATCCCAGGAAACACCCACAAGGAATGAGGAGCAAAATGAAGAAGTGGAGGAAGCCACAAAAGTGTATTAACGAGCACATCACCTCAAGGCCATAGAGCTTTACGCCACTGGAAGTCAGAAAGATGAAAATTTCGGTTATCCCTCCAAAGGGCAGAGAAATCAGGAGTTCTCATTTCCCAACTTCCTGTCCATCATTAGTTGTAGACTGTTCTGGGGACATCCATTCTCTAGCACTCAGGTCACCTTCCTCTTCAGCCAGAAGCATTTGGGCAGCCAAACAAAAAGGTCTCAGACCAAGAGTCAGGTGTTTCAACAACCTTCTATGTGCGACGAAGCCAGAGTGGGGCTATGGAAGAGGCCCTGGCATACCTGCAATGACAGATACCTTGAAAATGAGAATAATATGAATGAGAAAGTGAAAACTGTTCAGATATTTTAAGCCTTAAAAATTCTCACAGTTAAAAATTAAAGAAAAGATTCCTCTCTTCCTTAAGAAAGAATTTAAAACCACAATGAGATACCACTTGACACTGGTGAGAATGGCTATCATAAACAAAGCAATAAACAACAAATGTTGAGAGGGTGTGGGGAAAAGGGGACTCTGGCCCACTGTTGGTGGGATTGCAGACTGCTACATCTATTATGGAAAACAGTATGGAATTTTCTAAGAAAACTAAAATTGGACTTGCCCTTTGACCCAGCAATTCCACTGCTAGGATTGTATCCTAAGAACCCTAAAACACCAATCCCAAACAACATATGCACCCCAATGTTCATAGCAGCACAATTTACAATAGCCAAGAGTTGGAAGCAACCTAGGTGCCTGTCAGTAAATGAATGGATCAAAAAACTATGGTACATATACACAATGGAATTTTATGCTGCAGAAAGAAAGAAGGAGCTCCTACCTTTTGCAACATCATGGATGGAACTGGAAAGCATTATGCTGAGTGAAATAAGCCAGGTGTTGAAAGACAAATACCATATGATCTCACCTTTAACAGGAAGCTAAACAACAAAACAAACAAGCAAGCAAAATATAACCAAAGACACTGAAATAGAGAACAGGCTGACAGTGACCAGAGGGGAGAGGAGAGGGAATTTCAGGGGAAATAGGGGAGGGATTTAAAGGAACATATATAAAGGATACATGGACAACAACTGAAAAGGGTGGAAATGGGAGGGAGGGGGGAGCACAGGGGTGGGATGGGATGGGAGTAATAGACAGAAAACTGTACTTGAAAAATAATTAAATAAAAATTTGGGGGGAAAAAGAAAATTTGGGATAATAAGTATTTTCAATCATTACGTAATATATTTGAAATCATTTCAATAAATACTTTTATTTCTATTATCCCTCCTTACCTATAACCTTGTACATGGAAAAATGTGATAGCATGTGAGCTATTAACCATTGCTGTCCTCTCCCACCTCAGTGCCAGGCCACGGGCTGCCACACACCAATTTTGAGGCATGGGGACTCTTCAGAGATCAGGAAGACGTCAGTGGTTCCAGATACAGAGCAACATTCTGAGACTCAAAATGACTCGTGCGGCACCAGCTCCACACGGTGAAAGACCTACATAGACCATTTATAAGTGAGGGATTACAAACTGCGAGTGTTTATTCACATCCAGGAAATAATGAAGGACATTTTACACACCAGGGAGATAGTTTGTGACAAGAAATAACCATAATCTTAAAAGGGCAGCTAGATCAAGTGAGGAAAAACAATAAGGATATAAATAGTAAAATAGAAATTATCTAGAGACTGAAATCTCATAGCTTCCTTACTTTATTGGGAGATATTACTGGTGGGGGTGGGAGGATTTGTACACTCCACGAGAATAATATATTCGGGTGCAGTAAGCAGTGGAAGCCAATGAGCTATCGTTCTGTTCAGCAATAGCAACTGGTGAGGGATTAACATTTCTGGTTTTAAAGTAATGGGCATTACAGATCTGCACGCATGGTTCGTAAGCCAAGCTGATAGAAAGCCGAACACGTACCTAATTATAGTCTCCTCTGATTTGTCTTGTGTTTGGGGAAACTCACCAGAGATTTCTGGTTTCAGTGTCTTCATCTTTCACATTGGGGCATAGCTTCACCTCACACTTTTCAAGGGCATCATACTTAATCCAACTTTTATTTGGTTTTGGAGCAATTGTTTATTAGCAGGCACCAAGCCTGACACTAAACCTTTAGTACTTAGTATTAAAAAGACAGGAACTTTCCCTCAGTGAGTTAAATAATCAGATGAGTAAGTAAAAGTAAGCAGGCCATCACAGTATCATGCAGTAAAAACTTCCTGGGTGATTACTGACCCAACTCAGGAAACATTTACTAAGCACCTTCTGTGTGCCCAGCAATGTTAGGCAGTGATGAGGATACAAAATAAACCAGCATATTGCTGCTCGCTTAAACAGGGTATCGCCTAGTGCCAATACATGACCCCATTTAGTCCTAATTCAAAGTGTGCCCGAGGTGCAGACAGAAACTACAGATTTAGCTCTTGGATCTGTAGTCATGGGTACCACCAACTGCTCTTCAAACACAGTGTAACGAATGAAAGGTTATCGTTCTGCTGTGTGCAAATCGTGGATTTCTCTGCAGTAGTTGCTCTCAATGCCTGTTTTAAGGGGTTTGGGATACTGTGACCAAACCCAAATTCAATGCAGTTTACTAACATGGTCATAATTTGAAAGAATTGTTGTTGCTTATAGCTTATGACATTTAACTGACTTTGAAGGCTGCGTGAAGTTTGTTATCTCTGTTCCCTTGCTTGTTTTTAGAACTAGCCACACTGCTTAAAAATGGGAACTGGCAGATGCAGTTTGGCTGCAGCCAGCAGGCCCTGTGAGGAAGACACACACTGCTTGTTTTAGGGAATTGTCCAAAGAATTCCTTAGGTCATTTATTTAGTCATGCTCTTACCCCTTTTACTTATCAGGTAGCCTCTATTCCAAATGTGCAGCTTAAGCAACTCCCTCCCTAAAAACTGTTTCTATTCTTTTTTGCCAACTAGCAGCGCATAAGATTATAAATCCTTAAGTGGCTTGGCATATACATTTTTCATTTTAATGGTAAGTGGAAGGATTCACTCTAGGTGTATTGGTATTGAATTTAAACAAATTATAAGTCAAGTGCTAATGGATGCTGTAGACATTCTAGTCTCTCCTAATGCTCTAAGATCACAGTATAAGTTTTGAGAAAATCAAATAGACAGCATAAATATATAATTATATATTCTTCTTCAGTTAGAGTAACTTATTGATCTGCTATTAATATGACAAAAAGATACTCACAAGTAAGTGGCTAGGAACTCGTAGGCTAGTCCCTTGCTTGCGCAAAATAGGTAAAAGAGAGTTTGGCTACGACTCAGATGGGCCACATGCCGGTGGTCGGGTAGCCCATGGTTGACCCCCAGTTCCACAAAGTCCGCCACACCTCTGCCACCTACAAATTAGACAATGTGGATTCCTATGTACAGTGGGAGTGGACAAATGTTAACCACTCTGCATCACCGATATAACCATTTGAGGAAAAGCTGTTTAATCTTAAAGGTAGAAGCGCTAAGATGGACTTGCCCAGCTAAGACGTCACTGAATCAGTAACAGCGTGCTGAAAGCAGCGTCTGTCTGGCATGAGGTAAATAAACAAATAACTACATTTAGCCCTCTTTAGATTATTTGTTATCTAATCCATTTCTCTGATGTTATTTGTGGCATTTAGAACTTTTTATGCTTAAACATTTTTTATCTTTTTGTACAAAATCATCCACCTTGTGAACTGTTCAGAAGTTCCCAGGACAAAACCCACTTTGGGAGGAGTGTCAAATTTTTAAGGTGTGAGAAGATAGGTACACCTGATTATTTCTGGATAGTAAGCCTTCTGTTACTAAAAGTTCCAAAACATAAGAAATGTGAAGTATGAAGTTTAATGTATGAACTTGACTTTCCCAGTAAACATAGTAAAAGAAATTTAGGACTTCATTTTATTTTCAAATTTTCATTTTCTGCTTAGGAAAGAAAGGTTAGAAAGAATCTGGAACTAAGTGAAGGCAGATACCAAAGGAAGGAAGAGAACTAGAAGTAAACTATGAGAATGAAGAGAGACCAGGGGGAGGGACTAAGATCTGAAGCTGAGATATTCACAGAGTGCAGGGGCTTTAGAGATGCCGGCGAAAGTACGGACCAAATGGTCTTGTGGACTGAGGATACCCGTGTTCTTGGCCATGATGTAACCATAATGCCCTGGGCACATGCTGTGTGAATGAGGCATTTTGACTTTTTGGCCAAAGTATAGATAGCAGTGAACTATAATAGAGTCAGAAGTTCTGTTTAATAATTCTTTACGAAAAGGTTTAGTAAACATTCTTTGCTTTTGCCACAAAACATTCCTTTAGTCTTCTTCTGAGGGAGTCCCCCCAATTTCCTAAGGAAAGCTGCTTTGTACCTAATTTAATGACACACCAGGGAATTTGGGAGCCTTCGCTTTGTCAGACAGCTTTAACTGACCCCAGTACTTCAGCAAGGGATGGACAAATGACATCTCAGAGACCGGGAAACACAGTGGAGCTTTTGCTAGGAATCCTGAGGCATCCTCCATCTATTTTCCCTGACTTTAAACCTGCTTGAAGGCACCCAGGAACTCCATAGCCAGCTCGTCCCTCCTGGAGACAGAGAATTAAGATGACAGAGAATTAAGACAGAGAATTAAGACAGAGAATTAAGAATTAAGAATTAATGCTTCCATAAGAGGAAGCATTGCTGAGCTAAGAAACAGCATGGGTCAAGGTCATAGTTTGAGTTGTGGTGCGATCAAGCTGCAGCTGAAACCAGACTCACCCCAGGACTTTTCAAGTACCTGAAAAAAGAAATCATTGTTTTCATTAAGCTGATTTTATTAATACCAACTCATGCATGGACTACTGCTGAAAATATGGACAGGTTCTCCAGCATAGCAGAAGCGATTCAGAATTATGCACATCTATATATAAATCATTAGTTTATTACTACCAAATCTATTACTCTCAGTAAGTGAATTAACCTGCATTCAGTTTTCATATAATATACACAGCATAAAGTTCAAATGGTCGATGAAAAAAATCTATGGAAAGTTTCTAATACACTATATTCCATATAGTGGGCACTCAAAAAATGGTGGGTATTGTTTTTGCCTATACAACAGAAATGGTGAACCATTCTGAGAAGTCCTTATTGATATTCACAGCCCAAGTGTCCATCTGTAGATGAGTGGACAAAACAACTAAGGGACATATACACAGTGAAATACTGCTCAGCCATGAAAAAGAAGGAACTTTTACCTTTTGTGACATTATTGATGGACTTGGAGAATATTATGCTAAGTGAAATAAGCCAGTCAGAGAAAGACAAATACCATATGATTTCACTCATATGTGGACTCTAATGAACAAGCAGAACTAACAAGGCAAATGAGGACAGACTGATAGATAGAGAGAGGCTGACATCTAGTTGGTGGGGAGGTTAGGGGTTGGAGGGAGTGAGCAAAAAGGAAAAAGTACTCATGGACATGGACAACAGTATGGTGATTGCTAGGAGGAGGGAATATAAGGAGACAAAATGGTAATTGAAAAAATACAATAAAGATAACATTTTTAAAAACTAAATGCAAATTGTGAGGAAAATCAAAGATGTGAAACTTTTTTTCTTGTTTCACTTGCTAAATTCAAACATTCACATGCCTACCAACAATAAGACTTTGAGAACATCATTCCACTTCTCTCACCCCACCTTAGCTCTAAAATGATCTCTTCGGACGGCGAATTCCAATTCCTCTTTCAGTTCTAAACTTCTGATTCTATAGTTCTTAAATGCACACAATTACAAGTGAAAAAGATGTTAATCAACATGTTTCTTATACATAAAAATGGAAAAGCCATAGTTCATTCTCTCTACATGGCTAATTACCCTGAAGTTGTAATTTGGGTACATAACTTAAAAAAAAAAACTCCTCTTTGAGATTATAAACTCTTAAACTGCTGCCTGTTTTTATACCTTTCTTCCTTTTTTCCCCTGAATAATTTAGCCAGTAGGAGCAGCAAAGCAAGAGAGGGGTTGGTCAGGGATGGGGATGGTGGTAACCATTTGATATAAGATGTTGGAGCCAAAGCAAGAGTGTGTGCTCGCTGGCAGGCGGCCTGAGTAGGTTGTTAACCGGGACTAAGCAGGGAGAGGGAAACACTCCCACCCGAGGAGCGAGGGGGTGGCAGCGGTGGCAAGGGGAGATTGGAAACATACTGAGAGGAGGAATTCCCTAAGGAATATGTTTCTCCAGACAAAAGAGATATAAATATAGAAATGACAAAATTAGGATCAATACTTTTTGCTGAACTGAAATTGAAAGTATCAATATGAGCTCATGGAGAATGTCCTTGTTTACAGAAAATATACACCAAAGTATTGGGGGTAATAAAACATCATATCCTCAACTAAATCTTAAATGACTCTTCGAAAACTAAATTCTTTATGCTATTCAATAAAGTATATCTAGGTTTGAAATTATTTCAGGATTTAAATTATTTTAACAAATAATTAAACTAAATTAAATATCACAAAATCTGGAGCAACCAAACGTCCATCAAAAAGTGAGTGGATAAACAAACTATAGTGTGTTCATAACTCATAATGCTACTGGGTAAATTAATGGCATGAAATATGGATACATGCAATAACATGGGTGAATCTCATGGGCATTGTACTAAGTGAAACAAGCAGGCACACACACAAGAATTACTGTGTCATTTTATGTGGAAGAAATTCTAGATTGAGCAAAACTAATCTATAATAATGGAAGTCAGAAATCGACTCTGGAGGGTGGGGGTCAGGGGCTCCAGGCAGCAAAGGGGCACAAGAGAATTTTCTGGAAGGCTGGAAATGTGTTGTGTTTGTTGGGATGGTGGTTAGGAAGGCGCGGGGTCAATGCATGGCCCTTCCCCCTCCCATGACTGAGGGCTAGTGGGAGGGGTCAATGCATGGCCCTTCCCCCTCCCATGACTGGGCCATGACCAGAAGGAATGCATATGGTTTTAGAAATGGATTGTAACTTCCTCCTTATCTCATTTTTGGAGTGGCTTCCTGTCTTGCAACTGCCTCTTCACCTTTTCCTTACACTGAGATAATGCAGAGTTGCATGTAGGACACCTGTCTCCTTGCTCCTAGAACCCATAGAACAAGTCTGGCAGGTGCAGTCTCTCTCACACCGACTCATTGCCACTGGTGCACTCCCCTGTAATGTGAGTAACAAACGCATGTCCACATCTGCTGGTCCACTGGGTGCTTTTTCTAGTTTTTTTTCCAGAAAATCATGAACACTTAAGCAGCTCCCTGGTTTGGGACTCTTCGTTACAGCAAGTGTATACTGTTGTCAAGCGCCATAAAGTCGAACTTTACCGTATGCAATTATACCTCATTAAAGTTTATTTTAAAATAAAATAAAATATTGCTGGTAATAAAAAACAACATTAACAAGGGAAATAAAACAGCAAGTAAAATATCAATAAAAATAATAAATTTTAAAAAGTCAGTTGCAACTGTTCTTTTTGTATTTTTAATAAGCAGTTATAAAATGGTAAATTACCTGCTTATTTGCAGAAACTTAATCAGCTAATAAATATAAGAAGCTTATAAGCATTTAATTTACTTATCTCTTTGAATTTTAAACGTTAGTTATTTAATAAAACTACATTATAAAAACAAGTTTTCTAAGCCAAACCACTTATTATGTAAATTTGTTAAAGTTTTTCTTATCCACTTAATAGCAAGACTTTATTGTAATTATTCTTTGTTAAAACAATGTTGTTGTGTTTGAACACCAAACAATTCGATTTGCATAAAGATTTAAACAAATGCCTGATTGGCTTGGCCAGGGGGAGGGAATCTGTGACTTCATCATCCACATCTCCTAAGAAGCATTGGGTTGGCCAAAAAGTCCATTAACTTTTTTCCATAACATAAAAGAAACACATTTTTCATTTTTATCAACTATATTGATTTGGATATTTGGATCATATCAGCTCTCTCTCGTCTGCTATAACATTGATTGTTCTCAATTAATGTCTTGATTGGATTGCTATCAACTTTAACTGGCCTACCCAACCAGACCCTGGAGCATTGTCCAATGAGAAATCTCCATCCCTGGCTGGTGTGGCTCAGTGGATTGAGTGCAGACTGCATATCAAAGGGTCGCCAGTTTGATTCCCAGTCAGGACACATGCCTTGGTTGTGGGCCAGGTCCTCAGTGGGGGTCACATGAGAGGCAACCACACATTGCTGTTTCTCTCTCTTTCTCACTCCCTTCTCCTCCCTCTAAAAGTAAGTAAGTAAATAAATAAATAAATAAATAAAATCTTTTAAAAAAGAAAAGAAAGAAATCTCCAGCATAAAACTTCAGAAATCATTTTTGACGTTTGATCAGTCACAGCACCTGCTCCATACTCTGCACAAATCTTTTTTGCATTTCAGTTGTGTTTTTACTTTTCTTGAAATAATAAAGCATAATATGCTGAAAATGCTGCATATATTCTTCTATCTTCAGTATTAAAATGGCTAACCAAAAAGTCACCAATTTTGATGTTTTTTTAAATGTGTGCTGATATGACAACTGTCACAGTACAATCACAAAATTGTCTTGAATGAAGTTAAAGACAACTAACCACTGCTACAGCCACCTTACAGAAAAAAAAATGAACTTTTTGGCCAACCCAGTATTTATCATGTTTTCAACCAAAAGCTTCATCGTGACCCTAAGAGTATCTGGATTCAACTTATTTTATTCTCCTCAAACTGAAAGCATTTTTAATTGCAACTAATTTCTTTTATGAGTAACATATCAAACATTCTAGAGGAGATAGTTATTTTTTTAATAGAAATACATGAGATCAAAAAGAGGGAAAATGATTTCTGTGAAATGAGGCTTGCAGGAAAAGTATAACGAGACATTCTTGCTGGGCCTTATGGGCCTACAATAGTTTGGCTCCTTGCAGAGCGCTCAAAGCCATGCTGATAAGCTACTAAGAGCTGATATTTCCAGTCTACCCATAACCCATTCCTTTTCAAAGAATTCTTTTCAGACTCATTATGCTGGAGTAAAAGAGGAACAACACCTAAAATTTAAATATCAAAAATCATGCCCCATAATTTGTCTCCTCAGTCCAGGCTGGATCATTCGGTGCCCTTCAGTGCTACCCCTAAATTATTTAAGGAAAACTAAGTAATCTCAATCCTTCTTCTGCCTGAGTTATTTGGGCATAAACGTTTCCTGTTGGACGCTCTTGTGGTCACATTCTGTGTCTCGGCCTCAGTGAGCAAAATCAGCTTTAATGCAGTAATGTCAAAGGAATGGTTAGAAGGTTAGAAATAACACATGAAATGATTGTAATTGTTATTTTCTTATGAAAATTATGAAGTAGTTATTGGCAATAATATACATTTCTTATTTTTTTCAACAAAGCTTTGTGCCAACAAGAAATTACCTGTCTCTCTCTCTCTCTCTCTCTCTCTCTCTCTCTCTCCTTATTTGAAAGTCAATTGCAATAAATGTTCCTGAGCCAAATTTTTAACTCACTTCTCAATCTGCCATTGCTAGTTCAGGTTTCCGGTTACCTATTACAGTAGCTTACATTAACGATAATATACCTACCAGTGTGGCCAATTACTTTGTTGAAGAGACCTCAGCAATCTGCTGTTTGACGTGCAATCCAGTGCATTCTCTCTGTAGCACGGCCTTGATTATATTGTTAATATAATATCATGCTTTATTTGTCCCACGGGCTTAGGAACAGACCACCACAAAACCCTATTAGAACCTCATTTTTGTCATTATGTCTAATTGCATTTCACTTATTTTTGCATTTAGCGAGTGCAAAACCACAAGTTTCACATTTTATTTATCTTCTGATCTCCTTACCAGTTAAGGAGGTGGGAGATAGGAGGAGTAAGCTCAGTTAAAAGTTCCAAAATCACAGAATGTTAGGAAAAATAAAAATGTGGAAGTGACTAAATGAATCAGAAAGGAAATAGGCAAGAAAGGTGTTGGTTTATTCATCCAATATTCTCTTAAATCAAATTGAGACATTCTCTGAATTGAATGGTATTTTAAATATAATGAACATTCTCCCTGGGCAGGTATCTCTATTGGTTAGAGTGTTGCATCTTGATACAGCCAAGGTTGTGGGTTCAATCCCCAGTAAGGGCACATACAGGAAGCAACCAATAAATCCATAAATGGGTAGAACAACAAGTTGATATGTGTGTGTGTCTCTGAGTCTCTCTCTAAAATCAATTAAGCTTTTAAAATAAAAATAAATGTAATGAACATTCTTTATTAGTGGTTGTTTGTTGCAGCAACAGATGCTAACTCAGGAAACCTTAAGAAAAAGAAAAAATAGCTGATATAGGCTGAGGAAATAGGACTCACAACATGGGCACTGGGGTACTGTATAGAACCCAAAGGCCACGAGTCCAGGTCACCAAAAGTGGCTACAGAAAGGAATTGAAGAGTGGTGGCACTCTCACTACACCCAGAGTCTGCTCCGCTCTGGACTTTCTCTTTATCTCCCTGTCTCCTTAGATAGCTTCCTCTTAGACAGGACACACAGAGCACGGCTAACCCAGAGTCCCCAAGGTTAGACCCAGCATGCTCAAAAGAAGCTCACACTCACCTACAATTTCCTGCAGGGAGAATCTCATCAGCCCCACTTGAGGCAAATGCCTTCTTGTGGCCAAATCAACTGTGAACAAGGATTTCATTATGTGGCTTTGGGGACTAGCATTGTCATAAGTTTCCATGGCAAAGGGAGAATTTATTGGCTCGGGAACTGGGCAGATAGTCAATATATGCCCACCATGAAAAGCTGTAGCTAAACCGTTTTAGGGCAAATGTCCTTTAAAAACTGGCATTCTTAAAGTAGTTTTCTAAATACTAAGAAGTTAAGCTTCCAGAACTCTGTATTTTATGCACTTAAGTATAAGACATTTGTAAATTGTGTTTAATTTTCTCCTTGCAGTGTTTGCTTGTATTTTCCAGGTTTTTATATCTGAAACAAAACAGAGTTTTCTGCACTTGCCTTTGAAAACTGCCAATGTCAATTTACTATGACCTCTGCCCTCCTCTGAGGTCTAATCTAGCACCACCTGTAAGTATTGACTGGGAAGTCGAAGACTACATTCTTTTCCCATGATTCTGTTCTTTGTATGGTTCAGGTTAGAACTTGCCCATGAAAGGCTTTTACATGAGATTTGCGAGGAACCATTGATTTCCAGAGGACGTTGTAGTCTGATGTGTGCACAAATATGGGACTCAGAGTCTTCCAAGGGTGGTCAGGGACCACCAGCTCCACCTATGAAAATGGGAGGTGCTCATGGAAGCTTCTTAGAAATGCTTAAGAATTGCAGCAGCTTCCTGGGGAGGACTTGAGAACCATCATTTGGTGTTTCATGCTGAAATCTCCAGCGCTGGCTACCTTGGCCCTCAGTCTTCTAACAGTTGGTGCCTCCTCAATCCACAAATTAAATCTTTTATACCGAGAACACATGAGTGGGGTTTTTCTGTGGTCTAGATTACACCATGTCCAATTAAAAAGATAGTTGAAACCCGCTGTCAACTTTACCTGCTTTCATATGTAGTCACATGTACAGTCCTCTAGAGTCAAAGCTCTTACTCACTCTAAAATCAAATTCAAGGCCCTTGGTTTCATCATTTTCATCTCAAATACACTTCTGCTTGTATGATCTGTAGTCTGATCACTTTTACCCAGGGTGACCAAACTTCTCAAAATTTTCAAGCTCAGATGTGCCACAAAATTTGTTTGTATTTTTTAAAGAAAAGTATGAGAGTACTAGTTTTTTATACTCTCTTTATACTCTTCTGGTATAAAGTTTTTTTATACTCTCTTTATACTCTTCTGGTGCCACCAGAAGCCTGTGGGGATGAAACTTGGTGATGATTATGAGTGAGTTGTAAGGACTGACACTCCCGTCATCACAAAACAGAGGCCTTCCACACTTCAGCCTTTCTCCTTTGGATAGGTCTTTAGCTCTTACCACTTTGGATGTGACTGTCAACCTCACTGTGTCCTCTCAAAGTATATAGATGCGAAATATCTTTATTTGTGGAACTCCTTTGGAACCCTCATTTCCCTCCACTGATAGAATTCTTAGTATCTGACACATGGCTCACCTTTCCATACTTTGCTAGGATTTGCTTTCATTAAAACTGTTCTTGGCTCCTGGATTTGCCTCAAATATCGAATTTGAATTGAGTTCACATCAGAGCACTGGGAGAAATAGGCACAGTATAAATAAATCAAATATGATGAATAAAGCATTAGGTGGGCTCTGCAATGGGGCAGAAGTGTCTGAGTGTCTGCAGGAAACTCAGCGGGAGATGAACAGTTTTGGGAACCAGGTGCACGATGCAGAAGAGGCTTCAGATGAGCCAGCCAGAGGCGCTGCGTCTCCCACTCACATTGCACTGGCCAGTCTGGCTCAAATCTGCACGTCTTTCAAAACCAACTATGGAAATCCTCTTTTTTCACTTTGGTTCTACTACCATCAGTTTTGCAATTAAAATAAACATTTCTACTGACAGTTTGGTATTCTCTTGGTTACACTTTATGAAAGTGATGAGATAAAGTTTATAGCTCATTGGAAAATGCTGGTCAGGATATATTCACAATTATCAATGTCTTTATGAAATTTTTTTCAGCAGAATCTGACACTCAGCAGTTGGTTGTGTCATGTCGTTGCAGTCCTACTGTCATTTTACGTGAAAGTCTGTTTTTCAAATGGCACTGATTTCCTTAGCTTGTTTTCTTTGTTACAGAACAATGTCTACATTACAACAAAACAAACTCCCAGGACCAGGTATGTCCAGCAGTAAAAAGCAGTAACGTGTTTTGCCAGCATCCACAACCCTCTTTCAGACCACTGCATTTCACCCAGACCCGCTACATTGGCAAGAGTTGGGAAAATGTCTGTAAAACTGAAAAACAAAGAGTGGCCATTTTATTTCAATTACATTTCATCTTCCATTTGTTGATGGACTTCCTCGTTCACTACTTTGGAAAAAAGTTATTAACCTAATTACATGCTTTGATTTTTAATCATTTTTCCTTTAAACTTTGGCAGATAATATACTAGTGCCTATAGCATATTTCCTAAAGATCATTAAGCAGCAAATTTTTAGTAAACACTCTACTTCATCTCTTGGCTTTCAACACTACAGATTGAGGAGAGAGAAAGCATGAAACAAATAAAAGAAGGCTGTCACCTTCTCGGGAAAGTTAAGTTGAACTAAGAGTCCTTTAGGGCCAAGCATGAAAGTCATCCCCCTCCAGCTTCCACAAGCTCTAAACATAAAAGGCAAAAAGAATTATAAAAGAAAGCCTATGTCTGCATTAGATCTCAGAGGAAGACATTTTACTAAAAGCTTGCCATCAATTTTCGTGTCAAATCATCTAATTATGTGAGTTTTTTCAGCTCTCCGAATGTCAAATCTTCTGTCTTTGAGCTCAAAATCGTACTTTCACCACTCACACACACAACCCTAGAAATACATGGAGCCTTTGTGTTAACACTTCCTATGTGAAAAAGAATTGATAGAATTATTTGAAACAAAATCTACAAATACAGTCAAGGAAATTACATGGGGGGAACCATATTTATACATGTGGTAAATTTATGTTCATTGTGTTCACTGGATCATTATTTTAGCTGATGAAAATCCTGAATAGTTCAGTTTAAAACCTCTTTTAAAGTGGTCAGATGAGGTGTCAACACCAGCACAATCTACCAAATAATAGCTAAACCTTCTGGCACTTTTCTTTAATAGGCACAACTAGATATTAGAAGAAGCACAGAGTAAAAACACTCCAGTTTTTCAGTTTTGAGTTACCTGTTTATCTTTCACGGCATTTCCCTACATTTCAGATTAAATGGTTATTGGTATAAGGCAAGCAGGGAAGTGTATTTTGAACCACTGAGAAAAATATTAGCACTCTAATGCAACAATAAACACCAAAGATAGGTCAGATATTCTGTGATTCAACTTTGTATTCATTACATGTTTTCCGCATGCCGATTCTTAGCCAGCCAGAAGGTAAGGCATCCATTGAGCCGTGCTGAAATTCCCAGCCCCTGGAAAGAACAACGGAGGAGCTGCTGGGATGTTGGTGATTATGCTCTAGTATGAAGCCAGTAAGAGCATCAGAAACTGCAAAATGTGCAGGTCACAAGCATAGTTCTTGTGCCACTTAAAACCTATGCAAATGTTTGGGAGTTAGCTTGTCTCTTTCATTTTGTAATCTAAATATCTCTAATTCTGTCCTAACCTTTTTCAATAATCTTCTAAGCTGAGTATTGGAATGAGCTTCATTCATTTGCCCCCCTTTTAGCATCTTTGTGATATTTAGGATACACATTGCATTTTTTCTATACAATACATCAGAGAAAATTTGGCAAACCAGAGGAAGACATAATTGTCTCTAAGGAATAAAAAATGTTGAGCTAGATGTGTGTTGATTTTCTGCGTGTGGAAAATTTTAAGTAATGTCAAAAAACTTTCACTTATAATTTGAACTGTAGCTGCCCTACCTTTATTTAGAGAAGCAATAACTTTTGCCAACCATGAAGTAAAATTTAGGAATAAATCATCACTTTCACATATATACTTTCACACATGTACTTTTTCACCGCTGTTCACAAGTCTTAAAATATTTATATTGTTTCAAGCAAGATAATATATGCCAAACATTGGCAAGGATTTCGTTTCCTCTAGTGTGGAGTAAAAAGAATAGGGAATCTAGCCAAGGGCTCTAGGAAAATTAGAAGAACACCTCTTGACTCAGGCTTTCCCTTCTGTCTGGTGACGCCATGGGCATGGCTTGGGTGGTCAAAAGATTCCTCCAATATTTTCCACTCCCAGGGAGTGGGTCAGGAGGCTTTGATATCCCTGTGCCCACTGTGTGGCAACCATGCCATTTTCCACTGACAAACAGGATCAGTCAGTTAGCCAGACAGGAATCTTTTTCAGATCTGCTGTCAATCAGAAGCTAAAAATGGCCTTATGGAAATCTCAATGTTCAGTTCAATAGGCCATTGTTTTGGCTCCTAATGGAAGCACTCCTCCTTTGAATACTAAGATGTCAATAACCCAATGTCACAGGGATAGGAAGAACACAAAAATGTTTGAGCCGACACATTCTGATCCTGCAAAAACTAAATCAGTGTTTAAGTTATTATCTGCCAATTTCCTCACTTCTTTTAACATACAATTACTTTTTTTTCTAAACCAATGTTTCATGGAGTAAATATCTTGGCTGATAAGGCATTTATTTACAGGATGAACACAAAAGGCCTGTGCTTTCAAAGCTTTTCACAATCTATCCCCACACTATCTGTACTCCTATATGGCTGGTACTGACTACTTCATGTATATTAGTTTAATCCTCACAACAACCCTATAAGTTAAGCATTAGTATTACTTCTACTTTACAAATAATAAAACAAGCCACATAAAATATAAGAAATGTACCTAAAGTCCCACAGCTGGTAAATGACAGACTGGGACAGTCAGAACTGTACAGTCAGAATCCACAGCCTGTGGTCCAAACCACAGTGACATACAGCCTATCCTCATCAGCTTCGGGATCGCTAGGATGTGTAATGAATGTGCTTGCCATCTGCCAGACACTGTGCTAAGCACTTTTGCTTTCCACCTGCCTGATTCCATAGCCATGCCAAGACTTTCCATCCGTATTTTTGCCTATAGAAATCCTAGCTATTATTACAGGCACTGCTTCAAGCTAGGTCTCCCCAGGAGTCCCCTGGGTCCGTACAGCATTCTGCTCTTTTGAGCGAGCTAGCATTTAGCATCTTTACCACCTGCTAACCAATCATCCACATGACAGAGTTTATGTTCTGTTTATCTAGAACACTCTTCCCTCCCAACTCATGGTGGAGACAAAGCCTCCTCACATTCGTCTTTGCATGGTTCACAATGCCTAGAACCTTTTTGACATGGTTAGTCCTAATTCCAGAAACTCAAGGAGTTTCCTTATGATAATATTACTTAAATATTTTATTCTGAGATTGAAGCATTCCTACTTCATAAATAGCCTCAAAACTCTTCCGCAGTCCCTATTTCTACAAGCATGTAAAAAAGAAGAAAATGAGGAGAGACATCCTAGGAAAAGGTAACGGCTACTGGCAGCTGTTCACCCATTTATAACAGCAAAGGATTCCTGGCAACTCCTGAAAAAGTACAAAAAGTACAGATACGCTTACCTTAGGGAACAATGTTCCGAAGAGCAGATACATTTCTTTCTCAAGAATAAAGCATGCTATAATATTTCCTAGCCAGAAAAACAAAAATATGACAGAAAATATATTGACAATTTTGTCTCACGGTAAAATCTACAGCACACAGAAAACCTCTCAGAACAGACTGCCAAAGGTCAAACCAATATTTAAACCTCACAGCAATAAAGGGGCATCTGGTGTCCCAGGGAACAGCAGCTTCGATTTGGTGAGACTGGTTCTCCTGGGAGCTTTTCAGCTTCACGATGTCTTCATCCATCAAGTCCAGTGGAATACAATTCAAGACACAAAGCAACCAGCAACTTAAAAGAAAAACATTGAAAAGACCACTGTTTTTCATCGGTCTTAACATTTTTACTTTTACTGCAGTAAATAAGAGTACACCTAACACCCCTTTCCAAATTATGCAAATAGTTTGCTTTTTAGCAGATCTGTGTACCTCAATTTTGGGGTACTCCGGAACCATTCTTATTGATGTTCCTCTAACACCAAGATGACAGGGAGAAAAGGTTTTGATCACAAACATGTAAAGGGACAAAAAAGTAACAACTTCAGAGCACAGATTGCTGACTGAGGCAGGTGCACGCAGAGAATCTATATGGATGTTTAGATACTGATTAATGTTAAGAGCAGGCTTCAGTTTTGTTACACATAAGCAATGCTTTTAAAGCATCTTATTTATGTTCTTCTACAAAAGCTGTATTACTATTCAAAGTCACCTTGCCACCAAATCATGTATTTTGAATTTTTCAATGTGTTCTGCGCTCGGTTTAATACAAGAGTTCAAAAAGTTCAGAATAGAGCAGAACAAAAAATTTCATCAGAATGGATGCACTTTACTTTCCCAGAGGAATCATTTGAACCATAGGTATTTCTCCATAGTGTAAAAAAATATCTTCGCTCATCAAAAAATGTCCAGGAGGCCAGTGGTTCTCTGAAGGAGAGTGCTTCTTGACAGAAACCTGCTGTGATTGCTTCCAGAAAAGAAATCTGTGGCCTGCATTGTGAGACTCTCTCTTTCTTTTTAATTTAATTTTATTTTATTTCATTTCATTTCATTTTAAATATGAATTGTATATATTGCACATACTTAAGACACACTACGTGATGATTTTCTGTATACATACACAGCAAAAGGATTACTACAATTGAGCTAACATGCGTCCCTCACACAGTTACATTTTTGCATATGTGGTGAGAGCACCTGAAATCTAGTCTCTTAGCAAATTTCCAGCATTCAATGCAGTCATTATGCTGTACCTCTGATCTCTAAGACTTAGTTCATTCTCCCAGACTACACCCTTTGGTAAACATCTCCCTGTTTTTCCTTCCTCCCCTCCCCTAAGAACCATTCTCCTCTCTGCTTCCATGTATTCAACATTTTTACATTCCACAAACCAGTGAGATCCTGCAGAAGACATTATGCTAAATGAAATAAACTGAACAAAGAAAGAGATCGCCTCTTTCTATTGAGTCAGGTGCAGGAATCTCACCCTTGTCGTCAGTCACTCACTGCAGGTCAAACTCAGCCTCTGTTGCAAATGCTGGTAGCTAAGTGAAACCCTCCGCTGTGATCCTGAAGGGTGGTGAGGAAGGTGATAATGAATAATCTTGAGAATATGATTGATGCTGCCCCTGGTTACTGAAATGGTCACCTCCATTAGCTAATGCTTGCTTAACCAACTTCACACACTTTCAAGGCTGGCAGAAGCTCCCCATTCCCTCTGAACACGTTCCTTCCGATGCCCTCTGCCTGCTGAATATTTGCAACTAGGAGAGTCTTATCTTCCCACATAATTCTACTACCAGCTGATGACTATATCCCCCAAGGGTCAGTCTTGTTTCTTCACAGATCGCTTAGCCCAGTAATTGTGTTTATAATTATATATAATGTATGCTTAAATAGCATATTAATTTTAATTAAGTGAAATAATTTGTTATAACCAAATATTACATAGGCTTGTTAAATGAGGGCAAAGAGGAAGATGTTTATTCTATGGAAAGTGCACTTAATGCTTTAGAAATAACTTCATGAAGTCAAGTACTTTGAAAAAAACTACTGTTGAGTCATTGTGGGTGAAGAAAGTAGGAAAGGTCAGGAGAAGCAACCCCCCAGATTAAGAGGGGGATTCAGATCCAGACGACTTGCCAAAAGAGTCCTAATTTTCACACCACTCCAAAGAATTCTAGAATGCCTCCTTTGAAGTTTGAACCTGAAAGACTAGGCAAAACTCTAATCAATCAGTTTACTAATAATTTACCTTTTTAAAATGACCTTGATGTGACAAAAAGATTTAAAATAAATATGCACTTATATTTATTAGATATTTGTCTTTTTTTGATTCTCCCCTTTAATCTTTTTTAAAAATGTGCTCATGGACCACCCTAGCCCTGATTGTACAACTGGGTATTGTTTGCCAGCGCCCAGCACTGCCTGGCTTTTGGAGTCAGTGAAGACTTACAGGGAGGAACGTACGGAGTGTAAGAACCCAGGAGCGCGGGGCAGGCCTTCTTCTCCAACCCAGCTCCATGGCTTAGAACTGTTCATCTTTGAGCATGTGTGTTGTGCGCTTGACTGATCTCCCCCTTTATACCACAAATCAAGGCAGTTCAGGTGGACACTTAAGATACAACAAACTAGCATAAATTTCAGGACCAGGAAAATTAATTAACAGTTTGCATTATAGTTTCTTCACAGCATTGTGAAAAATAAATGAAATGCCTTCTAAAAAAACAAGCCTGAAGAAGGAGTCCAATAAATATTAGGTTCATTTCCTTATGTAGTCAATAAAAATATATATATTGCTGATGCATAATTTTCATTGTAATTATGAAATTACTCTCTGCCTCTGTATAATGCTTTGTATTTTTAATGGACTTTCCTATAGCTTCTAATTAATTCCACACAACAACAATATGGGATAAATATAGCAAGTGTAATTATCTCTCATTTATACTTTATAGAACTTAACAGAGGTGAAGTGTCTAAGCCCACTTCTCTCGGAAAGTTAACATAAATTTATGCTTAAATAAACCTATTAAATGCTCATTTTCTGAACCTATTATTCTCATTAACTTCTGCAATTTTATGAGATATTGCAGAAGAGTACATTTCATTACTCTTCCATGGTGTTCTTCTTTAGAGGCTCACAAATAATCAGCAGAAAACAACACTTTAATTCCATACCAGTGCATTAAAACAAAAAGAATAAAAGGCAGAAACAAAAACAAACTCCTTGTGAATCCAATGGCAGTTCAGAGAGCTTCTGTCCTCTGAGCCCATAGTCCAAGGTGTGGCCTGAAAGTTAGAATCCTTCACACAGTTCTAATTCTCCAACCTGAGTTTACCCCAGACAAGAACAGTGGGACTATGGCTAGACTTGCAGAAACATAGCTGGGGTTTGAATAGGCAGGAAATTTCTGGATAGACCCTACTAAGGACCAGAATCTCAGAACCATGTTGGAACTCAGAGGAGAAACCCTGCATTAATGCAAGAAGCCCTTCTTCTCCCCTTTCTTGACAGAGGAGACACCCTCTCTCAAACAGCCACAAAGTGTGCCACTGTCTGAATTCTCTTCGTGTTTTATTTCCTCCTCCTGCCTCCTCTGGCCTTTGTGGCAGCTATTCTATAGATTACTTTTGGCCTGTTCTATAGCTTCATACAGAGTGGGACGAAAGTATGTTTATAGTTATGAGTACACAAAACAGAATGTATTCTCATATTATTACTTATTATTGTATTATTTTCCATACGCACAACTGCAAACCTGCTTTGCCACACCCAGTATAAACGGAATCATACAGTACAAATCCTTTCTTTCCAGCTCAGTTTATTCACACCATGTTTTGTGATTCGTTCATGCGAGTGACTCGTTCATAGCTTCTTGCTGGTGGCTTTTTTCTTTTTATGACTAGGTGGTGGGCCTTTATGGCATTACATCGCAATTTGCTTATCAGTTCTCCTGTCAGTGGGCATTTGAGATCTTTCCACTTTTTGGCTATTGATGATATAGCTTCCATGAAATGATTCTATCAGGTGTACATATGTTTTTAATTCTCTTGAATAAACCATGAGGAGTAAAATTGTTGAGAACACGATTAGTGTATGTTTGCCTTCCTTGAATCTATCAAATGGTACCAGAGTGGTTGGACCACGTGACACTCTCATTAGCAGTGTACGAGCGTTCCAGCTGCTCCGCATCCACACCAACACTCTACACCTTCAGTTTCTTCAAACGTTAGCTCTTCCAAACAGGACGTAGTGAGAGCACATTGTGGTTTTAATTTGCATTCCCCCGATGACTGATGATGTGTATTTTTCCTGTTTGTCACCAGCCATATGTCTTCTTTTGTGAAGTGTCTGTTGTCCACATTTTTATTAGATTGTTTTTATTATTGATTTTTCCGAATTCTTCAAATTACCTAGATGTAAATACTTTGGCAGATATTTGTACTATGAATATATCCTCCCAGATGTGGCGTCCCTTTTCATTTTCTTAAGTAATGTCTTTTGATGAAGAGATTGTAACTTTAAGTTCAATTCATTATTTTTTATAGTGAGGTATCTTGTGACTTGTTCAAAAATGTTTACCTACTCTAATACGGTGGAGGTTTTCTCCTGGTTTAGATCTAACATTTAGATTAGAGCTTCACAATCTGGACACTGTTGACATTTTGGACCTGATCATCCTTTCTGGAGGGGAGGAGTTGCCCTGTGCTTTAGAGAGTGTGCAGCCGTGTGTCACTGGCCTCTGGCCGATGGATGCCAGCAGCAGTCATGGCAGCAGTGGTCACAGTAGTCATTTTTGAAGTCATTTTCCTCCATGTGGGAGTCTAGTTGTTTTCAGCACTAAATTTGTTTTAAAAAATTCATTACCCAATTGCTTTGAATTGGTATTTTTTAGAAAAACAATTGACCTTATTGTGTGCATCTACTTTTGCACTTTCTACCAGATCCCACTGATCTAGTTGTCTAGACTTATTCTACTCTACTCATTGAAAATTTTCTTGAATATTCTAGATTGTTTGCATTTTCATATAAGTTTAGAATTATTGGTCAATTCTGCAAAACATCTGGTGAGATTTTAATTGAGACTGCATGGAAACTATATACATCTTTAAAATGTTTTCACTTGATCCATAAACATGGTAGATTTCGCCATATATCTGGATCTTCTACAATTTCTCAGCAAAATCTGCACTGTGGTTTTAAATGTGGAAGTCTGACACATCTTTTGTAAAATGTATTCCGTGTACTTGATGTTTTCTGATAGTACTATAAATTGTGTTATTTTAATTTTATATTCTAAGTCTTGTTACATATGTATTATATTTCTAATTTTTATCTANCTTTCTACCAGATCCCACTGATCTAGTTGTCTAGACTTATTCTACTCTACTCATTGAAAATTTTCTTGAATATTCTAGATTGTTTGCATTTTCATATAAGTTTAGAATTATTGGTCAATTCTGCAAAACATCTGGTGAGATTTTAATTGAGACTGCATGGAAACTATATACATCTTTAAAATGTTTTCACTTGATCCATAAACATGGTAGATTTCGCCATATATCTGGATCTTCTACAATTTCTCAGCAAAATCTGCACTGTGGTTTTAAATGTGGAAGTCTGACACATCTTTTGTAAAATGTATTCCGTGTACTTGATGTTTTCTGATAGTACTATAAATTGTGTTATTTTAGTTTTATATTCTAAGTGCTTGTCACGTGTATTATATTTCTAATTTTGATCTAATGACCTTCAATTGAACAATTTTGTTAACTTCACCTTGAGGTTCAACAGTTTGTACATTCATTTTGATTTTTGGTGTCCTAATTGTGTTATTTATAAATAATAAGCTTTATTTTTTTCAGTCTTTATGACTTTTTTCTTGCTTTATTTCACTAGCAAGGACCTCCTTCACAATGTTGAATAGAAGTGATGAAAGTGAACATGCGTGCACTCTTCCTGATATTAAAAGTATTTAATATTTTATAAATCATTAAGTATTATGTTAGCTATTGATTTTTCCATTCAACAAATTCCTTTCTAGTCCTCATTTAAGTGTTGGGTTTTGTTCTAATAAAGAACTTTTTGTTCTAACTCACGTACTGTGCCCCAAGGAAGTTTGGTTTCATGCCTTCTAAGTTGGACAAGTCTGTTTTGCTTTTTTCTTAGCTCTACAATACAGCCTTCAATTCTGGGCCTTAGTCCAAAGATGGGCCCCTTCTGAGATTACAAGGAAACATTCAACATATGAATGATTTCTTGTGAAGTCCAAACTCCGACTTTGCAACATGGGCAGCAATTGAACCCTCTACTCAACTCTTTGGCCTCTTAGCTGCTTCTTTCCTCTGTGTAATTGTGATTTAGTAAAATAAATACATATTTGGTCTTCAACCCCTTTTCTAGCACAGAACTCCTAAAATGCTTAGAATTTCCTAGGTTATAAAGACATACGGGTGCCTTTTGTTATGTCAATGATGTGACTTTTGGACCTCACCAAAATATGGGGGCCCAGTGCCAGGGGAAGCAATGTTTTGATTAGAGGGGTGGGGCTCCCAGTCCCTCTCTGATCTATGGGCACTTGAGAGGGACTGGAGGTTGAATTAATGTCTAGTGGGCAGTGATTCAAACCATCACATCTACATTAGGAAGCCTCCACCAAACCCCAAAGGGAGAAAGTTCTGAGAGCTTCCACATTGGTGAAGACACAGAAATTCAGAGAGAGTGGTGCACCTGTAGAGGGCATGGAACCTATGCATTTCTACCCCATACCTTGTCTTGTGTATCTCTTCTATCTGGCTGTTCCTGACTTATATCCTTCTCTAACAAACCTGTGACCTAGTAAGTATAAAGTTCATCTGAGTTCTGTGAGCTGCTGTAAAAGATTCATCAAACCCAAGGAGGGAGTTGTGATCCATAACCAGTTGGTCAGAAACACAGGTAACAAATGTGTGGGGAAGAAGGGCAGTCATAGGACTGAGCCATTAACCTGTGGGATCTGACATCATCTTCAGACAGTGTCAGGGATGAGCTGAATCGTAGGATGTCCAGGTTGTGTCAGAGAATTGCTTGGTGGTGTGGGGAAAAGCTCCACACATTGAAACTGGTCCCTGGATATTAATCTGTAGAGGTAGATCAGGAATCAGCCAAAGGTTTAAGTGGAATTAATGATCAGATCTGGGGACTCTTCTTTGGTCTTCTCATTTCTTAGAATTTTCCATTCAATTCCAGGCACACTGCAGCCCCAAATTCCAACTGTTTTTTTTTTCAGGAAGAGTGAATGAATGTTTATTTTCATCACTCCTATTCAACATAGTGATGAAGGTCTTAAACAAGGCAAGAAAAAGCCACAAAGATTGGATGAAAGCAAAGTACATTATTTGTAAATAACAGTTGGCATGTCGAAATCCAAAGAAATGGCATGGATTTCTACACATCATTATTAGCATGATAATCTACAAACTGCTGAACCTCAAAGTGAAGTTAACAAGCTTGGAAATACAATATACATGCAACAGACACTTAGAATATGAAACTAAAATAACACAATTTATAATACTATCAGAAAACCCCAAGTAATGGAATAAATTTTACAAAACATATGTAAGACGTCCACATGTAAAACCACAGTGCAGACATTGCCAAGAAATTATGTAAAATCCAAATACATGGAGAAATCTACCATGTGTGTGGATTGGATGACAACATTTGAAAGATCTCTGTAGTTCAACTGCACTTTCTCCATGAGGTTTATTCAGTGCAAAGTGGGAAGTGCCCTTAGAGGATAAACTGGGTAGATGCGGGGTTAATTTTGTTTCCCTCTGTCTGGTGATTGAATGAATGTCTTCCTGTTTCTTTCTATTTTAGTTGATTTCTAACACATCCAACAGGTTTTGTGTGTTTTTTTTTTACTGTATGGTTCATGATAGATGTGTTATTAGTGGCACACTTAGCCTGCCATAAACTGTTCAACTCTTACCAGACTGACGCTCCCCATGTTGGATTTCCTACAGTTCTTCAAACATACAACCCCTGTCTGACCTCAGATTCCCCACATACGCTACCCTTTACCTGAGGTGGGCCTCTTCTCTTGGACTAATGAGTTTCTCTTCCTGTCTGTTTAAATATCAGTCGCTCAAGAGTCTTTCCTTACCATTATTTATCTGGGTTGCTCCTTCGACACATCCCCAGAACACACGGTCTCATTAAGTGTCTATAGGTTTCAGCCTGCTTGTAGTTATTTAATACTATCTCCCTTCTTAATGACTTAGCCACCATGAAAGCAGAAATTATACTATAGATTGTGCCTAGCTGATTAGAAAGAATTTGGTAAATATTTGTAGCTTTTCATAAAACCAATGATTAAGTACTTTGATGATCTTATTACAAATATTGTGAAGGTGATTCATTACAATTGCAGACAAAGGAAACATCAGACTACAGATATGTGTACAGTTAGGCATCAGCCAATAATTACAGCAAAATTTCACCAGCCACGTTGCTGACATTGCCTCTGCTGTGTCCGAACTCTGCAACTCTCTGCGTCCAGCTCTGGGGCACTGTGAGAGTGGCCTTTTGGAGGACCTGCTGCGACAACAGCACAAAGCAGCTGCTTGAAAAAGAATAAGTACAGGTAAGTCTCCTGGCAGCATTTTTTTATCATCACCAAGAAATCCATCCGGTAACATTAATTATTTATCATTCATATCATCATCTCCAAGACAAAAAAAAATGTACTGTCTAAGACTGACTATGATCATCTCCTTCCCCACTACCCAGAGCGCTCTCCTCCCTTGCAGCTGGGACACACACATAGAAATGTGTTATACACCTGGAGAGTCGAACTAACTCATCAGTAGGGGGCCATTACAATAGGCCCCATTGGATGGACTTTGTCTTTTCTTTAGAAAATCGACCCCATTTAAGGAGTCACATTTTGGATGTCTTGGAACGATACTGGGTAATTCCAATTAGAAACCACAATCTCACACAGGGCTTGGCACACAGAGTTACTAAAAGAACGCTTATTTAATAACTCATATAAAATGGTCGCAGTAAAAATTCAGAACAAAGGAAATTATAATAAATGAAGTTTATTGATTAATCCATAAACATGACCATTTAAAAAAAAGTATAAAGCAAATCATTGCCTCGGTTAGTAAAACGAGGCTTTCCCCTGTGGAAGTTCCTCTTAACCGGCACAGCTCTTACAGCGCTGGAGGCCGTTCTCGTTGCACGCCGTGCACTTCAGGGCTTTGAAAGAGTCTGTGAAGCAGTTTCGGAACACCGACATCTTGCTCCCATGGCACACGGAGCAGGGGTGGAAGCCAAAGCCTCCACAGGAGGGACACTCGTGTGGATGCTGCACTCTCTGCACAGGGAGGCAGGGGGACAAGAGAGAACAGGAAACGTGTTAGCACCAACAACACAACCAACCTTTGTGTCACTCTGCACCACTGAGGGTTGCAAAAACACCACTGGCAAAATCTAGCTGTAGATTGGAATCACTTATCTATGAATATGTTACTTACTTAGACTCAGGAAAAGCTGGGTGAGGTTTCCTTCATTGCCACGAATAGTGTAAGCTGAATTTATAAAGCTTGGTGCACTTTAGTTTGAAGGGTACACACTTGGAGAGAAACTCATCATATAAAAATACATTTACAGCCCTGGCTGGTATGGCTCAGTGGATTGAGCAATGGTCTGGGAACCAAGGAGTTGCTGGTTTGACTCCTTGTGTCAGGGCACATGCCTGGGTTGCAGGCTGGGTCTCCGGTTGGGGTTGGGCTAGAGACAACCGCACACTCATATTCATCTCCCTCTCTTTCTCCTTCCCTTCCCCTCTCTCTAAAAATAAATGAGTAAAACCTTTTTTAAAAAATGGTTAATTTAATTTAAAAAACACATTTTTACAAACCAAACAATCCAGGAGGTACTAATTTGCATTCAAGGGAAATGCCAAAATTTTCTCCCTAACATCTCTTAATGGCTTTATGTCTTTGTTTATAGAATAGTATCGGTCATAATGAGTTTAGACTATCAGAATAAGAGCCAATACCAACTGGAGAACCAATGTTGTACTGCACATTTGAATACATTTTGTTTTTAAAAAGCACTTTCAAATGCAGTAATATATCTATAGAAACTTGCCTCACCCCTCCCTTCACACACACAGACACCCTGCTACCGCAGATTATTCAAGCAAATTTTACTCCATTTCATATTTGAAGAAACAGGCATAAAAATATTAAGACATTTACCTAAGCCTGAAAAACATCACACAGTGGCTATCAGCCTTTCGACATCAAGTAGAGGTAAAGAATCTGGATAGTAAAATGAAAATAAATACGCAGTGCATTGAGGATAATATTTTGAAAATCATCCATACACATTGCTATTTGCTTTTCTTGAGCTGTGACCTTTGCTTAGTGGTGTCCTTCGGCTGAGGACAGAATAGGAGCCAGTATAAAATGAAAACAAAACAAAAACCTGAGTTAACACCAAGCTTCTGACTTGTAAGATAGGAATTTGCACCAAGGTTTGAAAATGTATCTTGGAAATAAGAATAATGGCTGAAATAGAGGTGGGAAGTGTGGATACACACACACACACACACACACACACACACACGCAGACAAACCTACTGGGTGCGCTCACACAGGCTGCAGCTTTTCTCTGGTGAGTCACAGCTGCACATGTAAAAGTCTCGGAAACACAAGACTGAAAGGAACTTAGTTAACTTTGTTTATCCGCTACTTCCCAACCCCAAACAACTACATGAATTCTTTCCCCCAAAACAAAGGTAATTGTCTCATGATTACTACCTTGTGGAATGTACTTTGGGAAACAAGCATTAAGAACATGGTTGCCTTAAAATGTTTATATTCCCAGACCACTTTTCAGATATGCATTTTCTGTAGGTAGCAAGATCTGTACACAATTGCAGTTTGATTTAGCTGCTGTCTCAAGACGGCACAAACCCGTGTAAGAGGTCATTTTTAGTGTTACAGAGTTTCTTTGACGTAATGACTGCCAATTAGAATGACATAAGGAAGGAGCTTCGTCAAGTTTGTAGAAACTCAAAGCTCTTCCGAGAAATTTGAGTGTGTGTAGCAATTCAGTTACTTTGTATGTGGGGCTTGTATCATTTATTTGTGCAAGAATTGGCAAAAAATTGACTGAAAATGAACTAAAATACTACATGATATTAAAATGTCTAAGGTAGATAGATCCTTGACATTCACTAGACCTATGCCAGAACATTACAAGGTCTGTCTGGGAAAAGTCCAACCATTGTTCAAATAAAGAAAATGGTCTACACAACGTCAGTGTAACCTGACAGCCAAGGAGAGTGGACTGGAATGCACATATGTGAACAATGACAACTTCACTGTGCCAATCTGTGGGATCAGTAGATGCCATTGAGTGAGCATGGGTACTGTGTGGCTGTCACATTCAAAATGACTGAGTAGAGCCCTGGCTGGTGTAGCTCAGTGGATTGAGCATGGGCCTGCAAACCAAAGGATCGTGGTTCAGTTCCCAGTCAGGGCACATGCCTGGGTTGAGGGCCAGTTCCCAGCAGTGGACTCATAAGAGTCAACCATACATTGATATTTCTCTCCCTCTCTCCTTCTCTTCCCCTCTAAAGATAAATAAATTGTAAAAAATTTAAAAATCAAAATGACTGAGTAGAGCAATGAATCTGCATCAAATTTCATGTTAAGCTTGGCATTCCTTGGCAGAAACTATTCAGATGATTCAGAAGGTTGCAGCTATGGGAAACTGGTGATTGGCAGCTTTATCACAACACACCTACTCATGCATCATAGCCCATGCAGAGGTTTTTGGAGAAACATCAAATTACCCAGGTGACTCAGCCCCCTTACAGCCCAGATTTGGTGCCCTGCAACTTCTGGCTTTTCCCAAAACTAAAATCACCTTTGAAAATGAAGAGATTTCAGACCATTAATGAAATTCAGGAAAATATGACGGGGCAGCTGATGGTGATTGGGAGAACTGTGTGAGGTCCCAAGGTACCTGCTTTGAAGAGGAATGAGACGTCATTGTCCTATGTACAATGTTTCTTGAATCTTGTGTCTTCTTCAATAAATGTCGATTTTTCATATTCCATGGCTAAATACTTTCTGTATACCTTTCAAAGGTGATTTTGGTTTGGAAAGGAGCCAGGAGTCAGAAGGTGCCAAACCTGGGGTTTAGGGGATGCTGGGTCACCTGCATTATTTGATGTTTCACTAAAAAGCTGCACAAGACGTGATGCATGAGCGAGCATGTTGTTGCGATGAATCTACCAATCACCAGTTGCCCATAGCTGTGACCTTCTGAAGCATCTGAATAGTTTCCATGTAGGAATGTTCAAGCTTAACACAAAATCTGATGCAGATTCATTGCTCTATTTGCTCAGTCATTTTGAATGTGATGGCCACACAGTACAAATGCTCGCTCAATGGCATCTACCACCCCCACTGACTAGTACAAGTGAAGTCACCATTGTCCAGACATGTGCATTCCAGTCCACTGTCCTTGGCTGCCAGGCTACATTGATGTTGTGCAAACCATTTTCTTTTTATTAACTATGGTTGGACTTTTTCCAGACAGACATTGTGTATTAAAAACATTTGATGATATACAGCAAGAGCACCAACTAGTGAGAACAGAGGCCGGTTGGCCTAGGAAAGAATCCGCAGGACCGCAGAACCCAAGACATCACCCACTGGTGCCGCATTATAAATGCTCTGGGTTCCGAGTGGCGTAGCGTTGTCAGGTTTTGCAACTATAAATAGGGGATGCCCGGTTATACTGAGTTTTAAATAGACAACAATTGATATTTCATATAGGTGTGTGCCAAATATCTCATGGGACACCCTTCAACTAAAGAAGTTATTAATAATTTATATGAGGTTTAAATGTAAGTGTGAATCCTACACTCTAAATGACAAGCCTTTTAGGAGAGCTACAGGCAGAAAAGAGGAGATGCTTGGGTGTCTGAGGCAAGAGATATTTACCAAGTTAGTGAACTTAACAACCAGTGCAAACATGTTTCAGTATATTCAATAACTAGTACCCTAAGCTCCCCCAGAACTCAGTTAGCCTCCAGGAATCCTGTTCCTGTTCTGTCATCCCATGCAATCTGTTCCATTTGATCTTCTAGTAAAAATAAACAGTTTAGTCACTCCTAGACATCTCCTCCAAAGAGCACTTGTGTTACACTGGAACTCTGGTTCCATCCTGAAGAATTCTTTATAAAGACAAAAAGCTGGCTTATGATAGAAGCTCCTGTGTCCTAAGTCTGGCATTTCCACAGAGAGTTTTGCCCTCAGGGAGAAATGTAAAAGGAGTGAAGGGACTCCCCAAAACTTAGGCAGTGTCTCAGCTTTGAGGAAGGAGGAATAACTAAAGTTAACAATGATCAATATTATGAGCAACAAAACAGACTTCCACTTTCAAAGAAGAGGTCTACTATAGGACTTTGACCACCAAGCCACTAAGGAATCGAGCAAGCTCTCCAGTGTGCTAATGTGTAACACAATGAGAACCACGCAGACTTGGTTGAGGACAGCACTCAGTAGAGAACCTGCAGAATATCATTCCTCTCAATAGTGGTTTGGGTAGAAGCATGCCCCTTTGGACTACAATTCCAAAAAAATAATTGTCAAGAATCATCACCCTTCCATCTCTTTCTGTTCACATATTCTTGATAAAGGACTTAAAAAAATAGATATTCAACAAGTGAGACTTACTCATTCATTCCACAAATATTTTGTGGGTGCCCACTTGCCAGGCACTAGGGCATTAGGAATACAGCAGTGGACCAGACACTTCCCTTTCTCTTAAATATAGCTCTTAGCTCCAATCTCAGATCTTCGCATAGGCCACTCCACACTGCAGCCATCTGGTTGAAGCAACAGGAATTCCTAAACCTCTAACAAAGGTCCGAGGGAAAAAGATACAAGGATGGATTTCATAAATGATATTAAATGGGTTTCTTTTGTAATAAAAACTCAAACATAGTTTTTGCTGTTATCTAATATAATAATAGGATGCCAAGATCAATAATCTTCAATATCTTTTAGCAAGATCGGGAAATGAATGTACTTCCCATTCTTTACCTCAGATCATCTAATCTTATTCCAGAGGTGCTGGACAATCCCTTAAGTATTCTACCAAAGAGGAAGTAATTTATCTGACATAAACCTTATCAGCCAGATTGCCTATGATGCAACTGAATCCATGTAACAAATTGTCAAAGGGCGCACACTCGACATACGATCATGTCTGGATGATTCCGTATTGTCCATGTATTTTGCTTTGAACTACATTCAATAATTTAGTTCTGCAAATGCTTGCTAAGTGCCTAATAAACACCTTTCTGTCTGACCAAGCTGCTAATCATAATCATACCTGATAGAGTTTCTAGCATCCTCAATGCACAGCGTCGGGACAGAAGCCACTGAACAAAAGGCAGACACAGAGAATATTTGTAACTTATGACAGTAAGTAGATAAGCCAGAATGGGAAAGTCTGATGCTTGGACCCAGTGGGATATACTGCCATAAACCTACTTAAAAACACGTCCAGACTTCAGAGACCGGCAGACTGAGCACGCAGCCTGGTTTCCCCAGTGAGCGGGCAGTGCTGTGAGGCTGTAGTCTGAGAACAGGCTGTGGCCATTTTCCCACTGAGAGGGGCCATCATCCAGACTGGCACTTCTCCTGGGAGGCTCAGGACAGGCTCTGACAGCTGCAGCGCCTTGTACAGACAGCCTGGGCCGTTTCCAGCATCCTCGGTGTGTCACTGGGCCCCTTACCTCTGTTCTACATGAGCAACACATAAGCAGTCACCAGCCCCCAGAGAAGAGTTAGACTTTACAAGAAAAAAGGAAGTGCAGAAAATGGACGCTATGTTGGCAATCTCACTAGAAATGACAATAAAACGTTTGCTCATATCTTTAAAAATATATAGCAAGGCAAATACTTGCTTAGATCTCTACCAACTGAGAACTGCAATTCGGTATCTGCCAGAGCAAGTTGTTTGCTAATACACCCTAGGCTCGCTTGCTTTCTCCGTGTGGACACCAGCAGGATCAACTATCCATCTTGGTTATTGCTGTTGGGGAACTCTTTCTCACCTCCCTGCTTCTAATCTTTAACATTTTTATCAGTATAAATCAATACATAAATATAACGATAAATATTTTTACCAAAAATGGTATCGTATTTATTCTTTTTTTACCCAAGCACCCCCTACATAAAGTAATAATTATTTTCCTCTTTTAATTAATTAACTGCTTTTCCTTCTCAAAAAACCTTGGATGAAAAAGGATTCAACTCAAAAATATTTACTGGGTATCTATTATTTTCCAGTCCCTGTTCTCGGCATTGAGGTGAAGAACAAAACAAATCACACCGGAATCTCTGTCCACGTGGGGCTCATATTCTCTTGAGAGGACCCCCTCCCTGTGCACTGTCTCAGGGACAGAGCCTCCACTGGTTCGGTCGGCTTGACTGAACCCAAGCCTCCCACCAGCTATCACCATATCGCACTTGCTTCTGTTGCCTTTAGCCAGCTCCTCATGTAAGAGGCCACTGACAGCCTTCATCAAATCCATATGATCTCACCTGTAACTGGAACCTAATCAACAAAACAAACAAGTGAGCAAAATACCACCAGAGACATTGAAATTAAGAACGATCTAACAGTAACCAGACGGGAGGTGGGAGAGGATAATGAGGGGAAGCGGGGAAGGGTTTTCAGGAACAATAGTAAAGACACATGGGCAAAACCCAAGGGGGGTGGAAGCAGGGAAGGCAGGTAGAGATGGCTGGGGTGGGAAAGGAGTGGTGGGCAGTAAATGTGGACAACTATAATTGGACAACAATAAAATAATTTTTTTAAAAAAATCAGGCCCACTCGGCTTCCCAAAGCAATTTCCATTTGAGACATATGCTAAGATCTGGGGGCCAGAAAACTTGACCTTATTTACTGACGCCATTTCTGGCCGCCCACCTGCAACTGTCAGCCTCGTTCCCACCATCACAAGAGGTACGTGCTGAGAACTGGGGCCTGAATTATGAGCAGCAGGCGCTCAGAGTCTACTATGTAGCAGTCAAGTAACAGCAAATTAGAACTTGGTAGGATCTGTCTGGTTTCTCTCTAACGTTATCACCAAACTGCACATCTTCCATGAGGCCTCATGAGTATCAGAGCCCAGTGGTAAAACCCAGTCTGTTCCCTGGTCTTAATTCTTTGTCTACCTCCCAGGAAGCTTCTCACCTGGCCATGGGTCCTGCCACGTATGATCAGGTGTCCCAGAAACCTACATGACACTTTATTCAAGAGTGATGACAGCATAGATTCATGGTTAAGATCATGGGCTTTGGAGTCAGGTATGAATCAAACGTTATTGTAAAGTCTTACGCAAGTGAATAAATCCTCTGTGACTCCATTACTTTGTCCGTAAAATGAGGAAACTAGAACTCACCTTGCAGGGTTGTTATGAAGTTTCAGAGACTTAATACATAAAATACTAAGAATATCATTTGTTACATAGGAAAGACACAGGTGTTTCCTGCCTCATGAACATTTTGTTCCTGCCAACCAGAAGAACAGAATGGGTTTGGATTAAGGCTTGTCTCCCCTATCCACTTCTTTTGGCTCTTTTGGAGAATCATTTGGTTAAATGATTCTCCAGACCCAGTATCTCTATTTGGGTTAGTTTGCCTTAAATCCCAGCCCTTTTCACAGGCAGAGTTCAGGACTTTCTTGGACGGCTTCAAACTCTCTACCAGCTTTGTTATACGAGCAGAACATCCCAAAGCATGACAGCACCTTACACCTACTGTAGCATCAGAAGCCAGCACCATACTATTGGCTTCAACATTAAGAAGAGTCTTAAATGTCTGTGCCTTGTTCATGATATCAGTAGCCTGGAGGCAGACTTCATGAAGAAAACAAAATCTTATTTCCAAACTTGTTTGAGCTGAGAGAGGGGAGAAGGAGAAGCTATGTTAATATGGCTTGGTGGTGTTAATAAAGTTGCAGAATTAAAGAATTACAGACTCAAAGGAATAAATGCCCAATAATAATTAAGTCAATCATCAATCTTCAAGAAAGNTGAACATTTTGTTCCTGCCAACCAGAAGAACAGAATGGGTTTGGATTAAGGCTTGTCTCCCCTATCCACTTCTTTTGGCTCTTTTGGAGAATCATTTGGTTAAATGATTCTCCAGACCCAGTATCTCTATTTGGGTTAGTTTGCCTTAAATCCCAGCCCCTTTCACAGGCAGAGTTCAGGACTTTCTTGGATGGCTTCAAACTCTCTACCAGCTTTGTTATACGAGCAGAACATCCCAACAGCGTGACAGCACCTTACACCTACTGAAGCATCAGAAGCCAGCACCATACTATTGGCTTCAACATTAAGAAGAGTCTTAAATGTCTATGCCTTGTTCATGATATCAGTAGCCTGGAGGCAGACTTCATGAAAAAAACAAAATCTTATTTCCAAACTTGTTTGAGCTGAGAGAGGGGAGGAGGAGAAGCTATGTTAATATGGCTTGGTGGTGTTAATAAAGTTGCAGAATTAAAGAATTACAGACTCAAAGGAATAAATGCCCAATAATAGTTAAGTCAATCATCAATCTTCAAGAAAGTAATGAGGAAGATTCACCCTATCAAAATTTAAAAGCTGTTATTAAATCACAAAAAGAAAAAGGGGATGATAATGGCACAACAAAAAACAAATAGTTTAGGGGAACTTACCAGAGCACTCAGACAAAGACCCAGGTATATATGGAGATTTCCTTTAATATAAAATTGACATAATAAAGCAATAATTTAGTAGGTGATTTTGAAGCTGGCTCACCATATGTGAGAAAATAGAATTGGATTTTAAATGAACTAAACACCTAGGTGTGAAAAATTATAAAGTTAACAAAAGAAAATGTGGGACAACATTTTCTGACCTTAAGATGAAAGGGCATTTCATAAATAAAAATTCAAAAGCACAAAACATTCAGAAAAATTATGCTTTTGATTATATGAGAGGATTTCTGTTGAATAAGCAACACCATGAAAGAATGGAAGAAAACATTGCAAGGACTAAAACCAACAAAAAATTAACATCCAGAATATAGAAGGACCTTCTGAAAATCAAGCCCAAAAAGGTCAAATTCAAGATGTTTAATGAGCAAAGTATAAGAACATACAATTTACAGAAGAAGATATGGTCAAAATCTAGCAAGCACACAATGAAGTGTCCAAACTCAGTGGTAATCAAGAAATGTAAGTTAAAAAAGTAAAGCAAAATAACTCTATACCTATTACCTTGGCAAAAATTAGACAACTGTAAAGTAGAGAACAACATAAAGTAATTGTCAGGAATGTGGGAACATACAAAACCTCTTTGTTTACAGGAGGGGAGTGTTGAATGGTGCAACGGTTCTGGAATGCCGTCTGGCACTTCTGGGAAAACTAAGTTTTGCATAAGCTCTGATCCAGCAGTTTCTACTCCCAGGGAAATCCACAGGGAACATGTTCAAAGTCACTCCTTATAGTACATTTTATTTGATAGAAGAAGTTGGAGGAGACCTGGAGGCCCATAGCGCAAAAGAAAGTAGATTTAAAAAAAAAAAAACAACAAAACAGTGGGTAGGTTTTGTGGAGTTACATGGTCCAAAACAGAAGGCACTTGTCACATGTGGCTATTTGAATTTAAATTTAAATCAAGAAAAATTAAATAAAATTAACAATTTAGGTCCTCAGTCGCACTAGCTGTACTTTAAGTGTTCAGTAGTCACACGTACCCAGTGGCCACTATTCTGGATAGTACAGATACAAACATTTCGTCATTGAAGAAAATTCTGTTGAAAAGCGCTGTCACAAAGAGCTATGCAACAGTTAGAAGAAATAGATTAAATATTCACACAGCAATATAGATGGTATCTAAAAACACAATGCCTGGAGAAAAATATGAAACAAAATTAGATATATTTCAAAGCACCATTTACATAAATTTAAAATGTACTCAGAAAAAATAATACACATGAACCAATTTCACTTAAATAAAAATTACACGTTAACCCAAATTAATGAATGGTTTCATGGGGTTGGAGTNGCAGTTTCTACTCCCAGGGAAATCCACAGGGAACATGTTCAAAGTCACTCCTTATAGTACATTTTATTTGATAGAAGAAGTTGGAGGAGACCTGGAGGCCCATAGCGCAAAAGAAAGTAGATTTAAAAAAAAAAAAACAACAAAACAGTGGGTAGGTTTTGTGGAGTTACATGGTCCAAAACAGAAGGCACTTGTCACATGTGGCTATTTGAATTTAAATTTAAATCAAGAAAAATTAAATAAAATTAACAATTTAGGTCCTCAGTCGCACTAGCTGTACTTTAAGTGTTCAGTAGTCACACGTACCCAGTGGCCACTATTCTGGATAGTACAGATACAAACATTTCATCATTGAAGAAAATTCTGTTGAAAAGCACTGTCACAAAGAACTATGCAACCATTAGAAGAAATAGATTAAATATTCACACAGCAATATAGAGGTATCTAAAAACACAATGCCTGGAGAAAAAAATATGAAACAAAATTAGATATATTTCAAAGCACCATTTACATAAATTAAAAATGTACTCAGAAAAAATAATACACATGAACCAATTTCACTTAAATAAAAATTGCATGTTAACCCAAATTAATGGTTTCATGGGGTTGGAGTAAGGTATAGGTATAACAGGAAAGAAGTAAACTCCATCCATATAGATTTTCGAGCCGAAAGGAGTCTTAGACTATCAAGCACATATCATTGTACTTGTCCTTGTGGGCATGGGCAATGTGAATAAAACATGATGCCTAAAACCAAGAAGTATATAGTCATTTGGGACATGAATCAAATATCCAAAGAAAAGCAATGTGAAAGTCAAAATAATTTGATGAGCACCCAACGCAAAGATGGTTACAGGCATTTAAAGCTGGGAGAGATCAGGAAAGGTTCGGGGGAGAAGTGCCACTGCAGATGGGCCTCGAGGATGGTGGAGAAGGAGGAGGAATGGGAAGGAGGAGGAGGAATGGGAAGGAGGAGGAGGAATGGGAAGGAGGAGGAGGAATGGGAGGAACAGCAATCCAGGAAGCCAGAACAGCTTGCACAAAGGAATGGTAGTGATAAGCCACCAAAAGTTCCTTCTCTCAGCTGAAGTGGAAGGAATGGTAGACCATCAAAAACAAGGTCTGCAAAGGACACCAGCGTGGCACGCAGGGAGGGGCATGTACACCAGATCCCAGGTAGGCAGACTGCCCATTCCCCCCAGGAAGTCCTGGTTCATGTTTGCTGTCCCAGAATAATGGTGAGCGCACCCTTGCACCTCAAAGTATCCCAGTTTGCATGATAAAATATTCGATCTCCCTTCCTGCAGAAGAAACTAGGTTTAGCACAGAGGTATTGAGGGCTTTCTGGTTGCATGTTGATTTGATACATCGAACATTTGAATGAGTATTTCTCTGATGCTGTAATAATCAGTACAGGAACAAAATTTAAATATACACTTTCATAGACATACATTTTCTGTAATCTTTAGAAATGATGACCTGGTCCATAAGAAAAATAAGATAGTTTTAAGTGAAAAAATTTAAATATGCTTCAAGACAAGCATCTGGTTTAAAACACCTCACAACACCATCTCCATTACAGAGAATCAGGCTCTGATTAGGCTGAGAGGAATTTTCCCCTAATATTTATACTATGAGGTTGCTAGAAGGTAACACTAAAGTCCCTCTAGTTGGAGCAAACTTATCAGCAGGTGACATCAAATTGAAACTGCCTCATGTATTCTGTTACATATATGTGAGAACATGGGAACGTTTAATTAGGAATACTCAGGTACGATCAGAATGTGTTTAACATTTTGATTACCAAAAATAAGTTACCAAAAGCACAATTACCTCAATTTTGGTTAAGAGATCTTGCAATTCTCCTGATTCATTCATTGACAAAATTTTCTCAGCACCCTATTAAAAGAAAGGGTGGGGGAAAAGAAAATCAATTTTGTTAGTATTGGAGAAAACAGAGCCAGGAAAATTTAACCTACAAAATATCGAACATGATTCTTCCCATTAGATCTAAGTAAGTTTACAACTGGGAGGCCAAAGAAGAGAAGAAATTTCTCTTTCCTTTCACATATTCTCCCATCTAGTAAGGCTTAAGGCAGAGCAAGAGGAGGGCTGTTGAGAGGGGGTGAGCTCTGGGAAACCTACAGAAGTCAGAATAAGCCCAGACAGAGAAGGCCCCAGCACACCCTGGAGAGTTGCTCGGGGAGCCTGAAGCCAGCTCTGCCACTTGGGAAAGGAAGCCTTTGACCAAATTCCCAGCCTGGGCTGCCCCTGCCCCCGCCCCATTCCAAGCAGTCCTGGAGATGGTCTTCCTTACAGTCACACGTGTACAGAGAACCATAGTTAAAACAATAAAATGAGTAACGACCGACACTAAGCACGTTCTGTGAGCTAGGCACCCAGCATCATCTAATTCGGTGTAGTTGACTCTATTAATAGCAGAAATAGAAGCTCAGTGAGTGAGATTAAATAAGTTCTATTTTATCCAGAAAGGGATCAGAGTGCAAGTTTGAACACAGGCAGGGGACTGACTCCAGAACCAATGTTTTTAACTTCTACAGCTTTACTGTGACAGTCAGAAGGGGGCATGGGTGCACTTCCCACAAACCCACCATGTTTCTTCTCACTATCAATTTTCCTTTCCTTTCCCGTGTCTTCCTACATTCTCCCACTCCACTTCCCAATGTATAGTGATAGAGGCAGAAGAAGGAGAACTTGGGTAATGCTTTCTTATCAAAGGCAAAGGCCACATCTGACTGGTTCACATTCTATCCCTAGATTAATCAGCAAGACCAAGAAAAACATCATCACACCACACATAATTCTGCATGCCTGTTGGTGCTGGGCAGGGTAGAAAACAGAGTCGCTTCAAAACGCAATGGTTCTAGTTCTTAAGGAGGTTACAATGCGCTTTTATGTAAACCCAGAATGAAGCGGCTCACAGGGTAGCATGGAAAATAGGTGCCACGTGAACGATGCAGAAAGAGGGGCACGCTAGGCAATCACACCCGGAGAAGCAATAGTTCTGCTTATTGCGGGTAGAGAAGGATTTCTGAAGTTGGCAGCACTTGGTCGGGACCCTGAAGCTCGGGTGAGGTCCCTAAAATAGGCTAAAGCCAGGGGTGTCCAACCGGCAGCCCGTGGGCCGCATGCAGCTCAGGGTGTCTGCGAAAGCAGCCCAACCCAAAATCATACATTTACTCAAAACATTCGGAGATGTTTTGTAATTACGTGTTGCGATGTATTTAATGTGTGGCCCAAGACAACTCTTCCTCTGGTGTGGCCCAGAGACACGGAAAGTTGGGACGTCCCTGGTGGGCAATCCCTGCATAGGGGCCTCTCACTCTGGTTTCACGGCAGTTCAGTGTGTCTTATAGAATTCACGGCATCTTAATCACCATCAGAAACGCCAACTTGATGTATTAAAAAGCACTGTGAATAAATGCACAGGGTTACAGAGAATATTTGTGGCTCCAAGAGGCTGGTAATATTCTTTTATTTGTGGACAATTTTGCCAGGTATATAGATGTGACACCCCTGAAGTGAGAACAAGGGTAACAAAAGCACCAGAATAAAACATTAAAGTCTAAAACACAGTCATATCTGGGAATGTTTTACTGTTGCTACGTCTTATTTCTCTTAAGAGTCAGCTAAGCTAAAATGGGAAAAGCCTCTGGGGAACTCGGTGCACAAACCGAAGCAGTACGGAAACAATATACGAGCCATTTTTACTCAGTGAGAGAAAATGCTCCGCAGTAACTCCAAGCAAAATGAATGTGCGGAGACGCTCTCGCACATCTGCCTCGCAGCTCCCACCTCAGCAGTCAGCGCGCTTCAGCTAGTTGTTTGGAACGCAATGCGCCGGCCGGAAAAGGACGGGCTCGTTACCCTGGGATGCATGGAACACGCTCGGCCGTGGCCATATAATTCTAGCACCATCATCATCACAGAAGTAGATTCCGTGTTTCGGATGAAGTGCAGGCTTTGCCCATATCACACAAGGCACTGGAGGGCACGATAATCATCGTTCTTCAAGACAGTCAGGGTGTCCAAGTGCGGAAGCTGGGAAGAACTTTGCTCTGGAACAGAGACGGGGAGGTCTCACTCTCAAATGCTGCTACTCAGCCCGGCCTCCATGCACAGCTGTATCTGACCAGCCTCAGTGTTCTTCCCAGGCAGGAGCCCCCTGGTCCTTGCATACACACAGAGCAGAAGCAGTAGCTAACCCCCCCCCCTTTGTATCCTTCAGGGCCCCACATCTTCACACTCCACCTGACCCTGTCCTTGCTGAACCTCTGTCAGTTATGGAGTCAGGAGGACTTGGATTCAAGGTCTGGCCAGGCCTTGAATTGATTAAGTCAAGGGCCTAGGCATATTCTTTATCCCCTTCAAATTTCAGTGGCTTCATTTTAAAAATTGAAACAATAATTCTTTCTTTGCACTGATGATTAAAAGAGCCAATATCTGTGTGGCACTGGATACATTACCATTACCATTATTTTCAGGATTGTACTAATTTTCAGGAAAAAAAATGATTCTGAATCAAATAAAAATATTTTAGAACTATTTCTGTAGGTATCTGGGAAGTTTTGATAAACTATTCTAGGTAGTAGAATAAATAACTTAATGTGGAGTTATATTTAGAAAATAACAAATTCACATGTGAAATTCATAGCCAAATACCATCCACGAAAAGATTATTTCCTGCGAATATCAATACATACATACCCTTTTGTGGGTATGAGGGTCTCTTTGAAGGCCGAGCAATAATAGAGATTCTTTCGAGGTAGAACTGTGGCGAATGAGACCTCTGGAACATACAAATGCAGCACAGAGCAGGAGAGATGGAGAGCTTCCCTAGTAAAAGGCCCAAGTCTCGTGATGGGAGAAACCTAAATGCTCCCTGCAACTTGCCACTTACACTCACTCAGCTCTCTGCCTGCTGCTCTTCAGGAGCAGAGAGGACACCATCTGATTTCCTCGTGTGCCTGCAGGATCCTGTGCTTTTCATTACCCTTTAATACATGAAACTAGCTTTATTCTCAAATAGTCCCCACCTTAAAATTCTGAGCAGTGAATTGGCATGTGAACAAGCCACTTTACTTTACAAGTAACAAATATCGCAGACAAAGATAAGACAGTTGGCATAACCCTTCCTCTTGTATGAGTCCTGAAGAAGAGGCGCATATCTTTAAGGAATAACAAAAAAGGTTAGAAAAGAAATCAGTCCCCTGCAGCCTAGGATGCTGGAACATCTGTCCATCATTTCTGAGCCAAGGGTGTGCACCATGCACCACACTTCATTACACATATGTCCTCCCCTCCTGGGTCAACCCCGCTTTGGATCAGGCAGTGTGCAAAGTGGGAGAGATGTAAAGAAAACTAAAAATGGCTCCCTGCCTCCGAAGGAATGTAGTCTTTTGGAGGAAGCAGATGTTAAGCAGAAGGTCACATAAATGAATGTCAACTTACAATTGTCATGCATACTACAAAAAAGGCATTGGTACAAGATGTTATAAAAGCATATAATAAGGTGAATTTAACCTAAGAAGATTAGGAAAAGTTTTCTCTGCAAAGTAATGATGATATAATCTTTAGGAAGAATAGTAGTTGACTGCGCCCATAGAATAAGAGGAGGAAATTAATTAGGGTGAGAAAGTTACCAGGTATTATATGTACATCACCCTTTGTAATCACCATTTCCTTTCACTCCAAATGAAAAAATTCTATGTTTCATGAAGCCTTCTGTGATATTCTGCATGATGCCATGAAGGAAGCAGAGGTAGGAATCCAGGCCACAGTGTAAGAGATCTGTTTTAACAATAAGTTAAATAATAGACTGGTGTAAGCCGGTTTGTATTCAGCACACTCTCCTAGGTCTCTGGGAAGCACTGCTCAGTCAAGGGGTTCCAAACACATTATCAAAAAACAAAGTGCCTGGCTGGTGTAGCTCAGTGGATTGAGCACAGGCCTGCGAACCAGAGGATCGCGGTTCGATTCCCAGTCAGGGAACATGCCTAGGTTGCAGGCTGGTTCCCTGCAGGCCAACTCCCAGCAGGGGATGCACAAAAAAGGCAACCATACATTGATGTTTCTCTCCCTCTCTCCTTCCCCTCTGAAGATAAATAAATAAATAAAATCTTTAAAAAAACAAAGTAAACAAATACAAACACTCAAGTATTTTTTTTTTCAAAAATTGTTTCAAGACACATGCTGATGTATCTCCATGTTGATACCCAGGCTTTGGTTTCCACATGGAGCACCGACATTTGGAAGCGATTCACCTGACATTTCTGAGAGGTCCACAAGAACTAGAAAAATGCTCTCACTAACCAAAACCAAACACGAACCCTAGTTGTATGCTTTATTTTATTTTTATTTGCCATTTATTCACACATCACTTCATGATACTAAAAAATCAACTTCAAACAAAAGATCCATACAATGATATAGTCATAAAATAAAATTTGAATAGGAATTCAGGATATAGAAAATGCCCTAAATAAATCTCAAAAATCATAGCCATGACTGAGTCTTAAGTTTAATTCTGAGCCAGCTCCTCAGTTAAAACAGTTTATTTTAGCACAGTAGATCCACAAAGCAATGTTTTACACAATATTTTAGGTGAACTGGCTCATATCATAAGTGACGATCTTGCTTTTTAAGTAACCATTGAAATACAGTCTCCAGATCGATGTCATCACAGAAGTGGCTCTTGAATCAAACATACGTTTTCATCCCTCCTGTTGACTTAAACGAGGCTCCGTTTCTCTCTCACTTATTACCTCCCTGCAGTGTATTTCTCTCTCCTTTTCTATATGCCCTACCCTGCCATTGGAACGCCTTCTAGTGACAGGGACAAAACCCAGACTCTTGAGCAGAGTCTATAAAGGCCTTCACCATCTGGTCACATCAATCTTTCCAGCCCAGTCCTTCCATATCATATGCGCCGGGTCCCCCGAATTTGTCTCTTTCCCCTAGTCCTCCTGTGAGATGATACGCCTTCGCACACACATGCTCCAGCCTGTGCCCAAGTTTCTTGTATCTTCCCTACTACCTTCTGCAAAAATCCTACAAATGCTTCAAACCCAGGGGAAATGTTGCCTACCTTCTCAATGGAGCTTCTTTGGTTTTCCCAGGCCAAAGAAAAAAAAACACAGTTGTTGCCCAGATCACACTTTCCCCACTGCACAGGGAACACATTCCGGAGAATAGAGGCTATACCACAGACACTCAACAAGTATCTGCTGTGTTTATATCTTCAGCCTTTTTTGTGATAAATGTGGCATTGAATTCCAAAGGGCTGTTTCTTCTAATGACTGCTGGTTTAAAAGGGGAAAACAAGTGAGGGCATGCATCAAAAGCACCTCGGTAGAGAGAGATTTGCAAAGGGACCAAGCTGATAGGATTTGATGATAGAATGCCAGATGCGAGAGAGCCGAAAGGGATGAACACTGTGTAAATGATCTCTCCTAACCATCATTTCTCTCTGCTGAGCGCTTGATGGGAAGTACAGAGCAAACCACTAGAGGCTGTGCTCTCTGGTGCAGACCAGGAGGTTAGGACTGTCCAGTGTGGCTGCTAGGGAAGCCTTCTGCTGCGTAATCAGGAGAGCAGATGGCAGGGTTGGCACTCAGAAGTTCACCCAGCACCTAGCATGGCGCCTGCCAAAGAGTGTGCTCAGTAAATGTGTGTTGCTTTCACCCAGCACCTAGCATGGCGCCTGCCAAAGAGTGTGCTCAGTAAATGTGTGTTGCTGTGGCTGCCATGCCCAACCAGAGTGGGAGGTTACCTCAGCCCAGGGACCGGCCACCTGTGTCCTGCTGACAAAGCAGAACCTGCTGCAGCAATCAGCCCTGGATCTTTCCCAGGACGTGAACATACTCCGTGGAGGCCTTGAAGTTCTCCACCAAACACTTGGCTGTGAAAAATGCTCAAAACAGGTGTAGCAGTATCTTAAAAGGCACAGCAGAAGCTCCGTGAATGATCTCATCCAAAAAAGCAGAGCTTCCCTGTGTCTCTGGCAGGAAGAATTAACTGCAAAATTAACTAAACTAGTTGAGCTGGTTTGTGCAGTGGTTCAGTGCAGCCCTTTGGGGGGATAGGAAACGTGTCTCCCAAAGAAAGTGGCTTCCGTTGTGTAAAATTAGTGCTGAGCCACTTTTCCAGTGTAGCTGGGAAGAGCAATTTCCCATAGAAGCCAATCTTGGTGTTTATAATAAAATAAAAAAGAAGTATCATCAAAATAGGCGATCATGGGGATGTATTATTTTCTTCTCTATGGCAGCAGGCCATCTCTTCTGTTTCTTTAAGATTGATATCAAATTATATGAAAAGTGACATCGGGTCATCAGGTTAATAAATGCATATAGTTTTGGGGGCTGAGCTAGAAGAAGCCAGAAGGCTATTCTGTTTAATAGCTTTAAGATTGCTGTCAACTACATTGTAAATTCTCTTCACATTAACTCAGTTTTAGATTGAAGTGACTAAGCTCAGCAAAGTCTTTTTGAATAAGACTCTGGATTCAATTCTAACAACTAGGATGGGTAACGTAAACTCTTTAAGACTCAGTTTCCTCATTTGGAAATTGGGTACAAAATGTTTATAGTGTTGCAAAGATCATAAGAGATGATATATGCATCTGGAACACGGCATGACATACTAGGAATGCAATAAATAGTAGTCATGTGTATTATGATTATTATTACTATCAAACTCCCTGAGAGCAATTACAACTAAGAGTCAATGTTGAGCACATGAAATTTGGCCCACAAACATCTAGAGTCGATAACTTATAAAAGAGAAGTGGATATTTATAAGAGTTTATATTGTCACTGGGTAGCACCATAAAATAATAAAGAATATAATAAAAAAGAAGGGGCCTCGCACAAAATATTGGAATGACTCTATTTGGTGACTTTTTAAAAAGAAACATTGTTATAAAATTTGAGGACTTTCTAGACCACAAAACTCCTCAGTGAAGTTACAGAATGGCTAATGTATTTTTTTTTATTATGGGAGATTGAACTAGCTTTCAGCCAGTGCTCTCTGAAGAATGAAAAACTGAGGACCGTCAGTGAAGAAAAATCACTAAAGAAACCATTTAAGCTGAAGAAAAGTGAGTGGATTGTTTTTCTGGGACAATGGGGATGTTTAATCACTGAGCAGGAAGAATACTTGAGTAAGAATCAGGTGGGGAGAGTAATTGAGATATAGAATTAGTTGGTCAAAATCTCAATTGAAATTTCATTCCTAAAAGGGAGCTGCAACTTGAATGGGCCTTGATTCCAGCTGGTGTCCAAGGATGTTCAGGCACCAGCAGGTTCCTAAAGATTCATCACTGCACCTTATACAGGCAAAACAATTCATCTTTCATGTTACTACCTTAGTAAAATTACCAAAAATTAAGGACGCTTCCACCCCAACCCAGGTGCCACCTACAGGGTACTGTAGAGATGGTGTACAAAGGCTTCTCTACAGTGTACTGAAGTTCATGATCACGGATTGAAACAGATGTCCCATTTTTATAAGATACTACAACGCCAATGAGTCTAACAGTGGATCTTTTTAAATCATGACAGTAACCTAAGGCATCTCTCAGGACCCCAGCAGAACACACGTGGCATTTACTATTACGGCATCTGTTATTATTTGTTAGATGGGCCTGATGAAGGGCCCATCTACAGCAGTGTGGACAGCATCAAGTGTACCGACAGGCTTGGGGAGGCTCCCAGGGGCTGTTGGTACACTTGAAGGTACACCGGTTGGTACAACAACAGGAAGCTGGCACTGTCCCTGGGTCTCATGTTCATGGGAAAGGTAATATATCCCAGAACCTCACAGAAAATGTAGCCGTGGGAATGCAGCTGAAGGGAACACAGGGCCTGCCAAAACTGCACCTCATCGTGATGGGAGCAAAGAAAACAAACACCTCGACCTCTCTATCCGGCCTTACTCAGATGCCCAGCCCTATCCTCACTCCGAATAAACTCATGGGGAAAGAACTAGAAATCATAGGGCGAAGGCATCTGTGTGACACACGAGTGGAGGCTGCCCTCCTGAGGCTCAGAGCAGGCTGGAGCAAGGCAGAGGATGGATCTGGAGGGAAGAGCAGAAAGCAACCTGGAAGGCCAGCGGTGAATCACATGATCCCTTTCTATTGGCATTGATCCTTGTTGGAGTCCATTTTTTATGTGTCTTCAGAACAAGAGAATAAGGAGGATGAGAATCTTCCCATAATCCTAAAGCGAAGGAAGGTGAATCATGTGGGTACCAAGGGACATTGGGTTGGCTATAGGATGGGGGTTAACATTGTGGGTGCAGCCATGCATTGAGTCCTGTCTCTGCTGCTTATTTAGAGTGTGAGCTGGAGCGAGTTACTTTACATCTCAAAACCTGTTTCCTCAGCTATGAAATGAGAAGAAAAATATCTTTAGCATGTGGAGTGGTAATAAATACATGAGATAATGTATATTATGTGTTTAGCATAGGGCCTTTGTAACTAGAATATTATTTGTTTATTCTTGTTGTTACTTTCAGCAGACGAATAGAAGTAATGGATGTTCCACTGAGCCTAATTCCAAAGATTCCTGCTGAAGGATTCACTGTCAATTGTCCGTTTTGTTTTGTTTTTTAATAAACCATAATGACCTTCTCTTTTTGGAACAGTCCTGCCTCTATTACCAGCATGTAGAGAATCCTAATTACCTCTGCCCACTGTCCCTGTCCATTCTTCATTCTCCTTTTTAGTTAGGAAATCCTTCGAAATTTATTTGGGCAGAGCATATAGAGAAACAGTCTTCTTCCCAGCCTCTGCCTGATTGGATATAGTAGCTGTATGACTAAGTCCTAGTCAGTGAGATGGGAAAGAAGTACTGCACACAGCTTCCAGGACATCCTCTTAAGAGCAAGGTGATCACCCTATACTTACTCTTTGTGCCTTATAACAAGCTGGAAAAACAGGATGGAGTGGGGCCGTTTCTAACCACGAGGTGAGGACTCACTGTGAAAGGGAGGTGCAGGGAGCTGAACCACGCACTCCTGGAACACAGACATCTGCACCTCTGCACCAGCGGAACTTGTTCGAGAGACAGTACCTACCTGGTCTGGACCGGGAGCCTCTGACTCACATAGATGGATACAAATACAGTTATAGATACATTGATATGTGTATATGTATATATATATGTGTGTGTGTGTGTGTGTGTGTGTGTAGGTAAGTATAGATGGCTATGTAGATGACAAATAGATAATAGATACATAGATTTAGGAAGAGAGAGAGGAAGAATGAAGATGACATTAGCTAGAGCGAATTGGAAGCCAGCACAAACTCCTGGGCACTGCCCAAATTTAAGATCTTCTTTAGCTGGAAGATTTAAGAAAACAAGTAAAACAGGGTGGCCCTACTAACCTTGCCCAGAGAGATTCAGAAATGTTAAGACCCTTCTCCTCCATTACTTCAAGAACTCTCCCTATCAGAACTGTCTCCTGCTTGAAGAAGCAAATTGAGGAACTAACTGTTTAGGCAGGTTCAGGGAGCATGAATCACCTCAGGTCTCTGCAGGTGGAATGAGAACAAAGCCTGGTACAAACGAGGTACAAATGAGACAAATGAGAACAAAGCCATCATCACCCTTTGGCCCGGCCTCTGCGGCCTCTGCGGCCTCCAGAGAAAACAACCTTGGGATTTTCTCAGAGTTACAAGGCTTCCTTAATTCACCTCCTGAGGACTTTGGCCATTTCAGTGAGTAGGACAATACCAGAAGGATTTTTTAAAATTATATATACACATTTTTTTGTTACAGAAGAGTATGTTAAAGTACTCAACAAAAGGTTTTTAGGTGCAAATTTTATATATCTCCCTTATATAATATCAGGAGATAATTCTGGGAGAGGGAAAGGAATAAAGATACAAGTTCCAGCTCAAAATGGAATGCTGTACGAGTTCTGATGGAAAGAGGCCAGTTTTTAAGGGATGTGGGAGAAGAGGGCTGAGCACTGAGGAAGCAGCGAACCATAAGGGGAAGCCAGTGAGCACCTACCAGGAACCACGTGCTCTGTGAGCATCACTCACTCAGTCTTCATGGCATCTCTGCAAGCTGTCTTTGCAAACCCACAGTTTTGCAAAGAGAGAAACTGAGACTCAAAGAGATTATTAAAACAGCAGTGTTACAAGAGTGCTTGTTCAAGAGCATCACCACACAGCTGACATTGGCAGTGTCCAGATGTGACCTCAGTCTAGCTGGCCCCCCCGCCTGTGCTGTTCTTCACCGAACTCCACTTTTCCACTGACAAATAAATTGAAATAATATTTACTTCTAAGGAATACTAGTAGAGTAAAGCATGATACGTCCTTTAAGCCACAATTCATTATAAAACATAGGAAGCATTTTAATAAATGATATCTGCAACTACTATTAAAACTACTTTATTATTATACTCAAACACCATGATAGTAATATCTTATCAATGATACCTAATGTTCAGTTGTGGTGGATGATAAAGAACATAGATTTTAGACCTTGCCATTTCTTACCACTCAAAGACCATTTCAATGTTTCATTTAGGGAAACGGTACCAACAAACTTCTGTTGTGAAGTTTGATCTGTGTGTCTCCAATCAGAAGCAAATGGATGGAAATATAGACCATTTGTCAAGGGATGCAGGCAGGTCTGTTTCAGGGAGTCCAAAGAGTAAATATATAGTCCCCTTATCCAATGGGTGAGCTAACAAAAAGTTATCCTTGAAATGACCTTTTATCTGACCAACCACTTAATAAGGCAAAGCATGACAGATAAAAGGTGACACACTAAACACTAATGTGATGAGATAAACAGGAAGAAATGAAAGCATACTCAAGGCAGTAAAAAGTAAGATTAAAAAGAAGATTTTATGAATAAGAAGTTATTATAATCGATGAAAACTGGATTGAGCTAATAAAATCTAGTAGCACTGAGCACTAGGAAAAAGATGTTAGTGAACTATGATAGTGTAACGAGAGTCACAGTAGACTAAGGAAATTAAGAGATTCCTAGACATATCTATTTCCTTAAAATAAAATGGAAAAAAGTTTTTGAAAATACAAAATTAAGCAATTAAGATATTATGAGGTATGAGAATGAAAGCCAAAGAATTTTATTCGAATGTATCCATGAGGCAGCTTCTAAGACCCACACATAAACCCACATATGGAAACTTACCTAAGTCCTTAAATCCAAAGCACTTAGTTTCTAAACTATTAGTGGCAGTTACTCAAACCCACATTCCAACAGTTGAACATGACACCTCACTTTTCATCACCCCACATCCAAATCCATTATTAAGCCCTGCTGATTTATCTGCAATGATTATTTATTTCCATCCATTTCTCATCACCTTACTGCAAACATCTTATTCCAAGGGTCCACCATTCCCCGGGTTTATTCTTGCTTGTCACCAATATCTCCTCCATGCAGAGACAGAATGATCTGCTACATAGCCGAAATGGTCACGTCACTTGCCGTCCCCCCATAGAAAACACTGAACACCTTTGCCTTCACCTTGTAACTGAAACCAGACTTCTTACCACGATTTCTAGGATCCTGGGAAGCAGGCCCTGCCTAATACTCTTACCTACCTTGCAGACTCAACTCTGTCTCAAGCTCATGAACTTCTCCTTGAGCTTTCTTTCCATTTCCTTTTGGCTCCAGAAGAATCTGCCGGTTCTTCCTGCCTTAGAGCATCAGCACATACTCGAATGTACAAAATCTCTACATTCAGAATTCACAACTTCAAGGATCTCTTTTTCCCCCAAAGGATCTCTTTACAGTGGTTTCATGATAACGTTCCAAGTCTTAGCTTCAAGTCTCAGATTCTTAAGCAGGATTCCTCCCATCATCCAAGTTAATTAGCTTTTTTTCCCCTAATTACTCTCAATCCCAGATCCTGTTAACCTCACAACAGTTTTCAATCTGTAATTTAGTACCTATTCATTTACCTGCTCCCCCACCCCAGTAGAACGTAAGTTCCATGAGAGCAGAGACAACAGCTGTTTAATTCAGCACTGTTGAATTCAAAACTGTCAACAAGCATGGGACCAGAGTCATATTAGTTTCTAATAAATATCTGCTTAATGAAAGACCATACTATGGGCTTTTCCCCAAAGTTTTGGTCTTCCTCATGGACAAGAGTCCTCAAGATTCAGAACCGAGGAGCCCGCAGCAGAATGCCTGGTTTCCAAGCCCGTCCCCATGTCTGGCATCTCCCTCCACCAGGGGTCTTGCCTACGCTAGCTGTTAGCGCAAGGGCAACTCAGTACAAGGTGTAATTCTGTGGCTTGGCTCCTTGATGCCTGTGGTTTGCAATCCGGCTACAGCCTTCCTTCCTGTGGTGGCTGCTGTTCTTGAACAAGCATAAGGTTGAACAACATGACGTTATCATCATTGCCAAAGATGACCAAACTTTGAAATTTGTTGTTCCACTTCCTAAATACCCCCAAGAAAGCATAGAATTAAAGCTAAAGAGTTTGCTACAAATTATGAAATCCATTCAACCAGTCTCTCAGAGGCTACCACAGCATACAGGCATACTCTTCAATTCAATATGGGAGAAAACACCTCTGAAACTTAAACCCTGCTTCAGTACCGGTCTTGCCTATATCAGGCCATAGATGTGGGTACCCCATTTTCCATGAGATCAAAACAAACGCTCATCTCCTTGCCCCTGGGGTTTTCTCAAGCAGAGCAAATGAGGATAAGAAGCAGGAAAAGCTTACCTTTGGTTCCTTCAGGCCAGCATTAGGGGACAAATCAGCTAAAATGTAAGAGGGCTATCACCCCCCATGTCCAAACTATTACAAGCAGGCCATCAGATGCTTCCAGTGAGGTCCGTATACTGCCGAGCACTTAAATTTTGAGGAGTACAAATAGATTTTCCTCCCAAACTACTCCACATAGATCCAGCTGCATTTCCTCACAGTGTGGAACAAATGGCTGCCACTGATTTTTGAATTCAGTGTTTAAAAATCCATACTTTCCAAGAGTCAAAGACTCAATTAAAAAAGTGAGCTTGCCCCTTTGCAAGGTCTAGCATCAAGCACCATGCCAGGCTGTCATGCACAAGCCTCAGCCCCAGCGCAAGGGGAATTCAAAAATTAGCTAAATAAATAACACGGCTGGATTTAGGACGAGCAAAGGAAGCAAAGCAGAGACTCACCATAAATGGTATGTCATGACTAAGGAAGAAAAGATTACCTGTAGTACAAAGCCATGACATAATCTCTGAGAAATAGGTAAGAATCAAATTAAAGGAGGGAAGTACCTATAGCTGTGCACATTGTCATTAGTATATATGGCTGGGAAAACTGTGAATTGGTAACATAGTCCTCACCGCCTCCACCCATATGTTTTGGTAATAACAGAGTAGGCTCACACAACACAGAAGGTAACAAAAGGTACATGAAGTAGAAATTAAACTCCAACAATCATCTAATGTCAAACCATCTCAGGAATTCAGTGAGCTTGTTGCTCTTGAGCCAACAGCATGCTTCGAGTTGGTTACTTTGTATACTTCTAGGGAGCTGTTAGTGAATCAAAGCTAACAGCTTTAACTAATAACTTTAATTAATGCAGTGCATGATGAACTTTATATGAGTTTTTGAAGAGTCCTGATAGTTGCCCGGGCAAGATATATTTAAGAGAAAAAGCTGTTTGGTGGAAGTGCCCTGATTTGGAGGTATCCAAACCTCCAAAAAGAGGTGCCCCATAAGGCGAATAGAAAGCCCAAGCATGGGACAGGAATAGGAGCCCAGAAGCAGCAAAGGAGAATGGCTTCCCCGATCTGTCGGGAAACAGCAATTCTTGGGTTTCGCTTTCCAAGGAAGGGGAGAGGACAGAATACATTAGGGGATGAGGGGGATATTTTTGGACAGTCAGGATGTTATTTTACCATCTATTATAATTGCGGTTTTGGGAGGAAATTACAGAGTTATCTTCAAAACACTATAATTAAGGATGACAGCTACCCACAATAAATCTAAACTTGTAGGATGTATGTTTGTGCTGTATAAATTCACAACAAAGTGAATATTTGACGATTCTAAAGCAAAAATAAAAATCGGTCACAGGGAAATCTGTTATTTTACTAAAATTACAAATCCATTTTCAAAATACACTGATTATTAGTCAAGATTTCTTCTTGGTGCAAACCAAAGGGCCCACACATCAATGATCACAAGTCAGAAAAACTGCGATGCTTTATTCTCCATGTAACTTCAGGTCAAAGTTAAAGATGATTTATCAGCGTCATAAAATAGCACTGGACATAGTAAATCTATGTCTTTGCTTTGTTCTCTGTCACTTCGTAACCAAAGCGATTTCCACCCTGGCATAATGTGTATTTTCAACCAGACGCTGCTAGCTACAGCAGAGCAAACCACACATCACAGGGACAGGTGACAGTAACTCTGTCGGTGTTAGGGACCGGTTTCTGTGGCATCGCACATAAAGCAGGATTTACAAACCAAATTAAATTTCCCCTTCACTTCCATTATAATTTTTTCTCTCATGAAATTATTTTATACTAAATTTTATCTTTTAAAAACATACTTGAAAATATATAAAATTTTCCATGTTTCTAAAGAAGTAACAACAGTCTGGGAAAAATATATCTCTTTATTGATTAAATGCTGCTTATGATACAGCACGACAATGAAGAAATCTGGATGCTTCAGGGTGTTTATGTTTGAGGTCTTCTCCAGTTAGATTAGACAGTCTCAGGTAAAGCCTGTTTTGGCCCAGCATCAGCCCTGGGCGAATACACCATGGTTCTGCTTTAAACAGCCTCTACCGCTCAAGACTCAACAAGACTTTCCTGAGCTGGCAGAGTGCATCCCCCAATTCTTTGATGATAAAACTGCTCACTCTGCACATCACCTTAGAAGGGGAGAGCCGTGGAAAATTTCAAATATAATTCCCTAATTTACCGATTCATTGTATTGGCCTAAAGTGTGCCACATATATACTTCCTGTTTTTTAAGGTAGCAAATGTATGGGCATTTAAGTAAGATTTGCCCCATGTTTAGCTTTCCTCAGCACCACCCAGTTCAGCTGTGTGCATGGGATTGCCCTGTGAGAGCTCCTTCAAGCAAGAATGTGGTAAACTAGTGACTCCTAGTGGTTGTTACATGATTGTGCAAACGTTTCCAGCAGAGTCCAAAAGGATTGGAAAAGCAATCTGCTTCACTCCCTTCCAAGAAAAATATTGCCACCAGAAATATCTTTAAATGAATCATTTCTACACATGCAAACAAAATGCATTGCATTTTAAACTGTTTATAATAAAAAGCACAATGTAAAGTACCCGAAGCAAGAAAACTAAAATTCACTGATGTATATGGGCTAACATACAACTATAGCTCAACACTCCCATCTCTGAAATTTTGTCCCAAGACATAATTCAACAGAAATAAAGATATCTTTCCAACATTATCATATAAAGCAAACCCCAAACCTAGAAACATTAATTTCCAACANACACATGCAAACAAAATGCATTGCATTTTAAACTGTTTATAATAAAAAGCACAATGTAAAGTACCCGAAGCAAGAAAACTAAAATTCACTGATGTATATGGGCTAACATACAACTATAGCTCAACACTCCCATCTCTGAAATTTTGTCTCAAGACATAATTCAACAGAAACAAAGATATCTTTCCAACATTATCATATAAAGCAAACCCCAAACCTAGAAACATTAATTTCCAACAAAAGGGAAACATTTTAACAGTTCAAATGTTTCATCATGATGGTACATAATAAAATCATTATCAAGTTTACTTATAAGTACATGGAAATTTTAAAAATGTTTTTGATAAAACATTATGCTAAACAGAGTAAAAATGGTTCATTTGTTGTGAATGTCACCATAAAAATATACATGTATATATGTGTGTGTACATATATACATATATACACACACACTGGAAGGCAATATGGAAAATGAACATGTTTGCAGTATTATCATATGTATATTTTTAAAAGACTACTTTAGAGCAGTTTTGGGTTCACAGCAAAACTGAGAAGAAAGCACAGAAATTTCCTATACACCCACATACACTCAGAACCACCCTCATTACCAGCATCCACCACCACAGTAGGTTTGACAGTTGTTGAATCCACACTGACACTTCCTTGTCACCCAAAGTCCGTAGTTTGCATGGGGGCTCACTCTTCGTTCTGTACCTTGTGTGAGTTTGGACAAATGAATTAATGACATGTATTCATCGGTATGGTATCATAGAAAGTAGTTCCCCAGAAACAGTCTGTGCACTGTGTATTAACACTCAAAAGTCTTCATCTGTCCAATAAAGTTAAAGAACAGAAAATGATCTAGATTGTAAATTATTTCAGAGTAACATGTAAGAACAAGCTAGCAACAAACTTTTCAAAACTCAAATCTAATCCGCCCTTTTTCTCCAACCTCTATTCGCCTTGGTAGTTCATCTTCTCTCACTTCCTTGGGAAAGTCTTCCCTCACCCATCACATGGGGTAAAACTACCTTATTAGGTGTCATCAAAGACCCAGTGTCTCTCCTTCAGACCCGCTCTCTCACTTTGTGATTACACACACATGTGTTAGGGTGATTATGAAAGTGGGTTTCTTCCACTAGATTATGAGAGAAAGACTGTGTGCATAAGAAACACTCAAAAATCAGTGGAAGAAAGGAGTGGGGGGTGGTCCCTCAGTCATTTTGGCAATTGTCGCTCGTCCACATAAGAACTCCAATGCTGTTGAAATTATCTAGTACCTCTGGTAGAGTTAATAGTAATCTGTCTCTTCCTTTCCCCCTGTTTGTTAACTACTCGTAGAGTAGTTTGTCAACTATCTTCAAAGAGACATTCATTGAAGGCCTGAGGATCTTTAACTCAGGCACCCTTTGTGTCCTCGTGTCCCACAGCTGATTCTCCCCATAGCTGCTTGTCTGTGACTTCAGCCCTCAACTAGTCCTCTCATCCTTCTTGATGCAATCCAAACTGATCAACAGTGGTTAATCACCAAGGATAATGCAATCTTCCTCAACAACCATCTTCGGCCAGTTATTCATTGGACCTGACTACTCTTCCTCCAACCCTCTAAAACATTTCACCCTCCTTTCCCAAATAGGAAAGCTCTTTCCAGACTTTCTCCTGGCTGACATCAGCCATGAGAAGCTCATGCCCACAGAGCTGATTGATTTCTTCCCCACTTAATTATTTATGAAAGAAATAGAGAAGAGACCATATGTCTGTTCCACTTTTAGGCACAAGTGTTGATACCTACCTACTTGGAATCGAATGATATTTCTTGGTTGAAACTAAGTAATTGAAAACTAGAGCTCATTGTTGAGAAGTTGATACAATAGGCTTTTTAGTTCAAACAGAAGGCGCCAAAGGATGCATAACCCAGAGTCCAGGAAAAGCAAGGAGACGGATAGCAAAGAAGATAAAGGGAGTGTTTCTGAGCTGTTACTGAAGTGAATTGCTCCGATCTGGCCGGGAGCACATTTCCAACTGCTCTTTCAATTTCCCTTAGGTTTTGCCTGTGAAAGATAAAACAGACTCCAGTTGGAAGAAAGAAAGGAAGAACAAAGGAAGGAGGGAGAGAAGGAGACAGGCAGAAAGTTAGGAAGAGAGAAAATCCCATAATCAATTAGAACTCTGTTTGCTATTTTCTACACCGAAATGAAATGTAGTATGTGTGATGATTGCTGAGATGGGAAAAGGAGGAAAAAAAGTGTTTAAAAAACCAATATTTTTATTATTTTTCCCAAATTGGAAAGTAATAAAGAAAGGTACAAAATTTAAGGAATATATATATATATATATATGCATATATATGCAAATATATATATAATTAACATCATTATAAAATATTTTAAAATCAATTTTAAGAAGCCCATTTTAATTATGTTTTATATTTAAGTAACTATACTAAAAAGTGAACTCACCCACAGTCACCTCACTTTAACATTCTGAAATACTGACAGCTAAGAACTATGGGAAGTCACTTTCTCGGTATGTTTTTGCCTGAGTCCAGCTGCTAAACATTATGAGCTTCAAGGTCCCCATACAAAAACCAAAGCAAGGGTTTTGAGATTACTGAGGCAATCGCATGATCCCAAGTGAATGTATCAAATGTAATGTGGACAAATGTGATTTTCAGCTCTTTTCCACACTAATATTAGAGTTCTAAGCAGGGAAATCGGGTAAGAGGAAAGAATGAAAATTGTGTATCTGAATGGATTTGTAATCTTCCAATGTAGAAAGAATAGCAAGAGGATAACACATCTTACATTATAAACACAAGACCTGGGGGACACTGGACCTCACAACAAAAACTAGAACAGGATAACCCACACGTCAGGTGCTTAAAGCACATGTTGCAGAAGGAAGGGCAGGCAGGGCGGAACGTTCCATGGACTCCACCGTGAAGGAAGTCGCATGCCTGAGGAAAACGTGGAGAGCACTTTCAAATGCGTGAGCAATACTTGCAGAGGCGCCTAGCAGTCAGAAGACCTCTCTGTGGAGCACAGACTGTCCATAAGGGCAATAATATCTCCAAAAGGGTGAAAATGTTTGAGCCCTTGGCCTCAGTTATCTCATTTTTGGAAACTTCTCTGAGAAGATAGTAATGATATAAAAATTGCATTTACAAAGATGTTTATTGCAGTACTTTCTACAACAGTGAGCCTAGATTCTCAACAGCAGGGAGAGGAAGGAAGGAAGGAAGGAAGGAAGGAAGGAAGGAAGGAAGGAAGGAAGGAAGGAAGGAGGGAAGGAGGGAAAAAAGGTACATGTCAAAAAAATGTATAAACCATCCAAAGAGATTTTATCAGTATTGACACTCTAAAATCCTTTCAGCCTGGCTCTGGAAGTCCTTATGGAGTTCTTATGGAAAGACTATGTGTGAAAACCAGCCAGCCTCACAGAACAGAGCACAGCCTGTGACTCACCCCATTAACTGGATCTAAGCCATCTCTCCAATCTCACTTCCCACTGCCTCCTGAGTACGCTTTCATAGATAACCTCCAATAACGGCCACCATCACTTCCTCTCTTCCCTAAAGACTTACGTCACTTCACCCATCAAGAGGTGGGTTCTATCCCTTCCCCTTGAATCTGGGCTTGTGACTTGTCTCAACCCATTGGAAGTGTAAGAAATGTTGTTCTAGAACTTCTGAGTGGCCTTGGTAGATGCAGAGTAGGAGGAGAATAGAAGAATCCCCCAGCCAAGTGTAGTCAACCCATACAATTGTGAGAAATAATAAATTGTTGTCTGAGCTCACCAAGTTTAGGCTGACTCATTGCCAAGAATTTGATAGCTGAAACATATCTGACACTCTAGTCATACTGAGCAGCCATCTCTGAGTTTGGAGTCTACTTTTCTCATCTCTCCTACTGACTTTGCCCATCTTAGGAACTTCAAGCCAACTTGTAAGATCCACCAAAGCACTGCATCCTCAGTGAGACCTTCCCTGAGTATGTCAAAATTGCCCTCCATGTCCTCTGGACGTCACAATATCCGGCATTCACTCTGTGTGCCTCCCCTGTCTCCCTTCATATTGACCGTGAGTTCCTTGTGTGCAGAGATTGTGATGTTTCCGTTTTTGTGTTTCCATTGCTTAAAACAATACCTGAAAAAGATCTGATGAAGCAGATATGATTGTTCCTCTTTTGTAGATGTGAAACTGACATAGACGCTTAGTCAATGTGCTCAAGGTCACTCGGTCAGAAAGTTGAGTTAGGTGTGTAGAGGAACGTGCTGTGAAAGAATGAAGTCCTGTGAGCTCAAAAAGTCTTTTCTGAAAACTCCATCCTTCGGTGACCTTTTTCTCCACTGGCACCCCATTGCACTTACAGCCTGAAAAAGACTGTATGGCCCACATTACTCCATGTACACTCTCGTCTTTTCAGTCTCACTGCAAGTTTCTGGCATGTAAACCTCACAGCTTATATTGCTACTAAATCCTCCAAAAGGCCTGGCATGGAACATAATAGGTCCCCATTCACTTATTAACAGTCATTTCAAAAATATTCAATTACTCAATGATGAGGAAACATTTGGGAAAAGGTGTTGAGTCTTCTTCTAAAGGATAAAAGTATAACTGAATATTTAACTATATTTTCAATTCCAGTTTTCTAATAATTTATTACACTACGAATTGTAATATATTTTCAAATATATGACTGGAACTTAGAAAAAATGACCTTGAAAAAATACTTACGGTGAGTAATTTTCTTTGACCCTGAGTTCTGCGCCACCAAAGTGAAAGAGTGGACTGAAGGTAGCAGTCTTCAAGAAAAACCACATTACATTTTTTATTGTGTCCTCTGCTTGAGGAACAACTAAGCTTTGGTGCCATTCTGCACCAGCGCTCTCAGTCAGTGGCAGCATGGTACTGATTTCTCATCGTGACTCATGAACATCTGGGGACATAGATCTTGCCCGTTTTTCCCCCCGAGGCCGAGACGCGGGAGGCAGAGTGGAGCCAGGACCCTCAGCGAGCATGTCGCCAGCCCAGGGAGCGCTTCCCAGCACCCAGGTCCTTCAAACCCCCTCTCCTGCCTGACGCCACGTGTTTAAATGCTCTTGACTCTCTCAAGAAAAAAACAAAAGACTGAATGAAACTCAGGCTCAAGTAATTTCCAGCTCTAAAGCACAGCTCCAAAAATTGTGTGACATCTGAGGATCCCAACCAGAAGAACAAGGAGGAACTCTCCGGCCAGGCTCTCGGTGGACTTGAATGGCTTTGGGGCTTCTGAAGTGGCAGCTATAATGAAAGGTAGGCAGCAGGGGCCTGGGTACCATCAGCTAAGCTGAATGTCAGGGGAGGCTTATAACGCTTTCCTTAGGTACTAAGATTTTAGAGAGATCTAAACTGACCCGTGATTCTTTCAAAAAAAGTTACTCCCTAGAGTTCTTTTACCCTGCATTTCATCACCCAGCCCTTTCCCAGAACCGAACTGAATCACACCTCATTCGAAATAATCACAGATGTTCACAAGTTAGGCATAGCACTGGATTTCTCTCTAGAAATCTCTTATGGTAAGAACATACATGGCACGAAATTAAAGGCTCATTCCCTCCACTTCTTAATGGAGTCAAACTCATTTCCCAGAGCACTGCCTGCTTCCTAGAATCTTCTCTCATCATCCTGATTGAAATACGACTCTCCTTTCTTCCATCTAAAGAAACTTTGGTTTACCATTAATTCAGCACACAGTTCAACCAGCTTAGACTATGTAGCCATACTTACCTCACCTCCCCACCCCACATACCTGTTAAATTCTGAGCCTAGATTCTACATATTTAATATCTTCGAATTCCTGGAACACTGTACGATGCTTTGAACACAGACGGTGCTCCGTGTTTGCTCAATGACTGCTCCGCCTGCTTCTCCTAAGCTCTTCAGGCCGTCGATTCTTACAACAGTTCAGAGGCTGTGCAGAGAGACATATCCCAACCTGCCCCATCTGGTTATCGATCACCGACCCATTTTAGCATTATGGTCCAAGTTCCAGAGAAGTTCAAATAATGGAAAATAGCTGCAAAGAACTTCAGATGTGTATTTCTGTGTTTTCCCAAGTCTTTCAACTGAACTTTTTGATTGCTTCAAATCTTTGAGGGAAAGCATGTATGGAATACAATAAAGTTGTGTGGATCAGCTGGTGTTGTTTGACATTTGGAGTAGAGATTAAAGTCCCTCCTGCTTACACTACCCACCAGGTACACCCTAAGGAAAGGTCAAACTAACCTCTAGGGGACCAGAGGGAAGGATTTGAAAACCACTAATCCTGATTCAGCCTCTTCAGTCCCTCAAATGAGCCTCCTGAGTCAGAGAGAGGTGTCCGGATTCACTAAAAAGGATGAGCCCCAGCACCTGGGGGCTGAATGCTGCTGATTTCCTGCAAGGCTGACCTGGGTTACATCCAGAGGGGATGAGCCCCTGGCAAGCATTTCAGGGCTTGTTGCTGTACAGGTGATTTGCTTCACTCTATTCATTCTATCTGTTGTTTGAGTCCAATCCAGAGAATATGCACCATCAGGACCAAAACATATGGTCAGGTCTTGAGCTTAATTGTTGTTTTTGAAGAGATAGGCATCTTGGGATGAGCTCAATCAAACTGGGAGTCCGAGGAGTGATTAAAAACAAAACCAAAGCACAACTCAATGTATCATAGTCCTGCCTCTGAAGAAGAAGCCTGACACTGGGCTCAGGAGCCATTAACTTTGTAGAATCCTCCTGTGAGGTGTTGGCTCAGTTGTAATTATGTGTAATAACATGGTAACAAACTAGATGTTTGTAGAAAAATAGATCTTAAGGGTCAGAAACTCTAAGAGAAAAACACATGCACTTCCCTTTTATTTCATTTGCAGTGAAAATATGAATGGTGTATACACATTTCATTCAGGATTAGGCCTCCAGATAGGAAAGTATTTATTGCAGCTCTTTTAAGTTCTTGAGGAGCCCATTTAAAATTGTTCCTGCTATCTTTATCTTTTCCTAAAAGGTTATCTGGATTAGAAGTGCTGTTTATAATACATTTATACGTGGTATTTGACTTTGGTTGAGCTCTAAAGAAAGGTATATCATGAATGATTTCTTCTATTTTTATTTATTCTCCCATTTAACATACTTTCTCGTACCGTGGGAGCCCTCTGGTGGTGGAAAGTATACTGAACCTCAATGCCCATAAGAGAAATAAAATTCATCACAAACACAAGCTTTTCTTTACTGAAATGCTGATTTCAAGTTCTATTTTACATGGATACATATTAAAATTTCTATAACTTTCACCTATTCATAGAATGGAAGGTCAGTTTATTTTTATGTATTTTCTAGGATTAAAACAAAATATCTCAAGTACATTCATTCGGTCTTTAAACCCTAATTTTTTTAAAAAAACTGAGTATGTGCAAATACATTTTCTTTTCTTTTCAATCACATTGAGAATAGTTAGCCATTACATCTAAGTTGAAAAATAGGATATTGACTCCTGGAGCCCTTTATTGAATGGCATGTACTATAGCTTCTTTTAACTTTTGGTGAAGTCACAAATAGATACAATTGATCAATATTGTATAGGCCCTAGATCCAAAGCACCAAATTTAAGACTCATGTTTTGACATATTATGCAAATCAGAAGACAACGGGCCTAGCAGATGCATTAAAGTATCTTGCCATGCAGAGAACTACACCAGACAAAATTAAAAGTGCCAAAGTCTTAGACAGCTGGGACAATAGATTTAAATTTGTGAAATGATAAAGCCAGGATATATGAAGTCTGTCTGGAAAAAGTCCAGCCATTGTTAATATAATGAGAACAGTTTGCACTGCATCAGTGTATCCCTGCAGCCAAGAGAGAAGACTGGAATGTGCATGGGTAAACAATGACGACCTCACTGTACTAGTCAGTGGGGCAGTAGATGCCATTGAGTGAGCAAGTGTACTGTGTGGCCATTGCATTCAAAATGCCTGAACTAGTCATGCAACAAATCTGCATCAAATTTTGCATTAAGCTTGAACATTTCTCCATGGAAACTCACTTTTTTCCATGGAAACATTTTGGATGCTTCAGAAGGCCACAGCTGTGGGCATCTGGTGATTGGCAGCTTCATCACCACAACGCACCCACTCCTGCATCACGTCTGGTGCAGAGCCTTTAGGTGAAACATCAAATCACCCAGGTGATCAGCCCCTCTGCATTCCAGATTTGGTGCCCTGCAACTTCTGGCTTTTCCCAGAACTCAAATCATCTTTGAAAGGGAAGAGATTTCAGACTGTGGATGAGATTCAGGAAAATACGACAGGGCAGCTGATGGTGACTGGGAGAACTGTGTGAGGTCCAAAGGTGCCCACTTTAAAGGGACTGAGGCATCATTGTCCTGTGCACAGTGTTTCCTGCATCTTGTATCTTCTTCAACAAATGTTTCTACTTTTTGTATTATGTGGATGGATACTTTGTGGACAGAGCTTGTATATTAAGAAAAGTCTATGTGAATAAAGTTTTCACTGGCCTATAATTTACCAATACTTAATGTCTGCATGCCTCAAAAGTTCTCTTTCTTTAACAGACTCTAAGTTTCTGGAGTGAAAGTCGAATTATACACAAATAATTTTTGAAGTAGCTACTACTCTAGGACTTTTCCTGTCATTGATTAACTCCAGCACCCAAAATGTGAGGTGAACAACCTACTGCTTCTGCTTTTGAAGTAGTGAAATCACCTGTGAAAACAGGTGATTCTGACAGAAGAGAATAAGGCGAATAACATATCTATGAAGCTGAAGGTGACACTTTGGTCAGTGGACCGTGGATGTCACAGGATGTTGCTGATGACGCAGCAATATTACTGAAGGAACAAGGTGGCAGTGTGTTACTCTGGAAATGTGAGGGGGCTTTAGCACTTTGATTTAGTTCCAACAGCAGTGCATCCAATGCCAACCTGTTCCACAAAGGAATTTCACGGGCACACACAATGTTAAAATGTAACTAACTGGCTTTGGTAAAAGTATGCAGTCCCCCAGCATGACAATGTCAGTGAGCACACCTGTCTCAGGCAGAAGGCCAGGACTAGATGACTTCAAAGGTCTGCATTTGGGTAGACCGTTGCGGTAATCGGCCCTCACTGGTCCACACCCCTTTGTGTAGATGCTCTCTGCAACGTGACGCTGTCCGTCCTCCCATGAAGAGCTGGAGGCTGTTCTCTCCATGTTGAATATGGATCGGACCATGTGACCTGCTCTGGTCAATGGGACAAAAACAAATGTGATGCCAGCTGAAGCTTGAAATGTGCTTGCACATTGGGCTTACTCTCCACTGGAAACTTCTTGGCCACCATTTCACATGTCCCAGCTAATCTTCCAGAGATGCCACGTGGAAGAAATCTCAGGGGCAAATTTCCAGTGAGGCCATCCTGGACCACCCCTCTCTCACCAAGCCACCAGCAAGCCTCAGTCTCCATGGACTCAGACTCAGTATGATCAGTGGTGTGGTAGTGATGTGTGAAGTCTCGGCTCCATCACTGGAGGGACAGAGGTCCTGTTCAGGGAGATAATCATCTAAGACAGCTTTGGCTTTAGGTGCTGCACTTACAGACTAGAGCATGTCCTACGGAGGGTAATGAGGATGTGGAACTTCAGAAAACCATGAGAGAAGAGTAAAAATAGGGAAATCATAGAGAAAACTTGCCATGATGTTTGTATATGAAGTTTTAGTAAGGAGGACCAGGGAACAGTTTCCATTTGCACTGCTCTAGGTAGAAGTCCTAAGACCAATGGGTGACGAAAGTCAGAGAGAAATTTGTTCTCAACATGAGGAAGAATTTTGTAATATTTAAAGGGGTGCAGCAGTAAAATAGGTTGGCTTGAACAGTCAGATACTGTCACTGGATGTATTCAAACACTATTCTTCTTTTCCCAGGGATGTGCAGAAAGGATTTTGCATTGAGAGGAACATTAGACAAGATGACATATAAGGTTCCTTCCAAACCAAATATTCTGTGCTTCTGTGTGAAACTTCTGTATTCATCTATCTACATCTGTCTCTGAAAAATTTAATAAAGTACATCTTCTGCAACCTCATCTCAAGGGTTGTCCCACCAGTCTCTCAGTTCAGCCTCTTGATCTGGTTGTCCCACCAGTCTCTCAGTTCAGTCTCTTGATCTGAGACAATATGAGAGAAGGAAGATGTTAATGGAAGAATGTGAGAAATGAACTCTTAATTCTTTTACTTGGGCACACATGTTACATTTATCAGCTTAATTCTAGTAACAAACAACAAATCAGACATCACCCCCTGGCATAATTAAATGCTGAATTGAATAAAGGTAAAAGTGAATTTACTGTTAGAGAGAGAGAGAGAGAGAGAGAGAGGGCGGGGGCGAAATCAAAGGTTTATATTGTAAGGAAAAATGAGATATACAGTTTCTTATACATAACATCTTCCATTTAAGGGAAAAGAGATATATTATTAATAATTTTTAAATCTCTTCTCTTATACACTTTCATTATTAATATGTTTTAAATAGCATTGTTAATTAAAATCATCTATCTGGTATTAAAATGAACAAATATGACCCCATTTAAATAATTACATTTACTATTCATGGAAAAACATCATGAATGGAGATGGAGTGTCTCTGATACCTGACATGTGGGCTCACGTGGAACAGTGCTATTGACCTTGATTCCTGCTTCACACTAAGACGCTACTGCTACCCAGAGGTTCACACACCATGCAGCACCTGCCCCCATGAATCAGACCACTTGGAAATTAGCATCTGAGTGTAGTTTCACTATAAAACGCTACACCTTCTCCTCTCATGAATGACTTACTGATCCTAATGCCGTTTTTTTCTGTCTCTTTTCATCTATAGAGCCTATAAGTAAATTTTCTCCAAAGTTCTTGCCTTGATAATATTACCAAAGAGTTCATTTCTGTGTACCATGTTCTAGGAGCTGTTGGTTTTTATGCCTAATCTCATTTAATTAACAAATAGTCATGGGGTATTTTATTATCTTCATCTTGGAGAGATTAAATAACTTGTCTAACATATGTACCAGTAAGACAGAAGAACTTACTCTTGCACCCAGATATCTGTTTCCACTTTGCTTTGCTACTCTTACCTTCTGGGAGGAACCCCCCAAATGAGGAATTCCATAGGATACAACGTAAGTTTTGGCAAGCAACTACATAGGACGAAGAAAGAGATGGAGTTGAAGAATGCTGAGGTTTTGAGTCTGATTGACTAGGAGAATTGGGAAGCCATTAGTCAAAGCCAGAGAACTCGAATAAGGAACAAATAATGATGAATCATTCTATGATGTTCTTTTAAAAATATTCTGGTAAAACATCTGCAAGAAAAAAAAGTATACTACGAAACAGGAGCTGTACATAGATTTGAAGGCTAGAAAAAGAGAAAGACAGTAATGACTGTGAAAGAGAAGGAGCAGGAGATAACGATGGGACTTCCATTCGGGAAATTAGGAAAATAACGAGCTCTGGTATGTGGCTGCAATAAGAAACCAATGCGATATTAACAGGAATATTAGATAGTGGACCTTAATATTACAACTTTGTTGTAGACTTCTTTGCTGTGATTTTTGTGATTTTCTCCAACAATGCCCCAGGTATGTGGGAGCAAAAGAGGAAATATCAGATGGGGGTAGTTACAAGGTACTGGGAATTAACAACTTCGGAAATTCAAGAGAACGTTTTCAGCAAGCGATAACAAAGTTGATGTTATTTTATTCCTGAATACAATAAGGTAGAGAACCAAATAAACCCAAAATTGTGGTTAAAAGCTGAGAAAAATGACACAGGGAACAGGGGAACGGATACTAATGATGACATAGTAACTTCAATAGAGGCAAAGGGGAGAGACTAAAGGGCAGAAAACCGTGGCCAGAGCAGGACATTTCGAAGGTCAAGATCTTGAATGTGAAGTGGTTTCGGGTGATGAAGTAAATCAGGATGTGAATATGCTGCTAAAGAGTAAAACAGAAAGGTTGCCATTGGTATCTAGTTATAAAAGAGGAAGCAAAGGGGACTAGAAATTGAAGTTGGTAAAGTGGGAAACAGGAGTCTGTTTGCTTCACCAGAAAACTGTGGCTCTTCACATTCCAGGAGGCCACAGCATTGCATTTGGCTGAAGGGATTAAGGCTCCTCTCTTGCAGGAGCAATAGAAGTCAAAACGGTGCAGGAGGAGGGGCTGGACCAAACAGGCCTATCAGTCCGGCCAGGGGAAAGACAGGATTGGTCAGAGTGCAATCCCTCCAAAGCCCACGAAAGCTTTGGGAAGTTGATTGGTTCTTTTGAAAAGGTACCTGGTCGGTCCTCCATCTGATGCCCAAGCAAACATAATCCCAAGGGAACAAAGAAACACACTCTCTCTCTTTCCCAGCTGGTGATGCTCTTGCCTACTGGTTCCTGCACTGTCACTCTCCCAGGAGCATGTGACCACGTAGGCCTAGCAGCCACCGGTGCCACAGCAGACTGCATGGGCTTCTCACAGACTAAGCTCTCTCTCTCCCTCTGGCTCATGCCCTGCACTCACCCTGCACACTCAGGTGTTCTATCTCCATAGTCACGTGGACTCAGTAGCCGCGTAGCCGGCAACCACGCAGACGCTGCCACTGGAGCAGCCAGGAATACGCTCAGCTACCTGGATGGAACTGAGATCTCTTACAGCCACTGGCAGGCTCCAAAAGACTAAGCTTTAATATGGAGCAAAAATTCTGGCCACTGGCTTTTGTTCTGACCCTGCTGAATAAACGGTTGGACTTTTTTACGTCAGGACAGAGAGAGGCAGGACATTGGAAACCCAAGGGGTAGTTCCTATTTCCACACGGATGAACCGTGCCACACTGAAATCCCCGATGTGTGGATCCTTGGGATGTTTTCTTCGTGAGCCCGCTGAAGAAGTTAATTTCCACCAACAACAGAAAGATATTAGAGATTAGGGTGAAGGAATTTAATGACCTCGATTTTAAATAGTTCAAGCTCTAGAAACAGGCACACCTAAATTTTAATTCTGGCTATGCCATTTATGATCTAAAGGTATTCGAACAGTTTCTCAACATCACCAAGGCTTACTTTTCTCCATGTACAAAATTTGCAGTGGGAGAGATGATAATGGCACTCACTAATTCACAGTGTTACTATAAACTGTAAAAGAGATAACACAAGTAAAAACCTTAGCATTCAAGTTAGCTTCCACTGTCGTTGTCATTACTGTTGCTATTAAAAATGATCCTTAATTATTCAGGAGAAAGGACAAAGAAGCAACCGTATAAGAAAGTCATTGCTTAATTTAAATTCTGAGAGCCTGACTTGAGGCTTAAGTTGCAAAGTCCTCCACCCCTGGGCTTTCTGAAGTGCGCAGGCCAGGAAACAAAACATCGTGACTTTGAATACAGAGGCTCGAAGACGAGACACATGTGTTGTCTACTGCAAACAAAATACAAGACAATGGGGTTCCATTTGAATATCCAGGGGTCCTTCCCTCATCCAGACCTCTGATGAAATTACTAATTATCAGGAAAGGACCGAAAAGGGAGGAAGATGACTTCTGAAGAAAAAGGAAGGGAAGATAAAGATAAAAATTCCTAGACTCCATATTTAAATGCTAAAATATCAAAAGTGACTAAGTACCTTCTCAATAGCCATGATACCCCTTCTCTTCTAAGAAAAAACCTGATTTTTTTCAACCTATCCAGAGCACTATCCCCAGCCTACTTTGTGATTAAAAGTAAACAACAAAATGCAAGGGAGCCCTGGCTGCTGTGCTCAGTGGACTGAGTGTCAGCCTGTGAACCAAAGAGTCGCCATTTGGATTCCCAGTCAGGGCACATGCCAGGGTTGCGAGCGGGTGAGAGACAACCACACATTAATGTTTCTCTCCTTCTCTTTCTCCCTCCTTTCTCCTCTCAAAAAAAATAAAAAATAAAATATTTTTAAAAATGCAAGTGGAAGTTGGGTGGGATTTCTGAGAGAGCTCTTTAAAGCTCCTTTAGCTAGGATGCACTTTCCTTTTTTCTTTGCTTTTTTGCTCCCTTCCTGCATGTGAGCCAGGCATGAAGTCAAGAGTCTCAGCAACCATCCTGAACCAGTAGAGCCCTTGAAAACCGAAGGCACGTGTTAAGAAGGGCAGAGCTAGAAAAGAGGAGTCCTGGATGATTCACAGAACTTTGATATTCTGCCTGGAGCATCTTTCTATACAGTATTTTTATGTGAAAAAAAATAATAAAACCCTTAGTTGGTCATGCTTTGGGATTTGTTTTTTTGTTTAGATTGTTATTGTGTTTGGAAAAAATCATTATTCAGAAATAATGTAATTTATAACTGCTACAGGGAAACAGCCTGAAAATTCCATTGTATCTTGTTATGTTACCTGCAAGTAGACTAAGTGATGATTCATTTTGATAAACAATTTTTATCGTATTTTTTCATGAATTTGGACTTTAGGGAACAATGAACTATGATCTCTGAGCGGCAGGAAACAAAGGCAAGTCCCATGGTTTCCTAAGCTTTCTATCATGACTGACCAAGCCCTGTGTAGAAAGAGGAAATTCAAGCAGAGCCTGGTAGACTCTGAGTCGAGGAAACAAACCTGAGAGTCAAGGAAACTAAGAGACTGGTACTCACAGGACAGAGTCCTAGAGAGTAAAGACCGTCACAGAAAACTCTGGAGATGCACAGAGGGCCCTGTTTGGGTGCTCAGCAGAGACTGATTAACACATGTATTTGAGGAAAGTCAGCAAAAGAACCACCCGAAAGGACAAAAAGGGGGAATATTTGGGAACCGGGAGCAGAACAGCATCTGTTTCTACCAGCCAGAAGGAAAACATAATTCACTGAGCTTTGGGAAAAGTACCCACAGGATCATGCCTCCACACTGGGGAATAATTATCTTTAAGCTAAGCACTATTCTAACCCTGCCTAGACAATTTTAAAAACAATATTCAAAGGTCAAGCTGTTTCAAAGTGACTTCACTGTGTCACAGTAAAAAGTTCAAGAATATTATAGGGATACAAAAACATTCCAACAAGGAATATTTTTACCCAACAAGGCATAGTCACAACATTTGGAATTCAATTGGACAACTATCAGGCAGGTAAAGAAACAGGAAATCATGATTTATGATTAAGAGAAAATCAATCAATCGGAACCAGTCCAGAACTGACACTAATACCAGAATTGACAGACAAAGACATTGAAACCATTATTATATCTACATCCCATGTGTCCAAAAAGCTAGAAAAATATTGAACATGTTAAGTAGAAACATGGAAGATATTTTAATTAAATGTCTAAAGATTAGATGTTACATAAGAAAATATCAGGGACTAGGAGATATAAGGTGAGGCAAAAGTAGGTTTACAGTTGTTTCTATGGAAAATAATACAATAATGAATGCATAATAATGCAAGAATAAACTGTGTTTCGTGTGCTCACAGCTATAAACCTACCTTTGCCCCACCCTGTGTAGCAATAGAAACTACCCAAAATGAAATGAAGTAACCTGTGGAACAACTTCAGACAGCCTTATGTGCAAGTAATTGGAGCCTCTAACAAAAGAAGAGAAAGAAGGGAAAGGATAAAAATGACGTTTCAAAAAATTCTGGCTGAATACTGTCCAATTTGATAAAAACCATAGGCCTATGGATCCAAGAGTCTCAATGAAGCCTGAGCAAAGGAAACATAAAAAAACAACATCAAGAAATATCAATGTCAAGTTTCTCAAATATAGCGACTAAGAAAAAGCAGCCAGAGAAGGAGAAAAGATGTGTTTTTTCCTTCAGATATAAGGATAGAACAAACATAAGGATGACAACAGATATCTTCACTAGAAGTAATGCAGATAGGAAGGAGAGGAAAAAGTTCCCTGAAGTGATGAAAGAACAATAAACCTTTTCGATCTAGAATTCTATATCCAGCAAAAATACCTCTTTAGTAAAGGCCACATAACTTTTCAGACGTAAAAAAAGCTGACCCACACTACCACAGTAAGAAAGTCCTCCAAACCAGAGGGAGCTAATGTCAAATGGACAGAAGGATCCACACTAAAGCATAAAAGCCCCGGAAGTTAAATTGCAGAGGGTCGCGTACTTCCAAACTCACTGGTTGAGCTCATCGTTTCCCTGATACTGAACCAGGCAAAGAGATTAGAAGCATAGAAAACTCTGTTGATGGGAGTATCAACAGCTACCAGGGCACTCGGGATAGAAGACGGATTGATTGCCAATGGCAGGAGGATTGGGAGAGGGGTTATGGGAATGCTCAGTGTCCCGAGTGTGTTGGTAGATTCACGGGTTAACACATTTGTCAAAACTCACTCATAAAATTATGTACTTTAAATTTATATGCAATAAATTATACCTAAGTAAAGCTGAATACAACAAAACAAAATAAACGAAAGCAAGGTATCTGGCAGATATTGTGGTTCGGCTCATTCGGGAACCAATCCAAGCTTTCCGAATGCCTTCCTGTGCTGAAGAAGCTAGGAAATGGAAAAGTACATTTCGCATTTTTTTCTCACAGTTTTCCTATGCGACTCCAGTAACCAAGGGTACTCTCTCTCCAGACTTGACCCAGGAGTAGACTCGTGTTGAGAGGACAGGGAACAAATCATCCACTTTGCTAGTGCCCATGGCAGAAACTCCGAGTTTCCAGAGCTGCCCACTTCCTGACAGGGCAGGGGCTTCCTTGGTGAGCAGGTATGCAGAGATTTGCAAGTGGCCCCTCGACACATGCTCAGCGTCTGGATTTCTAGTCTGCAAACTAGCTGGGTTTAAAAGAGATTCTTTTATTCTTCAATGGAATAAAACAGTACTTTAAACAGTGGGATTAATGACCCAGCAGTCTCACGGCAACATCAGCTAGTTTGAGAGAACTACTTAAATCAACAGCCCTTACAGTCTTCACTCTGCTACCAAAGTCCCCACTTAGGTTCATTCTGTGCATTTTACAGCTCAGTTGCAGCGTGGGTTTTGTGGATTTCCACTGCAGAGTTTTATAGTTGGTCCAGAATCCAAACACTATTTCTAACCTACTTCATACTGCAATTTCTAAGATACTTTATGTCTGAACTATTGGAACACAATCTTTCTGTGTAAAGAAGAATTTCTGGTGCCAAAACAACAGGGCAACTATCCTAAGTAAATTCCAAGCCGAATTTGCTCCCCAAACCACAGCTCCCCAGCCCCAGGCCATGGAACCTCCCAGGGCAGTGTAAATGTGTTTTCTAAAGCAATTTCTTTCCCTTGAGGAATGCATTGCTTTCATGTTGAGTTCTTAGTTTGGCTGAGAAAAACGAGGTCAGCGTCTTGGTCAATTCCTCTGTTCTTGCCCACTGAACTGTTATCTTCTCTTCGATGCAGGTAACTGAACGCCTCTGGCACCACATATCTGGGTTGGGTGGCAGCAGCACTGGCGGGAAAACGTGGGAGCTGCGAAAGGCTCTCCCGCCCCCGCACCCCATTCCGCTGCCTCCTGCCGTCTGCCTCTAAATGCCTCTGTGTCTGTCTCTGTCGAACGCATTCTCTGCCCCTCTCTTTCTCTCCCTCCCTTCTTAATGGAAGTTGTATTCTGCAAATGCCTCACACATCTGAATTTTTCTCACTCATCCAAATTTAAACTAAGTCAGATGGGTTCACGTAACTGTTTACAACTTCACAGATATAAGGAAATGGCCAGCATCAGCCTCTTTTCCTCCGTAAAAATTACGTTTCTCCACATGCCAAAACCCAGCAGAGGGCATCCTTCCATCTCAGATGCACGAATACTTCAGCAAAAGGGCTCCGCGTCGCCAGCAATGGCTTCCATTTACAACTGTGCCTGGAATATAAGTAAAAAAGCTCTTGGGGTAGAAGGAGAATTTGTGATATTATTCAGGAGTGTTTACCTCCATTTTGAACTATAGATTTACAAGTAATTCTCCTTTTATAAGGAGAAGAAGAGGTAAAAGAAAACTCTCTATTTCTGGCCCCTCTTGCCGAGTTTGAAACATTAGCTTCAAATTTCAGCAGCAACCAGGTAGCACATATGTGACCCCCTCCTCCTCCGTGCTCCTATGTGTGAAAATAAAGAGATCACAGAGCAAAAACAGTGGAGAGAAATCAGCACCCTACCTCCTCTGTTGCACTCTCTTTCTAATCTTCAAAGTAAAAGACGAAAGCAGAAAAGGCACCCCAGCCTGTCGGATTGTCTCAGAAGCAAGAAGAACGTCAGCGTGGTCCAGAGCAGTATAACAGGTGTGGCCAGCCTTGTACTTCTACAAGCAATCAGTCACCCACTAAGTTTCACTGTGCAGTTTCACAGAAATTTAAACTCCACGACGAGAAACATCTTACATTGTCAAAAGAAATGTTTCTGGGTTAAAATGTAAATGCTCACAACCCCCTCCCAGTGCTTTTCTCCCTGATGGGGATGAGTGTATAGATCATTTCCCTGTGGAAGATGTCTTTAGGAGAGAAGAAAACTTCATAAGCAGACAAAAAAGCATCATTCACATGTCCATTCAACAATGTTTTTGAGCACTCTGTGCCAAGCCCTGCTGTAGAGGTGCTAAGAAAGCATCTGTAGCAGTCAAAGATTCCTGTTCTTGCAGTAACACAGCAAACAGCAAGGGTCTGGGGCGTTGGACCAACCTAACTCTGAGTCTGGCCCCACCACTTACCAGCTGAGTGTGTGACTTGGTAGAAAGGAGTTATTGTTCTTTTTTGCAAAACAAGAATAATAATTATCAGTATTTAGTGAAAACTTAACTTTGTTCCAGGCATAGGAACTAAGCATATACAGCATCAAATCTTCACAATTAGTCTATAAGAAAAGTTATATTATCATTCTCATTCTACCAACGAGGAAATCAAGGCACAGGGTGATTTGCAAATTGCCCAGAATAACATGCCCATGGAAATGTCAGAGCAGGAATTCGAAACGAGGCTGTCTGCTTCCAAAGTGGTTTTCCCTCTTCACCAGAGTGCTACAGACTCGGTTTCTGAAGCTGTCCTGAGGCTTGGGCGAGATGGCACATGTAAAGCTAACAGCATAGGTTCATGTTATCATTATGATTCATCATGATGATCACTACCGTTGCTACAGCATTCTGAGACCTAAGGGTCTGTGCTGAAATATAATCAATGAGGCTCAATACTTCAAATCAAAATTCCTCTGCTTCAGAATGAAGTCTGTACCCAGCTCTACTCGCGAGTCAGATTGCATAATGTCATAGCTAATGAATCAGAGCTTCTCTGGGTTTATCTTTCCATTAGGATGACAGGCTGCCTTTAATAACTATGGCTCCAGACAGTATATCAGAACAGTTTCCCTATAAGAACACGACAGAAATGTGAGGTTCCCCACAACAAAACGTGAATATTTTCTGCTCTGGATTTTTCTAACCTCTCCTGAAAGCAGAAGGTTAAGACCAGATACAAAACAAAAACTAGATCCAAGCACATCTGCGGTTTGACAGTCCCTCTTTGTTCTTTGATAAGAGATCCTGTAGTCAGCCCCTCCCCCCTCAACTGCTGGTGTCTCTTGGCTCCCTGCTCCCAGTCTTTGCAAAGTGCACTCATTGCAGCCCTCTCCAAGGCTTCTCATGGATTGAGCGTGTCCATAGATCAATGGGAGCTATTATGCTAAGAGTATTATTCAAAGAGAAATGAAGCAGGCGTGTTTTCTTGCCACTCTGGGAGTTCTCTCTGCTTACTGTAAGCCTGAATTTGTGTCTCATGCTGCATTACCAAAATCAAGGATAATCTTAAACAAGCAGATAAGATTCCAGCTCCAGGTTCCATTCCTTATTGATTTTGTTTCAGGACTGTCCTCTTAGGTTCATTCGGTAGGAAACTAGGAGCTGGATAATAGGGTAGGGAAGTGAGTGCTGAGAGAACTCACAAAATGTGTCTTACGAATATCCCATTATTCTTGCCTGTACCAAAAAAAATAGTTTTTATAGCACGTTACCCTTTGTAACACAAAACTCAAGTCCACTGAACATTTTTTAAATGTATCCTATTCAAAAAGGCAGTTTCATGCTGATTTTATCACACCACAATTCTGCAGGAAAAACTCTGTCGCAACACATTGTTTAGGATGGAAATAAATGCTTCAATTTCACTCCCTTCGTTTGAACTCCAAAATTGGCAAGTGGCCTGGTTGTTGCACTGCAAGTTACCTTGTCATTGGCTTACAGATCTCTACCAACTGCAGCTGGGTTTAATAGAAATAGGATTCTCCTTACCCCGAGATAATGGCCATCGATGAACACGACCGGGAGGGAAGGCGCTTCGGACACCCGGCGACAGCGTTCGTCCAGCTCTTTTCCATAGTCCCCGTTCAGAGCTATGTTTTTCTCTTCGAATTTTACTCGGTGGTTTTGGAAGATCTTTCTAACCAGTTCACATCTTTCAAAGGTTGTCCGCACCACGCGCAGGCAAGTGGTATAAATCACCACCCGGTCAAATTCTAGTTCAGTGGATGGTTGCTGAAGGGAAAATATTGTAGTGTGAATATGTTCGCACTTACTTTCTTACTGTGACTTATTTTAAGACAATAAACAAGTTTTGGCAAGTGCCTTATACGCTAAGGGCATGCAACAACCATTTAATGAGTACTCTATTTGTCACTTCTCAGATGGGACTATTTAAGTCAGAACATGTCATTGAGATAGGGGCAGCAATCAGCATAATTTAAATGACAAAATTTAGCTGACAGTATTTTTTCTGTTGCACTTGGAGTAATGGCATATCTTCAAACTGCTCATGTGTCACTCGGCAGGCCATGTGTTCTTGTGTCTTGGACACATTGTTCATTCACTATATTTGCCTCTTTTCTTTAAAAAATTTTTCTCCCCAAAGCAGCATTTATTTACCCAATGGATTCCAAAATATGACATTTAGAAGTCTGGTAATTTCAGTAATTACCCATCTTGGTTGACATGGGCTGAGAGGCATGGCGCTGTGGGGATACACAAGGGCAGTAGCCAAAGGGTTACAAAAAATGAACCTATGAGTCTTAAACATTCACAACAGCAACAAAAAAGTACAGGTATCCAAACTTTAGATGCATTGCATTGAAAACGAGGTTTGTGCGCATCCTAATTTAAGGAGGCAAAACAAGGCACTACTGAAAGCTAACATTAGCAGCTTACAGTTTTGCATTAGGGGCATATATGTGCCTCTTAAACCCAAAGTAAAATGTGGAACAAAATAGTCAAGATGACACTTAACCATTAAATAATTCTCTCAGTTGTCAATTTACCAAATTTCAGAGTCTTTTGAGCCACGATTTCCTGGGGATAACAAGACCTGTGTCATAGGATTGTTCTGAGGTTTAAGCAGCATGACACGTGGGCACGAGCTCTGTGGAGTCGCAGGGCTCCGCTGTGCAGCGAGGGGCTCTGCTGCAGAGAATGCCAGCTTGAGTGGTCCCAGGAACGCACAGGGACCAGCAGCAAAATGAGTGGTGGGTCAAAGCCAGGCTTGAAAAGGAAACAAAGAAACAGGCGCACTACAACAGAAGCAGGCAAATCTCAAACAAAGCTACAGGCACCCTAGGGGAGAATCTTTTTTCTGCATTTCCTGCTACATCAGAAAGCAATGATTGCGTTCCTGGGAGAGCCACCCAGCACTGCTCACACCACACCAGGTCTGTCCTGGTATCAGGAAAGACCCCTCTCCCCGCTGATCACAGCTCTACTTGCAGGAGACTGAACACAATGCAGCCGTACCATTATACAAGGGACATCTGGACTCCACAGGGCTGCAGTCATTGAAACACAACCGCACAATTAACCACTCCAACCAGCTACAACTACAACCAGAAGGGAGGGTTATTAAGCTCCCCACTTTGTGTTCACAAAAATCAGAGAACTCTGACAGATGCACACATGCAGGTAGTCCTAAAAGGCCCCAAATCAAGAAAATGGCAACGTCCTTCTTCACCTCACCCATAAAGGGGACAGTTTTCTTTTGTGAAGTAAAGTTTGGTCAAGTTGTTAGAATCATTACCTCCCTCAGTAGCGTTTAAATGCTAAATGGAAACCAACTTAGCAGGGCCAAGCAGGACTCATAAATTCTCGGCAGGTCAGGACTGAAAGAGATATTAGTGAGAGGCAGGCAGAGTGTCATACAAAAGAGAAAACCTTTCTTAGCTCCAGGCGAGCTTCAGGCTTGAAGGCCCGTTGCTCAATGTTGTCAGACTTGGTTATTTTAAACGGAAGCTTGAAATACGGATCACTGCAGGAAATGTGCCGCTGTCGAAATGTTGGCACCTCATTAAAAATTGAGACCATGTAGACCTATAGATGGAAGGCTAAATTTGCCCTAAAGCTGCTAATATATTAACCCTGGAGTAGAAGCAGCATCTGATATGCTTGGGCTCTGCCACTGGCCATCTGCGTGCCTTTTGGATGCTAATAAACTAACAAGCCTTAGTCTTTTCATCTGTACAATGTGATAACAGTAACAGCTGCTTAGTAGGTTTGCCCAGAAGATAAAGTAAGCAAGAATATGAAAACAATAAGTATGGGGTTTCCAACTGTGCTCTGCCAAGTACAGAAATATTACACTCCGCATCATGAAATGTCTCAGATTAAACACACTGACACAAATAAGTCAGTGGGAAAAAGCAGGGTAATAAATGTGAAGGAAAGGAGATCGATTATTACTACGCTTTAGATTAAGAAACATTGATCTTCAGAGGAAGCAACCAAGAGCCTGTTGCTCCTCTTCATGTTCATGACTATGGGCAAGTCTGGAACCAGGGAACTCACTGCAAATGTTGCAGCTTTCAGAGATCCCCAAAGGTTTTTTTTTTTTCTGTTAATATTGGACCAACTATGCACTGTTCTGGCTGCAAAGACTACACTTAACTGCATTTAGTTCTGCCAAAATGTTCTACTTTTTTCAATAGCTGCATGTATTTTTTTAAATATTTGACAAGAAATGCATTTGCCCCTTGTGTAGAAGTAGGAAAGTTGAAGATCAAACCTCTCTGTTGCCACATTAACCAACTCACACAGGATTCTCTCGACTCACAGAGCAATGCTAGGTACCGCTTTTCTGTGTGTCTCAAGAGTCAGGCACTTAAAAAATAGTCACAGGCCCTGGCTGGTGTAGCTCAATGGATTGAGCGCGGGCCTGCGAACCACACAATCGCGGTTCAATTCCCAGTCAGGGCACATGCCTGGGTTGCAGGCCAGTTCCCAGCAGGGGACTCACAAGAGGCAAACATACATTGATGTTTCTCTCCTTCTCTCCTTCCTTTCCTCTCTAAAGATAAATAAATAAAATCTTTAAATAAATAAATTAATTAAAATTAAAAAAATAAAAAATAGTCACAATTCCTGATATCAAACTGTATTACGAGGCTTCAAACTGTATTACAAGGCTACTGTAATCAAAACAGCATGGTACTGGCATAAAAACAGGCACATAGACCAATGGAATAGAACAGAGAGCCCAGAAATAAACCCAACTCTCTACAGTCAATTAATATTCGACAAAGGGGGCAATAACATAAAATGGAGTAAAGATAGCCTCTTCAACAAATGGTGTTGGGAGAACTGGACAGCTACATGCAAAAAAATGAAACTCGAGCACCAACTTACACCATACACCAAAATTAATTCAAGGTGGATAAAAGACTTAAAATATAAGCCGTGAAACCATTAAAGCCCTAGAGGAGAACATTGGCAGGAAAATCTCAGATATTCCATGCAGCAATATTTTTACTGATATGTCCCCTAGAGCAAGGGACATAAAGGAAAGAATAAACAAATGGGATCTCATCAAAATTAAAAGCTTCTGCATGGCTAAGGAAAACAATATGAAGATAAAAAGAGAAGCAACAGCTTGGGAAAACATATTTGCCAATGATACCTCAGACAAAGGTTTAATCTCCAAAATATACAAAGAACTCACTCGATTCCACTCAAAGAAGATGAGCAACCCAATTAAAAAATGGGCAGAGGACTTGAACAGACATTTCTCCAAGGAGGACATACAGAGGATCCAGAGACACTTGAAAAGATGCTCGATATCGCTAGCTATCAGAGAGATGCAAATTATAACCACAATGAGATACCACTTTACACCAGTCAGAATGTCTATCATAAAGAAAGAAACAAACAACAAGTGTTGAAGAGGTTGTGGGGGAAAAGGGGACCCTAATTCACTGTTGGTGGGATTGCAGACTGGTACAACCATTATGGAAAACAGTATGGAATTTTCTAATAAAACTAAAAATGAACATGCCTTTTGACCCAGCAATTCCACTATTAGGAGTATATCCTAAGAACCCTGAAACACCAATCCAAAAGAACCTATGCACCTCAATGTTCATAGCAGCACAATTCACGATAGCCAAGAGTTGGAAGCAACCTAGATGCCCATCAGTCAATGACTGGATCAAAAAATTTGGTACATTTACACAATGGAATTCTATGCTGCAGAAAGGAAAAAGGAGCTCCTACCCTTTGCAACATCATGGATGGAACTGGAAAGCATTATGCTGAGTGAAATAAACCAGGCGGTGAAAGACAAATACCATATGGTATCACCGTTAACAGGAATCTAAACAACAAAACAAACAAGCAAGTAAAATATGACCAATGACACTCAAATACAGAACAGGCTGACAGGGTCCAGAGGGGAGAGGGGAGAGAATTATAGGAGAAAAGGGGATGGACTCACATGAACAAGTATAAAGGACATGTGGACAATAACTAAGGTGGGGGTGGAAATGGGAGGGAGGTGGGGAGCACTGGGGGGGCAGGGCTGGGAATATAAAACAGAAAACTGTACTTGAACAAGAATTAAATAAAAATAAAATTTTTAAAAAATCATAATAATTTAAAAAGTAAAAAAAATAGTAATAAGATAAACTCCTGTCAGATGGTCTCATTGGAAGCCGTCTACTGCAAAGGATAACAAAAATATCCCTTAATCTACTCCTGAGGCTGAGCTTTGCCTGGAATCAATGGGTCTCCAAGAACGTTAGATTATTAGAATAACTGGGAGCTTTTACAAAGCCCCAAGCACACACCAATTAAGTCAGAATCACCAGGGGTGGGGCTTCAGAGCAAATTTGTTTAAAGCTCTTATACTGATTCTAATGGGAAACCACATTCTAGAGCAGGGGTATCAAATTCATTTTCACCAAGGGCCACATCAGCCTCACGGTTGCCTTCAAAGGGCCAAAATAATTCTAGGACTGTGTAAATGTAACTACTCCTTAACTGTTGAGGAGTTGAAATTACATTCGGCCCTTTGAAGGCAACCGAGAGGCTGATGTGGCCCCCAGTGAAAATGAGTTTGATGCCCCTGTTAGAGCTAGTCACATCCTAGTTGTAAATCCAGAATCTAGGCCTCATCCCAGAGCTACTGGCTCAGATCTGTATTTTAACAAGTGCTCTGGGAAATCTGGAGCACATTACATTCTGCGGAACCCTATTGCAATCACATTGGCAACTTGACTTGGCAGAGAATCTGAGGTCAAGTCCCTTTAAACTGCTAGTCATTCGTTGAATTATTAGAATAATTTATGCAGCAAACATGGTGGTAGGCACTAGATTTATAGTAATGACCAAACAATATCATGCCCCAACCACATTGAGCTCATTGTTTGAAGTAGTTTTTAAAAAGTTACATAAATAAATGCAGAATTACAGACTGTTAAGCATTGTCTAGAAAATGCACAAAATGTTAGGAGAAGCTATTGCAGGAGTGCCTTCTCTCATCTTTCTGATATTTGAGTTCGGACTGGAAGTATAAGGAGTTACTGAGAAACTAACTAGATAGCGAGCGTGAGGGAAAGTATTATATGTAAGTGCAAAGCTCTTGAGATGGGAGGAAGATGGCATGGTGAGACTTCAAAGGTCTTTTGCCGAGATGCAAAGCGATAGGATTATAATGGCATCAAGCGATTCTGAACGGGATCAATGTCGTGTTGCACTTTACAGCCACTTTAAAGATCTAGGGCCTGTAACCCTAGATCGTTAGATCAGGAGCAGTGAGAGGTCCCTGAGGGTGTCTGAGGAGGATGGGAGGAATTTACATTTTTAAAAGGTGAGTGAGCAGAGCCAGTGTGGAGAGCTGTGCGGACATGCATGGCACAAACCTGGGGAGTGCTGTTAGTAGCAAAGTCTAAATGAATTGAGTCTTCAGAGTTGTGTGGTCCTCGACTTGAGCAACCTTAGTCGCTGTCCCGATTTAAAAAGGAAATATCCATTAGACTATACCTCCATTAGACTATATCCACTAGACTATATCCATTAGACGAAAACTGAGATGGAATGCAGGGTATATTCAGGGTAGGAAATATGGACACCTGTCAGAATAGGTTGTTAAGTAAAATGTTATAAAAAATCTTATTGCACAATTTTTGGTGTAACTTGGAAGTAGATCTTCTTCAAAGTAGAGAGAGGTATGTTGAATGATTTCACAAGGTGTTTTCCAGCCTCATAATAAAAATTTCAAATGATATTGTCTTTGACCTTAAAAACATCTTCTTCTACATTTGTTTCCTTTTCTTTCCTTCAACAGATTTGGCAAAGCATCTGCTTGAAATCTAAAAATAGCCTCTCAGCGGTTGGCTGGCCCTCTGTCCCTTCGGAGGGTTACCATGGGAATAGCGTAGTGAAGGATGCAGGCGTCTGAGACAGGCCTGGGAAGTCTTTGGGACTGGCAGCCTGCTCGTTCTGAGGGCTGACCTAGATGTTAGTTAAGTCAAGCCATTTCCTCCTTCCCATTGATTAAAAAGATGAATCTTCGTGCCCACTGAATACTGGAAATATCAGGGGGAACACTTTATAAACTTTGTAATTGTCTAACCTTTATGCCATACAACTGAAACAAATACAAAATAATGTTCATGCGAACTGTAATTTTCAAATTTTTGATTAAAAAATTGTACAAGGATGAATCTTCGGGGTGCCCTGAGGCCTCACAACAACCTGCAGCAAATGCAGACCCATATGCAAGAGACGGAAATTGCTGGGAATGAGGCTGAGAGGTTCCTAAATAGCCAACCTGTGTCCATAGCCTGCCCTTGTCACTGTGCAAAGTAAGTACTTTAGTCATTAGTCATCTTGGGACAATTTCGGAGCCCCCACGCCCATGGAACTCAGGACAGGAATTAGACCCCACCCCACCTCATCAGAGGATCAGCCCGGAGCAGACCCAGCTCCCCAGGCCAGAGCGAGTACAGTGGGTTATTTCCACTGGCCCCTTCGCCTGTGCAGCCTGACCAAGGTTGAAAAGACCTCCGGGAAGAGGGCTCCCGGTCTTATCCCAGTGTGCCCCTCAGTCACTAAGACACTGGGGGCCTCCAGGCAACTTTAGGAATTCAGGTCTTAAACATAAAACTTTTAAAGTAATTTTTAATTTAATTTTTATTATAATTTTTCCATTACCATTTAATCCCCCTTATACCACCCTCCCCCCAGCAATCACCACACTGTTGTCCACATCCATGGGTCCTTTTTTCTTTTTTGCTCTATACAAAGGGAGGAATCCAAAAGAACAGAACTTATTTATAAAAAATTGTGTATTTATTCTTACACATTTAAACTTCAGTCACCTTAAAAGTACTCTCCACTTGAGGCAATACACCCGTCAAGAACTTTTCTCCACTGCTTGACAGTTTTAAAAGGCTTTTGATGCCTTTTAGTGCTTCTGCTGTTTTTTGTTTCACCTTTTCCACATTTTCAAAACATTTCCATTCAAGGACTATTTTCATCCAGAGAAGCAAAAAAATGTTTCTCAAGATGAGATCAAGTGAACAGGAAGGGTGGGGCTTGGGGGTCATGCCATTTTTGGTCAGAAACTGCTGAACACTCAGTGTGGGGTGAGCAGGTGCACTTGTAAATTGCCCATCATGAAATGGGAAAATGTCTTCAAAGAGAATTCAAAAAAATTTTACTGAAGCCAAACACAGCCTCTCACAACAATGCCAGCTGGTACACTGATGCAGATGGGTTCCTAGAACACTCACCTGATGAGGAAATCTGTACAACGAGGGGCCCATCTCCCAGCATATAATTACTGTTTTGGGGCGGTCCATCCACATGTATTATGGAATGCTTCTTAATTTTGAACTAAAATAAAAACCTCCTGCCCATCTTGCTCTCAAATCACCTCTTTATCTGAATTCTTGCTCTTGACTAAAGTGATTCAAAACCCACTTTATCCACAGCAGGTTCCTCTCTTGGCCTTTTCCCTGGATCTGCTTCCATCCTATCGCGATTCCCTATTCATCTCTAACGGTAAATAACAGTCTACGCCACATCCCCTCCCCACACTTCAACCACACACACAACAAAACCAAACACCCTGGGAACTTCCCCGTGTCACTCTGTAAGGCACAGGTTATTAAAATAACTATTATTTATTGTATGATTCCTGCATATCTATATGCAGTTCTGGGGACTACAAAGGGAACGTTACATGTTCAATCTCCATTGATCATAAGAGATAAAGCTTATTATGAAAATTCCATACATGAGGAAACTAAAGCTTGAAAATAAACTTAAGGTGCTCAGATAGCTCAGAGGACGAGGAAGCAGAACCAGCATTTTGACCTGGGTCCGCCTCCTAAGTCCTTGCTCTTGCTGTAAGAGGAAGATATACACATACCCCTCCTCAATACAGCCCCCCCCCCCGATGGGGCATACCATTCCAGAAATGAGTAGTGAATGTGCCATGAAGGATCTGTCACAGGGACAGTCCCTGAAATTCCCTTGGCTCAACCCCCCACTCCATGCTAATGTTTCTGCCTGGATGTCACCCTCTGACAGAGCTTCCCTCAACATCCTATGGAAATAAGCCCTCCGTCCTCTGACCCATTTCTGTCTTTCAAAGTACCTAGTACTGCTGGACTTTGCTTTGTATGCATTTATTCATTCACTGTCAAGCTCCACGAATAAAATATAACCCCAGTGAAGCAGAGACTTAGTCTTATTCGCCAGAACTAAGAACCCAGGAAATTTCCTGGCACATAGTACCTGCTCAGTAAATATCTTCTGGCTTCTTTTCCAAACCATTGTTTGAATCTGCCTCTTAGTAATTGGATAACTTGGACCGTTTACTTAATCTCTTTATATCTGAGTTTTCTTATCTGAAAAATAGGCACACTAATGCTTATTTCACAGGGATTTATGGGGATTTAATGATTTCATGAATAGGTAAATGTTGGCATGAAGCCTGATGCATAATTAACACTGAGTAAAATGGTATCTTTTTATTATTAGTATCATTATTATAAAGTGTTACTGACAGACACCATCACTATCGTCACCAATATCAGCATAACCAACAAGTCCAAATTCATGTGTCATAAACCTCATGAGCTCGAATGGCAAAGGTAGATTTTATAATTCCACAATGATCAAAAAATAAATCTCTTTAATGAATTAAATCACCACTTACATTTATTTTCATGTGCCATCAGTTTTGACTGAAAGCAACATAGGAAAGTGTACATACCAGACACGACAAAGTCCCTCCTGTCCTAGATTCGGAACACTTCATTTGTTGCCAGCACCAAGACAGGCACCAGCAATTCATGCAAATAAGTAGAAGTGTTTTATTTGCATAATTTTTCAAAATCATATAAATAAATGAATTTCAATTATTTCCTCAGGAATTTTCTATGTGTCCAAATCTATTACTGAATTGGCCTAGACACTAATTGAAAAGTCAGCAAACTTAATGAATCTCCATACGGCCCCCCCAAAAAATGCGGATTTAACAATACAGCAGAGTTATGTAAATGAAGGTGCTCCATCCCCCGCAGCGGAGATCTTGGAAAAGGGTCACAGCTCTGCCAGTTCTGCAGTGATCAAGCACAGGAAGGTTTCACTTGGAGACCTAGACTCTGCCTTCTCTTGAAAAAGCAGAAAGTCTGAAGACACTGGAGTATTGTTGCATTTCTGCGCAAAAACAACAGGGGCAGGTGGGCGGCAGCGACCCCAGTGAGTGGCACATGTCTCTGAGGCCACATCCCCTCGTGTCAAGGCAGCGCTTTGCATTGACATTGCCTGTATTCCTCCTTGAGAACTGAATGTGTGACATCACAGCTAGTCCAATGCATGGGCTTACACCCTTCATATGGGGAGAAACTGAGACTCAACAGTTTAATTATTTGAATCAAACTTCCCATTGCTTGGGAATAAGCAATGTGTTGCAGTGGAAGAAAACCAATTCTGAGCCAGTGCTCTGGGATTTAGCTGCCCAAACTGGGAAGATCAGTTTACACATCCAGGGCTTTCTTTCCTGCCATCTGGGAGTTGTAGAATCACATGGGAAATGCACCTGAAGACAGATTGTAAATTATAAAACTTTACAATCGTGCCAGCTCTCATCATCGCTCAAAGTCACACAGCTGGGAGAAGAGAAACTATGATCTAATGGAAACCAACTTCCTACCAAACAAAAGTATCTCTCTTCCAACAGGAATGCTTTGGTTGCTATAGAAATTGTTACAAACGTTATTTATTGGCATTTGAGATTCTGCTCATCTTGGCAGATAAAAGGGATATCAAAACAAACACCCAAATCACCATAATTAGAAGCGCCCAATGCCAAAGGGATGCGCTCACTGCAGGAGCAAGCGCCAGGCAGCAAACGAAGCAGGGATGGTCTGCAAATGGAGACACTGAAAAATTATTTCTCCCGCTTCTCCTATGAGAGATTCAAGTCGCAAAACCAGAAGAAATGGAACTAACACTTTAAAAAGTTGGTCATGTACTAACTCTCTGTGGGTCCAGCTATATCCCATCTCATCTGATACAGAACAAGGAGTTAGAAGGATATACACCAAATTTATGAATCTTCAAGTTTTATAACTCTCCAGGGGCTTTAGATAGACAGTGTATTGGTTCCCTAGAGCTGCTATAAAAAACTACCATGCTTAGGGGCTTACAACAACACCATCTTGCAATTCTGGAGGTTAGAAGTTCCAAATGGGTTTCACTGGGCAGAAACTAAGGTGTTGGTTGGACCATGCTCCCTTCAAGGCTCCCTCCAAGGCTCCTTTACCTTGTCTTTTCCATTTTCTAGAAATTGCCCACATTCTTTGGAGAGCAGACCCTTCCTCCATGTTCACAGTGTTCAGTAACAACCTCTGCTTCCGTCACCACACCTCGTCTTGAGGTTGACCTTCACGCTTCCATCTTGTAAGAACCCTTGTGACTACATTGGGCCCATCGATAATCCAGGGCAATTTTCTCAATATCCCTAATGTCATTACAGCTGCACACCCCCTTTTGCAGTAAGGTAACATTCACTCACAGCTTCCAGTAGTTGGGACATGGGCATTTTGGGTGGTGGTGGGGGCGACTCCATTATTCAGCCCAGATAGAAAGATAGATACATTGATACATAGATGGACAGATAGATAAATAGACAGATTTTTAAAGGTACTGGATCCTAGGTATAGTAATGAAAGGTACACAATCTCAAAATAGAACAGAAACTTGGAGATAATCTGGACTAACTTGAACAAATGTGTGAGATGTCAAGAAAACACTCTGACCTCTGATTATCAGACAAGATCTTCCTTATTGTGTGTATCCACTTGCTTTATACACACAAAATGAGGGTAAATTGGAGTAAAGCAGGAATGAAACACATTGTTCTTTCAAGACCTTTGACGGAAATACTTGAGAATAGGGCTTATTCTCTAAGTTGCTGCTAAAGACATGAAAGTGTATAAAAGAAGAGGCAAGTGTATTAAAGAAAGTTTCCTGTTCTTTATCAGTCTAGTGCAACCATCTCTCTTTCTCTCCTTTTCTATCTCTTACCTCTCAATAGGCTTCACCTCCAATTGTCAAATAAGCCTTAGAAATTGCTCTGAAAAATACACACTCAGCATGACCAAATGAGAGAGGTATTTTGTGTCACAAGACATGGAAAATACAGAGGAAAATGTTTGAAATTTCTGTGTAAAGCCAGAGGCTCAATATATCTGTGTGCTCCAGAAAGAAATCTAGCTAATTTTTCACTTCAATTAAGAGAACAAACCAATAACCGTAAGTCAAAAGAAAGAAAATAATGCCTTTCCATGTCTTCTGAAATTCCCCCAAATTAGGTCGCACTAATAAAAGCAACTAAATTGTGATAATTAAGTCTGTAGAAGCAGATATAAACAATAATGCTCAAAACCTTAAAAGTTATGTTTTTCAAATACATACTTTGTTGTTAAAGATTATTGATGTAATTTTGTAAAGAAAGTTTAGCATTTGATTTCTATTACATATTCAAATCAGAAACAAATGCAAGGGGTTTTTTTTAATAAGATAGATCACAGTGTTATCAGAATAAAGAAAATAAAACTAATTCTGGAAATGTTCTTCACCAGACAATGCTTGCTTTGATGACAGAGCTCCTCACTGGACCTGAGTATTGGATTTTGGAGATTCAGACATTAGAATAGAGATCTAACTAAATTATTGGGCTAAATAATAAGTTTCATTAAGAGGAAGATTTTATCATGAAAGATTTCATTACTAACACCATCAACACTGGAAATTGAAAAAAATTCATTAATGAATTTTATGTTAGAGTCATTATGTCAGATGAATGCATTCATTGCTACCATAATCTTCACAATATACAATGTAATAGATACTATCATTCCACTTCACTGTCCAAGTAAATGAGTCACAGAAAGACCACGAACTTGCTCAAGGTCATGAAGTACTAAAAATCTTTCCTTTTGGTGTATGTAACATCCTTCTTTCCTATATCTTCTCTTACATGTCTGGCTAGTCCTTTTCCATGATCAGCTACGGTCACACTTCCCCTAAACATTCTAGTTCCCATGGACGCTCAGGTTGGTCCCCTGGCCACCTCCTCTCTGGATGACCTCATCCACAATTTCAATAGCTCATTAAAGATTGATAATCTCCCAAGTACACATCCTCAGCTCAGACTCCACTGCAACAGTCCAGGATGGGTGTCCTGCTATCTCTGTAGCATCTCCATTTGAGTATACCCTCCAGACTTCAAATTCAGAATGTTCGAAGCTAACTTCATCACTGTCACTAACCCTACTCAACCAGTTGCTTCAACTCTGGGATGGTCTCCAGCTCTCCAGAGCTTTCCCTCACCACTCCCCATGTTCTATCCATCCAGTGGTCCTATCAATTCTTTTTTGTGTTTCAAGCCTAGCTCCTTCCCTTTGTCCCCACACCTGCTGGTTTTACTCAGCCCCACAGTTTCTTACCCGGGTTACAACGATAGCTCCTTAAGTGGCCTCCATGCCCCTAATGTAGGCCCTTTCTATCCCTTCTCCAGCGTGCAGGTAAGAATCTGATCACATCACTTTTTTTTCTCATAAAATCTTTTTATAAAGATTTTACTTTCCAAATAGTGCAACAGGATATCCAAATCAGTGTCTCCTAATGACATCACTTTTGTTCTGCTAAGCTGAGAGAAAGACAAAGTGTGTTCTCTAGACCAGCATGGCACTTCTTGACAGAAAATAATGAGAAGAAACAATTGCTTCCCATAGCTTTTAGGATAAATGTCAAAATACTTCCCCACGAAGCCCTCTGTGTTGTGGTTCTTACTTTCTTCCCCAGCCTGTTTCCCACAGATCTCCTTACCACGCGCTGATTATTTGACCAACGTGTGTAAGTTCCAACTACGCGCTAACTTCTCCAGATACACCAAACATGTTCTCCAAAACACGCCGTGCCCTTTAGCATCTCTGACTTTCTCTCACGTAGTCCTTGTGCTTGGAACACACTTTCCTCCATTGTTCATTCTTCCTACTCAGCTGTCACAGTGCAGGGCAAGTGGTGCCTCTTAGGGAGCCTCTCCCTCCCGTCTCTACAATGGGGTGTGTGCTGCCCATCTTCTGCGCCCCAGCACTCACTCTGCACTCCCTCTCGTCCCATGAACTTCCTAAGATCAAAGGGTGTGGGTTATTTAATGTTGTGTCCCCCACACTTCATGAAATGTCTAGAGCATAATCAGAGGCACTAAGTACATATTTGTTGAATGGATAATAAACCAAAATTTAAACTTAAGGCTCTGAGATCTTAAAGGTTATACGCTTTCCACAGTAATGTAATATCACAATATGACATGACTTAGGAAGAAATTTAAAAAAAGAAAAAGAAAAATCTCCTAAATGATGTTTTTAATCCAAAATAAGCAAACCAACAAAATGTCACTAGTTTATCATCAAAGTGTCACTTAAGAAAACATTTACACTGGATATTTTGGCTATGTTATTAACAAATTCTCTACATAACAATAATGACTAATTTACTCCTAGCAAAATACCCAAGGTGAAATTGCAGGCTACTGCTGTCGCTCAGCCATTCCCGTAGGCGTGCAGAGTTCCGAACAGCGGGAGTTTTCGGCGGTTGTCTCGGGTTCGAACTGAAGCCACCTCTCCAGGCTGAGGCCTCAGGCTGAGTGCTACCAGCAGCCAACAGGACGCACTCAAACAAATCAGCAAAAGGACCCTCACTTCTCCTCATTTTGTCATGTGAATAACATATGAAAGACATAAAGCGTTAACGTTTACAATTAAAATGGAAGAATGTCATTTTATTCAAGCTCGTGATGATTTCACAAACACTGGGAATAAGCCTGAAGGGGCATTCTAAAATATGTGTTGTGAAATGGGAGCTGAGATTCGAAACTGGCTAACGACCTCTACAACAGATTGAAGAGCATCGTAACTCTCCTTCACGTGCCATCAAGATGCAGCTAAATGCTGGTGCAGATGTTAGCCATGCCTGAAGGGGGCCTGCTGGCCATTCCACTGTTTCCCTGGTAGCACCTACTGAAATGGTATGCAAAGTCTTTTAGAAAACAGCCACCCTCTGAACCACATGGCACAGTCACAACCTCCGCCAGGCCTGGGAAGGAGAAGGCGTGTTTCTGCCTGGTTCCCAGGCTAGGACAATGTAAGTAAGGAAGATGTCGGACACGGTGTTTCCTCCACCCCAAAACTGGAAAGGGAAAGGAGGAGGAAGGGGGCAGAAATGAGAGAAGGGGTCTGCAGGTTATTTCCACTTTCATTTTTATCTCCATCCATGCCACGATCGTGGTTTATTTATGTGTCAACAAGTAAATTCCTCTTTCTCTGTTTTTGTTGTTAGTTTGTCTGTTTGAGTCGGTCTCCTTTCTGTCATGACCAAGCAAAGGTGTTGCTACAGCACCCAGGACTTCAGCAGATTGGATGAATTTTATTGATTACATTTTTTGCTTTCCATAAATAACTGTTTTGGGGAGAAAACCAGCCCTTTAACCAGCTTGGGACATAACAAATTTCTATGCTCTTATAATCACCCAGGCTTAAATACAATAGACCTCAGGAATGCCTGGCTGATCTGGCTGTTGACTTCATGTCCAGAAGAATTCTGAAGTTGGGGATAGGAAACCTAAGTGGTGAATCCCATCTCTGCTACTCTGTAGCAAAACAACCTACAATAAACTTATCCCACACTAATAAAATGGGTAAAACCCTCTTATGCCATGTCAAGGGGCTCTTATAAGGATAAAATAGAGTGAATATTATGCTTTACTTTGTACAACCATGGGTAAGTTACTGCTACTAATTATTCATATTTCCCAAAGCTTAACCTTTGAAACTTTGATACCTTCTGTATGAATTCCCTCCCATAGAGACTAATCTATTTGATTGCCTTCAACTACCACTCTCTTGCTTCTGACTCCTAGCTTAGTACGTACTTTCCCTTCTTCTCACTGGAGGTATAGTCTAATGGATATTTCCTTTTTAAAATCCTGACATAACTTTGAACTCAGAAAGTCTAAAATCAGACTTTCCCCAAATCCATGTTCTCTCTCATCTTCCTTCTCTCTGGCTTGGGTCTGTCCAACATCTACTAGAGTTTCCTTCCATTCATTCCTCTCTGTCAACCCAACCCAATCATAAACCAGTTTCTCTTGGGGTGGTGGTGTCCTTGTAAGTTTTCTCTCATACTCTACTGCTCTTGTCTCACTGCCCCATGCAACGCCAAACTATCATCACCTTTTCCCTAGATTTGTCCTAAGTCACCTGATTTGATTTTCTTCCCACTATCAATGTGTGAATAATCTTATTCAAATCTTTCTCCCTATAACTCATTGATAAAAATATAAATGTATGTATATGCATTGCAATCTGCAATGTAAATGTTTTTATTTGGGTTTTTTTTTAGAAAGACGCGGATGTTGAGATTCAGAGATATAAACTGACTTGCCCTAGATCACTCAACTATGATGTGGAAAACCAGAACTGAACCCTAGTAGTTTTCCTCCCTAACCAATAATGCTATGCTTTCCACTAACTTCTCCTGTTCTAGTCCTTCCATCAAGGGCTATGTGGCTTTCTCTTGCTCACAAGCATCTTCTTATTTGTCCCTTAGCCTTCAATCTAGGCTTTCTTATGTCATGTATCAATGGCATTATGTCTGCCAAGGAGATTGTGAGAAGGCAAGGTTCAGATCTTCACGTCTCTCATCTTTTTTTTTTTTTGTTGTCTACTCCTAAAATAAAGCTGAGCATAGGGAGGACAGAGAGAGAACAAAAAAATGTCCATTTTCTAAAATTCTTACAGGAGACAAGATGCATTATCATTCTTTCTCAAAGTGTGGTCCATAGGTCACCTATAGTAAATTTCCGGGGTGCGGGTCCTAGACACCAGCGCCCCTGATTCTGGTGCAGTAGCCCCGCCCTGCAGGAAGAGCCCGGAGTGATTCCTACCCACACCAAATAATGTGCATCACTGAAACCTGGAGTCTCTCAACGTTCTTGGGCGGGGAGGGGGGGGGGCGGGCAGAACAGCTTTTAAACAGCATATTCAATTTGTTCCCTGCAGAGAGTCAACACTATAGGAAGTTCACCTAATTCCAATGACTGTCAACAGATGAGACTATCGCATTTTCCTCATTTTCTCATTCTCACTGAGAGGAGGTTTCTAATTAAAACCTCCCACTGATCTGACAGTGAGTCAGGTCCAGGACCTACACTGTCTTACTTCCTTTTTTGGTTTATAAAGGAAATGTGATAAAAAAATAAAGTGAAACATTATACAAAAATCCAATTCATCACCAAAACACTCATCTCATTTGAAATAAACCCACTTCCTCATTTTTCTGCTTATATATGCCTCACATTGCATCCATTTTACTAGACCTAGTGTATTCAAAATAAATCTCATCATTTTTCTTCCTCTTGTATTTTAGAGAAATGATTTCATTATTGTTCCATGCCCACGACCAGAAGAGTTCCCTATTTTGGTGCTCTCATCCCACACAAATAATTTTAGCTTCAGTCTCTCTTTTGAAGACAGCACAAGAACATGCAGTCAACTAGAAACCTCGTAGGCAGATTTTAAAATGATATGCTCAAGTTGGTATTTTAGTTTGGGAATACAACCAGTTAATAAGGGTGAGGGAGAGCTGCTTGATGGTGTCAACTTGACCCGTCTATGCAATTTTAGAAAGGGGGTGGGGGGTCTTGCCACACACCTTAAGTCTATTTTGTTCTTTGCTTTTCAATATCGAGGATAATTTTGTCCTGAAGAATTTACACACTCTTCCCATGGACACGTATCACAAGGTGGTCAATTTTCAGCCCTTCCATCGAGCTGTCACTAAAGAAAGACTCAATGTTAGGAATTCCAACTAAGACAGACACTGTAGTGTAATGGGGATAACACTGGCTTAGGAATCAAGTCCAGGATCTCATCTGCAGCCTGGTCACAACCTTGGAGCTTTTCTTTAATCCCTCTGGAATTCATTTGCTTCTCTATTAAATGAGAAAAATAGACTAGATCAAGAGCTACACATGTAAAGCTCTTTTAAAAGAGCTAAGCCAGCGAGCAAATGTGGCAAGCAAAGTGACCATGTAAGACAACAAGGAGTAGTGGGAATTACAAGGAAATGGATTTTTATGTCCTTTCAAAAAGCATTCCAGTTAAAAATAACTTTAAAACATCATGTTAGCCAAACCTCTGGAAGTTCAATTCAGCCCACACACTACTTATAATCTCTAAAATAGATAGATTTTAAAGCACCTTCCAGGTTTAACCATACAGGGTTCTAAAATTGTCAGTAATAATAACTTAAACTACCTTCTAACATAGATAATAATGTTAACATTTATATGTTGATTTTTATACACCAGGCTCTTGGCTAAAGACTTTACTTATATAAGTAACTCATTTTTATACTCATAATGATTCAGTAAAGTAGGTGTATTGTTACAATCCTTTTCCAGAGGAGAAAATTGAGGCCCAGAGAGTTTAAATAACTTGTCCATGCTAACCCACTTAAATGTTTTTATATATAAAAATCATCATTTCAAATACATAAGCTCTCTATCATACCAGGTTAAATATTTTGGTCATACATTTACCATTTCATTCAGTGACTAGGTACAGATATAGAATTTCCCTGGTGATAGTTTTGTAAATTCTGTCAGTAGTATCTTTCTCACATTTACCATTATGTAAAGAACCTACTATGTGTTTGATAATACTGCACATTGACAGAGATCTTGTTGGTCTTCATATAAGAGGTCACTATGTGACACCACAGGTCTTTAATTGATCATTAACATCACCTATATTAAACTCTGTATTTATTCCTTATAATTTCTTAATAAACAGTGAACAAAAAGAATGATAAAGCATCATCAATAGAGCAAGACAAGCTAAAACCATTTCATAATTGACTGAATATTCTGCTTACCAACTTTATTCAAGGGACTTAATAAATGATAAAAAGTAGTATTTGGAAGTTAGGAAATGTTTTTATGGCAACCTTATTTAACATGCCACTAACAAAACATTAATAATGTTTACGGTTATTAAAAGTAATAAGTAATCAGTTGTTTTTATGTCTCCATATCACTGAAATAGCACTGTGCACTTCGAGGACTAACACTTATTAGAGGCTAGAGAGTGAAAATAGGAGTAACTTTTCATTAAAAGTGAATTGTCTAAATTAGTGATAATTTTTAAAATTGAAGAAACATTATTTTGTCAAAGTCATTGAAAAGTAATGTAGTCATAGTTAGAATTAGAACAGTCATAATCGGAATAGTAAGACTAGAAGAGGTTTCTAGAAAACAATGCATACTGTTCTCTAGTCCATTTATTGAGCTATGCTGCCATTGCAATCAGATCGTAGAAATTAACAATTTATTTTAATTCAAAATACCCAGTGAAGCAATCATTAAAATGTAATAGTTTAGATTTCTGGTTTCAGTCCCAGCATGTAAAAAGCTTAGCAGTGGTCAATTCTATCCTGACAACAAGAAAAGCTGAACAAAACTAACATCAGTGACTTTTCTTGGTCAAACCTGGGACCCAGATGCATTCAGAGACATAGCTGAGTTCTGCTCACCGCGGGCTGTGGTCTTTGAAGCTATAAACTGGCAGGATCCCTAAATGGTAATTTGTGTAAACTGCTGGTGCCCAAGCATGGTCTAGCATGAGAATGTGAAAGTTCAAGGGGCTGCTGTTTTAGGGACGCTCCTACACTTTCGTGAGTTTTACTTTCAGGAACCCCAACAGGTTCTTGCAGTGAAGAACCAAGAAGGGTCCCCACCGGGCTCTGGCAGGAGCAGGGGAGAGCAACCCTGTGAAATAGCCCCCATTCTTTAAGTGCAGACTGCACATAACGACTTCCTTCCAAAGAGTATAGTATGGAAATTACGTGACCATCCTGACAAGCCCCGCTTCAGCCAGGAGGTCAAGTTTAGGTTCAACTGCGGTTAAGTCAGGTTGGTAGTACACACCCTGACTTTGATGTGATGACCTCTGTGGCCTTCCTCCCCAAAACACATAATCCCAGCCTGATCATGAGAGAAACAGTGAACAAATGCAAACTGAGGGATATCCTCCAAAATCCCTGAACTACACTCCCCAAAACCATCACGGTCATCAAAACCAAGGAAACTCTGAGAGCTAAATGCAGTGTGTTCTCTTACATCGGGTCCTAAAACAAAAAAAGGACATTAAGTTAACACTGAGTAAATCTGAATAAAATGTAGACTTTAATTAATGATATTGGTTCATTAATTGTGACAAATGTACCATACTAATTTTGAGATGTTAATAATAAAGGAAATTAGGTGTGGGGTATATCAAAAACCATGCAAAAATTAATTTTCAAAAAATATAAAGCTAATAAACATGAAATAATCTAATACCAGTAATAAAAAGCTTAACTTTAATGTAAAATGTTAATAGTGTGCTATAACTCAGATAAGTATTAATTGACAATTAATAGAAAATTGATGTTGTTCTCTCATTAAAGACCAATTTTCAGCTTGGTATGGGGTCTCAGAAAACTGAGAGTTCTAGTCTACTGTAATTTTATTAAAATGATAGTAGAAAGTAAAATTCCAATACGGCAATGCTATTTTCCAATATTTATATTATTTGACAAAAACAGTTACTTTAAAGAAGGCTATTTCTCATCCTATTTCTCCCTATTCAGATTAACAAAGGTCAAGACTATATATCCCACAGAGTTTTTCACCATGAAAAAAATATAATGGGATTTCTTTAATGAAACATTACTTCCCCTCCCAGAAACCACAGTGCACTTCAGCGTGAGAGACTGCCCAGTCCTCTTGCAAAGAAACGAAAGTGTACAGTGTTTCACAAGGCGCACATTAACACCCGAAGGAACATCAGACTGCCTCATAATACAGTGCTTTGAGATCATTCAGGAAGGATTTCAACCTGAATAATTTAAAATGTCTTCTTAGTCATGCTAGACGCTCCTGCCCAGCACCCGTCCAGGTTTCATACCCCTCAGCCATCGGTCCATCTACCTTTCATTGAGGGTCAGCCCTCATCTCAGACTCCTTCACCATGAACCTCTGCTCTTACAAAGCTCCTCCCTCTTCAGCTGGAGATTAGTTTCATTTCCAAGATTTGCTTAAGACTTTGTTCCTATCAGACTATAGAAAATGGCCTCCTTCCTTCCCTCACCTCCAAATTCTACCCATCATTCGAAGCCCAGCTTAATCACACTTTTGCACAAAGCCCTCCTGAATCTCTCCTGGCCCTAACCATTCCTATCTTCGCTTTCTTCCTATAGTTCATACTGTCTATGAGGCCACCTACCACACAATACCCAATTACTTTGCTCAGTAACCCATTAGCAAATCAGTGATTGGTGTACTCAGTAATTGGTGGTCCATGGAACACATTTCTTAGAGTGTGTTCCACAGACCACCCAGAATTTATTTGATTTTGTTTTTTCTGACCATTTCTTAGTACCAGAAACCTACACACCTCAGTGGAAAAAACTTCAGTTTGCTGTTGTTTGTGTATCTCTGAATACAGATATGTGTCTTTTTTAAGGCTATAATTCTTTGAAAGCAAAACTAAGTCTTTCATTTGTCAGTAGCTTACAAAATGCAATTCTAACATATGGTGTATGATAAATACTCATTGCCATGACATTTCCTGAGCAGTCATGTCTCAGGAATTCAAAAATAATCTGCTTATACAAGGAACTTGGTTAAAAAATCTCTTTCCCCCCAAGCAGAAGCCAAGAGTATGGAGTCTGCAATCTCCAACCAAAATTCTAGTCCCAGACTCAGATCCCAGGGATGAAATGTTATCAACTAAATCTGTTGTATTTCAGAGACAAGTGTCATTAACCACAAGAATAACCTTTGTCCAGGCCAGGCTCCGGAGCTTTCTCTGAGCTCATTGATGGGGGTCTTGTCATCTCTAAGTTCATCCCAGCTCTTATGGAAGTCCTTATTCATACAAGGTCTATCCAGAAAGTATCCAGCGATATGATATGAAAAATAGAGACATTTACTGAAGAAGATACAAATAACATTGTACATAGGATGATGGTGCCTCTGTCCCCTTCAAAGTAAGCACCTTGGGACCTCACACAGTTCTTCCAATCACCATCAACTGTCCTGTCATATTTTTGTGAATCTCATTGACAGTCTGAAATCTCTCCTCTTTCAAATATGATTTTAGTTTGTGGAAAAGCCAGAAATTGCAGGCTGCCAAATCTGGGCTGTAAGGGGGCTGAGTCACTGGGTGACTTAATGTTTCACAAAAAAACTACATGAAAACATAATGCATGAGTGGGCATATTATCATAATGAAGCTGCCAATCACCAGTTGCCCATATCTGTGGCCTTCAGAATCATCCAAATAGTTTTCATGGAAGGCCCAAACTTAATACAAAATTTGATGCAGATTTGTTACTCTGCTTACTCAGTCATTTTGAATGCAACAGACACAAAGTACACATGTTCACCCAATGGCCCCCACTGACGAGTACAGTGAAGTCAGCTTTGTTCACCCATGCACAATCCAATCCACTCTCCTTGGCTGCCAGGTTACATTGATGTTGCACAAACCATTCTCATAATAACAATGGCTGGACTTTTTCCAGACAGACCTCATACATGGATCTGTACAAGTCACTAGTTTTAGCTATTATGTAGGTAGCTCATATTCTTCCAAAGTTTATTCAAACAGCAAGTCCAACAGAAACATGAAAATAAGTGAAAATATTTTGTAAAAAATAATAGAAGTCAAGAAAGAAATATCTTTATCCCATGATACAGCAAGTGACTAGGAAAATGCGTAGTATCCTGCTAGCAAAGATGAAGGAAAATTTTATTCTTTTGTGGACAACCCCAAAATCCTTTCTATGGGAGATTAGCATTCTCAAGAAACTATACAAATTCTAGTAGGACATCAATTGTCAAAAGGAAAACATGAGAAGTACTGGTAAGGATGTGCAGAAAAGGGAACCCATGGACGTCATTAATGGGGACACAAATGTAGAGTCATTATGAAGAATAATATGGAGTGTCCTCAGGAAAATTTTGAAAAGCCACCCTACTATTCAGCCACCCCACATCTAGGTATGTATCCAAAGGACATGAAGTAACCATCTCGAAGAAATACACACGCTCCCGCTGCAGGACTATTCCTAATAGCTGAGTTGCGGGAACAGAATGTGTCCATTGACTGATAAGTGAACAAAGAAAATGTGGTACACACTTACACAATTACATGTTACTCAGCCACATAAAAAGAAGGAAATCCTGTCATTTGTGACAACACAGGTGAAACTGATGGGCATCGTGCAAAGTAAATTAAATTAGACACAGAAAGGCAAAGACTGTGTAGTATTACTTACATGTGGACTCTAAAAAAATGAAGTCAAACTCACAGAAACAGATTCTGCAACAGTGATTGCCAGGGGCTGGGGAGTAGCAGCCTGAGGAGATGTTGGTCAAAGGGAAGAACCTTGAGTTTTAAGTAGATTAAGTCCTGAGGCTCTGAGGTATAGCATAGTGACCATAGTTATCAATATCGTACTGTATACTTCCTATTTGCTAACAGTGTAGATATTCAGCATTCTCACACACAAAAAAGCAACTATGTGAGCTGATGGGTGTGTTAATTAACTTAATTGTGGCAGTCATTTCACAATGCATATAAATATAAAATCGTCATGTTGTACACGTTAAATACATACGATTTCATTTGTCAATTATACCTCAATAAACTCAGGGGCATCTTCAACCACAATTTCAAAGCTGGGCGATTAAAAACATCTTCAACCCCAAGCTTAGCTATCAGCCCCAATTAGAGGATAAACTGCTAAAGATTTCCATGTTAAAAATATCTGCAATTAACAAAGCATCATGAATGACTTAACATTTGGCAAAACAGCGCGATGTAAAACATGTGTGACATCACTTTTGAACACTTATGTAGCATAGTACACTGAAGCCTTAAAATCTAACAGAAAATCGGTATTACTTTTCAGTCAATGAATTGTTCTCCAAAAGTTAAAAAAAATCAAATTCACAAAGTCTAGGAATAGTGAATACCAAAAGCATCACTTGGGTGATACCACCACCTCAATTGTCCATTTATTTTAAAAATATTTATTGTTCATCTGCTATACGCCAGGCATGGTTCTATGAACTGGTGATACTGCAATGAATTTTTTAAAAGGCTAAAAAGTCATTTCTATCCCTATGGAGCTATCATTCTTATGAACATTTTGAGTATTTTTATCACATTCACCCAGAGCTGGGCTCAAAGAAACTCAAAATGAAGGGAACATCAAAATAAATTTCACCCTCTACTAGAACTCTGTACTTTTTTCCTTCCAGTTTATTTAAACCTACAATACAGCACTGACACGCTGAGTCACTCCTCCCTCACAAACAGCAACATTAGCTCCCAACTGAGCATCTGTGGGTAAAAAGAGAAGATTAGAACCAAAGAAACCTTTTCTCTTGAGGACATTCGAAATGTACAGTCAAAGCAGTTGATCCCAAGGCAACATTTAATGGAGTAATTAATGAGTTCAGTTATCTGCACTTCTCCCTCGCAAAGGTATTCTACACTGAAGTTCTCGCTCATTCATTCCCAGGAGTGTCCAACTCAGCTCCAGGGTCTTATCTTTGGAGGTGGCGAAAATGGTCAGTGGGATTAACCGAATCAGCTGTCTCTCAGGACAGCCCCACTGCCCCCACTTTTTGCCTCTATTGAAGTCAGCACTTTCTCTCCATTTTGCATTCTCTCTCCACCTCATTAAATCTCCTGCAAATAGGGTGGAAGAGCATACGTCCAAGTGATTCCATTTCAATTATGACTCAGAAATGGAATTAGACTAGAAAGGTTTTACGTGCATAAATTCAGCATATTTTTAAGATAGTTATATCTCAAAAATGTCATTCTGAAGTTATCAAGGAAACTGCCCAAATAAATTACAATATAATCACATTGCTGGAAAAATATAGGCAAGTGAAATTAGAAAAATTCAGTTAATTGGTCTACTGAGATTTATTATTAAAATGAACTTCTAATTATGGGGCTGATACACTTTGTAAAATGACCCATTTTTATCTGCTTCTAGAATTGGAATATTCTGAGGTTTATACACGCCTGAGTAAAACAAACTAGAAGCTTCCATTTTTGCATCTAGAGTCCATGTTCTGCTTTCATGAGCAAGTTGCCCTTACTAATGTCTTCCCGAATTCCTCCTTGACCCTCTCTCTGCTATCTAATGTTCTTACTCCTTCCAAACATGTAACATCGGTTTTAGTTAAAGGGGCATCCAACCTAAACACAGGATCTGTACCTACTTGCCGAGTAAAGACTTAAAAGGTTCTTAACTGTACTCAGACACCTCCCCATTCACTTAGAAACATCTCACATACTTTTGTCTTTCATGGGGATACTCAGAGCAAATGTATTCATTGCTACATGACACAATACAGCTACAAACAAATTGCAGAAAGCGGCTAAGGGTTTCTACTAACAAATGCATATTGTTTTCAGGGCCATGATGGCATTTGGACACTTTAAAAAGCAGCCGATGACTTCTCTGACTTGCTTCTATGAAAGGCAATCCTGCTCCTGCCCCTACCTGTGACCCGACCCCTCATTCTAACTCTCCTTAGCTTTTGGAGATTTTCTTCATAGCATTTACCTCCAACTAGAGGTGCATTATTTGTGTAGCTCTAAGCTCCAGAAAGGCAGGAATTTTACATTGTTCCTGTTGTAGACACAGCACCTAGCAACATACTTGGCACATAACAAGGACTTCTTCCCAGACAAGAAAAAGCTAAAAGAACTCCTCACCAGCAAACCAGTTTTGTACAAGAAATATTAAAGAGATTTCTTTAAGAAAAAGAAAAAATATGAATGATAAAGTGGTAATAACTACATACCTATTCATAATTACTTCAAATATAAGTAAATTAAATGCTCCATCAAAAGACACAGGGTGGCTAAATGGGCAAAATCAGAGCCATGCAGGTGCTGCCTGGAAGAGACTCACCTCGGATTGAAACACACACACAGAGTGAATGTAAAGGGATCGAAAAAGATATTTCATGCAAATGGAAAGGACAAAAAAAGCTGAGGTAGCAACACTTACAGAAGACAAAATAGACTTTAAAACAAAGGCAATAAGAAGAGACAAAGAAGGACATTCGATGAGCAATAGCCAAGCCATGGAAGCACCCTAAGTGTCCATGGATAGAAAATTGTCTAAAGATGTCGTGCATGTACACAATGGAATATTTCTCGGCAATCGAAAAAAGAATGAAATCTGACCATTTGCAACATCTGTGAACCTAAAGCAGGGGTGTCAAACTCATTTTCACTGGGGGCCACATCAGCCTCAAGGTTGCCTGCAGAGGGCCAAATGTGATTTTAGGACTGTATAAGTGTAACTACTCCATAAGAGTTAGGTGAGAGCTCAGCGCTGCCACTGGGTAGAAACAAGGTGCTAGGCCAGATAAAACAAGGAGGGCTGGGTTTGGCCTATCAGCCTTGTGTTTGCCACCTGTGACCTAGACGCTGTTGTGCTGAGTGAAATAAGTTGAAGAGAGAAAGACAAATGTCATATGATTTCACTTATGTGTGGAATTTTAAAAACAAGAGAAATAAATCAGAAACAAACACAAAGATATAGACAACAAACTGAATATTGCCAGATGGGAAAGGGGTTGGGGAACTGGGGGAAAAATGGAAGAAATTAAGAACATATTAGCTATTACAAATAGTCTCCTGGATGTAAAGTACAGCATAAGAAACATAGTCGGTACTAGTGTAGTAACTATGTATGGTGCCAGGTGGGTACCAGACTTCCTGAGGAGCTCACTTCTTAAGTTATATAAATGTCTAACCACTATGTGGTACACCTGGCCTTCGTGTAATACTGAATGTCAACTGTAATTGAAAAAGAATTAATTTTTAAAACCAACTGAAAAAGAACACATAGACTCTACACATTTTTATTAAGTAAAGAAAAGAAATAAAGGATGACAAGGAAAGAGTAGTAAGAAAAATTGTTTTGGGGGTCAGAAAGTCCTCAATTGCAACAGAGTTTCATTACGTCTTGTGTTGTTATTGCTTCTGTTGTTTCCAGATTTACTGAGACGTGATTGATAAATAAAATGGCAAGATATTTTAAGTATACACTGTGATTATTTGATGCATGTATGTGTGCATGTGAAAGGATTCTTCCCATTGAATTATTTAATACAGTCTATCACCTCACGTATTAAGACTTGTTTTTCTTTTTGGTGAGAACGTTTAAGTTCTACCCTCTTAGCACGTTTTAATTATACCGAGCAGTGCTAACTACATCATCACGTTCAACCTTAGATCTTCAGGACTCACTCATCCCACAACTGGAAGTCGCCCCTTTCACCAACCTCTCCCTGCAGTTTTCCCCACCGCAGCCCCAGGCAACCACTTCTCTGCTCTCTCTCTCTCTAGGAGTTCACCATTTTTTCATTTAAGATTACACATAAGTGATGTTATGCATTATTTGTCTTTCTCTGACTGACTTACTTCACTTACTTAGCACAGTGCTTTTCAGGTTCGCGCACGTTGTCACAACAGGATCTCCATTTTTAAAGACTGGACAATAAATACTCCATTGTATACATTAACCACATTTTATTTATCTGTTCATCTGTCAGTGAACACTTGGGTTGTTTTTATACTTCGGCTATTGTGAATAATGCCACTATGATGGTGGGAGCAAAGATATCTCTTAGGAACAATGATTTGGTTTCCTGGGTGTATACCCCAAAGTGGGTTTGCAGGACCATACAGTAGTTCTACTTTTAATTTCTAGAAGAAACTACACGTAGCTTTCCATAGCGACTGTACTAGTTTACTGCCTCTTAAATGAGCTTAAGCAGATTTGGGAAGTTCTCTGAGTCTGGTTTCCTTATCTATAAAATGAAATCAACTCCCCCTCTCCCTCCCTCCCACAGAGTTGATTTAAGGATTAACTGTGATTATTTAGGTGAAATCACAGATCCACTAATCATTATTCCTGGACCATTATATACACACATTTATTGTACAACCCTTACTTTGTTTTACATAAGTATTGCTAAAGGAACAATAACTATTAAGAGCATGTCCATAGCTGATGAGTGCTTGCTTAATTTGAAAGTAAATTATCCTGCTCTCTGTTGCTTTTTCTACTTATCTAAGGAATTACTTGCCAACTTTAGTATCATAATCGGTTGTACCATTTGAGGCAGGTAATTTATTACTGATAATAGCAATCATATTTGTAAGTGACTTACATTTTGATATAGAATAGAAGAGAGGAAGTTCAAGGGTATCCCCATAATCACTTCATGCTCACTCACTAACGTACCTGAGTGAGAGAGAATGGAGTGAAAGCACCACATACCGAGCTGCCTATCACCTTCATCGTTGCCCACAAAATAATGTCTGGCTAGCGAGCAATACCTATTATGTTTTTGAAGATAAAAAGGTTGGATCATCTTTGAAGATTTTTAAGGAATTGATATTTGTGGGAATAATGTGTATGTGGATGTGGATCCCCTAGCCTGGTGACGGATGGGGAAAGAGAAGCAAGTGCAGGGTATGAAGAAAAAGGGTGAAACTGGCCATTTGTATGTTGCCCAGAACATATTTTAAGTTAAACTACAACTATGATATTGTATAACTGAAGTGAAAGGAAATTTCTATAGACAAAAGCAAAGAAAGAGGTAAATATGTATTTGGCTACATAGTCCTTTTTCTTTTTAATTGGTGAAGTTAGCTACTTTAACAGGAGAAGGAGTATGTCTGCATGCTTATTAAGATATTAAGAGATTTTGTTATTGGCCCAGGAATGGACCACTGAGACCATAAGCTGAGAACACAAAAGCATAAATTACCTCATAATTGGGGAGCCACAGTCCCTCATAGGTTTATTAAGAAACAAGTAAATGAGCTCTGCTATCCTCCAACCACCACTGCACCCCACTTTCAACTCCCCTCCCTCTTAATATCCAGGGAAGAAAATGGGGCAGAGGATCATTAGAGAGGGTAGCTGTCAGCCTGCTCTCTAGAGAACCCCATACTTGCTCTCCTATAGCCAATATCAGCCCTACGGGGTGAGGGACAGACACACGCCTGTCTGAAACTTGAACCAACTTCTAGATCATGCCCTAGCACTCAGAATTCTCTCTCCAAATGGTCTGGAGCCTGCTTTCAGAGCTTCTGCAGACTTCTTCCCTTGTTTAATTCTTCTGAGGAGCGCAACCCCTACACCCAATGAGTGGCCAAGGGGTGGCTGTTTGCAGCAGGTAAAACAGACCTTAAACATCGGCTGGAGTGACCACACACAGGTGCACAAGGCCACTCTCAGTGTGGGACAGACACAGGACTCAAAAGATGAGAATGGTAGGCCTTGGGCCGTGGATGGTGAGGAGAGCAGGGACATAGTTCATCCCATGTCACCATGTCAACATACAACATTACAAGAAGTTCACAACTTCCAAATTCCAACCTGGTCTTGAAGACCATTATGAACATTTATCTATCAAGAAAAGTATATGAGATACACTTATTTAACCCTTCATTATCTTGGTACATAACTTCATAATATTTAGACATAGAGTGTCTAGATTTCCCTTTGTCCTCATTCCCAAGGACCCACAGATATTTAGGGCGAGCAAGAGAAAGGTGTCTGGGGCAGCGCATCAGTATTAATCCAAAGATACCTGAGAAACATTGTCACTTTCAGTCCCTTTTCTCCGTCCTTCAACACAGGCATGGGGACCTAGGAGAGGACGGATTATGAGGGAAAGGAAGGCAAATGGTATGTTCCCTTCATCTCTCCAAGTCTTTCCAACCCTAAGTCTAATCAGCAATGGGGGAAATGATTTCTCTGAATGAATAAGAAAATGAATATTTTAGGAGTATAAAAGTTAGAAATCATTATGGGATTTGTCTGAAATGAAATTTAAAAAAGGAAACGTTTAAAAACAGTGATTTTTAAAAAATAAAAACATTATTGTTGGTCTGGCTGGTGTAGCTCAGTGGACTGAGTGCTGGCTTGTGAGGCAAGAGATCACCAATTTGATACACAGTCAGGGCACATGCCTGGGTTGTGAGCCAGGTCCCCAGTTGGGGGCATGTGAAAAGCAACCAGTTGCTTGTATACTGATGTTTCTTCCCCTCTCTTTCTCCCCCCTTTGTCCTCTCTCTAAAAATAAATAAATAAAATCTTCAAAAATAAGAACATTATTGTTTGAATCTCACCAAATTCAGACTTTTCAATAAACTATTTAGAGAAGGCTTGAGCATGTCTATGTGGGCGCAATTACAGCATCCCCTATGGCCACGATGCCCCACCCCTGAATTCAAACTAGAACAGTACCCACTGTCCTCCTTCGTAGTATTTCCTGCATGGGTCCATAGTACCAGAAGCATGATCTAGTTCTGAATTCTCAAATTTAGAAAATCCTTAGAGGGATAAAAAATAAATCTAAAAATGGGCAAAAGTGGGATATAGGTATGAATTTTCTTTTGTGGTAAGATCATTGGCATTCATTTTCTGAGATTTTAAAGGCACTCACTGCAGACCTGAAAGATAACCCCATAGTGAAATTTATGGAAATAACTTATTGGCCTCTGCTGACTAAAAAAGGTGGAAACAGAAAACCAGTGATCTGATCAGGATTAGTATAACAGCTTGATGTGGGAAGTAAGAGAAGAATAAAACATCCCATTTTCTGAAAATTATGTTTAAGAAAGCTTATAAGAGATAACAAAAAGAAAGAAGGAAGGGAGAGAGGGAAGACTATGTGGACTCTTCTGGGTTCGTCCAGTTTGACAGAGAGAAGGACTCGCCCTGGCAGCCGCGCAGAGAGGGGATCTGACGCAGCACCTTTGCGCCCGTTTGGTGTGCACTCTGCACACCCCATATTAGCATATTCTCTAAGCTTCCCGCTCCTCTGGGACGATTACCACACACTACACTACTATTTGCTGTTTCTATGTGACACCTTGCCCCAACACATATATCACAATTTCATAATTGGCTTTGATGCCATTCTTCCTGATGCGTGCACGAAGCGCAGATGGCAGCGGAAGCAAATCAGTTCTACATCAGTTCATCATGAGCTGTGAAATAAAAGCCTCCTTGCCTGAACAGGCAAGCATATGATTGGGAATATTAAAAAGTCCTCTGGAGTTGAGATAACTGCCAAGGAATATACTCACTGTCTGTCTGTGCTCAGTGCTCATCCACCTTTCCTTCCCCTTCCACATTTTCAGTTGTTGACTCCACGTAAGGCAGCCAGTTCTAGAAATTGCTTGTCAGTGTGTCCACTGTCCTGCAGTTAATTGCCACCATGACGCAGAAGCAGCACACTGATGATGGTCAGCAATGCCAAACTCCCTGCCTGCCCCTCAGACACAGGCCAGATGTGTGGCTTCCTTGTCTGAGGTCACAGACACTCCACAGACATGCTCATTCTACACACTCCATATCTCCCAAAGCAAACCACTCAGTAGGATGTGTCAGGCTCCTGGAGAGATGGAGGAGTCAACTAAGAGATTTTGCAGTCAGTAATGTAAATGGAGAAGAACTAGTATAGGAATTTATATCTCAAGAAATGACCATTTAAGCTCTAGTCAGAAAATAAAGGATAAATTCTGGGAATTTATTTTTCAAGTGACATTTTCTTGGAAATGGCCTTGTGCTCACTGGTTCAGTATATTCAAAGGGGTCCTTGGCCCTGGCCAGTATGGCTCAGTTGGTTTGAGCATTTTTCTGTAAACTGAAAGGTCATGGGTTCAATTCCCGGCCAGAGCACGTATGAGAGGCAACTGATTGATGTTTCTCTCTCACCCCTTTCTTTCTCCCGCCCTTCCCCCTTTCTTTAAAAATCAATGAGTGTGTCCTCGGGTGAGAATAAAAAAGAGGGAGACAGTTCCAATGAGAACACCAGGAAAACATGGCCTTATGTGTTTCAATATTATCCAAATAGATTTCTTTCACATTCTGTCAAGCTCTCGGTCTGAAGGCACTACTGAAAGTTCTGACTCTATATATTTTGGAATCACAGTACTTCAGGTTTAAAAGCAAATGGAACACTTTAAAAATACCATGACCATGAAGGTAGGCTAAGAAGCTGACCCCGGAATTCAAATCCAAATGCTCACAAATATAAACAGGAAATGTAAACATGAGGAACTCAGGCCAATATAAGCAAGCAACAGAGTGGATATCAGGACAACTACCAAGGACCCACGAACTTGGAGTTAGGGAAATAACAAAAAGGAGTACAGACTGTGGCATATAAGTAGGTGTAGCCCTGTCTGACTGACCAACCCTTGTGCAGCCCTGGCTGACATCACTTGAGGAAATGTAGGAAATATTTGTCAAGAGATACTATCTAGATTTACTATCTAAATTTATGTAAAACATCCTGATATTGAAATATTAGCAACTGGCCTGAGGTTTTTAAACCTATTATCACATTACCATGAAGGTTATTATTAAAAGGGTAGCATAGGACAACTAGTGGAGCCCCCAGCTGGAGCGTAGGATAACTTCACCCTCGGGTTTAGCCTGTGGGAAAGACATAAGGGAAAGAGTCTTCCAGAGCTTTACTCACGTGGAGTAAACGGAGGCACCTATAGGGAAAGAACTCATGGATCAGAAGAGAGGTGGCCAAAGCAAAGCACAAGGACTTGTAAAGTCAATGGGGGCCAGCAGAGAAGGGAACAAACATCGCTCCCTCCACACGAGGCACAAAGAACCTGAGCGGAGGCCACGTGGGCACCTGCAGGGGCAGAAGAAGGGGTGTTCGAAGTTCGCTCTTTTCCTTCTGTTTTCTATTATCACGTTTTTATTTTTTTATTTTTTGTTGTTGTTCAGGTACAGTTGTCTCCATTTCCCCTACCACCACTCACTCTTTCCCCACCCATCCCCACCTCCCACCCTTGATCCTACCCCCTTTGGCTTTGTCCGTGTGTCCTTTGTACATGTTCCTTGATGGCCCTTTTCCTATTATCTCTGATTATTCCCCTCCCCCTCCCCTCTACCATCAGTTTGTTCTTTATTTCAATGTCTCTGATTGTATTTTGCTTGCTTGTTTGTTTTGTTGATTAGGTTCCACTTATAGCTGAAATCATATGGTATTTCTCTTTCACTGCCTAGATGCAGATTAAAACCACAATGAGATACCACTTCACACCAGTGAGAGTGGCCATCATAAACAGATCAACAAACTACAAATGTTGGAGAGGTTGTGGAAAAAAAAGAACCCTAGTGCACTGCTGGTAGGAAGTCAGACTGTGGAAAACAGTATGGACCTTCCCCAGAAAACTAAAAATGGAATTTCCTTTTGACCCAACAATACCACTCTTGGGATTATACCCTAAAGATTCTATTATCACTTTTTAATCTTCAAACGCATTGCTTACCATTTATGCCAATAGTTACTGAAAGTCACGCATAAGACAAATATCAGACAAATACAACATGCTCTGGAGGAACATACGATCTCATAGGGAGACAAATCAACAAACCTGAAACACCAAGGGGCCATCCCTGAGACCAGCCCCAGAGGGACGCAGAAACGGATCTGGGATGGACGGAAGGACATGGAAGGGTATTGTGAAGTCAACAGGGAGGTCTAGTCCTCCCAAGCAGGGCTCCTCAATCTTTTATTTGCAAAGGAACCACCTGGACGTCTTGTTAAATGAAATTCTGATTCACTGGCTCTGGGTAGGACCCAAAATTCTATGTTTCAGAAAAACTTGCAGGTGGTGCTGATGCTGCTGATGCTGAGTTTTCGAAGACATGCTGCGAAGCCAGGAGGCCTTGACTCTTTCTACGAATTTCAGTCCTCCAAGGAAAAAACAGAAAACTTCAATAGAACTGGAGTTGCTCAAGAAATGCACGACTGTGATCCTAGGTTTATGCCTTTATGAAGGTGAGGCTGGTGTAGCAAGGGGTGGGTCACTCGCCAGAGTGAGTTTGGGAGAAACATTACGTGCATGTAAAACCAATTTCCAAGCACTCCATGCTCAGATCTAAGTAAGTGCTCTCTATGCTGGAATCCTAAAATGCACACTCACCACTTAGGCTCCATATCAGATCTGCTAGGACTGACAAACTATATATTAAGGTGAATAGTTCATGGACTTCCTTTCTTCCTATCCCCATGTCTCATTTCTATCTTATTTCCCTATTCGAGGACTACGGTTTGTGCTTCATAATCCCAATTGTTCCAGTTCCACCCAGAAGCACTAAGGTAGCCTTTCTGCCCAGGGCAGCTTCTTTTCCAGTGCAATACAGTCACCCTAAGGAGCTCTTATGTAAGAAGCCCTCTGTACCTCCTTTGGCCCGACTGGCTGCCTGTTTCAGAGACTATTTAATTAAAGTGCAGGTCAGCGGCTCCCTCTGTCACTTTCCCTATGTCACAGAGAGGAATCAGAATCATGAGTCACTGCCAGGAATGTCCTCGCTGGTGAGTCTCAGCTGAGCTGCGAATATATAGCATTTTCACTGGCAGTTGTTCCAGCCCTTCATCGGGGATTAATTCCTCTGCAGGAGTAGTCTGCCTACCATGACAAAACAATTTCCATTCATCAGCTGTGAGCATGAGAGTAATGAAAGCCCCAGTCTCATTGGAATGAAACTCTAAACTCTCATTTGTGCTATCGATACTGGAGGAAATGGGACACTTTTTTCCTCCTCCATAAATTTCTGCTTTCAGCAATAAAATCAGATTTGACTTTCATAATGCCAAGGATGCACTTTTGGTTATGTATTGGGTAGACAACAGCAGCCTCAGAAGGCAAAGTATAAGATCGAGTTGCAGATGACATCTTCCCATTAGTGTTGATTTTAAGGAATTCTTGCCTTTCTTTCCTCTAAAGCTTTGACTGTTAAAATGAAAGATTGTGGGGAAAGATAGACCGTATACCTCTACTCTCAAATTTGTCATCAACATGTACAATAATTAGTTCATTAAAAATTCATGTGCGTTTAATGACCCTGGAGACTGAGAGGACCATGGATAAGGAAGACGCCCAAAGACTGGCTCTCAGAGATTCCGCTCAGCCCTCAGATACTGGTGGCTTCTTAAATCCAAGCCACTCCACACATCCACACCACCCCCCCCCAAATAGGATCAACAAGAAGCAGAAATAAAACCACACACATCCCATGCCTTCAGAATTCCTAACAGGGAGAGAAGAACAAGAGCTTCAAATTAACTGGAGAAGTAGATACCCAATGACCACAGAGCTTCCTCCATCATCACCAGTAGCTCTGTCCACTGAGAGGACCAGGGAGTAATGACATTTCAGGAGGAGTGAGAAAACCCAGGCTTTTGTCTCCTAACATTCTGCACCAAAGGTGACCAGGGCTCTTGGAAGAAGTGGTTGATTCCTGGTATGGGCAAGACAGGTATATAAGGTGAGCCTGGAACACAGTGTGCCAAAAAGTAAGGCCATGCTCACAAATGGATGGGAGCATGTCGAAAGATACTAGTGCCAGTTTTAAGGGGTTCCCACTGGCCAAAACTGGAATATTTAGAGCATTAAAATAAATAAGGGCAGTGATGGAGTAGAACCCAGTGAGTAAGAATCTGTGAGTCTGTTCATACTGATATTAAATAGATGCATAAATAAGTCTATAAACAAAGGAGAAACAAAAAATCTTCCTTACAGAAAAGTTCTGGCTAGTAGCTATAGAAAAGAAATCATCGTTTTGCAAGCATAACTTTAAAAATGGGTCCAGGCAAACATCAGTGGGTGGTTAATCTTGGGTGTAGAAATTTGATGGATAACAAGATAATTACATGATCTCAAAGTATCTCCCAAAACATTATTTATTAACTATTATAGGAAAATGACTATACAGGAGAGAAATTAGACAATGCCATAAAAGGGATCAAATTAATATCACAAATAGGGGGAAATGGACATCATAAGATTTCAGATATGAAGCGCTGGCTGGTGTAGCTCAGTGGATTGAGCGTGGGCCTGTGAACCAGAGAATCACAGTTTGATTCCCAGTCAGGGCACATGCCTAGATTGCAGACGAGTTCCCAGCAGGGGACGCAGGAGAGGCAACCATACATTGATGTTTCTCTCCCTCTCTCCTTTCCTTCCCCTCTTAAGATATACAAGTAAAATCTTAAGGAAAACATTTCAGATATGATAACCCCAGAAAGATAAGACATATCAGTTACATAATATCCCTGTCAAAAATGCATACATAACCTGAATCTAATCATGAGGAGACATCAAATCAGAATGTGCCGATACAAAAACCGAAGAAGGAATTCTATTAGATTTTCTCCAGGTCCCTTTCAGTACCGGGCTCTGACGGTTCCGAGGAAGCGGACATGATTTTAAGTGAGCGTGCAGCGGTGTGCGACGAACCTAGAGACCACTCTGCTCCAGAGCACCTCACATTTATGCCGGATAATCTCCACCAATCCCCCGGAGCCTTGTTTAAATACTACTCTGATAGGCATCTTTTATCCAAACAAGACACTTTGGGAAGTGAAGGTGCCGTGATAATTATATCAAGACAATAATTAAGCCACAATTATCCAGGGGAAAGCAAGGCATTCAGTGGTCTTCTTCGTTTGCTTTCATTACAGCTGACTTTCGTGGTCCTCACTAGGAAGCCTCCTTGCCGTTTCCCCATATAAACTCTCTGCTGCAAGTAAGCCAGTCCCTTCACTGGCTCGCAAACACATCTTACGTCTCTGCTGAGATTAACCTCCCATGATTTAAGGTGCCTCGTATCTGACAGATGTGTTCTCCGCCAGGCATTGTTTTCATCTCTCTAAACATTCAATTATTTTAATCTCAACAATAAGCACATGAATTAAGTATAATTATAAACTCTCATTTATAAATGGGGCAACTAAAATTTGCCCAAGATTACACACCTAAGCAGGTGATACGTGACCCGGGCATTGGAACCTCCGAGTTCTTCTCTGGAGTCAGTGCGGGCAGCCACCGCGCATGCTGCCTGGTTCAAATCCTACCTTGCTCACCAGAAACCTCCCTGTCCTCTATCCCCACAAGCCCTCAGAATCCATCAGAGCAACTATATTTTAGCTGCTCACTTCCTTATTCACTCCCACTATCTTACAATATTTCATAGCTCAGTGTCTTATTTTCCCCTCTTTTATCATTATTCATTTTATTATTTGTTGTGTCTTACCTAATTCCTAAAAGCACAAGTCATTCACTCATTATTATCCATTGATTGCTTGGCTTTCTTACAGTTTCATTATCATTGTTTTGTTAGTTCTACAGTTACATGTTTATTTATTGTACATATAATGGATGACATATTTGAATACCTAGTAGACTTCTTTCAAAATGTACCCATGCTTCACTTGCTTTGGAATGGCCTTAAATTAGATTAGATTTTCTTTTTTGGTACAAGAAACCCACTGCAAAATGGAAGTGTATTCATTCATCCAGCCCACAAGTATTTACAGAACACTTATTATATAGCTATGTAGTTATGTGCTATGCCAGGCACTCAGAATGCGGACACTGCGAACACAGCTCCTCACAGATCTGTGCAGAAGACTGAGAGCGAAACAGATTTCTGGTGCAGTGTGTTATCACAAAGGCTTTTGTGGAGCTGTAGTAAGGATATTGCAAGAGCCATAGGCACATGGAACACTAGCTGGGAGAAGCAGGGAAGCTTCCAGAAAAAGGCACATCTGAGGTTAACTTTTCAAATTGACTCGAGAGAAGCTAATGGATGCATTTCAAGAAGCGAGCTCAGCAGATCAGCACGTGCAAAATAAAAATGGGCTATATGCAGCGGCAAGGTACGGCTAGGCTCCCGGTACCGGTATGCACAGGCTGTCCAGAGAACGAGTCCAGGGACGGACAGGACTGGAAGAGAAAACGGAAAACCATGGAGAGCTGTATATGCCTGCGGATCAGCAGCCTCTTTTGTGCCACCTCACAACCATGGCTTCAAGTCACAGCTCCACACGTGCTTCAGGTCACTTTGTAGAGATGGAAATGCTGAGCACTTGTGCCACCTTCTGCCTTCCGCCCCGGGTTTCCCCCCAACCCCAGTGTGGGTCACTGGAGCAAGACCACTCTCTTGGCTCCTGAGTGTGTGCATCTCAGAAACACCTGTGTGGGTGGGGATTATAGATCTCTTGGGACAATCCTCACCTAGGGGAGGGAGTCCCTATATGCTTCTCCCATTGTTCTCAGGTTGTGGGGATTCTGCAAAGCATTCTAGACACTCCTCAGAAGGCCCTGGAAGGACCCAGGATGGATGGAATGTTAGTTGCCCATGACAGTAATCGGTGCAGCTTTGTGTGGCTGCATGTCCTTCCCTCTCCCCCATCCCTCCATCTCTCCCTCCTGCCCTGAGATTACCACCCCAGTAAACTACCTGTACCCACAACCTTATTTCACACTGTTTTGAGAGGAACTCAGGCTCACACACCAGACTAAAACATTTGGGTTTACATGTAAATGCTACATGAACTGTGGGCTTGTTAGCAGGGCAGCAGGATGACAAGCTGTTCAGTCTCAGGAAGGAAGGGTCACTAAAGGTGAAAGCCCAAAGTCTGGACAACGAAATGGGAACAATTTCTTCATGTCTGCAGCAACATACAGTTACTAAACAAACCCAGAAGTCAAACCAATTTTTTAATGAGAATGTAGCAATAATAACCTTAAAAAACAGCTAACCAGATGGCACGCTCTGAGTGCATTTTAGGAAAATGAAATGCGCAGGGCCTAGCTCTGGCTCCAGCATGAATTATTAAGGAGTCTTCACTTTTTCCTGTTTTGACGTTCTTTTCAGCAACTTGGTAGCAGCAGTGGTATGTTGGTAAATTCCCTTGGTGGGGGCAGGGGGGAGAAAAATGTCCAAATACTAATTTGTAGTACTTATTTGCTGAATCCTGTGCTGGGAATAGTCAAACCAGGGCCAATTTCTAACTGCCAAGGGTTTAATGACTGTCTTGAAAATTTTCTGAGTATTTATTGGGTTTGCCAAAAAGTCCATTTAGTTTTTTCCATAAAATAAAAGACACATTTTTCATTTTCACCAGGAATTTCATTTCTTAGTTGTTGTTCAAGTACAGTTGTCTCCATTCCTCCCCCCTTACCATTCACCCCCTCCCCACCCATCCCCACCTCCCACTCTCGATCCTACTCCCTTTGGCTTTGTCCCTGTGTCCTTTATACATGTTCCTTGATGACCCTTCCCCTATTTTCCCCTGTTATCCCTCTCCCCACTCCCTTCTGGTTATCATCAGTTGGTTCTTTATTTCAGTGTTTTTGGTTATATTTTTCTTGCTTAGCCAAGCATTTGATCTCCAAAATATATAAAGAACTCACACAACTCCACTCCAGGAAGACAAAAAAAACAATTTAAAAATGGGCAAAGTACCTAAACAGATACTTCTCCGAGGAGGACATACAGGGTGCCCAGAGACATATGAAAGGACGTTCAGCATAATTAGCCATCAGAAATTAAAACCAGGGCCCTGGCTGGCATAGCTCAGTGGATTGAGCACGGGCCTGCGAACCAGAGGATCGCGGTTCGATTCCCAGTCAGGGCACATGCCTGGGTTGCAGGCCAGTTCCCTGCAGGCCAACTCCCAACAGGGGACACACAAAAGGCAACCATACATTGATGTTTCTCTCTCTCTCTCCTTCCCCTTTAAAGGCAAATAAATAAAATCTTTAAGAAAAAAGAAAAAAAGAAATTAAAACCACAATGAGATACTACTTCACACTGGTGAGAATGGCCTTCATAAACAAATCAACAAACAAGTGTTGGAGAGGATGCTGAGAAAAGGGAACCCTAGTGCACTATTGGTGGGAATGCACACTGGTCCAGCCACCGTGGAAAACAGTATGGAATTTCTTCAGAAAACTAAAAATGGAACTGCCTTTTGACCCAGCAATTCCACTGTTACAATTACACCTAAGAATCACCAATAATTTTATTGATTTAGATATCTTGAGCATCTCAGTTATCTCGTTCTATTGGCTTCTAGTGGGCAGAGGCCAGAGGTGCTGCTAAACATCTTCCAGTGCATAAGACATCCCACAGCAAAGAATTATTCCACCAAAATGTCAATAGTACCAAAAAATTTTTCAAACCAATTTGAAACATTTGATCAGTCACAGCACCTCCTCCATATACTGCACAAATTGTTTTTTGCATTTCAGTTGCATTTTACCTTTCTTTAAATAATAAAGCATAACACACTGAAAACATTGCATATTTTCTTCCATCATCAACATTAAAATGGCTGCACAAAACTTCACCAATTTTGATACGTTTTTTGAAATGCACACTGATATAATTGCTATCACAATACAACCTAACAAAATTGTTTCAAACGAAATTAAAGACAACTAAGTGCTACTAAAACCATCTTACAGAAGAAACTAAATGAACATTTTGGCCAACCAAACAACAACCCTCTCTCTCCACCACACCACTGCCTGTTCCCACAGGAAAGGCCCCTGGCTCCTTAGGAATCTGGCGGCCAATCTCTTTCAAAATACACTGGTCTTTCACTGCTTTCCCCTGCAATACTTTAATGAGAGACCCTAACATCCTCAATTTTAATGTCTTTTAAGAGAAAGGAGAAGGGAGGGACAGAAGCATTGATGTGTGAAATAAACATCGATTCTTGCACGCCTCCAATAGGGGACAGAACGCATAACCCAGGCGTGTGCCCTGAAAGGGAATCAAACCGGCCTCCTTTCACTTCGCAGGATGACGCCCAACTCACTGAGCCATGCCAGCCAGGGCCTAGCATCCTGAATTTTGATCCGCTCCCCACTCCTCCTTTACCTCCAGATAGTGTCATTTTTTGTTGACAAGGCTTAGTGTGTGCTATGGTGCGTGTCTCTGCCCCTCAGTTGTTGTGAGTTGTGTCTGCAATATATTGCTCTCTCAGTGGAATGGGAGCCACCTCATCCATTAGACACGACCTCACACTGGTCAACTGGTATTAGTAACATATCTTAAGACCTGATGATCAAGAAACACTAAGTATCCAGATGTAAGACACATCTGCTCCAGCACATGGAAGATAAACCGCACGATCCAAGATCTAAGAACTTGTAGTTCCTGGTGAATTATTTAGGAGTCTGTGGTCTGGCCCATGCTGGAGCATCTCAAAAGGCAAGGGAAGATGACTACATTTGGCACATTGTACCACTAAGAAAGAAGCACAGTGCTTGGTGGACCCCTGTGGGGTTTAGAGGACACCTACCCATTTATCAAGTGGCTCGGGAGGTTGCTAGTTGTGAGCAGGGCTCAGAAAAGAAGGGCACTCCAAGGTCTTCAGGCTGAGGTACAAGCAGTTCTGAAGTGTGGTTCATACAACGTGGCAGATCCCACGGGACTAGTTACCTGTGGTGGAGGAAGGCACTGTGTCCAATCTCCCATGAGCCTCAATAGGAGAGACGCAGTACCAACCCCTGCAAGGGTTCTGGATCAAGACCATGCCATTGGCAGGAGAAACTACACAGCATTCAAAAACCAGTTCCTGGCATGGCCTGGTCCCAGCAGAAACTGAGCAGTTACCCGACCAGGCCCTGAGAACTACTTGGATGTGTATTGCTTTGTGGATGCATACTATCACATCCACACAGTCATAAAGTCAAACAGGCCTACCAATAAGTGATCATAAAATGAAAGAGGTTGGACTGAGATCAGGCTCACAGAGGTTCAGAGGGCGCAGGTAAGCTAGCTGGACAGGGAGGAGTACCTACCATGTACCACCTCATCCAGACTGCCACCTGATAGAGCTTCAGGGTGGCATCTTAAGGGCATCTTGATGCATCAGCTTGGAGATGATAGTCTTTAGAAACAGGCGTCATTCTTTAGGATGCCACTTCTTGCCTTTGCAAGAACTAATGAACAAAAACTTCACTTAAAGTTGGGAGGGTGTGTGGGGGAGCTCTCGTGGTACCACTCACCATCAACTACCCCCATAGGAACATGGGAACTTTCCACCTCTAACAGGAAGGTGTTTTCTACTCCACTACTCCAGCAGGAAAGAATATGATGTTCTCCTCCCCAGCAACTACTCGGCCAATGAGAGACTGTTACAAGTCAGCCAATGGAAAGCCACAACACTTCAAACTCAGTTTCCACCAGCAGACTCTGCTTACAACTGTCCCTCTGAACTATTCCTTTCCTCTCTAAAATAGCATTCCTCTCCTTTGTTCTCTGCACTTGCATGCGGCTTGTCATTAGACTGAAGGTCCCAAATTGCAGTTCTTTGTTGTTCCTGAATAAATCCATTTTTTTTCTGAAGAAATATCTGGCTGTCTATTTGCTTACACTCAACATTTTAAAGCAATGGTCATTATACGAAGCTTTATTGCCCATAGCTAGAATTCATGGGACCAATGGGAAGATGTAGGAATGACCCCATTCAGCGTCACTCCCAGTCAGCCACCTGGCCTACTGCGCTTTCCATCCTTTAAACTTTAGGCATTATTAGTCTAAGCCCTTGGTCCCAGGAGGGACTTTACTTCTCCCAAGCAACACAGAAAGAGACTCATTAACCTTAAAGCCAGTAATGCAGCTGACGTAAAAAGGCATTACGTTACTGGCCGGGGTAACTGACCTTGACTGTCTCAAGGAGATAGACAGAGCTGCTGCCACGTATTAGGGGCAGCTGCAAATATATTTGGTGGTTAGATGCCTCTCATGATACTCACTTGGTTCTTTTTAAAAATAAATAATTAATTTTGCTTTATTTTTCCATCATCTTTTATCCTCTCTTTTTCCTCTTCCACCTCTACCCACCCTTCCTCCCCACCCCCTATAGTCACCACACTGTTGCCTGTATCCATAAGTTCTTTCTTTTTTTTTCTTTTTTGCTCAAACCCTCCAAGTAGAGCAACCACTGCCTCCCCAACAAGGGTGTAGTGACCAGAGGCTCTGATTCCGCGGGGGGCTGAGAATTCAATTCACCCAACCACGGCAGCTGCCTGGACAAGCAGAAGTGCTAGCTGAGAGGAGAGGCCTCAAAATGGATAGCAAACAAGGGAAAATAAGCATAAGTTATTACTTCCGGGTCAACCACACTGTGGGGCTTTAACTTACCCCACTAATTCTCCCACTAACAGTGATTACAAAATCACTGTGCAGTAGAATCCAATCTCAGGTTCTGTTTCTAGGGAACTCAGCTGAAGACAAAGGAGATCTCTAAAGTAAGTGAAGTAAGAAAAACAACAGAAGACATTTCAAGTAGCAGGTTAACATGAAGGCCAAAATATTCCAGGACCATGTTTTTTTAATGGTCCTTTAAATCATTAAAGCAACTAATTCTGATTAGTGCAAGAAGCACACTGCAGTGGACACTTCTAGATTCCCTTTGTAATGCCGGTAGACTTGTCCTTCAGCTACTGTAAATATTGGCTGCTAAAAAGGTCATACTTCCCCCTTCTCTGGATAAATATCTCCAAATGTCTCAGCACAATAGATGCTGCCCTGACACACAAACACACACGTGCAAAGCCAATAGTCAGTGCCAGCTCTTTGCTGTAAGGTGGGACCAAATCCACGCTACAATGTGTCTTTGAGTGTCCAAGCTGCAGCTGGTTTCCAGCCATGATCACTCCCTTGCTTAAATTTCTTCTCCTGTCCTAATCTGCTTCCTTCCCATATTCTGAGAGTGCTCTCTTACGAAATCACTGTGCAGTAGAATCCAATCCCAGGTTCTGTTTCTAGGGAACTCAGCTGAAGACAAAGGAGATCTCTAAAGTAAGTGAAGCAAGAAAAACAACAGAAGACATTTCAAGTAGCAGGTTAACATGAAGACCAAAATATTCCAGGACGATGTTTTTTTAATGGTCCTTTAAATCATATTAGGAAGTTGTCAGCTCTCATCATGTCAAACAAGTTAATATCAACCTTCAAATTTCTCTGAGGATTAAAGAAAAAAGTGTTATAAGAAAGGCACCTAACATAATTTCTGTCACATGTAGGCATTCAATGAAGAGTTGATCTTATTACTAATATTAATAGTATTCTTTTGAATAATTTTAAAGCTTATTTATGAGTAGCAGAATCAGGGGAGCTGGGGCAGCATTGCTGAAAGGCTTGTAGAGAACAGGCCTGCCCTGCTCTGCATGCAGAGAGCTTTTCTGCCATTGTTCTCAAATGTGGAATGAGTTCCAGCCCACTGACTTCCGAGCCCCTGAGGTGACTGGCTGCGGATGGAGGAGTGAATGAAGGAGCTGTGGGAATGATGGCTGTGACTCTGTAGTCATTGTCTTGTGTGTTTTATTTTGTTTCTGATTTAATGAAAGCAGGCAGCAGGGAGGAAAATAAAACAATATGCACTGTTTGGGCAAAGTGCTTTTCTGTTGTAGATTGCTCAGCTTAGGTTAAATGTGAAACATACTTCTTTAAAATTGCACACTTAGCACCGCATGAGAGAGAGAATAGATAACTAATAGATTTACACTTTTAGTTGCTGTTAAAAGTAAATGGTTTAGCATCCCTAACAACACTTGAGGTTTCTGTAGTGTTAGTGTTAGAATAATTAAAGCCATCAGGTAAATAGCTCTAGGCCTGACAAAATATGGATAGCAAACAGACATCAAAAGGACTGAATACTGAAAAACAATTTAAAAAAACAAATTATTCTGAAAAGACAGAACAATAACAAGTTCAGGGAAAATGACTATACATAGGTTATAACATAAGATCACTATTAAAATGATTTTGTAACTCAAGTAGCATAATCCAATGGAGTTAAATTGCACGAAATAAAAATTGTCTTAGCAAAGTTCTTGGATAATGGTGCAGTAGGTGCCGTCACTCATTTATTCGTGAGCTGTTGCCAACCCCATGCTCCATGCTCCCTTCTACCATAGAGACAATGCCATGGACTCACACTCCCAACCTCCTATTAGAACAAGGAGTGGCCATGATGAGACTCTGCACTGGCCAATGAACTGTATGAGAAAGCTTCCTGGAATATTCTGGAATTATCTTTTCCTTTCTGATAGAACAGGCACACCTATGAAGACTATTCTCTTTTGCCACTCCTCCCCTTCTGTCTTTGATTCTGCCCTGCCTTTGAGCGACGGCAGCCATCTTCAATCCATGAGAGAACACCCCAAGTAAGCTAAAAATGACAGAGCGGAACATTTTGGCTTGTTTATCACATTCTGAAGCCACTAAACAACCTTGGAGGCCTCTTCTGGGCTTTGTACATAATATAAATGTCTCTGCATTTAAAGTCATGTGTAGCTGTCTACTCTATGGTTTATCCTTACAACCTTTCTTAAAAATAAAAACTATTACCTTGAATTACCCTGGATTAATGTTGAAAGACATGATAATCAACCCAGGCTATTGCTAAAGAAAACACGAAGTCTATGTCTGCACAGAAGGAGCAGGCCAGGTTTTCAGGATGACAAGTGTTAATAGAGGAATGCTCAGACACAAGGCACGTGGGTGGCTGTCTGGCTCAGCTCACAGGTGTGGAGCCAAGGGCAGCAGAGCTGGGCTGAAAAACACATGGCCAAGTAGCCATGGGAGGTTAGAACTACAGAATCCAAGACAAGAGCCCAGGTAGGGGCTGAAGCCAAGACAGGATCTCAAACAGAAGAATTAGCCTTGGGAAAACAGATTTGCATGGCAGGGGCTCATCCAAGTTTAGAGACAGTGAGATTGCCCCAAAGGAAATGGGTTCTACCGATAAAACTTAGAGTACAATGATGCTTTTTAAAAGAACTGGCCCCATTTAAAAGATATTATATGAGACAAAACAGAATCTCTACTACATTCACAGAACTGGGTGCGATGTGCAGCCTCTGTCCCCCAGTAAGCTCCTGGATAACCATATTTTACAGTAACGATGAGATTGCCTCCCTCGTAAAAAGGAATTTAGTGTCTCTAGGGACAGAAAAGATGCTTCGTTTATACTTGCACACTCATTGCCTATCAGAGTTCTTAGCATTAATTAATTCACAACTGTTTGGAAGATGGATAATAAAAATAATAGCACTATTCCTTGAGCCCTTGCAATGTTCCAGGCACCGTTGAAAATGCTTTATACACAATAATTCAATTATTTCACAGGAAATAGTCACTAGCATTATTCCCACTTTATTGATGAAGAAACTGGGTTTTACAGAGGTTGAGTAAATTTCCCCAGACTACTAATGAGGAAATGGCTGAACTCTGCAGGTCATCTCCCTCAGGGAACATTACTCTGATCCATTAGTGGAGGGAAAAGAAGCACAAAAATTATTTAAGGTACTACTGGAGAATTATGACATTTGTCTCTTCTTTCTCTCCCATAGAAAAGTGAGCTTTCATTCCTAGAAACATGGGCCTTCCTTTGCTGGACATAAAACAATGAAGTTGGGTAACTCCTAGAGTTGGAAGAAGTGAGAGTTGGGCATGCTGGGGAAGGGCTTATGAGAAGGGCCTGATGGGCTGCCTGCAGCATCACGGGGCTACAGGGGCAGCCGTGGTGATGGGTCCAGCAGGACCTGTGGGCCAGGTCCATTGCTAGGTTTCCTGGTCCCTTGGAAGCCTGCACGTCCTGCAGAGCACAAGGAGTGAGGAAAGGAGCCCCAGTGATGACTAACAGAGAACTCCCTGTGCACCCTTCTAAACAGGAGCCATGAGTCACTTTTAATCTCATGTGGAAACACCAAGTATAAAATGATGTTTCTTGCAGTGGCTGCTTGTGCCTCACTTTTACACCTTCAACAGAAGAAAGGAAGGGAGGAAGGGAGGGGGAGAGGAAGGGACTCTTGTGCACGTTGAATGGGCAGCCACCTCATTTCCAACACAGGCTTCGAGTCTGTGTCAGTTCTCATGAGCACCCACCACCAAGTCACTTCTTTGGAGAGAAAGTTTCTTCTCCAGGAATCCTTCATAGAAATAGAAAAACTGCTACTGACAAAGCCAGCTTGTACCAGAGAAATTGAGGCAGGCAGGATGGCCTTGCAGAAGAAAAATATATATAGTATATCTATATAAATGAGAAGGAAAATCCTTCAGTTAGAGGAGGAGCCCTGACAGATGTGATTAATCAAGAAAATCTGTGACACTGTGCCCCAAAGTTCTGTTATTTAGCTTTCTGTGTGGTTTAGAAAGAGATGTGGCATCATCAGTAAAGGATGGTTGGTTTACTTGTGTTATTCTTGTAACAGATCTCCTAATACGTTTTTTTAACAGAAACGTATATAACTGTGTGTACTAGATGGCAGTTAAATGCACAGACACTCAGAAAGGCAAGTCTTCAGCCATCAGACTCCTGCTATTGCCTTCAATTGTGGATAAAACTCCATGACACTAGAGCCCAACCAGGTTGAGTGTTCATTCATTTGACTCAACCTATGCTTGTGTATGACCACAACCTATCTGCTTCCCAAAGATCATAGTTATTGCCCTCCAGTTGTAGAAATAAAGATGCCAGGCCTTAGACACAAACAGCCACCTTCCTGAAGAAAACTCTGCCAGTATAAGAATAAAGTATAAGGATTATTTTTAACCTAATAAGGGGAAACCCATGGAGTCCTCTGAGACCATTGCAGTCTGTGCCTCAGCCACACCGTTTGTTTCCCCACTCTTCCTGTACTAGAGTAAGACCACTCATTTAGCTTTACTGGTTTCTAGTGCTAAGTAACACATTTGGGACTTCCTTAGGAATGCGTAATTTCCTTTCAATTCATTTCTTTTTATTCACTATATTGTTCTGTGCTCATAATTTGCCACAATCTAAACTGTTCCATTGACTCAACAAGGTACTCAGAAACAGCCTGACATAAAATTGGGGTCCAAAAATACTTTGACACTGAACTAACACAATAAAAATAAAATTTCTTCACTGTAGAGCCTTTTATATAAATTCAGAGAGGAAATCAACAAAACAGTATTGCATCAAATGAAAGAAGTGATGGTGTATAGAACTGAAAATTTTAACCTCATGAATTTTTTCACTGAGAAAAGATGTTTCAATAAGGAAGCAAGCCAACATCATGACAGTGTGATGTGACCACCAAAAACATTAACTGAATCTTAAACTACATTGTTGAAGTGAATGACGGATGGTCTCCACTCTGTCCTAGTATGACCAGCTTCGGTAGGTTCAGTATCCATAGGATGGTGAGAAGATTCAAAACCTCGTTTTGGCAAATACCCTGAAATATCTCTCTCCCCTAGAAATCCCCATCAGAGGCTAGGTAAGGCCTCAGCAGAAGCATAGTAAAGAAAGCTCAGGGAGCAGGTGAGCTGTTGGACACTAGTTGCGCAGTGAATAAGAACCCAAGCTTTGGAGGTAAACCTTCTGGTGTTCATATTACTTACTATTGTGGGACTGAGCAAGATACTCGGTAACTGTGAGCTTGTACCAGTTTCCTTCCACTGCTTCACAAACTACCCCAAACTCAGTGGGATACAACATTAAGCATTCATTGCTCACTCATTGAGGGTTAGTTGGCAGTCAGTTGATCTCAGGGAAGCTATGCAGGGCTTGGCTTCAAACTGTGGGTTGGGTCCAGTTCTGATCTTTGTGTCTCTCACCCTTCTGAACAAACTGGCCTTCTGCAACATGTCCTTCCCTTGGTGATGGAAGGAGTGCCAAAGGCCAACACAACCATGCAAGCACATTTCAAGCTTCTGTATGTGCCACATCTGTTGCCAGCTCATTGTTCATGGAGGTCATGTGGCCAAGACTGAAGTCAAGGGCAGCAGAGGTGCATTCCTGTCCTCAGATGGCCATGGCAAAAGGGTATCAGTGTTTCTTACTAATGTACTATAGGGAAATAAAGAAATAGAGCAATAATTTATTGACCACAAAGCCCTTGTTTTTTTATATACAAAATAAGCTTACTTATCTACCAGGTTTTATAGGCACACTAATGGCTGCCTGTAAACACCCCTGACCTAATCCCCACACCTGTGAATAGGTTACCTCCCCTGGCAAAGGGCACTTTGTAGACACGATTGTATTAAGGGTATTAAGATACAAAGATGATCTGGGGTTATCCTGTGGGCCCAAGGTAGTCACGGAAGTCTGTAGAAGGGAAGGGAGGTGGGAGAGTTAGAGGAGGCAAAGCAGTGGAAGCAGAGGTCAGAGTGATGCAGTCCCAGGAGCCCAGAATGCAGGCAGCCTCTGAAAGTGGTAAAAGACAAGGAGCAGATTTTCTCCAAAAGCCTCCAGAATGAACGTAGCCCTGTTGAAACCTTAATTTTAACTCCATAAGACTATTTCAGAGTTCTCACCTCTAAAACTATAATGAAATTTGCTTCATTTTAAACCATTAAGTTTGTGGCATTTTGTTTGAAAAACAATAGAAAAAATTAATACACTAGGTGAGTAATTATCATTGTTCAGTCCTTCCTAAATGTAATTACTGCAGGCTTATATTTCATATAGTGAACATGATTAATCTATATTCCAAAGCCTCTGCTTTTTATTTCTGGAGAAAATCATTAATCCTATGTCATTGAGAAAGAAGTGTTTTTCTGGGACATTTTTGTGGAATTCTGCAGAATCTTCAGACATGAGAGAGTGTCACTTCCACCGAATGCTCCAAAAGCAATGTGCTGGTAGTTGTCAAAGGAAGGTCCTTTGACAGCCATGAGAAGCCATGGGAGGACTTGAACCTGGTACACCAAAGGCAATGCACAGGCAGAGCAGCTGCTTTGACAGCATGGGCTGGATCAGAGGCCCTTGTGAGCAGGGCAACCTGCCTCTTCTTCACGCTGACCCTGGTCTAATCCATGAAGCCCCTTTCTCCCTGAGGTCACAGCCCACCCAGTTCTTCCTAGCTTCCTCAAATGACCTTCATTTAGCATCCATGGGCTTGGTGCTCTGACTTTCTCCTTATCCTCTCTCCACTGGCCTCTTAGAGCATAATTTTCTTCTAACAAAATAAGTACATCTTGCAAATAAGTACCTTGACTTTCACTACTCAACCTGCTTCGTGAACTAACCACACTTTCAGAACTTTCATAAATTAGGAATCTCTCATTTGTACCACTGGTTACATTCAAGACCCCTAGAAGGAGTCACATTTCTTTAATTCTTCCATGACCAATTTTGTTGTTTTGGAGTTAAAAAATATTAATGAATACTCCCATAATTTTCATATTAACTGTGTAGGAGATTTACATGAACAAAATGTACATTTAATTCTTCCCTCCTAATGAAATATTCTAAGACATAAATAATTTGTTAGAAATTAGATGAGACAATTAGGGCATGAGGAGTAGTAAAGCGTAAAGGGGAACAAATGTACTGGCAGAAGGTGACTTGATTTGGGGTGGTGCGCACACAGTGCACCATACAGGCCTAGTAACATAGAAATGGATGTGGAAACCTATACGATCCCATTGACCAATGCCACCCCAATAAATTTAATGAAAATNTTAGAAATTAGATGAGACAATTAGGGCATGGGGAGTAGTAAAGTGTAAAGGGGAACAAATGTACTGGCAGAAGGTGACTTGATTTGGGGTGGTGGGCACACAGTGCACCATACGGGTCTAGTAACATAGAAATGGTTGTGGAAACCTATACGATCCCATTGACCAATGCCACCCCAATAAATTTAATGAAAATGAAAACATGAGCAAAGTGATCATATCATTCCCTAAACTAAGATTTTATTTTAACAACACATTTTATTTTCTTTATAATTTTTAAAATTCCTTCCAGGCAATAATGATTGAGAGTCGGATATATTTATTTGGTGTCAGTTTATAGACCATAAATGTTATATTGCTCTTGTACAACATTCAAAGTACTGTGTTTTAGAGAAAATATCAGAAACTCTTTCAGCTTGCCCAAACCACCCCAAAAATGTTTGTATAGTCTTGTAGTTGTATTGCTTTTATAAAGTTTAGAAACATCAGGTGTGAATTCCCTAATTACGTGGTGCCTTTGGGCTTCCCTAAGAGTTCATGAAACAGTTCCAACTCATCTTGCATTTGCTCATCTGTGATTTTGCTCAGCAAAATCTAAAGATAGAATGCAGGTAGACTCATAGGATTAAGCTTGAAACAATTAAAACCAAACTCCCATAAAATGTCATGATGACACAAGAGTGCTAATGAATAGAGGAAAATGAGAGCTACCTCAACTAGACATATACTGAACTAAAGAGAGGAAGTTTTAGGAAGACTCAGAGAACTTGGATAAGTCAGCGCTCATGGGCTGAGTCATCATTACAGACTTCTGGAGACTCCTGGATCAGGACAAGAGTCAGTTACACAGATGATCTATCAGTTACTGCGCCTGGAAACAGAACTAAATGAGGGAGCAAGAGAAGCTGAAGAAAGAGATACAACAAAATTATGGTCTCATCCAGAAAGACTAAAAGGAGAAAAACGCAAGCATTGGAGAAATGCAGAGGCTACGTTAAGCCAAGAAAACTGGAGAATCCTATGGCAAAAAGATATAAAACTGAGTTTTATATTTGAATCCTTCTTTGAGTCGCTTTCCACTACCATTCACAACACACTACTGAATATTCCCTGAGGGCAAGAATTGAGTTTTTTTTCATCAAATTATCTAGCATAGGGCCTGCTCTATAGCAGATAAGGAGTAAATGGGTATTCAATGAATGACTGAAAGAGTATCGAAGATAACCCACAACAGAAAGGATTAACTGGAGCAAGCTACTAATGCTTCCCCATGCAAACTCTATTCCCACCCACTATGGGAAATCTTCAAGCCCAAAAGAGGTGGAAAAGAAGAAAATAACCACTGTCTAAGAGGATTTCACTTAATTCATTAATTCGAAAACAGAATTTATGTAGGTCCTACTCAGTATTAGTGTCAAATGCTGTGACCAGGAGTACTGAAGAGATAGTGTGTGAAAGCTGATCACAAGATTCTAAGGTCTATTGGTTTGCTAGTCTTTAATTGTACATAAAAATATACTAGTAGCATCAATTCATTACTGATGCTTTTTTTCCTGTTTCTTAAAGTACAAGTCACCTAATTTCTTAATGAAGCTTTTCATGGTTTGAAACTGTATCAACAATTCTAGAGTCTTTTGCCTAGTTTTTGATAACAAAAAAGGCACTATTTCCATTAGTGGGTGCTTATTTTGATAGAACATTACGTAAACATTTCTTTGGATAAATGATATTTTAACCTACAACTTAATATTTCATTTATAGAAAAGAAACTCATTATTATTAGATTAGTAATGATACTACAACATGAAATTGCTGTGAAAAATAAAGATGTCAATGCACATAAATAACAAGAGAAGTGCCTCATATTCAGTAATAATTTAATCAACCATTATTGCTGCTTTTCCAGAGTGGTCCAAATAAACCACTGGGACCAAGGAGTCATCAAGGATATCGCCTTGTTTTCACTGGAACATTATTCTATCAACAAAGGTCAGTGAACCAGAGGTAGATCATGAGTGTGCCCAAACCTCCTATCTTTCTCCATCCTAAAGCTGGGGAACAACGCTGAGCAACACTCTTCCTTAAAATAACCCAGCATCCCCTTCCACTGGCAACCCTTGTAACTCCATGATAACTTAATCAAATAATGTTATAGATAGGAGAGGTTTTGATTAATTAATTTTAAAAATTAAACAAACTATCTAACTCTACAGAAAACCTAGGTGAAGACTTCATATTGGCTAAATAATACATTTCAAAGCCTGCCAATGAAACGTTGGCCTTTCAAAAAACCAGATTGTACAATAAATCTTCATATTTGTAATTATAATAGTGTTTTATTTGTAATATATTATACATCTTCATATTTGTAATTATAACGCTTCAAATTGTAAAATTGGGAGGTTTTGTCCAGAGCATCATGTTTTTAAATTTTCACACAGTAAAACAGAGAAAGGCACTGTTCTTATGTTAGTGGCTCTGGGCCAGATGCATGATTTCCCTGACAAGCGGTCGTGTGAAAACAGCCATTACAAATTTTTTGCTTCTTTCACAGAATTTTGGAGACATTGAAGTAAAATTGTGCATGTGAAAACCTTCTGCAAAATGTAACTCATTCTGAAAATTCAATAGTATTTTTATTTTATTTGTCTTGAAATATTAGAATAGTCATCAACAGAAGCACACTAACCACAGATGTGCATGCACATATATCAATGAAGGAAAATGCTTAATTTGGGTTTTTAGAAAGGAGCCACCAAATCAGAGTATGCGGTTTAAATATTTCCCTCCCTTGTAGTATTTGTCTCTATATAATAATTTTAAATTTGTAGGAAAAGGGGGAATTGAAATTATAAAACTACAGTAGAAGATTCTTACAGAGTATACAACAAATTATACAAATTTGAAGATGAGGCCAAGAAAATATCACTGAGTGAAATTCAATTATGTCTAAAATTTAATCCCATGAGAATAAGTTAGAAAAAAATAAATGACCTTAATCATCTGTATCACTGACGCATCCTAAGAGGTTTTGGAAATATGTTGCTGCTGAAAGTGAGGAATATCTCAAATCCAATCCTGCAAACAGGATGACGAGAGCCCTGAGCTGTACAGTGAGTGTTTCTGTCATTTGTCTTCCATTAGGTAACAGTAACTGTTTTTGAAAAACAAAAAATAATAATCTTTCTAAAATACTCCTTTAGTGAGGAGTAAAATCACTTATCTCCATAGAAATATCTTACAGCAGAATCTCCTAAACATAACTACAACCTGCACCCACACCCACGTGCGCTGATCGGGTTTCTGGGCCTGATCCTCGGCCAACTAAGCGATGCCTCAGAAAACCCGCAGGAAACACGTCTGTCGAGGCATCTTTAGTTTGGCTCAGGAAGGACCCTCCTCGTGACCTCACAAACCATAGATCAATACGTGTCTTCTTTGTTCTCCTTATTAAATATTGAAGACATAAAAACATTAGGGAATATATTTATTAACTTCAGGCAACTGGATGAATTTCCCCTTTACACTCGAGGTCAATGATCCTCAAACTTTAATGCACAGGGTCTGGCAGAAGCAACACCTGCTTGAGTGTGGTTGGGTGGGTAATAACATGAGTGTGATAATTTATGGTATTAACATGAACACTTCACCCAAACGGCCATATGGTGTGCTTGAGTGTGCTAGTGTTATGTTATAGATTAAAATACTTATGATTTTGTAATAAAAGGTTTTGTAATGAAAAGGGGC